>NC_138859.1:42696115-43896115 GCF_965183815.1 Platalea leucorodia
CGCCAGTCCCTAGCCGGCGGTGGCCGCCTCCCTGCAGTTGGTGCGGGTGCTAGTCTGCTCTGCGGCGCGGCTCCTTTCCCCTCAGAGCTCCCGGCAGAGGGAAGAGGGAGAGTAGGGTCGAGTATACTGCTGCACAGAGCAGCAGTCCAGCATGATCCAACCACGGACCACTGCCCAGTCTCAAACTTTCCCCTATACCCCCTGGTTCAGGTACCTGCAGTAAAAAAGGGAGTCACTTAATGGGTTTCTTTGATGCAGCTCTGTGCACTGCAGTTTTCAAACCCGTTGCCTTTGTCTTGGGAGAAGGGGCCATTTTTCTTTTCCAGTGTTTATACAGCACAATCATAGTAATACTCGATAATCAGCCCACTAGTCTGCTGTTAATTACCTTTTTGCAATATGCTGCGCAGCAAGGAAATACTAAGCTTGCATAATGATAGTAAAAAAGTATCAATACATGACATGGTTTCTCAGCTCATTCACCATAATTCAGGTAATTTCCCTGTGGTGCTTTAGAAATGCGATACTGGGAAGGTGGGCAATGAAGAGGCAGGGTGTTGCTGCAACCTTTGCCTCCCAAATTCACTGCACAGCTAGGGTGTAGCAAACTTGCCGAGTGCCTTGTTTTAATCAGTGGGTATCCCATATACAATGACTCACAGATGCTTTAGCTACAGTATGCTTCCTGCAACAGAAAAATAAATAATATTATGTGTGTCTAAGACTGTAGGGAGTTATGCATTAGATTTTTGATCTGTAATGAAACAGTGCAGGTTAATGTAGAGATCAGGGCTTAATGCTTAGCCTTACTAACAATTAGATATCATCGAGAATTTTACTGGGGAAAAAATTTTCCACCACTAAATGCTGATTTGTCAAAACAAAAAAAAAATGTTCACAAGAAAGGTGGATCTAACATGTCCTGAAAAAAATAGAAAACTAGCCGAATTTTCTTTTGCAACATTTTTAAATGTAAAGGTTCTGTTTTTCAGGCTTGTGATTTTGTTTGTTTGTTTTACTTTTCATCTTTATTTGAGACAATTTCCTCCCCTCCAATCTCTGAAATTCTTATGCAATGAGAAAATTGTTTCCCACTCAGTCTATTAAAAATCCCCTGTGTCAGGGGATATTTATGTGATCCTGACAGTTGGTGAAAGCTCTTTCTATGCCACTCTGTTGTGGTTTAACCCCAGCCAGCAACTAAGCACCACACAGCCGCTCGCTCACTCCCCCCACCCCAGTGGGATGGGGGAGAGAATTGGAAGGGTGAAAGTCAGAAAACTCGTGGGTTAAGGTAAGAACAGTTTAATAATGGAAGTAAAATGAAATAGAATAGTAGTAATAGTAATAATAATATAATAATATAATAATATAATAATATAATAATATAATAATATAATAATAATATACAAAGCAAGTGATACACTATACAATTGGCTCACCACCTGCTGACCAATGCCCAGCACATCCCCAAGCAGCGATCGCTGCCCCCCGGCCAACTCCCCCAGTTTCTATACTGAGCATGACGCCGTACAGTATGGAATAGCCCTTGGGCCAGTCTGGGTCAGCTGTCCTGGCTGTGCCCCCTCCCAGCTTCTTGTGCACCTGGCAGAGCATGAGAAGCTGAAAAGTCCTTGACCAATGTAAGCACTGCTCAGCAGCAACTAACACATCAGTGTGTTAGCAACGTTATTCTCATCCTAAATCCAAAACACAGCACTATACCAGCTACTAGAAAGAAAAATCAACTCTATCCCAACTGAAACCAGGACACACTCCCTTCAGCTTGCTGACTCAATAAACTTGAGGCCTTAGTGGTTAATTCACAAATTTATCAGTTCTCATCACTGTATCATCCACCAGTGTCCCTTCCCTTTCCCTTGACTTCTCAGCAATCTACTTATGCTTTCTTCCAAGACATTTCCTCCCTGTACATCAAGACCAAGTCCCTATTCTCCCAGGGTCTAAGAACACTGCTCAGCTCTGCTGCATCACCATTGCTTGTATGTATCTATGCTGCTGTGCCTCCACTGTTCCTAGATCTGCTCCAAAACCAGGAGGGGGAGATAGAGGGATACAGGGACCCTTCTGTCAAGCCAGGAGTTCTCCCCAGACAGATTTCTCATGTCAGTTAGTATCAGGTAGGAGAACAGCTCTTAAATGGCTACAAGAGACCAAGAGTCCATGGAAGGATTGCTGCTTAGAAAGCTGTAAGCAGAGGGGACCGACTCCAGTGAGAAGAAAGCCTTCAGTTAAAAGCAAAAAATGAGGCATTGGGCATGAATAGGAGAGGAGTGAAGAATTCTCACAATGAGGAAGATGGTGCTAGGAAAAAGAGTTTGCTTTTGTTTTCTTGAGTCTTGGCTGACTTAGCAGCAATGGGTCAGACATGAATAGAGCAGAGTTCCTGCTGTTGCTAGCTTTACTCAGCCAACACTGCTATATCCTTCACCTGCAAACAGTTAATGTGAGTGGTTTTGTGGAGGTATCACTGCAGTTTCTTGCTGTATGGACTTTTCCTGAACTAGCAAATTACAGTGGTTGGGTATCTATCTTCTCTACAGCCAGCTCACATTTCTCCTTGCCTCAGTCCTTTTCCTGCCACTTTGGATGGTCTATGTACAGGGGAAAGGCAGGGAGGACTGCTTGGGCGGAGAAGCCACAAACTTCAAGCTCAAACCAGAGCAGCTTTCCCTCTTCCTCCCTTTATGAAACAGGCATAGAGAGGACAGGCAGATTGGGAAATTGATATCTTGTGTAGGGACCGAGAAAAAGTTTTGTTGGGAGGCTTTATTTGGATCTGAGGCTATTGTCAGAGAAACTCTAGACGGTACAATACTGGATAAGAATCTGGGTAGTAAATAAGGGGTCCTGAGAAAGGGGCTGGGGGCATTGTGATAGAGGTTCCTTGCAGAGGGGGGCATTTGAAGGGGATAGAGGTACTTCACAGAAACCTGGGGGAGGTATGAAGAAGGTATAAGTATAGAGGGAACCTGGAAGTGCACAACATATCATGTGAGAAAATCTCTAAGCCCTACAGGACAGAGGGGAAGAGGGCAGGTACAAGAGACTGTAGGGACAAGAGAGATGAGAACTAAAGAGAGGTACAAGAAGATCTGAGGAAGTGGAGGCAGGGAGATGGGTAGGATCTGATTGAGAGGTATTTAGAAGTCTGGAAGTCCTCAAGAGCTGAGAAAGGAAAAAGGAGATCCTAAAAGGAACAAAGCGAGGAGGCCACTCATAGACATAAGGTTCTGATGAACTTTGAGGGAAGAAGGGTATCAGAAGAGTTACCTGAATGGCCATAGAAGGGTAGCTAGATTAGAGATTTCTAAGGAGGTAGAAAGCCCAGTGGTTTGGGAGAAAGAGTTTCTCAAATTAAGGAATACAGAATTAGATGTTTGGAGAACTTGGATGAATAAATGAGGGAAGAAATGGTATCCTTCCAAATAGGGAAGATTTTGTGCAAGAAAGAAGGACACATTAGGGAACAAGAGGGCTGTGAGGGTTGAAGAAAAAGGGAGATTATGAAAGATGTGAGAGGAAAATCAGGAGTCTGAGGGAGGAAGAAAGAAGAGGTATATCAAACATACCTCTCCTAAAAAAATCAAATGACTGTTGCTGTTCTTGAGAGTGTTCCTGTACAAACTAATAATCTTTTGCAGAATTGCTGCCCCCAGGTTTTAAATAATAAACAGCCTGTAGTAGTCTATCTAAGGAAGCCAAAAGGCATCAAGCCACATTATCCGTGCC
Organism: Platalea leucorodia; assembly: GCF_965183815.1. NCBI lineage: Eukaryota > Metazoa > Chordata > Aves > Pelecaniformes > Threskiornithidae > Platalea > Platalea leucorodia. Next base: position 42,699,869 of record NC_138859.1, read on the forward strand.
TTAAAAGACCTACAGCTGCGGGAGTTGACCAAGCTGTGTGGTGTGGTCGACACGCTGGAGGGTAGGGATGCCATCCAGAGGGACCTTGAAAGGCTGGAGAGGTAGGCCTGTGAGAACCTCATGAAGTTCAACAAGGCCAAGTACATGGTCCTGCACATGAGTCAGGGCAATCCGAAGATTGGAAATAACACCATGCTCCTCCTGACCTCTGGCAACTGTCATTCCTGGCAGCAAGGAAAGGGGAAGTAGGGATAATCACTTTTATTTAACTTTGTGGTGTTCTTTGTGTTATTAATCACTTTCACAAGGGCAATAAATATCCAAACTCCTTCACATGGATCCACTTATTGCATAGTAATTAATGTGTGTTTAGTCTGTCCTGACCTAAACCACAACAGGGTCCCAAAACTGGATGCAATATTTTAGCTGTGGTATAATGAGTGCTGAGTAGAAGGGGATAATCTACTGTCTATACTCTTATTAATCCAGCCCAGAATGCTGTTGGCCTTCTTTGCTACCAGGCCATATTAATCATTTTATAACTGCTAAGTCATGTAGCCAGAGCTTACTTCAGTGATTTAAATTATTGCAACAGTACCTTCTGCTGGTTCTTAGAATTACATTAGAAATACTAATGAATAGCTGCAAAATGGTTTTGCTCTTAACACAGCATTTAAAGAATTCTCACTAAATGCTCTCAGCATTGAACAGAATACAATCACAAGTTACACTTGCTATCTATTAAAAATGAAGTGGTTGTTAGTACGTAACAAACATCACGTGTTTGCAAAGATGCTGCAAAGTTACAGAAACTACTTAAGAGGTTTTTTTTCCACACTTACATTTATGTGCATCCCATAGTAAGGGAGGGAGGTAACACTACCTGAAAAGTGTGGACAGACCAACTCTATTAAATTGGTAAAGTGCTTGTCAAAAGGTTACTGGTGTAGCTGTCCCAGTTCTCTGCTGGAGGTTACTATTCTGATAGTAGAGTAGTGTTGTAGAAGTCACTTTCTAGCTCAAATAGAATCCAATACATAGCGTTAGGAGCAAGGCCTGTTGAAGCCTTAGACTGTAAGCTGTGCACTTTCACCTAGATATGTGATACCTGCGAATATAGATAGAAGCTCCTGAATACTCCCCTTTACCAAACAAAAGCAAATCTTTGTGAATAGTTAAGATACCTGTAAGATAAGAAGCTCCTGAATACTCCCCTTTAGACAGCTAGGCCTTGGGAGAGCAGATATGCGGAGCCATGAGGATAAGAAAGTTGCAAGATGACCATTAGACCAGAAGAATCCGACCTTGAAGGACATAGTATACGTGATCCCAGAACTGAGTTTGTGCAGAAGTAAAGGTCAGTCAGCGAACAGAGTGAAGACGACTACGAGCCTTCATCTGAAGACCCCCAAAGACCACCTGAAGACCACCACGGAAGATGATTGCGCATGCGGATCGGACATTTACATATGTTAATAAGTTCCAGGAAATCTCATGTTTATGTAGACGAATTCTCGTAAATCCTATGAATATGTATATTTTCATAGTATATAATTACTCAAAGTCTATCAAGCCTTCGGAGCACTTATGGTGGAATTATCCCCAGTGCTGCCCGGCGCCGCAATAAAGAATGCCAGCTTTCTAAAACTCCAAAATTAAGTTTTAGAGAGTGAATTATTTTGCCGCTTTCCGGTAACATATGCTGACCATATGCTGAACTCCTACATAGCTACATGAAGGAAGGCCCTGAAACCGGTGCAAACCAGAAAGATAAGGTAGCCACAACCATTGGCAGAAGTTGCAGCTATTAAGATAAGAAAAGGAATGTCCTGCCTGGAGACAGAGAAAGGATCCAATAAGGAACAAGAAGACCCAAATATTACTATTGGACCGAACTGTTGCGTGAGGGGAGGGGAACTTAAACTGTACAGGTATAATTGCCCAGGGATTTCTTTGTTTGGGGTCCCTCTCCAGAGGCACCCAGCTCAAGCTGCTCTTCACCGCTGTACCACTCAATAAATTCGCCTGGCTTATGTCGTGTTGGAGACTCTGCTTCGGGGAAACCTAGGGTCGAGCCTGAGGGGAGAGGAAGTGCCCGAGGGTGAGTGTGTGTGTGAGCGAGGAGTCGAAAAGGGGCGCCCGTCTGCTCAATGGAGCTGCCCGCTGCGAAGGGACTCCGGTCCTAGCAGTTAAAGTCTCGGGTGGTGTGCGTGCAACTCCCTGAATGGTGTGTGAATGCTTGGGCAGCTGCTGCTCCTTTAACAGAAAAAAAATGCATGCCAGTGCCTTAACAATTACTGTAGAATGACTGATACCTTCATAAAAGCCTCCTTTCATGTGTTAGTTAAGATAAGACACAGGACTTAATGCTGATGTGACCAAAATGTGGGCATATGGTTCCTTTCCATTGATTTTTGCTAGAGATTAGTGATCCCATAGCAGAGGTGTGAATGGACAGCTTGAACAAATAACTGTTTAAATCACTATAACAAAATTCAAATTTGAAAACAATTTTGTGCCATAGCTTTCAGGCTTGACTAGTTCAATGGTTTTGCTTCTTCCTTTATTGCCTTCTAAAATGTATGAATACTCTGACTATGGCCCCTATAGTTACCTAAATCATTAAATATGACTTCTTTGGTTTGTCTTGTCTTTTTGAAGTTCTTTGCACTATATTTTTTCTTCTCTATTTTAGATTTTTTTCCTGATTTTTTCTGACAGAAGGAATGAGATCAAGTAAAAATTTTCCAATCCATTTACATGATTTGGATGAATGTGCATCATTTTCAGTTGTTACAAGCATTTGCATGTCTGTCTCGCTGAAAAAAAAATTAGTCGAGTTCATTGAAACTTAAGTGGTGTGGATTTCCCCCCCACTCCCACCTTTCAAAACTGTACCAGACATTGTTACCCTTTTGTGCGCTACTGACTAGTCTGGAAGAAGAGTCTCACTTTGTGACTTAGTTTACAGACTACTCTCATACTCTTTTGATCTTATTTTGCATTCTCAATATGTAGCTGTGACAAATGAATGTTTCTCTCTTTTTTCCCCTTGGGTATCTTTCCTCTGGAGATTGTGCAATCCCTGTTCTAATCTGGTTTGGTTACTTGAAAGGTTGTCTGCACATTTTGCTTGCAGCTCATTGGCAATTCAACCACATTCAGAATTTGCTGTCTTCATTGAGATGTGGAGTATCTTCCTATCTAGGTGTTACAGTAAAATAGTTTGAGCCCTAGGTGACATTCATTCCTCAGAGCTGGTATCAAAGCTTTTATCTCTTGGGCAATAGGAGGAGGAGTACTTGTAGTTAGGGATTCTTGTTCACTCCTTTCTTGGGCAGAGGGAGAGAGGAGCCACAGACAGTTGTTGCCCACGCTTTCTGTGAATACAAGGAATGTATTCTGCTACTAATACAAATGCTTTCATTACTAGAAAAGCTGATTAATTTGCTACCCACTTTAAAATGTGTACTGACACCTTTCAACTACGTAAGCTGTGCAGATATGCCTGTGTGGTTTCTATGATGTCATAAATCATTATTGAATAAAATACACAAATATGAAAGAGCAGCCCTAGAACAATTCTTCATTATCTTGGTTGTGTTTGTTTCATTACTGCATGAAGAGTCTTAAGAGGCCTTTTTTTTTAATCAAATTGATAAAAGTGATGTTTGAAGTACAAATAAATAATATGCCTGAATTATTAGTTGTGCTGCAGATAATGATTTGATTGCTATAACCTGAGTCTTATCTGTTGAGTGCTACTTGTATATGTCTAGTCCAGCGTTTTGCACCAGGAGGTGCTGGTTTGTTATGATCCAAGTAAGGAAGGCACTTAGGCTCTGTAAAATAGGCTCCGGGAAACCTTACTGCAGTTTTTCAATATATAAAGGGGGCTTCTAAGAAAGATGGAGAGAGACTTTTTACCAAGGCCTGTAGTGACAGGACAAGGGGCAAGGCTTTTAAACTGAAAGACAATAGATTTAGATTGGACATAAGGAAGAAATTCTTTACAATGAGGGTGGTGAGACACTGGAACAGGTTGCCCAGAGAAGTTGGAAGGTTGCCCCATCATTGGAAGTGTTCAAGGTCAGGTTGGATGGGACTTTTAGCAACCTGATCTAGTGGAAGATGTCTCTGCCCATGGCAGGGGTATTGGAACTAGATGATCTTTAAAGGTCCCTTCCAACCCAAACCATTTTATGATACTATGATTCTAAGTATCTCTTAAAATGCTATTTATTGGAGCTATTCATTGGAGGTAAAGAAAAAGAGGATAGTATAGATAATCTTATGTCCCTTCAGATGCTGGGAACCCCGAGTTGCATGGTATCAAACCAGTATCAAACCAGCCTCCAGTCAGGGCACAACATACCATACTGATCCTGTCTTTAGAAGAGTTACCCCATTTTGGTCATTCGAGCTCTTATAGGATTTTCTTGTACCACGGGTACCTTGGTGTACCCCAGGGATCAATATTGGGTTGGATCCTGTTTAACATCTTCATTAATGATCTGGATGATGGGGCAGAGTATACCCTCAGCAAGTTTGCAGATGACATAAAACTAGGAGGAGTGGCTGATATGCCAGAGGGTTGCGCTGCCATCCAGAGGGACCTTAACAGGCTGGAGAAATGGGCTGACAGGAACCTCATGAAGTTCAACAAGGGGAAGGGCAAAGCCCTGCACCTGGGGAGGAACAACCCCAGGCACCAGTACATGCTGGGGGCCACCCAGCTGGAAAGCAGCTTGGCAGAAAAGGACCTGGGGGTCCTGGTGGACACCAAGTTGGACATGAGCCAGCAACGTGCCCTTGTCACAGAGAGGGCAAACGGTATCCTGGGCTGCATTAGGAGGAGTGTTGCCAGCAGGTGGAGGGAGGTGATCCTTCCCCTCTACTCAGCCCTGGTGAGGCCACACCTGGAGTCCTGTGTCCAGTTCTGGGCTCCTTAGTACAAGGGAGACATGGAGCTACTGGAGAGAGTCCAATGAAGGGCCATGAAGATGTTTAAGGGACTGGAGCATCTCTCCTATGAGGAAAGGATGAGAGAGCTGGGACTGTTCAGCCTGGAGAAGAGAAGGCTCAGGGAGGATCTCATCAATGTATATAAATACCTGAAAGGAGGGTGTAAAGAAGACAGAGCCAGGCTCTTTTCAGCGGTGCCCAGTAACAGGACAAGAGGCAATGGGCACAAACGGAAACACAGGAGGTTCCGTCTGAACATGAGGAAACTGTGAGGGTGACTGAGCACTGGAACAGGTTGCCCAGTGGGGTTGTGGAGTCTCCCTCCTTGGAGAAATTAAAGAGTCATCTGGACATGATCCTGGGCAACTGGCTCTAGGTGACCATGCTTGAGCAGGGGGGTTGGACCAGATGACCTCCAGAGGTCCCTTCCAACCTCAATCATTCTGCGATTCTTACAAGGAAACAACTCTATTCATCATTTCTGCTGTCAAACAAAAAGGATGTGGACATGAAAACTTGCTGCTGCAATTTTAGATAAAGGCAAGGACACGCAGGGGGTATAATCACCAGTGCCAAGTGGGAGCTGCCTACAGGCTCCTCTGTTACAATGAGCTGGTCAGGTTTATCCTGCGGCCAAGGGATATGCACAGCACAGCACAGGTATGGGCCTACTCAGGTTAACTGTTGTGTATCACTAACTCCTCATTTTACAGTAGTCTTCCGGTCAGGATTGCTACATCCAGTATCTTATTAGAGAAAGATTCTCTATATCTGAAATTATTCTGCAGGGGAAAAAAATAATCTACTTTTAAGGTAAATCATTATTTGCATTTTATCTGGCCTTCTATACTGTGAGTCTAAAAACAATCACAAGTAGTGTTACTTTTTTCTTTATCATTATCTAGAGGTATAAATACTCCTGAACAATCTTACTCTTTCCTTGATTCTGTAATTTTCTATGTTTAGTATAAAAATCGGAATATGACAGATCTCTCTCCATATTTGACTTGTACACAAACATTGTTGTTTTCCAAGTACTTTTTTTTGGTGTTTTACTGTAACCAATAATGAATGTTGAATCCCCAGACTGTTTTGCTGATGTTCAGTTGTGAGACACTTCATTTGATCAGTGTTGTATACATTGACTGCATATGGACAATACAGGTGGACATAGAAAATCTGTTGGGGACTCCACTGTATGTGGTGGTTTTTAACATGTAGAAAGAAGTGTATACGTTTTTTCTTAAAAAATATCTGACTTAAAAGGTTTCACTGTGTGATAATCTTGAAATGCTGGCTGAATTTTGCAGTCGCACTAGCTTCGGGATTTGCTGTACCTGGTTCAGAATGAGAAATGTTCCTGTGACATAATGTAGAAACTTGAGATGCCTATGAGCTAGAGTATCTTAGTGCACCTGTTTGAAACTTTTTTTTTAACTTGGAACATACATACTGCTGAATGAAATTGAATTTATGGAGGCATAGGCTGTTATGGTACATTGTGGAAGATGAGGTTTTGTAAACTCTCAGATACTTCTGTCCTGTTGTTTCAAAAGTGTCTCTAATTTCATTCTGCCTGTGAAATGACTTGCAGCTATTTGCGCTGCCAAACTTCTCTGTTCTTCGTGGCTGATACTAAGAGGAAGGACAGAAGCAACTTCTGTGCTGAGGCACTTTGCATGACAAACAATGAATGTCAGTTTTGAAAGACACTGTAACAGTGAATGCACAATAGACAACCTGAAGTAGTCTGTGCACTGCTGGAAAAGACCCTCTTAAGAACTTCTACATCTAAAATTTACAGCTTGAGCTGCTTTCAGCACCCCATTCTATTGACTTGGTTCAGCCACTGATCCTTTCTGGTTACTTTAGGCTGAAGACTCTTCCAAAGCTATTGCATGCTAGAAGGCTTACCTGCATACTGCTTAATCAACATGGTTACAAGATGAAGCTCTTTCTTGCACATTGAGGCTGTCTACTGCATATAAAGCAACCAAAATGCCATATTTTAGCCGTCTTAGTATGGTACTGCTAATTAAACAGTAGTTGGGGGACAAAAAGAAAATCGTACTTACCTGTATCTTGGTACAAAGGCTGTTTTTTGAAAATGGATGTTTTCACTTTTGCAACAGCAAAAATATTGAATCCTTGTCTTGTGCCTCCAGCTGGCATAAATCTTATGCTAGATCTAAGTGATATCCTTTCAACTCAATGTCAGCCCTTGATATCAGAAAAGCCATCAAATAAAAGCCTTTATGAACAAATTCTGAAGCACATAAATACCTGCAGCTACCTATCAAGTTGTTATGCATAAAGAAGGTGTGTTCCCAATAGAGAAACTGCAGGGTTTTTTAGCTGTAGTGATACATGGTGTTGTATGATGAGGGTCACTCCCCCCCAACCTTCACATTTATCTTTAATGCAGGATATGTAAAATACAAAATGCAATAAATGTTTAAGGTCATTTACTTAAGACAGCCTCCCTTTGTTCTCTGATATCTTCGAATTATATTTATTTAAAACCTGCCCCACTTAATTGAGCAGACCCAGAAGTAAAACTCTTGGGTTTGTTTTTTTTTTTTTTCCCCCAGTGTACCATTTTTCCTTTTAGTATCTTTCATGGGAGGGTAACTACCACAAAAATAATGTGAAAGAGTCAACTAATGGAGAGTTAAACAATCTTATTTGTTATCATGATCCATGACCATAAATAGCCAGGATATCTCTTCTATTTATAGTCTGCAAGATGGCATCTTTAGCTGCAAAATGCCTTCTAAAATGCTGCCCAAGTGTTAGATGACTACTAAATCAGATTAGATTGTGTCAGTTACTAAACTGATACTGTAACTTATTGCAGTGCCTGAAAATCCTTTAGGGCTGGCTCCCAATAACTGGGATCACAGCACAAGCTGGTATATCTGTGGTGTGCATTATGGAACCACATGTCCCAGCAGGTCAAAAGAATATAATAAAAGCTCTTTTTTTTTTTTATTCCTTTCTCCAAGATAATAGCTCTGCAAATCAGCAACTTGAAAAAATCCTCACCTGCTGAACCAAGAAAGGAATAAAACCATTATCTTTGATGCAGTATTTGATAGTAATATTTACTGTATTTTTACGGGGGTGAGGGAAGAGTTTCCTGACCTTGATTGCTCTTAAGAATGCTTTTTATCTTATTTTGTTGTTATTGCTTAAGTGTCTTCTAAACTTGTCTAACCTGTAAACTGTGCGCCTCCCTCTTCTGTTTGACTAGTAGCAGCTTCATCCTTTCCTTATTTATTTAAAGCCATGATAACCAGCACACTAAAATGGCATCAAGTAAAGTTAGTTTGAATAATGACTGATGGTGCAAAGTTCTCCTCTATAATAAAATGAAGCACATAAAGGATCAGCTCCAAATTGCAATGATGCCCTGCCTTCAAGCATTTGCTCTGATTTTAAGGCTTTCCCATGTATTCTTGCTCAACACGTAGCAAAACAAGTTTTTGTGAGTTGCTTGAGTGTTTCTCTGTATGTAATGTATTAGATATTCAAGCTTCAGTAATAGTTTCATTTAATAAAAATAAAAATAAAAATAAAAATAAAAATAAAAATAAAAAGCAAGCAAGTTTTGGAGAATTGATTTGCTTTGTTGAAAAGTACTATTGATTACAGAGACATTTAGGGTAGTTACAGCATGTGAACCATTAATACAAACATATACTTTTGTTTATTAAGTGCTTTATTTATACAAGAGTGATTTTTACCTTGATCACATTTAGCTATTTGCAGGGAAGGGGGGAATAGCTCAAGTGTTGCAATATAGTATTGTGAAATTACTGGCTAGTAGAAAATGATGAGCAAGTCTGCATATGGCTCTCACGTCAGACTTTGGACATTGTTAAGCTGAAATCCTGTGGTTCTTGACCACAACCAGTATTCTTATCGTATAAGAGGCTCAATTAGGAATGGGTCTACCAACCTTTCAAAGTCAGAAGGAAAATAACTCAAGATCAGACAGTGGCATGCCTGTGCTGTTTACAAATGGCCATCTGAGCCTCCACAGCTTTGCAACTCAAGTTGTTATGTTAGAGCCTATATCTAGCTTGTGTTCTCTGCATGAAGGCTCTTAAGGGGAAAGATAACTGGATCTCTGCTTCTAAATAAGGGTAGTTGCTGAAGTACCTCTTGAGTTTCCTTGTTTCTCAGTCCTTGGAATTGTGGGGCATTCTTCCAGAGTGGGTTCTCTTTTCAGAGGTGCCAATCTAAGGCTGGCTTGTTCTCCCCGAAATTTCTGCCTAGGCTGAAAACCTTTCCAAGATTTAGGGTGCCAAAGATGCACTAGCTGTGTGGTGTTCCTGATGGCTAGTGCTGAATCACTTTGATCAGAGTCCTGTGAGAAAGGAACAGGCTGGTAAAGCTGAAACCCATCATTTTTTGAGAAAGATGTCTTTTAGGCAGTCTGGCTGCATTAATTGAAGTGACTTCTCTCAACTAAAAGGAGAGTACTTTTGGGAAACAGGACCAAGCTTTGAAAGCTCTCAGCTGTTTATTGTGCCTGGTTCTCAAACTTTTTCAGTTTTCTTCTATACCATACAAAATACGTAATGCTCAACAGTATCATAAACCTTGTAACAGCCCCTCTCTATTAGGTAGCCACCAGCATTCCTACCAGCTCCATTTTTGTCCAAAAGCAGAAGTGTGAATGAATCATCACTTCCTATAACTCTCAAATCCAAACTTCCTGTCAGTCCTGAGGGCACTAATAGGCCTTAATGGCCCTGACCATCCTCACTTGGGGCCTCCACCTGCACCTTCTGCCCATGGGCTCCATTTCAGCTCAGGCTTGTGCCTTCAGTCCCTGCCAGAGCTATGTTGTAGGAGTGCTGGTCTCCAGCAGTACATCTGCCTAGACATGGTCCCTGTTGATATGGACCCCAACCCGTAGACTGACTTTCCAGCTTGACTTTGGTCCTGCCTTGTCACTATGGACCTGCCTGGTGATCAATGGGCTGTGTCTGACCCTGTTTACCCTCACCAGACCTGATCCTGACCTTCAGATTGACTTCCTGGCTTGACCTCAGAACTGCCTCATCACCATGACCTTGCCTGGTCATCCATCTCTGGCTCTGTCCCACTCATCTTGCATGGGGACTGTGGGACTGGGCCCTGGTTGGTGAGGCCCATGTGATCCCTCTCGGATCCTGTCCCTTAGGGAGCAGCTATCTCTTACTACTCCCTGACATTTTCTGGGTGTGGCGTTGAAGCTCCTTCTTTCAGGATAGCTGTTCAAAACCAAAACTGGAGACAGCAGTCCAGATTTGTCTTAGCTCCTGCAACAATGCATGTGCAGCTAGTAGGTGGGTGGTAGTCTGCCTACATGCTTTTTTGGGTTCTTTTAAGTTGGTGTTGTGGTTTAACCCCAGCCAGCAACTAAGCACCACACAGCCGCTCACTCACTCCCCCCACCCCAGTGGGATGGGGGAGAGAATTGGAAGGGTGAAAGTCAGAAAACTCGTGGGTTGAGATAAGAACAGTTTAATAATTGAAATCAAATAAAATAGAATAGTAGTAATAGTAGTAGTAGTAGTAGTAGTAGTAGTAGTAGTAATAATAATACTACTACAATAATAATATACAAAGCAAGTGATACACTATACAATTGCTCACCACCCACCGACCGATGCCCTGAGCAGCGATCGCTGCCCCCTGGCCAACTCCCCCAGTTTACATACTGAGCATGACACCATACGGTATGGAATAGCCCTTGGGCCAGTCTGGGTCAGCTGTCCTGGCTGTGCCCCCTCCCAGCTTCTCGCTGGCAGGGCAGGGGAAGCTGAAAAGTCCTTGACCAGTATAAACACTACTTAGCAACAACTAAACCATCAGTGTGTTATCAACATTATTCTCATCCTAAATCCAAAACACAGCACTATACCAGCTACTAGGGAGAAAATTAACTCTATCCCAGCCGAAACCAGGACAGTTGGCTTTCTGTGTACTTTCTTATTCTGCCTCATTAAATTAAATAGTATAGAAAAGGCCTCTAATAAATCTTTCCTAAATCTCCCTTTTCTCCCTTTTTCTTGTGGGTTAACTTCAGTAGGTAGCTAAGCCCCACACAGTCACTTGCTCCCTCCTCCCCACTGGGATGGGGGAGAGAATCAGAAAGGTAAAAGTGAGAAAACTCATGGGTCAAGATAAAGACAGTTTAATATGTAAAGCAAAAGCTGCGCATATAAGCAAAGCAAAATAAGGAGTTCATTCTCTACTTCCCATCGGCAGGCAGGTGTTCAGCCATCTCCAGGAAAGCAGGGCTCCATCACGCGTAATGGTTACTTGGGAAGACAAATGCCATAACTCTGAACATCCTCCCTTCCTCCTCCTTTTCTGCAGTTTTTATTGCTGAGCATGACATCATATGGTATGGAATATCCCTTTGGTAAGTTGAGGTCAGCTGTCCCGGCTGTATCCCCTCCCAACATCTTGCCCACCCCCAGCCTACTCACTGGTGGGGCAGTATGAGAAACAGAGAAGGCCTTGATGCTGTGCAAACACTGTTCAGCAATGGCTAAAATATTGATGTGTTATCAACACTGTTTTGGTCACAAATCCAAAACATAGCACCATACTAGCTACTATGAGGAAAATTAACTCTATCCCAGTCCAAAACAGTACACCCTTTCAGGAACAATTTTAAAAATTAGACTGAGTAGAATGAGAATAAATTAAAAAATTGCGCGAACTCAGAAATAATTTAGCATTTGCTGTTAAAGTGAATTTCTTTGAATTCTGAAAGCAATAATCCTGGCAAACATCTCATACACAGACTGAATTAATAACAACAAAAAAAAACTGGGTAGCTCCTAATTTTCTGGTTTTGTTCTTGATAAACCTCTCCTGACCATTTCTGGCAGCTTTTGTTTTTCCCCTCTAATGTAAAATTCATGACATAAATGAAAGCCACAGGGCCTAATAAAACACAACTGAGGATTCTGTCCATAATAATAGTAATAATAACAATAATATAATAATATTTTTTTAGGCTACTGTTACAAGATACATAGTATTATAATCAAAATACCTGTTACTGAGACAAAGTGGACAATACTGGTTGGTAACTTACATTTGATTAAAACAGTTTCTTAATTTAGTGGTATGTATGGCAGAATACTGTAACTTAAATTGACAATAGTGATAACCTTGTTTACGAGGATATGCCAAATCCTACTGTTCAGTGGTAGCCAATCTGTTTAAGAATTGAGAGTAAGGCATACTGCAGTTGGCAGTCTTGGAAAAATTATCGTAATCCTGCTGCCACTAAATACTGTGGAATTGTTACCATGGGCTTAAATGCTGTGGTGGGTTGACCTTGGCTGGTCTCCAGATGCTGACCAAGCTGCTCTATCACTCCCCATTTGCAACAGGGGAAGAAAATATGACAAAAAGCTCACAGGTCGAGATAAGGACACGGAGATTACTTACCGATTAACCTCACGGGCAAAACAGACTCGACTTAGGGAAATTAATTTAATTTATTGCCAATTAAACAGAGCAGGATAATGATAAATAAAAACTAAATCTTAAAACACCTTCCCCCCACCCTTCCCTTCTTCCCAGGCTCAACTTCACTCCCCATTTCTCTACCTCCTCCCACCAAGTGGCAGAGGGGAATGGGGAATGGGGGTTGTGGTCAGTTCATAACACTTCATCTCTGCTGCTCCTTCCTCCTCACGCTCTTGCCATGCTCCAGCGTAGGGTCCCACCCACAGGAGACAGTTCTTCAAGAATTGCTTCAATGTGGGTCCTTCCCACGGGCTGCAGTCCTTCAGGAATGGACTGCTCCAGCGTGGGTCTCCCCACAGGATCACAGGTCCTGCCAGAAAACCTGCTTCTGCGTGGGCTCCTTTCCACGGGCCACAGGTCCTGCCAGGAGCCTGCTCCAGTGTGGGCTCTCCATGGCCCGCAGCTTCCTTCAGGGCACATCCACCTGCTCCGGTGTGGGGTCCTCCACGGGCTGCAGGTGGATATCTGCTCCACCGTGGACCTCCATGGGCTGCAGGGGGACAGCCTGCCTCACCATGGGCTTCCCCACGGGCTGCAGGGGAATCTCTGCTCCGGCGCCTGGAGCACCTCCTCCCCCTCCTTCTTCACTGACCTTGGTGTCTGCATAGTTGTTTCTCTCACATATTCACACTCCTCTCTCCCAGCTGCTGTTGTGCAGCAGGTTTTTTTTCCCCCTTAAATATGTTATCACAGAGGTGCTACCACTGTTGCTGACTGGCTCAGCCTTGGCCAGTGGCGGGTTCACAGAATCATAGAATCATAGAATGGCTTGGGCTGGAAGGGACCTTAAAGATCATCTAACTCCAGCCCCCCTGCCATGGGCAGGGACGCCACCCACTAGACCAGGTTGCTCAGGGCCCTGTCCAACCTGGCCTTGAACACTGCTAGGGACGGGGCGTCCACAACCTCTCTGGGCAACCTGTTCCAGTGCCTCACCACCCTCTGAGTAAAGAATTTTTTCCTAACATCTAATCTAAATCTCCCCTCTTTCAGTTTGAAACCGTTCCCCCCTTGTCCTATCGCTATCTGCCCTTATAAAGAGTCTCTCCCCCTCTTTTATATAAGCCCCCTTTAAGTACTGGAAGGCCACTATAAGGTCTCCCCGGAGCCTTCTCTTCTCCGGGCTGAACAACCCCAGCTCTCTCAGCCTGTCTTCATAGCAGAGGTGCTCCAGCCCTCTGATCATCTTTGTGGCCCTCCTCTGGATCCGTTCTAAAAGGTCCACATCTTTCTTGTGTTGAGGGCTCCAGAGCTGGATGCAGTACTCCAGGTGGGGTCTCAGGAGGACAGAGCAGAGGGGCAGAATCCCCTCCCTCGCCCTGCTGGCCACACCTCTTCTGGTGCAGCCCAGGATACGGTTGGCTTTCTGGGCTGCTAGTGCACATTGCTGGCTCCTATCCAGCTTTTCGTCCACCAGGACCCCCAAGTCCTTCTCTGCGTGGCTGCTCTCAATGAGTTCTTCTCCCAGTCTGTACTCACGTCTGGGATTCCCTCGACCCAGGTGCAGGACCTTACACTTGGACTTGTTGAACCTCATTCGGTTCATATGGGCCCACTTCTCAAGCTTGTCCAGGTCCCCCTGGATGGCATCCCGTCCTTCAGGTGTGTCAACTGCACCACTCAGCTTCGTGTCATCCGCGAACTTGCTGAGGGTGCACTCTATCCCACTGTCTATGTCATCGATAAAGATATTGAAAAGCGCCAGTCCCAAGACAGAGCCCTGAGGGACACCACTCGTCACCAGTCTCCACCTGGACATAGAGCCATTGTCCGCAATCTTGGACCGGTTCATCTTGGAGCCAGCTGAAACTGGCTCTGTCAGACATGGCAGCAGCTTCTGATGTCTTGTCACAGAAGCTACCCTTATAGCCCCCCACTCTGCTCCGCTACCGAGAACCTTGCCACGAAAACCCAACACAAATGCTAGGAGGACTGGATTGCAACTCTGTCTTAAACACTTATGAGTAAAAGGTGATGCGCTTTGTGCTTATTTATGTACTTTTGTTTATAGTACAGCATTTAGAAATCTATTAATAATTAATTTAACCTCAAGATTAATTCAACCTCGAGCTGACTGACAGAAGTAACTCGAGATGAAGGAGACTGGACTCTTGTCTCTGCTCGGGGCAGAAGGAAGAACCTTCCCCCTTCCTCTGAAGTGCCCCTACGTAACAGAGACGATGCTCTAGAGCTGGAGAACAAAGAGCACATGAGTAACGGACAGGATCCAGGAAAAGATGACTATGCAGAGTTGATCCAACCATCCACCTGCATTAGAATCAGTGCCACCAGAAAAGCACATAAAGTATTAGTAAATGGAGATTCCTTACTGAGAGGCACTGAAGCACCCATTTGCCATCCAGACAATTTCTCTAGAGAAGTTTGCTGCCTACCAGGAGCTCGCATTTGTGACATCACTGAGAGGCTGCTGAGCCTGGTGAACCCTACCATGTTAAAAGGATCTGGAGCACAAGTGGTGTTCTCCTCTATCCTCCCAGTCAGAGGAAGGGGTTCAGGAAGGAGAAGATTAATTGAACAGGTGAATGCCTGGCTGCGTGGCTGGTGCCATACTCAAGGTTTTGGCTTCTGTGATCATGGATCTGCCTTTGAGAAGCTGGGTCTGTTGGGAGCTGATGGGATTCACCTGACCAAACAGGGCAAGAGGGTCTTCACCAACAAGCTGGCCAGACTTATAAGGAGGGCTTTAAACTAGATTTAGTGTGGGGGGTGGAGTTTGGAGCACCAGACAGGAGCTGCTGAGGTATTAGGAACCAACAGGGAAACACCTGTGAAAAGCCTCAAGGGAATTAGGGTGTGTTCCTCTGAAAAGGTGACAAGGCTGATAGCCCAGCTGAAGTGCCTCTATACCAATGCACACAGCAGGGGTAACAAAGAGGAGGAGCTGGAAGCCACTGTGCAGCTAGAAAGCTATGATGTAATAGCTGTTGCTGAAATGTGATGGGGCAACTGGAGCGCTGCAATAGATGGCTATAGGCTGTTCAGAAGGGACAGGCAAGGAAGGAGGAGCGGGGGGGTTGGGGGGTGTGTGTTGCCCTCTATGTAAAAAGAAAAAAAAAAAAAAAATTGATTGACTGTACAGAGCTGCATTTGGAAACAGTGATGCCCCCTCCCTGGAAATGTTCAAGGTCAGGTTGGATGAGGCTTTGAGCAACCTGGTCAGTGAAAGGCGTGTCTGCCTGTGGCAGGGGGGTTGGAACTAGGTGATCTTTAAGGTCCCTTCCAACCCAAACCATTCTATGATTCTATGATTCTGTAAGATTTGGTTATTAAATTTTTCTGGTAGGGAATAAAAATATGATCACGGAGAGATAAGAGCTCAGTTCAGTTAATTCCTGCAGTAGGTGATGCTAAAATTAGGTGCCTGCCATTCATCTATGAGGAGCTCATCGATCATTGACACAGGACAGTTCTTCTATACAACGTTCTAATGCAGAATGAGAGTGTGGGTCTACAAAATGGAAAAATGCAGAAGCCACCTCAAACTAATAAGTTTACTTTCAACAATGTATTTATCTGCCTTATTTAATTTATTTCATATTTTCTGATATTATGAGTATGAGAGTCAAACTTTGGTGAACAAAATTAATTTAATTTGAATATCCTTAATGTAATTATGTATTATGGCATTTCAGTCTTACAAAGGTGGGGGTTTATAAGCTTACAAGCTCACAAAGGCAAATTCCTGCTCTTGTGAAAACCAAGACTTGCAAAACTGACTGAATTCCCACTAGGCGTACCTGAGAGATGGAGGGAGCATCCTGTCAACAAGGTCTATGGCAATACCATGGTGGAAAAGCCCATTCATAATCCCTCAGTGGCTCTTAGTGTGTTTCAAGTCTCCTAATAGCCTCTGGCTAGCAAACACTGCTGCAAGGTGGGAGAAAGCTGTGCAGCTTTTTGTGGGAGTGAGATTTCTATAGTAGGGTTTCCCATTCTCTGCTCTCAACTCCAGCACCTATTCACAAGTGGTATTGTTGCCTGAGTGGTTGGTCTAAGTATCCCTTTCAGCCTGGGGCTCTGCAGACTTGAGGGAGCAACAGGGTAGCAATTTCCTTCCTCAATAACCATGCATAAGGGTTTCCTTTGTGGCCACAAAGAGCAGTACCACACTGTAAAATCCGCTGGCTTTGTGTCCCTGGCTCTCATGTGAATTGGGGGCAGCGCAATCCCTGCTCAGAGTGACGGCCGATCCCATGACAGGCTTAGAGGGATCAACACAAGAGGGCTAAGGTGCTGTGACAGGGCAGTTATGCAAATGAAGGAAAAGAGGAACCAACATCACGAAAGGAAGAAAATGATGAAAACTCGCATCGTGTTCCAAAGCTGTGACCTTGTTGGTAGGTCAATCGGAAAGGCTCTGCCTCCATGCAGAAAGAGGCCAATCAATGAGTGTGGTGGTGTTATCACAAGAATTGCACTGAAGCCGGCACTATCATCTTGGAGTTGAGAGAGGTTGTCTTGTTTATATTAATCTTGAAGGGTCACTGAGTGGGGGAGGAATGGAGTGGATACTGGGAAGTAAATTAGCGGTGTTTGTGACTTCGTCGTCTTGGCGATTCAGCGCAGGTGCCACTGGAGGAGAGACAGGTGGGAGGAAGGATGGTGCAGTCATATTCTGCCTACTGTTGCCAGAACTGATATGATAAAAAGAAACCTATATCCTTCCACAAGTGAGGGCAGGCGGGTGCGTGCTCTGTGAAAGCTGGAGCACATGTCCAAGGGGAGGGGGTATGTGGTATAGCAACAAGAGGGGAGTGGGAGGTTAAGAATTGTCAACTGAGTGTGTGCAGAGTGCGTGGGGTACATGTTAGAGGGAGTGCTAAGGAGACGGGGGAGATAAGGTCGACTGTGAAGGGCATAGCGTGGGGGAGAGGAGGAGTAGTGGGTACATGCTCTGTGTGCTGAGGATGTCCTCAGTGCCTTACAGAGGCATTTTGCTAGGCTGCTCTTCGCTTGTTATATGCTTGGTGCTGTGTATCTCCCCAGAAGAGAAATAGTCTTTCCTGGCTTTCCTGCATGTGCTGCTATATAGGGTCTTAGTTTGGAACTTTTCTCTGAAGCACTTTGTCTTGTGTGCCTGGTGCTGTGCAAATCCCCAATGAGAAGTAGTCTCCCTCCCCTAAGTCTATGCTTCATCCTGTCTGCCTGCCTGGTGCTATGCAATCTGTGTGTTGGGAGACAACTGCCTTTCTTGTCCCGGTCCTTATCAGTCAAGGCTGCCACTGCCTAGCCTTGCTTCTTGTGGGCTCTTGCAAGTGTGTCTGAGCCCTAAGTTTTGGAAGTTTCCCATGAATCTGCTATTGAAAGCTTTGCTATCTAAGCTAACGTCACTGATGCTTGCTCTTTGAGAAGATTAGTGATGGCACAGTTGTTGGGTTTTTTTGATAATATGAAAACCTGCCTTTTCAGAGAGCCAAAAGAGCTGGTCTGTGCATTTGTGTTTACCATTAAATTTGTGTTTACACAAGGGACTGGCTCTATAGGTTTTTCTATTGATAACTAATCTAAGTAATGGTGCAGTAAGTCACAACATCAAAGGTATTTTGGTGTGCTTAGCTACAATACTGAACCATGTTAAAAAACTTTTAAGAAAACCTAAGACCCAATCTTTGCAAGAAATGAGAAGCTGCTATTAAAAGGGAAAACTTCAAGCCTACCAAGTATAGTAGTATTTGTTCAGAACACTTTACTACTGATTACTTTAAAAGAGAATGCAACAACAAAGTCCTGAAAGAAAATGCTGTGCCCACAGTATTCTGTTATACTGAGCCCAGTGAAAAGGTAAACCTGAAATTCTCTCAGTCCAAGAAACTTGAATATGTATAAGTTGCCTGTATATTTGTATTGCAGGGTTTGAAGGAGAGGAGCAATGCAGAGAAGAGGCAGATTGTAGGTATATCGTCTGAACATATGTGCTCAGAAGCACTTGGAGAGCTGTGGAAGAGAGAGATGAGGTAGCTAAGCAGGTTAATCAGCTGTTTTCAGGAGTGTTTTGGGAGGAAGTGAAAGGCTGGTTGCCTGATGCTCGAGAGAATGTGAATGCATCTCTGCAATGTTTTAATGCTCTTGTCTGACCTGTTTTTGCACAAAAATTATGGAAGTGTAACTTCTGTTTAAAAACCTTCTGCTAAAATAGATGTAATAGCAACAAAGTAAAGAATTACTGCTGTATAGTTTAAATAAGTTAAACTGTATTTCTTATGCCTTTAAGGAGCTCTCAGTAATATTTACAAACTGCATTTTACTCTCTCAGGCTGACTGGTAGCTACTACTGATATTCAAGGTCTTACATACCTTAGTTCTGAGATTTAAGAGTCTTCTCTGAAGGACTCTAGCCAGGACTCTGGCCTCTGGTATAACAGAGATAAGGTGAGATGCAAACAGAAAAGCAACATAGTAGTTAGTTGCACATGCTGTCTCTCTGTTCTTAAACCATCTCTGCCTTGTCTGTAACAGTAACCTTGTGTTCCCATGAGACTTGTCTGTTACTGCCTCCAAACATCTGATGTTCCCCTGTGAGAAGTGTTCTCTTTGCTGTGCTACTAAGCAATTTGGCATAAGAGGACAATGGGTTATTAGTTCATCCTTCTTGACATAATAACCACAAGGTGAGAATTAAGAAGATGGATTCATAGTTTCTATAAAAGGTATACAGTTGTAAGTCTTTTCCCTCCCTTTGTAGTAGGGGAAGGAGTAAAAGAAAGAATGGGGATTATAGATCTGGGGAATGACAGAAAGCAATGAGGTGGAGTACATAGAAGATGACTGGGATTCCTGCTCTTCTGGTTTTTGGTTTTATATATAACACTGGAAATGATACAACAATAAAGAGGGAATGTAACTGGAGAATGAAAGGCAGCCAATAAGAGAGAAAAGAATAAAGGTACAAGGTATGTAAGGAAAGATAAATAATTTCCAGGTAAATACAGTTCAATTTTGTGTTGATTATATTTCCCCAATAGCTCTACCGCATGCATTTTCTATGTCACTTTAAAGAATCTTTCCAATCTAAAAGATGGATGGGGGTATAGAGTTATCTATGAAAACTGGATTGATACATCAGGATCAATAGCAAGCCATGCTCCCCCACTTCACTACTATGGCTTGATCTGCTAAAACACAAAAGGGTGCCTCTTAATTATGGAGAAAGATTTAATGATATGCAACCTTGTCTCACAGTAGTTCTTGGCGAACTGACACGTAAGTTCAAGGAATTATTTAATAATGGTAGCTGCTGGTAATTATTGCTGGTTTTGTGAGACTGGGTTGAGATTGAGAGATATATATATGAAATGACTTTTTAAAAATCTTCTGCCATTATGTAATTTGAAATTATTTTTGCAGGTTTATCTTTTAGGAGAACCATTTATTGTCTGTAAGAAATATATCACTGACACATCATGAGTGAATTTAAGTAATCTGCTCTGTTGCGATGATTAGACCTTTATAAAGATATCATTTGCTATATGAGCTGGAAATAGATGTCTTTGTGTGAGGCCAGCTGTCTGGCAACTATCAGATTTTTGCATACATTTCCAGAAAGGATGAATTTTTCCTGTGTGAATCACACCCTTGTCTTGTAATCCTCCTTGTAGAGGAGTTTGAAGAGTGATAGCTAATATAGTCAAAATGTTTAGAATCTTCAAATGTTAATCTGATGGGTACACTGACAGAATAACAGTGGTTCATTATAGTTGAGAGACATGACTGATAGTTGTCTGTTTTTGTACTAGTAATGCAATTAGTGACACTTGTGAAACTTCCAGTAGATGCAGAGAGCAACTGAATAGTCAGTTTGGTTATTGGTGAAATATTGTAGTCGGTGCAGGAGTGATATCTTAACCCTCAATTTAAAGTAAGAAAGATATTAGGTTGTTTACATACTATGTCTTATCAACTGACAGATAAGTTAAAGATGGCTTTAATGTCTCAGGAGTTGCTGACAGTCCTCAGGTTCTGTAATATAAATAGAACAATCAACACTGAGAATTTCCTATGCTTTTATGGGTAGTAATACTAGTGAAGATAGTGAAAGAAGTATTGAAGCCAAATTTCTAAGAGTTTCTTAGGTTTTCTTTTCAACAGTCACTGTGCATGCTCTTTTGCTTGTTTTTTGACCCTCATGTGGACAGAAGTGTTTCTGAATGAACCCTATGTTCCTTTGAGGCAAAAAGGATCTAAATTCCTTTCTGACCATTACTTGTATCATAGGACATTTGTACTGTTTTGAACCAGGCAAGTTCTCTGAACCTATTCAGGGGTAGCATGTGGTGGGTTAACCTTGGCTAGCTGCCAAGTGCCCACCAAACCACTGTCTCACTCCCCCTCCTCAACAGGACAGGGGGAGAAAATAAGATGCACTTCGGTCACAACAACCCCATGCAACGCTACAGGCTGGGG
This sequence comes from Platalea leucorodia, assembly GCF_965183815.1. Taxonomy (NCBI): domain Eukaryota; kingdom Metazoa; phylum Chordata; class Aves; order Pelecaniformes; family Threskiornithidae; genus Platalea; species Platalea leucorodia. The sequence continues at coordinate 42,720,800 of NC_138859.1, forward strand.
GAGGAGTGGCTGGAGAGCTGCCTGGCGGGAAAGGACCTGGGGGTGTTGGTTGACAGCCGCCTGAGCATGAGCCAGCTGTGTGCCCAGGTGGCCAAGAGGGCCAATGGCATCCTGGCTTGTATCAGGAATAGTGTGGCCAGCAGGACCAGGGAGGTGATGGCGCCCCTGTACTCGGCACTGGTGAGGCCGCACCTCGAGTACTGTGTTCAGTGTTGGGCCCCTCACTACAAGAAGGACGTTGAGGTGCTGGAGTGTGTCCAAAGAAGGGCAACGAAGCTGGTGAAGGGTCTGGAGCACAAGTCTTATGAGGAGCGGCTGAGGGAGCTGGGGTTGTTTAGCCTGGAGAAGAGGAGGCTGAGGGCAGACCTTGTTGCTCTCTACAACTCCCTGAAAGGAGGCTGTAGTGAGGTGGGGGTCGGTCTCTTCTCCCAAGTAACAAGCGATAGGACGAGAGGAAACGGCCTCAAGCTGCGCCAGGGGAAGTTTAGGTTGGATATTAGGAAAAACTTCTTCCCCGAAAGGGTAGTCAGGCCCTGGAACAGGCTGCCCAGGGAGGTGGTTGAGTCCCCATCCCTGGAGGTATTTAAAAGACGGGTAGACGTGGTGCTTGAGGACATGGTTTAGTGGTGGACTTGTCAGTGCTAGGTTAACGGTTGGACTCAATGATCTTAAGGGTCTTTTCCAGCCTTAACGATTCTGTGATTCTATGATTCTATGGAAAAGCTTGTTACCATCATGGGCAAAACAGACTTGACTTGGGGAAAATTTAATTAATTTCTTGCCAATTAAAATAGATTCAGGTAGTGAGAAACAAAGACAAAAGTAAAACAACACTTCCCCCCCCCCCCCCCTTTTCCCACGCTCAACTTCAGTCCTTCATTCCTGACTTCTTTACTTCCCCCTGCCCCCCTGAGTGGTGCAGGGGGGATGGAGGGGTTATGTTCAGACCATATCCTCCTCACACTTTACCCCTGCTCAAACATGGGTCCTCTCCGCAGGCTGCAGCCCTTCAGGAAATATCCACCTGTTTGGTGTGAGGTCCTCCATAGGCTGTAGTGTGGATATCTGCTCCACTGTGATCTCTTCCATTGCCGGCAGGAGAATATCTGCTTCGGTGCCTGGAGCACCTCCTTTCCCTCCTTCTCTGACCTTGGTGTTATCTCTACTGTTTCTCACTCTTCCCTCCCGTCCTCACTCCTTTGCCTGTCTGGTGGTTTTTGCCCTTTCTAAATATGTTTTCACAGAGGTGCCGCTAAGTTTGCTGATTGACTCAGCTTTGGCCTGTGGTGGGTCTGTTGCAGAGATGGATGGAACCAGCTGTGTCCAGCACAGGGCAGCCCCTGAGCTCTTCTTATAAAAGCCACTCCTGCAGCCTCCCTGCTACCAAAACCTTGTCGTCGTCCCCACCACCGCCACCACTACAAGGATGCAGTCTGATGTGCAGCTGATCTAATCTAGTATTTTGCTGCTGTCAAAAGGGGGAGGCCTGGCTTCTCCTTTCCCCAATCCATCTGCCAACTGTGTAGTCCTGTTCCTTTGTATCTGCTTCAGTACTGGTCATACCTCTTGCTGAGTTGCTTTAACTTATTAAAATGGCAGAAGCTTTTTGGAGGGGAGGGAGGGAGTGCATAGCTTTGTCATTTTATTGACTTGTATTTAACCTTTGTTGATACAATTTAATAGCTTGCAGAAGCACGTGGCTGGGAGCAGGGAAAGATATAGCTGTATCTTCCCTTTTTGTAGCATTGGTGAGCTCTTTATGTTGGTTCACCATGTCTCATTAAACTGAACACTTAGGCTGCAGTCTCAAAACAGTGAGACTGTCAGGGCCCTGAGTGCACTAATAGGCTTTAATGGCCACCTGCACACTCTGCCCATGGGCCAGGAGCCCCATTTCAGCTCAGGTCTGATCCTTCAGTCCTTGCCTGAGCTATGTTGTAGGAGTGCTGGCCTCCAGCCATGCCTATGCCTGGCCATGGACCCTGTTGATCCAGACCCTGACCCATGGGCTGACTTCTAAGCTTGACCTTGGACCTGCCTTGTCACTGTGAACTTGCCTGATGATCTGGACTCTTAGTTGAACCTGACTGCCATCCCTGGGTCTGCCCTGCTCCCTTACTTGGGCATTGTGGGACTGGGCCCTGGCTGGTGAGGTACCTGCCCTGCCAGCTGTGTGACTGTACTCAGCTCCCTGTCTCTTAGTGAGCAGCTCACCCTTGCTGCTGCCTGACAGTGACAGTCAAATGACTTCTGCTTGTAAAGAGGTGGGTCTTGCTGTGTCCACCTCGCTGCAAGCCTATCATCCCCCCTCAGTGAGATGATTCTTATTCTGACTCAAGAGAAGATTAACCACTTTCTGGATTAGTTTTTTGCTGAGATGGTGAGTTGAATTGGCTCACAGGAATACAAAGGAAGTTTTGGGGGTAGACAGCTAAAAGGAGGAGATGTGGCAGTGGCTAGCTCACCCCTTTCCCCCCCCGTCTTATGGAGCTGCAGCCTGACTTCTTACAGCTAGCCCTTATCATGTATGGTGCAGATAAAGGCTTGTTAACAAATCGTATATGTATTTTGGCCTAAGTGTTCTCACAGTAATCAGAAATTGAAGAACCCAGAAATCACTATTACTTTTGCAGTCAGACTTCAGTTTCAGAGAACTTTGAAAACCAGGCTTCTTCAGTATATCTCCAGTTTAGAATCCAGAAAAAATGAGGCCAGATCTCTTTATCAGTTTTGAAAATGTAGACCTTGTGGTTTGTCTTACTAATTTCTCTCCTGGTTGTTTACATCATACTGGAGGCTGCAACTAATCTGTTTATATCATTCTCAAAACAACTACCATAATATGTACTTTTATCTTGCTATTTTAGCCTGAAGAATTTACAGAACAACTGGCATGGCCCAGTTAAAGCAGTAGTTAAATTTAAAAAACAAATAATCTCTAATTCTGTGTGTAAGACAATTGAGGATTTTAAAACAATAAAGAAACTGTACTAAAGAGACCAGACTTCTTTTGTTCTTTATAATTTCAGTTTGATACTTTAAAAAAAATACACCGCAAGCATCTCGCAATTAGAATTTGCATTTAATTCATAAAATCTGATTTTATTTTCAGCAGGAAAGCTTGCAGAGTTTAATGCCTATAAAATGCATGAAAGGTTTATGTAGCGGCTGTCTTATGTGTAGAGAGGCAGAACTGAATTTGACTGAGAGTGAAGTTCATATTGTTGTATGCTCAGGGCAAAGCTTTGCTGTGGTGGGTTGACCCTGGCTGGATGCCAGGTGCAGACCAAAGCCACTCTATCACTCCCCCTCCTCAGCTGGACAGGGGAGAGAAAATATAATGAAAGGCTTGTGGGTCGAGATAAGGACAGGGAGATCACTCAGCAATTACCATCAGGGGCAAAACAGACTCAACTTGGGGAAAATTAATTTAATTTATTACCAATCAAATCAGAGTGGGATAATGAGAAATAAAAACTAAATCTGAAAACACCTTCCCCCCACCCCTCCCTTCTTCCCAGGCTCAACTTCTGATTTTTCTCTACCTCCTCCCCCCGAGCAGCGCAGGGGGACGGGGAATGGGGGTTGCAGTCAGTTCATCACATGTTGTGTCTGCCGCTCCTTCCTCCTCACTCTCTTCCCCTGCTCCACCATGGGGTCCCTCCCACGGGAGACAGTCCTCCACAAACTTCTCCAATGTGGGTCCTTCCCACGGGCTGCAGTTCTTCACGAACTGCTCCAGCGTGGGCCCTTTCCACAGGGTGCAGTCCTTCAGGAACAGACAGCTCCAGCGTGGGTCCCCCATGGGGTCACAAGTCCTGCCAGCAAACCTACTCCAGCGTGGGCTCCTCTCTCCACGGGTCCACAGGTCCTGCCAGGAGCCTGCTCCAGCATGGGCTCTCCACGGGGTCACAGCCTCCTTCAGGTGCATCCACCTGCTCCAGCGTCGGGTCCTCCACAGGGTGCAGGTGGATATCTGCTCCACTGTTAACCTCCATGGGCTGCAGGGGGACAGCCTGCCTCACCATGGGCTTCCCCACAGGCTGCAGGGGATTCTCTGCTCCGGTGCCTGGAGCACCTCCTCCCCCTCCTTCTTCACTGACCTTGGTGTCTGCAGAGTTGTTCCTCTCACATATTCTCACTCCTCTCTTCTGGTTGTTGCTGCGTTTTTGGTTTTGTTTGGTTTTTTGGTGGGTTTTTTTTTTTTTCCCCTTTCTTAAATATGTTATCACAGAGGTGCTACCACTGTCACTGATTGGCTCAGCCTTGGCCAGTGGCGGGTCTGTCTTGGAGCCGGCTGGTATTGGATTTATCGGACGTAGGGGAAGCTTCTAGCAGTTTCTCACAGAAGCCACCCCTGTAGCCCCCCGCTACCAAAACCTTGCCATGCAAGCCCAATACATTTGCCAAGGCATTTAGTTGGCATTTGGCTTAGTTTGTCCCCTTGAAGTAATTGCAGCAGGAACAGAACTAGGCCAAAACAGAATGTCTGTACACAGCAGCATTTTCAGGCGAAGACAAGGCAGTATTTCAGACTAAAACTTTGTAATCTCAGCTTATTATGTCCTCAATGCACTGCATAAACTAATTCCAGGATTCCTTTGGTGAGGTAGGTAAACAAGCCTTTTCCAATGGAATAACATGTACCAACGTGTGTCATGGGGCAAAGGAGGAGTTTGGAAATGGTTTCCAGGAGGACTTTCTTTGTCACCCTGAGGCCGAATGGCCTGTAGTTCTTTGGATTCTCCTTGCTGAAGATGGAGCAATGCTTGCTTTCTTCCTTTCCTTGGGAATCTTGGGTAGGGCACCAAGATCTGATTGAATGTCACAGAATATCTCAGGGCACATGCTGAGCTGTGCAAACTCAAGTTTTTCCTGCTTTTGGGGAAATGCACTCTTTACTGGACAAAGCAAAAATAATAAAAAAGAAGACATTATTTGGCTCATCCAAAAGTATGTTTTAAGTTCAGATCTGTGGGGGGGATGGCAGGGAGAATGTTTGCCTTATAATGCAGTCTTACTGTCAAAGAGCAGCAAAAGTGGCTGCTCCGCAAGAGAAGACAAGCAAGGAGTTGAGGGTGACAGCAAGGCAGGCAGGAGCAGCAAGGTCCAGCTGTTCCCTAAGGGACAGGCAGCTGGGCATAGTAACACAACTAGCAGGAGAGGGATCTCACAAGCCAGGGCCCTGTCCCATAATACCTGAGCAGGGCAGGCCAGGGAATGGCAGCTGGGGTTGGTCAAGAGTCCAGATCATCAGGCAAGTTCATGGTGATGAAGCAGGACTGAGGTCAAGCCAGGAATCATAGAATCATAGAATCATAGAATGTCCTGAGTTGGAAGGGACCCACAAGGATCATCGAGTCCAACTCCTGTCCCTGCATAGGACAGCCCCAAAATTCACCCCATATGTCGGAGGACGTTGTCCAAATGCTTCTAGAATGTTGTCAGGCTTGGCGCCGTGACTACCTCCCAGGAGAGCTTGTTCCAGTGCTCCACCACCCTCTGGGTGAAGAACCTTTTCCTAACGTCCAGCCTAAACCTCCCCTGGCATATCTTCCTGCCGTTCCCTCGGGTCCTATCATTGGTCGCCAGGGAGAAGAGATCAGCGCCTGGCCCTCCTCTTCCCCTTGTGAGGAAGCTGTAGACCGCAATGAGGTCTCCCCTCAGTCTCCTCTTCTCCAGGCTGGACAGACCAAGTGACTTCAGCCGCTCCTCATCTGGCTTCCCCTCTAAACCCTTCACCATCTTCGTGGCTCTCCTCTGGACGCTCTCTAGTAGCTTCGTATCCTTTTTGTACTGTGGGGCCCAAAACTGCACACAGTACTCAAGGTGAGGCCGCACCAGTGCAGAGTAGAGCGGGACAATATTACCTCCCTCGACCGGCTGGCAACACAGCGCTTGATGCACCCCAGGACACGGCTGGCCCTCCTGGCTGCCAGGGCACACTGTTGGCTCACGTTCAACTTGCCGTCGACCAGAACCCCCAGATCCCTCTCCGCGGGGCTGCTCTCCAGCCTCTCGTTCCCCAGCCTGTGTGTACATCCAGGGCTGCCATGTCCCAGGTGCAAAATCTGGCACTTGCCCTTGTTAAACTTCATACGGTTGGTGATTGCCCAGCTCTCTAATTTTTCCAGATCTCTCTGCAGGGCCTCTCTGCCCTCGAGAGTGTCATCGGCAAACTTAGACAGCAAACCTTCAAGTCCTGCATCCAAGTCATTTATGAAGACATTAAAGAGCTCTGGCCCCAGGATGGATCCCTGCGGAACCCCCCTAGTGACTGGTCGCCAGCCCGATGTAACCCCATTTACTACAGCCCTTTGAGCCTGACCCGTCGGCCAATTGCCCACCCATTGCATTATGTGTTTATCCAGCTGTATGCTGGACATTTTGTCCAGGAGGACACTGTGAGAGACAGTATCGAAGGCTTTACTGAAATCCAAAAAGATTACATCGACTGGCTTCCCTTGGTCAGCTAGGTGGGTAACCTTGTCATAGAAAGAAATTAAGTTTGTCAAGCAGGACTTTCCCCTCGTGAACCCGGACCAATGACTGCATTGTCTTTCAGGTGTTTTCCAATAACTCCCAGAATAATCTTCTCCATGATTTTGCCAGGCACAGAGGTGAGACTGACAGGCCTGTAGTTACCGGGGTCATCCCTGTTGCCCTTCTTGAAGATTGGGACAACGTTTGCCAGCTTCCAGTCAGCTAGGACCTCTCCAGATTCCCAAGAGCTCTGGAAAATCATTGAGAGAGGTCTCGCTATGACATCAGCCAGCTCTTTAAGTACCCTCGGATGAATCCCATCGGGCCCCATTGACTTATAGGGATCCAGCTGGAGCAGCAAATCCCGCACAAGTTCGGGGTTGGCTGGGAGTTTATCATTCTCGCACTCATGGTTCTCTAGCCCAGGGCTCTGGGGCTCCCAGAGCCCATCATCGGTGTTGAAGACCGAGGCGAAGAAAGCATTAAAATGTCTCTGCTTTGTCTGTGTCCCTGTTTGTGAGGTGACCATGCTCATCAAGTAACGGGCCAATGTTATTTCTCGCCTGCCTTTTGCTATTAACATATTTTAAAAAGCCCTTTTTATTGTCCTTCACAGTACTGGCCAGCTTCAGCTCTAATTGAGTTTTGGCCGCGCGAATTTCCTCCCTACAGTGGCGAGCAGCATCTCTGTAGTCCTCCCATGTCGCCTGACCTTGCTTCCACCTGCCATACATTTTCTTTTTTCGCCTTAGTTCTAGAAGAAGATCCCTACTTAGCCAAGCCGGCCTTCTACCGCGCCTGCTTGACTTCCGACATTTTGGAATTGCCTGCTCCTGTGCTCTTAGCAGGTGGTACTTAAAAAGTGACCAGCACTGATGGACCCCAGCACCTTCAAAAGCTTTTTCCCAGGGGCCCTTACGAAGTAGTTCCCTGAGCAGCCTGAAGTCAGCTCTCCTCATATCCAGAGTTGAGGGCTTGCTGGCAGTTTTCCTCCTGTTACCATAGATTTTAAACTTGACTGCTTCATGGTCGCCGTGGCCAAGGCAGCCACCAATCGCCACTTCACCCACGAGACCCTCTCCGTTAGTAAGCAGCAAGTCGAGGAAGGCACCTTTCCTGGTCGGTTCCCTTAGTACCTGTACCAAGAAGGTATCATCCAGATGGTTTAGGAATCTTCTGGACCTGCTTGTACCAGCTGTGTGGTATTCCCAGTTGACATCTGGCAAGTTGAAGTCCCCCAGAAGGACAAGGGCAGATGACTTAGAAGCATCCCTTAGTTCCTTAAAGAATAACTCATCCGTGTCGTCATCCTGGCTGGGTGGCCTCTAGTAGACTCCCACAACGACATCCGCTTTATTTGTCTGTCCCTTAATCCTTACCCAGAGGCTCTCAACTGGGCCATCGCCGACTGCTAGCTCCATGCACTCCAGCCCCTCCACTACATACAATGCCACCCCGCCGCCTCGCCTGCCCTGCCTATCCCTCCTGAAGAGCCTGTACCCATCCATCACGGCACACCAGTCACAGGACTCACCCCACCAGGTTTCACTTACACCTATGATGTCGTATCTCTGGGACTGGGCCAAGGCATCTAGCTCCTTTTGCTTGTTCCTCAGGCTGCGTGCATTTGTGTAGAAACACTTCAAGTGCGGTTCATTGTGCCCGTTGGCTCGTGGAGCAGCCTGAGGAATCTCACTAGCACGCAGCTCCTCGAACTTTGGCGTGCCCTCCCGTTGCTCGTCGCTGACGAGCCTGGTATTGTCCCTTTCCCCCTTTCCAATCTAGTTTAAAGCTCTATCAGTCAGCCCTGCTAGCTCCTGAGCAAAACCCCTTTTCCCCTTCTGAGAAAAGTGCATCCCATCGGATGTCGGTAGACCTGGTTATGACCTGGTTAGACCATCCCATGATCGAAAAACCCAAAGTTCCGCCGATGACACCAGCCTCGGAGCCACGTGTTGATCAGCTGGGTCTGCCTGTTCCATTCACTGTTCTTCCCTGCTACCGGAAGGATCGAAGAGAACACCACCTGAACACCTGATCCTTCAACCAACCGCCCCAAGGCTCTGAAATCCCTTTTGACTGACTTAGGACTTCTCTTTGTTCTCTCTTTGTTATCTCTTCGTTGCTGACATGAAGAACTAATAGCGGGTGATAGTCTGAGGACCTTACCAGACTGGGGAGTTTTCTAGTGACATCTCTTACCCTGGCCCCAGGGAGGCAGCAGACTTCCCTGTGGGTTGGGTCCGGTCGGCATATGGGACCCTCCGTTCCCCTCAGAAGGGAGTCACCTATGACAACTACCCTTCTTTTTTTCTTAACGTGAGTGGTTGTGATGTGGGGGGTAGGCTGCCTAGACGACCCCTCCATCCCAGAAGGACCTACGTCCACATCATCACTTGTCTGCCCATCCGATTCCAGGGCCTCGTACCTGTTGTGTACGGGCACCTGGGAAGGTGAGGCAGGCTGAGAGTGGATTTGCCTGCTGTTCCGAGCAGTAAGGTTATTGCTTCCATTCATGCCCATCACCTGGGTCTCCTCCTTCTGCCTGGTGGTGAGAGGGTAGGGGGTCCTTTACCTCTTGTGCTGCAGTTGGCTGGTGCATCTGTCTCAGGGATGGTAGAGTACAATTCCACCAGTCAATCTCCTTCTCTGACTCCCTGATACTCCTCAGCCTGGACACCTCTCGAAGCTCCATCACCAGGCTGAGCAGCTCCTTTACTTGGGCAGATCTCCCACAGGTGAGCTCACTGCTGCCGTCAGATACTGACCTGAAACTCAGGCACTCCCTGTAACCTGGGACCTGGACGGCTGCATGTTCCCTTGAAGGCTCTGTTTGGGCGGCTGCGTCAGTTCTTGCAGCTGGAGGGGCTGCGAGGGACCCTGAGACTGAGAGCGCAGCTTTTTGCCGGGTGGATACCATGGTTCCTGCTGTTCTTAGCTCCTTATAAGTGGGTTGCTGCCTCCGTTTGAAGTGGCAGGGCCCTTCCTGCTCGCCCTCATTGCGCGAACTGACGCGCCACGCCCTGGTCGCCGCGCTCCCTAGGGACCCTTTAAATCTCCCGCAGTTGCTCCTGGCAACGCCTCCGCCGTGTCACCCTCGCTCGCGAGAGCTGCCGGCTCCCGGCTGGACTCTCGGCACGTCCGCGGGTTTCCGCGGAACTTAGTGTTGCTGCTGCTGTGCTCCTCGCCGACTGTTACAATTTCATCATAATTGTACTGGGTCTGGCTGGGATGGAGTTAACTTTCTTCATAGCAGCCCATATGGTGCTGTGCTTTGGATTTTTGACCAAAACAGTGTTGATTGATAACACATCGGTGTTTTGGCTATTGCTGAACAGTGCTTGCACAGTGTCAAGGCTTTCCCTTTTTCCCCACTCTGCCCCAGCCCAGTGAGTAGGCTGGGGCTGGGCAAGAGGTGGGGAGGGGACACAGCTAGGACAGCTGACCTGAATTGACCAAAGAGGTATTCCATGCCATGTAATGTTATGCTCAGCAATAAAAAATGGGGGTTTGGTCTTTCCAAAGTAGCTGTTGCTCAGAGACTGGGTGGGCATCAGTCTGTTTGTGGGAGGTGTGGTCCGAACAGTAATGGAGTCTGACAACATGTTCTAAAAAAAAGTTTTATTGAGGCGGTAAGAAAGAGGAGCAACAACGTCCCCATACAGTGACTCACCCAATCACCGATAGCAAACACAGGATCATAAGTGATGCCATGGCTCCGGTGGACTGCCAGGGACACTTGCTGTCCAGGTCATCTGGCAGCAACAGCCAATCGTGCAAATGCCTTTTGAATGTGGGTAGGAGTCACGCCACCCCTTGGCTCCACCAGTGGCAGTGTGATTTGAGAGAATCATACCTTGGAATGTGGGCAGCATCCTGCCTTACACTGACGATGTTGGTCAAGGGGCAGGGTGTCAGGAGGTGGCAGGTGACTCCTTTTGCATTGTTATGTTTTTTCTTTTTTATTTCTTATCCCCTCTTTCTTTCTCCTGTTAAACTGTCATTATCTTGACCCACGAGTTTTCTCATTTTTGTTCTTCCTTTACTCTCCCCTGTCCTGCTGGGAGAGGGGGGAGTGAGTAAGTGGCTATGTGGGTGCTTGGCTGGCTGGGGTCAGCCTACTATAATAATAAATCAATTTTTATAAAAGTCAGAAAAGCAGATTAATCTCTCCAGTGAGAATTCCAAAAAAGGTATGAGTTTAGTTATTAACGAACATGAATCAGGCAAAGCATTGGATAGAAGTCTGAAAATGTTTGGCTTGTTAATTTTTTGCACTGATCCAGTGATCTGGGCATATATCTGTAGAACATGGCTAGTATTACAAGCAAATTGTCAGTTGAGAAGTCTAAGCTTCCTATTCTTTCCATTTCTTTACTTCCACCATCATGGAAAGTGTCTACTAGGTGCTTATCAAGGCAGGTTACTGTAGAAACAAAGACAAAACTGGACAGTAGTTTGTAGTGAGGGGAAGTTTCAGAGGGATTCTTAGTTCAGAGAAAGAACCATAAGATTTGTTGGCAATGAAAGAAGAAGTGGAAGAAAACACTTGCTCATCAGATGATAGAATAGCCATCCCTTGTGTTAACTGGCTAGGAAGGATCAGGAGCTCCTTTGATCTTGAAAGTATGTTGGGTTTGCTTTTTCTTTTTTTCTAGGATAACATGTTATCCCAAGTGTATGAGGACCATCTGTATGAAACCATGTAGCAGAACTTCTCTGTAATAAAGGTACTGAAAGAGACTGTGGAAAAGGGTACTTAGAGGGAGTTATTGACACCTTCAGAAGCTTTTCACCAATGTAGAACATGATAAAATATGGTATAAACAAGATGCAAGCAAGCAAGAGCATTTTTACCTATAGATACAGGTGTCACTAAATAAAAATCCTGAAGGATACTTTTTTCTTTCTATCTTAAAGCCATCATCTTTGAAATTCAGGTAAATTGGATTCTCCAGTGCTAAGTTTATTTTATCTGACAATATCAGCCTTCATTTTGGAGCTGAAATATTTTTTTTATTCCTAATGATGTAGACTTCACTTGAACCTTCAAATCTGAAGGCTACCATTCCCTCTGATTAAAACAGGGAAGAAATACAGTTAAATTATATAATAATAATAATAATTATATTAAATTATGCCTGTATACCATCAAAATTGTTGATTCTTCTAGGGAATGCAATACTTTAAAAGTAAAGAGTAAAGATTAGAGACAAAGCAAAATGCTTATGGATTGGATATGAGTGGGCTGTCTGGCTAAAAATGTGCAGCTTGTGATGTTTCTAGCAGAAGTGCCATAGATTATTACCTGGATAAGTTATCTTTTTCTTCATGGTGTGGTGTTTTGTTTTTCTTTACTGTAATGTTATTCATCAGTGTCAGTATTTCTTACCCATCTATTGGTGTCAGTGGAAAAGAATAATTCTCTGTTATACAGTAGACTACTAACTTCTCTCCTTTCTTCCATCTCTGGAGACAGTTTAGTATCTAGATATCTTTGGGTACTTTCTTTCTTTATCAACTCCACTGGACTTGGTAGATATACAAGATGGCATATATTTTCATTTGTGTCATCTACTTATCTTGCCCCACTCAATTAATGACTAAGTGTTATACAGTGTAGCATAGCTTGTGTGTGTTAATATGTGTAGAATATAAAAGCAGGACTCTCATATCCCCAGTGGAGGGATATATTTTGGGGGTTTGGGGGGATTGGTTAGGTAACTTCCCTTTTTTTTGCCACGTATTACACTCAGTCCCTCCCAATCCCTTCGGCGAGGCATCAGGCAGCACAGGAAGTTAGAGTCAGTGCATACTGGTTTGGTTTTGCTGCTCATTTCTTCTTACTTACTCATTTCCTTTGCTCCAGAGTGAGTATTCTACAGGCCACAGTCCCTTTTGGGGTGGCCCTGCTCTGGTGTGACTTATCCATGGGCTGCAATCCTCTCAGAGGTACCTCCTTCAGCATGGAGCATCTCCTTCCAAGAGTGCATCTCCAGCCATGTCCTCAACAATGTCCCCTTCCATGTGTCTCCTCTGTTTCATTTCTCCAAATGCGTCTCTTCACATTTCTTCACGTGTCCCCTTATGGGTGTCCTTCTATTTCTCCTCTCACAGCTCCTTTTTGTGCCTCCTCACATCTACATCTTTCCTTTTGTGTCTCCTTTAGTGCATCCTCACATGCCATCTCCTGCCTCTAGTAGTTGCTGCTCGCTCTTAAATATGTTTGAGCAGAGGTGCCATGTGCTCTTCTGACTGGTTGGAGTTTTGGCACAAGGTAGGTTGTTCACATCTGTTTCAGAGCTGGCTGGAACTAGTTGTGATTGGCACAGGGCAGTTCATGGCTTCTTCCCACACAGAGCACCCCCGCAGACCCCTTTTTAATGCTTCTATGCTAAGTTTTTGATTGTTGATTTGGTCCCTTGGTTTGATTATAAAGAAAAAGCATTGTTGTTGATGTTTATCTCATGATCTGAACTTTAGAACTTCTGAGAAGAAAACAGAAATTTTGACAGTTGTATTAGGAACAATACTGAGGTGACTTCCCAACACTGGAAGAAAGCATGATTGTTTTAGACTTGCTTGGTGATTACCCTCTTACAGCTCTCTTTCAGAGATTTGCTGGCATCGTACTTTCTCTAGATGTTTCTAGCTATTATTTAATCTGGCATTGAGGTGCTGTAAAGAGAATCATTGTTGGCACTTTTCTGACTATTATTATGTGTGAATTACTTTGAATGGATTGTTTATCAGCTGTTAGTCCTTCTGTACTTCATGAAGACCAGATGGGACACTCACATTTAACTTAATTGCATTCCAAAGACCCTTGCAAAAATGAATGTCCAGAGAGCTAAATAAAAGTGTAGGCAATCCATGACTTCTTTCAAGAAGAAAGTGAAGGCAGACTGATGATCTCTGTATCAGTCATTGCTGCTGTAGCTAAGAAAAACTTTTTAATCACTGTTGAAATATAGGACTCCAAGGGTGAACTGAATTGGTGCTGAACCCTAAATTTTGCATTTTTCCCTCAACTGATGCCTTCCTTGTTGAATATTGCATATGCAGTGTTAGCCATCCAGTTCCTCCAAGTAAATGTCTCCTTGTGGGCATTTCTGTGTTGTTTTCCATCTTGCTTTTCAGACTAGGTTTTTTAAAAACAAAAATGTAATGCCAAGAATTGACATAATCATGGCATTGCAGCCTTGAAGCAGCTGAAAATGTTTGTGACCTACCTTGGCCTTTAAGGATGATAAGATGAGACCACTAAGAAAGTCCTCTTGGTCGTCTTTGCCAGTGAAGCAGATAATTATGTCCACTTGTATACTGGAGAATAAAATAGTAAATTTAATAGTATTTGGCAGCAACGTGTGACAGTTTAAGTCCAGAAATTAGGATTACTTTCTGTGAAACTGAAGTCTGGAGACTGACTACTACACTGACTCTCAAGACCCTTACCCTTTAAAAAAAATGCCATTCTTTTTTTGGCCTGTAGTGACTAGGCTGCCTAGACGACCCCTCCATCCCAGAAGGACCTACGTCCACATCATCACTTGTCTGCCCATCTGATTCCAAGGCCTCCAGGAAGTCAGTCCACAATTCAGTCAGGTACAGATACAGCCCAGTGATCACTAGGCAGGTCCATAGTGACAAGGAAGGGCTAAGGTCAAGTCAGGAAGTCAGTTTATGGATCAGGGTCCAGATCAACAGGGTCCATGGCCAGGCACAGCTGTGACAGAGCTGGAGGCAGATACACCTACAAGATAGCTCAGGCAGGGACTGAAGGATCAGGACTGAGCTGAAATGGGGCTACTGGGCCCATGGGCAGAAGGTGTGGGTAGACATCCCAGGTAAGGCTGGTCAGGACCATTAAGGCCTTTTAGTGCACTCAAGGGCTCTGACAGCAGCCTCACCAACAGGGGGCAGTCCTACAGCACTTGAAGAAGAGCAGAACAAGTCCAGTGATAGTAACCAGGTTCAGTCACAATCCAGTATTTGCCAGACAAATCCATAGTGATGAGGCAGGTCTGAGGTCAAGACAGGAAACCAAGTCAACAGGTCAGGATCAACATGATACATTGCTGGGCACCACATACCTACAGCATAGCTAAGGCAAGGCCTAAGCAGCTTCTGAGTGAAGAGGGGAGGCTGCCACTGAGGCTTCTCCCAGCACTTTTCCACCGAGCTCTTTCCCAGCAGCCTGATCCCAGGTTACACGGTTATACCATATCAGAGCTGGAATTGAGCACAGGTAGCCAAACCCCTAGGAGAGAAGGAGAGATTGCAGATCCTGTTTGTGTGCTCAGGGCACTGACAAAATCTTTCATAATGATATGACATATAATGCTTATGATTACCAAAGTAAACCATTTCTTGGTTGTAGAGATGCATTAAAGCTTGACAAAGTGAGATTTTTTTAGGAGAGCTCATGTCTATTATTAGACCTGCTGATATGTTGGGATGTTGGGAGCTGATGGGATTCACCTGACCAAGTGGTGCAAGAGGGCCTTCCTTCACCAACAAGCTGGCCAGAGTTATAAGGAGGGCTTTAAACTAGATTTAGTGTGGGGAAGGAGTTCTGAGCACCAGACAGGAGCCAGGGGCTGCTGAGGTATTAGGAACCAACAGGGAAACACCTGTGAAAAGCCTCAAAGGAATTAGGGTGTGTTCCTCTGAAAAGGTGACAAGGCTGATAGCCCAGATGAAGTGCTGTGACAGGTACACTTCCCCCCCCCCCGAAGATCGGGGCTTTTAACATGGTGATCACTGGCTTTTCGCGCCTTTTGTGCTCTCCCGTGCCCCCAGGCCCATACACCCTTCGGCAGGCGGAGCAGGCGGAGCAGGAGGAGCGGGGCCTCTCGGTCGCCAGGCAGGGTCCGCAGCCAATGAGGCGCCTTGGCTCGGAGAAGCTTCTGGATCATGACCAATTATGACCACAGCTCAGATCCGACCCAGGGTATAAATGGGGCGCTGCCGGAGACCTCCTTTGAGTGGTCTTCTCAGAGCAGCGGGTCTGTGTTTGAAAGCTCTCCCCTCGGGTTGGGATGCCACCTGAGGAAACTTCCCGGGATTGAGTGCCCTCACCTCCTTTGGGTGAGTGGTTTTCTTCTGAATATCCTTGAGTGAGCCCTCACACCCACCCCAACCCCCCGGGGGTGAGCGATTACATCCTCTGGGTACCCACGGGAGGGAGAGAGAGTTTTCCCCCCTTTGTGAGTGAGTGTGCGCACACTTTGGATCATCATTGTCGTGTGTATTGCCATGCAGTAACAATACCCTGCCTGCCTGATACCTCGAACCTGTTATGTGTTAAATGTTATCGGAGTGTTGACTGATTTTGGTTTACCCCTGTTTCTCATTGGTTTCTGTTGTGCGGTTTTGGTTGTTTTGTGCAATAAAGTTGTTTGAGTTTGTCTTTCGTTTTGGTTAGTCTTAGTGTACCTCCGTAACAAGTGCCTCTATACCAATGCACACAGCATGGGTAACAAAGAGGAGGAGATGGAAGCCACTGTGCAGCTAGAAAGCTATGATGTAATAGCTGTTGCTGAAATGTGATGGGGCAAATCACACAACTGGAGTGCTGCAATAGATGGCTATAGGCTGTTCAGAAGGGATAGGCAAGGAAGGAGGGGTGGGGGAGGGTTGCACTCGATGTAAAAAGAAAAAAAAAAAAAAAGGATTGACTGCACAGAGTTGCATTTGGAAACAGTGCTGAACAGGTTAAGTGCTTATGGGTAAAAATTAGGGGCCAAGCCGACAAAGGAAACACCATGGTTGGTGTTTACTATAGGCTGCCGGATCAAGGGGAGCCTGCTGACGAAACATTCTTACTTCAACTACAGGAAGCATCACGCTCACAGGCTCTGATCCTGCTGGGGGACTTCAGTCACCCTGACATCTATTGGAAAAGCAGCACAGCAAGTTGTAAGAAGTCCAGGAGACTCTTGGTGTGCATTGAGGATAATCTCTTAATCCAGCTGATAGACAGCCCAGCCAGAGGAGAAGGGTTACTGGACCTCTTGCTCACCAACACAGATGAATTAATTAGAGAGGTCAAGATTGGTGGCAGCCTGGGCTGCAGTGATCATGCCCTAGTGGAGGAAAGCTTGAGGAATATGGGCCAGGTGAAGGGTAGAGTCAGGACCCTGAATTTTAGGAGAGTAAACTTTCAGTTGTTTAAGGAACTAGTGGATGGGACCCCGTGGGAAACTGCCCTCAGGGACAGTGGAGCAGAAGAGAGCTGGCAGCTCTTTAAGGACATCTTTCTTAGAGTGCAAGAGCTCTTGATTCCCATGTGTAAGAAATCGGGCAAGGAAGGCAGGAGACCAGCATGGCTGAGTAAGGACCTCCTGGTCAAACTGAAGTGTAAGAAGGAAATGCACAGGCAGCGGAACCAGGGACATGCATCCTGGGAAGAATATAGGGATGCTGCCTGGATGTGTGGACATGGGACCAGGAAAGCTAAGGCACAGCTGGAGCTGAATTTGGTGAGGGATGCAAAGAATAATAAGAAGGGCTTCTACAGGTACATTGGCCAGAAAAGAAAGATTAAAGAAAATGTACACTCCTGATACATAAAACAGGGGAGCTGGTGACAACCAACATGGAGAAGGCTGAGGTACTCAACACTTCTTTTGCTTAAGTTTTCAATGCTAATCTCTCTTCCCACATGTCTTGAGTCCCTGAACCTCAAGGCAGGGACTGGGGGAATGAAGTCCCTCCCATCGTAGGAGAAGATCAGGTTTGAGACCACCCAAGGAACCTGAACGTACACTAGTCCATGGGACCCGACGAGATGCATCCCAGGGTCCTGAGGGAACTGGTTGATGTAGTCGCTAAGCCACTCTCCACCATATTTGAAAAGTCATGGCAGTCAGGTGAGGTCCCCAGTGACTGGAAAAAGGGAAACATCACGCCCATTTTTAGAAAGGGTAAAAAGGAGGACCCTGGGAACTACCGACCAGTCAGCCTCACCTCTGTGCCCGGTAAGATCATGGAACAGATCCTCCTAGAAGCTATGCTAAGGCACATGGAGGACAGGGAGGTGATTCAAGACAACCAGCATGGCTTCACCAAGGGCAAATTGTGCCTGACTAATCTGGTGGTCTTCTACGATGGAGGGACTGCATCAGTGGACAAGGGAAGAGCTACGGATGTCATCTACCTGGACTTCTGTAAGGCCTTTGATACAGTCCCCCACAACATTCTTGCCTCTAAACTGGAGAGATATGGGTTTGACAGATGGACTGTTAGACAGATAAGGAACTGGCTGGATGGCCACGTCCAAAGAGTTCCAGTCAATGGCTCAATGTCCAAGTGGAAACCAGTAATGAGTGGTGTCCCTCAAGGGTCCATACTGGGACCAATACTGTTTAACATCTTCATCATTGACATCATAGACAGTGGGATTGAGTGATTTAGCATGATTTAGTGCACCCTCAGCAAGTTTGCAGATGACACCAAGCTGAGAGGTGTAGTTGATTCCCTAGAGGGAAGGGATGCCATCCAGAGGGACCTGGACAGGCTTGAGGAGTGGGCCCATGTGAACCTCATGAAGTTCAACAAGGCCAAGTGCAGGGTCCTGCACCTGGGTCAGGGCAATCCCCAATATCAGTACAGACTGGGGGATGAAGGCATTGAGAGCAGCCCTGCAGAGAAGGACTTGGGGATATACTGGTGGATGAAAAATTGGACGTGAGCCGGCATTGTGCGCTTGCAGCCCAGAAGGCCAACCGTATCCTGGGCTGCATCAAAAGAAGCGTGGCCAGCAGGTCGAGGGAGGTGATTCTTCCCCTTTACTCTGCTCTGGTGAGACCCCACCTGGAGTACTGCGTCCAGCTCTGGGGTCCCCAGCACAGGAAAGACATGGACCTGTTATAGTGGGTCCAGAGGAGGGCCACAAAGATGATCAGAGGGCTGGAACACCTCTCCTATGAGGACAGGCTGAGAGAGGTGGGGTTGTTCAGCCTGGAGAAGAGAAGGCTGCAGGGAGACTTTATTGTGGCCTTTCAATACTTAAAGGGGGCTTATAAGAAAGATGGGGATAGTCTTTTTAGCAAGGCCTGTTTCAATAGGACAAGGGTTAATGGTTTTAAACTAAAAGAGGGTAAATTTAGGCTAGATATAAGGAAGAAATATTTTACAATGAGGGTGGTGAAACACTGGAACGGGTTGCCCAGAGAGATGGCGGATGCCCCATCCCTGGAAAAATTCAGGGTCAGGTTGGACAGTGCTCTGAGCAACCTGATCTAGTTGTAGATGTCCCTGCTCATTGCAGGGGGGGTTGGACTAGATGACCTTTAAAGGTCCCTTCCAACCCAAACTATTCTATGATTCTATGAAAGACACAGACAGACTGGAGAGGGTCCAAAGGAGGGCCACAAAGACAATCAAGGAGCTGGAGAGCCTGCCCTATGAGGAAAGACTGAAAGAGTTAGGTCTCTCCTCCCTGGAGAAGAGAAGACTCGAGGGGGCCTCATCACAATATTCCAGTACTTAAAGGGTGGCTACAAAGAAGACGGAGGTTCTCTCTTCACAAGGAGCCACATGGAGTAGACAAGGGACAACGCGTCCAAGTTCTACTGGTAGAGGTTTTATCTCGATATAAGAAAGAAATTTTTTACAGTGAGATCAATCGATCACTGGAACAACCTCCCCAGGGATGTGGTAGAGTCCCCATCACTGGAGGTTTTCAAGATACGATAGGACTGGGTGCTAGATAATCTCATCTAGGCTCCCTTTCCCACAAAAGGATGGACCAGATGATCTTTTGAGGTCACTTCCAACCTGGGCTGTTCTATGATTCTATGATCTAACACTGTTGGCTTTTTCTCAGGTTTGTGGAACCTAGTTTCATCTTGGCATAAGAGGAGACAACTTGTTGCTGAGGTGACAAAGAAACATGCCTTAAGGTGGTCAGTCCCTGGGTAGCAGGGTGTATGGAAGGATTTGGGCAGGTGCCTAGGGCAGTTATCATCTCCAATAGCCTGGGATTTTGCACCTGAACAGGCAATTAATCCTGGTAAATTGAAGGGTGCCTTGCCTACCCCCATGAAACCCAGCAGCTCCTAGCACCGTATTGGGGCTTTTTCTGTGCCTATTGAGCCTTCATTCAGCACCATCAGAGGAGCGTGGCTGAGACAGGGACCCAAACCATATATGAGGACATCGTGGTTGAGATAGGGACCTAAATTCCAGCTACAGAAAATAAAAGGAATGCAAGAAGACTCATGGATCAAGATAATGACAGTTTAATAGGGAAAACAAAAGCTGCATGCGTGCAAGCAAAGCAAAAAGAGGAATTCATTCACTGCTCCCCATCGGCAGGCAGATGTCCAGCCACTTCTTGGAAAGCAGGGCCTCAGCACATGTAACTGTTGTTTGGGAAGACAAATGCCATAACCACAAATGTCCCCCCCTTCCTCCTCCTTTCCCTGAGCTTTTATTGTTGAGTGCAACATCATATGGTATGGAATATCTCTCTGGTCAGTTTGGGTCAGCTTTCCTCACAACGTCTGCTCCCAACCTTTTGCCTGCCCCCAGCCTACTGGCCTTTGGGTGAGGGGGTTGGAGAGAAAAGCCTTGATGCTGTGCAAGCAGTGCTCAGCAATAGCCAAACCATTGGTGTGTTATCAACATTATTTTAGCCACAAATGCAAAGCACAGCACCATGTGTGCTCCACAAATGCAAAGCACAGGCTGCTATGAAGAAAGTTAGCTCCATCCCAACCATACCCAGAACAAACTGGTAGAGAACTAATACATCGTGAGCCTAAAATCTGTTCAATATGCATGCTTCTTTCCATTACAGTGTGGTCAAATGTTAGTCTGTTCTTTTGAAGATTCAAAGCTAGTTAGTGGCTTGATTTTGCTCTTGCCTCACTTATGTTTGCAGATTATTAGAACATTGCAAGCTGTAGGAGCTTGGACTGCGTCCAGCTCTGGGGCCCCCAGCACAAGAAAGACATGGACCTGTTATAGTGGGTCCAGAGGAGGGCCACAAAGATGATCAGAGGGCTGGAACACCTCTCCTATGAAGAAAGGCTGAGAGAGTTGGGGTTGTTCAGCCTGGAGAAGAGAAGGCTCCAGGGAGACCTTATTGCGGCCTTTCAATACATAAAGGGGGCTTATAAGACAGTCAGAGAGAGACTTTTTACAGAAGCCTGTAGTGACAAGACAGGGGACAACTGTTTTAAACTGGAAGTAGATAGATTTAGACTGGACATAAGGAAGAAATTTTTTTACAGTGAGGGTGGTGACACCCTGTAACAGGTTGCCCAGAGAAGCTGTGGATGCCCCATCCCTGGAAGTGTTCAAGGTCAGGTTGGATGGGGCTTTGAGCCAACCTGATCTAGTGAAAGATTGCCCATCCCCACTGCAGGGGGATTGGACTATATGATCTTTAAAGGTCCCTTCCAACCCAAACCATTCTATGATTCTAATTTGTAACCCTAGGCTCTGTATAGAGATCACAGTTGTTTTTTGTGTTTGTGTGTTTTTAAAAGTCAGATCAGAGGTTTTGGAATGTATAACATTTATTTATGTGCTGGACATGTTTGCATGCAAAAAGGATATCATGTTTTGAAAACTGCAGTGTGTAATTTTGTATGTTTTAAACTAAACCAATCTTCCTCTAGAACTTAGGTGGAAAAGGAAAGTATACAGACATTGGAAGCAAGGATAGGCGACACAGGAGGAATACAGAGATGCTGTTTGCCACCGTGGGGAGAAAATTCGTGCAGCTAAAGCTTGTTTAGAGTTCAAGCTGGACAGCACTGTGAAGGACAACAAAAAGGGCTTTTTAAAATATGTTAATAGCAAAAGGAGGATCAGAGATAACATTGGTCCATTACTTGATGAGGTCCATCACCTCACAGACAGGGATGTAGACAAAGCAGAGACATTTAATGCCTTCTTTGCCTCTGTCTTCAGCACCGATGATGGGCTCTGGGAGCCCCAGAGCCCTGGGCTAGAGAACCATGACTGTGAGAATGATAAACTCCCAGCCAACCCCGAACTTGTGCGGGATTTGCTGCTCCAGCTGGATCCCTATAAGTCAATGGGGCCCAATGGGATTCATCCGAAGGTATTTAAAGAGCTGGCTGATGTCATAGCGAGACCTCTCTCCATTATTTTAAAATGTTCTTGGGAGTCTGGAGAGGTCCCAGTTGACTGGAAGCTGGCAAATGTTGTCCCAATTTTCAAGAAGGGCAAGAAGGTGTCGTGGTTTAACCCCAGCCAGCAACTAAGCACCACACAGCTGCTTGCTCACTCCCCCCACCCCGGTGGGATGGGGGAGAGAATTGGAAGGGTAAAAGGGAGAAAACTCGTGGGTTGAGATAAGAACAGTTTAATAATTGAAGTCAAATAAAATAGAATAGTAGCAATAATAATAGTAATAATAATGACAATAATAATATAATAAAATAATAATATACAAAGCAAGTGATACACTATACAATTGCTCACCACCTGCTGACCGATGCCCTGAGCAGCGATTGCTGACCCCCCCGGCCAACTGCCCCCAGTTTACATACTGAGCATGACGTCATACGGTATGGAATAGCCCTTTGGCCAGTCTGGGTCAGCTGTCCTGGCTGTGCCCCCTCCCAGCTCCTTGTGCACCTGGCAGAGCATGGGAAGCTGAAAAGTCCTTGACTGGTGTAAGCACTACTTAGCAGCAACTAAAACATCAGTGTGTTATCAACATTATTCTCATCCTAAATCCAAAACACAGCACTATACCAGCTACTAGGAAGAAAATTAACTCTATCCCAGCCGAAACCAGAACAATATCCACTTGTTATTCTATACCATATATGTCATGCCCAGGTCCTACCCTTTCCAATACATTCCAATTAATCACCACCACTTTTCCAGTCTTTTGGTATACACACAGATATCATTCCCTTAGCCTATGGGCCATCCCTCTAAAATGTCCATTGAGTTCATCCAGTCCATGACTTTGGGCTCCATCTGTCATAACAGTCTTTCAGGGCAGGAGAGATGGTGTGTGGTGTTGGATCGTTGCATGCTGAAGCCAGTCCTGGTTCCATCACCGCTGCACTTTGCTCGGTTTCCTCAGAGTTCATTCTTCATTAATCTGGGTGATTCTTACTGTATACTGTTGATATGGCATATAGTAATCATAGAAGTGATGACATCCAGTATTATATAGCAACTAACATTATACAGTTCAGTTCATTGGCTATTTTCACCCAAAATCAAATCCCCTTGAGGTACACATCGGACTTCCCCATCCTCCCGCATCACCCACCAAGTGCACCCAGGTCCTTGAGCAAAAGCAATCCCACAAATGGGCTTGCCTTTGCCCGAGGCAGGAGTAATCCAGACTGTCTTCCCCAGCATATTTTTTAGGTGTATTACAGGGACTTTATCCCCCTCTACAGTACATAAAAGTCTTGACTGGGCAGGGCCAGATGGATTGGCAGATCCCCTGGTGTTGGCTAACCAGGTGGCCTTTGCTAAATGTGTATCCCAGTGTTTGAATGTCCCACCACCCATTGCTCTCAGTGTAGTCTTTAACAGTCCATTGTATCGTTCGATTTTCCTGGAGGCTGGTGCGTGATAGGGGATGTGATATACCCACTCAATGCCATGCTCTTTGGCCCAGGTGTCTATGAGGTTGTTTTGGAAATGAGTCCTGTTGTCTGACTCGATTCTTTCTGGGGTGCCATGTTGCCATAGGCCTTGCTTTTCAAGGCCCAGGATAGTGTTCCGGGCGGTGGCATGGGGCACGGGATATGTTTCCAGCCATCCGGTGGTTGCTTCCACCATGGTGAGCACATGGGGCTCGCCTTGGCGGGTTTGTGGGAGTGTGATATAATCAATCTGCCAGGCCTCCCCATATTGATATTTCAGCCATCGTCCTCCATACCAGAGAGGCTTGAACCACTTGGCTTGCTTGATTGCAGCGCATGTTTCGCATTCATGGATAGCCTGTGCAATAGTGTCCATGGTCAGGTCCACCCCTCGATCACGAGCCCATCTATATGTTGCATCTCTTCCTTGATGGCCTGAGGTGTCATGGGCCCACTGAGCTAGAAATAATCCACCCTTATGGTGCCAGTCCAGATCCACCTGAGCCACTTCAATCTTAGCAGCCTGATCCACCTGATGGTTGTTTTGATGTTCTTCACTGGCCCCACTCTTGGGGACGTGATCATCTACGTGACGTACTTTTACAGCCAGGTTCTCTATCCGGGCAGCAATATCTTGCCACAATGCGGCAGCCCAGACGGGTTTGCCTCTGCGCTGCCAGTTGCTCTGCTTCCATTGCTGCAACCACCCCCACAGGGCATTTGCCACCATCCATGAGTCAGTATAGAGACAGAGCATTGGCCACTTTTCTCTTTCAGCAATATCTAAAGCCAGCTGGATGGCTTTCACCTCTGCAAACTGACTCGATTCACCTGCTCCTTCAGCAGTTTCTGTGACTTGTCGTATAGGGCTCCACACAGCAGCTTTCCACCTCCGATGCTTCCCCACAAGACGACAGGACCCATCAGTGAACAGGGCATATTGCTTCTCATTTTCTGGTAGTTTATTATACAGTGGGGCCTCCTCAGCAGGCGTCACCTCCACCTCTGGCGATATTCCGAAATCTTTGCCTTCTGGCCAGTCCATGATCACTTCCAAGATTCCAGGGTGACTGGGGTTTCCTATTCGAGCCCATTGTGTGATCAGTGCGACCCCCTTACTCCATGTAGCATCAGTTGCATGATGTGTACAGGGGACCCTCCCTTTGAACATCCAGCCCAGCACCGGCAGTCGGGGTGCCAGGAGGAGCTGTGCTTCAGTACCAACCACTTCCGAAGCAGCTCGAGACCCTTCATATGCTGCCAATATCTCTTTTTCAGTTGGAGTATAGTGGGCCTCAGATCCTCTGTATCCCCGACTCCAAAACCCTAAGGGTTGACCTCGAGTCTCCCCTGGTGCTTTCTGCCAGAGGCTCCAGGTAGGGCCGTTCTCTCCAGCTGCGGTGTAGAGCATATTTTTTACATCTTGCCCTGCCCCAACTGGCCCAAGGGCTACTGCATGGACTATCTCCTGTTTAATTTGTTCAAAGGCTTGTCGTTGCTCAGGGCCCCATTTGAAATTGTTCTTCTTCCGGGTCACTTGATAGAGAGGGCTTACGATGAGACTGTAATTTGGAATATGCATTCTCCAAAAACCCACAACGTCCAAGAAAGCCTGTGTTTCCTTCTTGCTGGTTGGTGGAGACACGGCTGTTATTTTGTTGATCACATCCATTGGGATCTGACGACGTCCATCTTGCCATTTTATTCCTAAGAACTGGATCTCCTGTGAAGGTCCCTTGACCTTACTTTGTTTTATGGCAAAGAAGTCGGCCTCCAGAAGGATTTGGACTATGTTCTTCCCTTTCTCAAAAGCCTCTTCTGCTGTATTGCCCCGTATGATGATGTCATCAATGTATTGCAGGTGTTCCAGAGCCCCATCCTGTTCCAATGTAGATCAGTCCATGGCAAGTGGTGGGGCTGTGTTTCCACCCCTGGGGCAGTCGATTCCAGGTGTACTGGAGGCCCCTCCAAGTGAAAGCAAACTGTGGCCTGCACTCTGCTGCCAAAGGGAATGAGGAAAACGCATTAGCAATATCATTTGTGGCATACCACTTGGCTGCCTTTGACTCCAATTCATATTGAAGTTCTAGCATGTCCCACACAGCAGCACTCAGTGGTGGCATGACTTTGTTCAGGCCACGACAGTCTACCATTAGTCTCCACTCTCCATTAGACTTTCGCACTGGCCATATGGGACTGTTAAAGGGTGAGCGAGTCTTGCTGAATCACTCCTTGGCTCTCCAGTTGACGAATCAACTTACAGATGGGAATCAGGGAGTCTCAGTTGGTGTGATAGTGCCACCAGTGCACCGTTGTGGTAGCGATTGGCACCTGTTGTCCTTTGACCCTCAGCAACCCCACAACAGAAGGGTCCTTCGAGAGACTGGGCAGGGTAGACAGCTGTTTAATTTCCTCCAACTCCAGGGCAGCTGTACCAAAAGCCCACCGGTACCCTTTTGGGTCCTTGAAATACCCTCTCCTGAGGTAGTCTATGCCAAGGATGCATGGGGCCTCTGGGCCAGTCACAATGGGGTGCTTCTGCCACTCATTCCCAGTTAGGCTCACTTCAGCCTCCAATACAGTCAGCTCTTGGGATCCCCCTGTCACTCCAGAAATACACATGGCTTTCGCCCCCTTCATAGCTTGATGGCATTAGGGTACACTGTGCACCGGTGTCCACTAGAGCCTTATACTCCTGTGGGTCTGATGTGCCAGGCCGTTGAATCCACACAGTCCAGTACACCTGGTTGTCCCCTTCCTCCACCTGGCTGGAGGCAGGGCCCCTCTAGTCCTGGTCATAGCATTCGTTACTCACTTCTTGTAAATGCGAATCAAAAGTCCCTTTATTAGGATCGGAAGCAAAATCAGCCCTTCTGCCCTGTCTGGGGAACTGCTCACTGGAAAATGGAGCAGCAATTTTCCTAGAAGAATCCCCCTGTGTGATTATTTTTCCTTGCAACTCACGTACCCATGCCTCTAGGGTCAAGGTCGATTTTCCATCCCACTTCCTCCTGTCCTCTCTGTGGTCACGCAGGTAAAACCACAGGGTGCGCCGTGGTGTGTATCCACTATATCCTCTCTCTTGAGCAGAGGGACGCTTACTCCTAATGGCTGAGATACTGGTCCATACAGGTGAGGGGTAGGACATATCCTCTTCGAGTTGCTGGACCTTCTGGGACAGTTTCTCCACAGCTGAGACTCAAGCCCGTAGGGAGGAAGAGAGACTTCCTTCGTATTGTCGGAGTTGGCCAGCCATTTCATCCACTGTTGGTCCCTCTCCATCTTTCTAGGTCATTATTGCCAATGAGTTTGCGTGTGATGATGGTGTGCTCTGTACAAACTTACACCACATGGGTCGTGTGCACCGGACTTCATCTGGATCTTTGGATAACTGCTCGTTGTCCAGGTCATTATAAATCACCTCCAGGATGGCTAATTCCCTCAGATACTGGATACCTCTCTCCATGGTGGTCCACTTGCCTGGGTGACATATAACATCTTCCTTGAAGGGATACCTTTCCTTCACAGCTGCCAGAAGTCACCTCCAGAGGCTGAGGGCTTTTGCCCCTTTTGCAATCGCTTTGTCAATGCCCCCTTCCCTAGAAAGGGATCCCAGCTGCTTGGCCTCCCTACCCTCTAATTCCAGGCTACTGGCCCCATTATCCCAGCATAGGAGCAGCCAGGTGACAATGTGCTCGCCTGGACGACAACTGAAATCTTTTCGCATATGTCGAGGACTGCTATGGAACCAGAATTGTCTTGACATTGCCGTTATACCGCCATCTTCTGGCTTCGACATCCAGCCCCCGACGAAACCGCCACAGGACGCCTGCGCAGAGACCAGGGCGCGAAAGGCAGGAGCATGAACTGCACGTACACAGACACGTTCTGCGCATGTGCATGGCCCTATAAAAGGACCGTGTGCGCCTTTTGAGGGTCTTCTCTTACCCCGCGCCCTCCTCGGAAGCTGCTCCTGTGGACACGGAGGCTGAACCGGCTGGACATTTGATCGACAGGATGACACCGGACTCAGAGTGGTGGTAGCTAGTTCCCCCACGTGGCCCTCTTCTCACCTGCCTGAGCACGCTCTTTCTCTCTCTTTTCTCTCGCCCGCTCTCTTGCTCTTTTTCCCCTCTCTCTCTTTCCCCCCCCGTCTCCCTACCCGGTCCTCACCCCTTTGTTCACCGAAATAAAGTCAAAAGGTTGTACGGCATTTGACCTCGTTTGCATCTTAATCTCGTCCTTGGGATTGTATTGAAACCTCCCCTGACATTGGATTGGGACATTTAATTGGCGTCACGGACAGGATCCCCTGAGACGAGAGTGCCGTACTACCTTGTTGTGGTGTGCTGTGTGATTGTGTGTGAACGAGACGTACGAGCAAGTACGAAGCGAGTGTGGAGTTCCGATCCGCGGTTCTGCTCTCCCGCGAGGGAAGCAGCCAGATACGAACGAAGCATGAGGACGGAGTGAATATTGGTTCTTCTTTGTTCATAGCTTACATATTAGTGTACGGTCTGGCCTCCTGGGAGCATATAGGGGGAACATGGACTTTAAGGTGGGACCCTCTCAGGACGACACCCCCCTTTGTAGGAATTTTTGGGTATTAGTTCACGGTTTGGCCTCCTGGGAGCGTATAGGGGAAACTTGGATACTGAAGTGCGACCCTCTCAGGACGATATCCCCTTTGTAGGTGATGGCCGCCCGAAAGGTAGCCGATGTTTGTAACTATGTGCTTTCGCTGGATGAAGGGACAGAGAAACTGTATGGCCTCTTGGAGACGCACCGGTCTTGCCCCTCGCCCCAGGGAGAAGACTGGGCAAGGGAACACTGGTTTCAGTTGCAGAGTGTGGTGGATAGAATAAGAATATTGCAGAAGGAGGCTAAGATTAAGAGGGGGAAGGGAAAGGCTATAATTTGTGCGGTGTTTAGGAGCGAGTCTGGCTGCCACGGCAGAGGAGAAAAAGCTGAGGTCCTGTTGGACGGATACGGTGGTGAACTCCCTGCAGATGGTAATAAAAACCCTGCAGGAACAGTTGGAGGAGGAGAGGCGCCAAAATGCGATATTAAAAAATGAGTTGAGAAATCAGCTTTTAATGGAGGCGGATACACTGCCGGGGGTAGAAACAACGCTCACAGAGAAGGGGATACGGCAGATTTACCCCCGGGGGGATTTGCAAAGAGCCAAAGAGACTGTAGAGAGCCCCCCCCACATGTATCCGCTGATCAAAACGGAGTATGTGTATGAGGACGAGGGTGACAATCGTCCCCAAGTTATTACTAAAGAGGTCCTGTTTACCGCAACTGAATTAGCAAAGCTGAGAAAGGACTTTGCGAGGACTACAAAGGAATCCGAGACCGAGTACGTGTGGAGAGTGTCTTTGTCGGGGGGGGGGGGGAATCTTACTGTCAGAAAAGGAGGCGGAAGGGTATTGGGGTCCAGGCGTGTTTTTAACTATGGGCGATCACCGCGCCCCATGGTCGTTGACCCAGAGAGCCGCATACTGGGCCGGGGGGTTGAGCCCCTTGGAGAGGGGAGACCCCTTAGCTATAACGGGCATGGTAGATCAATTAATAAAGAGTGTGCAAAAGGCGGCGTGCCTTCAGATGATGTATGACCGGGAGCTCAGCCCAACCTGGGCTCCCCAGTGTTAATGCCTGTAGACCCGGAGAGAATGACTCCCCTGATATGGGGACTTCCTGACTCCCTGAAACCCATTGGGATCCAATTGCAAGGGAGGATTTATAACACCCCCGGGGGAGAAAGGATTGCAGCCGCTTGGGAGGGGATAACGACCCCTGACTACCGGCAGCCAGGGAAGAAAGTATGGACATGGGGGGAGGTAGCTCAGGAGGAAATACGGCCCTGTTAGTGGACCACCCCAAAGAACAAAGACCAGGGCTGTGCGGACGACAGAACGAGTTAGTGGGCGGCAATCGCCCCTTGGGAGCGGCCAGGACCCAACCGGGAAAGGAAAACCCCTGAGTCAACAGGGACTCTGGTAGTTGGGGCTCCAGAAAGGCGTTCCCCGAGATTTAATGGATGGGCTCCCAACCAAGAAATTAGAGCAGCTCGTGTGGAGATGGTCAGAGCAAGGGGCCATTTCGAGGCCAACTCCTAGCACCCCACCCCTGATAAACTTTGAGGAGAAACCAGCCAAAGAAAACAAGGCAGTGGAAAACTAAAACCTCTGCCCCCTGAAGGTGAGGGGGAGGGCGGAGGGTGGATGTTCATAAGACAACTCACCTGCAATGCAAAGGGAGACTTGCTGCTTACGGTAGCGGTAGGACCAAAGAAAAGACCGGTAACCTTTTTAATCGACACGGGGGCACAAATTACTGCACTGAGGCGAACAGAAGCGGAACGATGCAGGATCTCGGTTCCCTCTAGAAACCTGATTGTTTTAAACGCTCTGGGAAAAACACAATCGGTACCTATGACCCCAGTGTCACTATGGTTACCAGGGGAGGACGGCCCTGTTAATACTATGGCGGCCATAGGACCCTTTCAAATGAATCTCTTAGGCATAGACGTTTTAAAGGGCAGACAGTGGTGCGACGCCCAGGGAAACTCGTGGTCTTTCGGCGCCCCCCGGATCAGGCGGCTGGCCGAAGCCCCAGCGCGGGGGTGCGCCTGTTGCAAGCGGCGCCTGCCCTCCCCCCTTCCAAACTGACAAACGTGAAACCCTACCCGCTACCGATAGGAGCCAGGGACGGAATCGCGCCAGTTCTGGAGGACTTAAAGGGGCGGGGGATTATAGTTCCCACCCACTCCCCCTTTAACTCCCCGGTATGGCCGGTCCGAAAACCAAACGGCAAATGGAGGTTAACAATAGATTACCGGAGGCTGAATGCCAACACCGGCCCATTAACAGCCGCTGTACCGAACATTGCCAAGCTCATAGCCGCCATTCAAGAGCAAGCACACCCTATTATGGCGACTATTGACGTTAAAGACATGTTCTTTATGGTCCCCCTGCAGCCGCAGGACCAGGACCGCTTTGCTTTTACCTGGGCGGGGCAACAGTACACCTTTACACGGCTCCCTCAGGGATACAAGCACTCCCCCACCTTAGCCCACCACGCTCTAGCGCAGGAGCTATCCATTGCCAACACTTTTGTACCCAAATGTCTTCTATGTGGAGTTTCACCAGTTTTACAGTATCTGCTGGGTTAGGATACACAATTCAGATAGGTAGGAAAAGTCCCAAGCGGAAAATCTTGCTTAAACTGCAATACGAAATGAAGCTTTTTGGCTGTGTTGGATTTAGGGCCTAGGTGCTCCAGTACAGGACCATTTTGACACTGCAGGGTGTCAGGTTTGTTAGGGGAAGACATGCCAGAGTGGTTAAATTGGACATCTCAAGAATATTGAAATGTTGGGATCTGCCATTTAAAGCAAAACTTTGCCTAATGTTCTTTGGGATCTTCTGAGAAGTCTTATGAACTTTATCTTTTAAACTGCAAGTCCTTTAAATCTACTTCTAAGCTGTACAAAAATTAGGACTGCACAAAGGCCCTGATCATTTGGAGGCTCCTTTCCTTTCTTTAGGTTAATTCCCAATTAACTACTGTGATGCTTCAAATCAGAAGATTTGATGACTCTGTGAGGCTCAGTGTTTGGCTGTAGCAGATTTTCAAGAATGTTTTTATTATTTGGAGACCAGGCATCAATGAGCAGAACAGATTTAGTTGCAGGAATGTTCTCTAAAATTATCTTGCTAATAATTTAGTGTCTCAGCAGAATTCTACCAGAGTCTACGTGCAACCCCATGCTGCGTTGTCTTCTGTTTCAACATATATCAGTAAATTTGGATTTACATCTCCCTCATTTGTGATTCTTGGGAGACTGTGGGGAAAACTACCCAAGTTTATAAGAGTGAGCAGCAGTATTTTTTTCAGGGGAGGGGGGCATAATAGGCACCTTAGTCCCACTTAAAAGCCAGTGCCAGAACTTAGCTTCTTTGCTAACCCTTTCTTCAGTAGGGCACTGTATCTTGCAAATTCCAGTGTTGTGCCAGCACACAGTGTTTACCTAATGATGTGTAATGGCGAAAGTACGCAAAAGCCTGTTTTTTCCACCTGTTGTTATGTGTTTAAACAAGGTGCATCTGCAGAAAAACTTCTTTCAGTGGGGTGGGTATTCATACCTTACATTAACCATGAGATCTTGGAAGATTTCATGAAAACATTTTTAAATCACAATAGTTTGGATTTTTTTTCTACCCAAGTCATAATTTTGGTATCTCAATCTTTATATTAATACTAAGAAGGGATTATGGAAATCAAAGAACTTGCATCAAAGCATGATGAAAATGGCAGTAATTACAGAGCTTGGTTTTGTTCTAAGTAAAGCATAAAGTGGCTTTAAAGAAACTGGTTTAAAACCAAACTAGCATTTAAAATATAAGTAATATGAATAAGATTATTTTTTTAATATAAAGTAAACAGAGCACTAGGTCATGGGTAAAAGAAACGATATAAAGCTCGTATATATCTTCAGATTTCTGCATTCCTCTTAACTGGAAATGCTTGTAGAAATGGGGAGGTTAGCTTCCTAACACAATTCTGGTTTGAGGAAAAAAACATACATGGTCTCACACCCTCAAAGCTGCAAGGTTCTAGCCCTAAAGTTCTGAACCTGTTTCGACATGTCCTTTCCCTTGTGCCAATTGGGTTACCCTTTCTTTCAATCCCTTATGAATTACAAAAGGTAGCCACAAGTGACAGCCAAACTGTGAGCAGGGATCACACAGGTATCAATTCCAGAAATTGCCAACAGAATTCACATAATTATTTTTTTCTTTGTGAAATGCAGAATGTTTTGGATTGTAGCATACCCAAGAGCAGTGTTACTAAAGTTGATCTTCCATTTGTCTACAGAAACAAATAAATAAATATATCCTGTAAATATCAAATTAAATTTGAGACAGCTTGATGCAAATATTATACATTTATTGGAAGGGAGCAATAAAAAGGGGACTGCAGAAAAGACAAAGGACTATTCAAAAACAGTCTGCAGTTTACAAGAATACCGAAATTCTGTTTTGTAACAGCCTACGAAAATAAAAAGCTAGCTTAAGTTCAAAAGTGTAACTTGTATATAAAAAAATTGGCAAATAAATAAAGTTTAAATGCATATCTATTTAAAATTATAAAGGACAGACAACTAACAATTGTATTACATAGTTATCATTTTCAGACTTGTTTAAAAGCCAGATGAATTCACAAATGTCATTTTAGTTTTTTACATGTGTACTTTTGGGAAGAAGCACTCGTTTCCAGTGTTATGCATTATCGATCTGTTTCACAAATATATTATTTTTTAAACATCAAAGAGTATAAAAGGTGCTTTACCTGATATTAAACTTGATGATGCATACTTTGGCACAAACTTGAAAAAAAATTTAAACACATTTGAAAACTGTATCTGTATCCCACTCAAGGTTACAAGTGTCAAAACTCTTGTGTGTGCTAGTGGGTCAGTGAATCAACCTTCCCACCTTCCGCAACATCCCTCCTCCTTCTCCAGGTGCCTAAAACTATACAAAGGAAAATTAACACATGCAATTGAAAAAAGCAGCAGTCCTACAGCTATTAGTTCAAATTTTTATATCTGGAAGGCTTATGAATATGCATATAACTACACAATTCTTTAACAGAAGGGATGGATAGGTGCTTGGTTTTGGCTTTCAGTCCTCAAGATGTCTTTGTCCGCCTGTCTTTTGGGTCCCATGTGATGAGCTTAAATTCTGAGTTTTTCCTGTTACATGTTTTTAGCATTTTAGTTAAAATTAGGTGGTAAGCTCAGCGGAAAAAATAAGTTGTCAGTTACAGGTAATGATAAAATTAACAATGGAAACAGATATTTTTCTTCTAGTTGGTAGGTCTACTGAAGAGTCTGAATCTGTGGCATGACCAAGCAGAAGGTGGAGGGAAGGAAAATAATGTTGTCAATCTCTCTCCTTAAGCACTACAACTTCAGGTGTTGTAAAGAATTGGCTACATTCAGAGATACAAGAAACTTCCAGTCTCCAGTGGATTTATTAGTGATTTGTAGCAAGCATAAGCATGCTATAAAAAGGTGCTACACAGAGTGCAAGACCTTCTCTATGACATCCTGGCTGCATCTATGCTACATATCAGAATGGCTGAAAGCACCTGAATTGGTTACTTTAATTCAGCAGTTCCTTTCACTGAAAAACTGGAGAGGAACAAAGGTACAGGTTTACCTTTGTGTAGAATTCAAGTGAAATGTAAATGCTTCTATTGAAG
Source organism: Platalea leucorodia (assembly GCF_965183815.1). Lineage (NCBI taxonomy): Eukaryota > Metazoa > Chordata > Aves > Pelecaniformes > Threskiornithidae > Platalea > Platalea leucorodia. The sequence continues at coordinate 42,754,156 of NC_138859.1, forward strand.
AGATATTTTGTGGAAGCAATACTGCTGTTCAAAATATCAGTAAAGTAATTGTTTCAATTAAAAATTTTATATATTTAAAATGCATTAAGCCATATCAACTTAGTCACCTAATGAAAAATTAGGTTCCCTGTATACTTTTATTGACTTAGCAATGCTTGTTGTTTGAAGTTGCAAGTCTCAGAATTTGGGAGGGATATATAATTACCTGCATAATTAAAGGTTATATGATGTAAAGAGGTCAGATTTCTAAAAGCAAAATGGATGACAATAGTGAAAATTAATACTGTTTGGAAATTTCTGATAAGTAGAAGGCATGTTTAAAGTGAAGCTCAAATGGAATTGAGGCACTGGTATTAATTTTAAAGATAGTGTTTTAGATCTGGTCTGACAGCAAGATCATTCCTTTGGAAAGGGGCATAACTGGCTTAATATTGTTCCATAAGAATAGGAAAAGGATGTTCTGTATTGTAAACTAGGCAGTGGGAAATGTTGTTGTTCTGATGTCTTTTATGATGTGGACAATTCATTATGTATTTAGGGTTTGTAACTTGATTAAACCATGATTTGAACTATGTGTTTCACCTTGGATTCACAGTTGCTTAAATTTTCATACAAACATTGCCACAGGTATAAAGGTATAACATCACTATGAAACTTTTGAGTCAAACAAAACCAGGGATATATCGGAACTTTTGCCTCACAAGAGTAACTTTCTTACTTACTTTCATGGAAGTAAATGAAAGGGGAGTATCTGTGGTAGACAGAGCTGTCAGAGTTAAGAAATGTTTGGGAGGTGCAAAGGGCCAGATTCTTCTGGTTTAGCAGTACAGTGCAGCTAGAGCTGTTAGCCTACTGCAGCCCTGTTTAAAGAGCAGAAAGATTCTTTAATAATTGAAGCACAAGTTCAGAGAGAACTAGCTTACATATTAGCAATCCAAGGAGTTTGTGTTGCTATTGCATTTATTATTTGTGGAATTTTTTTATATGTTGAGAAAGACTGAAATGACTGAGCTGACTGTATAACGACAGTACTGTAAATCTTTTAAATTTTTTTAGTGGTGGAAATGTCTTGCTCAATAGCCTCAACATGTGCAATCTAGAAGCAACCTCTATCAACCTGATTTTTCTTTTAAAAGCAATATTGCCTTAAATTAATGAAGGGTTTTAATGGAGAAGCATGTGCTGTCTCTCTTAACCCATTCACAAAATTTCAACTATGTAGGTGATCTATAAACTTTTGTAGTTCTAAAACTGGATGAGAGTTCCAAATAGTGGCACTTGGAAGACTTTTTTTTTTTTTTCCCAAGCCTTCTTTGCTAGTAGCAGTATGCATCCTATGTTGTCCTATTGGATAACAGTTCATATTTATCTATAAAACATCAAGCCAGTTGTTGCAAGTTTTACTTACAAAGCATTCAATTCTGGGAAGACAGGGGAAGAAAGTATCAAGTTCACCTATTCTATGTTTTCACTCTGTGATCTCAGTCAACTGCATTTGAGAATTTTATTAATTCTTTTTTTTTTTTTAAGTACAGTTAACAGTTTTTGTTTTAGAGAAGGCCTTTATAAAGATGATCTGAGATCTATAAATGAGCTATGCTCTTATAGCTATAATCTGAGAGCTGCAAAATAATAATGCAACTAGCTAGTCATCTAATTAGTCCTTCACCTCTAAAAAAAAAACCCCAACACTCTGAAAAATTCTAATTTAAGTCCTGCCTAAATGATATCTAAAAGCATGGTGTTCTAAAATGGCTAGTAATATACAACTTGATGAAAATGAAAGAACTCAGAATTAACACACAAATTCTACACCTGGACATATATTCCAGTTAGATTTTTTTATGTAGAAGAGACAAAGGGACATTATAGTCCAAGTTGCAAAGAAAACCAAGAGTCATAGTAACAAACTTTGTGCCTTTCCTCCTCTGACTGTTGAGTGTTTATTCTTTCTGGAGGAATGTTCTTTTTATACAAAGTTTTTCCTTCTTGGTGGCATTTACAGTCTTTTGAAATACGATTGTAATGATTTTAAAAAGTTAAAAGGTTAATGTTTCTACTCTGCCTTCTTCAGCCTGCTAGAGGCTTAACACATATTTCCTTATGGCATAGAGAAGCAGCGTTTTTATTTGGACATTATGCATGGAATGTACTTTTGTTTAGCTTTTGCAGGCTCCAGCTGCATACTGAGAATTACTGCAAATTGAAGGAAAAAGTCAGGATCAAAAGCAAATCTAGTAATTCACATTCTTTTACTCCTCTAAAACCAATCCTTTGTTATCTATAACATGCTGCTATCCTTAGCAAATCTACTTCTTGTTGACCTTTTCTACATATGCACCTACTGCTTTTACTTATTTTTTGTAAGGCAGATGACTTGCAGTATTTGTTAACAGCATACATTTAGTCAAGACTTGATATTGGCTTTTTTTGTTAAATGTAGTTCATTGCAATGGAGACATATTACTGAATTTTGATGGCTTCATAGGAAAAAAGCAGTAGCTTAAGTAAATCACATCCAAAGTCAGAAGTATTTACTATAATGTGGTAAGAAATGCACATGTAGTTCAATTTTCTAGAAAAGAAAATTCTGGATTTTACTTTACATCCAGAATCTAACCTTCATCCTTAAACAAGGTATCATCATTTAAAAATATCAGTTGCATAAAGAATTTAAAAAATATAAAAGTGTCTCATTGATATACTTATCAAAAACTGTCTTCACTTTTAAGGCCATCATGTGTGACAGTCACCACATTACAGTGCCATAGTGTTGATGTCTGGGACAGGGATGGGAGAGTGAGAACACAGCATAACGTAGAAAAACTCTGAAAAATTTCACTAGCATTTACTTGCTGTAAAATAGATAGAAGCCACAGTCACTTAAATCTATAGTATGTGCTTTTTTATTTATGTGTATCCTAAATGACAATATTACTGTGACTGGATATATAGCGTTTGGCAGAATATCTTCAATGCAGGTGTAGACATCATTGGTACACTCATATATAAAAAAATCCAGTTAATTTTAAAGTAATTAGAAGAATATTGCAAATAATGTTGTATAAAAGCAGTGTTTAAGGGGAAAATATTACTTCACTGGAAAATAAAGTCCTGCAGACTGAGTTTGGCACTAGGTTATCACTATGTCACTTTCTTTTTGATTGAAGACAGCTCTCTTTGAATCTCGCTGAATTTTGGCCGGTTTTCAGGTTTGTAGGCCCAGCATCTCTGCATTATTTTATATATTTCTTCTGGACATTTTTGCGGTGCTGACATTCGGTATCCTGGTACACAAAAAAGGGAAAAATATATAGCACTGAAAAATGATACATATTGACAAATTTAAAAAGAAATGAGCAAAGTTCAATATCATTGCATCAAAAAAAATATCGAGGGTAAATTCTATATAACTTGTAATATCTTTCTCAGTGGATTCATACAGAATTGTAGTACTTAAGTAGTAAGACTTGTTTTTTATAAACACTTCTCTGCTCTGAAAAACACCAGATTTTTTTCTTAGCTTTTTAAGGAAAAACTTCCATGGACATCTACAGTGATTATAATTAACAACAGCATTCTATATAACTCAGCAAACTAGCTTTTTTATCATTTTGTAGTTTTACTAGCTAAGAACCTGTTTATGGCAGACAGGACCCATGACACAGAAGATTCCCTAGCCTCTCTCCACCTGGCTGAACACAGTGACTTAAGGGATAGGGGGCAACGGCGACAAGTTCCTGCCCGGCACAGCAGGCGTGTCTCCTCTGTGACTGCCCCACCTTCCCAGGTGCCCTTGCATAATAGGTATGAGGCTCTGCAAGTGGAACCAAACAATGATGGGGACAATGGTACATCCAGCTCGGAGGTGTTGCCGAGGTTAAGTCAGCCTACACCCTGTGTCAAAACAGCTTCCACAAAGAAAAATAAATGGGTCGTTATCATAGGAGACTCTCTCCTGAGGGGAACAGAAGGCCCGATATGCAGACCGGACCCACTTCTTAGGGAAGTCTGCTGCCTCCCTAGGGCCCGGGTTAAAGACGTGAAGAGAAAGCTTCCTACCCTGGTATGGCCCTCAGATTACTGCCCATTCTTGATTTTTCAGGTAGGCAGTGAGGAAGCTGCAACAAGAAGTCCAAGGGCATTCAAGAGAGACTTCAGGGCCTTGGGGCAACTGGTGAAGGGCTCAGGAGCATAAGTAGTGTTCTCCTCTACCCTTCCAGTTGCAGGGAAGGATGAGGAAAGACACAGGAAGAGCCAGCAGATCAATACCTGGCTCTGAGCCTGGTGTCACCAGCAAGATTTTGGGTTTTTTGATCACTGGTCAGTTTACATGATGCCAGGCCTGCTGGCGACAGACAGGGTACACCTGTCTCAAAGGGGGAAAAGGATCCTAGCACAGGAGTTAGCAGGGCTCATTGAAAGAACTTGAAACTAGATTGGAAGGGGGGAAGGGGTAAAACCAGGCTTGCTAGAGATAAGCCTGGGGGCGGCACGCCAACATTTGAGGGACAGCGTGCTAGCGAGGTCCTTTGGTCTGCTGTCTCAGTGGAGGTAGGGGATGGAGATCCATGCAACAGTAAAGACGCAAGGGCTATGGATGTGTTAGAAACCATGGAAGCACCTGAGAATGGACACATGGGAACTAGGGCTTCTCCCCCCAAAAAGGTGGCAGGATCAATAGCCCAACTGAAGTGCATCTACGCCAATGCACACAGCATGGGCAACAAACAGGAGGAGCTGGAAGCCATTGTGCAGCAGGAAAACCATGACATAGTTGCCATCACGGAAACATGGTGGGATGACTCGCACAACTGGAGTGCTGCAATGGGTGGCTACAAGCTCTTCAGAAGGGATAGGCAAGGAAGGAGAGGCGGTGGGGTAGCCCTGTATGTTAGGGAGTGTTTTGACTGTCTAGAGCTTGATGATGGTGATGGAAGGGTTGAGTGTTTCTGGGTAAGAATCAGGGGGAAGGCCAACAAGTATATCATGGCGGAAGTCTGTTGTAGACCACCCAACCAGGATGAAGAGGCAGACGAAGTATTCTATAAGCAGCTGGGAGAAGTCTCACGATCGCTAGTCCTTGTTCTCGTGGGAGACTTCAACTTACCAGATGCCTGCTGGAAATAGAATACAGCAGAGAGGAAACAGTCTCGGAGGTTCCTGGAGTGTGTGGAAGATAACTTCCTGACGCAGCTGGTGAGGGAGCCAACTAGGGAAGGCTCCCTGCTGGACCTCTTGTTTGTGAACAGAGAAGGCCTGGTGGGTGATGTGACAGTTGGAGGCCATCTTGGGCATAGCGATCATGAAATGACAGAGTTTTCGATTCTTGGAGAAGTAAGGAAGGGGGGTCAGCAGAGCTGCTACCTTGGACTTTCGGAGGGCAGACTTTGGCCTGTTCAGGAGCCTGGTTGAGGGAGTCCCTTGGGAGGCAGTCCTGAAGGGCAAAGGAGTCCAGGAAGGCTGGACATTCTTCAAGAAGGAAATCTTACAGGTGCAGGAGCAGGCCATCCCCATGTGCCAAAAGACAAGCCGGCAGGGGAGAAGACCGGCCTGGCTGGACAGAGAGCTTTGGCTGGAACTCAGGAAGAAAAGGAGAGCTTACCACCTTTGGAAGAAGGGGCAGGCTACTCAGGAGGACTACAAGGATGTCATGAGGTCATGCAGGGAGAGGATTAGAAGGGCCAAAGCCCAGCTGGAACTTAAACTGGCTACTGCTGTAAAAGGCAACAAAAAATGTTTCTACAAACACATTAGCAACAAAAGGAGGGCTAAGGAGAAGCTCCATCCATTATTGGATGTGGGGGGAAACATAGTGACAGAGGACAAGGAAAAGGGTGAGGTACTTAATGCCTTCTTTGCCTCAGTCTTTAATAGTCAGACCAGTTGTTCTCAGGGTACCCAGCCCTGTGAGCTTGAAGACAGGGAGCAGAATGAAGCCCCCATAACCCAAGTGGAAATGGTTAGTGACCTGCTACACCACGTAGACACGCACAAGTCTATAGGGCCAGATGGGATCCAGCCAAGGATACTGAGGGAGCTGGCGGAAGTGCTCACCAAGCCACTCTCCATCATCTATCAGCAGTCTTGGTCAACCGGGGAGGTCCCAGATGACTGGAGGTTAGCAAATGTGACACCCATCTACAAGAAGGGTCAGAAGGAGGATCCAGGGAACTACAGGCCTGTCAGTCTGACCTCAGTGCTGGGGAAGGTTATGGAGGAGGTCATCCTGAGTACAATCACACGGCACAGCCAGGATAACCAGGTGATCAGGTCCAGTCAGCATGGGTTTATGAAAGGGAGGTCCTGCTTCACTAACCTGATCTCCTTCTATGACAAGGTGACCCGCTTGGTGGATGAGGGGAAGGCTGTGGATGTTGTCTACCTGGACTTTAGTAAGGCTTTTGACACTGTCTCCCACAGCATTCTCCTGGAGAAGCTGGCTGCTCATGGCTTGGATACGTGCACTCTCTGCTGGGTTAAAAACTGGATGGCTGGCCAGGCCCAGAGAGTTGTGATGAATGGAGTTGTTGGCGGCCGGTTACAAGTGGTGTTCCCCAGGGCTCAGTACTGGGGTCGGTCCTGTTCAATATCTTTATCAATGATCTGGATGAGGGGATTGAGTGCACCCTCAGTAAGTTTGCAGATGACACCAAGTTGGGAGGGAATGTTGATCTGCCTGAAGGTAGGAAGGCTCTACAGAGGGACCTGGCCAGGCTGGGTCGATGGGCCCAGGCCAACTGTATGAGATTCAACAAGGCTCAGTGCCGGGTCCTGCACTTGGGTCACAACAACCCCAGGCAACGCTACAGGCTGGGGGAGGAGTGGCTGGAGAGCTGCCCAGCAGAAAAGGACCTGGGGGTGTTGGTTAACAGCTGGCTGAACATGAGCCAGCAGTGTGCTCAGGCGGCCAAGAGGGCCAATGGCATCCTGGCTTGTATCAGGAATAGTGTGGCCAGCAGGACCAGGGAGGTGATAGTGCCCCTGTACTTGGCACTGGTGAGGCCGCACCTCGAGTACTGTGTTCACTTTTGGGCCCCTCACTCCAAGAAGGACATGGAGGGGCTGGAGCGTGTCCAAAGAAAGGCAACGAAGTTGGTGAAGGGTCTAGAGAACAAGTCTTATGAGGAGCGGCTGAGGGAGCTGGGGTTGTTTAGCCTGGAGAAGAGGAGGCTGAGGGGAGACCTTATTGCTCTCTACAACTGCCTGAAAGGAGGTTGTAGCGACGTGGGGGTCAGTCTCTTCTCCCTAGTAACAAGCGATAGGACGAGAGGAAATGGCCTCAAGCTGCGCCAGGGGAAGTTTAGGTTGGACATTAGGAAAAACTTCTTCCCCGAAAGGGTAGTCAAGCATTGGAACAGGCTGCCCAGGGAAGTGGTTGAGTCTCCATCCCTGGAGGCATTTAAAAGACGGGTAGATGGGATATTTCCACTTACATTAGCATTATCTTAACGAATTAATTCTGGTCAAGCCTCTATTTTCACAGCAATCAATCCCTCCTCTCCATTTCACCTTTTAGTTCTGTAGCTACAAAAGTTAACATGATGTAAGTCTGTCCTCCTTTAAGTCACTAGTCATTATCTTCCTTTTTGCAAGAAGCCTATAAATCACACTACTTCTCCTAGAAAGCTAAACAGCAATTAAACAATCTTATATTTTTGCTGAAGTTGCTAGATAGCCCGTATGTTATTTCTTTGCTATTTTTTATACTGTATGTACCTACATCCCTATGGATCTACACAGCATCTCTTTTGCTCCCTATTACCTTTCTCCACTTGTTCTCGTGCCTGTTGGTTCGTCATTCCAGGGTACGGGCATACTCCTAAACTGAAGGTCTCCCACAAAAATATTCCAAAGCTCCATACATCACTCTCAGATGTGTATCTCCCTAAGGAAAGGAAAGAAAAACAGTGGCTTAACTTACAGAATAATTCATGTTTTACATAATTATGGCCACATATTTTCTGCAGAGATAAGTTATTTTGGCAAGCTTTAAGCCTAATAAAGCTGTAGCTCTTAATGGACATTCTTCAGATATCATGTTCTCCTGTATTTCAAATTATAAACATAAATTATCTTAAAGTGAATACCTAGAAATAATATAAGCTAACCTAAAGTTCTGTAATTTGATAGAGACTTGTTACGCAAAGCACATGGCTGAGAAGATCTTACCATGTTGGTCATCTTAAGTTAAGAATTTATTTCCATTTACTGCCCAAAATTTTTTTTTATTTTCTTTTAATATAAAAGGACAGAAAAATGTCAGTTTCTTTTTTCCTTGTTTATAATCACTTTCAACTCTGAAGATACTTTTTAAAAAATTACCTTTTCCAGTTCCCTAATATGGCATGGCAATGAGTCCTCCAAGGGGAGCTAAAATCAATGTAGTTCTTAATTGCAAAGAGGACCTGGGTTTCTTACTCTGAGAAACTACTCTTGGAAATGAATCTACAGTTGCTTCAACTATTGTTTAACTTGGACCTTGAGGAACTGATGCATCCAATCAGGTTAAAAAAAAATAATCTGGCCTACTACTATCTTCAGCTATGCTTCAGACAGATGGCAAAATTAAGATAATTTAAATCCAAACCTCTTTGTGGAATGAAAGCTTTATATTATGGGAGAAGGACAGCTCTTGCGGGAGATATTTCTGTTGTCCCTGATGGATTCACATCAAGATGCATGCAGAAAGTGTATCTCCTAGTGCATCAGAAAGTGTAGGCTCCTAGCCCTTTTTAGCAGGGCCTATGAAAATGTTACCTTAAAAGTCCATTTATCATATTTCTGTCATCATTTTTCATGACTGTATTTCTTTGTTACATTCTGTGAGTGTCTTTATTCTTAAAAACATACACATGCTTGCAAATGTGTTTGTTCATCTCTGAGCATTAAACAAACCAAACTAACTCACTTCTCTTATTTCCCCCTCCTTCTGCCGCATTTCCAGAAAGGCCCTATAATCCCATCGTTTGTGTCAAATTTTCAGCTAAACATTTTAAATCCACTTACACTAGAAAAAAGGAAAATACATGTAAATTATAGTGACAGTTGGTGATATGATAACTGTTCTTATGTCAGAAAGTTCAGTTTACTCTTAAACTAAATATCACTTCCAGCTGACAAATCTATCTAAGTTTGTGTGCTTAGTAGACAGTAATTATGGACGTTCACTTTGCTCTTTGTAGTAAGATTAGTTTTCTTGTCTATATATCAACTCTCTTCAGAGTTTGGCATCCAGTAATTTAACACTTTTCATTAAAGTCATTCAGTAGATACAAGTGATATTTTTTTTTTAAAGAAAGTACAACTTCTACACAGTTAATTGTCTTTCCCACTATGATATTATCGGAGGGAAAAAAAGGGCATGCTCTTTCATAAACAAATGCAATAATTTATTAATATTACAAAGAACTGGAAAAGTTGTACTGGAAAAACATATGCATTAAAAGTGCATTTTAATTTTGAGAGAACTGGAAGCAAAAATACCCTACACCTTGGCTTAAATATGTAATTTTATTAGGTGTGTTTAAAGCAATTTTTCACTTGCTGGAAGCGATGGAAATCATATAGTCCCAAGTAAAAATAATGGTATGGAATGGCACTGAACAATACCCACTGAACTAAAGGTTAAATCTTCCATATGCTCCAGTAGGATCAAGATTTCATTCATGACTTCATACACAACTCCCTAACAGTTCCATTTACCTTAATCCAGTTTCTAGACTTCCCAACCTGAATTTTGTAATATAAAATCTTTTTGTTACTGCTATTAATGTCATATAAAGTCAATCCAGAACTGTTTAAAAAAAGGCACTTTTATTTATTTTCTTAAGCACTGTATCATTCATGTAATGACCAAATTACCCTATTTCTCATTTTCCTCCAACCATTAAATTTTGCCATTAAGAACTGACATGCTCAATGGTTGTCATCTAGTTTTGAAATATTGCACATTTAATTCTGTTTCACTCTGGTATCCTTAACTACTTTCAGTGTTACCTACGCAAATTAATACAATACTTATGACCATATTATTAGAATGGCAAAACACAAAACAATTATTTTAACTTGCACTTTTCAAGGGAGTGGAAAAAATGATCCATCAAAAAAAAAAAAACAACATAGAAAGCTTCAACCATATTTTGAAAGATGAATATTAGACTGCTGAATACTTTAACAAATGTTTGAGACAGATTATTTTCCAAACACTGCAGAAAATCACTTAAAACTGGCTGGGTATTGATTCATTTTAGGAAACAGCAAATAAGTAAAGATGTTAATCAGCTATACGTTCTTCTCCTGTAAGGTGTGGAAAATAGCAAAGACTCAGAAGTACAAAATGAAGGTGGTGTCATAAAAGCCAGTTTCCTGCTTAAAGTAGTAGACTGGACTGGTATGGCTGTGGAGAAGGGGTTTCCATTATATATCAAATAAACGACAAGTACTTTTAAAACAATGAAAATAAAAATTCAAAACACCTTTTATAGTGGAATAAACACCCAAAATAGAAATAGTATTCCACAGTGAACATTAGCAACACTAGCACCTCTTAGAAAAATAGATAATAGAGGGTCAGTCACTCTAACTACATTTATTATTAGCTTTCCAAGGGGAAGATTTGCATTATTGTGTTATGGTATTAACTTCTGCAAAAGTGCTAATGAAAGGGATTCTTCTTCTAACGATCATAAGTCAGAAAATTATGATTTCCAGTGCATGATTTTAAACAAAAGCTCTAAAAGGTGGGAAAAAAGTATTTAGAGAAACAGGAAGATATAAAATGTTTAATTTCTTTTTCTAAGAACTCAAGTAAAGAATTGGTTGAGAGAAGTGCGTTCAAAATATGACCTCATTCATTTAATATGCTGCTGCTTTGTCACAGCTCACTTTACTTAGAAGAACTAATTTTTCTAGTTTTACCTACAAGCTAAAAAGCTAAATCCAGCAGTTTCTATTTTTGTTTTGAAACTATTACCCACATAGTATGGACCACTTCACTCAATCAGAAATAATGGATTTTTCCCCCCCATAATTGCATAGCAATATATAAAAGTGCATATAAACAAAAGCTGCAGTTTAAAAAAAACAATAAAGCATTTTTTCTCCAATGCAATGATTTATCTAATCATTTATCTGATAGAGTGCTCTAGAATGGTAAAATCTTCTGCTTTTTATTTAAAAATGCCATAAATATGCAGAACTTCCCACTCACTGGAACGAGTTAGCAGCATAACCTCAGCACTATTTTACTGTTGAATAAGTAGCAATTTTGATGTTGCTGCCTTGTTCTTTTCGAAGGGAAAATAGTATCTTTACATAACTTAAATGAGGCTGAAATATTAAAACTAAAATATTTTAAACATCTGTTGTCTGAACTGGGAAAAAGGAAAAATTATATATATATGTGCTCAAATACTGTCCATGATGTAGTCCCCTTGCACCTTACACTGTATATTTTTTATACTCAGAAGATAAAGATATATCCTTACCATAGTTGAGAGCTTCTGGAGCAGTCCACTTGATAGGAATCTGCTTTAAGCCTGATGATGAATAAACTCCATCATCCTCTTGACGAGACATTCCAAAATCACTTATTTTCAAAATGTTGTTTTCATCTACCAAGCAGTTCCTTGCAGCCAGGTCTCTAAGTTAGAACAAGAAATAACCCCCCCCCCATATTTTCACACATTTGAAACTACTAAAAGTCATTTAAAATGTGAAGAAAAATCTTAAGTAGTGTACTGGGTCTGGCTGGGATGGAGTCAACTTTCTTCATAGCAGCCCATATGGTACTGTGTTTTGGATTTGACTAAAACAATATTGATAACACACTAATGTTTTAGCTATTGCTGAACAGTGCTTGCATAGTGTCAAGGCCTTCTCTCTCTCTCATTCTGCCCCCATCAATGAGTAAGCTAGGGGTGGGCAAGAGGTTGGGAGGGGACACAGCTGGGACAGTTGACCTGAAATGACCAATTCCATGGCATATAATGTCATGCTCTGCAATAAGAGAGACTGGCTGGGCATTAGTCTGCTTGTGGGAGGTGGTGATTGACTGCCTTTGTAAAAGTTTTTTTTTTTTTCCTTCACTTATTAATCTCGACCCATGAGTTTTTCTCGCTTTTGCTCTTTTGATTCTTTCCCCCATCTCATTGCGGGGGAAGTAAGAAAGTGGCTGGTGGGTGTTAAGTTGCTGGTGGGGGTCAACCCACCACAAGTAGGTTCCTATATCTTTTCTATCATAGCTGAATTTATCAGTAAGAGTGAGTATGTCACAATGTAGACTAGGTTTCTAGAGACCAAATAGATACTCATTTCAGTGATGAAATAAGCAGATGTAAGGCAAAGAGCTGTCCGTTGAGGTCACAGAAATAAACCTGCAGATTAACAATTTTTACTTGATGCAAAATGAGACAGAACTCAAAGCAGCAGCCTGAAACATGTTCTCATAATTGTGAAAGACACTGAGAAGCCAGAGAATTGGCTCTGTCTTACCTCTATCATCATTACAGTTTCCATCAAAAATCAAAAGCTACTGAGCATTACAGGAAAAGGTATTTTGGTTCACTGTTGGACGAGAAACTCAGAAAAATCAACATCCTTCTTTTCCCTCCCTCCATCTCAAACATGCTTTTCAACAACAAGAAACCATAAATATATAGGGCAACAACAAGAAACTATAAATATATAGGGCAACAACAAGAAACTATAAATATATAGGGCTTTTGACAGAAAACCACTGTGAAGAGTCAATATTACAGATAACTTTGCTGTTAAATATTTGTAGTAACTCATCACACTATCTAGATAGCCTTTAAAAAAAACCCACAAATATGTTCTGTTTGTTTTCTCTTCCTTCTCCATCTTTCCCCAAAGCAAACATCCCAAAGAAGTACAGATATAATTGCATGGATTTAGGTGCTCCTCTCTCTCTGGGGAATTGTTTTTCTTTTCATACAGCATTACTACTTGCTGCAGTAATTCCATAAAAATCAGCATTTAACTTAGAAAAGCAGCAAATATTCCTTATTTTCCATTGTGAAAGCTGTACAAATTGATCACAAATTACACTGAGTTGCTACAGAACAAGTTAATTAGTAAAAGAATAACCACAACTTTCAGTTTCTCATACCAAGATTATGGAAGTTCCTGGTGATTATTAAGAACAAAGGAAAAAGCCCCTTCCTCCAACTATCAAAGAGTAAAAATTAATATTTCATTTTCAAATTTCATTTTTAAACACTAATCTGAGGTTACACAGCACAGTGACCACATGTCGCTAATACAAGTTGAATATGTTGAAACTACAGCAGATATCTCCCAACATTTTTGCAAAAATCCAACAGCAAGTTAAAGAGGAAGTGGAGGCAATTTTTTCATGCCGAGAATTGTCTATTAGTGAAGACTTAAATCTCATAAACGTTTCTTTAAGAACACCCCTGGAAAGAACCAGGTAATACCTAGTATTTCAACTGAATTCCATTAGTCACAACCACAACCACAACCACAACCACAACCACAACCACAACCACAACCACAACCACAACCACATTATTAAACCAGCAGGACAGACTGCCTCACTGAAGCAATTAGGCATTTTATATCTTCTCCCTGGGTCAGGTACTTAAAACACCCTCAGCTGATAAAAACAAGCAATTAATTAGTGAACAGAATCAGTATACCTCCACTGCACATTTAATTCAACCAAAATAGTCTATTATCTGCTCAAAAAAGAAGGGGTGGCAGGTCTACAAGTGAAACTTGTTTTTTTGTGGACTACAGACACTTCCTCTCTTCCAGCCACTTCAGGTAACTTCCAGTGCTGGCTGGCTAACTAAATCAAAACATACCTGTTTGAAGTTTCTTGCTACTCATGTGCTGCTACTTTTGCTATATGTGGAGATCATATCAATAGTATGTGCCATATCAATTTGTCTGTGTCTAATAACAGATAGGAAAAATAAATATTAGAGGGTCAGAAGCAGATCCTTCCAAGTGCTCTGTGTTAGCCTCCTCCTTTATACTTTTTTTAATTTGTTTATTTGTTCATATTGTTATAGTTATCACATAATGAACAATAATGGAGAATAATAACTGTAATACTGATTGTGATTACTCCTCTCTCAGTTCCTAATGTCATCCTCATTATCATAGATGAATAGTGCTAGGAAACTAGAGAAGATCCAAGTTAGATGCTGTAACGATTTCTAAATAATCTCAACTCCTACTTGCTATCCATATGGTTGGATATTGTTCAGTTTTCCCCAACTATAAAATGAGTAGATTTCCCCACTTCAGAGCAGAAGTGACACTCAGTTACTCCCTGTAAAGCATTTTGAGATTTTTCAGACAAGGGCTTTAAAGATTTTGCAAAAACAACTCAAAAGTATCACAGAATGGTTGAGGTTGGAAGGGACCTCTGGAGATCATAGAATCATAGAATCGTTAAGGTTGGAAAAGACCCTTAAGATCATCGAGTCCAACCGTTAACCTATCACTGCCAAGTCCATCACTATACCATGTCCTCGAGCACCACATCTATCCGTTCTTTAAATACCTCCAGGGATGGAGACTCAACCGCTTCCCTGGGCAGCCTGTTCCAATGCTTGACCACCCTCTCGGTGAAGAAGTTTTTCCTAATATCCAACCTAAACCTCCCCTGGTGCAGCTTGAGGCCGTTTCCCCTCGTCCTATCACTTGTTACTTGAGAGAAGAGACCGACCCCCACCTCGCTACAACCTCCTTTCAGGCAGTTGTAGAGAGCAATAAGGTCTCCCCTCAGCCTCCTCTTCTCCAAACTAAACAACCCCAGCTCCCTCAGCCGCTCCTCATAAGACTTGTGCTCTAGACCATTCACCAGCTTCGTTGCCCTTCTCTGGACACGCTCCAGCACCTCGATGTCCTTCTTGTAGTGAGGGGCCTAAATCTGAACACAGTACTCGAGGTGCGGTCTCACCAGTGCCAAGTACAGGGGCACCATCACCTCCCTGGTCCTGCTCATAGATCATATGGTCCAACCCCCCTGCTGGGAGACAGTGTCAAAGGCCTTACTCAAGTCCAGGAAAACAATAGCCACTGCTCTCCCCTCTTCTACCAGGCCAGTCACTTCATCATAGAAGTTTATCAGATTGGTCAAGCATGACTTCCCCTTGGTGAAGCCATGATGACTACTCTTGATGACTTTCTTTCCTTCATGTGTGTCCTGGTTTCAGCTGGGATGGAGTTAATTTTCTCCCTAGTAGCTGGTATAGTGCTGTGTTTTGGATTTAGGATGAGAATAATGTTGCTAACACACTGATGTGTTAGTTGTTGCTGAGCAGTGCTTACACTGGTCAAGGACTTCTCAGCTTCCCATGCTCTGCCAGGTGCACAAGAAGCTGGGAGGGGGCACAGCCAGGGGGGCTGACCCAGACTGGCCAAAGGGCTATTCCTTACCATATGACGTCATGCTCAGCATATAAATCTGGGGGAAGAAGAAGGAAGGGGGGGACGTTTGGCGTGATGGTGTTTGTCTTCCCAAGTAACCGTTACGCATGATGGAGCCCTGCTTTCCTGGAGATGGCTGAACACCTGCCTGCCAATGGGAAGTAGTGAATGAATTCCTTGCTTTGCTTTGCTTGTGCGCGCAGTTTTTGCTTTCCCTATTAAACTGTCTTTATCTCAACCCACGAGTTTTCTCACTTTTACTCTTCCAATTCTCTCCCCCATCCCACTGGGGGGGAGTGAGCGAGCGGCTGTGTGGTGCTTAGTTGCTGGCTGGGGTTAAACCACAACAGTCCTTTTTGGCGCCCAACATGGGGCATGAAGGGTTCGAGATAATGAAAGATTTAATTGGAATGTGCTAGATCGAATTTATAGCTGTCATTGCTGTTTAGCTATTAATTGGCAGGCTTCTGTGCTTGCCACAGGGCTTGCTTGCCTTACTGTATATTAAGAGTCTAGTGCTCGTTAGTGGCTGCTTTTTGCTTTTGCTGCTTGCTGTGCTGCTGAACTGCTTATCATCTTACTCTGCTGTGCCTGGGAACATTTTGATAACAGCAGTGGCCATGCACCTGGGCTGGCAGATGGCCAGGGCATCTCTGCTGTTTCTGTGCTGCTGTACTGGACAGGCTGGAACTGCTGTGTGAACTCGAGTCGAAGGGACTGTGACCTGTGGATGAGTCCATGCGGGAGCAGGACACCCCAAAGCGTCTGTGGACGTGGATAAGCCCATGCAAGATTAGGTACATCTCGAAGCGTCTGTGGCCATGGTTATGTCTGTGCCGCAGCAGGTATACCTCTTGAAGGGATTGTGGCCCAAGGATAAGTCCATGCTGGAGAAGGTACAACTCGAAGCATCTGTGGCTGTGGATAAGTCCGTGCTGCAGCAGGTACACCTTGAAGCATCAGTGGCTGTGCATGAGGTCATGCTGGAGCACCTCAAAGCATGGGGCCACGGGTAAGGCCATGGTGGAGCAAGTTTATTTCTGAAGAGACTGTGGCTGTGGGCAAGGCCACACTGGAGCAGGTATATCTCTGAAGGCATTGTGGCCCATGGAGAAGGCCACGCTGGAACAGGTGCACCTCTAAGTGACTGTGGCTGTGGATAAGTCCATGCCGCAGCAGGTATACCCCTGGAGAGACTGTGGCTCATCAATAAGGCTCCACTTGGAGCAGGTAAACCCCTAAGGGACTGCAGTCTGTGGATAAGTCCAAGCTGGAGCAGGAGCAAGGGGAGGAATCCCTTGCAGTGTTAAACCCAATGGTCTGGTCCAAAGGGGCCAAGGGTGGAGACTGTAATGGAAATACCTTTAAATTGTTGTAACCCGGGATTTGAGTTGCATGTTATGGGAATGACTATAGCAGGAACCCCTTGTTGCTAGCCAGGCTAGGAGTAAGGGGAGGAGTTCATTGCAACGTTAAACCTGGTCCAAAGGGACCAGGGGTGGAGACTGTAATGGAAATACCTTTCAACTGTTGTAACCCATGATCTGAATTGCATGTTATAGGAATTACCATAGCAGGAACCACCTGAACCAATGGAGGAGAAGCCTTACAAGAACCAGTGCAAGTGCAGCAGTGACCCGACGCGAGCTGGCTTTGGTGCCCAATAACTCCACACAACACACCACCTCTCCTGTCCTGAGTGACCACCATCACAGATGGAGCCCAAAGTCATGGATTAAATGAACTCAATGGACATTTGGTGGACATTTGTGGATGTTTATGGACATTTTACAGACATTTCACAGGGGTGGTCCATAGAATAAGGGAATGATACCTGTGTATTGTATCAAAGGATGGGAAGGGGGGGGTGGTTAATGAGGATGTATTGGATAGTGTGGGACCTGAGCATGACGTATATGGTATGGAATAAGGGGTGGATACTGTCCTGGTTTAAGCTGGGATAGAGTTAATTTTCTCCCTAGTAGCTGGTATAGTGCTGTGTTTTGGATTTAGGATGAGAATAATGTTGATAACACACTGATGTTTTGGTTGTTGCTAAGTAGTGCTTACACTGGTCAAGGACTTTTCAGCTTCCCAGGCTCTGCCCGGTGCACAAGAAGCTGGGAGGGAGCACAGCCAGGACAGCTGACCCAGACTGGCCCAAGGGCTATGCCATACCATATGGTGTCATGCTCAGTATATAAGCTGGGGGAAGAAGAAGGAAGGGGGAGACATTGGGCATGATGGTGTTTGTCTTCCCAAGTAACCGTTACGCGTGACGGAGCCCTGCTTTCCTGGGGATGGCTGAACACCTGCCTGCCGATGGGAAGGAGTGAATGAATTCCTTGTTTTGCTTTGCTTGCGCGCGCGGCTTTTGCTTTACCTATTAAACTGTCTTTATCTCAACCCACGAGTTTTCTCACTTTTACTCTTCCGATTCTCTCTCCCATCCCACCGGGGGGGAGTGAGCAAGCGGCTGTGTGGTGCTTAGTTGCTGGCTGGGGTTAAACCACAACAATGTGCATGGAAATGGTTTCCAGGATTAGCTGCTCCATCACCTTCCCAGGGATGGAGGTGAGGCTGACAGGCCTGTAGTTCCCTGGGTTCGATTTCTTGCCCTTCTTGAAAATGGGAGTGACATTTGCCTTCCTCCAGTCTTTGGGCACTTCTTCTGGTCGCCATGATTGATCAAAGATTATTGAGAGTGGCCTTGCAATGACATCTTCCAGCTCCCTCAGAACTCATGAAAAACAAAACAAAAAAGCCTCAAACAACTGTCTTCAGTAACTGAACACAACCACAAAAACCAGACATATCTAAAAACACATTCTTCCACAGAACCTTTATTTTCTCCACCTGTAAGACTAAAATGTATCCTATCTTACAGGAATAGTCTGCATTGCACTGCTCACTCTCACTGTAATCATAGTGAGAGCTATCATATAAAACAATTTATAGCGCCTTGGTGAACACATCCCTGTGAACTAAGGTTACAAAGATAATATTAATCAAAAGGCAAACGTTGGAAGTAATATAGGTCAAAGAAAACAGGAGAAAATAAAAACTACCAATAAAACGTAAGTATTTAAATTACTTTAGTGCACTATAATATGGTCTAACTAGAAATTGAAGTTGGTAAACAAATAGTCTATTCATAAATGTCAGATTTCTAGAAAATAACAACTATATTGAAATATAAAATGCATTCACTAGATATTGGAAGGAGGTGTTAAGTTTTTTTAAAAATGCTCTAAGTAAGGATAAATACTAAGATATATATATGTACACACACACACACACTATTGAGTATAATAGTGTTCCTAACTCAAAATTGCAAATTTATGTACATTACTGTCATCATCCCCACCTTGTAAGAACTTACTAGACAACCATTATGTACCTGATATTTTCTAAGTGCGTGCTTTGCTAAATATGTGATAGATTGTGGCATGGGTCATGGTAGTAGATGAGTTACAGCATGCCATGCAGAATTGCATAATGGGATGCATTTGGTTCACTAGGACAAAGCAAATTGCTGCTTCTACTGAGGACTGTGCAGGTCAATAAGGAAACCACTGCATGCAGTGAACTTCACCCTCAATCCCACCCTACACACCTTCATGCTATTTCCTTTTCTACTGCTAGTTTTTTCAAAGTGAAAGCTGTCCTGAACTCTATAAACACAGTAACAAAAAACAATCTTAAGGAATTGTTGTACAGAAAGCTATATTCATATTTTCTCTACAGTGGTTATTGCAAATGCCTTCATATACACATATCTGAAACAAAATTAAGATATAAAGTTTACTTATTGTACAGTCATTTCTGATGAAAAAGTGTAGTATGAGAATCAGATGATTATATTCATTTTTATAGTCTTCAAAATGGTCAGCTACTAATGAAAAAATATACAATTACAATAAGGTATACTTTGAGGTAAATACAAAAATATTGGGCATACTAAATTAGATATATAATTCAATTATTTTTGTAGAAGGGGTGGCTGTAGGACTTTCAGAAGAATACCTTCCCCAATATGTTTATGCTTCAGAGACAAACTTTCTATTTTACTTCTTGATGATAGAGATTACTCATATCTCAAAGGGCATAAACTGTCCCTTTAGAAGTACAAAAGTAAAGCATGAGCTCTATATAGTGTTATCACCTCTTTTTTTTTGTTCTAATCTCCTAATACTTGGTGTCTGATATGAAGACTCTAGTTCTACGAGTTGAATACTGTGTTAATTATAAATCTCAATTTTCATTAAAAGAGAAAAAGTTTAGGCTAGATGACTGTGAAAAAGAGACTGAAAATTAATTCAGAGTTAAGAAAAGAGAAATAAAACAAAACCCAGGCTTCCTATTTTCTGAATGTTTTCCATTTTTAAGTGATGCAGTATTTTTTTTTTTTAAATAACGAGATTGGTAATTCTACATGGAAGAGAGCGGAGCTGATCCAGCCTCCTGCTGTGATGAGTGACAGGGTCACTCCTGCTTCTTGGAGCTTTCTTACCTTCCTGTTCCAGGTGCGTTTTTATTAGGAAGAAACCCAAGTTGCTACCACACATTATGTGGCACCTGTCACCTACAGAAGTAATAATGGAGGAAAATTAAACAACTGTAAACTCACTGCATGCAGCCCGGAGAAGGCTCCAGTGAGTATACAGATCTATTGATACACTGTAAAACTTTTACCTTCTTTGAGTTTTACTTAGGTAAGTTACCATGTATTCTCCATTTTCCTAGTAAAACAATATTTCTGTACCAGCTACTTTAAAAGAGGCAAAGATAGGCATGGTAGACAATGAGCAGTTCCTGAAGAGAAGCAAATATCATCATGGCAGACTGAGAACCTGGAAATGGAGCAATAAAACAATATATGATGAATTCCTCCCACCATTTCCCTATTTCTGTGGTTACCTTCATAATCACTGCATGTAGGACAGAAATGCTCTTAGCAGCAGCATCTACAGGTTTTTCATGTGCATTGTTTTTTAATTTTTTAAGAACTTAATAGTTCCTGTTTGTATTTTTCTGAGCAATTATTTTGATGAAAACTGCATCATAGTCATTTTAGTCTATAATATAGCCATCTCTGCATTGATATCCCTGTTGATTTTTGTAAAACATTTTTCCCATGCACATCTGATGGCATGTAATGTGCTGAGCAAAATGCGAGACTCAGGAATGCCTAATACCACACACAGGAATAATACCACTGCTGGATCACCTCTTGAATTTCAATATTTCCTATGCTAGATGATCTATTGTTGTGGTTTAACCCCAGTCAGCAACTAAGCACCACACAGCCGCTCGCTCACCCTCCCCCCTCCCCCAGTGGGATGGGGAAGAGAATCGGAAAAAAAAAAGTAAAACCTGTGGGTTGAGATAAAGACAGTTTAATAGGACAGCAGAGGAAGAGAAAATAATAATAATAACAACAACAATAATAATAATCACAATCATAATCATAATCATAATAAAAGAATATACAAAACAAGTGATGCACAATGCAATTGCTCACCACCCACTGACCGATGCCCAGCCCATCCCCGAGCAGCGATCGCTGCCTGCCAGCCAACTCCCCCAGTTTATATACTGGGCATGATGTCATGTGGTATGGAATAGCCCTTTGGCCAGTCTGGGTCAGCTGTCCTGGCTGTGCCCCCTCCCAGCTTCTTGTGCACCTGGCAGAGCATGGGAAGCTGAAAAGTCCTTGACTGGTGTAAGCACTACTTAGCAACAACCAAAACATCAGTGTGTTATCAACATTATTCTCATCCTAAATCCAAAACACAGCACTATACCAGCTACTAGGGAGAAAATTAACTCTATCCCAGCCGAAACCAGAACAATATCCACCCTTTATTCTATACCATCTACGTCATGCCTGGGTCTTACACTTTCCAATACATTCCAATTAATCACCACCACTTTTCCAGTCTTTTGATATATACACACAGATATCATTCCCTTAGCCTATGGGCCATCCCTCTAAAATCTCCATTGAGTTCATCCAGTCCATGACTTTGGGCTCCATCTGTCATAACAGTCTTTCAGGGCAGGAGAGGTGGTGTGCGCTGTTGGATTGTTGCATGCTGAAGCCAGTCCTGGTTCCATCACCGCTGCACTTTGTTCAGTTTCCTCAGAGTTCATTCTTCATTAATCTGGGTGATTCTTACCGTATACTTTTGGCTGGGGCTGCACGACTAGAAGGCGCGTCCCCTGGGTGGTGGATAGGGGATCCCTCTCTGGAGGGTGCACCGGATAAAATTGAAGAAGGTGCCGCGAACCAACGCAGCCTAAGGGAAGGCCACCCTGACAGAAAAACCACTGGCCCTCCAAGTCATGGGGGTTGGGCAGGAGGCCAACTACCTCCTCCCGGGAAAAAAAAATAAAAAGTTACAGAAACGACGAGCATCAACTCGGAGATGGAGAAAATCAGTAATGAAGTGAGGAGGAGGAGATGGAAATGGATCGGTCATGTCTTGAGGAAAAAACCAACAGAAGACTGCGCTGTGGCCCTTGGCTCCAGAGCATGCAGCCGCAGACCGATCGAAGTGGAAGAACGATGTTCGCGCCTTGTGTGCCTCCTGGCACTGAGAGAATTCAGATTCAGATCAGATTCTTACTGTATACTGTTGATATGGCATATAGTAATCATAGAAGTGAAGACATACAGTTTCATATAGCAACTAACATCATACAATTCAGTTCATTGGCTATTTTCACCCAAAAGCAAATCCCCTTGAGGTACACATCGGACTTCCCCATCCTCCCGCATCACCCACCAAGTGCACCCAGGTCCTTGAGCAAAAGCAATCCCACAAATGGGCTTGCCTTTGCCCGAGGCAGGAGTAATCCAGACTGTCTTCCCCAGCATATTTTTTAGGTGGATTACAGGGACTTTATCCCCCTCTACAGTACATAAAAGTCTTGACTGGGCAGGGCCAGATGGATTGGCAGATCCCCTGGTGTTGACTAACCAGGTGGCCTTTGCTAAATGTGTATCCCAGTGTTTGAATGTCCCACCACCCATTGCTCTCAGTGTAGTCTTTAACAGTCCATTGTATCGTTCGATTTTCCTGGAGGCTGGTGCGTGATAGGGGATGTGATATACCCACTCAATGCCATGCTCTTTGGCCCAGGTGTCTATGAGGCTGTTTCGGAAATGAGTCCCGTTGTCTGACTCGATTCTTTCTGGGGTGCCATGTCGCCATAGGCCTTGCTTTTCAAGGCCCAGGATAGTGTTCCGGGCAGTGGCATGGGGCACGGGATATGTTTCCAGCCATCCGGTGGTTGCTTCCACCATGGTGAGCACATGGGGCTCGCCTTGGCGGGTTTGTGGGAGTGTGATATAATCAATCTGCCAGGCCTCCCCATATTGATATTTCAGCCATCGTCCTCCATACCAGAGAGGCTTGAACCACTTGGCTTGCTTGATTGCAGCGCATGATAGTCTACTGTTAGTCTCCACTCTCCATTAGACTTTCGCACTGGCCATATGGGACTGTTAAAGGGTCAGCGAGTCTTGCTGATCACTCCTTGGTTCTCCAGTCGACAAATCAACTTATGGATACAAATCAGGAAGTCTCGGTTGGTGCAATATTGCTGCTGGTTCACCGTTATGGTAGCGATTGGCATCTGTTGTTCTTCAACCCTCAGCAACCCCACAACAGAAGGGTCCTTCGAGAGACTGGGCAGGGTAGACAGCTGTTTAATTTCCTCCGACTCCAAGGCAGCTGTACCAAAAGCCCACCGGTACCCTTTTGGGTCCTTGAAATACCCTCTCCTGAGGTAGTCTATGCCAAGGATGCATGGGGCCTCTGGGCCAGTCACAATGGGGTGCTTCTGCCACTCATTCCCAGTTAGGCTCACTTCAGCCTCCAATACAGTCAGCTCTTGGGATCCCCCTGTCACTCCAGAAATACAGATGGGTTCTGCCCCTTCATAGCTTGATGGCATGAGGGTACACTGTGCACCGGTGTCTACTAAAGCCTTCTGCTCCTGTGGGGCTGATGTGCCAGGCCATCGAATCCACACAGTCCAGTCAACCCGGTTGTCCCTTTCCTCCACCTGGATGGAGGCAGGGCCCCCCTAGTCCTGGTCATCATATCCGTTACATGCCTGTCCCTGAGCAGTGATTGCTGCCCCCCAGCCAACTCCCCCCAGTTTATATACTGAGCATGATGTCATATGGTATGGAATAGCCCTTGGGCCAGTTTGGGTCAGCTGTCCTGGCTGTGCCCCCTCCCAGCTTCTTGCTGGCAGGGAATGGGAAGGTGAAAAGTCCTTGACCAGTGTAAGCACTACTTTTAGCAACAACCAAAACATCAGTGTGTTATCATTATTCTCATCCTAAATCCAAAACACAGCACTATACCAGCTACTAGGAAGAAAATTAACTCTATCCCAGCTGAAACCAGGACATCTATCGATAAACTTTATTAAAATGAAATGCAGCCATTCCTATGCTCTTGACCTGCCTGAAACACTGCAGAACATAACAGGCACAAATATGTATAAATTTGATAACCATAACATTTTTAATATTCATTAAAAATCTATTCGATATTCAACTGAATTTTAAGGAAAATTAAGTGTCCAGAAAGTGATTATCCAAGATGGACTCTGACCAGAATATAATAATCACAGAAGTCCCTGGCTTTTTTTAAATTTTACCCTTCTAGCCTTGTTTTCAATTTATAATCACATTACTGGTGAATAGATTGGCCTGCTCTCCTGGACCTCTGTTTCTCTGAAAAACATTAAGCTAGAGTATATGGAATATTTAGGGAAAAGAAGGGTGAACAGCAGCTGTGATGGCTGTAATGTAAAATTCATGGAATAGTCATTGCAGTACAGACACACAGGACTGAAGTTCTGTAAGTCTCATTAGGAAATGCAAGTCAAATATATAAGTCTGCTTAGCCTTAGTAGTTGTATTTAAAGATGAAAGCAAATCCCAGGGTAGAAACTGGTCTCTAACTCACTACAAAGAGGAAAGTGTGAAAGAGATGAGGCTGGAACATTATGAAACTGCTAATGAAGTTGGAGTTGTGAGATAAATCTTCCTATATAAAAATAAGAAAGGAAAAAAAGTATTTTCCATACAGTTAAAAACAGTCAATGCCTGCTTCTTAACTATTTACTGTATCCACAGTGTGAAATCCTGGCTCTGCTAAAGTTAAATAACTTAATGGAATCAGGAATTCAACCATTGTTTTTAAACTCAATTTGTTCAAGTATTTGACTATATTTTTTCCAGCTTTGTTTAGTTTTTCTAAAGAACACATAACTTCTTGAGAGGAAAGCATTCTGCAAACCTGCTCTGCAAATGAATTGATATAACACAGGGGAGTCACGCATAGAAAAGTGGGGCCTAAGAATTTAAAAAACCAAAGCAATTACCTGGTGACAGGACAAACTAAATTCACTTTTTAAAGTAAAGAATAAAAATACCAATTTCCTTTGGTAGCACATAGTATTTTTGGGAAGCAACTATGGCAACTAGTATAATAAAAAGAGAACGACATTCTCCAAATCAAAATGCTAATTTTATATAACTTGGCTGAAGTTTACTTTAGACACACACACACAAAATTCACAATCTTGAGGGATATGAGCCAGGTGAAGGGTAGAGTCAGGACCATGAATTTTAGGAGAGCAAATGTTCAGTTGTTTAAGGAACTAGTGGATGGGACGCTGCCCAGATGCATAGGTATGGGATCAGGAAAGCTAAGGCACAGTTAGAGCTGAATTTGTCAAGGGATGTGAAGAATAATAATAAGAGCTTTTACGGGTACGTTGAAGAAAGGCTATAAGAATAAAGGCCTATGAAGAAAGGCTGAGAGATTTGGAGTTGTTCAGCCTGGAGAAGAGAAGGCTTCATGGAGACTGTATTGCAGCCTTTCAATATATAAAGGGGGCTTATAAGAAAGACAGAGAGAGACTTTTTACCAGGGCCTGTAGTGACAGGACAAGGGGCAAGGGTTTTAAACTGAAAGACAATAGATTTAGATTGGACATAAGGAAGAAATTTTTTATGATGATGGTGGTGAGACACTAGAACAGGTTGCTCAGAGAAGTTGTGGATGCCCCATCATTGGAAGTGTTCAAGGCCAGGTTGGATGGGGCTTTGAGCAACCTGATCTAGTGAAAGATGTCCCTGCCCATGGCAAGGGCTTGGACTAGATGATCTTTAAAGTTCATTTCCAACCCAAACCATGCTATAATTCTATGATATACATATACATTACAAGTGATAGAATTTCAGATTCCATTTTTAAACTTTTTAAATTAGATTGCCCAATAATCAGACTTTTTCCTTTCTTACTTTTAATCACAATGCAGTTTGCTACATATATTGGATTATTTAAATCAAGTACTTTTTCTCCTTTGCAGTTTTATCACTGAGCTTTCTCTGTATGTGAATTTTGCCTATATTTTTGCTTTTTTCTGAATTACCAGCTTATTTACCACTTTTTAATTTCAATGTCCAGAGCTGCATGTAGTATTCTGTTTAATGTGACTCACTGCTGCCTTACAGACTATTTCTAGTGTGTGGATACCTATTGTAATTCTTTATGATAACTCTGAAAAAGGGGATATGGATGATATGCTATGCTAGATATGAAATGAATTTGTCATGAATATGCATATCAGAATATAAAAGAAGTGAAATGAAAGTGGTGTATATAGCCCAGAATTGTAGGGGAAATAAGTGAACAATATTGTCAAGGTTTTGTTTGCTTGTTTGTTTGCTTTTTAATATTAAATCAATAGCTGCAACTAGTAAATTAGCTGAAGTGGATCTGAATTGTGTCCAATGGGTATGTTTACATTATCAAATAATTCAGTGCAAGAGAAGCAGATAAACAGACTGGTGCTGAGGCTCCTCAGATTTCCATTATATGAAGTTAGAGGGGTTTACTTAGGATTAAATGTAGTCTGGTCTCCTGTGCCAAACATGGTCCCAAACCGCGTGCAGCAAAGCTATCATACAAATTTTGGCTTTCTAAACTGCAGGCTTCTCTAGGGAGCACCATTTTGTCTAGCATATCAGTGCCACATCAGAGCCCTTGCCATCATTGCTCACAAAAGACTCCATATTATTTCTGTTCCTCTTCATGGCATTTTGAGTTACATCATTGTGCCTGATGACTGCCCTTCCTTCCAGCTCAAAGTTTGGACAACATCTACTGCAAGGCATCAAAACACCAGTAGGAGTGAACTGTCTGAGTTTAAAGAATAGATTAAAACTATCAAAGAAAAATGCTGGCTCACTGTCAAATATAAAAGATTACCAGGCACTATAGCAGTTACTTATAGCAAGACTCCAAAAGGAAGCTGAAGCACTTCAATATAGTGGCTACTTCCTGGTTAAAAAAAATCTGGAATTGTATGTTTAAGGATGAAAATATGTCTTTATATTTTACATTGGAAAATCTTCCATAACTTTTAAATTTTTCTGAGGGGTCTCTCTGCTTGACTCTTTCTGAAGCTTACAATGCTCTCTTGTGGTAGGAGAGTGAGTTATTTACTTACAAACATATAAACAGCTAATTTCAATTACAGTTGAAGTCCAGCTGTTTTATAGAAGAAAAACAATATACACTGAGAAGTTAAACAAACACTTGTAAATTAAAACAAATTAGTAAATAACCAAGATAAGTATATCTGTAACCACAGTAATATTATTCCACACTTTAATTCAACTAAGACAATAGCAGGCATGGAAGGTCCTGTCATCTCAATTTTGTCATTTGTTTTCATGAGACTCAATTTATGTTCAGGCACATGATAATTCCTCATCATTTCAAGCTAGAAAGATATTAAACCCTTATCTATTGCTAGTTTTTCATGTAAGCAGTTACTTCAGCTCCCATAAGGATTATTGGAAGTACAAAAGGGAGCAGAGGTACTTCCAGTAAAAGAAAATGAGGAGGGAGTGAGGGTTCATGATTCCATCCATGCCCTTACAAGCAGGATAAGCAAACTAGTCCAGATAATCATGTGCAGGAGAAGACAGTCTGCACAAGCAATAATGGGAAGGAAGGACAGCTTCCTGGCAGTGAATGAGGAGTCAGGAAGGTCTATGATACCAAATATGCAGAACAGTCAATTCAATCATTAGTAAAAGGGAATGCAGATGTTTAACCAACTAACTATGAAGAAGTGATATTCATATCAAGTAAGTTTAAAAACTCCTCTTTTGAACATTTATAAGCTTACTCATCATACTGATCTCCAAAATCCTGCCCAGAAATTACTCCAAAAGCAAGAAGCCTTTCTAATCAAGTAATGTTACTTATTCTGCCATCTTAATGCTGATGTAAAGTTTTTCAAAACTGGGACTTGGCCCTTGTTTCACTGATTTATTTTTATTTCCCAGAACCCATGAGATTTGATGAAGTATCTGATATCCAACTTTGCCAGGTTTCTGATCTTTTTCTGGCAGACTTGAGTGACTCAGCTTGAATCTGTGAACAACAAAATACCGTAACATTGATTCAACAATTCTTAGAACTCCATGTACCTTGATGATCTCTCTCAATCTTCCAAATCAGTTAACATGCCGATAAGACTTTCTTCACTGACTGCAGCCTTGCATAAGGGATTTTGAAATATCCTTTGACAAAAAGTCCCTCTTTCAGTCAGTACTCACACTTGTATAAAAATGTTTCATAAAAGTATGTCCTCACACTATAATTCTGCCAAAAAAGATAGAAAGAGGCTGAAAACTACAGAGCAATGACAAAAAGTGAAAGAAAATAACATGCACTTAGCTTACTGTATGTTTCATTTTATTAATTCTAAGTAACTGTGGTTCCTTTAAGATGTATGATCCAACTGGATTAAATTTCTGATGGATGCATTTTTTTTTTATCAATATCTATTGGAATTGAATCTAACTTTCAGTAGAGCTGAAGATAAATAACCTCACCTAAGCTTCTCTCAGCTTTATGAGAAAAATATCTTGATGCTCTAAGAAAGATCAACAATAGGTTGGAAAACAATAATTACTTAGTTATTTGATATGTAGAACTATATGCCATCTATTGTCATGCAGAAGTAATATGCCCTCTAAAACATAATGCCTTTCAGTTGGATAAACTTAAAAATCAAATTTTTCATGGAGGCAAACTAAAACTCATTTTATGTTCTTCCTCCATCTTGCTATTTTTCACTGTGTACACAGCCACACACCTACACTGAATATAATATTTCATTGATAAAACTACAGCAATATAAGGCCCTGAAGCACTTCTGAAAAACCTCTCAAGACACAGGGAACAACTACACTAGAGTAAGGTATATAATCATTGGTATTATCGGGGGGGGTGGGGGGTGGTGGTGGTGTCACACCAAACAAGCAAAAACACAACAGTGGACAAATATTTATCAAATTCTCAAAACAGCTATAACCTTGTATGCATATATGTGTGTGTACAAGCAAGTAGAAAAGGGAAATATGTCCATTTTCCTCATAAAAGCAATATAGGAATTTATTATTCATCATCACTGACATACAGCTTCAGAATTTTCAATTAAAATTAGTTTCCTGTCTGAGACGCCTGCAAGATACACTCCTCTTCAGACTGTCAAGAATCAGTATCAGGAAGCCAATAAAATATTGAACCAATACGTTATATCTCAGTGCAGCATATATTTCCTTTTCTAGAAACAATAACTAGGATTCTCCATTATAAGGTAAAAACAGGAAACTACATTGGAAAAAAAACAGGAAACTACATTGGAAAAAAACGTACCATTGTACATTAAAGAGTGTTTTGGCTTTGCTTAGCAATTAATTTTTGGTCAGTGATCTATGCTCAGAGAAGAACTTACTTATAATTACTTTTTGGTCAATGATCTATGCTCAGAGAATTCCATATCGCATTTCTGAGGTGACCTTCTTGACTGCCCTTCTTCCCCCCCAACCCATCTACTTCTGTTTTTTTTTCTTATCCTATGATCTAATTGGTTGTTCATCATCTGTACTAATGCCTTCTTTACCCAGTGTAAAAATGAAAACCTGCAATCCATCTTTCTTTTTGCTACAAACTATTAAAAAAATAGCTTAAAAAATCTGTGAAAATACCACCACTACCAATCAACCAGAACCATGCATTCTTACATTTCCTGGCTATGAAATGTTGGTATTTGACGGTATATACAAGAGGGCCTCTCAACTTTCTGAACAGATTTAATATGAAACTTTGAACTCCAAAATACAGTAAATAGGTAAAAATAAGTAATACTACTGTAACTTCATGGCAACTTGTTAAATAATGCATCTGAAGTATAGCAAAAGCAATTATTACCATCTACGGATCTACTTCTTTTCCAGTTGAATTCAATGACAATTTTTTCTGTTGATTTCAGCACGGCAAGTTATATTTAATGCACTTATGTACACACAAAAGACTGGTTTTGCAATGTCTCCTGCAATTAGACATTGCTCTGTGGAATCAGTTTATTTTTCACTACAATTTAATAGCAAAATTCTTACTACAAAGATGGCAAGCAAACTACTATTTTTTTTAAATACAACCAGATAGCCGGTGTTAAAAGCAAATGAATTCACTTCTAATTCATGGAATGAAAGTTCATCTGGCTGTAAAAAGTCTGAGCTTTTTATTTTAGCTTTTCATTTTAGTTTGTTTTTTTTTTTTAAGTTTCATTTAGCTTTTCATTTCCTACTCAAAGAATCCAGTTTGCACAAAATAACAAAATCTGGAAGAACACGTCTAATGGCATACTGGAACTTCATGTTCTCTCTCTTAAAAATTCAATGGCAAGCACAGGGAAATTAAAATTCCTGTTGAGAACAATGAAAGCTAAGAGTACATAGAACAGCTAAAATTTATTCTGTGTAATTAAAATGAAGATATGACGTAAAAATGTCTAAATGTTCTAGATGATAGTGGCATACTTAGTGTGTTACATACATGTCAAAAGTATAACATTTTCTTTTCTGTAGTTGCTCTTGGATAAAGTATATAGGTATGTCCTATGACAATAATTCCAGAACACATGCTTTTATTGATCTTGTATAACACAAGACAAATTCACATTCTATGAACTTAAGGCTTGTTATTTAAACAGTAGATGTCACTAAACTTTTGACATTCACCATACAAAGTAATTATATTTCCTCAACTGTTCTCCATTGTAGTAGGACCACGACAGTACAGAAAATATTATTTATACCATGTAGGAAAGCTATAAGATTTTATTGATCACCACAAGAACTTTCTCAAACATTAGTTTTATATTATTTAAATCTTAGTTTCAATATCCTTTACTCTCATTTCTTATTTTTCATTTCTTAACTAAGGACAGCCTCTTGCTCTCATGCAGTGAGCAATTTATTATTCTAAAAAGATGTTATTCAATTGAAATTACCTGAATAGTCCTTGTAAATTCCTAATATTTATAAACAAGGAAGTGGTATTGCAGTTAACAAAAACAACTCTAACATAATTCCATTACAAGCACTCACAATGCTACAGCTTGTTAAACAGAATGAGGGAGACTAAGAAAGCTCATTTACATTTCTTTCAATCTTATTTAACTTATTTCTAGAAAAGCTTACTCTTTTTTTAGAGGGAATCTTCTGTATCAGGGATATCTCATGAGAAAAAGATATACTGACTCAACTCCACAAAGGCAAAAAAAAGTTTTTTCATAATATGCATATTTTATAACAAGAAAAAAATCTACATCTCATTTGAAATTTCTTATTAATTGTGTTGGCAACCTAAGAATTTCTTCTTATCTCTTATGATGACTCTTATCCTTTCTTTAACAGCTTTTGACATTTAACTTTACTTCCCATTGTATTAAGTCTATAAAACACAAAGTTTTTCAATGCAAGGATTTTATTGTATTTGTTCTTAAATGCAACAAGAACAGCCATTTCACTATAATAAAAAATAAATAAATACTGTTCTAGAAGAACAGATCACATAAATATATGTATTGTATACAATATTCTACTACAGTATCATACAGTATTCTAAACACATATTTTAAGTCGCCCTTTTGGACCTTCTCCTGAACCTTGGGATCCTGAGTTCCACGTGGCAGAAAGACCTGACCATTATCTGAGATTACCAGGAACATATTCATTGTTACTCACTCAAATATATAAAACCAGAAATACCATCTTACTAGTAAAACAGTTGTGTTTTACCTATGCTGTAACAAGAACAAGTATTATACTTCCTGATAAAGAGTTTTGCAAATTTCATTTTCTCATTCATTCCTTATCCAATTATGCAGTGAAACCTGAAAGGGTAGTGACAATGGAAAGGAAAGGTAAGAAATGTCAGAAGGAGAAACTCTGAACCATCAGAAAGTAACGGAACTTAAAAAGGAAGCTTTAAGTTTATTTTTTGCAAAATTTTCTCCTAAAAATGGTGGATTTTCTTCTAAACTTTCATTTTATTTCTAACATACCTGGCATTCTGTTGCCAACCAGGAAGTATAACAAGTTGTATCTTCAAATAATTTATTTTTTATAGCTTATGACTTGCAAATTGTGAAAATGAATTATTTTAGTTCTGATACCCCACTTATCAACAGTGTTGAAATCCACTATAAGTCTGCCAAAGCCTTGCCATAGGCCTACTTAGGCTAACACAGGCCTTAGCATGGGCCAACACAGACTTCCTCATCGCTCGCTACTATCCAGCATAAACACCTCATAGTTTGTTCATAGTTGCACCTATGGGGAATCTTATGCTATTATGAAGGATTTTAAAGTAGGTATTATCAGCTTACTGAAACGAAACCTCTGCTGCAAAAAGCTTTGATATGAAATCAAGATGGGGTAACCTGATATTACAATGACTTTACTGTCTTGCCAAATCTCTGTATTTTGACTGGGCCTATCATGCATTGATCATGTGCACATAGAAGCTAATGGCAATTATTGGATAGGTAACATAGTATTACAACTATAAAAGACAGCAGCACCACTTCAAGAGAGATAGGAATCATAGACTCATAGACTCATAAAATTGTTAAGGTTGGAAAGGACCTCTGAGATCATCGAGTCCAACCTGTTAACCTAACTGCGTGGTCCACCTCTAAACCATGTCCCTAAGCACCACATCCACATGTTTTTTGAATACTGTGATTGTACCACTTCCCCGGGCAGCCTGTTCCAATGCCTAACCATTCTCTGCGAAGAAGCTTTTCCTAATATCCAACCTAAATCTCCCTTCGCATAACTTGAGCCCATTTCCTCTACTCCTATCACTTGTTACTTGGGAGACCGACCCCCACCTCACTACAACCTCCTTTCAGGTAGTTGTAGAGAGCAATAAGGTCTCCCCTCAGCCTCCTCTTCTCCAGGCTAAACAACCCCAGCTCCCTCAGCCGCTCCTCATAAGACTTGTTCTCTAGACCCTTCACCAACTTCGTTGCCCTTCTTTGGACACACTCCAGCACCTCGATGTCCTTCTTGGAGTGAGGGGCCCAAAAGTGAACACAGTACTCGAGGTGCGGCCTCACCAGTGCCGAGTACGGAGGCACTATCACCTCCCTGGTCTTGCTGGCCACGCTATTCCTGATACAAGCCAGGATGCCATTGGCCTTCTTGGCCAGCTGGGCACACTGCTGGCTCATGTCCAGCCAGCTGTTAACCAACACCCCCAGGTCCTTTTCTGCTGGGCAGCTCTCCAGCCACTCCTCCCCAAGCCTGTAGCATTGCATGGGGTTGTTGTGACCCAAGTGCAGGACCCAGCACTTAGCCTTGTTGAATCTCATACAGTTGGCCTGGGCCCATCGATCCAGCCTGTCCAGGTCCCTCTGTAGGGCCTTCCTACCCTCCAGCAGATCGACCCTTCCACCCAACTTGGTGTCATCTGCAAACTTACTGAGGGTGCACTCAATCCCCTCATCCAGATCATCAGTGAAGATATTGAACAGGACCGGCCCCAACACTGAGCCCTGGGGAACACCACTCGTGACCGGCCGCCAACTGGATTTGACTCCATTCACCACCACTCTCTGGGCTCGGCCGTCCAGCCAGTTTTTAACCCAGCGCAGAGTGCACTTATCCAAGCCATGAGCAGCCAGCTTCTCCAGGAGAATGCTATGGGAGACAGTGTCAAAGGCCTTACTAAAGTCCAGGTAGACAACATCCACAGCCTTCCCCTCATCCACCAAGCGGGTCACCTTGTCACAGAAGGAGATCAGGTTGGTCAAACAGGACTTTCCCTTCATGAACCCATGCTGGCTGGGCCTGATCCCCTGGTTGTCCGGGATGTGCTGCGTGATGGGACTCAAGATGATCTGCTCCATGACCTTCCCCGGCACTGAGGTCAGACTGACAGGCCTTTAGTTCCCTGGATCCTCCTTCCGACCCTTCTTGTAGATGGGTGTCACATTTGCTAACCTCCAGTCATCTGGGACCTCCCTGGTTGACCAGGACTGCTGATAAATGATGGAGAGTGGCTTGACAAGCTCCTCCACCAGCTCCCTCAGTATCCTCGCGTGCATCCCATCTGGCCCCATAGACTTGTGGGCATCCAGGTGGAGGAGCAGGTCTCTAACTGTTACCTCTTCGATTATTGGGGCTTCAGTCTGCTTCCCATCTCCATCTCCCACCTCAGGGTCCTGAATACCCTGAGGATAACTAGTCTGACTATTAAAGACTGAGGCAAAGAAGGCATTAAGTACCTCAGCCTTCTCCTCATCCTTTGTGGCGATGTTTCCCTCCGCATCCAATAAAGGATGGAGATTCTCCTTGGCCCTCCTTCTGTTGCTGATATATTTGTAAAAACATTTTTTGTTATCCTTAACTGCAGTGGCCAGTTTAAGTTCTAGCTGGGCCTTCGCCTTTCTAATCTTCTCCCTGCATAACCTAACAATATCCTTGCCAGCTCGTCTTTCAGCACATGGGGACGGCCTGCTCCTGCGCCTTTAAGACTTCCTTCTTGAATAACATCCAGCCTTCCTGGACTCCTTTGCCCTTCAGGACTGCCTCCCAAGGGACTCCCTCAACCAGGCTCCTGAACAGGCCAAAGTCTGCCTTTCTAAAGTCCAGGGTAGTGGTTCTGCTGACCCCCCTTCCTTACTTCTCCAAGTATCAAAAACTCTATCATTTCATGGTCGCTGAGCCCAAGACAGCCTCCGACCACCACATCGCCCACCAGGCCCTCTCTGTTCGTAAACAGCAGGTCCAGCGGGGCACCTCCCCTGGTTGGCTCCCTTACCAGCTGCGTCAGGAAGTTATCTCCCACACACTCCAGGAACCTCTGAGACTGTTTCTTCTCTGCTGTGTTGTATTTCCAGCTGATATCTGGTAAGTTGAAGTCTTCCACGAGAACAAGGGCTAGCAATCGTGAGACTTCAGCCAGCCACTTGTAGAATGCTTCTTCATCTATCAGGACCCTCTGTCTCCCACTGAACAGAATAGCACTTGGCCAGTGATTTCATTTGGGTGAATCAGCAAGCTGAATGTGAGGTATCAAACTGCTTATAGGTTTTTATGGTTTGCTATATCTGTATACAACACATGCAGAATAGCAAGGATTTCTCATGTCCTTCCTTCTTGATCCCATCAAAGGCAGCAATGAATCATCTTTCCACTCAGTCTGCCCAGGAACCCAGCTTGATGCTCAGCCTAGCTCCTTCCCACACAAAAAATGGGCAAATACCTGGAGAGTTATCATCATCTGCCATCTGAAAAAAATACTCCTATAACTCCTTCTCCCCTGAATATTCTGATTATAGAGCTTATGTCAGTGATTCTCAGTCATGTTATCATTCAGGTATTGAGATCCTTGAATGATGAAGTCTGTCTATTCAATTAGTACAAGTACTTTAAAATGAGTTCATATTTACTGCAAAATATTTAATTTACAAATGAACTTGGATACTATGCTAATACTAGTGCTATTAATTCAATTTTATTATTTTTCATTTTGATTAATGAGAGTTATCTTTAAGAAAAAAAATGAAACATTAATCATAATGAGTTACATTGGGTAAACTTTGATCTGGTAGTTTGCCCATGAACAAACAGAATGGAAAAACCAAGCTGTGAAAGGACCCCCAAAAGATCAGAACCTGAGTTAGTAACATGATCTTTCAAGAAAATAAGAGTTTTTCTTGGTAGTGTAAAAATTTACTTATTTTCAGCTACAGATACTACCTCTAGAAGGTCATTTATTTCAATTCAGACCAGTTCAAAAAAGAGACAAAAGGATGTTCCCAGTTAAGGGGTAATATAATAACTTCCATTCAGTATAATTTTTGTGAGTGTCATTTCCACTTCCCACATTGCAAACAATGTATTATGTTTTCTTTCATTAACAGACACAGCAGAGAGTTCAAGAAACACTAATGCCCAAGGAAGTCTTTGGCAGATAACAGTTGGGATTGACTGACAAGCAGTTTGAATGTGAACTTTGCTCTGCTGTTATCCTGCAACACAGTATTTCATTCACCAGGGCTGCTATTTTAGTTTCTTTCACAAGCACCAAATCCACAGAGTTAAATTAAGGTTTATTATATATAACTTATATATATAAGTTA
Organism: Platalea leucorodia; assembly: GCF_965183815.1. Taxonomy (NCBI): domain Eukaryota; kingdom Metazoa; phylum Chordata; class Aves; order Pelecaniformes; family Threskiornithidae; genus Platalea; species Platalea leucorodia. The sequence goes on from NC_138859.1 coordinate 42,790,138, forward strand.
TATATAAATAAATGAAGTACTCATAGTTCCTTAAAAATACAATAATGAGAGTCAAACTGTTGATTAGAATCAAGAAGTTACCTTCTAATGTTAAATCTAGCCTCTAATTGCTAATTGAAGAATGAGATGTACCAACACAAAAAGCAAAAGTGGAATCCGTTATACAAGTCTAGCTACTGTGAAAAATAATATACTTAGCTTCCCTTGCATTAATGGTTATTGGTGAATTCTATACCACAGATATTCCTATTCCAATAGTTTATAACTAAGTCGACAGAATTATTCTGCAATAACATGCCTAAACAGTTTATCTCTTCATGACATTTCAAATCATTATCCTAGGAAAAGTGACATACAGAAATCTCAGAGGTCAGAAATAATTTGAATGTTTTACCCATTTTTATGGGGAACATATACAGGATGACATTCAAACACAATCAACAATAGGGAAACATTATTGTAAAATGAAAATATGAACCTTGTTAAAACCTTTAATTTAACAGACACTTTAAAACATTAATATAAGGGACTATCTTTGGCTGATCAAACTGTATTACCCCAATGCCATTCAGCTAATATATAGACAGTGTATTCACTAGATATAGGATGAAAAATAAATGAAATTTCAATTAAATAAGATGAAACATTGTAATTGTGTATATAATCACAAAAAGAAAAACTTTATTTCTTATTGTTTATTTTATATGTAGAAACTTCAGTTTGCTATTCTAAACTGAGAGACAGCAGAATCTAATGTCCTATACTAAACTGGCCTCTGGGAACTAGTCATTACTAATGTTAGCCTCAGAATGACCATAGTTAAACCACAACTTTGCTTTGCAATTTTATTAATAAATGTCTTAACAACGTAATATTTACTGAGAAGAGTAGCAAATGGCAAAGATTATTATTACTGAAATTCCCTATAGCAAATAAAATCTGTCCTATTTGTTACAAACTCAGGTTGAAGAAAGGTTTGTTCACAAACAGCAGGTGAAGAAAGAAATGTGGCATTCTGAAAAAGACAACAGAACTTCAAGTTCAACCACTAATGTGACAAACATTATTTTAATATAATCATATATAATCTATTGTTTATTTACATAGCACCAAAAAGCCGCAACTAAAATATATTGTTTTGGGTTTGCACGGCAAGGTTTTGGTAGCAGGGGGGCTGCAGGGGTGGTTTCTATGAGAAGCTGCTAGAAGCTTCCCCTATGTCCAATAGAGCCAATGCCAGACAGCTCCAAGACAGGCTTGCCGCTGGCCAAGGCTGAGCCAATCAGTGATGGTGGTAATGCCTCTGTGATAACATATTTAAGAAGGGGGGAAAAAAGTTCTGTGCAACAGCAGCCGGAGAGAGGAGTGAGAATATGTGAGAGAAACAACTCTGCAGACACCAAGGTCAGTGCAGAAGGAGGGGCAGGAGGTGCTCCAGGCACCGGAGCAGAGATTCCCCTGCAGCCCATGGTGAAGATCATGGTGAAGCAGGCTGTCCCCCTGCAGCCCATGGAGGACCCACACTGGAGCAGGTGGATGCCTAAAGGAGGCTGTGACCCTGTGGAGAGCCCGCGGTGGAGCAGGCTTCTGGCAGGACCTGTGGACCCGTGGAGAGAGGAGCCTGCGCTGGAACAGATTTACTGGCAGGACCTGTGACCCCATGGGGGACCCATGCTGGAGCGGTCTGTTCCTGAAGGACTGCACCCTGTGGAAAGGACCCATGCTGGAGGAGTTTGTGAAGAACTGCAGCCCATGGGAAGGACTCACATTGGAGAAGTTTGTGGAGGACTGTCTCCTGTGGGAGGGACCCCACACTGGAGCAGGGGAAGAGTGTGAGGAGTCCTCCCCCTGAGGAGGAAGGAGTGGAGGAAACAATGTGTGATGAATTGACTGCAACCCCCATTCCTCATCCCCCCTGTGCTGCTCGTTGGGAGGAGTTAGAGAATTCAGGAGTAAAGTTAAGCCCGGGAAGAAGGGAGGGGTGGGGGGGAGAGGTGTTTTAAGATTTAGTTTTTATTTTCTCATTACCTTACTCCGATTTGATCAATAATAAATTAAGCTAATTTCCTCAAGTTGAGTCTGTTTTGACTGTGATGGTAATTGGTGAATGATCTCTCCCTGTCTTTATCTCGACCCACGAGCTTTTTGTTATATTTTTCTCTCCCCTGTCCAGCTGAGGAGGGGAGTGATAGAGCAGCTTTGGTGGGCACCTGGCATCCAGCCAGGGCCAACCCACCACATATATATTTCCTACACTCTGCAATCACTGACATCTCTGGTAACAGGACTGCAGCACTGAACATAATTCAAACATAAATATATTCAGATATTCCTTACATCATACTCTGATCATCCAAACCCATGCATCTGCTACTCAAATCAGAAGCCTTCCAAACTATTTCTGCAGCTGTGGCAAAGCTAAATCTGATATGTGGGACATAACTAATTTGCTTTTAAGCAAATGGGATGAATTTCAAACAAAGCACACAAGGGGAAGCAGTACCAACCCAAGCAATGAATACACATAGTCTTCATTGGAAAACTGTATTCTTCTCTCTCCCTTTTTAAATCTTTTCTTATTCAACCATGTCAAAATTTGGAGGTTATTAATAACTATAGGGAAACTTGCAATACATTTGAAGGAAGTTCACTTTGTGTTCAGAAGCAGCTCTTCATCACAGGTCACATCTGCTTACATTATAATATATTTAGAATTCAATAATCTCTCTGATTTATTTTACTGAGTTTAGAGTATACAACATTTGCAATATTGAATTTAATGGGTTTGGATACTTAAATTTCCTATTTTTTTCTCCTTAATACTTTCAGATGAGAATTTCACAAGCACATTAAAGGAAAAAAACAATTGTGTTGCTAAAATAACATTTCAGACAACCAGAACTACCAATTCAGAACTGATTCAACTTTAACTGTAAATGGATTACTCTAGGATCAAACCACATTTACCAATGTGGTAGTGGAGATGATTGTAAGTTGCAGAAAAAAACCCTTGAAAATATTTATCTCCAGCTGTCCATTCTTAGTCTGATCTCTGTAATTACCTCACTTTGTTTTTTAAGTTAAGATAAAACAGTAAAAGAATTAGTCAACTTTATACCTCTAATATATGTGAGCTCTGTAAAAAATCCCAACTCTAATCGTCAACAACGTATTTATGTGAATTTCATTTTTGAAAAGCATTAGAAGATATTGTGTTTCATTGTTAACAAAAGATTTAGAAAATAAAAAGATATTACAATTAAGATAAGAAGCACTGCAACTATACTCTCCTCCTACCTGCTTCTTATTGCAACATAAGGCAGAGCAAACCCAGACTCCAAATTTTTAGTGTGCCTCCAATGTAATGCAGTTTCTGTGCCATGCTCTGTAATTCTCAGTACTACTTCTGATTTGTTTACCAGGGTGCTAATTAAAGGCTCATGTAATGGTGTTTTTTTGTGAGGTAAACATCTACAGAGAAACTGAGAATGCAAGCTAAACTAGCTTTTTTCATTGTATTATATGTCCCATACCAGCTATCAGATGGTAATGTTTTTCAGATTTCAAACTTTGGACAAACTTCAGGACTGTAGCCAATATTGCAATATAATACTTCAGTGAACTGCCACATTTCAAACTTGGGAATATTATTCATACAGACAAGTTGCAAAGTTGAACACTTAAAAGTTAGGAAATCATGAATTAGCACTATTAGTGCAAAAATACAGCTGTACCTTCGCGCTCTGTACGGAACTGTTTTTTAAACTTAGCAATATCCGTATCAGTGGTGAGCCTCATTGCACTCTAATGTGCAATTCATGCAGTAATAGAAGGAACAAAGTATTCTTCTTCATCTAAATTTCTCTCAACCAAAGACTCCCAAGATTAGGGAGGACTGAAGAAGAAGAGTGGAATTAGAGTTGTGACTGCACATACAACCCAACAGAGCAGTCAGAAGTAAAGAAATAATTTCTCTCCTTTGAGTCCTTGTCTGTAAGTACAGTCAGACTGCAAGTGTTTCCCAGTTATACTCTACAACACAGTACCTAAAGGAAAATTCACATATTCCCTACCTGATAAAGACTGAAGGAAGATCTTTCCAAGACAAAATGACTCCTACAAGCCTTAGGAAAAATATAATTCTCAATGGAAGCATGACTGGAGCTTCAAGTGGCAATTCCACAGATATCAAGTAGCCAGGTGATGAGTATTCATAGTATGATGAGTATTCAACTGTTAGGAATAAGCTGAAATTAGACACACTGAAGGTCCCAAAAAGAAAACCAAGTGGGGCAAACTAGATTGCCTTGATCCTTGGTCCTGCCTTATCAATGAAGGGATGGGGGAGGGAAGTGTGCATCAGTGCTTCTGACCATGGCATCAAGAATGCATTTGATATTGATCAAAGAGATATAGCCTCTGTTACAGCAGAATTTCAGGCACTTCTGTTCATCTTTGAGGAAAAAAGATTTGTGTCTGGGAAGACACAATTTTGAAAGATTTAGATTAAAACTTCATCTTGAACTTGCACTTCCCTGCCTTTTGATGAAAAAAACATGGATAATGCCTTCTGTGATTATCTGAATATGCTGTCTCAAGATGAACAGAAGGAAGACGTGACAAGCTTGCCCAGCACCTCTGAGCTGTCAGAACTCTGAGCTCTGTGACACTGTTAACTTGAACGTGTTACTAGGTGACTCAGATCTTTGAGCCACAAGAGCAGTATTGGCAATTGCCATTCTGGACAGGGTTATGAAAATGAAAGGACATTCTTATGCAAATACAGTACAGAATTAGCCACCAGTGCAGGGATATGGGGCAGAAACCTACATAAGCATTGTGTAGCAGACTTTCAGTCATTAGACCAAGAAAAAAGTCTGAATCCCTCTCATGTAGATACATGCAGCCAGATGCTGCAAAAGGGACAGATTCTTTTTTTTGTTTTTTAAACTTAAGACCAAAACTATTTTGTATGCATAATGAGCTTTGCTAGTGCAATGGGTTTACCTGGCAAGGTTTTAGTAGCGGGGGGTGGGTGTGTGTGCGTGCGCGCTGCAAGGGTGGCTTCTGTGAGAAGAGACCAGGGACTGGCCCCATGTCAGACACAGCCAGTTCCAGCTGGTTCCAAAATGGACCTGCTGCTGACCAAAGCTGAGCCAATCAGCAACACTACTTCTTGAAGAACTGCAGCTCATGGGAGGGACCCATGTTGGAGAAGTTTGTGAAGGACTGTGTCCTGTGGGAGGGACCCCATGCTGGAGTAGGGGAAAAGAGGAAGGAGTGGCAGAGACAATGTGTGATGAACTGACCACAGCCCCCATTCCCCATCCCCCTCAGGATGGGAGGAGGTAGAAGAGTCAGGAGTGAAGTTGAGCTTAGGAAGAAGGGAGGGGTGGGGGGAAGGTGTTTTAGTTTTGCTTTTGTTTCTCACTATCCTACTCTATTTTTAACTGGCAATAAATTAAATTAATCTTCTCCAGCTCAAGTCTGTTTTGCCTGTGCCAATAATTGCTAAACAATCTCCCTGTCCTTATCTTGACCCACAAGCTTTTTCATCTTATTTTCCTCCCCCTGTCCTGCTGAGGAGGGGGAGTGAGAGGGAGACTTGGTGGGCACTTAGCAGCCAGCCAAGGTTAACCCACCACAGTTAGTCATGAGGACTATACTGAGAAAGGAATACCGGGATCCAACCTATGAACTTCATATGCAGCAGTAGGCATCGGGTGAAGTTTCTGAATATTCACTTTCAGATTTAGAGAATCCAGATAAATTACAATATCTTTATAAAGGCCCTCAATGACATTAAGAGACTAAAGGGCAACCCTGATAAAGGTAGCATTGAGCTGTGAAATAGACACTTTTGTTGTGAAGGCCAGATAAATTTGTAGAAGAGGTGTTTTGCAGGTTGCAGAGCATGAACCACTGCAACTGAATAATCTCTAACAGAGATACCAACTTAAACTTTTAATAAAGGCATTCAAATTTCTTAAATTAAAAATAGGTCTTCAGCCTCTCTCTACCTAGAAAGCACTCGTTGAAAATTTTTTTCCTCTAAAGCATGGAGAGACCAACTTTATGGTCCTACAAGCAATGATGGAATTTTCTGTTGAAACAGGCTCCCATGAGAGGAGCCCCTGAAAAAGGATGGAAGGTTGTGTGAGCAGTACAGACTGACTTATACAGAAAGTAGGCAGACTGCAAAAAAATAGTTTCAGCCAATGATTATCTTCCTACATTTAAGCTAGTTAGACTATATATAAAAAATTATAAAAGTAAAATTTAATGCTAAAATGTGAAAATAGAATGTTTTCCTGAATTTTAGATGCATATCAGACATAAACTGTTTTAGAAATTCACGTCACTACATAGTACATGAACTTTAAAATAAGATACTAACTTAGCATGCATGCTTTTGTTTAGACACAGATTACAATGCAGCATTGTGCTGCCAAAAGTTTAAATACTTCAGATAGTGCATGTTTAATTGTCTCTTCATGTTATTTGTCAAGGAAATAGGTTGAGCAAGAAAAATTATAGAAGATTAAAATGATTAATGAATGACGAGGAATTATACAACTCAGCAGTTTAAATGTTGAGGAAGTAAGCCAACTGGAACCGTATTAACAGAAGAACAACTTTTTCAATGTTATTTACATAAATGAAAGACACAGTAAATATAAGGAGAGCTCATAAAGGGAAGAGAAACCAAATGAAAGGTTAGCTTGTTGAGCTGATCCCTGAGCAGTACAGCAAAAGTTTATCAACAGCATCATTTCAAATCACCTGTTTAAAAGCAATAATTTCCAGTAAGATATTCGAAGTGCATCTATTTTTAAAACCTGAAACCTGGTCTATGATACTCCAGTCTACTGCTATATGGCAAACAAAATGAAATGGAACAGTGTTCACCTGCCTCTCTCTCTTCCTAGATGACAATAGTCAAAGAGCGCCATGTTAATTATTACAGGGTTGGAATTAACATACTTCAAAGTGCACACAATAGTGTGAATACTACTAAAAATAATTTTCTGGAGCATTACAAAGCACTGACATATTCACATTGTCCAAAATAAATGTTAAGGTCCATAATGTAGTTTTAATAGCCACTGATGAATTAAGGTTCTTGTTCAGAAAGACTACCTCAATAGCATTGCTCCCTTGGAGCACAGAAACAGGTTGAAGACTCCAAATGCCTTGGTACAGCATTAGCAGAGCATCAGCAGACACTGCACCTTTAGACAGGTGCAGTGTTCCTTTGTTGCACTAGAAGCAGAGTGCTAAGTGGTGTGGAGAGGGGAGCAGAACCATTGTTTTGCCAAGAGTCAACACTTCCTTGTTTTGCTTAGCAACAACTAATTGTTGTGCCAAAAGGTGAGCAGGCAGGGGAGAAGACCAGCCTGGCTGAACAGAGAGCTTTGGCTGGAACTCAGAAAAAAAGGAGAGCTTACCACCTTTGGAAGAAGGGGCAGGCGACTCAGGAGGACTACAAGGATGTTGTGAGGTTATGCAGGGAGAAGATTAGTGAGGCGAAGGCCCAGCTAGAACTTAAACTGGCCACTGCAGTTAAGGATAACAAAAAATGTTTTTACAAATATATCAGCAACAGAAGGAGGGCCAAGGAGAATCTCCATCCTTTATTGGATGCGGAGGGAAACATCGCCACAAAGGATGAGGAGAAGGCTGAGGTACTTAATGCCTTCTTTGCCTCAGTCTTTAATAGTCAGACTAGTTATCCTCAGGGTATTCAGGACCCTGAGGTGGGAGATGGAGATGGGAAGCAGACTGAAGCCCCAATAATCGAAGAGGTAACAGTTAGAGACCTGCTCCTCCACCTGGATGCCCACAAGTCTATGGGGCCAGATGGGATGCACGCGAGGATACTGAGGGAGCTGGTGGAGGAGCTTGTCAAGCCACTCTCCATCATTTATCAGCAGTCCTGGTCAACCAGGGAGGTCCCAGATGACTGGAGGTTAGCAAATGTGACACCCATCTACAAGAAGGGTCGGAAGGAGGATCCAGGGAACTAAAGGCCTGTCAGTCTGACCTCAGTGCCGGGGAAGGTCATGGAGCAGATCATCTTGAGTCCCATCACGCAGCACATCCCGGACAACCAGGGGATCAGGCCCAGCCAGCATGGGTTCATGAAGGGAAAGTCCTGTTTGACCAACCTGATCTCCTTCTGTGACAAGGTGACCCGCTTGGTGGACAAGAGGAAGGCTGTGGATGTTGTCTACCTGGACTTTAGTAAGGCCTTTGACACTGTCTCCCACAGCATTCTCCTGGAGAAGCTGGCTGCTCATGGCTTGGATAAGTGCACTCTGCGCTGGGTTAAAAACTGGCTGGACGGCCGAGCCCAGAGAGTGGTGGTGAATGGAGTCAAATCCAGTTGGCGGCCGGTCACGAGTGGTGTTCCCCAGGGCTCAGTGTTGGGGCCGGTCCTGTTTAACATCTTCATTGATGATCTGGATGAGGGGATTGAGTGCACCCTCAGTAAGTTTGCAGATGACACCAAGTTGGGAGGGAATGTTGATCTGCCTGAAGGTAGGAAGGCCCTACAGAGGGACCTGGACAGGCTGGATCGATGGGCCCAGGCCAACTGTATGAGATTCAACAAGGCTAAGTGCTGGGTCCTGCACTTGGGTCACAACAACCCCAGGCAACGCTACAGGCTTGGGGAAGAGTGGCTGGAGAGCTGCCCAGCAGAAAAGGACCTGGGGGTGTTGGTTAACAGCTGGCTGAACATGAGCCAGCAGTGTGCTCAGGCGGCCAAGAGGGCCAATGGCATCCTGGCTTGTATCAGGAATAGTGTGGCCAGCAGGACCAGGGAGGTGATAGTGCCTCCGTACTCAGCACTGGTGAGGCCGCACCTCGAGTACTGTGTTCACTTTTGGGCCCCTCACTCCAAGAAGGACATGGAGGGGCTGGAGCATGTCCAAAGAAGGGCAACGAAGCTGGTGAAGGGTCTGGAGCACAAGTCTTATGAGGAGCGGCTGAGGGAGCTGGGGTTGTTTAGTTTGGAGAAGAGGAGGCTGAGGGGAGACCTTATTGCTCTCTACAACTGCCTGAAAGGAGGTTGTAGCGAGGTGGGGGTCGGTCTCTTCTCCTAAGTAACAAGGGAAAGGATGAGAGGAAACGGCCTCAAGCTGCGCCAGGGGAAGTTTAGGTTGGATATTAGGAAAAACTTCTTCACCGAAAGGGTAGTCAGGCATTGGAACAGGCTGCCCAGGGAGGTGGTTGAGTCCCCATCCCTGGAGGTATTTAAAAGATGTGTAGATGTGGTGCTTAGGGACATGGTTTAGTGGTGGGCTTGGCAGTGCTAGGTTAACGGTTGGATTCGATGATCTTAAGGGTCTTTTCCAACCTTAATGATTCTATGATTCTATGAACTAGGAGTCCCAAGAGCTGCTTTCCAAATCTTTTTTTTTTTTTTAAAGAGTTATCACAGAGATTCTTAGCCACCCATAATAGGGCTAGGAGAAGGAGGGCTTCTGTGGCCTTCCTGTATACTTGCTGCAAGTCTGTATCATTTCTCCACATAAATGTAATGTATTTGTAATAGTTCTTCCATTAATAGTTGTTATGATTAATAGACCAAATTTAAAATAATCAACAATCTGTGTAAAAACTGCAATGTTATAACTGCATGGTATCTTTGTAATCTAATAAAGTCAGAGGAAATCCTGTTTTAGTGAAAAAAAAGTTATTAGGTAAAAGGTGATATAGAAGTTTTCATAAAGGATATGCATAGTAAGAAATGAAAGCTCAGTACATGGTACTGAAATGTGGCAATCAAATTAAAAATTTGACTAAAAATTATTTTGTAGATATGAGAGTGAATAAATTTGGGTTTGTTTTTTTTTAAACAACATACCTATATTAAGTGGCCAACAGAAAGTAACAGTTTTTTCATCAAAGTTCACATTTGCAGTTTTGACTTTAAACAGAATGGAAATTTTTTTTAATGTTCATGTTGTAAAAAACATTATGCTTTGAAATATTGTTTTATATAAAACAGAGACATCATCTTATGAATAATTAAAATTTAAGCCTTATTTATTACATTTATGTGCTGTTTCAACCATACCACTGACAATAATTCTCTGAAAGAATTATTGGCTGAAGCATGATCAACTATTATTGTTAACCACCAACACTATAGAATGTTTTGATTCAGTAATAAATGATTAAATGTTTTCTAGGTATGAAAAAAGGTATAGAAAAGGAACTTTGCATGATCATTTAATTTTTTTACATGCATTGCTGAATGAATTGTAAAAAGCTAATTAATAATGACAATAACTGTACACAGAAGTATACAGACAGAAAAGACAAATTTTCTGAGAATCTACAACTTAAGTTTGTATAATACTTCTCCAATGAAAAAAATACATAAAATTAATCATAAATTTAATATTTCTTCCACTACTGCTTTCTTTTATAAAGTCCTTAATATTCCCTCAGGAAATTTTATGCATTATGGGAGTCGATATCATCTTTTAAGAAATTGCAGCTTGCACCATAAACCTTAATGAGTTTATGTAGTTAATAGAAAGGCAAACTCATTCCATGGAAATGTAGTCTTTCTTCATAATCACCAGCACAGACAATCACAGAAACTACAACGAAGATCTTGGGTATTGCAATATCAACTTTTAAGCACTTTCTGCCCCAGAAGGAAATGTAGTATTCAAAGAAACATGTTGTGCTTGAGGACAATAAGGTACTTTAGAACAGAACTAAACCAGTCATTCTACTGAGAACTGAATTGCTTGGAGCCAGCCAAAATGAGGCACTAGGCACAGACATGTATTTAGCTCCTATCCTCTACAAGATTTAGGTACAGAAATCAAGCAGGGAAGTTCCTCCATTTCCTTAGGAAGGAGACCTGCTCAACTTTGGAGTTCAAACCATCACCTCCTATTTCCCAAGAGAGTTAGATCCCTACCAATAAACTGAAGAGGAACACATTCTTCATGTTGTAACTGAACCACTAACCCAGGGAGAAATAAAATATTCAGAGTAAGTAAAAAAGAAGAAGTAGTGATATGGATAATGACATGGAAGAACTGGACCAAAGAGCCTGATCATCTCACCACAGAATACAAAAAAAGAAGCAGTAGTAATTTGAATAAATATATGGAAGAACTGGACCACAGAACTCGATCATCTCACTGTTGAATGTCTTCTTTAATTCAAGATATGACAGACTTCCAGAACATTAACTCTAGTGACTGAAAGGAAAGCTTGAGTAAGGAATATACCTTGATTGCTGTTTGTACCCATCTTCTTACATGCATGGTGTGTATAAGGAAAATAAGTGATTTGAATATGATACCAACTTTATGCTTGGCACTGGGAATGTTTATTAATTGTTTACTTTTAAGATTTAAACTTCTATTATAGCATACTCCTATTAATTCATGTTGAATTTTTTTTACATTATTTTAAAAAATAAGCTGGTTCTTAATTTGATTGTAAACTATTTCAACAAGGGAAAAATCAATTTATTTCTCAAGTAAAGCAGTGAAACTGTGTACAAAACACTATCAGTGCTCAAAGTAATTAACAGATGTCCTGGTTTCAGCTGGAATAGAGTTAATTTTCTCCCTAGTAGCTGGTATAGTGCTGTGTTTTGGATTTAGGATGAGAATAATGTTGATAACACACTGATGTTTTAGTCGTTGCTCAGTAGCGCTTACACTAGTCAAGGATTTTTCAGCTTCCCATGCTCTGCCAGGTGCACAAGAAGCTGGGAGGGGGCACAGCCAGGACAGCTGACCCAGACTGGCCAAAGGGCTACTCCATACCGTATTCCATAAGTATTCCATACTTGAACATGAGTCAACAGTGTGCCCTGGAGGCCAAGAGGGCCAACCGTGTCCTGGGGTGCATCAAGCACTGTATTGCCAGCTGGTCGAGGAAGGTGATTGTCTCACTCTACTCCGCACTGGTGCGGCCTCACCTTGAGTACTGTGTGCAGTTTTGGGCCCCACAGTACAAATAGGATACGAAGCTACTAGAGAGTGTCCAGAGGAGAGCTATGAAGATGGTGAAGGGTTTAGAGGGGAAGCCATATGAGGAGCGGCTGAAGTCACTTGGTCTGTCCAGCCTGGAGAAGAGGAGACTGAGGGGAGACCTCATCACAGTCTACAGCTTCCTCACAAGGGGAAGAGGAGGGGCAGGCGCTGATCTCTTCTCCCTGGCGACCAATGATAGGACCCGAGGGAACGGCAGGAAGATATGCCAGGGGAGGTTTAGGCTGGACATTAGGAAAAGGTTCTTCACCCAGAGGGTGGTGGAGCACTGGAACAGGCTCCCCTGGGAGGTAGTCATGGCGCCAAGCCTGACAACATTCAAGAAGCATTTGGACAACGTCCTCCGACATATGGGGTGAATTTTGGGGTTGTCCTATGCAGGGTCAGGAGTTGGACTCAATGATCCTTGTGGGTCCCTTCCAACTCAGGACATTCTATGATTCTATGATACTGTATGACATCATGCTCAGTATATAAACTAGGGGAGTTGGCTGGGGGGCAGTGATCGCTGCTTGGGGATGTGCTGGGCATCGTTCGGCAGCTGGTGAGCAATTGTATAGTGTATCACTTGCTTTGTATATTATTATTGTATATTATTATTATTATTATTATTACTGCTATTACTACTATTCTATTTTATTTTACTTCAGTTAATTAACTGTTCTTATCTCAACCCACGAGTTTTCTCACTTTCACCCTTCCATCTCCTCCCCATCCCACCGGGAGGGGGGAGTGAGTGAGTGGCTGTGTGGTGCTTAGTTGCTGGCTGGGGTTAAACTACGACAACAGAAAAAAGAAAAATATTTCTGCTAGTTTCAATTAGAATCACATATGTTTTAATTGTAGATACAGCTGAAACAAAATTTTCATACAGAAATAATATTTTCAAAACCTGTCCCTTTGATTTTAAGAGGTTTTACTGACTACCAAATGATAAAAACAGAGAAAAAACAAAAGATAACTGCTTCTATCAATATTAAAATATTTTATCCAATAATAATTTGAATTATTTTCATTAAGAGAGGGGAAAATAAAACAAACAACAAATATATTCAAATTCTCTGAACCACATACCTGCATCTTTTTTCCTGTATTGCCACAGTGTTGGTTTGGAAACTAAAAATAAATTATGGACAAATGCATTCAACATATGCAATACTGGAAAAGAAGATCAGTCATAAACGCTTACTGAACCATCACATCTATGCTAATCTTGTTGTACTAGGTCTGGTTGGGATAGAGCTAAGTTTCTTCTTAATAGCCTGTACGTTGCTGTGTTTTAGATTTGTGGCTAAAACAGTGTTGATAACAGACCAGAGTTTGGCTATTTCTGACCAGTGCTTGCACAGTGTCAAGGCCTTCTCTCTTTGTCACTCTGCCCCCTCAGGGAGTAGGCTGGGGTGAGCAAGAGATTGGGAGGGGACACAACTGGGACAGCTGACCCAAACTGACCAAAGAGATATTCCATAATATATAACGTCATGTTCAGCAATAAAAGCTGGGGGCGGGGGGGAAGTTTTTCAAGGTAGCTGTTGCTTGGAGATTGGGCATTGGTCTGCTGGTGGGAGGTGATGAATGACTGCCTTTGCATCACTTGCTTTTTTCTTTTTTTCCTTCACTTATTAAGCTGTCTTTATCTCAACCCATAAGTTTTTCTTGCTTTTGCCCTTCTGATTCTCTCCCCCATCCTGCTGTGAGGGAGTGACTGAGTGACTGGGTGGGGACTTAGCTGCTGGCAGGGCTTTAGAGGTTAAAGACAAATTTGATCAGAGTGCACTAGACTGAATTTATAGTTTTTAGACCTGTTTATCTGTTACTTGCTGTTGCTGTTTGCAATGTTGACTTGTTTGTTCATGACGCTGGTTTATTTGTTCCCTCACCTGCTCCGTGGTGTGCTCCCACTCTTGCTGTGCATCAAAATCCAGGGCTTGTTAATGGCTGCTTTTGGCTTTTGCTGTTTGCTATGCAGTTTATCACTTTATTTTGCTTTGCCTGGGAGAGCTATGATAAAAGCACCTCCCCCTTCTTCTCAGGGGTAGATGTTTCCTGCCTTGTTACAATGGTCTTCAATTTCTTGAACATCCCAGAATGCTTGTAGTGGTGTGTGTCGTGAATCTGATTTCGGCTTTTCCTAAGGTTAACCAACTAGTTGGGAATGCCACATGGGGATGTGCCCTGAGGTAGTCTGATCATGGGTAGCAAGGTGCGTGGGAGAATTTGAGCAGGTGCCTAGACCAGTTTTCACCTCCAATGGTGTGGGACTTCACGCCCCAACAGGCATGGAATCCTGTTGAAGTGGCAGAACACTTGAAGAAAGGATGCCTTGCCTATACCATAGAGATACAACTTCTTGCACTGTGCTGGGGCCAGGCCTACACCTACCGAGCCTGTGTCTGTTTGGGCGAGAGGGTCTCTGGATCTGAGGCCTTACAAACAGAATCTGTGGCTAACCCAGAGACCCAACCATCAACTATAACAGTTGCTCCTATATTCAAAAAGAAACAATGGAAGTGCAAGTCAACTTGGTTAGTAAAGGAGGAAGAAGCTCCTCCTGAGAGGGAGCAGGAGGAAGAATCAGAAAAGGCAGCCTGTTCTGCAGCAGAACAGCCGCAAGAAGAAGAGAGGGAAGAGACAGAAATCATAATCGAGTCAGAAACCACCCGGTCCCTATCCCTGAGTGATCTGCGAGATATATGGAAAGTTTACAGCCATCATCCAGGCCAGAAAATTATCACCCGGTTGCTCCCATGCTGGGTTATTGGGGTCAGGAATTAGAGAGTAATGAAGCCTGGAAGCTGGGATCCCTCACTAGGCACTCGGGAATCGACAAAGGAATCGGAAGAGGGGCAACAATCCACAGCCTCTGGAGGCGGCTCCTGTCAAGCATGAAGGCAAGGTATTCCCTCAAGGAAGATCTTGTAAACTACAAAAGCAAGTACTCTATCGCAGAGGAAGGTGTCCAGTATCTGAGGGAATTAGCAGTGGTGGAGGCGATCTACAGCAACCTGGACAACAACCAGGCCTCCAAAGATCTGGATGATGTCCAGTGCATGCGGTCCATGTGGCAGAAGGTGTATGGAATGTACCAATGTCATATGCCAGCACCCTAGCAATAATAGATTGGACAGATTGAGGCACCAAATGTGGATAGACTGGCCTGCCAGCTCCAGCAATTCAAAGAGAATCTCTCTTCCTCACCAACCCTACGGGCCTACGTCTCAGCTATCATCTCGACTGTCCCAACATGCAGTGTGAGGAAAAATAGTGGGCAAAAAGGATCCATTGGTGAAAATAACCCATGATTTGAGTTGTACAATGCCATAGTTGTATGATGCCATAGTTGTATGTCAGAAGTACTACAGCAGGAGCCTTCCAAACCAATGGAGGATGAACCTTGAAAGGAACCGAGCAAGTGCAGCAGTGATGCAACCTGAGCTGGTTTCAGCTCCCAACAATCCAACACAACACACCATCTTTCCTGTCCTGAATGACCATCACAACAGATGGAGCCCAAGTCATAGACTAAATGAACTGAATTGACATTTCAATGGGGATGGCCCTATAGACTAAGGGAATGATATCTGTGCATATGTCAAAGGACAGGGAAGGGTGTGGTGGTGGTTGATGAGAATGTATTGAATACTGTAGGACCTGAACATGATGCAAATGGTATGGAATAAGGGGTGGAGATTGTACTGGGTGTGGCTGGGATGGAGTTAATTTTCTTCATAACAGCTTGTATGTTGCTGTGTTTTAGATTTGTGGCTAAAAACAATATTGATAACACACCAATGTTTTAGCTATTTCTGAACAGTGCTTGCACAGTGTCAAGGCCTTCTCTCTTTCTTACTCTGCCCCCTCAGGGAGTAGGCTGGGGTGGTCAAGAAGTTGGGAGGGGACACAGCAGGGACAGCTGACCTGAACTGACCAAAGAGATATTCCATACCATATAACATCATGCTCAGCAATAAAACTGGAGAGGGGGGTGGTGGAAGGGAAGACTTTTTCTGAAGTAGTTGTTGCTTGGAGACTGGCTGGGCATCGGTCTGTTGGTGGGAGATGATGAGTGATAGCTTTTGCATCACTTGCTTTTTTTCCTTCACTTATTAAACTGTCTTTATTGACTCATGAGATTATCACTGATAATGATAATTGAGATTATCATCACATCTCTATGCTAATTTTGTGTTTCTAATTAAGAGAAAAAAATGGAAACATCTAAACAATAGCATGTTTTAAAAATGAAAAGCAAGAAACAATTTGTCAAACTCTAATTAAATGGAGATGAAATAACGGCATACTTTTATATATCTTCAACCACTCCTTTTATTTCTTTTAATAACATCTATTCATGCAGCTTTCCTTATTTAAGCCCACTGATTTCTGCTCCTTAATCAGTACAAAGAGAGAGCAAAAAACTAGTGATTTCTGGAATCTAGATGAGATGAAAATGCAGATCAAAGAATCATTCATGTGCAAGCATTCCAACCTGAGAAATTTAAAATTTATATCTGCACCTACTAAAACACCATAGCACACATAAAAATAGAAAACAGAGGTAAATTAGTTGTTGCACTGCCTCAGATGCTGAAAGACTAAGCAAAAGCATGACTGAATTGGCAATTTAAAAAAAACAGTTCAAATTTAAATATAACTACAAAATATAAAAACTAAGTATAGCCAGTGCATTATAACTAAAAAGTGGCATTAATATAATTTTAATAAGCTGCTGAGCAGTCTTTAGTTTCACATTAACAGCAAATCAAATGCACATGCTACTACAAATAAGTCACCTAAAGTCTAAAAAAACCCCAGAAAACCCCAACAAAAAAAAACCTACACAAGGGTTCCAAATAAATCTTGAAAACAACAAATAGGAGTACTGCATAGCATAGTAGCAAAACAATTTCTTTTTCATTGCAACCTACACAATAGAAACCATTTCTAATTAGGTATTATTTAAGATCCTTTTTTCTTGGCCAAAATAGTAATCAAAGCCTTTTGACTTCTAATTAAAAAAAACAAAACCAAAAAACTGCTGCTTAGTCTATTTTGTCTCTATTTAATTTTCTTACCTTTTTTGTTTTCTCTAAAAAAATACTTCTAGTTGATGAATTTTCTGACAAACAAGTGTTTCTTGTTCTTTTAAACTGTTTTTTTCTTTTTTTCATAATGCTGAATCTTCTTCCTACTATAAATCAAGTTGTTCTATTCTAATCTACACGGTCTCAACATTAAATTTATCCATGACTAGATTGCATCCTTGTTTTACCTGTCCCATAAAGGAGGGAACAAGGGTTCCCATATTCCTTGTACAGACCATACAGTCACACAGTTGCACCTTCATTGCTCAAGTAAGGAGGGGCTGAAACTCTAACGGGGTTAAGTCCTGTACACCTAAGAGCTTTCTTACAAAGCACTAGAGAGTTTGACTTTTCCCTGGTAGCCTGTCACTCTCTAACATATTTGCAGCATAGCACCGGAGTGCTGCACCTGGTAGTGTGCAATAGGTTCAAAGTACCCAGCAAGTAATAAACATTCTGTGCTTCTGTGGCAGACATATCCGAGTTTTCTAGACAACAGGATCTCCAACCATTCCCCAGGGTGCCCAGAAATCCTGGGCAAATGTTCAAGCTCCTCAACATTTCAAACAGAAAACATACCTAGAAAATTTTTATGTATGCTAATCCTAATAAAATGCAATTTAGACTTTGGTAAAACATGTTTTAAAATTTCATGAGCTACTTTCCTAGAGTGAGCATTTGCCAATTAACCGGTGTTAGTAACTCAAAAAAGCCCCAATAATTATGTAGCGCCTGTAGTATTACTACTAAAAAATCATTAAACTTGGTTGTTTGTCATCCTGATTCAAATTTTTTCATTATATTTTCCTATCAAATTCAGAACCATTAGCTCATAAATATAAGCATACACTATGCCCAACCATAGAAGTCTGAAAAATGTTAAAGAACCCAAAAATAAGAAAGTTAATAAAAATAAAAAGTTAAAATAATACTGGAAATGCATATTTTGATTTATTATCCTGTGTGTTTCATAAAAGTAAGCAGTGTTCCTGAAGATATTATTTGACTACTTGAAACAGTTTTGAAACTGCAACTTTCTTCAGGATATGTTTATTAAAAATTTTGATTCTGCCTTTATGGAAAGTGGCAGATATGATAAACTTCTGTGATAATCTGTGATAATAATAAACAATTTTTGTGATTCTGAAAGTTAAAAGGTAAACAGAAGTGAAAGACCTTTTTCCCCCATGTGTACCACAGTATGTGTAACCCAGGCTCTGTGCACTGGCAAAATCTATGGTACTAAGAAAACAGAAAATTAGATTACAGTTCTATTTCCTGGCTTTAGACCCACATGACATATTTGCATTCAGATTTCTAAACTTATCATAATGAAACCCGCATACGGTAAGACATTGCTACATACATGTCCTCTCTGAAATGTATTCTTTGAATAACAAATTATTATCTTTTCAAATATACCTTAAAAACAAACAAACAACAACAACAAAAAAAACTTATGAAGACAGAAGTTAGGGGAAACTAGCAATTAAAAAAGGATATTAACCATTATCATAAGTTTTAGCTCAATCACTATACAGTTCATCCACAAGCCATCATGGATATAATAAAGTTATTTGAAAGACAGCACTTGATGTAATGAGTAGTAATGTAAATGAATCTTTAAAGTTTACTCTAAATAGCAGAAAAATATCTGTTCCTATTCAATGCTAACTGTCAGTGTCTCTCTCACAGATATGTTGAGGCCATATAGTAACTAGAACAGTACTAATTAAGGCAGACGAGCAACAAAATGCTTTTTACAGAGTTTAAAGGGGAGGGGGAGGGGAAACCACTTCTCAAAAAATAATTCTTTCTAAAATTGTTTATATTTTGCAGGTGTCACATTACCATTTAATGAATAGATACAGTAATCTTTTTCAGTAATCATAATTACCAAGTAAGACATTACACAATACACTTCCAATATAGTTTAGTTGTTTAGTTGTTTAGTTATTTAGTTATTTCTTTTCCCCTTGATTTTATTTTCTAAGAACACGAGATCTAAATAGGCCCTTCTCATCAAATGTTGATACAACAATTAAAGAAATGAGCAAATACTAGAACATTTATGAGGATAGTGAAAATCACTAATGCTATTAATTGCTTTGATTTGTATGCCATTATTTTCTTAACAAATAGAGTCAGGCTAAAATGCATTCTACCATGACAGAATGCTGGGACTTTAATTATATCTTTCCCCATGTTGTTTACAATACTTTTCTGGGATTTCCCATAAGGAATATTCTACAGTTTTACATAGGAAGTATGGGGGTTTTGCTTCAGTCTTACTTATATATTATGATCTGGCAGAAGTGTTTCAATTAATTTCTTCTTCAGAATAATTTATAAACAGCATAAGATAACTATTTTATTTAGGTATCCTTAAATCAAGTCAAACACAAAAAAACTAGTAAAAATATAAATGATACTTACAATAATACTATAATATATTATAAATAGGTTTTAAACTTATTCTTGTTGGAAGAATATGTTTAAAGATAAATCTACTTCTTGTCTGGCAGCATGCAGAACAATTAATTTTTGATAAAAACCTAAGAGAAATGCTGTTCAGTTCTCATTAGAACTGTGCTAAGTATGAAATGGGCTGATTTTGTAAGCTAAGTGGCCCAGAGTTTAGCTACAAATATTCAGAAAAGCAAACCAGAAATCATCAGTATCATAAATGAAAATGTTATTTTATAATTTCCTCTGGAAAGGGAATTATCATCATGTTTCTGTCTCATATTTCAGATTGATAGTAGCAGGGTTATATACTGTGATATTTTGAGAGAATTTTTAATTTTTTTTTTTTTTTTTGAAAGAACAATTTACATTCCCTTTGATACACACTCAGTTAAGCAGTTCCATAACAGAGTCAAGCTGGAGAAGAAACAAAAAGGAAATAAGGTACCCCAAAAGCATAAGGCCTGATCATCTTCAATATTGCAGAGAAAACAGTCAAGACAATTAATAATGTTTTAATATACAGAACTCCAGCTTCTCTCCCTTGATCATCTGCGGTATCAGTGGATTTCCCTGAAACACACTGCAAACATACCTGAACTTCTGTATTGGCTATACAAGTATCTTAAAATTTCAGGGAGGACTTAAGATGCATAGATTGCCATGATTCATTGACACTGAAATTAATTGCCATTATTAAACACCACTATACATTTAACCTGCTAACAGTTCAAGTGATCAAAATTACAATACTGAAAATAAATATCATCTTCCTTACCTGTGTATACAGTTTTTAGATTCAAGATATGCCATACCAGAAGCAGCATCTAATGAACATTTCACTAACTGTTTGGTTTTTAGCTCATCCTTCTTTTTTCTTAAAAAGGTCAGGAAATCTCCTCCTAGAGAAACATACAGACAGACAATGAGACAAGAGAGAGAAATGTCAGTATTGTATCTATTATTAGGGACGCAAGACTGAACAAAATGCAGCTATCGGCTATTCTCCTCAACCCATCAGTCTGAAGTTACTTTAAGAAAAAAGGAATGCACTATCACCAGATGTGGTTCCCCTAAGCTCCCTTAAATATTAAGTGCTTAAAAGTGAAAACTGCACAAAGCATGACAGAAGTTAAGCAAAACCTGTGTTTGTATATCAAAAATCTTCACTAGTATACACATTTATATGAAAACTATTGACAAAAACAACTGATATTTTGTGATAAATTTGTGTCTCTCATTACAGAATGGTTGCTGGAAAGGTTACAAAGTGTTTTACTTCTTGGGCAATATTAACTGCCTATTTCATGCTGGCAATTAAAGGCAAACAATTATTACTGGGACTTCAGAGCCTTCAAAGGATTTCCAAAAGAGAATCTGCATTTGCAAAAGAGTTTCAGAAAAAGTGATTTAGGACAAAGATAAACACAGGAGACATTATATAAACACTGCAATGACAAAAAATCACAGTATAGCTTTCCATGTCACAATAATTACTTGCTAATTTATAGCCAGCCATTGCTCCAGTCTTTGTTTCTTTTCACTTTGCACTGAACTGACTACAGCAATTCTCTATCACAAGTAATACTCTATGACACAATCTGAGAAATTATTGACCCAGTCTGGTAACTGACAAAAAGCAGATATAGCTAGAGAGAAGGAAGATGACCACTCCATTGAAATAGGTGTAATTTCTTCCACATATAAACAGAATTATTCTGATTACAGCAGACAGTTAAAAATAATTTTTAAGCATCCCTCCTCCACACACACACAAGCAATATTGCATTCAGAGCTGACTAAAATTATTTTTTATATACTGAGCACTCACTGCTCAGTACATAGGAATCATCTTTTAATAAGTACTATTATACGTCTATATGAATGTGAAATTCTTCCAGTGTTGAAAAATTGTGGCATTGCTTGTATGGGAACAGTAAATCAAGGCAGCTTAAAAAAAACACCCTGTAAGTTTTTTTTCCTAAAAAAGCAACTAACCAGAATCAACCAGTTTTCAATATTGAAAATCACAACACATAAGTGCATTAATCATATGCTGGAGGATGCCTGAATTTTGGTCCTATGAGACAGGGACACATCAGGGCCCTGTCAGAACCAGGCTCCAGGCCATCAGAGCAATAAGTGCCTTGCAAGACTTGCCTTGCAAGGACTTTTAATTGAAAAATTGTATATAATCTTATAAATTCCTTTCTAATATGCTTAAGCAAGCAGATGAAGATCCTAATTTTCATCAGCTCATTTTTGAACAGATGGAAAGGTTCTCATTTTCTTATATTACAATGTCAAATTGGCAGAGTATGAGCCTGTAACTTTCCAATACATACCATCAGAAGGTGATTTAGACTTGCTAATTTATCTTCAGTGCTTGACATGCACTGCATGAATTTCTAGATTTTTGAGCAAAAATAGCACAGTATACTTCAGTTGTATACAGTATAATTTATGCTTATCATCAAAACATAGTTTAGTAATTGTAATATCTCAGAATCACAATAGGGAATAAAGTCACCAAGGACATGTTTTTATTAGTAGTATTTTACCGGTATTTGTTACTGAATAAAGGTCATGAAAATGTCTTTTAGATACTCTGTTCAACCTTGATTTGAAAGCACTGTTTGTTAGTTACAGTCCCACACAGTCCCATATGGCCAGTGCAAAAGTCTAATAGAGAGTGGAGACTAACAGTAGACTATCGGGGCCTGAATGAAGTCACGCCGCCGCTGAGTGCTGCTGTGTGGGACATGCTAGAACTTCAATATGAACTGGAGTCAAAGGCAGCCAAGTGGTATGCCACGACTGATTTCGCTAATGCGTTTTTCCTCATTCCCTTTGGCAGCAGAGTGCAGGCCACAGTTTGCTTTCACTTGGAGGGGCCTCCAGTACACCTGGAATCGACTGCCCCAGGGGTGGAAACACAGCCCCACCACTTGCCATGGACTGATCCAGACTGCACTGGAACAGGATGGGGCTCTGGAACACCTGCAATACATTGATGACATCATCATACGGGGCAATACAGCAGAAGAAGTTTTTGAGAAAGGGAAGAACATGGCCCAAATCCTCCGGAAAGCCGGTTTTGCATTAAAACAAAGTAAGGTCAAGGGACCTGCACAGGAGATCCAGTTCTTAGGAATAAAATGGCAAGATGGACGTCGTCAGATCCCAATGGATGTGATCAACAAAATAACAGCCGTGTCTCCACCAACCAGCAAAGAGGAAACACAGGCTTTCTTGGACGTTGTGGGTTTTTGGAGAATGCATATTCCAAATTACAGTCTCATCGTAAGCCCTCTCTATCAAGTGACCCGGAAGAAGAACAATTTCAAATGGGGCCCTGAGCAACGACAAGCCTTTGAACAAATTAAACGGGAGATAGTTCGTGCAGTAGCCCTTGGGCCAGTCCGGGCAGGGCAAGATGTCAAAAATGTGCTCTACACCACAGCTGGGGAGAACGGCCCTACCTGGAGCCTCTGGCAGAAAGCACCAGGGGAGACTCGAGGTCGACCCCTGGGGTTTTGGAGTCGGGGATACAGAGGATCTGAGGCCCACTATACTCCAACTGAAAAAGAGATATTGGCAGCATATGAAGGGTCTCGAGCTGCTTCGGAAGTGGTTGGTACTGAAGCACAGCTCCTCCTGGCACCCCGACTGCCGGTGCTGGCCTGGATGTTCAAAGGGAGGGTCCCCTCTACACATCATGCAACTGATGCTACGTGGAGTAAGGGGGTCGCACTGATCACACAATGGGCTCGAATAGGAAACCCCAGTCGCCCAGGAATCTTGGAAGTGATCATGGACTGGCCAGAAGGCAAAGATTTCGGAAGGAGGAGGTGACGCCTGCTGAGGAGGCCCCACCGTATAATAAACTGCCAGAAAATGAGAAGCAATATGCCCTGTTCACTGATGGGTCCTGTCGTCTTGTGGGGAAGCATCGGAGGTGGAAAGCTGCTGTGTGGAGCCCTATACGACAAGTCACAGAAACTGCTGAAGGAGAAGGTGAATCGAGTCAGTTTGCAGAGGTGAAAGCCATCCAGCTGGCTTTGGATATTGCTGACCGAGAAAAGTGGCCAGTGCTCTGTCTCTGTACTGACTCATGGATGGTGGCAAATGCCCTGTGGGGGTGGTTGCAGCAATGGAAGCAGAGCAACTGGCAGCGCAGAGGCAAACCCATCTGGGCTGCCGCATTGTGGCAAGATATTGCTGCCCGGATAGAGAACCTGGCTGTAAAAGTACGTCACGTAGATGATCACGTCCCCAAGAGTGGGGCCAGTGAAGAACATCAAAACAACCATCAGGTGGATGAGGCTGCTAAGATTGAAGTGGCTCAGGTGGATCTGGACTGGCAACATAAGGGTGAATTATTTCTAGCTCAGTGGGCCCATGACACCTCAGGCCATCAAGGAAGAGATGCAACATATAGATGGGCTCGTGATCGAGGGGTGGACCTGACCATGGACACTATTGCACAGGTTATCCATGAATGCGAAACATGCGCTGCAAACAAGCAAGCCAAGCGGTTCAAGCCTCTCTGGTATGGAGGACGATGGCTGAAATATCAATATGGGGAGGCCTGGCAGATTGATTATATCACACTCCCACAAACCCGCCAAGGCAAGCCCCATGTGCTCACCATGGTGGAAGCAACCACCGGATGGCTGGAAACATATCCCGTGCCCCATGCCACCGCCCGGAACACTATCCTGGGCCTTGAAAAGCAAGGCCTATGGCGACATGGCACCCCAGAAAGAATCGAGTCAGACAACAGGACTCATTTCCGAAACAGCCTCATAGACACCTGGGCCAAAGAGCATGGCATTGAGTGGGTATATCACATCCCCTATCACGCACCAGCCTCCAGGAAAATCGAACGATACAATGGACTGTTAAAGACTACACTGAGAGCAATGGGTGGTGGGACATTCAAACACTGGGATACACATTTAGCAAAGGCCACCTGGTTAGCCAACACTAGGGGATCTGCCAATCCATCTGGCCCTGCCCCATCAAGACTTTTATGTACTGTAGAGGGGGATAAAGTCCCTGTAGTGCACATAAAAAATATGCTGGGGAAGACAGTCTGGGTTACTCCTGCCTCGGGCAAAGGCAAACCCATTTGTGGGATTGCTTTTGCTCAAGGACCTGGGTGCACATGATGAGGGAGGATGGGGAAGTCCGATGTGTACCTCAAGGGGATTTGCTTTTGGGTGAAAATAGCGAATGAACCGAATGGTATGATGTTAACTGCTATATAATACTGGATGTCATCACTTCTATGATTACTATATGCCATATCAACCAGTATACAGTAAGAATCACCCAGATTAATGAAGAATGAACTCTGAGGAAACTGAACAAAGTGCAGCGGTGATGGAACCAGGACTGGCTTCAGCATGCAACAATCCAACAGCGCACACCACCTCTCCTGCCCTGAAAGACTGTTATGACAGATGGAGCCCAAAGTCATGGACTGGATGAACTCAATGGAGATTTTAGAGGGATGGCCCACAGACTAAGGGAATGATATCTGTGTGTATATATCAAAAGACTGGAAAAGTGGTGGTGATTAATTGGAACGTATTGGAAAGGGTAGGACCCGGGCATGACGTAGATGGTATAGAATAAGGGGTGGATATTGTTATTGGGATAGAGTTAATTTTCTTCCTAGTAGCTGGTATAGTGCTGTGTTTTGGATTTAGGATGAGAATAATGTTGATAACACACTGATGTGTTAGTTGTTGCTGAGCAGTGCTTACACTGGTCAAGGACTTTTCAGCTTCCCATGCTCTGCCAGGTGCACAAGAAGCTGGGAGGGGGCACAGCCAGGACGGCTGACCCAGACTGGCCAAAGGGCTATTCCATACCACATGACATCATGCCCAGTATATAAACTGGGGGAGTTGGCTGGGACCCTTCGGCTGGGGCTGCACGGCTAGAAGGCGCGTCCCCTGGGTGGTGGATAGGGGATCCCTCTCTGGAGGGTGCACCGGATAAAATTGAAGAAGGTGCCGCGAACCAACGCAGCCTAAGGGAAGGCCACCCTGACAGAAAAACCACTGGCCCTCCAAGTCATGGGGGTTGGGCAGGAGGCCAACTACCTCCTCCCGGGAAAAAAAAATAAAAAGTTGCGGAAACGACGAGCATCAACTCGGAGATGGAGAAAATCAGTAATGAAGTGAGGAGGAGGAGATGGAAATGGATCGGTCATGTCTTGAGGAAAAAACCAACAGAAGACTGCGCTGTGGCCCTTGGCTCCAGAGCATGCAGCCGCAGACCGATCGAAGTGGAAGAATGATGTTCGTGCCTTATGTGCCTCCTGGCACTGAGAGAATTCAGATTCAGTCAGTTTGCTGGGAGGCAGTGATCGCTGCTCAGGGACTGGCTTGGCCTGTCAGTTGGCGGGTGGTGAGCAGGTGCATCACTTGTTTTTCCTGGTTTTTTTTTCTCTCTCTCTCATTTTTTTCCTTTTCACTACATTATTATTATTATTATTATTATTATTATTATTATTCATAAAATCATAGAATACCAGGTTGGAAGGGACCTCAAGGATCATCTGGTCCAACCTTTCTAGGCAAGAGCACAGTCTAGACGAGATGGCCCAGCACCCTGTCCAGCTGTGTCTTAAACGTGTTGTTGTTATTATTATTGTTGTTGTTGTTGTTGTTATTATTATATTTCATTCATTAAGCTGTTCTGACCTCGACCCACGAGTTTCCTCCCTTTTACCCTTCCGATTCTCTCCTCCATCCCACTAGGGTGGGAGGGTGCGTGAGCAGTTGTGTGGTGCTTAGTTGCCAGCTGGGGTTAAACCACGACATACATGTACTGAGGCTCTGCTTCCCAGGAAGTAGCTGGACATAGCCTGCTGATGGGAAATAGAGAATAAATCTCCTTTGTTTTTGCTTTACTTCCCCACCCCCACCTTCTTCCCAGGCTCAACTTCACTCCTGACTCTTCTACTTCCTCCCCCGCTCAGCGACTGGGGGGGAATGGGGATTTTGGTCACTTTGTCTCTGATGCTCCTTCCGCCTCACAGTTTTCCCCTGCTCCAGCCTAGGGTCCCTCCCATGGGCTGCAGTTCTTCACGAACTTTTCCAGCGTGGGTCCTTTCCATGGGATACAGTCCTTCAGGAACAGACTGCTCCAGCATGGGTCCCACACAGGCTGCAGCTCCTGTCAGGAGCCTGCTCTAGAGTAAGCTCTCCGCTGGATGCAGCTTCCTTCAGAGCATATCCACCTGCTCCGGTGTGGGCTCCTCCATGTGCTTCAGTGAGGATATCTGCTCCATCATGGTCCTCCATGGGCTTCACTATGGTTTTCTCCACAGGCTGCAGGGGAAATCTCAGCTCCAGCACCTGGAGCATCTCTTCTCCCTCCTTCTTCACTGACCTTGGTGTCTGCAGGATTGTTTCTCTCACAGTTTTCCTCACTCCTCTCTCTCACTGGTGCTGCACAGCATTTTTACCCTTTCTGAAATATGTTATTACAGAAGCGCCACCAGCATCGCTGATTGGCTCAGCTTTGGGCAGTGGCAGGTCCATTTTGGAGCCAGTTGAAACTGGCTCTGTCCATCATGGGGGCAGCTCCTGATGGGAATCCACCCCTGCATCGTCCTGCTACCAAAGCCTTGCCACATAAACACAATATATTTTTGTATATAACAATGGATGCACAGATGCTTAAGTATGCATTTTCCACTGTCTCTATTGTTTTCACTGATGACTTTATCCAAATGCATATTCTTTAATTCCATTTACATTTCGGACAATGGAAAAAAACCAAACAAAAAAGATTTCCTTTGCAGAGAGAGTTAATGACAGAGTAGCACTTGTCTACATAAAGTGCTAAGTTTCCAGAAAATTTTTAACACCTGAACAAAGTAAGAATCTGAATTGAAACCTGAAATGAAAAGCAGAGTAAGCCACTACTGAAACCCACGTCAGAACAGGCTCAAAAAGACACAGTAAGCACACAGTATACATGTATTTGGGAAATAAGAACTGTAGAAAAAGTGCAATTAAACAAAACAGTAAAAAACCTTAACACAGGGAATTCCACACTTTATGGAGCCATTTCTAATGTCTTCTCAGAGAAGAAACTGTCATTTATTAATCACAAACTTTCACTGCTGTACACTTACAAAATACAATTCTAACTTAAACCATGCCATTTTTTGTCATGAAAAAGAATGTCAGAGTTAATCTGCTTAAACAGCTTCAACTGTAAAGACATATAAGACAAAGCACAGATAAAGAAGATACTGAGAAAGCTGAGTGGTGAGTGAAACTCAAAAAGGCCACCAACATTTTATTCTTCAAAGGGCAGCATTAAATATCATGCCAAAGCACTAATAATAATAATTTTAGATAATCTCATCCAAACTTGTCATTAGAGAACAGAAAGCTAGTATCAGAGTCACTGCTTTTCTGAACTGATCTGAGTGTTTTGTCTGTCTTTCCTCTGCCAACTTCTTCAGAGTTAACATCCTTATCTTTTCTAGCTGATTTGGCCAGTCTCATGGTGTGCTAGCCAAGTTTTAACTGTCCAAAGAAGACAGAAAAGTGTGATGGTTTGAGCACAGTGTAATGTTACAGAGGGCAGGCAAGCATGGAAGTTATCTAGAGGACTTATAGTCCAGAAAAACATGATAGAATTAAGAAGTTACTTGCAAACCCAAAATCAGGAGACAGAAAATTTTTTGGATGGATTTGGACTGCAAACTGGGCATGAGAATCAGTGAAAGACGACTTCTAATTCCTTCTCTAATTGTATTAGTATGTTTCAACAAGTTGAAATTAGCAGAGATGTCTAGAGAAGCTGATTACTAGTGTATGTCTTAAAACCTGTCTCAGGACAATGCTGTTAGTTTCCATTTTAATAAAGTCAATCACATGTACTAATATAATAATCTAATATAATCTAATGGAATAAAGGCAGAAAATTCCAATAAGTCACAGATTTCATCAATGCACTTCTACTAAAGCTAGTTAGTACTCAGGAATTATAAACAGTCTAAATATTTACTAAGTGTTCATGAATTAAATGGTTCTTAAAACAGCTTGCAGTATAATTTTGAAGACAAATCTAGCAATATATAAAACAAAGTGTTGCATATTAACCAATACCAGACACTACCAAACCCACACATTTTCCAGCTTCTGAGAGAATCAGAGCAATAGTTGCCTGAATCCCATCAATTTGAAACTCTCTCCAATCGTTGATGAATAATATGAACTGAAGATTAAAAAATAAATCAAGAGCATCTGATTAACTGAATAATTTTGCTGAACAATGTCTTTTCATAAAGAGAAAACCCATATGAAAGATAATCCAAATTTGAGTTACTAAAATTGAAACACTACCCAGTGATTAAGTTTCTTTAAATACAAGTATAGCATTAACAATATAACCCTATTGTTAAAGGAAGTATTATTTAATATCTTTTCAGGAGAAAAATGAAGATATGGCAGAGAGACATTGTAGCAAATTCTGCTCTTGAATGGTTACAGAAAAACTCACAACAGATTTGAATAGCTCACTCCACTCCTAGAGCTGGTAGAAGCTAAGATCTCCAAAGATTTGCAACATGGGTGACTTTTTAAATCACTCATGAGAATGCAAATAAAGGCAAATAGAAAAAAAAATTTACACTATGGAAACAATACATAGGAACATATACTATGAGAAAAGAAAAAAAAAATACCTGAAACAAGTTCCATAACAATATAAATAGGTTGTCGCTGTGTGCAAACTCCTATGAGTTTTACAATATTAGGATGATCATACTGTTTGAGTATTCTGCAAAACATACAGTAAATTTATTATATTAATAAACTTTATTGTATAAACTGATTAAGTACCATAGGAAAATATCTTAAACCCTTAATATTATTTTAATGGAACACATCATTACTGTTATCATTTTAAAAAATCAATATAACAGATCAATCGTCATTGTGTTTGAATGAGGGCACATCAACTCACTTATAAATCAAGACTGAACGCTATATTATTTTTATTATAATTCTACTATTTGTCTACATGACAAAAGAACTGAAAAATGGCCTGACAGATCTGTAGTTCCTCAAGAACCCTTGCAATTAAAGAACATTTCAGTGGTGGACCAATAACAGTTAGGTCAAAAAAGCCTGCACAGCACTTCCCTATACTTTCCTTCTGCACTATTCAAATGTATGCTCATTCCAATTTTACTTTAAGAGATTAATTTGTACAATAAATTTTAAAAGAATATAAAGACAACAATTTCAACTTTGGGAATTAAGCAAAAACATTTATGTCTTCTTACACAATGCTTTAATAAGAACATTTGCAATCTAAACCAGCATGCTATAATTTACAAGTATAATGAAGACCTAGGAAGAATTCTGGAGTGACATTACAACTTTTAAATGCTTCTTCTACTATTTGCTAACTTAAACCATGTCTTCTTTTTCTCTTTTTCATAAGAGAAAGAGTAAAATACTAATCTACTTGGTACATATATACTTAGACACAGCGCATTTATTTTTCTTTCATTATAAGACTGTTCTTCCAGTGGCAGGCTGCTTAGCAAATGAAGCATCTCTGCAGTAGCTGAGTTATGAGCCATTTAAAGATATTCAATAGCTATAATGGCTGATATTATTGATTTATATAATGTCTTATAGTTTTCCATATTGATCATACAAGTTTTTGAGTAAAAATGAAAATATATCAAGTTCCATAGCAAGAAGGGAGAAAGATAATTTAAACAATTTTAAAATTATCTCGATATACCTCTCTACCCTGAATGAAATTTATATACCCTGAAGATATTTATATACCCACATAATCAGCCTATATTCAGAATAATTAGCATATTGTGGTATGATTGCAATCTGAAAAATAGGTATGCAATCACATGCTGCCTGACACAGCACAGAATCTCTCTTCTGAAGTGACTTCTTCCCAAGGAAAAATTAGTAAATGTGGGTATATACTATAACCTGGCCAAATTTGATCAGGTCTATTAATCAAGCAGGTGAGAAGGCAGGATTTATGACTGGTATAATTCAACAGTTACAGTGCAACAGTGTAGTGCAACAAGGGGAAGTGCAAAGTCCTGCACCTGGGGAGGAACAACCTGTCCTGGTTTCGGCTGGGATAGAGTTAATTTTCTTCCTAGTAGCTGGTATAGTGCTGTGTTTTGGATTTAGGATGAGAATAATGTTGATAACACACTGATGTTTTAGTTGCTGCTAAGTAGTGCTTACACCAGTCAAGGACTTTTCAGCTTCCCATGCTCTGCCCGGTGCACAAGAAGCTGGGAGGGGGCACAGCCAGGGGGGCTGACCCAGACTGGCCCAAGGGCTATTCCATACCGTATGACGTCATGCTCAGTATATAAACTGGGGGGAGTTGGCCGGGGGGCAGTGATCGCTGCTCAGGAACTGGCTGGGCATTGGTCAGCGGGTAGTGAGCAACTGCATTGTGCATCACTTGTTTTGTAGATTCTTTTATCATTCTTATCCTTATCCTTATTATTTTCTCTTCCTCTGCTGTCCTATTAAACTGTCTTTATCTCAACCCATGGGTTTTACTTTTTTTTCCGATTCTCTCTGCCATCCCACCGGGGGAGGGGGGGGAGTGAGCAAGTGGCTGTGTGGTGCTTAGTTGCTAACTGAGGTTAAACCATGACACAGCCCCATGCACTGATATATGTTGGGGGGTCACCCAGCTGGAAAGCAGCTCTGCAGAAAAGGAGGTGCCAGTTGGTGGACAAGAAGTTCAACATGAGCCAGCAATCTGCCCTTGCAGCAATGAAGGCTAATGGTGTCGTGGGCTGAATTAGGCAAAGTACTGTCAGCAGGTCGAGGGAGGTGATCCTTCCCCTCTACTCAGCCCTGGTGAGGCCACACCTGGAGTCCTGTGTCCAGTTCTGGCCTCCCCAGTACAAGAGAGATGTGGAAATACTGGAGAGAGTCCAATAAAGGGCCACAAAGATGATTAAGGGACTAGAGCATCTCTCCTATGAGGAAAGACTCAGAGAGCTGGGACTGTTTAGCCTAGAGAAGAGAAGGCTCAGGGAGGATCTTATCAGTGTATATAAATACATGAAGGGAGGATGCAAAGAGGACGGAGCCAAGCGCTTTTCAGTGGTGTCCAGTGACAGGACAAGTGGCAGTGGGCACTAACTGAAACACATGAGGTTCATCTGAACATGAGGAAACACTTTTTCACTGTGAGGGTGGCTGAGCACTTTCCAGGGTTGTCCAGGGACATTGTAGAGTCTTCATCCTTGGAGATATTCAAAAGCCATCTGGACACAGTCCTGGGCAACTGGCTCTAGGCGGCCCTGCTTGGACAAGATGAACCCCAGAGGACCCTTCCAACTGCAGCCATTCTGTTATTCTGTGATATAATCACATTTAAAGTAACAGTGTCTTTCAGTCTTTTTATCTGAATCCTTATGGCAAAACGCAGAAAAAGTTTTAAATTGAGGCATTTAAAATAAGAAAAATGTGTTTTATAGGCATAACTTGCTTTGCTGAAGAGTTGGTTTTGCCAAGTGCAGATGCTGCTGCATTCACACATTAAAAAAAAATGCCTATTTTTAGTTACTGGGACAACAGTTGTGGAACATATTGAGGGAGGGAAAAAAAAGTTTGAGAATGGCTTCTTCAAATTTTTGTGAAGGTCAGATTTTATGAATTCATCTAGTAATAAAACTTGAAAAAACACCACAGTGTAAATATATTTTTAAATTAAATTTAGAAAACCTACCTGGCTTCTGATAGAAATTTTATTTTCAGTTCCTGAGGAAGATCTTCTTTACAAGTTTTTACAGCCACAGGAGTCTTATCCTTTAATGTTCCTTTATATACCTCACCAAAATTACCCTGAAATCAGGGGAAAAAAAAATCATTCTAAGTAAACAAAGTCTTTGCTTTTTCATAAAAGAAAACCAAAGTAAGGAGAATAGAATAATCTCCATCAGATGCATTTCTTACTTAAATTTCTTACTTAAATAAAAACAAAATGAAACTTATTTAGGACAGAAATTGAAGGAAGAAGGTGTCAGCCAAACCCTTCCCCCCAGAAAACAAAAACAAAACCTGAAGATCTCATTCTTTTAGATAAGCTTTGTATTTCCCAAAGAATAAATCAACTCCATTTTAAATTTGTCGGGTAAATTTTCAGATGAATCCTCCTCCTGTTTGCTAGTATCTGGAGCTGCACGTGAGTTTAATAAACAGCAAAAATCTGCTGGAAATGTTTTCTTTTCTTTCCTCAGTAATGGAGATTTCTTTATACCATGCATTTGAATAATGTAGTGCCAAAGGAAGAAGATAGAGAAAAGGAGAAAAAAACAATCATAGATGGAAAATAGCAATGCTATTTAGTTACAAGAATAGATATTCAGGTGCTTAAACACAAGCCTCTAGTAGTATCTGAGAAACCTAAATAGCTGGAAAGCACGGCAGAGGATCTTTAATAGCCATCTATCATTCTAGAATAGCACTTCTAGAGGCCAGGACACTACCTCTGATATCTAAAATGGCACTAGATGCCCAAAGGTAAGTAGCTGAATCACTCCCCACATGCTTTTCCTCTAGCCTTCTGTTTAGAAGTACTTAATAGTGAAAACTGAAACTACCTTAAAGACTACTTAAGTATTAAAAATTGGGTTTTCCCCCTTAATTTAAAATATTTAATTATCATTTTATAACTGCTCCTTTTATATAACTTTCATTTTGCAGGGTATTATAGAATTAAGACAGAGTAAATAAATGGACCTGAGGTCTTTAGTAAAGCTTGCATCATCTTCTACATCAAACTTCCATGATTTTTATATTAATCCTTTCCAGGCTGCTCAAGATTTTATAATTCTTCAGATTTCTCATTTCCGGGGTAAATTATGACAGTTTATTTAACATTTTCTCATATAGAAGCTGATCATCCTGTCATACTTTGGTTTTGCTATTTTGTTTTTGAGATGGTTGCATAACAAGTTTATATAGCAGCCCAAGAAAGCTTTTTATTCTGTTTATTATTTTTTAAATACTTCTTAACCAGATTTCCTTTTATAATTACTTGTAAGCACTGAGTTGTCTTCATTGTTAAACATGCTTTGTGCCAAAAACATGCAATAAATACATAAATTCATTTTACTAAAGTAATCAATTTTCAGATAGATTACTTTAACTGTCTTTACTAATCAAGACATTCATAGCTGTTTTTTGGAAGACAAAATTTTTTATGCCTGAATCTTCTTTATTTTTGATACTTTTCTTGATACTTTTCTATTTAAGAATGTGAAACTGGCATAGTACCTGTATAGCATTTTACGTGGATACTCTCTAAAGGTAACTAATGCTTTTTGTCATCTTAAGCTGTTAAAGAGATTTTATCCTGGGAAACAGAATTTTATGACAGTATTTAATTGCCCATTTCTTGAACAGTTTATCGATTCTTATAGTGTGTCTCCTAATACTAAGCAACGAAGCTGGTGAAGGGTCTGGAGCACAAGGCTTATGAGGAGCGGCTGAGGGAGCTGGGGTTGTTTAGTCTGGAGAAGAGGAGGCTGAGGGGAGACCTTATTGCTCCCTACAACTGCCTGAAAGGAGGCTGTAGCGAGGTGGGGGTCAGTCTCTTCTCCCTAGTAACAAGTGATAGGACGAGAGGAAACGGCCTCAAGCTGCGCCAGGGGAAGTTTAGGTTGGATATTAGGAAAAACTTCTTCACCAAAAGAGCTGTCAGACATTGGAACAGGCTGCCCAGGGAAGTGGTTGAGTCCCCATCCCTGGAGGTATTTAAAAGACGGGTAGATGTCGTGCTGAGGGACATGATTTAGTGGTGGACTGGCAGTGCTAGGTTAACGGTTGGACTTGATGATCTTAAAGGTCTTTTCCAGACAAACGATTCTATGATTCCATGAACAAGTGTTGATTAAATCATCTTATTGCATCAGATTTTTTATTTATATAAAACTTTCCTATTTTGCAACAATATTATTCTTTTATAAAATTGCACAAACAGCCACATAATGCTTTACAGAAACCCACTTTTCTTAAAAGCCTTCCAAATAAGAAAAATATGTATGCTAGAGTTAAACATTTTCAGTACTCAGACACATTCCATCATTTCCCAGTAAATGTGATTTACATTTATTTAAAGCACAATGTTGTGTTTTGTATTAAATTAAAAGAATTGGTATAAAATTGCATACCACAGTAATTTAAAAGATAAGGCAAATAAATAGGAAATGTACAGACTTCATGAGTAGTATAGACCTATTTAAATGTTATTTAGCTCACTTGATAACTTACTTTGCCCAGTAATTCTCCCAGTGTGACATCTTCATGATTGAGAGCCCATTTCTTGTCCTAGGGAAAGGAAAGGAAAGAAAAATTTTCAGTATGTGTACTTTCAATAAAATAAATTTCAGCCAGTAGAAACATACCTAAAGAAGGATTTTATTCAGATCACTCAATCAATAGCATGCTAGGAAGTTATAAATTCAAGAGTTTGCAAAACACGTTTTAGAAATCTTGCTATACAATAAGATATTGAAATATACTATACAATAAATTTCTATCAGAAGATTATGCCTACAACAGTATATGCTTTTTACACACAAGCTCTGGAAAGGGTATCTAGCACTCTGTTTAAAAAAAAGAAAAGTAAAAATCAGCAAGGACAACTTCATTTTAGAATGCAAAATAACATATTGCTAGATTAAAAAAAAATTTTTGTCCTCAGTGTACTGAAAAAGCCCCCAATTTTCCTATTATGAATAAGACACATATTTGCATCTCTTAAACCTTCTGTGGTAGTCTGATATATTACAGGAAACTACTTGAAAAAGATAACATAACAAGAGATGATTACAGTATCTTTTTTGAGTGCTGATGACCAATACCACAAATATTCTACAACAACCCACAGACACATTGAAAACAATTATAAGCTTCTTGCTACACAGACCTATTTAATAAATATTTAATAAAAGTTAGAGTAGGATATTTTAAATCTAACCCATATAATGAAACAACTGTTTAATATTGTACATTTTTAATAGTCTGTTAGCACCTCATCTACTACCTACCTCGCAAGCATGATTATCACTTGTCATGTTATTGGTAAGGTCCTAATTATATTTCAAGCAATCTCTATTACTAATTGTGGTGCTATTAAACAGTTCTGTACCAGCATGAATTAAAAGTATGAGAGACTTTTAGCAAATGGTAAGAGGAGATGGAAACATTTTATTTCAAGGAATAACCATTTTACGAAGTGTTTATAGTTTTTTGGACTTTATTTTCCCATTTGCTTTCAGGGTGAAAAACAATAGTGAGCAAAATATTGCCACCATTTTACTTACTAGATACAAAGATATAAATATAATAAAACAAATTTTGCAACTGAAAGACTGGAATAGGAGAATCTGTGTTAAGGCATTATATTGGTAAAAGTTTTTAGAATGATACAATATTTTTCAAGTGCTTTTTTATTGCCTTACATTATTAAATACATTTAAGTTTATCCTAAACAAAGTCTGTTTCATTTTGATTTAGATATTTTCATTTCTACTAATATATTTATCAAACTTTTCCACTTAGGTATTAAAGCTAACAGCTGTTTGCGGTATTGCTAAGGTCACTGCCTTTGGAATCCTGTAATTGGTACTTGCTTTCCAAGTGAACCACAGTACGTGATAATCATTACATTAGACAACAACACATATATGGTTTTTATCATAGGTCAAATTTTAACTCACTATTGTTAATAAATTTACAGTGTGAAATGATCTCAAAAACAAAACAAAAAGCATGTGCTGCCCCATTACACTCTCCCTCAAGCATAATTTACCAGGTTGAATGAAACTGAAAAAATCATTGTGGATGAATACAAATACCTGTAACAAATACACCATATAAGTATATTTTCAGATACAGCAGGTAGGAAATATTCTACTCTATATACTTACAATATTTCTGAGTAAGTGTAATGTATGAACTCTGTTGAAATAAGAGACTCACTAGAGATTACAGTAGAAGAAGAATGCAGACAGAATATCTATCATTTTAAAAAGTGCTAGAAAAAAATCACATTTAAAGTAACTTACTGTGGGCTACT
The DNA here is from genome assembly GCF_965183815.1 of Platalea leucorodia. Taxonomy (NCBI): domain Eukaryota; kingdom Metazoa; phylum Chordata; class Aves; order Pelecaniformes; family Threskiornithidae; genus Platalea; species Platalea leucorodia. The sequence goes on from NC_138859.1 coordinate 42,826,862, forward strand.
AGAACATTTAAACTGTACTTGTGGGGAAAAACTAGAACTCAGTGATTTTTCCAGATTGTTTTTGTAAGGAGTGTGTCCTGACTTGAATCTGGCTGACCTGCAATCCTTTTCCCTGACAACTAAAACACACAAAGACTGAGTTGCTTCAGCAGTTTTAGGAGCCATTTTTAGTAGGCTGTCCCATTTACATTGCATATAAAGCCTACCAGCTGTGCATTGCTGTCCACTGGACCTGTTGGGTGCAAGTGTGCTTCAAACTCTCGATTTCTGTTTCTGGTCTCTGGTCTGCTATTCTGCTCTGGTTTCCCTGCCTGACACCCTGATGTGAACAGCCATAAAGATGGCCTAGTTAGAAGGGGAAAATTACTGAGCAGAAGAAAATTGTTGAAAAATACTGATAGAGAAAATGCCTGCTAGCCTGGGAACTAGGCCTGTGAACCAGAAGCTTCCTTGAAAAGTGCAACTGGCGTCTTTGAAGTGCAGCTGGGTAACTAGAAACTGGAGACATCCTGAGATACCATCGATAAGTACAAAACCAAGGAACTATAACAGTAACTTATCATCTGAAAAGGTGAAAAATAGTCTGGGAAAAGGGGAAAACATCCTAAGAAAGTAAGAATCAGTAACTGCCATAGGCTGTTCTAACTGCAAGAACAGGAAATGAGTCTGGAAAAATAAAAGTGGTTTGAAAGAGCAGAAAACATCTATTTGCTGTCCCAGGTGAAAAACAGAAATTAACAGCATCTATTGGCTGTTCGAAGTGGTGGTGTCCTATGCCCTCTTATGTCTCTATGTTATAAAAAGGACTTAATTTTTATGCAAAACAGAGCCTCTCTCTCTGAGAACTTTCCATGCTGCCCATACTTTTCCTAAACAGGTTGAATTTTGCACAAACTTTCTATGAGATCTTGGATCCTTACCAAGGATGCCTGGCTGAGTCCAAGATCCAAGACGCGGATCATCTTTGAAGTGAGACTGTCTTTTATCTTACTGGTCCCCCTCTGGGCCCACTTTTGGGGTCAGTTCAATTTGTCCTCTGGGATGGTTGGGTCCCCCTCTGGGATCAGTTTGTCCTTCCCTCTGGAATGGCTTGGCCCCTTCTGAAATGTGTCTAATTCGCTTGATATATCCATGTAAGTAATCATCTGTCATAATTATATCTGCTGTTATACTGTTGATAAGTTTGCTTCACTAATGATAAGTTTGTAGTAACCTGTAATAGTATATACCTACTTGGTTGTTGCTGTTATTGGTTGTTGCTATAATGGTGATTGTTGCTATACTATTGATTCTATTATTGATCGCTGCCATACTATTGATTGATACTATATCATTCATTGCTGACAGTCATTTATAATAGCTTGATATATATATAGAGAGCACAAGTTTTATGAGGCTAGAGCACAAGTCTTATGAGGAGCGGCTGAGGGAGCTGGGGTTGTTTAGTCTGGAGAAAAGAAGGCTGAGGGGAGACCTTATCGCTCCCTACAACTACCTGAAAGGAGGCTGTAGTGAGGTGGGGGTCGGTCTCTTCTCCCAAGTAACAAGCGATAGGGCAAAAGGAAACAGCCTCAAGTTGCACCAGGGCAGATTTAGGTTGGATATTAGAAAAATCTTCTTCACTGAAAGGGTAGTCGGGCACTGGCACAGGCTGCCCAGGGAAGTGGTTGAGTCCCCATCCCTGGAGGTATTTAAAAGACGTGTAGATGTGGTGCTTAGGGACATGGTTTAGTGGTGGACTGGCAGTGTCAGGTTAACGGTTGGACTTGATGATCTTAAAGGTCTTTTCCAACCTGAATGATTCTATGATTCTATGATTCTATATTAGCTTTATTAATCATAGGTATACTTGTAGTGGTGATTTTTGTGGTAGTATACTTGCTAGTGGGGAATTGTATGGTATTTGTGGTAATCTAATAAATTAGAGAAATTTAGAGGATAAAAGCCTCTGTGTCCTTGTGTACTACAGAATCCCACGAACCCACGGTCATGATCTCTACGCACACGCAGGCCAGGTAACCCTTTAGGTTGTGACACAGCCTAGGTCTGATCCGTACCAATATAATCTATCTTGTGATAGTCTCCTCTGTTTCCTCAAATCAGACTTGCCACTGATAACTACCACTTCTTTCACCCCATGGATGGAGCTTTTCCTGAACAACTATTTTTTTTCCCTGAATGCTAAAGAGGGGGGAGCAGTTTTAGAAGGAGAAACCTAGTTGCAATCCCTATAAGAAAGTATGATACATTTCATTATTAGTGATACTGCAGCCATTTTAGAAAAAGTTGCATCGATTCTATTTGTAACAGGTCTTTGAAAGAAAGCATGAATGAACATCCAATGATTTAAAATGATTTAAAATCAACATCTATCAGTATCAAATGATTTAAAAAAAAGTAAGAATTGCGTTTATCCCACAATAAACTGTTCAGATAACTGTGATTATTTCAGATAAATTAAATACTGAAAATAAGAAATTCAACTTTTTCATTAGCATGCCACAGAAAGATTTTAGTAACATACAAAATTACACACGGACATAGTGCTCCCCATATACATAAACCAAATAAAGCTTCAGTAGCTCAAGCCCAGCCTGCAATTCTATGGAATTACTGAGGAAGTTCCCCTGATTCCTATGATGGGGACGAGAAGCTAGCCACTATTTTCACATCTACACCTTTGGCTCAGTGATTCACAACACACTCCACTAAGAAAGCAATCTTTTTACTGCCAGTTACTGCAGTTAGTCCTTTAGCTCAAATAGGGGCAGCCTGGACTGCAAAGGAAAATTTCATGGAATCTCAAAGGGAACTGAACATTTAATATCTTGTACATCCTGTGCCAAGCAGCTCTGAGAGCTGGGCCCCAAATTCAGAAGTTGTTTTTTTTTTAATTTCCAAATGAAGCAACTCAAAAAACAGAACAGAGCATTCAGTATATGAGTTGATCTAGTACATGAATCAATTTATTTATTCTTCCACAAATAATAAATTTCACTGCTGTGTGGTATAGAGAAAGACATCATAGTTATTATACTGCTTGCAGATATCTAGGTAGTTGATGGAAAAATACTTGGTAGTCTTGAAAGTGGAATGTTAGCATGAGTTGTTACTTTTCTGACAGCCTGTATTAATTACACTGAAGGAACTGTGCTCTATTCCAAGAACCATACACATGTATACAGCTGTATTGTGCTCACACTGTGAGCTGTTGTAACTAATGGTCTTTCATTTCTGAGATTGGCAACAAAATCTTTTGCAAATGCCTGTTCAGTTACTTATATTTCAGAGAAATATATGTTCTCAAAACATCCAGTTTTCATTTAGGATTGTGCACTGATACACTAAAACCACTTTTTATTTTAGCATATGTTCAAACCATACTCATGATCATCTTGCTACAAATAAAGATGTGCTGGAGAAGGTCTTCAGTTTAGGCAAAATGCTACGTAATTTTAACATACAACACAGGGTTTTGGCAAAGTGCCTACAGAAATATGACCTTTACAAGACAGTAGAAATTTCACCTTTCAATTTAACTACATAGACTTATTCACACATATTTTGTGCTGACCAATTGTACATCTGACTAATCTGCATCAGAACTATTTATTACTACATTATTGCACTTACATTTTAAAGATGATCATTCTCTGTATAATTATCAAACTAATATATGAAAAAATCCCTTCATCTCTACTTCTCAAAGACAGAGAAAACCCTTTTGTATGTAATTAGACATTAATGCAGGAAATCATCTCTCTTGTTATGGGTGCAACCTGTCTGTAACTAATATGATAGGTCAAGCCATATTATCTGCCAAGAACCAGATATTATGTAAATTATTTTTGCCAAAAGACTGAATCCTAACAGAAGACATTACAGCCATCATCACTGCTTTTAACACATCAATTTTCAAATTTAAAAGTAAATGCTGTAGAATAATTTTTTTTTTTTTTAGTTATTAGTGAGACACATGACCAAAAAGGGAAATGTTGATTCCCTAGGAAATAAACTAATTTAAGAAAATACCCAAACACTTGTCTTGGCTGAATCCTAGGTAACCTAGGTAATTAGCACAGAGTACTGAATACAACCTGAGTATAGAGCCTGACCAATAACCTTTTTGCAATATAAAGCCTGAGACCATCTTAAAAGAAGCTGAAAGATGGCTGGTTTTTGTTTGTTGTTTTATTTTTTAACTTTAAAAGTTCTCCTCTCCCTTCAGAAGAGAGGGGCTAAAATCTTTGACAGAATGTCCCCCACAATACCCTCCTTCATAGTGCTGCGTATTTCCTTTGGGCTACGTGGCCAGTGAATTCTGTTGTCTAGTCATAAAGAAGGTGGAGGCTTGTATTGACTTATTTCTCTCTCTTTTTGAAAGGAGGAAACCATTCAGCAGGTAATCCAGAAGTGTTCCGGGTAACTAAAAAAATGGAAAGAGTGCAGAAGAAATATGCTGTGCAGTGCAATTTGATGGGAAGGTAGCTATTCATTACCTTCTTCCACATTTTTACATTTACATGAATTCAGCAGGAAAAAAACAGGAAAGGACAGGGGGAGATAAGTTCTACTGCAATTTCTAAGACTTTTTTCTTACATACATGGCCACAAAAAATCACATAGATCATTGCTTTTTTAAGCCATGCTCAGTGCACATTCTAGAGACTCTTCGAATGCTTCTATTCATCCAAATTCCTGGCATGCCACTCTGTCAGGCCCCATCACATGAATTTTTGTACCACACCATCATGTCTGTGTGATGGGATCCGTGCATAGCCATTCCCCCTTCCTTGGGGCATTGGGAGATTTCCAAGGTAAGTCTCAATAACCATCAATTGATTTTTCACCTATAGACAAGATTCTTAATTGAAACTGCTGCCTCACTGACCAGATACCAGAAACAATGTTTCCTTCTTCTCCTCCTTTTGATTTTGCTAAAAATAAAAAAAATGTTCTGTTCACTAAACATGTAAGATTTTCTAGATATTTTCTGTTGATTGCATGCCTTATTCAGAATCCGTTACACTATAAACACATAGAAATGGACAAACTGAGTGCATACTTTCCTCTAGTGTAAGTTTAAAAAACTAGAAATAAAGCTTTTAAGAAAAAAACCCCAAAATGACTACTTGGAAGTATTAACACAATGGTTTTTAACATTAAAATAAATACTGTAAAAGCAAAAGAATTCTAAAATGTTACTGGATTTTTTTTTAACCTCTTAATTCCCAGGACTCAATACTTTTGAACTTTTTGAAAATACTGACAACATGACATTTCAAGTCTTGTTTATGAAGAAAAAATCTGATGCATAGTCCTTCAGAGGAATAGTTAAACAAAATGGCACTATAAACCGCAGTCAAATGATCTATTGAAGGATTTGTTATCACTATATTAGTACATTAATCACTACCTGTAACCCACTCATTACATTCAGTATCTTGGTCCTGCCAGATTTGTTCACAGTCAAAGGATTATTCAAAGTTTGATCAGCTTTGTTATTGAAGTTCTTTCTGTTGGTTTAGGAAAAAAAATCTTTATTGATAAAGATACACAAATTGTGCTGCCTTGTTAGTATCAGTTTCACAAGGTATCAGTAAGTGAATATTAATTTAAATGGTACATAAATTAATGAGAGTTGCCTACTTATAAGAGGTTTCTATGAATAGAAATCTTTAATTACTTTTGTCAGTATACAAACTATATCCTAAACTTAATAGCCTCATCACGTGTCACTCCTGTGGCTAGTTGTCTGAGCCAGCAGAATGAAAATAAGGCAGGTGCAGCTCCAAGAGACACTCAAATGATCATTTTTGCTTCTACTTAGAATGTTTTCAAAACTGTTCTTTTCTACTCATCAGGCACCATTTGCAGATCTCAAAATCAGACAGCTAAATAAAATGATGCAACCCTTAGCCTCTTGTGCTCCCTTTGATAGCACTTTTCATCGCTCAGTCTCTAACTTTTGTGTATTCATAATGGATTCTGACACAAGGATTATTTGACAGACCATTCATGAGAGATTAACATACATATTGTAACACAATCAACAGAACAGAAATTGTAACCCAGAACTACTCTCTCCAATCTAATTTCCCTCCCCTTACCTGTAAGATTTTCTGTTATGCTCCTCCCTTCCTGCCTTCTCTCTCTGGTTCAGTGAAAATCTTAAAGACTATGAAAAGAGCATTTTTTCCAAGTGGAAAATATCAAAATACAACTCTTTCCTCCTGACCCTTTATATAGTCTTCACTTTGTGTATTATCACTGAGCTTCTTGATAAAAAGATGGAAGTCTCACTACTTTGTTCTATTCCTCTATTCAAAAAACAAACTAACTCACTCACTTGAGATTAGTTTTTGAAAGAGTAAAATAACATTTTAGGTGCTCCAGGACAAGTTTAGCACTGTAAGCCCTATGCAGAGAAGTGTCTAAGGTTTACCACTGACTAAGCCTGTGAGTTTCTCTTAAGGTACATGATTTTTCATGCACTGAGAAGAGAAGCTAGAAACCTAATTCAGGGCTTTGTATTTTACGATGGTAGTGAAACACCTCAATCGGTGGTCCCTAAGTCCACCTGTAAATTTAACTCTCAAACTGTAGATGGTCCCTCTGTCTTACAGCACTAGTCAAGTTGAAGAAAATATTTTAAATAGAAATATTAAGTTGAAAAAGGCTGGAGCATCACATATATTCAAATTTTATTTAATATTATAGGTACTTGTAGAGGGATTTAACCCCTGTGCACTCTTCTGACCCCTACCAAGGCAGATTCCTCAGCAGACAGTGAGAAAACATCTAAGAGAAGAAGGGATGCTGTCAGCTACATCATATCAGTCTACAACTCTGGCATTAGAAAAAGAAACAAACCCAATTTTCTAATTTGCAATATGTTAAATATCCATTTAAATACTCTTTTGAAACAAAGTGTCACTGGTGCAAATTATAATCTTTAATTAATAAACTATAATATGAACAGTACTGCAAGGTGGAAAGTAACAAGGGCAAGACTATCCATTTTTACTGAAAGATTTTATTGTCTCACTAATTCTGTTCAAATTGCACCGAGCCGAATTTGTTGTCATTCAATATTTTTGCACAGCTGCCAACAATACATTCATTAAGCACACAACAGAATGGATGCATATTAGTATAACATAAACAAAAGTTAGAAATAGTCATGTCTTTTCTCTCTGATCATAAACTTCATAATTTTTTTACACGTGCTTGTTTCTGATTATAAACAGATGATAAGAATTTCTCCAGTTGTTAAACACCATTACTCTATAAATGAATCATGCAAAAGATAGTGAAAGATACAAAGGGAAAAAAGTGACAGAAAAATGGGAGTTAAAAAAAATCTTTAATGTAAATATAGGTAGACAGAGAGTATAATGCTCATCAGTCTGAGTCATAAAAGTCTCCTTGAACCAACAATCCTTCCAAAATCACCTCTAAATTGTAGTGGTTAGTGGGCAATACCTACCAAAGAGCTGCAGTTTCATATTACAACTTGTGCCATATTAATAATTTGTTGAAATCAAAAGTTTAAGATCCTTCATCCTATACCTTCCTAGGCACATGTGCTCATCTTGCACTGGCTTTTATAATCTTCAGATAATATGTTAAGATCACTAAAATGGAAAAAAAATAACCTGTCAAAACAGTTGAATTAGCTTAATATGTGATTGGAAAAGAACAGGAGAAAGGTAAAGTCATACAGAAAGGAAAAGGGAGCAAGGACACCACCCCACACCCCACACCCCGCCTTTTTGGCAGCGGCAAGCTGTTCATTTGAATTGGCGGTAATGTGAAACTGCAGCCTTAACTCATGCTTTTTTCAGTGTGCGTGTCAGTAAACTGCCTGCATTCCAAGCCAGACAGACGATGGTTTTGAACCTGAAGTCATAAAATATTATAGAAATGCCAATAGTTTAAATGAAGCTTGTTGCATTAATTTCTTACATGAGATATGCCCTTCCACATTGTTCTTTAACAAGATATTGCTAGCTTCTCGCATACCATTAACTTATTATTCAGGATAACAAAAGGATTGGGAAATCTCTAACAGCAAAAAAAAAAAAATCCAGTTCATAAAGGACACACCAAGGGAAGTGGTATAGACACATCAATTGGCTCTGCTAAATATTAGTAGCTTCTATTATCATGCACTCACTCATTCTTCTGAATGCTGTATTAGGCAAACATTTTTTTTCCTCCTATATGACTGAATTCAGCTTGACAAAATTTTCCCATATGGTCTATAGCAATCCAGTCTTTGTTGTACCTTACTTTACCTTTAGTAGGATTTGAGCAGGTGCCTAGGACAGTTATCACCTCCCGTAACCTGGGATTTTACACCTGAACAGGCAAGTAATCCTAGTCAATTGACGTACCACCTGATTGAAGGGTGCCTTGCCTACCCCAATGAAACCCAGCAGCTTCTAGCACTGGTTAGCATGTCCAATCGAGCCATGGTTCAGTATTATCAGAGGAGCATGGTTAAGACAGGGACCCAAACCACCTCTGAGGGTTCCATGATTGAGACAGAGATCCAAACCCCAACTACAGTAATTGCCCCAGTAGTGAAAAATAAATAATTGATGCAGAGGTCGATGGGTCCATATCATCAATTAGTAAGGGAGGAGGAGGAGGAGGAAGGGTCTGATCAGGAAGCTGTTCTTTTGGCAAAGAAACAGGAGGAAGAAGTGAGAGAAATCACCCAACAGGCGGAAACTACTCGGTCCCTGACCTTGAGAGAACTTCAAGACATGCAGGAAGATTACAGCTGCCAGCGAGGTGAGCAGATTGCTCTGGGGGCTGGGGAACTGACAAAGAAATCAGAAAAAAGGCAACAATCCACAGCCTCTGGAGGTGGATCCTGTCAAGCATGAAAGCAAGATATCCGTTCAAGGAAGATCTTGCGAATTACCAAGGAAGGTATCCAGTACCTCAGAGAATTAGCGGTGCTGGAAGTCAGCTACAGTGACCTGGACGACAAACAGGTCTCCAAAGATCTGGATGATGTCCAGTGTACATGGACCATGTGGAGGAAGGTGGTCCAAAATGCCCCAGCATCATATTCCTAACAGCTTAGCAAGAATGTATTGCCCAGATACAGATACACAAACTGTGGGGAGAGCATCTTCCTGGCTCTGAAATTCTGAAGAAAATCTCTCTCCCTTCACATACCCACGGGCCAGCGCCTCGGCTATCAGGGGTTCCCCATGGAGTCAGTCCCCTCCCGCACCGGTCAGAGGGAAAGCCCTAGGCGCATGCCACGTGGCACTCTGGTTCTTTCTGTGTGACCAGGGGGAAGACATGAAGAAGTTGGATGGTGAGCTCACCTTTAAGCTGGAAACCCATGTATGCAAAGTGATGGGGAAGATGGCTGCTAAGAAGGGGTCGTCCAAGAAGGCTGTCAGTTCAATTGCTGTTGAGACCAAAGAAGGCAGTCAGCGATCCCCCAGATGTAGAAGAAGGACTGAGATCACCTCCCTTGATTATGGTGAAGGGACCTCTGGTCTGGCAGTGCAAGGGTCAGACAGTGAATACTCCATCTGGAAATAGAGGGTCCCTGCCTTCAGCCAGGAGGAGGAAAGGGGCAACAAGGTTTACTGGACTGTGTGTATTTGATTGCCTGGAACATCGGATCCACAGAAGTATAAAGCTCTGGTGGACACTGGTGCACAGTGTACCCTAATGCCATCAGGATATAACGTGTGGAACCCATTTGGATTTCTGGAGTGACAGGGTTATCCTAACAGTTGCCTATGTTGAAGGCTGAGATGAGCCTAACGGAACAAGTGGCAAAAGCATCCTATTGTGACCGGCCCGGAGGCCTTGTGTATTCTTGGCATAGACTACCTCAGGAGAGGGTAATTCAAGGACCCAAAAGGGCACCGATGGGCTTTTGGTGTAGCTGCCATGGATACAGAGATCAAACAGCTGTCTACCCTGTCTGGTCTCTTGGAGGACCCCTCTGTTGTGGGGTTGCTGAGGGTCATAAACAGCAGGTGTTGATTGCTACCATGATGGTGCACCGGCAGCAATATCGCACCAACCCAGACTCCCTGGTTCCCATCCATGAGCTGATTCATCAATTGGAGAGCCAAGGAGTGATCACCAAGACTCACTCACCCCTTAATAGTCCCATATGGCCAGTCTGACACAGGGCTGAAGTTAACCATGGACTATCGCGGCCTGAATGAAGTCACGCCACCGCTGAGTGCTGCTGTGCCGGACATGCTAGAGCTGCAATATGATCTGGAGTCAAAGGCAGCCAAGCGGTATGCTGTCATTGACATTGCCAATGTGTTTTTCTCAATCCCTTTGGCAGCAGAATGCAGGCCACAGTTTACTTTCACGTGGAGGGGTGTCCAGTACACCTGGAATCGATTATCCCAGGGGTGGAAACACAGCCCTACTATTTGTCATGGACTGATCCAGACTGGAACAGGGTGAAACCCCTGAACACCTGCCAACTATTGTTGACATCATTGTGTGGGGCAACAAAGTGGAAGAAGTGTTTGAGAAAGGAAGAAGAGGAATTCAGATCCTTCTGAAAGTCGGTTTTGCCATAAAAAAGAGCAAGGTCAAAGGACCTGCACAGGAGATCCATTTCTTGGGCATAAAATTGCAGGATGGACATCGTCACATCCCTATGAATGTGATCAATAAGATAACAACTGTGTCCCCACCAGCTAACAGAAAAGAAACACAAGCTGTTCTAGGTGTTGTAGGTTTCTGGAGAATGCATATTCCTAATTATAGTCAGCTTGTGAGCCCTCTCTATTGAGTGACCTGAAAGAAGAAGTATTTTGAGTTGGGCCCTGAGCAACAGCAGACCTTTGAAGAGATCAACTAGGAGATAGCTCGTGCAGTAGCACTTGGGCCTGTCCGTACAGGACCAGTTGTGTAAAATGTGCTCTACACTGCAGCCAGGGAGCATGGCCTCACCTGGAGCCTCTGGCAGAAAACACCAGCAGAAACCTGAGGTCGACCTCTAGGGTTTTGGAACTGGGACCTGAGCATGATGCAAATGGTATGGAATAAGGGGTGGAGATTGTATTGGGTCTGGCATGGGATGGAGTTAACTTTCCTCATAGCAACCTGTATGGTGTTCTGTTTTGGATTTGTGGCTAGAACAGTGTTGATAACACACCAATGTTTTGGCTACTGCTGAGCAGTGCTCCCACAGCATCAAGGCTGTCTCTCCAACTCCCCCTGACCCCAAAGGCCAGTAGGCCAGGGTGGGAGGGGACATAGCCAGGACAGCTGACTCAAACTGATCAAAGCAATATTCCATACAATATGATGTCATGCTCAGCAATAAAATCTAAGAGAAGGGTGGGGTGGGGTGGATTTGTTATTAAGGCCTTTGTCTTCCAAAGCAATTGCTACACATACTGAGGCCCTACTTCCCAGGAAGTGGCTGGACATTGCCTGCTCATGGGAAGTAGAGAATAAATCTTATTTTTGCTTTGCTTTGCTTCCATGAGCTGCCTTTGCTTGCTTTCATTAAACTGTCTTCATCTTGACCCACAAGTTTTTCATCTTATTTTCTCCCCCTGTCCTGCTGAGGAGGGTGAGTGGCTTGCTGGGCACCTGGTAGCCAGACAAGGTCAACCCACCACATGTGGTCACTGAATTACTTCTTAATCAACATTTCAATACTTCTCTCAGATTCAGCTTCTTGAGAATTCAGGCACTGCTAAATACATTTGATATTTGAAGCAAGAAAATAGCCCTGTCCTTGTAAGTTTGCAGCTTCTTCTGAGCTTATCTTTTGCTACTCCACAGCTGAAGTGTCAGAAGAGAGTAGACTTCACCAAAGAAGTTTAATTATTTTGTGGATTGATTTTGTAGAATAATATATCTCAGTGATGAACTGCCAAGAAAGTTAACTGCATTAGAGTGGAAGAAATCCTTAAAGAGGAATTGTAGTTTTGGCAACTGCAAGATAGCTCCTGGAGATCTGCACACATCTGTAACAAATGCTATGCTACTGTAAATACTTATGAAAGAACTTGTTTTGTTTGATCAGTAGTGGCTATTTATTTAGGAATCCAAGAGCTATTTCTGACTGAACTGCTCCCTTTGAAATTATTCACAGTGCAATGGGTATACAAATAAGCACTACACAAATAAATACTTTTACTGGTAGATTTTTTGGGACTCTCCCATCTTTATACATACATTACTTCCAGCTTCCTTTCTCCTCTATTGGAGACTCTAGTAGATAAAGGTTGGGAAAGAACATTAAAGAACAGGAAGTATACAAGCCCACTACACCCTGAGCAAAGAACATGGGGAGGGTCAGATGCACACACACTATATACAGAAGGCTAGGACAAAAAAAGCAAAAACAGTTCAGCCATTTGATGAACTTGTGCAGATACGATCGAACAAAAATATGGATAGCACACTGAGAAGAACCCCAGTTACTAATAAATAATTTCTCTTATGATCAGATACAATAACTTTTACCTTGCAAAACTCATTAAGGCTGAAAATTAAAAAGGAAAGCTCACAACACACTTTTTTCTTAATTCAGAAGTACATTTTTCCAACAATTCATTTTGATCAGATGGGAGAACAAAAAAACATCATAAAAACATGTCAGAAAAAAAGTTGTTGCAAAGATCTAAGGCAGTTAAAACAAATTTTAAAAAACTGCTCTAAAACAATTAAAAACAGCAGCTCACATGTCATCCATCAAGTTCCTGGAATGTGTAGAGGACTGTTTCCTCTTACAAATGTTAGATGTGCTAACCAGGAAGGAGGCACTACTGGACCTGCTATTCACAAACCAAGAAAACCTGCTTTGTAATATCTCGGTCAGTAACAACCTTGGCTGCAGTGATCACAATATTGTGGAGTTCGGGATCCGGCTGAGCATGGTGAAGGTTAGCACCAAGACAAGGGTTCTAGATTTTAGAAGAGCAAACTTCAGCTCGCTCAGAGCTCAGTTGGGAGGGATTCCGTGGGAAGCTTCCATGGAGGATAAAGGAGCCAGCAAGTGCTGGGAGTTCTTCAAGAATGCTCTCTTGGAAGCACAAAACCAGTTTATCCCCTATAAAAGAAAGGGAAGTAAGCAGAGCAAGAGGCCCCCTTGGCTCAACCACGATCTCCTGGGTCTGCTTAAAACCAAGAGAGATGCGTACCAGAGATGGAGAAGTGGAAGATTGTCCACTGAGAACTACAAGGGCATTGCCAGAGTGTGCAGAGATGCAGTTAGAAAGGCAAAAGCTCAGCTTGAATTGGAACTGGCCAGAGATGTCAAAAATAACAAGAAAGGGTTCTTCAGGTATGATGTAATTTGCAAGCAGAAACAGAAGGAAAACATAGGCCCACTGTTAAACAGTAGAGGTGAATCAGTCACCAACAATGCTGAAAAGGCAGAGGGTCTCAACACTTTCTTCACCTCTGTCTTTACCAACACTGTTGGGTCCCAGGCGTTGGGAACGAAAATCCAGGATGATCCAAACATAGACCCACCATCAGTGAAGAAGGAGTTAGTATGTGAATTATTACAGGAGCTTGACCCCTACAAATTGATGGGCCCTGACGCCATCCACCCGAGGCTGTTGAGAGAGCTGGCTGATGTCATTGCGGGGCCACTCTCTATAATCTTCGAGAATTCATGGAGATCGGGGGATGTCCCAGAGGACTGGAGGAAGGCGAATGTTACCCCTGTCTACAAGAAGGGCTCAAGGGTGGATCCGGGCAATTATAGGCCCATCAGTCTTACTTCAGTCCCCGGGAAAGTTATGGAACGGATCCTCCTGGGGGCCATCACGAGTCAAATGAAGCACGTGATTGGGAAAAGCCAACACGGCTTCACTAAGGGCAGATCGTGCCTGACAAATCTGGTGGCCTTCTATGATAAAGTGACCTGCTCGGTTGACATGGGGCGAGTGGTTGACGTTGTCTACTTGGACTTCTCCAAGGCCTTTGATACCGTTCCCCACGGCCTCCTCCTGGAGAAATTGATGCATTATGGCCTGGACAAGTGGTCTGTGCAGTGGGTGAGGAATTGGCTGGCGGGCTGCACTCAAAGGTGGTGGTAAATAGGTCTTTTTCAAACTGGCAACCCGTCACAAGTGGGGTCCCCCAGGGATCGATATTGGGCCCAACGTTATTCAATATCTTCATAAGTGATCTGGATAACGGGATCAAGTGTAGCCTGATGAAGTTTGCAGATGACACCAAATTGAGTGGGGAAGTAGACACTCTGGAAGGGAGAGCCACCCTGCAGGAAGATCTGGATAGGCTGGAGAGTGGAACCTTATGAAGTTTAACAAAGACAGACAAGTGTAAGGTCTTGCACCTGGGAAAACAGAATCCAGGAGTGCAGCTCAGACTGGGATCCACCTGGCTAGAGAGCAGCTCCGTGGAAAGGGACCTGGGGGTCCGGGTGGACAGGAAGCTCAATATGAGTGAACAGCGTGCTGCTGCGCCAAGAAGGCCAATAGGATGCTGGGTTGTATCAAAAAGGGCATCGCCAGCAGAGATACAGAAGTCACTATCCCACTCTACTCGGCGCTTGTCAGGCCACACCTGGAATATTGTGTACAGTTCTGGTCCCTGTTATACAAAAAAGATGTGGACAGGCTGGAGGGGGTCCAGAGAAGGGCCACCAAGATGATCAAGGGTCTGGGCAGCCTGCCGTATGAGGATAGGCTGAGAGAGCTGGGCTTGTTCAGCCTTGAGAAAAGGAGGCTTAGAGGTGCTCTCATCACCATGTACCAGTGCTTAAAGGGGAGCTACAAAGAAGATGGAGACTCCCTTTTTACAAGGAGTCCCATGGTGAGGACAAGGGGTGACTGGTACAAGTTACTCCCAGGGAGATTCCGATTGGACACGAGAGGTAAATTTTTCACAATGAGAACAGTCAATCATTAGAATAATCTCCCCAGGGAAGTGGTTGACTCCGCTACGCTGAACACGTTTAAGACTCAGCTGGACGTGGTGCTGGGCCATCTCGTCTAGATTGTGCTAGAAAGGTTGGACCAGATGATCCTTGAGGTCCCTTCCAACCTGGTATTCTATGATTCTATGATTTAGCTAACACATTTTTCAATTACTTATTTGGATCAAACTGCTGGTCATGAAGCATTTAAAGTGCATTATACATTGTTTTTAGTTTACACATGGTATAAGTAGCTATTAGACACTCAAGATCATACTTCTTAATTTTTTAAAAGCAAACATACAATTTATATGATACACATATACTAAACCCAAAAAGTTTCCTAGCACCCAGTATTCTTTTTAGCACTAACCATCAATATTATCATAGACATATTTTCTGTTACTTCATGTAACCTGATGAAAGTTGAAAAATGCATGAACCCTAAAGCAAGGAAGGAGAGGTGGGGGGGTAGCCTTGTACGTTAGAGAGTGTTTTGAATGTCTAGAACTCAATGACAGTAATGATAAGGTTGAGTGCTTATGGGTAAAGATCAGGGGGAAGGCTAATAAGGCAGATATCCTGGTGGGAGTCTGTTACAGACCACCCAACCAGGATGAGGAAACAGATGAAGTATTCTACAAGCGGCTGGGAGAAGTCTCATGATCTCTAGCCCTTGTTCTCGTGGGAGACTTCAACTTACCAGATATCAGCTGGAAATACAACACAGCAGAGAGGAAGCAGTCTCAGAGGTTCCTGGAGTGTGTGGGAGATAACTTCCTGACGCAGCTGGTAAGGGAGCCAACCAGGGGAGGTGCCCCGCTGGACCTGCTGTTTACGAACAGAGAGGGCCTGGTGGGCAATGTGGTGGTCGGAGGCTGTCTTGGGCTCAGCGACCATGAAATGATAGAGTTTTCGATTCTTGGAGAAGTAAGGAAGGGGGTCAGCAGAACTGCTACCCTGAACTTTAGGAGGGCAGACTTTGGATTGTTTAGGAGCCTGGTTGACAGAGTCCCTCGGGAGGCAGTCCTGAAGGGCAAAGGAGTCCAGGAAGGCTGGATGTTATTCAAGGAGGAAATCTCAAAGGCGCAGGAGCAGGCCGCCCCATGTGCCGTAAGTCGAGCAGGCGGGGGAGAAGACCAGCCTGGCTGAACAGAGAGCTTTGGCTGGGACTCAGGGGAAAAAAAGAGAGTTTATGACCTTTGGAAGAAGCGGCAGGTGACTCAGGAGGACTACAAGGACGTTGTTAGGTTACGCAGGGAGAAGATTAGAAAGGCGAAGGCCCAGCTAGAACTTAAACTGGCCGCTGCCGTTAAGGATAACAAAAAATGTTTTTATAAATATATCAGCAACAAAAGGAGGGCCAAGGAGAATCTCCATCCTTTGTTGGATGCAGAGGGAAACATCGCCACAAAGGATGAGGAGAAGGCTGAGGTACTTAATGCCTTCTTTGCCTCAGTCTTTAATAGTCAGACTGGTCATCCTCAGGGTATTCAGGCCCCTGAGCTGGGAGATGGAGATAGGAAGCAGAATGAAGCCCCAATAATCAAAGAGGTAACAGTCACCGACCTGCTCCTCCACCTGGATGCGCACAAGTCCATGGGGCCAGACGGGATCCACCCGAGGATACTGAGGGAAATGGCAGAGAAGCTTGCCAGTCCACTCTCCATCATTTATCAGCAGTCCTGGTCAACCAGGGAGGTCCCAGATGACTGGAAGCTAGCAAATGTGATGCCCCTCTACAAGAAGAGTCGGAAGGAGGATCCGGGGAACTACAGGCCTGTCAGCCTGACCTCGGTGCTGGGGATGGTCATGGAGCAGATCATCTTGAGCGCCATTACGTGGCACGTGCGGGACCACCGGGGGATCGGGCCAGCCAGCATGGGTTTATGAAAGGGAGATCCTGCTTCACTAACCTGATCTCCTTCTGTGACAAGGTGACCCTCTTAGTGGATGAGGGGAAGGCTGTGGATGTTGTCTACCTGGACTTTAGTAAGGCCTTTGACACTGTCTCCCACAGCATTCTCCTGGAGAAGCTGGCTGCTCACAGCTTGGATAAGTGCACTCTGCGCTGCGTTAAAAACTGGCTGGACGGCCGAGCCCAGAGAGGGGTGGTGAATGGAGTCAAATCCAGTTGGCGGCCGGTCACGAGTGGTGTTCCCCAGGGCTCAGTACTGGGGCCGGTCCTGTTCAATATCTTCACTGATGATCTGGATGAGGGGATTGAGTGCACCCTCAGTAAGTTTGCAGGTGACACCAAGTTGGGTGGAAGGGTCGATCTGCTGGAGGGTAGGAGGGCCCTACAGAGGGACCTGGACAGGCTGGATCATTGGGCCGAGGCCAACTGCATGAGATTCAACAAGGCTCAGTGCTGGGTCCTGCACTTTGGTCACAACAGCCCCATGCAACGCTACAGGCTTGGGGAGGAGTGGCTGGAGAGCTGCCTGGCGGAAAAGGACCTGGGGGTGTTGGTTGACAGCCGCCTGAACATGAGCCAGCAGTGTGCTCAGGTGGCCAAGAGGGCCAATGGCATCCTGGCTTGTATCAGGAATAGTGTGGCCAGCAGGACCAGGGAGGTGATAGTGCCTCCGTACTCAGCACTGGTGAGGCCACACCTCGAGTACTGTGTTCACTTTTGGGCCCCTCACTACAAGAAGGACATCGAGGTGCTGGAGCGTGTCCAAAGAAGGGCAACAAAGCTGGTGAAGGGTCTAGAGAACAAGTCTTATGAGGAGCAGCTGAGGGAGCTGGGGTTGTTTAGTTTGGAGAAGAGGAGGCTGAGGGGAGACCTTATTGCTCTCTACAACTGCCTGAAAGGAGGTTGTAGCGAGGTGGGGGTCGGTCTCTTCTCCCTAGTAACAAGTGATAGGAGTAGAGGAAATGGCCTCAAGCTGCGCCAGGGGAAGTTTAGGTTGGATATTAGGAAAAACTTCTTCACCGAAAGGGTAGTCAGGCACTGGCACAGGCTGCCCAGGGAAGTGATTGAGTCTCCATCCCTGGAGGTATTGAAAAGACGGGTAGACCTGGTGCTTGAGGACATGGTTTAGTGGTGGACTTGGCAGTGATAGGTTAATGGTTGGACTCAATGATCTTAAGGGTCTTTTCCAACCATAATGATTCTATGATTCTATGACTCTTGACTTAACACTGAAGCACATCACCACAAAGGAAGTCATATCACCAAATATAGAACCTGAGTGATGGGATTTTATGGATGGATGATGATTATTTGCAGCACTTGGGAAAACCTGAGTAATGAATGTACTTCATCACTAGAACTGCAAGCAATTACCACCTGGTTATAAGACAGAAGACTAGCATCATCCTCAGTACTAAAATTTGCTCTAGTTTAAGTTAATACTGAAACTAACTCAAATGAACGAGTCCAGAAGGGGAGTGGGCCTATAGAAAAATAAATAGAATTTTTCTTAAATAGAAAAACATAAAACTGATTTTGTACCCAGTGACAGTAGAAGAGAGAAAAAAAAAATCTGTTTTTGAAATGGCCCTCAAACCGTTTTGTAAGGAGGTTATGATATGACGGATGCATTTGTAGTGGTATGGATTCAAGACGTGAAAAGACCCACCACACAAAATCATACATGTCTGTACAGTTTCTATGTCATATAAGAATTGGTTATCACCAAGGGATTTTAAACTATTCATATGTGCATTTACACCTCAAAAGACATGATCTCAAGTAAAGTAATACAGAAATGATCAAGAAACTGATCTGGGACCATATTTTATCAACAGTGTACGTACTATAAAAATTCTTTGTGCATAGTTACATAAAACTATGTATAAATAAAACCTTTATAAAAAATGTTACCAAAATGAAACAAAATGTTAAGAATATGAAAGTTCCTTGCATTCCAAGTAAACAACAGAGAACAAAGAAATTATGTTTTCCAGGCCCGTTTAACAAACAGAGAATAACTAAGAATAAATTCTGTTATCATTTAGCATGTAGTAACATACTACATATTATCATTTTACATTAGTTAAAATAGGGCTGTTCTCACAGGCTTTTATACATTGAAAACTGCTTAAACTCTGAAGTAATATGTATATTATACAAAGCCAGAAAAAAAGCCAGGAAACAGACAAAGCATTAAATTTTTAAAATAATTATGGTATTACAAATATATATTGGGTCTGGCTGAGATGGAGTTAATTTTCCCCATAGCAGCCCTCATAGTGCTGTGCTTTGTATTGTTAGCTAGAAAGGTGTTGATAACACACCAGTGTTCTGGCTACTGCTGAGCAGTGCTCCCACAGCATCAAGGCTGTCTCTCCAACATTCCCCCCTCACCAGTAGGCTGGGGGTGGGCAAGATCTTGGGAGGGGAAATAGCCAGGACAGCTGACTCAAACTGACCAAAAGGATATTCCATATCATATGACATCTGCTCAGCAATAAAAGCTAAGAGAAAGGAGGAGGGGGGGCATTCCCAGGCTGCCCAGGGAAGCGGTTGAGTCCCCATCCCTGGAGGTATTTAAAAGACATGTAGATGTAATGCTTTGGGACATGGTTTAGTGGTGGACTTGGCAGTGCTAGGTTAACGGTTGGACTTGATGATCTTAAAGGTCTTTTCCAACCTAAATGATTCTATGATTCTATGATTCCATGATTCGTTATTTACGACATCTGTCTTCCGGTGCAACCGCTACATGTACTGAAGCCCTACTTCCCAGGAAGTGGCTGGACATCACCTGCTGATGGGAAGCAGAGAATAAATCTTTTGTTTTCCTTTGCTTCTGTGCACAGCCTTTGCTTTTGCTTTATTAAACTGCCTTTATCTTGACCCACGAGTTTTTTTCCATCTTATTTTCTCCCCCCTGTCCTGCTGAGGAGGGGAGAGAGAGAGCGGCTTAGTGGACACCTGGCATCCAGCCAAGGTCAACCCACCACAACAACTCATGTAAGATGCAATAAATTTTCAATATCTTTATAATTAAAGCAGACAAAAAGCAAAGGTCATTCAAGTTTTAAGAGTTATCTAGAAGAAATAACTTTCATTTTTGATCTGATCAGAATTGTCCATATACATTTACCAAAGCTAGCAAGTGTCCATAAAAACATATGTTGAACATATATGCAATATAGAGAATAGGTATATAGATGTTAAAAGCTATGAAGAAAAAAAGGCTTTTACTTTAAAAGCTAACTATCGCTCTTTTTTTTTTTTTTAATTATTATTAAAGCAAGCACAGGTAATATGCTTTAATTTCTTAGGATTATTAGAAGAAAAGAACTAGGATTTTGGAGAAGGAAACTAACTCTGAATTATAATTTGTTATGCTTTCTAAAATTTTGTAGAATGTAGGTGTTTTAAGTGTGCTTGAAACCAGTCAATTTTTTTCATTAAGAACAAATGGCTAACTCAAAATGGAAAGATTAAATTGAAAAGAGTTGGTTTATGAATGAAATATCAACTGAGTAAATACTAACCACAAAACTACTGGAAGAATGCAAGGAGACTGTTAAGCTTTCTAAATGGTGATATATTTTAATATCCCTTTTTGTTTCTATTCTGAAAGACATTCTGAAATGGCTTACAGATTAAAAAGTTTTATTTCAAATTTGCAATGATGCTGGCAGGTCAGTACCTGTTTCTATGTCTATATCAGTACCTTATATCTGAGATATAAAATAGGGATGAAGCTCTGATTTGAGAATTTCACCACTTAAAGAAAACCATTTTTATTCAGACAACTTCTTCATTACAATGTTATGGACAATGAACTCATAGTTTCAGTTTTCAGGAAAAAAAGAAGTCGTCCATGGATGTTTTGGGAGACTCTGAATGCCATTCTTTCAGGATGGCAATTATTTATTATATAAATAATGGAGGAAAATAAAATAATTGGAGGAATGCATTGGGCAGAGTAGAGAAGGCTGAAAACATTCAGAAAAAGAATGGAAATTCACAGAACAGTGAGCAAGAACGAAAAAATCTTCCAAGAATTTGCATGCTGAAATAAACACTAAAGAAAACTGCAGCGTCTTCTGTCTAGAAGCCAGCAACTAAGATAGTTCCAGTACTCAAATTATTGACTTAATAGCATATACAAATATTCTACAACCTACTTAATATTACCACTTGTCATCACAAGGAACATATGTTAAATGATAATACAAACCCCAAAATACTTTCAGTTTAATAGAATTCTTGGAATGAATGCATTACCTTAACAACAGGATTCAGCAGAACAACACCTGATTTCTTTGTAATAATTTGCTTTGTTGTGTAATGATGGTCTATGAGCTGAGGAATAGTTGGAAACCCAGTTCCTTCAAAACGATACTGATTCTGTATGAAGGTAAAAGGAAATAATTGTTTCTGTACAAGCAAAATTTCAAAGAAACCGCAAAAGAACATTACCAAGCTTTCATCAATAGTAACAAAATAAAGATAAGTTTGCTTTTACAGAATTAAATCTCTATCCTAATCAATTTAATAACACTTCTACTGAAGTAAATGGAATGATGATCAGGAAGATAATAAATTAATAAATGCAAAATTACTGCATCACTCATTTAAAGCAACATAATAAAATAACTAGTTATTTAAACTATTATTTATTTATTTATTTAAAGGAAGCTCTTCTAATGTAAGAGGTGGGACAGTTTGGGACACTTAAGCTGTGACAGAATGAAATAAAAAGATTATAAACTGGAAGAAACAATACTAACTTCCAGAGTACCAAAGACTCTAAAAATAATAATAATAAAAAATACTAAAAAATAAACATCTGACAATCTAATAAACGAGATAAATAACACTATCTCACCCAGATCTTACTGCGCTTAGAACATTTTATAAAATTAACAAATCCCTAGCACAGAGTATGGACCCATGATTGGTCTTTAATAAGAAGTGTATATCAGAAGAGTCTACAAAGGCAGGCCATGCGTGTAATTTATAGAGAAGCTGAGCAAGACAAAATTCCTTTCTTTTCCTCTTGTACACTTTTTATCAGTTTATATCATTTTAGATACATAATTCAACATAATGGCAACAGAACTGTGGGATCTCTTAATATTTTCTTAGAAGCACATAAAATTTTCTTAGCAAAGAATGCTATAAGGTACTTTCAGGTACTAAGGAAAAAAAGAATATCTTCATTGCTTATGCCTGCCCTTACACTTGAGGGGGGGAAAAATGGTAAATTAGTATTTATTTCATCATCTTAAATTCTATGTTACGGCTAAGTGATTGGGAAGCAGAATAAACTACTGTGTCTATACAAGGTCTCAATATCTACAGTTAGAGGACTCTTCCCACAAGAGAGAAACTACTGT
This sequence comes from Platalea leucorodia, assembly GCF_965183815.1. Taxonomy (NCBI): domain Eukaryota; kingdom Metazoa; phylum Chordata; class Aves; order Pelecaniformes; family Threskiornithidae; genus Platalea; species Platalea leucorodia. Next base: position 42,849,087 of record NC_138859.1, read on the forward strand.
AAGCCAGCCAGCAGAATGGGCAACAATAAACAAAGACTACAATAAAAAAAAGCATAGATGGTGATTCAGGTTCATTTACAAAACTGGGCAATGAAAACCTCTACCACTGCCATGCAGATTTTTTTCTTTCTAACACCTACAATTAAAGTCTTTGCAGAATGCATTATACCAAGTTTTTCTTCATTAGGAATAAAAACATCCATTTCCTGTAATGTTTTATCACTATTAGTAAATAGAGCGTGGTCATGTCACTTAATTTTATCTTATTACTGGTTCTCTATTGTAAACATGCTTTCATAGTTTAAAATACTTGTTATGGTTTATTCCCCTAACGTCATTCACTAATTAATACTGACTCAGCTTTGCTTGTCCAGTAACACTAGTCTCCATTCCTTTCAAATAACCTCCTTCAAATTTCTGTTCTGATGATCCAAAAAACCTTAGCATGGTTAGGGTACTGATGTCCTGAGAGTCTGCCTAGCACAATAACCAGTACTACATAACATTTCCTCATACCAGACCCAGCCTTGCACTCATCTGCTGCCATTTAAGCTTACTTACCTTCAGAGCAGACAATGTTCTTTTATTCTGTGTATTTATTTACATGGGATCCTGATTAAAATCACTAACAAACAACAGTTTGAAAATAGCATAGCCTCAAAGAGGAACAGTGAAAAACAGAGTAGCCCTTAGTGACAGCAATGAATTATGATGCTTAAAACTGAAGGATGAATTGATTTATCATGCAAATACTTTTATTTGGATTAGCACTTAAAAATATTTGCAAAACTAGAAAGAATACTTATGCAATTAAAGGACCACTGTTAAAACAGGTATATGTTGTACTTCTGCTCTGCAGTCTTTGATTCAGAAGAAAATTTAAGGCCAGTGGAGACCAAATCTGTCAGTGATGCAAGAGTGTGATTTGACCAGTCACAGAGAGCTGATTCAACACTATTTATACCAATGTGAAAAAAAATTCTTACACTTTACTCTCAGCAAACTTCCCTACCAAGATGTTCATGAATCCAGTCACTCTTGTCATATGGCCATAACGCTCCCACCACTTATTAAATGCTTTTTAGGGTTAATAAGCTTTTTTAAAAAAAATAAAGATTTTTTCACAATAAATGCAGATAATTTGACCTATAAGAGTGTATAAGGAGTCTTGCATTTCTTTAAGAAAAAAAGATTTTAGCTTCCATGATTGTCAAGAAAATCTCCCACAAATTAATCCCAAGAGCGGATGAACATAAGATGCTACTACTAAATGTACAAGCAGAGAGCTCTAGTGACCTGATAATGTTTGGATTATGCAATATTAAACAGTATGAATCTTACATTTCTAATATAATATCTAAGAGAAAGTAGTGAAATTATGGGAATTTATTTACAGTTCTGTAAATTTTTCTTGGAAAAGTGGATATTAAAAAGCATCAGATTACAGATAAGGGTAGCCTCAAAGTAATACTTATATAAAAAAAAAAAAATCTCTATTTTAACTGACTTCAAAGCCCAGTCCCAGTCTACATTTTTGAAGCCCCACTGAAGTATGACACATACAATGATTTACACAAAATTATTTCAGCCACACTAAGCACATACCGTGCATTTAATTCTGCTGAGTAAGGATCAGAGCTCCAAGGTTCTTACAGGACTGTGTCTGTCTAGGTATAGGTAGTTTTATTGCTCTTATTTTCTCATTCAGCACTCTGATATACCAAAATACTTTAAGGTCATCAAAATAAAATAAACACTGACTTTTTGTCAATTGTTAAATCCTAAAAGGAAAGCTATGGGTGAAAATTAACAAAAACCCCAGACAGACCAGTGTCCATATTGATCCTATAAAAACCTTCCAACTTCTATGAAGTTTGAACAATACTACTACCCCTCATTAAAAAAAAAAATAAACCAGCAACACAATACTGACTTCCCTAGGTATGCTGCATCAGCTGGGGATTTAGACTGGGAAACATAGTGTAAATATAGTTATGCTACCAAATTTGTGCATTTGTCTGTATAGTTTGACTGAAGTTTGGGAGATTTTTATTGCATCAGACTGAAGTATGTTTTGTCAGTGTTGCTGAATCAAAACTGAGATTGATTTGCTAGTATAGTGTACCTATATTCACAGAGTAAAGAGCTAGAAGCATTTTAGTGATGTTATGAGCACTGTCTTATTTTGAATGAGTTTGAAATTCTGAAAGATAAAAAGAAAAATACATATATAAATAAAAACAAGAAATGCATTAAAAATAAAAAGTAATACATTGGGTAAAAGTGAATAAATATTAATGTAGTTTAAAATGACCAGTTTTTCCTAAGTTAGAGAAACAAAGGGACCAATTTTGGTCTTTACTCAGCAGCATACATGCTATGTAATAATCACAAGCATTTGTGTTCTGCTGAACAAAATAAATAACATCCATAAGGCTAAAAAGAACACATGTATCCCCAAAGCAGCATGGACTTCAATTCCCAGCTATATACAAAACAGCACAGAATGTTTTCTCCTAAGTGAATGTTTCCATTTTTCAGGAAGATTCAATGGAATCATTACAATCTGAATTAAAAGTAGCCTAATAAGCACCAAATGTGAAAATAAGTATAAAAAAAAATAAATGTATATGCATAAATTAGTAGTAATAAGTTCTGGATTTCAAAACATTTACAGAAATATCTTGGTTTTTTCAACATAGGATAAAAGATGTAGAATAGCCTCATGTTTCATATTTTTCTTTTATTCCCCAAAATTACCTTTTCCTCCAATTTGAGCACTGATGGAAATATTTCCAACAGCTTTCATATTTTCATATAAAGGTTAAAGCTATGTGTCATAGTAAATTATGTAGATACTAAATTGTTTAGCTGAAATAATTAACTTCCTGACATTAAATATTTAGTACCATATCAGAGACGTACATCAGCATATTGTATGATAAAGTGTCTCCGTTGTCCATCTGAAAACACAGAAAGGACATATTCACCAGGTTTCCCATGGCTCTCTCGCACCAAGAAGTCTCCTTGCTGTTTTAACAGCTCCTGGGCTTCTATTCTTGGAATTGCACCATGATACCAGTCTTGCTCTGCCAATGGTTTCTCAGTGGTTGATATTACATCAAAGAACTTGGAAAAAATATCAAAGAAAAATGTTACTATAACAGTACATTTTTAGAGTTTAGTTTTCCATGAAAAGCATGATAAACAACAATAATTTCTATTTCTGTATCTAAAATGTGTATTTCTATTAACAAACAAAATTAAGGCTATTTATTTACACTAAAGGCATATTGATCACCTTTTTTTTATTACTTAAAAAAATACTGACCAAGCTATCACCCTTTCTCACACATTCTGACATGCTATTAACAACAGTTCAAAATTAAGCATGTCTTTATCCAGAGACAAATTTCTGCGACATAAGAACATAAGAAAGTAAGACATTAAGTTTTCAAAAGTATTTGTATTGGCTAAATTATTTTCATAGAACTTAAAAATCCCATTCCAAATCAATTAATAATTCTAAGAGCCATTTTCTTCCTAGCATTTACACTGTAACAGAGAATAGGAACTTGGGCATATTGTGCTTATGATCTGACATACAGTTTCTGAAGGCACAAAGATTCTAAGATACTATTTTCATTTGTTATAAATGGAAGGTAATGAGTTTTAACCTATAACTTCACATATTAATTTTAAACAAGCTTACATTGTTTAAGAAAACATTTAGAAAAGCATTTTTTCAATGACTACTTCAGATTTATTTGTTATAGCTAGACTGAGAAGCCCTTACTTAGGCTGTACATTATTAAAAATCATTAATGCCAGAGCTCATACAAATTCTCACTGCCAGAGTGATAAATCTCTGAATAAAATAATGGACTCCATTTGCATCATGAGTTGAACACATATCTGACCATGTCCCAGAAAAGCCTGTTGAACTGCATTTTAGATAACAGAATGAAAACTGAATCCTCAATAAAGCCCTATCAAACAGATACAAATGAAACCTACAATTCTGAATGAACCTCAGCTACTGATCTACCCAGATGAAACAAGGTTTTTCTTCTTCATATCATCAAGGATGATATGATATTTCTGCCATACAGGATTGGGAAAGAGAACAGAAACATCCCAGTGATGCACGCAAGAGAAAAAATTTGACACAATGTAACTCTGGGCAGACTAGAGACCACCTGCACATTTAAGGTCTCCCTGAGGAATCGTTCAGGTTAAGATGACTTATGTAACAAAAAATAACACTAGGAAGAACTTCAAACTCTCAGAGAAGAAACATGTAGACCCCAGAAAGAAAGCCTATACAGGACTTCAGAAGGTTGTGATAAGTGGCACAAAGTGCAGTTGGAGGCAAGTCACTAGTGGTGTACCTCAGGGATCGATACTGAGTCCAACTGTTTAACCTCTTCATTAGTGACCTGTATGCTGGGACAGAGTGCACCCTCAGCAAGTTTCTAAACAATGCAAAGCTGGGAGGAGTGGCTGATACACCAGATGGTTGTGCTGCCATCCAGAGGGACCTCAACAGGCTGGAGAAATGGACAAAGAAGAACCTCATGCAGTTCAACAAGGGGAAGTGCAAAGTCCTGCATCTGGGGAGGAATAACCCCAGGCACCAGTACAGGCTGGGGACTGACTGGCTGGAAAGCAGCTCTGCAGAGAAGGACCTTAACCCCAAGGAGAAGGTCCTGGTGGACACCAAGCTGACCATGAGCCAGTAATGCACCCTTGCAGCAAAGAAGGCCAACAGCCCCCTGGCCTGGATTAGGAAGAGCGTTACCAGCAGGTGGAGGGAGGTGATCCTTCCTGTCTACCCAGCACTGTTGAGGCCACACCTGGAGTCCTGTGTCCAGTTCTGGGCTCCCAAGTATAAGAGACATGGACATACTGGAGAGAGTCTGGCAAAGGGCCACAAAGATGATTAAAGATTGGAGCATCTTTCATATGGGAAGTGGCTGAGAGCTGCAACAGTTTAACTTAGAGAAGAGAAGGCTCAGGGGGGGACCTTATCACTGTGTATAAATACCTGATGGGAGGGAATGAAGAGCTCTTCTCAGTAGTGCCCACTGACAGGACAAGAGGTAATGAGCACAAATTAAAATACATGAAATTCCATCTGAACACAAGAAAACACTTTACTGTGAGGGTGATCAAATACTGGAACAGGTTGCCAGAGAGGTTGTAGAAGCTCCATCTATGAAGGTATTTAAAACCCGACTGGATGTGGTCCTAAGCAACCTGCTCTAGATGACCCTTACTGAGCAGGGGGGGTTGGACTAGATGATCCCAAGAGGTCCCTTCCAACCTCAACAATTCTGCAATTCTGTATAAAAAAATGCCTTTAAGTCTGGGGGTTCTTAGCTTGCTTTCTAAGTTATATCTCAAATGGGCTAATTTTGACCATGATCCTGATGGAAAACTGGAAAATATATTTAAGAGTCTGACAGAGACTCATAGTCTCAGACATCAACATTGGGATCTAGAGCCCTGGGTGTCTATTGTATCAGGGATATTTTTAGACATGAGATCTGAGACCAACACTATAACCAATAGACCCATCGCTAGAAAGAGTGAGTATGCTCTATTACAGATTCGGAGAGAAGTGGGACTGTGTAAGAAATAATAACAGCTTGAACAAAAAGTACCCAGTCAGAGTTTTTTAGGATAGAAAAGGGATGTACTCCAGTGTAATGCATTTATTAGCATAATGAAGTACTAAAATATCAGAATATTGTTCAGCCAAGAAGGCAGTCCTATTTTTCAATTTCATCAACAGTTAAATACTTCTCAGACTGGAGCTGTCTACCATTGTTAAAGTTAAATGACACAAAGCTATTCTCTTTCAGATATTCCTAAAACAAAAATAATCTTTCAAAATGTTATAAAAGATGTGACCGGTACCTCCTGCTCTTGACCCCTGGTAATAGTGTCGTCATCATTCTGCCAAGGATCCCAAACAGAACCTGTCCATCCCCTTAGTGTCAGGTGACAAGAGGTTATTTATTTTGTTAAGGGATATTAGGAGTAGTCACCTCCTCCAGCATCCCCATCCCAGGACTTCCTCCTGCCCGGCCACTGGAGCCCAGTCCAGTGAGCCCAGGGACACGGGATCTCTGCCCAGGCTGAGGGACACAGCTACTACTTTCCCATTTGCAGATTCAACCAATAGCAAAGCTGAGCACGTATACCAGACACACACACACACACACACACACAGAGGACACTGACACGGCCAGTTACACAGACTGCCACAGACAAGGTGCTGCCTTCAACAGCACCTACATATAGGACTCATAAAACATAACTATAGGCAGCCAAGTTCCCTTCCTCCTCTTTGGCTGGTAGAGATAGGTCACTAGTGAAGGCACACACATGTCATTCTCTAGATTCACAAGCCCACACATATTCATGGATCCCCTGAGTATCAGCACGGCCCCTAAGTCTGTCCAATACCACTGCCTGGATCTCAGGCCCTCTTAACCACTCCACAGGTCTCCTACTTACCAGCTAGTCCAGCTCGATGCTTGTTAGCAGACACGTGCTCACACACTCGTCCCACAGGCACTCTACACTCGCAAGTCCCCCTGGGTATACCAGCAGGGACCCTTGCCTGCCTGATACCCCTGCCCAGACCCAGGGCCTCCTACTTGCCGGCTAGTCCAGCTTGAAGTTTGCTAGCAAATTCCACACGCACACTTCCCTAGACACTAGGTTTGGAGAAGATACAGACAATTGGACATCCCCTCCTCCCAGCAGCCAACACCAAGCATGTGGGTTGTGACCCACTGTCCTGCTCCAGTTGCTGACACAGAGCCCCTCACTTGCCTCACTCATGACAGTCCCTTCCAGTAGCTGGTTTTTGGGACACACACTATTCCCACCCCAGTGGCTGGAGGCAAGAGACCCCCACTCAGTCCAGTAGCTGACACTACAGGCCAGAGGCACCTACACCCTTGGTCTGACACTAGTAGCTGACACCAAATCCACCCACACTGGTCCCATCAGTAGCTGGCATTCCAGGCACAAAGTCGGTAGGACCCTACCTAGGTCGAGAGCTATGGCCCCTACAACTACTGATGCTAGCACCCTCACTTGCTCCAGTAGCTGACATCACAGGCCAGGGGAGCCTACCCCCCTCCCCGCCCCTGACTCCAGCAGCTGGAACCAAATCCACTCATATAGCACACAGGTCACACCAGTAGCTGGTGCTTAGTCCTTGCAGCACACACACACGAGACAGAGTGAGATTACACAGAGAGACAGTTAAGAAAATATTTAATAAGAAGATGTAAGAAGATAGGATAGACTGCGGTCAGGCGCAGGGCTCAGCCAGACAAGCATACTGACTGGCCCCGTTCTACCTGCGACCAGCTCCTTTGATAGTCTTTTCTGTCTACCCTCTTCTTTGTTCATCCCTGCTCCCCCTTCTCCTGCACACTGTCTCATCAATTGGCATAGCTCCACCTACCTCTCTCAAACATCCTGGACCCTCAGGTTTGCATCCTTATCAGTTGCAAAGTCCCTGTTTGCCTGCAGTTTCTTGATAGCCCCTCAATTAGTGTGACTGACCAGGTTTGTTTCTGATTATTGTCTTTGTTAAGGCTAATTGGTAAGGTTTTCTGTCTCTGTGTATTTGTCTCCCTCCCTTTCCTTACCCTATCAGCTGAAGAAATAATCACTCTCACACTCCACATATCCTAACCAATTAGTGTGACTGGCCAGGTTTGTTCTCATCACAACCTCCCTTATCATTCATCCCTCAGGTTTGTCTCTGTCTGTTTTTGTTTATGACTCCTTTGATCAGATACCCTGTCCTGATTTCAGCTGGGACAGAGTTAATTTTCTTCCTAGTAGCTGGCATAGTGCTGTGTTTTGGATTTAGGATGAGAATAATGTTGCTAACACACTGATGTGTTAGTTGTTGCTGAGCAGTGCTCACACTGGTCAAGGACTTCTCAGCTTCCCAGGCTCTGCCCGGTGCACAAGAAGCTGGGAGGGGGCACAGCCAGGACAGCTGGCCCAGACTGGCCCAAGGGCTATGCCATACCATACGGTGTCATGCTCAGTATATAAACTGGGGGGAGTTGGCTGGGGGGGAGTGATCGCTGGATCGCTGCTCGGGGACGGGCTGGGCATCGTTCAGCGGGTGGTGAGCAATTGCATTATGCATCAATTTTTTTGTTGTTGATGATGATGATGATTATTTCCTCTTCCTCTGCTGTCCTATTAAACTGTCTTTATCTCAACCCACGGGTTTTACTATATTTTCCCGATTCTCTCCCCCATCCCACTGGGAGGGAGGTGAGCGAGCAGCTGTGTGGTGCTTAGTTGCTGACTGGGGTTAAACCACAACATTCCATTAAAGAAGCAGACACTCTCCTTCCAAATACCCTTACATATTTGACCATTTATTGTTCAAAGATGCTGCATTTGACTGACCTTTGCTACATGATCAAGAAATGTTATGGGGTTCAAAGTAATAAAATCTTTCCCACAGAAACACTTCTAAGGATAAAAAAGAGTTCAATGTCAACAAGCTTGTTCATCGACTTCACAAAAGAAGTTTAAAAAAACTCACGTCTGACAATTGTGACAGCTCCTATAAAATGGATATTATGCAGTATGATCACGGAACTCATTTTATAGCTTACAAAAGAGGCAACCACCAGATAAGAACACCTGCTTATGTTCAAACTGGGTCAAGTCTCAGTCACTTATGAGATTATCATGTTCACATCCCAGAAAAAAAAATCTTTATTACACAGAAAAAACAGGGAACATTTTAGACATTGCTAATTATGGTATTATTTATAACACTAACACTGACACGCCTGAGGGATGGGATGCCATCCAGAGGGACCTGGACAAGCTGGAAAAGTGGGCCTGTGTGAACCTCCTGAGGTTCAACAAGGCCAAGAGCAAGGTCCTGCACCTGGGTCGGGGCAATCCCCAGTATCAGTACAGGCTGGGGGATGAAGGGATTGAGAGCAGCCCTGAGGAGAAAGACTTGGGGGTACTGATAGACGAAAAGCTGGCCATGAGCCGGCAATGTGCTCTCGCAGCCCAGAAAGCCAACCGTATCCTGGGCTGCATCAAAAGAAGCGTGGCCAGCAGGGCGAGGGAGGTGATTCTGCCCCTCTACTCTGCTCTGGTGAGACCCCACCTGGAGCACTGCGTCCAGCTCTGGGGTCCTCAGTACAGGAAGGACATGGACCTGTTGGAGCGGGTCCAGAGGGGGGCCACAAAAATGATCAGAGGGATGGAACACCTCTCTTATGAGGAAAGGCTGAAAGAGCTGCGGTTGTTCAGCCTGGAGAAGAGAAGGCTGCAGGGAGACCTTATTGCGGCATTTCAGTACTTAAAGGGGGCTTATAAGAAAGATGGGGACAGACTTTTTAGCAGGGCCTGTAGCGATAGGACAAGGGGTGATGGTTTTAAACTAAAAGAGGGTAGATTTAGACTAAACACAAGGAAGAAATTTTTCACGATGAGTGTGGTGAAACACTGGAATGGGTTGCCCAGAGAGGTGGTAGATGCCCCATCCTTGGAAACATTCAAGGCCAGGCTGGATGGGGCTCTGAGCAACCTGATCTGGTTGTAGATGTCCCTGCCCATGGCAGGGGGGATGGACTAGATGTCCCTTAAAGGTCCCTTCCATCCCAAAGCATTCTATGATTCTATGATTCTAACATCAACCTTCCCCCTTCTTTTAAATTTGTTTAAACATATATTTATTTCTTTAGAAGAAACCAATGAAAATTCCACAACGTATCCTATGCTTGTTGTCTCCTACCTAACATTACCTTTAATTTTGGTCATATACTATTGGTTAATCATAACTGAGGTAGAAATTGCTTTATTTTTTTCTGATGAAACAATAAGTAATTGGTCATGTTTTGTACGTTATTGAAATTGTATTATTTTTTATGAAAAAGTCTTCCTACTCCAACATATTTTCTGTATGATACAATATTCACCCTGACTGCTTATTAAAGAAAACACGGCTGAAAGCCCAGAAAGATCAGTACAAATGCAAGATGTATAATCATTTTAATACTGATTTCAATTCAATTTATCACTTAGCACTAACATTTCTACTGCATTTTATAGTTAGAATAAAATGGTGTAAATACAAGAAAGGTTAGTCTCTAAAGAAGATAGATAGAAGAAAGAATGTTATGGGCACAAAAGTAGTTTACAATTCCCACCTATTTTCTTAGCAAGTTTAAAGAATAGTAAGCTGCTTGAAATTACGAACTAGATATCTGAAAGAAAAAGTTTACATTCTAGGCCTCAGTGTTTTACAGTTTCACTGATAAAAAGATCTTTTGCCCATTTTTATGTACACACTCACAGGAGCATTTTCAAATAAGTAACTGAACAGCTTACATGGAGAAAATTTTTTCTAAGATTTTTGCTGTTATTTTTATCTTCCAGTCAAATAACAATTAACATAAAATCATACAAAAGGAGAACTCACACTGAAGAACTGCTACTTCCACCTCCAGTCCTTTTTTCCCTTTTCTTTTTTCTTTAAAAATGTCCATTTGTTCCCACACTTTACTCATGAGATAGTTCTCTTTCTGTGGGGAGGGAAATGCCCTCATATACTTCTTCATGCTCTTCATGTACCCATTAGTGTCTTTTTTGCTTATTATTAATCTCCTTTCCTCCCCCTACTGAACAATCCATTGAAACAGCAGTTACTCTCCAACAACAGTAAACGAAGCAGTCTCAAGCTGCTTTTTCAAAGCTGCTGATTTTTTGAGTGAAAAACTGAGCACAGTATTGTATTACTTCTAACTTTAAAAAGAGAGAATATTCTTGCACTCGCACTGTCAATGAAAAGACAATAAAAATGGAAATTATATGTTAATAACTAAAAGGTTACTTAATACTTTATTTTCAAATATATTCTGAGCTCAGACTTTATGTACTACTTTATTTTCCACCTTTAAACAAAGAAAACATTTTTTCAAGACATTTTTTCCATCCCCATGTAAAAGAGAGGCAGAGACATGGATTAGAAAGTAAAGCAACACATTTTAGTCGATATTTTGAGAGTATGGAGTATCTCTCAGCCCTGCCACTAGGCTCAGTGAAAACTGATTTATTCCTACATTTTATTGGTTTTGCATGGCAAGGTTTTGGTAGCAGGGGGTGCTACAGGGGTGGCTTCTATGAGAAGCTGCTAGAAGCTTCCCCGGTGTCCAATAGAGCCAATGCCAGCCGGCTCCAAGACGGACCCGCCGCTGGCCAAGGCTGAGCCAATCGGTGATGGTTGTAGCGCCTCTGTGATAACATATTTAAGAAGGGGGAAAAAAGTTCTGTGCAACGGCAATTGCAGCCGGAGAGAGGAGTGAGAATATGTGAGTAGAACAACTACGCAGACACCAAGGTCAGTGAAGAAGGAGGGGGAGGAGGTGCTCCAGGCACCGGAGCAGAGATTCCCCTGCAGCCTGTGGTAAAGACCGTGGTGAAGACCATGGTGAAGCAGGCTGTCCCTGTACAGCCTATGGAGGTTAATGATGGAGCAGATATCCACCTGCAGCCTGTGGAGCAGGTGGATACATCCTGAAGGAGGCTGTGACCCTGTGTAGAGCCTGTGGTGGAGCAGGCTCCTGGCAGGACCTGTGGACCCATGGAGAGAGGAGCCCACGCTGGAGCAGGTTTGCTGGCAGGACTTGTTATCCCACAGGGAACCCACACTGGAGCAGTCTGTTCCTGAAGGACTGCACCCCATGGAAAGGACCCACGCTGGAGCAGTTCGTGAAGAACTGCAGCCCGTGGGAAGGACTCACGCTGGAGCAGTTTGTGGAGAACTGTCTCCTGTGGGAGGGACCCCATGCTGCAGCAGGGGAAGACAGTGAGGAGGAAGGAGTGGCAGAGATAATGTCTGATGAACTGACTGCAACCCCCATTCCCCGTCCGCCTGCACTGCTCAGGGAGAGGAGGTAGAGAATTCGGGAGTGAAGTTGAGCCTTGGAAGAAGGAAGGAGTGGGGGGAAGGTGCTTTAAGTTTTGGTTTTATTTCTCATTACCCTACTCTAATTTGATTGGTAATAAATTGCCAAGCCACTCTCCATCATTTATCACCAGTCCGGGTCAACCAGGGAGGTCCCAGATGACTGAAAGTTAGCAAATGTGACGCCCCTCTACAAGAAGGGTCAGAAGGAGGATCCGGGGAACTACAGGCCTGTCAGTCTGATCTCAGTGCCGGGGAAGGTCATGGAGCAGATCATCTTGAGTCCCATCACGTGGCACATCTAGGACAACCAGGGGATCAGGTCCAGTCAGCATGGGTTTATGAAAGGGAGGTCCTGCTTCACTAACCTGGTCTCCTTCTGTGACAAGGTGACCCGCTTGGTGGATGAGGGGAAGGCTGTGGATGTTGTCTACCTGGACTTTAGTAAGGCCTTTGACACTGTCTCCCACAGCATTCTCCTGGAGAAGCTGGCTGCTCACGGCTTGGATAAGTGCACTCTGCGCTGGGTTAAAAACTGGCTGAATGGCCAAGCCCAGAGAGGGGTGGTGAATGGAGTCAAATCCAGTTGGCGGCCGGTCACGAGTGGTGTTCCCCAGGGCTCAGTACTGGGGCCGGTCCTGTTCAATATCTTCACTGATGATCTGGATGAGGGGATTGAGTGCACCCTCAGTAAGTTTGCAGGTGACACCAAGTTGGGTGGAAGGGTCGATCTGCTGGAGGGTAGGAAGGCCCTACAGAGGGACCTGGACAGGCTGGATCGTTGGGCCGAGGCCAACTGTATGAGGTTCAACAAGGCTCAGTGCCGGGTCCTGCACTTGGGTCACAACAACCCCATGCAACGCTACAGGCGTGGGGAGGAGTGGCTGGAGAGCTGCCTGGCGGGAAAGGACCTGGGGGTGTTGGTCGACAGCTGGCTGAACATGAGCCAGCAGTGTGCTCAGGCGGCCAAGAGGGCCAATGGCATCCTGGCTTGTATCAGGAATAGTGTGGCCAGCAGGACCAGGGAGGTGATAGTGCCTCCGTACTCGGCACTGGTGAGGCCGCACCTCGAGTACTGTGTTCACTTTTGGGCCCCTCACTACAAGAAGGACATCGAGGTGCTGGAGCGTGTCCAGAGGAGGGCAACGAAGTTGGTGAAGGGTCTAGAGAACAAGTCTTATGAGGAGCGGCTGAGGGAGCTGTAGTTGTTTAGCCTGGAGAAGAGGAGGCTGAGGGGAGACCTTATCGCTCTCTACAACTGCCTGAAAGGAGGTTGTAGTGAGGTGGGGGTCGGTCTCTTCTCCCTAGTAACAAGTGATAGGATGAGAGGAAACGGCCTCAAGCTGCGCCAGGGGAAGTTTAGGTTGGATATTAGGAAAAACTTCTTCACCGAAAGGGTAGTCAGGCACTGGAACAGGCTGCCCAAGGAAGTGGTTGAGTCTCCATCCCTGGAGGTATTTAAAAGAAGGGTAGACCTGGTGCTTGAGGACATGGTTTAGTGGTGGACTTGGCAGTGCTGGGTTAACGGTTGGACTCAATGATCTTAAGGGTCTTTTCCAACCTTAACGATTCTATGATTCTATGAAATTAAACTAATTTCCCCAAGTCGAGTCTGCTTTGCCTGTGATGGTAATTGGTGAGTGATCTCTCCCTGTCCTTATCTCGACCCACGAGCCTTTTGTTATATTTTCTCTCCCCTGTCCTGCTGAGGAGGTGAAGTGATAGAGCGGCTTGGTGGGCACCTGGTATCCAGCTAAGGTCAACGCATATACCATATGAAACCAAAATCAGCTTCACTGAAGAAATGAAAAGTCTTGAGTATTCCATCCAAAACCAACCCTGTAAAAGTAAAAATGCACAGACCCTAAAATTATAAGATAAAAGCAATCATATTGTAAAAAAACCCCCTCTTTTAGAAAGAACATCCCTCTGTACTAAAGGTCATCATTATTAAACATAAAAAAATAAAAATATTTAAAATAAAGGAAATTATGCATGCAGTTATCCCATAAACAGTAACAGATGTCTGTGACAGGCTGAAATTCCCCCATTGGCAAAAAAAAGACTAATTTATCTGAAGGGAAAAAGCTGGTATTCAAGCTGCAATTCATTCAGTCTCTTCATTCAATTCATGCATAGCACAGTATCAGAAGTACATGAAAGTTGTCCCTTTTTTTTGTTTTCTCTCCTCAGCTGATTAAACTTATATCTTTCGCTGGTACAGACAACTGACGTATTTTGTCTGATAAAAGCCACCTGAATCCCTAACCTCACTGTATTTTCTCCTGTATTACCTTTTACCTTCTTATTCTGAGAACCTGTAAATAGTTTAAGTACTAACACATAATTAACAATTAACCTCATCTTTGCTAAACTCCTGGTTGCTTGAGAAAGTACAGGGTTTCTCTGCTACTTTCTTTAGGTGACACTAAAAAATAAATTAGTTTTCTCTAAACATGAAATTAATTAAACTTCTCTCACCAATTAATTATGAGACAACATTTTTGGAATAATACTACATTTAAACCAAGATAAGGTTTCCCACTAAAATTTTCAATATATTTAAAATATATAATATGAAACCAGGTAGTTAACATTATGTTTTTATTTAGACTACATTCTATAAAAGAATCAGTACTGGTCCTTTTTCTACTCTTCTTCTAGATTCTATTTTGCATTGCTCTATTTAAAACAAACAAACAAATTGTTTTATGTATATTTTTTTAATAATACACCTTCCAGAATCAAGTTGTATACTTTGTTGATGGATATTAAGTTTGAAGTACCAGTTTATACATTTAGCAATCAGCAGAGTTATGTAATTGTCAACAGGAAAAAGCTGAGCAGCTAACCACATTAAGAGCTAAGTACTAATTTATGAAGCAAATTTTATCTGTATATGCATGGTTAGCTTTTATAATACACATGAAATCACTAAATCACAACACACAAAAACAAAACGAAAAACTGATTGGTTTATATACTCTGATGTTGAAGCTCATTTAAATAAAAGCTAATCTAGAGTACATTCGTTAATTAGATTTGTCTTTCTGCCTCAATTGACCCAATTCTGATCCCATTTCTCCCAAACATATTCCAAAGCTTCAGTAAGCCCACCTACCATATATTTATACCCAGATTTACACCAACTACAAATAGTGATATGAATTGGCATGAAAATCAGAACGAAGCACAGAAATTATTTATTTGAAGTGATACTTTAATGAAAACTGATGACAATTTTGACAGACTTCCTCTGGTTTCATCCTAAATTTTTTATCTTGATCCTCTTTAAAATTTGTTCTCTCTCCCATTTTTTGTCTGAAGTGGTTTTAGATAGATTTTTTTACATTAAAAAAAAAATCCTAACAAGTTGTTTAATGCATCAAAACAGAAAGTTAAAGGCTATGTCTCACCAACACAAAGAAGAGGTCATAGCAAGCTGTGCAACCTGCTCTAGGTTAACCTGCTTTAGCAGAGGGGTTGGACTAGATGATCTCCAGAGGTCCCTTCCAACCCCAGCCATTCTATGATTCAGTGATTTTCAGTGAGGATTGAAACAAGATGTATAATATCTAATTCCATAAATAGCACCAGTTCTTGATGCTTGTATTGGGTTTACATGACAAGGCTTTGGTAGCAGGGGGCTGCAGGGGTGACCTCTTTGAGAAGAGACCAGGGGCTACCCCTGTGATAGACAGAGCCAGTTTCAGCTGGCTCCAAAACAGACCCACCACTAGCCAAAGATGAGCCAGAGACACTGGTGGCGCCTCTGTGATAACATATTTAATAAAGGGTAAAAAACGCTGTGCAGTATCTATGAGAGAGAGGAGTGAGGAAAAATGTGAGAGAAACAACCCTGCAGACACCAAGGTCAGTGAAGAAGGGGAAAGAGATGCTTCAGGTGCTGAAGCAGAGATTCCCCTGCAGCCCATGGTGAAGACCATGGTGAAGCAGATTGTCACCCTGCAGCCCATGGAGGACCATGATGGAGCAGATATCCACGCTGCAACCCGTGGAGGACCCCATGCCACAGCAGGTCGATATGCCCTGAAGGAAACTGCAGCCTGTGGAGAGGAACAGGTTTTCTGGCAGGAGCTGTGGCCTGTGGGAGACCTACACTGGAGCAGTCTGACGTTCCTGAAGGACTGCACCCCATGGAAAGGACCCATACTGGGGCAGTTCTTGAAGAACTGCAGCCCATGGGAAGGACCCCACACTGGAGCAGGGGAAAAGTGTGAGGAGGAAGGTGTGGCAGAAATGAAGTGTTATGAACTGACTACAACCACCATTTCCCATCCCCTCTGTGCCGCTTGGGGTGGGAGAAGGTAGAAGAGTCAGGAATGAAGGAATGACATTGAGCCTGGGAAGAAGAGGGGAGTGGGGGAAGGTGTTTTTAGTTTTGTCTTTGTTTTTCACCATCCAACTCTATTTTTAATTGGTATTAAATTAAATTTATCTTCTCCAATTCGAGTCTGTTTTGTCCAACTGGTAAGCAATCTCCCTGTCTCTATCTCAATCCACGAGTTTTTTAATCTTATTTTCTCCCCCTGTTCTGTTGAGGAGGTGGGAGTGAGAGAATGCCTTAGTGGGCATCTGGCAGCCAGCCAACGTTAACCCACCACAAGTAGTAGTAGTAGTAATAATAATAATAATTCATATGATGGTGCCTCTATAATAAATATAGGAAATATAATTATTGCAGTGATGGGTAAAACATGCCTGATCATCTAACCTACTGCAGAATATCATAATATACACCATTACTAGTAAATCTACCACACAGGAAATGGTAATCTTGCAAGTACAGCACCAATCTGGGAGCGGCAAAGAATACAAATTCTTTTTTCTGAAGTACAATAAAGTTGTTCTGACATACTATTATGTCACAATATTATATCCACTGATCAGTCAGAACTGTGCTGTTTAAGTCATTTTAATATAATTTTTTCCTGTGTAAATAGAAATGTGTGATAATTCAGAAAAAAATCCTACTTAAGCTGTAAAAATAAGAGAATTCTACATTGTTGATACTACTTACTGATGATGAGCCCAACATGGATTTTGGAGATCTTATAATTCCAGCTATGGAGTGACGTATAGTGTCCAACTTTGAGACTTTGTCCTTCTTGTCCTAGGAGAAAAAGTAATATCTCCAGTAAAACCAAGCAAATCAATATGGATTTACCTCTGTGCATTAATAATTGAATTACTGGAGGACATGGAATGTAGTCTCATGGATTTGGTTTGAATAAAAGATAGGGACTGATCTGCTACTGATACAAACCAACAAGCTTGTGTCATCATCAGTGGGATTATGCTAATGCATACCAATTGAAGAGCTGAAAGATTCTGTGATTCCTTAAATATTTAGTGCAATTATTTTAAATATCACTACTGTTAACTATAAGAGATCTGAAATTCTTTTGTACCCTAAAGACAGAGGACCTAATTCTCAGCTGTCCTGAAATACCTATTTTTTAAAAAGGCTATTGGTTTGTCACCATATAATAAAACCCATACATACATACTTGCATTATTCTTACTTAATAAGTAAGATGACAGGGAGATCACTCAGCAATTACCATCAGGGGCAAAATAGACTCTACTTGGGGAAATTAATTTAATTTATTGCCTTGTCCCCACTCCTCCCTTCTTCCTGGGCTCAACTTCACTCCTAATTCTCTGCCTCCTCCCAAAGAGCGGCACAGGGGGAACAGGAAATGGGGGTTGTGATCAGTTCATCACACATTGTCTCTGCCGCTCCTTCCTCCTCAGGGGGAGGACTCCTCACACTCTTCCCCTGCTCCAGCGTGGGGTCCCACCCACAGCAGACAGACCTCCATGAACTTCTCCAATGTAGGTCCTTCCCATGGGCTGCAGTTCTTCACGAACTCCTCCAGCATGGGTCCTTTCCATGGGGTGCAGTCCTTCAGGAACAGACTGCTCCAGTGTGGGTCCCCCACGGGGCCAAAGGTCCTGCCAGGAGCCTGCTCCAGCACGGGCTCCCCACAGGGTCACAGCCTCCTTTGGGCATATCCACCTGCTCCAGCGTGGGGTCCTCCACAGGCTGCAGGTGGATATCTGCTCCACCATGGACCTCCATGGTCTGCAGGGCACAGCCTGCCTCACCATGGGCTTCCCCACGGGCTGCAGGGGAATCTCTGCTCCGGCTCCTGGAGCACCTCCTCCCCCTCCTTCTTCACTGACCTTGGTGTCTGCAGGGTTGTTCCTCTCACATATTCTCACTCCTCTCTTCTGGCTGCTGTGTCGCAGCAGTTTTTTTTCCCCTTCTTAAACATGTTATCACAGAGGCGTTACCACTGTCACTGATTGGCTCAGCCTTGGCCAGCGGCAGGTCCATCTTGGAACTGGCTGGCACTGGCTCTGTCGGACATGGGGGAAGCTTCTGGAATCTTCTCACAGGAGCCACCCCCCCTGCTACCAAAACCTTGCCATGCAAAGCCAATACAGGATCTTACCCAGGAGGATGTTATGGGAGACAGTGTCAAAGGCCTTGCTGAAGTCAAGGTAGACAATATCCACTGCTCTCCCCCCATCCACCAGGCCAGTCATTTCATCATAGAAGGTTATCAAGTTGGTCAAGCATGACTTCCCCTTGGTGAATCCATGATGACTACTCCTGATGATTTTCTTGTCCTCCATGTGCCTGGAAATGATTTCCAGGATTAGCTACTCCATCACCTTCCCAGGCATCAAGGTGAGGCTGACCGACCTGTAGTTCCCTGGGTCCTCCTTCCTGCCCTTCTTGAACATAGGAGTGATATTTGCTTTCCTCCAGTCCTCGGGCACTTCTCCCATTTGCCATGATCAATCAAAGATTATCAAGAGTGGCCTTGCAATGACATCTGCCAGCTCCTTCAACCCTCGTGGGTGCATCCCATCAGGGATCATGGACTTATGCATGTCCAGTTTGCTTAAGTATTCCCTGACCTGATCCTCTTCCACCAAGGGTACGTCTTCCTTGCTCCAGCCTTTCCCCCTGGTCTCTGGGACCTGGGATTCCTGAAGGATGGTCTTGCTAGTAAAGACTGAGGTAAAGAAGGCATTCAGTACCTCAGCCTTTTCCATTTTCTATGCAACCAGGTCCTCTGCCTCGTTCAGCAATGATCCTGCATTTTCCCTAGTCCCTTTTTTCACCTATGTACTTAGTGAAGCCCTTCCATTTGTCTTTGATATCCCTGACCAGATTAAATTCCATTTGGGCTTTGGCTTTCCTAAATGCTTGGACAACATCTCTGTATTCCTCCCAGGTTACCCATCCTTGCTTCCACCCTCTGCAGGCTTCCTTTTTGCGCTTGAGTTTGGCCAGGTGCTCCTTGTTCATCCATGCAGGCCTCCTGGCATTTTTGCCTGACTTCCTGCTCATTGAGATGGACTGCTCTTGAGCTTGAAGGAGGTGATCCTTGAATATCAAACAGCTTTCTTGGGCCCCACTTCCCTTCAGGGTCTTATGCCATGGGACTCTTCCAAGCAGATCTTTGAAGATGCCAAAGCCTGCTCTTCTGAAGTCCAGGGTTGTGAGCTTGCTTTTTGCCCTGCTCCCTCCCCTCAGGATCCTGAACTCCACCATCTCATGGTCACTGCAGCCAAGGCTGCCTTTGACCTTCACATCCCCAACAAGCCCCTCCTTGTTGGTGAGTATGAGGTCCAGCAGAGCACCTCTCCTCGTTGGCTCCTCTATCACTCGGAGGAGGAAGTTATCATCAATGCACTCCAGGAACCTCCTGGATTGCTTGTGCCCTGCTGTGTTGTCCCTCCAGCAGATATTGGGGTGGTTGAAGTCCCTCATGAGGACCAGGGCCTGACAATGTGAGGCTGCTCCTAGCTGTCTGTAGAGGGCCTCATCTGCTCGTTCTTCCTGGTCAGGTGGCCTATAGCAGACACCCACTACAATGTCACCTTTACCTGTCCTCTCTTTAATCCTAACCCATAAGCTCTCTGTCAGCTCCTCATCCATCCCCAGGCAGAGCTCCATGCACTCCAGCTGCTCTCCGACATAAAGGGCAACTCCCCCTCCTCATCTTCCCAGCCTGTTCTTCCTGAGGAGCCTGTACACATCCATTGCAACACTCCAGTCATGGGAGCCATCCCATCACATCTCCGTGATCCCAACATGATCGTAGCCCTGCAACTGCACACAGACTTCTAACTCCTCATGTTTATTCCTCATGCTGCATGCATTAGTGTACAGGCACTTCAGAGAGGCACTGAAAGGGTTAAAGCCAAGATAGACAAAGCCACTGCATCAAAATGCCTCCTGGAAGAATTAAAGCCTAGGGGCAAGGAGGATATTGTAAATATCTTAGTCACTTAACTAAACAAAAGAAAGGCCTTTGTGATTTAGGGGTAGTTAGAATGGTTGTAAGATAAGGGGGCTCCGGGATAATCCCATCTCAGACAACTGGGCCTTGGGAGAAGAAATGCATGGAAGATAGGAGGTCACAAAAGAATGACAACAGCCTTGAAGGACACCGTTTACGTGATCCTAGGACTGAGTTTGCGCAGAAGCAAAGGTCAATCAACGAACACAGTGAAGAAGACTATGAGCCTTCATCTGAAGACCCCCAAGGACCACTTGAAGACCACCATGGGAGACGACTGTGCATGCGGATCGGACATTTGCATATGTTAATAAGTTCCAGGAAATCTCATGTTTATGTAAATGAATTCTCGGAAATCCTGTGAATATGTAGGACTTTATAGTATATAATCTCTGAAAGTCTACCAAATCGGTGGAGCACTCATGGTGGAGAATCCCCAGTGCTGCCCAGCGCTGCAATAAAGGATACCTGCTTAATAGTAACTTTGTTGCTATTGAGTTTCATTTCAGGGACTCTCTGAATACTCCGTTTCTCCCTTGGGGAGACTCGGACTGTGAGGAGAAGCATCCGTGAATTTTTGTATCAGCACCCCATCATGCTGAGTTCCTGGAGAGAGTTTGGGGGATTTCTCCATAATGGTACCTCGTAGGCAAGGTGCCTTGTCCCCTCTTTCTTACACCAGGATGAAACCAGGTTCCACAAATCCACAAAAAGCCAACAGTCTTAGATACTAGGATCAAACAGCTCACATAAGGATGTGCAAGAACCTCAGGAGCCTGCGCAACAAAATTATGCACATCAATCCCAGAGGAGAAATGGGAGGTGTAATCCCTCATTCTCTCCACAGCACAGCCCAGCCAGCACAGGAATGGCATCAATGCCAGGGCCAAGCACATGGTCATTGTTTTTATCAAATTGTTCCCAGGCACAGCGAAATAGAGAGATAAGCAGTGCAGCAAATGGCAGGAGCTAAAAGCAGCCACTAACAAGCCCTAGACTATTATACAGCAAAGCAAGCAAGCTCTGTGACCTGCACAAAAGCCTGCCAATTAACAACTACGACAGCTATAGCACACTCAGATCAAAACTGTCGTTATCTTGAGCCCCACATTGGGTGCCAAAAAGGGCTGTAGTGGGTTGACTCCATCTGTCAGCCAAACACCCACCCTGCCTCTCGCCCACTCTACTCTCCTACGGGATGGGGAGAAAATAGAAGGAAGGTGAGAAGACCCATGAATCTAGATGATGACAGTTTAATAGGGAATGCAAAAGCTTCATGCACCAGTAAAGCAAAAAGAGGAATTCATCCACTACTTCCCATTGGCAGGCCTGGAAAACAGGGCCTCAGCACACGTAATGGTTGCTTGGGAAGACAAATGCCATAACCATGAACGTCCCCCCTTCCTCTTCCTTTCCCTGAGCTTTTACTGCTGAGCACAACATCATATGGTATGGAATATCCCTTTGGTCAGTTTGGGTCAGCTATCTTGGCTATGTCCCCTCCCAACCTTTTGCCCACCTCCAGCCTACTGACTTTTTGGGAGGTAAGAGAGACAGAAAGCATTGGCATTGTGTAAGCCCAGTTCAGCAGTAGCCAAAACACTGGTGTGTTATCAACACTGTTTTAGATACAAATGCACAGCACAGCATCATATCAGCTACTATGAGGAAAGTTAACTCCATCCTAGCGAGAATGAGGACACAATGCAAGGTCAAAGGACCTGCACAGGAGATCCAGTTTTTGAGAACAAAATGGCAGGATGGACATTGGCACATCCCTATGGATATGATCAACAAGATAACAGCCATGTCCCCACCAGTTCATAAAAAAGAATCACAAGATTTCCTAGGCATTGTGGCTTTCTGGAAATAGGCATTGTGAGCCCTCTCTATCAAGGGACCCGAAAGAAGAACTGTTTCAACTGAGGCCCTCAACAGATCAAACAGGGGATAGCTCATGCGGTAGCCCTTGAGCTGGTCCAGTAAGGAACAGCTGTGAGAAACATGTTCTACACAGTAGCCATGGAGCATGGCCTCACCTGGAGCCTCTGGCAGAAAACACCAGCAGAAACCTGAGGTCGACCTCTAGGGTTTTGGAGCTGGGGTTATTGAGGATCTGAGGCCCACTACACCCTGACTGGCCTCTGACCCCAGGACTAAAGTACAATAGCAAGGCTGCATGATATATTTAAAAAAAAGGAAAGCTTACCATAGAAGTGACTGATCTGTCATCTTCTTCATAATTCACTACAGGTGGTGGGTCTTTCCCATCATTTTCTTGAACCTTTTGTTCCAGTAATTCTTTCTGGGCCGCAAATTTTGCCTCAGAGCATCTTAATTGCTGAACTGTTTGTTTGAGTTCTTCCAGTGCATGCTTTTGGCTCAGCAAGAGTACAATACTGCAGAGAAAAATAACAAACAATTTTAAAACACATGATTTAAAATACATATTTTGCTTCATGAACGCTACATAAAATAAAGCATTTTCAATATTGGAATTTGTTTTTTTTCACTTTATCCATCCATGTAATGAAGGAAATTATTAACCTTTTATAAGTAAGTGTGAGAAGTCCTCAGAATTATTTGTTCAAAGGCATAAACACATGAAGAAAATATTAGAAAATTCTTAAAGCTACAGGATAATGAAAGCAGACACCTACTTAGCTATTCCAAAAAGAAAAATCATGTTGTAGTAAATGCAGAAGGAATTATTATTTTCATCCACTTCGGCTGAGTTTACAACCGTTAGGGTTCCCTGTCCTTTTGGGAAGAAATACACTTTTAGATTATGATTTCCAGTGATGAGGAATCCACTGCAATCCACATAGCCATTATAATAATTATTTTCACTATTAAACTCACCTTATATCCAGTATAAATTGGTCTGGCTCCGTGTTAGAGATACCTGTTGTCTCCATCTTCTGGACTGAAAGGTCCTCTACTGCATAAGTATTTCTGGACTGCAGTCAGAACACTCTTTAACATTCTTTTTTTTTTAAGCTAAACAAATTGAACTTCATAAGGGGCTAAAAGAAGTTATTTCTCATCTTCTACATGCTTTTATGGCTTTTTGCTGACAAACGCCTCCCCCCCATTTTAAAACATCTATCAGAACTGGACCCTGTATTCTATTAGCAGTCTCACCTATATCACAGTCTTCTGATATAGTATTTCACCATTTAGAGATTTAGAGATTGCAAGAGCATTTTCAAATTTCCCCCATTAACTCCAACACCTTCCCAAAGACAGACCAACAGCCACTCTCAACCCCTATAAGCTTTCTTTTTTGTGTATATAAGTTTACATTTGGAAAAAGACAATTAGCCAAGCACAATACATAATGCAATCTGAATTTACTAGTGTCTCATCTCAACGTTTCAGACAGTTTTCTTCCAGGTCACTGATTTAAAAAAAAAAAAATCAGTAATTCAGAGTAAGAAGATTTAGTTACAGTTATATTTCATGTCCACTAGCCAGTTTTTAGTCTATTTATTGATTCTTCTTTCTTTGAGAGAGACTTCATACCTACATTCTTACACTGATAAACTTCAAACTGTTACCCTATAAATAGTGCCTTGTAGAAGACCTGAGATTTTCCTTTCTAAAACAACAGTTGTAGCACAGCCTACTGAAGGCTCTATCATCAGCTTTAAATGCTTCAGGGACATGATAGTGCTTAAAACAGATCTGGGAGAGGGGAGGGGACATGACCCACAACCCTGCAAGTGGCCTCACAGCAGACAGCCATGTAAAAAGACTGTACCAATCTCCTATGCTGCAATCATTAAGATTTCCACCTTTGTTGCATGCAAATGGAGAGCCATTTGAAGAGATTCTGCACAGAGGGGAAAAGAAAAAAAAAAAAAAAAAAAAACCAAAAGCTCCAGAGTACTCAGTCCTCCCAGAAATGAATAAAGTTAAATCTGAGGGACTTTCAGAAGGATCTAGACCTGTGTCAATAAAAGGAAAGAGTCCTCCTTACACTGAGAGTATCAAGTATAAATTCAGTTCTAGAAGCATGAACCTTCAGGAATAAGGAAATACTGAAAAACTAACTTCTTCGCTAAGAAAGAATAGAGATTAATTAAAGATGGCCATAAGACAGACTTTCACATAAAGATATCGAAGAACATCCACGTTCAACTCCAAGAGTTATTCCAAAACAGACATAATCAAGCAGTAGTGAAGGACAAGCAGATTACTTAGAGTATATACAAGTACCTAGAGGACACTTTCATATTACCCCCAGGAACTGCCAAAACCAAAGATGGACAGAAGCTGTCTAACACAGAGAACCATCTACCATCCATGATGCAATATAGACAACCTTAAAAGCACTCAACTGGAACCCAGAGACATGTAGTCTAGAAAGAGGTGCAGAGTTTTCACGATCTGAAAGGACAGATGAAGCAGGTTGAGGGAGCAGAACTACCAAGAATGAGGACAGTGTAGAGAAAAATCATAGTATTCTGTCACTCTACACCTTGAGAATAACCCCTGGAAAACAAACCCTCTTGCCAGCTCTCCAATTCTTAGGGAAAAAAAAGGAAATTTAGAAGTTATCCCTGACAACAACCCACTCCTGAGCAGAAATTAAAGTATTTCTCCTTTGCCCTAGCAACAAACAAATCTGGCTCATGTAATTCCTCTCTCATGAATGATGTTGGTTGTTGTACTCATGAACGAGATTCACGCAGCTCTGCTGACACTGCCCACAAGAGAGCTGGAAAATCCAGAAAAAACAATTCAAATATCAACCTCATCAACAATTCCACACATCCACAGCTTCAGTCCTCTCCAACAAAGCAGGGGAGACCTGATTCAACCTTGTTTGTTAATGCAGCAAGAAGTTGCTCTGTCATAACCTGTACATATAAAAACTGAACATGAAATGAATGCGCTACAGGCCAAACGTCATGGATGTCAAGAGATTGTTTCTTCACAAAGTGATCCTGAGCCAGATGATTATTCAAGTAGGTTCCAAAATAATAAGGGAACACTGTCATAAAATCCTTGCTGGCAAGAAAAGATAAAAAGTCACATCCCTAAATATGTGCATTGAACTAAGCCACAAAAAAAAAAATTCTGATAATGAGCAGAATGATCATTCATGGGGAAAGGATCAGTATGATGTATGAAGACACAATTGAAGATCCTGGAACTGAAGTTTGGCATGAGACTGCAGAAGTTTAAAAGTATCACACAAAGAAGCGAACAATCTCTACTCAAGATAATGTTCTGTCGTCTGGTCTTCATTATGAGAGAGAAAAAAGAAAAAAGATCTCCCTTTGAAAATGATGGCTTTCCACTATCAGCAAGGCTTTGGTGAATACACAACATCAGCTAAAATGAAAACATCCCAAACTCTGAATGGTTACAGCTCATCATGATCCAGAGATAATAAGATGGATCCTGCATGTTAAAAGACATGAACTGTTCTCTTTCCTGAACTGTGGCAAGATGTGCACCAGGTCATCTGCTGAAAAGCATCTGAAACACTAAATATTTTCAGTTTGCCAAAATCACATGTAGAATGCTCCCTGTTCCATCTATGCATGGAGAAGTAGCCCCTATAAAATTCTTTAGCTGTGGCTTCCATCAATGCAAACTTTATGGTCCTTGTGGCTAACAAGAGCTACTATCAGTTTCACAGAGTAAGATTTTGTGTGAAGAGTCCTTGTGAGACCGGATCAGGGCAACAGACTGGAAAGTGGTATTGGGTTTATATGGCAAGGTTTTGGTAGCTGGGAGGCTGCAGGTGTGACCTCTGTGAGAAGACCAACATGAGGCACCAAAAAACACTGTGGTGGGTTGACCCCATCCGTCAGCCAAACACCCACCCTGCCTCTCGCCCACTCTACTCTCCTACGGGATGGGGAGAAAATAGAAGGAAGGTGAGAAGACCCATGAATCTAGATGATGACAGTTTAATAGGGAATGCAAAAGCTTCATGCACCAGTAAAGCAAAAAGAGGAATTCATCCACTACTTCCCATTGGCAGGCCTGGAAAACAGGGCCTCAGCACACGTAATGGTTGCTTGGGAAGACAAATGCCATAACCATGAACGTCCCCCCTTCCTCTTCCTTTCCCTGAGCTTTTACTGCTGAGCACAACATCATATGGTATGGAATATCCCTTTGGTCAGTTTGGGTCAGCTATCTTGGCTATGTCCCCTCCCAACCTCTTTCCCACCCCCCTTTCCCACCCCCAGCCATCTGGGCTTTGTGGCAGGGGGGGGAGGGGGTTGGAGAGAAAGCCTTGATGCTGTGCAAGCACTGTTCAGCAATAGCCAAAACATTGGTCTGTTATGAACACTGTTCTAGCCATAAATGCAAAGCACAGCACCATATGGGCTGCTATGAGGAAAGTTAACTCCATCCCAGTCAGACCTAGTATACACTGCAAAGTCACTCAATAGCTCAGAACTGGTGGTGCTGAGGCTGTGTCAGAAAGAAGTGAGCTGAAGTCCAAATTGGTTCAAGTGAAGAGACAGAAAACATAATTTTGCACACTTGACCTTCATTTTGCCCAGATAAAGCAGAACCAGGGAAGATTTCCTTCGCACTGAAGGGCTAACCTCAGCATCTTGTATGAGACTCAACAATAATAGACTCTAAAGCTCTTGAATTTGGAGGTGACCTCCTCACTTTCTTTCATGAAGAGAGGCTTGCATTAAAGCTCTTTGAAGGTGCCAAACTCACAGCCAAGCAATCTGACTTGACCAGCCCATCCCCAGAAGGATGACCACTGGCTCAAGAGGCAAGCTTTCATTCATTGCTCAACTGCCCTTGCCTTTGACCTTGCTTTGCAGTGCTGAGGCTGGTGCTATATCGTGTGACAGCAGTCAAGAATATGCAACAGTTGATTGAGACCTTCTAGGGACCATAAGCACTTGTGTAAGAAGAGCTAAACAATCAAAAATGTCCTGGTTATTCTTCAGTGCAGTTAAAAATGAAAATGGTGTCTGTTGGTGGAAGACAATGCCAAAACAGAATGCATGATTTCAGGGAAGCTTATGTCTTACATCTAGAAATCTAAGCCAGATCCCATGCTTTTTAAAAAGACCCACAGATACAGCTGGAGTCTACACTGAGATCATCTCCTCAACAATACAAACATCTGCTACAGGATCAAAGGAGCCTACCTACAGCAGGAAAGGCAGGGATAGAAAATCACTTTCAGAGAGATATAATGGACAACAAGACAATACTGAAGAAACATTCCTAAGGAAAAAGCAGCATGAGGGAGAAACAAAGTCATAATGCTTAAAAAAACCCCCACAAAACTCTCATATTTCAAAGTGTTTATCCTTTAAGCTATATGCAGCAAAGAAGGTAGGTCAAGAATTGAAAAATGGGAAAATATACATACTGTGAGTATATGTGTAGACTATCAAAGAAAGAACAGGAAATCATCGAATCAGAACAATTACACATATATATAAAGTTTCATATATGAATAAAATACTACTCAATGTATCAAGTTACAAGATGCCTTCAACAGAGAGCTTAGAAGTCTTTTTCAATGAAGACAATTATCTGAGGACTTGCATTCCACTTCACTGGTATTGCAAACCAATATTTATGACCAAGTTAGCAAGATTCTGACTGATCACAACAAGAATTGGTAAAACATCACTACAGACAGAAGTTATTTATCTGTTGTTATAACTTCAGTTTAGACTGTGATGTGAAACTTAATCAGTTAGAAAAAAGACCAATGATCTTGATCAAAAATGATTATTTATAATGAATGTGGCACTGTAAAACATCAATTAATCCCTCACCTTCATTATTTATTATTCAGTATTACAGGGTACTGGTTCTACATTATTGCATAAGAAAGTTTACATATCTTGCATATGGCTCTGAAAAGTCTTTCATAAAATCATATCTATACAATGAACTGTCAGAGAGACAATCTGAATTGACTCCTTTTGTTCCGTCAAGCTGAAGTTACACTGCTAACCAAAGGTCCAGTTCTTGAGCCGTCCCAATAGTATGACAATTAAACTAAATTAAAGGAGCTGCTCAGTTCTCTAATTAATTAGGATCTGGAGTGGGGAAGGTTTATTTAAGACATGGGAAACTAACTTTTTGTTGTCATCTATAATAATAATTTCTCACTAAAGCAAAACAATGTTAGTGCAGGTTATTTCATATTTAAGTCTTAGGAACTGCATTATACACAAATTTATCTCAAATTATTATATTTTGATATTTTAGTTATACTTACTCCGATGTTTTTTCACAAGTCTTAGAGGACTCTTCTAATTTTTTCTCTAGTTCCAACACCAGTTTCTCTTTGCTCAAAAGTGTCTGCTGTGTCTGAATCAATTCTTCTATTACTGTTTTTAACCTGTAATACATACATTTCAGAAATCTATGGTATGCATACACAAACTGAACATATTTGGAATTTTTTTCCTAAAGATGAAAAGGAGCATTAGTCTTCAAAATATGTTATTTGCTGGTCATTGGCCTTTTTTGTGGCTATACCTTTATATTACATTATTAACCTATGTTATTACAGAATCCATACTAGATTGTGGATACATACAAAGTTACAGAATGATCTGCTGCCTGCATTCTCTAGAATGCATGATGCGTTATGTGGATTAATGCCTTCCTAATATACTGCTAATTCATGAGAAGTTATATGAAAAATGAAAGCCTTCAGACTGCTGAAGTACACATTAGATAAATATGTACAATCAGTAGTTGTGATGTATTCATCTCCAGAAATAATAAAACTAGAATCAGTAGGCTTTGCATTGCAAGTTAAAACAATACTTTTTAGTATGAGTGATCTGTATATTCTTCTCTATACGATTAACTTTTTTAAAGCTCTACAGTTTTTGGTAATGGTAAATCCAAAATAAAGGTAAAATTTGTACAAGAATACTCAACATCATTAACTGAGAAGCTATTCTTGCACATTAAAACTATTACTGACGCTTTGCAATTATACTGGCAAACATTCCAATACCAAAAAAAGTCAACAAAGGTAAAATGAGACTGCGATATAATTTTCAGTCAACTCTACAGAAAGCAAATAAAAGGCTGGCATATCAAAAAATATACTTTGACTTCAAGCAATTGCTAAGCCAGGAGAATAATTTTAAAATATCCTTTCCTTCTTGGCATTCTATCCATCTTCAAGTATCTTACTCTGTTTCCCCTGTATTTTCAAGCACAATTTCAATAAAAAGGTATTCTAGAAAAGAGTAGAACAAAGGCAGAATACATATAGTACTTGATACTGCACAGATTGATTGCCCAAAACTGTTCCAGTTTGGGGAGTGTCAGAGGAGGTTTATTCTGTTATTCTTTTTGGAATATCTCTATATTAGTCTATGATAGTCATCAGTATTTATCAGGAGACACCACATCTCACAGAATCACAGAATCACTGAATCACAGAATGGCTGGGGTTGGAAGGGACCTCTGGAGATCATCTAGTCCAACCCCCCTGCTAAAGCAGGTTCACCTAGAGCAGGTTGCACAGGATCATGTCCAGGCGGGTTTTGAATAACTCCAGAGAAGGAGACTCTGCAACCTCTCTGAGCAGCCTGTTCCAGTGCTCTGTCACCCTCAAAGTAAAGAAGTTTTTCCTCATATTCAGATGGAACTTCCTGTGTTTCAGTTTGTGCCTGTTGCCCCTTATCCTGTCGCTGCACCACTGAAAAGAGTCTGGCCCCATCCTCCTGACATCTGCCCTTAAGATATTTGTAAGCATTGATAAGATCCCCTCTCAGTCTCCTCTTCTCCAGGCTAAACAGACCCAGCTCTCTCAGCCTTTCCTCATAGGAGAGACGCTCCAGATCCCTAATCATCTTCGTAGTCCTCCACTGGACTCTCTCCAGTAGTTCCTTGTCTTTCTTGAACTGGGGAGCCCAGAACAGGACACAGTACTCCAGATGTGGCCTCACCAGGGCAGAGTAGAGGGGGAGGATAACCTCCCTCGACTTGCTAGCCACACTCTTCCTAATGCCCCCAGGACACCATTGGCCTTCTTGGCCGCAAGGGCACATTGCTGGCTCATGGTTAACTTCTTGTCCACCAGGACTCCCAGGTCCTTCGCCGCAGAGCTGCTTTCCAGCAGGTCAACCCCTAACCTGTACTGGTGCATGGGGTTATTCCTCCCTAGGTGCAGGACCCTACACTTGCCTTTGTTGAACTCCATTAGGTTCCTCTCTGCCCAACTCTCTAGCCTGTCCAGGTCTCGCTGAATGGCAGCACAGCCTTCTGGTGTATCAGCCACTCCTCCCAGTTTTGTATCGTCAGCAAACTTGCTGAGGGTATACTCTGTCCCTTCATCCAGGTCACTGATGAATAAGTTGAACAAGACTGGACCCAGTACTGACCCCTGGGGAATGCCGCTAGCTACAGGCCTCCAACTAGATTCTGAGCTGTTGATCACAACCCTCTGAGCTCTGCCATTCAGCCAGTTCTCAATCCATCTCACTGTCCACTCATCTAACCCACACTTCCTGAGCTTACCTATGAGGATGTTATGGGAGACAGTGTCAAAAGCCTTGCTGAAGTCAAGGTAGACAACATCCACTGCTCTCCCCTCATCTACCCAGCCAGACATGCCATCATAGAAGGCTATCAGATTGGTCAAGCATGATTTCCCCTTGGTGACTCCATGTTGACTACTCCTGATAACCTTCTTTTCCTCCACATGCTTAGAGATGACACCCAGAATGAGCTGTTCCATCACCTTTCCAGGGATGGAGGTAAGGTTGACTAGCCTGTAGTTTCCTGGGTCCTCCTTGACCTTTTTGAAGATTGGAGTGACATTGGCTTTCCTCCAGTCCTCAGGCACCTCTCCTGTTCTCCATGACCTTTCAAAGATGATGGAGAGTGGCTTAGCAATAACATCTGCTAGCTCCCTCAGCACTTGTGGGTGCATCCCATCGGGGCCCATGGATTTGTGGGTGTCCAGTTTGCCTAAATGATCTCTACCATGATCCTCCTCTACCAAGGGAAAGTCTTCCTTTCTCCAGACTTTCTCTCCTACCTCCAGGGTCTGGGATTCCTGAGGGCTGGCCTTAGCAGTAAAGACTGAAGCAAAGGCGGCATTCAGTAACTCTGCCTTTTCTGTATCCTCCGTCACCAGGGCACCCACCTCATTCAGCAGTGGGCCCACATTTTCCCTAGTCTTCCATTTGCTACTGATGTACTTGAAGAAGCCCTTCTTGTTGTCCTTGACATCCCTTGTCAGATTTAATTCCACGTGGACCTTAGCCTTCCTCACCGCATCCCTGCATACTCTGACAACGTTTCCATATTCCTCCCAAGTGGCCTGTCCCTTTTTCCACATTCCATAAACTTCCTTCTTCCATTTGAATTTTGCCAGAAACTCCTTGCTCATCCATGCAGGTCTCCTGCCCCCTTTTCTTGATTTCTTACTCATAGGGATGCATCGATCTTGAGCTTGGAGGAAGTGATGCTTGAATATTAACCAGCTCTCTTGGACCCCCCTACCTTCTAGAGCCCTAACCCATGGGATTCCTCCAAGTAGGTCCTTGAAGAGGCCAAAGTTAGCTCTCTTGAAGTCCAGGGCTGTAATCCTACTTATTGCCCTGCTTCCTCCATGCAGGATCCCGAACTCCACCATCTCATGGTCACTGCAGCCAAGGCTGCCCCCAACCTTCACATCCCCAACCAGTCCTTCTTTGTTTGTTAGTACAAAAGTGGAATTCCTTGACCTAAGATACTGTGGACAATAGATTCTTACACATATTGAAACTGACTGGACAAATTCATGAAAGAAAAATACATCTAAAGCTATTACAAACAAATATTACTTCTGGCTCAAAAACATTCTAATCTGCAAATTATGGGAGGCTGAGAGAACGTTCTGGTGAATGCATGCGCATCCTGTTCTTGTTCTCCTCCCTAAACTTTCTGTTTGGGCTAATGTCAGAGAGAAGAAAGTTGGCTAGGTCAGTCTTTGGTCTGACCTAATACAGTCAGACTCATTTTCTCAGAGGCCCTAATATAATCCGTACCAGAAAGTGGACATACAGCAACACTTCAAAGAGCTATTTGATTCCTGTTCCAAAAATAAAATCACACCATAAAATTTCTCTCTCAAATGTATCAAAGAATTTAAAGTGCATGAATATAAGCTTTGTAACAGGACACACTGGAAGTTGTATTAAAAAAATTATATTTATGCAAATATGAAGATACTTATTTACAAACACAAGTTTCATCAAAATAATTTGCTAAAAAAGCAGCATTTAAGCTGTTTTGCTTAGACATGCTGATAGTTTATTTCTAAACACTGGGATACGGAAGACAAGTCAAACAAGTTATTTCTATTTTTGAGCTGTGGAAGGTAGAATCTTATAAAAATTGTAAGACCTTTCAAAAGGGAGATTTAGTATATATTTTTTCCTTGTAACTGTACTGAAGTACAGCTAGCTGTACAACATATACATAGTTTATGCAGGAATAATCTCAATTTAGTAATGATGCAGAATATATTATAAACAGAAAAATGTTTAAAGAGGAGGGAGGGGCTTTATTCATTAATGGACCTTTTCATAAGAAAGATGAAGCTGTTTTGGGACTGAGGAGGAGTCTGACAAAGAAAGCTGAGACATTATATAAAAGAGGTTATTTCAATACCTATTTAAAAATAAATTTATGAAAAATAATTAGATTGCACAAGAAAAACAGAGGACAACTAATGACCTTGAAAAAGAATGAACAAAATCCAGAGAATCTCAGTAGTGTTGAGGAAACATAGGGCTTAGAATAATTTACAGAAGACACACTGTAATGTATTTACATTTGAAATGTCTCACTTCTATACATTCTCACTATTATTTTGGTTTTAATAAAAATCTGCATGAAACAAAGGTCATAGTTTGATTAAGCAGACAAGTTAAAAATTTCTTATTTGGATCAGTTATACATTGTAAAGAAAAACCTGAAATAAGTCAGACTGAAATATATTACAGACAAAAAACATCATCTACCAATGAATTATTGAATTTACCATTTTATATTGCTTATAATCAATAAAAAAATTAAATATACAATTAATTTTTGCAATCTCAAAAGTGACTGCATCAGAACATTTTATGGCAAAAGATGAGACTGACAAGATAATAATCTCAGCAGGAGATTTGTTCCCCAGTAACAACTGATTAAAGTTGGGGAAATTAATAAAAAGATAAAAGTACAGAATAGATATTAACAAAATATGTAGAGAGGTAGTTTATCATCCTGAATAGCTAAAAGTTCCATGAAATGTAATACAACAGCTACATCTATGTTAGTAAATTAATACATATTAAAGGTTATAACAGTGAATAAGAATTTTCTTTGGAAAACAAAAGCAGAACAACTACAAAACAGGTAAACCAAATGTATTTATGAACATTTCCTGGTTGGCAATTTACATCACCGACTACATCACTATACTCAGTGGCTTCATAGACAGATTTCAGTATTTTCTTAGAATACTGAATGTGGAAGCACCTTTGAGAAAATTATGAAGTTCCCAAGGAGAATTCATGATGGATTTGGGGCACTGTAAAAATTAACTGGGGAGGAGAAGAGACTAGATCAAAATTCAGGCAAGTGCTGCTTTTTTGGGTTGGGGGGGAATATTTTGTGCAAAGGAACAATAAAAAGTGCAATGGGCAAGAGTCTATAGCTTAAAAATATTATTTCAGAAACTGGACCTTAAAAGTCAGGACACAGCTATGCAATGAGCTGATTGAGCCTAGACATCGTGTATGACAGAATTTCTAAAGGATTAAAGTTTTTAAAGAAAACTTACGTGACTTGTAAACTTTCTGCTGTTAGATTATTCCACATGATCTCATTAGCTTGAAGGTTTTCATTTTCTTCTAGTAAAGATGTATCAAACTCTATTGCTTGTTCAACAACTTCTGATGACCTAATTTAGCAAATAAAAGTTATATTTGCAAAACTAACATGCATCTTTAAGTTGATCATAAAGAAAATTGTTTTGGTTTGAATTATTAATAACTAGAATGTAGTTAAAATTACATATGAAATAAAATTAAAAACAATAGGATATATATTCTTTTTCATTTAAATAAAGGACAGAGTCTTAAAAACATACCAGACAACAAAATAGAATATAATTCTATGAATTAAGATCACAACATAATCAAGGTTTTCCAGGGGTATCTATTTGCATGAACCCACTCTTAGCAGATCCAGCTATAAATCTGCACATGACAACTATCAATTTGCACATTAATAACAAGGGATAATACAAGAAGTCTTAGGACTATCCACTTATGTACCAATATGCAATATCAGTTCAATAAACAGCAAATAAAGTTTATTTTTTAAATTAAAAACTTTCTTGCATTACCTGCATATTTTGTTCTTTCAGGCACTACTTACTCTGCAATAACTGCAGTGTATACAGGGGTACCTAGAGTTCACTTTAAACTATCTAGAATATGGGCAATGAGAGAAATATAGCAGAGAAACTTAACTTAGCCCAGGATGCAAAATGCATCCAAATACACACGAAATTAGCTCATGCTGAATCTGGGTTGTCATATGTCCAAAGAAGAGCAATGAAACTGGTGAAAGGTCTAGAGCACAAGTCTTATGAGAAGTGGCTGAGGGAACTGGGGTTGTTTAGTCTAGAGAAAAGGAGGCTCAGGGGAGACCTTATTGCTCTCTACAACTACCTTAAAAGGAGGTTGTAGCGAGGTGGGGGTCGGTCTCTTCTCCCTAGTAACAAGAGATAGGATGAGAGGAAACGGCCTCAAGCTGCACCAGGGGAGGTTTAGGTTGGATATTAGGAAAAATTTCTTCACCGAAAGGGCAGTCAGGCATTGGACCAGGCTGCCCAGGGAAGTGGTTGAGTCCCCATCTCTGGAGGTATTTAAAAGATGGGTAGATGTGGTGCTAAGGGACCTGGTTTACTGGTGGACTTGGCAGTGTTATGTTAACGGTTGGACTCGATATTCTTAAAGGTCTTTGCCAACCTAAATGATTCTATGATTCTATGTATAGTCTGCTGCCAGTACCAAAGTTATGGCTCTTCACATGTGATAACAGTAACTGAAATTCTGTTTTTCTAGAGACAGCCAAAGAGATGAATGGTTGAAGAAACAGTCAGGTTAAAAACCTGACATTCAGACAACTTTGTGTACATGCAAGTGGAACAGCTTTTTAAATTAGGATAATGCTTTACAAATAACAATCTAAAAGAAACCGAACAGAAACAAATACAACTCTGATCACTTTATCAGTGTTGTAGTTTAATACAAGTTTTTCTTTGAGAAGAAACATGGACATGTACACCAAGATGAAAACTTATACCTATGCGTATCTATGAAGTCATTATACTCAGAGTTAGGGTCTATCTGTTCAACGGAGGTCTGGATCTCTTTATGGACATTCGCAATCTCTTCTGTTACAAGACTGGTGATCTGGCTATATTCATCCAAGATTCCTTTTCTAGAGAGAAAAAAAACCTACTATAGTGTATAACATGGCACTGAAGGCATAGATGGCATTGATGATTCTTCAAACCTTCAATTTTCTGTTACTACAAACTCTTGTTTCAACTGGCTAAAAAGGCAGAAAAAAAAAAAAGACCATATATTACTCAAAGAAATAACAGATCAATAGTGACCTTTTCTTTACAGATTGGCTATGAGTAGAGAAGTCTCCAAGACCATGCTCCTTATACTAATTACAGTGCATCTACATATAGTGTAGCTAAATTAAAGCTGTAGAGATTACAAGGAAAAGGAATGCATACAGCTCATTGATGACACCCTTCTTTATGACCAGAAAACTTATGCTAGTTATCATTTATACTGAAGCTTTTCATGTTCCCTTGACTGACAAAATAAGTATATTCTGACACACGGTAAAACCAGTCAAAAAATAGTCAGCGTGCATTTCTTTTAAGACCTGGCTTTCTCCATTGCTTTAACGGTTCTCTTTCATATCTTCATTTTATTATTTGGTAATTAGGGCAAAAATAAGCATAAATCACAAGTTCGCATATATTTACAAGAAGAAACAAAATCAAACAAAAAGTTGACATGAGAAAGTATGAGCCATCTAGCCTAATGACCTGCCCGCAAAAGTGGGCAAAAGCAAGTGATTAGGGAATCGTAAAAGAATAAGTGATATTTTACCACTACATTTAATAGCATCCAGTGATATTTCCCCAGAATACCTTCCTGCTCTCTTTAAGTTTTAGCTTTCCATAAATAGCCCTTCATAATCATTTCCTATTTAATCTTTATTTTTGAAAAACTTCTTGGCTTGCCAGGTTCTGAAGCATGGTGAGGTTTTTTTTTAAATACTGATGAATTTTGACCAATCCAGAGGAACGTGCAGAAAAAAAAAATATCAGCAGATTTTTTCTGGATAAGATCTCAAGTTATGTTTATTTTATAAAAAACATTATTTGCTTGTATTTCTTCAGTACATTCTCTAAGGAGAAAACAGACAAGAGAATTCATTAATGTCAGCTACAGCAATGCTAGATCTAAGACAAATAGAATCCATGTTAATTACTAAAAAAAAACAATTAGTGATGTTAATATACACTTCAAGTTTACCAAACTAATTGATTTGCAAAACCAAGATTATTAACGAAGTATATTTCACAGATAGCCACGCCAACTCCTACACTTGAAACCACCATCTCTTTTTGTAGAATTAAGCCCAAAGATATTAGACAGAAGTATTTTTCCAATAAATTCAGATCTCATTGAAAATGTTTATTTAGTGACAAGAATATTTTTACAGGTTTTTATTTCAAAGATGACAAAGAAAATTGGGTTCAATAGGTTATTGTTCAATGATAAAGCCCTTCAGTGAATTATCATAATTCACAATTATGAAAAATCACATTAATTACAGCACACAAATTGAATTGAAGTCTCTTGCTGTGATTTTACATACAAAAATAAGATTAAAAGGACTGTGCAGAGACTACTACAGAGGTCTATTTCATTTACATACCTGCAGCAGAATTGAAGGCAGCAATGATACTTCATGAGACAGTTAATACTGGCCGCATAACCTAAGCATATAAAGCATGAAACCCCCAACTCCACTTCCTATGTGCTGAAGTCAAGATGAATGTAGACTTCCGAAAAGGTAAGAAAATGAAATATAGAAGAGTGCCTCCCATCTAAATGAACAATACTTAAAAAAAAAGAGGCAACTACTTTTTCTTTTAGAGTAAGTGATTTACAAGCAATATTTTTTAATTGCAGTCCTCGGAATGTCTTAGAGAAAGACCTACAGAACAATCTTCCAAACCAACTCATATCTTCAGGAAAGTCAAAGAGGCAGCATGGTGGTTACAAATCAGAAAAGATAGCTTAGAGTCTTCATTGACAATTCTCTGAGATATCAGTTTGCACATCTTCATCAGTAATGTGGAGAATGATCTTTCAGAAAAAGGTAATTGTATTTTTAAGGCTGGATTCCTTACAATGAAATTAGGTTTATATGATCCTGCTATTTGCACGCACATGAGTAACCATGCATCTGTCTGGCCCTCCTCCCAAATGACTTTCAAGACTGTTGGCCATTTTAAACCAAATTGGTTCCCAGCAGAATTTCATAAAAATAAGGCTACTGGAGAGGCAACTAACTTGAGAAGAGAAGAGAAGAGAAGAGAAGAGAAGAGAAGAGAAGAGAAGACAAGACAAGACAAGACAAGACAAGACAAGACAAGACAAGACTATTTCAGTTGGAAGGGACCTACAACGATCATCTAGTCCAACTGTCTGACCAATTCAGGGCTGACCAAGTTAAAGCATAATAACTTGCCATAGTATTCCAGCTGAAGGAAAGGATAAAGCATGAGCTTAACTATAAACACTGCAGTTAATCTCTAAGATTTTAAAAGTTTTATGAGAAGACAGTGTCTCATGAAAATGCTCATGTAACCCCTTAAAACTACTATCTGCATTTATTTGAATAGACTTTTCTACGCATAATTGTTGTCAATGGAAAGATGAAAACAGCTTTTTCATTACTCCTTGATATACAAATAATTGATGAAGTTTTATTATTTTCTAATAATACTATGAATTAATTAGGATATTACACAAAAAATGTGGAAATTAGAAATATATAAGAAAATACATCTTACAGGGCTTTAATCATTTCTTCTTCCATCTTCTGTAGTGAATCAAGTAACAGAGGAAGTGTAGTGTCATAATATTGGTGCTGATGTAACTGTGCTCCTTTCAGTGCCAATACATATTGATTATGCAACATATGAAGTTTCATAGTGGCTTTATCACACCGATCTTTGGCTTTCTCAGTCTCCTTTCCTGAGAAGAAAGAAAAAAAGAAAATGCATATGGTGATTTTAAAGTATACAAACATCAATACTTGTGGTTGACATAAATCTAATAGATTTATGATGTTTGCACTTTGTTCCACAACAATACGTTTAAGCTATTTCTCTGAAGAAGCTAAAATTTGACAATTCTCAGGTCACTAGTAAGAGCAAATGTCTTAGTGTTCTTATTCAAGACTAAGAAAAAAATGCTGCATTTTCTTTGAGCAGAAATGTGAGAATACTTTATCTGAAAGTATACAAAAACCATCATCTGCATAAGTATAAAAATAATATAACTATGAAGAATGAAATAAAAGCCACTCAAACACATGACTATCACAAATGCTAATCTTTTATTTGTCTCAGAGTAAATAAACATTTTTTAATGAAAAAAATAAGAAATGTCCTACTAGGTCAGACCCATGATCCATTTAGATCAGTACTAAGTCTCCAGCAGTGATAGCAGGAACTCCTTTTAGGGAAAGCATGTGTATTGGGTTTGCATGGCAAGGTTTTGGTAGCGGGGGGGCTACAGGGGTGGCTTCTGTGAGAAGATGCCAGAAGCTTCCCTTATGTCCAATAGGGTCAACGCCAGCTGGCTCCAAGACGGACCCGCCACTGGCAAAGGCTGAGCCAATCAGTGATGGATGTAGCGCCTCTGTGATAACATATTTAAGAAAGGGGAAAAAACTGCTGCGCAACAGCATCTGGGAGAGAGGAGTGAGAATGTGTGAGAGAAACAACTATGCAGACACCAAGGTCAGTGCAGAAGGAGGGGCAGGAGGTGCTCCAGGCACCGGAGCAGAGATTCCCCTGCAGCCCGTGGGGAAGCCCATGGTGAGGGAGGCTGTGCCCTGCAGCCCGTGGGGAAGCCCATGGTGAGGGAGGCTGTGCCCTGCAGCCCATGGAGGTCCACGGTGGAGCAGATATCCACCTGCAGCCCGTGGAGGACCCCACACCAGAGCAGGTGGATGCGCCCAGAGGAGGCTGTGACCCCGTGAAGAGCCCACGCTGGAGCAGGCTCCTGGCAGGACCTGTGACCCCGTGGAGAGACAAGCCCACACTGGAGCAGGTTTGCTGGCAGGACTTGTGACCCTGTGGGGGATACACACTGGAGCAGTCTGTTCCTGAAGGACTGCACCCCATGGAAAGGACCCATGCTGGAACAGTTTGTGAAGAACTGCAGCCCATGGGAAGGACCTACATTGGAGAAGTTCATGGAGGACTGTCTCCCGTGGGAGGGACCCCATGGTGGAGCAGGGGAAGAGTGTGAGGAAGAAGGAGCGGCAGAGACAATGTGTGATGAACTGACTGCAACTCCTGCTCCCCGTACCCCTGCACTGCTCGGGGGCAGGCACGCAGCAGCATGGTGACCACCCGGCAAAAAGCAGTATCCCCTGCTTCTCCTGAGCTTCTAGCACCTGGTAGAACCAATGCAGCCACACAGACAGAGCTCCTGTTCAAGCATGCAACCACCCAGGTTTCCAGCTGTGGGATGTGTGAAGGGATATTCCTAGAGGTGGAAAGTGATTGCAAGCAAGACTGTGGGAGGTGTGACCAGATTGATGAACTGCTCTGCTTGGTGGCTGAGCTGCAGGAGGAGGTGAGCAGACTGAGGAGTATTCAAGAGTCTGAGAGGGAGATTGATTAATGGAGCCGTACTCTGCCATATATGATGCATAGAAGCCAACTCAGCGTGGCCACTACGGAGGCAGGTCCTGGATCTGCTTTGTGCCAGGGGGAAGGCAGTGTCATAAGGGATAAGGAGGGGTGGAAGAAGGTTACAGCATGGAGTGGTAAGAGAAACCCCTCCTTACCCTCTAAGATACCCTTACAGAACAGGTACGAGGCCCTGGGTACGGTAGATGAAGCGCATAATGAGAAAGAGGAGGAACCTGTGCAAGCAGTCTTGCCAAGATCAGAGAGACCAACCCCTTGCAACAAAACCTGCATTAAGACCAGTGCCAAGAAGAAACAACAGCGAGTTATGGTCATTGGTGATTCCCTCCTGTGAGGAATGGAAGCACCCGTTTGAAGACCGGACTATCTTTTCAGGGAAGTTTACTGCCTCCCTGGGGCCTGAATTAGGGACGTCACCACAAGGCTGAAGACCCTAGTTCAACCTTCAGACTACTATCCATTCCTGCTCTTTCACATGGGTACAAATGATGTTGCAACAAAAAGTCTGAGGTCAATCAAAAGAGACTTCAGAGCACAGGTAGTATTTTCTTCAATCCTCCCAGTAATGGCGGGAGACTTCAGAAGAAACAGGCGAGCCCAGGATATCAATA
Organism: Platalea leucorodia; assembly: GCF_965183815.1. Lineage (NCBI taxonomy): Eukaryota > Metazoa > Chordata > Aves > Pelecaniformes > Threskiornithidae > Platalea > Platalea leucorodia. The sequence continues at coordinate 42,890,052 of NC_138859.1, forward strand.
CCTGGCTCCAGGACTGGTGCCTCCACCAAAACTTTGGGTTTTTAAACCATGGAAGAGCCTTTGAGGCATAAGGTATGCTGGGACCTGATGGGATCCACCTGTCCCGATGGGGAAAATGGGTCTTTGGGTGTAAGCTGGCAGGGCTGATTGAGAGAGCTTTTAAACTAGAATCGATGGGGCAAGGGGATACCAACAGGATTGCAGTAGGTAAGCCAAGGCTTGGCATGGTATTGCCTGAGGGTGGCAATGCTAGTGGGAGCATTTACGCTGCTCCAGGGAGCACGGAGGGCTTAGGAGCCTGTCTGAAATGCTTGTACACCAACACACACAGTATGAGAAACAAGCAGGATGAACTGGAAGCGTTGGTCAGCTCCCAGAGCTATTGGTATTAGTGAGACTTGGAGGAATGAGTCCCATGAATGGAGGGCTACAGGCTGTTCAGGAAGGATAGGCAGGCAAGGCAGAGGAGTTGCACTATATGCAAGGGAGAGGTTTGATTGTTACAGCCCTTACAGTTAGCGGTGATGTGGTGGAGAGCCTCTGGGTGAGGATTAGGGGGATGGAAAACAAAGGAGATGTTGCAGTGGGTGTCTACTGCCCAGCCAGGATGATAGCACTGAGGAGTTACTCTATAGGCAATTAGGAGAAATCTCTGGATTGGTAGCCCTTGCCCTTATGGGAGATTCCAACTTCCCAGACATCAACTGGGAATACCATACTGCTGTGCCAAGCAGGTCTGGGAAATTCCTGAAGTATGTTGAAGATAATGTCTTGTCACAAGTACTCAGTGACCAACTAGGAAAGAGGCCCTCCTAGGCTTGTTGTTTGTGAATAGAGAAGGACTCGCGGGAGATGTGATGGTAGGTGGCTGTCTTGGCCACAGTGATTGCAAAATAGTTGAGTTTAAAATTTTCAGTGTAATGAGAAAAAAGGACAGCAGAGTCGCTACCCTGGACTTCAAGAGAGCAAACTTTAAGCTACTCAGGGAGCTACTTAGCAGAGTCCCCTGGGAATCTGCCTTTGAGGGCTTAGGAGTCCACGAGTGCTGGTCAGTTTTTAAGAACCACCTTTTAGAAGCACAGGAGCAGGCAATTCCAGTGTGTCAAAAGTCAAGCAAGCGGGGCAGAAGACCAGCTTGGCTGAACAGGCAACTCCTTGTGGAGCTCAAGAGGAAAAAGAAATTGTACAAATTGTACAAGCAAGGTCAGGCTTTGCAGGAAGATTACAGAGCTGTGGTTCATTTATGCAGGGAGAAAACACGAAAGGCCAAAGCTGAACTAGAGCTGAAACTGGCCAGTGTTGTTTCAGACAGCAAGGGCTTTTTTAAGTATGTTAATAGCAAGAGGAGGTCTAAGGAAAACATTGAATCGATACTTGTTGAAGATGGTCACCAGACTAATAGGGATAAAGAAAAAGCAGAGGCATTCAATGTGTTTTTCCCCTCAGTCTTTAATAATACTGATAGACCTTGGGCTGCCTGGTCCCCTGAGTCGGAGGACCACGAGTGTGGGAACAGTGACTTTCCATTTGTGGACACTGAAATTGTAAGGGACCAGCTGTATCAGCTGAATGTTCACAAGTCTATGGGGCCTGATGGGATTCATCCCAGAGTACTGAAGGAGCTAGCGGCCGTTACAGCAGGACCCCTCTCAATCATCAACCAAAGGTCTTGGGAGTCTGGGGAAGTCCCCGCTGACTGGAAGCTAGCCAACGTTATTCCACTTTACAAGAAGGGCGTGAGGGAAGACCCAGGGAACTATAGACATGTTAGTCTAACCTCAGTACCTGGAAAAATTATGGAGAAGATCATCCTGGGTGCTATTGAAAGGCATTTAAAGAACAATGCAATCATCAGGCACGGTCAACATGGGTTCACAAAGGGAAAGTCCTGTCTAACTAATTTGATATCCTTCTATGATATGAGGTCACCCACCTAGTGGATGAAGGGGAAGGCAGTGGATGTGGTTTTTCTGAATTTTAGTGAGGCTTTTGATACTGTCCCTCAACAGCATCCTTCTGGACAAGTTGCCCAACTGTGGGATGAGCAGGTACATGGTGTGCTGGGTGAAGAACTGGCTGAAGGGCAGAGCTCGAAGGGCAGAGCTCAAAGGGTTGCAGTGAATGGGGCTACATCTGGCTGGTGACCAGTCACCAGCGGTGTTCCTCAGGGTTCAATGCTAGGGCCAGTTCTGTTCAATATTTTTATCAACGATCTGGATGCAGGAGTTAAATGCACCATTAGCAAGTTTGCTGATGATACCAAACTGGGAGGTGCTGTTGACTCCCTTGAGGGACAAGAGGCCTTGCAGAGGGATCTAGATAGATTGGAGCATTGGGCTATGATTAATGGGATGAAATTTAACAAGTCCAAATGACAGATTCTGCACCTGGGATGGAGTAATGCTGGGCACAAGCATAAATTGGGAGAGGAGTGGCTGGAGAGCAGCCCTGCAGAAAAAGGGATCTGGGGGTGCAGGTTGACAGCCGGCTCAATAGGAGTCAGCAGTGTGCCCTGGCAGCCAAGAGGGCAAACCGCATTCTGGGGTGCATCAAACACAGTATAACCAGCTGGTCAAAAAAGGTGATTATCCCACTGTATTTAGTACTAGTGTGGCCTCACCTTGGGTACTGTGTGCAGTTCTGGGCCCCACAATTTAAAAAGGATCTTAAGGACCTTGAATGCATCCAGAGGAGGGCAACAAAGCTGGTGAAAGGGCTGGAAGACATGTCCTATGAGGAGCAGCTAAGGGCTCTGGGCTTGTCTAGTTTGGAGAAAAGGAGGCCAAGGGGCGACCTCGTTGCTCTCTGCAGCTTCCTGAGGAGGGGAAGTGGAGAGGGAGGTGCTGATCTCTTCTCCCTGGTATCCAGTGATAGGACGTGTGGGAATGGTTCAAAGCTGCATCAGGGGAGGTTCAGACTGGACATTAGGAAGCATTTCTTTACCGAGAGGGTGGTCAAACACTGGAACAGGCTTCCTAGAGAGGTGGTTGGTGCCCCATGCCTGTCAGTGTTTAAGAGGCATTTGGACAATGCCCTTAATAACATGCTTTAACTTTTGGTCAGCCCTGAAGTGGTCAGGCAGTTGGACTAGATGATCGTTGTAGGTCCCTTCCAACTGAAATAGTCTAGTCTAATCTATTCTATAAATTAAATGAATTTCCCCGAGTTGAGTCTGTTTTGCCCATGACGGTAATTGCTGAGTGATCTCCCTGTCCTTATCTCAACCCACGAGCCTTTCATCATATTTTTCGTCTCTGTCCAGTTGAGGAGGGGGAGTGATAGAGCAGCTTGGTGGGCAACTGGCATCCAGCCAAGGTTAACCCACCACAGCATGCAAAATTGGCTGCTATTTGTGGCCCTTTTCCCTTGCATTTTCTCATCATCCATTGTCACTGGATTAGGGATGTTAGAGGATATAACCCTGCTTGTTCCTTGTATTATCTGTTCTGAACCAGTTTTCCATTAATATAACTAATCCATTTTTGAATCTATTGATACCTGTCTGCCTCCACAACTTCCTGCAACAGCAAGTTCCAGAAGTTCACTGCCTGCTTTGCACAGCACTTTCCTTTTATCTGTTTTAAAACAGTCTCCTGCTGGTTTCAACTAGTGCCACCTAGTTCTAGTACTGCAAGATTTGGAGAATAACAGTTCTGCGTTCATCAGGTCATTAACTCCCTTGCTAAGTCACTGATGAAAACGTTGAATAAAAGCCAGTCACAGCACTAATTCCATTAGTTACTGAGTCTGTTCCATTCTGGAAAAAATACTGTTAAGCCCTACCCTTTGCTTCCTACCCTTTGACCATTTATCTATAAGGGCCTTTCCTCCCATCCTATGGCAAGTTATTTGTTTTAATAGCCTTTGGCAAAGAGCGAGCCTTATCAGATGTTCTTTGAAAAAAAAATATATTTTGTTCACTGAAACCTTTTTATCCACATGCTTAATGACATATTCCTAGAACTCCATCAAGTTAGCAAATGTCTTTACAAAAATAATGCTGACTGTTTCCTAACAGACCATGGTTATTCACACCCTCAGCTGCTCACGGCTTGGATAAGTGCACTCTGCGCTGGGTTAAAAACTGGCTGGACGGCCGAGCCCAGAGAGGGGTGGTGAATGGAGTCAAATCCAGTTGGCGGCCGGTCACGAGTGGTGTTCCCCAGGGCTCAGTACTGGGGCCGGTCCTGTTCAATATCTTCACTGATGATCTGGATGAGGGGATTGAGTGCACCCTCAGTAAGTTTGCAGATGACACCAAGTTGGGTGGAAGGGTCGATCTGCTGGAGGGCAGGAAGGCCCTACAGAGGGACCTGGACAGGCTGGATTGATGGGCCGGGGCCAACTGTATGAGGTTCAACAAGGCTCAGTGCCGGGTCCTGCACTTGGGTCACAACAACCCCATGCAATGCTACAGGCTTGGGGAGGAGTGGCTGGAGAGCTGCCTGGCAGGAAAGGACCTGGGGGTGTTGGTCGACAGCTGGCTGAACATGAGCCAGCAGTGTGCTCAGGCGGCCAAGAGGGCCAATGGCATCCTGGCTTGTATCAGGAATAGTGTGGCCAGCAGGACCAGGGAGGTGATAGTGCCCCTGTACTCGGCACTGGTGAGGCCGCACCTCGAGTACTGTGTTCACTTTTGGGCCCCTCACTACAAGAAGGACATCGAGGTGCTGGAGTGTGTCCAGAGAAGGGCAACGAAGCTGGTGAAGGGTCTAGAGCACAAGTCTTATGAGGAGCGGCTGAGGGAGCTGGGGTTGTTTAGCCTGGAGAAGAGGAGGCTGAGGGGAGTCCTTATTGCTCTCTACAACTACCTGAAAGGAGGCTGTAGCAAGGTGGGGGTCGGTCTCTTCTCCCTAGTAACAAGCGATAGGATGAGAGGAAACGGCCTCAAGCTGCACCAGGGGAAGTTTAGGTTGGATATTAGAAAAAACTTCTTCACCGAAAGGGTGGTCAGGCACTGGCACAGGCTGCCCAGGGAAGTGATTGAGTCTCCATCCCTGGAGGTATTTAAAAGAAGGGTAGATGTGGTGCTTGAGGACGTGGTTTAGTGGTGGACTTGGCAGTGCTAGGTTAACGGTTGGACTCGATGATCTTAAGGGTCTTTTCCAACCTTAACGATTCTATGATTCTATGAAATCTTATTTATTGTAGTCTCTACAGTCTTGCCAAGGATGGAAGTCAGAATCATCTCTGTAGCTCCCAGGATCTCTTCTAGACCCTTGATAATCCAGCAGGCCCCTGGCACAGTGGTAGATTACGCACCTTAACCACCAGTTCAATAATTTGATATCTGAGCTCCTTCAGAGCTCCCAGGTGAAGGCCATCTGGTGATGGTGACTTATTAACAATTAATCAATATATATCTGGTCCAGTGGTTCCTCATATTATCCTTATATTGAGCTAGTTCCTTCAGATTCCCCACTACAAATAATGCATCAGGTAGGTAACCTTCCCAACATCTTCAGCAGGAAAAGCTGATGCAAAGAATACACTGAGCTGTGCTGCCTTGGCTTAGTCATTCCTGAGTGTCCTCTTATACCTTTCTCTTCAAGAAAATCTCAAAGTTTTCTCATTGGCTTTCAACGTTTGATGCGTTTAAAGAACTTTCTACTATCGGCTCAAGCATCCTTTTTTTGACAGTCCCACACGACATCCTTATTTCTAAATTAGAGAGATATGGATTTGAAGGGTGGACTATTTGATGGATAAGAAATTGGCTGGATGGACGCATCCAGAGAGTTACGGTCAATGGCTCTATGTCCAGGTGGAGACTGGTGACGAGTGGTGTCCCTCAGGGCTCTGTCTTGGGACCGATGCTTTTCAATATCTTTATCGATGACATAGACAGTAGGATAGAGTGCACCCTCAGCAAGTTCGCGGATGACACGAAGCTGAGTGGTGCAGTTGACACACCTGAAGGACGGGATGCCATGCAGGGGGACCTGGACAAGCTTGAGAAGTGGGCCCATATGAACCGAATGAGGTTCAACAAGTCCAAGTGTAAGGTCCTGCACCTGGGTCGAGGGAATCCCAGACGTGAGTACAGACTGGGAGAAGAACTCATTGAGAGCAGCCACGCAGAGAAGGACTTGGGGGTCCTGGTGGACGAAAAGCTGGATAGGAGCCAGCAATGTGCACTAGCAGCCCAGAAAGCCAACCGTATCCTGGGCTGCACCAGAAGAGGTGTGGCCAGCAGGGCGAGGGAGGGGATTCTGCCCCTCTGCTCTGTCCTCCTGAGACCCCACCTGGAGTACTGCATCCAGCTCTGGAGCCCTCAACACAAGAAAGATGTGGACCTTTTAGAACGGATCCAGAGGAGGGCCACAAAGATGATCAGAGGGCTGGAGCACCTCTGCTATGAAGACAGGCTGAGAGAGCTGGGGTTGTTCAGCCCGGAGAAGAGAAGGCTCCGGGGAGACCTTATAGTGGCCTTCCAGTACTTAAAGGGGGCTTATATAAAAGAGGGGGAGAGACTCTTTATAAGGGCAGATAGCGATAGGACAAGGGGGGAACGGTTTCAAACTGAAAGAGGGGAGATTTAGATTAGATGTTAGGAAAAAATTCTTCACTATGAGGGTGGTGAGGCACTGGAACAGGTTGCCCAGAGAGGTTGTGGACGCCCCGTCCCTAGCAGTGTTCAAGGCCAGGTTGGATGGGGCCCTGAGCAACCTGGTCTAGTGGGTGGCATCCCTGCCCATGGCAGGGGGGCTGGAGTTAGATGATCTTTAAGGTCCCTTCCAGCCCAAGCCATTCTATGATTCTATGATTCTATGATCCTTTACAAGATGCTCTTCAAATTCTTACACACTCTTAATCTCCTGTTTACCTAACATGTTTTATGGATTTTCCTGTTTTCCTTTATTTTCTTAAATGCCAGCCTTCTGTCTATGCTGGCCTCCTTACTTTTTATAGAGCTATGGCATGGTTTTTTGATCACTTTTTCTTTTTGAATTACAGCACACAGCTTACCTGGCCTTCTAACACAGTATTTCTGAAAAGCCTTCAGATTGCTTGGTTTATGAATTAATCTTTTCATGTTTTTCATTTGGGTATTCGGTTTTAGTTTTTTACTTTTTTGCCCTTTTTCTTGTTTTGTTTCTTTTTTTTTTAAAGAATTATCTGCCTCAAGCTTACTTAACTAAATCCCTTTCTTGAAATTGAGTTTCTGTATGATGGATTTATTTGGTTTGTCCTCTACCATTACAGTGTTGAAACTAATTGTATGCTGGTTGCTATTACATACTGGCTATCCCACTAATACCTCTACATCATTTGAGTGCACATCACTTAAGATGAAACCCAAAATAGCACCTTCTCCTCTGGGTTCTAAGACTCATTGTTCTAGGAAGCTGTCATTTATTGTGAGCAAAAATTCCATTGCTACATATCATCCTGATGAAGCACTGATTCAGTCCACAGCGGAGTAGCTGAAGTCTCCCACTATTATTCCTGTCCAAAGCTCACAGCTTCTCTAGTACAACTGTCCTGGTTTCAGCTGGGATAGAGTTAATTTTCTTCCTAGTAGCTGGTATAGTGCTGTGTTTTGGGTTCAGGATGAGAACAATGTTGATAACACACTGATGTTTTGGTTCTTGCTAAGTAGTGCTAAGCAGTTGCTAAGTAGTTGCTAAGTAGTGCTTACACTGGTCCAGGACTTTTCAGATTCCCATGCTCTGCCAGGTGCACAAGAAGCTGGGAGGGGGCACAGCCAGGACAGCTGACCCAGACTGGCCCAAGGGCTATTCCATACCGTATGACGTATGAGGGTGGTGAAACACTGGAATGGGTTGCCCAGAGAGGTGGTAGATGCCCCATCCTTGGAAACATTCAAGGCCAGGCTGGATGAGGCTCTGAGCAACCTGATCTAGTTGTAGATGTCTCTGCCCATTGCAGGGGGGATGGACTAGATGACCTTTAAAGGTCCCTTCCATCCCAAAGCATTCCATGGTTCTATGACATCATGCTCAGTATATAAGCTCGAGGAAGAAGAAGGAAGGGGGGGACATTCGGTGTGATGGTATTTGTCTTCCCAAGTAACCGTTACGCGTGATGGAGCCCTGCTTTCCTGGAGATGGCTGCACACCTGCCTGTCAATGGGAAGGAGTGAATGAATTCCTTGCTTTGCTTTGCTTGTGCGCGCAGTTTTTGCTTTACCTATTAAACTGTCTTTATCTCAACCCATGAGTTTTCTCACTTTTACTCTTCCGATTCTCTCCCCCATCCCACTGGGGGGGAGTGAGCGAGCAGCTGTGTGGTGCTTAGTTGCTGGCTGGGGTTAAACCACGACAGTCCTTTTTGGCGCCCAACGTGGGGCACGAAGGGTTCGAGATAATGACAGAGTTGATTGGAACGTGCTAGATCGAATTTATAGCTGTTATTGCTGTTTAGGTATTAATCAGCAGGCTCCTGTGCTTGCCATGGGGCTTGCTTGCCTTACCGTATATTAGAGTCTAGTGCTCATTAGTGGCTGCTTTTTTGCTTTTGCTGCTTGCTGTATTGCTTATCATCTTACTCTGCTGTGCCCAGGAACATTTTGATAACAGCAATGGCCACGTGCCTGGGCTGGCAGATGGCCAGGGCATCACTGCTGTTTCTGTGCTGCTGTACTGGACAGGCTGGAACTCCAGTGTGAACTGGAGTGGAAGGGACTGTCACCTGTGGATGAGTCCATGCGGGAGCAGGACACCCCAAAGCGTCTGTGGACATGGATAAGCCCATGCCAGAGCACCCCATGGAAGTTAAGGGTGGAGCAGATATCCACCTGCAGCCCGTGGAATGAAAGGATTAAAACCAAGACAGACAAAGCCACTGCATCAAAATGCCTCCTGGAAGAATTAAAGCCTAGGGGCAAGGAGGATATTGTAAATATCTTTTAGTCACTTAACTAAACAAAACAAAGGCCTTTGTGATTTAGGGAGTAGTTAGAATGGTTATAAGATAAGGGGGCTCCGGGATAATCTCATCCCTGAAGGACACCGTTTATGTGATCCTAGGACTGAGTTTGCGCAGAAGCAAAGGTCAATCAACGAACACAGTGAAGAAGACTATGAGCCTTCATCTGAAGACCCCCAAGGACCACTTGAAGACCACCATGGGAGACGACTGCGCATGCGGATCGGACATTTGCATATGTTAATAAGCTCCAGGAAATCTCATGTTTATGTAAATGATTTCTCGGAAATCCTGTGAATATGTAGGACTTTATAGTATATAATCTCTGAAAGTCTACCAAATCGGTGGAGCACTCATGGTGGAGAATCTCCAGTGCTGCCCAGCGCTGCAATAAAGGATACCTGCTTAATAGTAACTTTGTTGCTATTGAGTTTCATTTCAGGGACTCTCTGAATACTCCGTTTCTCCCTTGGGGAGATTCGGACTGTGAGGAGAAGCATCCATGAATTTTTGTATCAGGAGGACCCCATCCCAGAGCAGGTGGATGCCGGAAGGAGGCTGTGACCCCGTGGGAAGCCCGTGCTGGAGCAGGCTCCTGGCAGGACCTGTGGACTCGTGAAGAGAGGAGCCCACACTGGAGCAGGTTTTCTGGCAGGACTTGTGACCCCGCAGGGGAACAACGCTGGAGCAGTCTGTTCCTGAAGGACTGCACCCCGTGGAAGGGACCCATGCTGGAGCAGTTCGTGAAGAACTGCAGCCCGTGGGAAGGACCCACATTGGAGAAGTTCATGAAGGACTGTCTCCTGTGGGAGGGACCTCAAGCTGGAGCAGGGGCAAGGGGAGGCGTCCATTGCAGTGTTAAACCCAATGGTCTGGTCCAAAGGGGCCAGGGGTGGGGACTGTAATGGAAATACCTTTAAATTGTTGTAACCCAGGATTTAAGTTGCATGTTATGGGAATGACTATAGCAGGAGCCCCTTGTTGCTAGCCAGGCTAGGAGTAAGGGGAGGAGTTCATTGCAATGTTAATTGCAATGCATTACACTGGTCAAGGACTTTTCAGCTTCCCATGCTCTGCCAGGTGCACAAGAAGCTGGGAGGGGGCACAGCCAGGACAGCTGACCCAGACTGGCCCAAGGGCTGTTCCATACCATATGGTGTCATGCTCAGCATATACCTGGGGTGAGTTGGCCGGGGGGGGAGCGATCGCTGCTCAGGAACGGGCTGGGCATCAGTCAGTGGTTGGTGACCAATTGTGTCGTGTATCATTTGTTTTGTATATTATTATTGTATTATATTATTATTATTATTACTACTACTACTACCACCACCCCCATTCTATTTCATTTTACTTCAATTATTAACCTGTTCTTATCTCAAACCACGAGTTTTCTGACTTTCACCCTTCCAGTTCTCTCCCCCACCCCACTGGGGGGAAGTGAGCGAGCGGCTGTGTGGTGCATAGTTGCTGGCTGGGGTTAAACCACAACACCACCTGAAGACCACCACGGAAGACGACTGCGCATGCGGATCGGACATTTACATATAAGTTCCAAGAAATCTCATGTTTATGTAGACGAATTCTCAGAAATCCTATGAATATGTATATTTTCATAGTATATAATTACTCAAAGTCTATCAAGCCTTCGGAGCACTTATGGTGGAATTATCCCCAGTGCTGCCCGGCGCCGCAATAAAGAATGCCTGCTTTCTAAAACTCCAAATTAAGTTTTAGAGAGCGAATTATTTTGCCACATTCCGGTAACAGAACAAGTGCAGAATCCTGAAAAACTAGTAAAGTATTTGGAAAAAGTATGCTGTCACCCTGGCAACTCCAGAGAGACACAGATCACTGCAACGTGCTGGGGCCTGGCCCATGCCTACCGAGCCCTATTCAACACTATTCAGAACCCTCAAGGGGAGGAGAAGGTCTCTGGATCTGACAACAAAATGACAGGCACCGTGGCTACGAAAGCCTCTATGAAAGGCGCTGTGGCTAAACCAGAGTAGCAAACCCTGCCAGTATCAGTCACCCCTATACACAAGAAAAAATACACAAGAAAATCAGCTCGTTTAGTAAAAGATGAAGATGAGCCAGGGCCATCAAGAGAGCAGGAGGAGGAAGTGGCAGGACCCACAAATGAGATGGTAACCACCCGATCCCTGTCCCTGAGTGAGCTGCGAGACATGCGAGAAGATTTCAGCCGTCATCCAGGCGATCACATTGTCACCTGGCTGCTCCGATGCTGGGATAACGGGGCCAATAGCCTGGAATTGGGGGGTAGGGAAGCCAAGCAGCTGGGATCCCTTTCTAGGGAAGGGGGCATTGACAAAGCGATTGGAAAAGGGGCACAAGCCCTCAGCCTCTGGAGGTGACTCCTGTCAGGCCTGAAGGAAAGGTATCCCTTCAAGGAAGATGTTATATGTCACCCAGGCAAGTGGACCACCATGAAGAGAGGTATCCAGTACCTGAGGGAATTAGCCGTGCTGGAGATGATTTATGGTGACCTGGACAAGGAGCAGTTATCCAAAGATCCAGATGAAGTCCAGTACACCTGGAATCGACTGCCCCAGGGGTGGAAACACAGCCCCACCACTTGCCATGGACTGATCCAGACTGCGCTGGAACAGGATGGGGCTCTGGAACACCTGCAATACATTGATGACATCATCATACGGGGCAATACAGCAGAAGAAGTTTTTGAGAAAGGGAAGAACATGGCCCAAATCCTTCTGGAGGCCGACTTCTTTGCATTAAAACAAAGTAAGGTCAAGGGACCTGCACAGGAGATCCAGTTCTTAGGAATAAAATGGCAAGATGGACGTCGTCAGATCCCAATGGATGTGATCAACAAAATAACAGCCGTGTCTCCACCAACCAGCAAAGAGGAAACACAGGCTTTCTTGGGCGCTGTGGGGTTTTGGAGAATGCGTATTCCAAATTACAGTCTGATCGTAAGCCCTCTCTATCAAGTGACCCAGAAGAAGAACAATTTCAAATGGGGCCCTGAGCAAGGACAAGCCTTTGAACAAATTAAACGGGAGATAGTTCGTGCAGTAGCCCTTGGGCCAGTTGGGGCAGGGCAAGATGTAAAAAATATGCTCTACACCGCAGCTGGAGAGAACGGCCCTACCTGGAGCCTCTGGCAGAAAGCACCAGGGGAGACTCGAGGTCAACCCTTAGGGTTTTGGAGTCGGGGATACAGAGGATCTGAGGCCCACTATACTCCAACTGAAAAAGAGATATTGGCAGCATATGAAGGGTCTCGAGCTGCTTCGGAAGTGGTTGGTACTGAAGCACAGCTCCTCCTGGCACCCCGACTGCCGGTGCTGGCCTGCATGTTCAAAGGGAGGGTCCCCTCTACACATCATGCAACTGATGCTACGTGGAGTAAGTGGGTCGCACTGATCACACAATGGGCTCGAATAGGAAACCCCAGTCGCCCAGGAATCTTGGAAGTGATCATGGACTGGCCAGAAGGCAAAGATTTCGGAAGGAGGAGGTGACGCCTGCTGAGGAGGCCCCACCGTATAATAAACTGCCAGAAAATGAGAAGCAATATGCCCTGTTCACTGATGGGTCCTGTCGTCTTGTGGGGAAGCATCGGAGGTGGAAAGCTGCTGTGTGGAGCCCTATACGACAAGTCACAGAAACTGCTGAAGGAGCAGGTGAATCGAGTCAGTTTGCAGAGGTGAAAGCCATCCAGCTGGCTTTGGATATTGCTGACCAAGAAAAGTGGCCAGTGCTCTGTCTCTGTACTGACTCATGGATGGTGGCAAATGCCCTGTGGGGGTGGTTGCAGCAATGGAAGCAGAGCAACTGGCAGCGCAGAGGCAAACCCATCTGGGCTGCCGCATTGTGGCAAGATATTGCTGCCCGGATAGAGAACCTGGCTGTAAAAGTACGTCACGTAGATGCTCACGTACCCAAGAGTGGGGCCAGTGAAGAACATCAAAACAACCATCAGGTGGATCAGGCTGCTAAGATTGAAGTGGCTCAGGTGGATCTGGACTGGCACCATAAGGGTGGATTATTTCTAGCTCAGTGGGCCCATGACACCTCAGGCCATCAAGGAAGAGATGCAACATATAGATGGGCTCGTGATCGAGGGGTGGACCTGACCGTGGACACTATTGCACAGGCTATCCATGAATGCGAAACGTGCGCTGCAATCAAGCACCCTATCATGCACCAGCCTCTGGCAAAATCGCACAATACAATGGACTGTTAAAGACTACACTGAGAGCAATGGGTGGTGGGACATTCAAACACTGGGATACACATTTAGCAAAGGCCACCTGGTTAGTCAACACCAGGGGATCTGCCAATCCATCTGGCCCTGCCCCATCAAGACTTTTATGTACTGTAGAGGGGGATAAAGTCCCTGTAGTGCACATAAAAAATATGCTGGGGAAGACAGTCTGGGTTACTCCTGCCTCGGGCAAAGGCAAACCCATTTGTGGGATTGCTTTTGCTCAAGGACCTGGGTGCACTTGATGGGTGATGCGGGAGGATGGGGAAGTCCGATGTGTACCTCAAGGGGATTTGATTTTGGGTGAAAATAGCCAATGAACTGAATGGTATGATGTTAATTGCTATATAATACTGGATGCCATCACTTCTATGATTACTATATGCCATATCAACCAGTATACAGTAAGAATCACCCAGATTAATGAAGAATGAACTTTGAGGAAACCGAGCAAAGTGCAGCGGTGATAAAACCGGGACTGGCTTCAGCATGCAACAATCCCACACCACACACCACCTCTCCTGCCCTGAAAGACTGTTCTGACAGATGAAACCCAAAGTCATGGACTAAATGAACTCAACAAATGTTTTAGAGGGATGGCCCATAGACTAAGGAAATTATATCTATGTGTGTGTGTATCTCTATCTCTATCTCAAGAGACTGGAAAAGTGGTGGTGATTAATTGTAATGTACTGGAAAGTGTAAGACCTGGGCATGACATAGATGGTATGGAATAAGGGGTGGATATTGTCCTGGTTTCAGCTGGGATAGCGTTGATTTTTTCTTCCTAGTAGCTGGTATAGTGCTGTGTTTTGGATTTAGGATGGGAATAATGTTGATAACACACTGATGTGTTAGTTGTTGCTAAGTAGCACTTACACTAGTCAAGGACTTTTCAGCTTCCCAGGCTCTGCCCGGTGCACAAGGAGCTGGGAGGGGGCACAGCCAGGACAGCTGACCCAGACTGGCCCAAGGGCTATTCCATACCGTATGGTGTCATGCTCAGCATATAAACTGGGGGAGGTTGGCTGGGAGGCAGCGATCGCTGCTTATGTACTCTAAGTTCCCATGTTATGTAGTTACTTGGGGATAAACTTCAAATTAAAACAACATAGAGGACAGATAGGGAACTAGATGAAATTAACAACTGAGTATATATTTACATTTGTAAATGAATGTGAACACCAGTTAAAATAAGCTAAACAGCACTAAGTATAGTTTCTCTTATCCAATGCCATTGTGTCTTTACATGCTGTAAAGGTATATGGAAGGAGAGTGTCTGCTCCTTTAAGGGTATCTGGTCAAAGGAGCCATAAACAAAAAGAGAAACAAACCTGAGGGACAAATGATAAGGGAAGTCATGATAAGAACAAACCTGGCCAGTCACACTAATTGAGGGGCTATCAAGAAACTGCAGGCAAACTATCAAAGGAGCTGGTCGCAGGTAGAATGGGGCCAGTCAGTATGCTTGTCTGGCTGAGCCCTGCACCTGATCACCGCAGTCTATCCTATCTTCTTACATCTTCTTATTAAATATTTTCTTAACTGTCTCTCTGTGTAATCTCACTGTCTCATGTGTGTGTGCTGCAAGGACTAAGCACCAGCTACTGGTGAGACACGTGTGTGTGAGTGGAGTTTGGTGCTAGCTACTGGAATCAGACAGGGGGTGTAGGTACCCTGCAGCCTGTGCTGTCAGCTACTAGAGTGAGCAAGGGTCCTAGCGTCAGTAGTTGGAAGGGGCCATAGATCTCTAAATCTAGGTAGTGTCCGACAGATTTTGTGCCTGGAATGCCAGCTACTAGGTGGGATCAGCATGATTGGATTTGGTGCCAGCTACCAGAGTCAGACCAGGATGTAGGCACCCCATGGCCTCTGGTATCAGCTACTGGATAGAGTAGGGGTCTTTAAACTCCAACCACTGGGGTGGGAACAGTGTTTGCCCTGAAAACCAGCTACTGGGAGGGACCAGTGTGAGTGAGGGGCTCAGTGCCAGCAGCTGGAGTGGGACTGCACATCACAGCCCATGTGCCTGATGCCAGCTGCTGGTGTGGGCCAAGTGTGTGTATCTTCCCAAAACCTAGTGTGCACATGTATTCACTAACAAACTTCAAGCTGGACTAGCTGGCAAGTAGGAGGCCCTGGGTCTGGGCAGGGGTATCAGACAGGCAAGGGTCTATGCTGGTATACCTAGGGGGACTTGCGAGTGTAGAGTGCCTGTGGGACGAGTGTGTGCATGCTTGCTAGTGAGTATCAAACTGGACTAGCCAGCAAGTAGGGGACCCATGAAGCAGGTAAGAGGGCTCAGGATCTGGGCAGGGGTACCTGACAGACAAAGGGGCTGTGCCAGTACTTGAGGGATCCGCAAACATGTGTGTGCTTGTGAATCTGAAGTGTTGTGTGTGGTGTGTGTACTTTTGCTAGTGAACTTCTATCTCTACCAGCTGCAGAGGAGGAAGGGGACTTGTCTGTCTATATGTTTCATGAGAGTCCTATACATAGGAGCTGTTGAAGGCAATGCCTTATCCGTGTCAGTCTGTGTAACTGGTCATGTCAGTTTCCTCTGCCTGTGTGTGTGCCTGTGTCCGAGATACATGCTCAGCTTCACTACTGGTTGAACCTGCAAATGGGAAAGTGGCAGTCACATCCCTCAGCCTGGACAGAGAGACCCCAGGTCCCTGGGCACACTGGGCTGGGCTCCAGAAGCCAGGCAGGAGGGAGTCCTGGGCCAGAACAGCTGGAGGAGAAAGCCATGCTCTTAACATCCCTCAACACATTCATTTATCAGTTTTCACCCAGAATTTTGGACAAATTTGGAAAGAAATAATCTTTCTCTCAGCACCGATAACTACTATACTGCACTATGAATTATAGTACAACAGAACCAAGGAAAATAAGTATCATTTTAGGCAGTCATACAAAAAGTAAAGATGGATCTTGGAATTATATTTACACACTGCCATCCAATTAATTTTCTTTAAAGAAAAAAAAAAATCTTAAAGGCATGTAAAAAAAAAACACTAATCATTAACAACATATTTCAACAGATCAACAGACAACAGAACAAAGATTCTCATTTACCTAATCATTAGTACAAATCAACAGGAATCAAAACCACATGCAATTTCGACACACCATTCCCTTAAAAGCTTTAAAACATGCCAGCATAACAATGAATTCTTTTTCCCCTTTTGCTTAAGGTTAAACAATTTGGATCCATTCTACTAAGTGTCAAGAATTGATGTCGCTGCCACTGCAGCAACCATAAAAGATCACAGGATGCAAATAGGCTGCAGCTACAATGTAGATGAGACAGCTGCAACCTGCTTACCACTATTACAGTTAATTTGAGTAATTTTACATTCCAAATATATCTGCTGAAGGAATGATGAGTTTAAAAGAACAGAACTACCGTTTATTTTAAATTAGAGCTATCATTTGTTTTGATTTTCAAAAACAGTACCATCAAGTATATATGATGACAATTAGCCTGTCTTAAGACACTTTTTTTAATATTGCAATCCAGTTGCTTAAAATAAAAACATTATCTTGTTTCACTGAAAGTTTTAGTACATTCTAAAACCACAATAATAAATAAAATTAATACAAGTCAGTCATACCTTTAGCCACAGCATCTTTATACTTTTCTTTGGCAGAATTTACTTCTTTCATTAGTTGTCTATAGCTAGATTTTAGTTTCTCCAATTCTGTCTTTGTGACCTTTAAGAAAACAGAAATATAAAGTTTATTAGAAATACTCAACCTCAACATTACAAACAATCTTGCCATTTGTCGTGGTTTAACCCCAGCCAGCAACTAAGCACCACACAGCCACTTGCTCACTCCCCCCCCACGGTGGAATGGGGGAGAGAATCGGAAGGGTGAAAGGAAGAAAACTCGTGAGTTGAGATAAGAACAGTTTAATAATTGAAGTAAAATAAAATAGAATAGTAGTAGTAGTAATAATAATAATAGTATAATAATACAATAATAATACACAAAACAAGTGATACACTCTACAATTGCTCACCACCTGCCAACCAATGCCCCAAGCAGCAATTGCTGCCCCCAGCCAACTCCCCCCAGTTTATATGCTGAGCATGACACCATATGGTATGGAATAGCCCTTGGGCCAGTCTGGGTCAGCTGTCCTGGCTGTGCCCCCTCCCAGCTTCTTGTGTACCTGGGAAGCTGAGAAGTCCTTGACCAGTATAAGCACTACTTAGCAAGAACCAAAACATCAGTGTGTTATCAACATTATTCTCATCCTAAATCCAAAACACAGCACTATACCAGCTACTGGGAAGAAAGTTAACTCTATCCCAGCCAAAACCGGGATACCATTAGTGAAAAAGAAGTACAGGATTTATTTTCCAAAATAAGCATATTTTTCATTAGCTTGAGGTTATCTTAAAAGGCTATTACTTGCTGTAACAAAACCAATAAACTTAAGGGATGAAATTGAGGCCTGAAACAGTTATCCTATTTGCATCAGTGCAGTACAGTGTAAAAACTGTGTTTCCTAAACATTTGTTGATCATAAACATTAGTACATTTTAATCAAGTGGAAAAAAAGCACCAAAAAATGCTTATTAAAATCACACTAGATGAAAAAGTTCTATACACTACTCTAAATCTCCACCTCAACACCAACCACATTTCTGGAAGAAAGAAGAAACAGTGCTTTTCAATCTCTCAGTAGAGCTTTCAGACTGATTTTTTTCAGACCTGATTTTTGACAGTTGCAACTAACCTTTCCCCAGAGCACCTGAATAAAACCAAGTCCTGTCAGCTTCACTGCCAACACTCTCAACATCAGCAGGATGACTGACATCAGTTTTTATTCCACCACTAACACTAAAAGTAACAGAAAAGGCCCTGAACAGCTCTACCTGCAAACTTAATATTTGGTTTACACTTGATTTATATTTTAGAATAGGGACTAGAATCCCACTTCTACCCAAAACATTCTGGACAGTAAGGAGCACTCATTAACAAAAGTTTTTAAAGCTCTGATCCCAAGGATGTTAAGGGATGTTATAAGTGGCCACCACCTCCAGCAGCTTCAGAGCCCAGGGATTCCTTCTGCCAAGCCACTGGAGCCCAGCCCAGAGACCTGGGGATCTCCATCCCAGGCCGATGGATGTGGCTGCTGCTTTCCCATTTGCAGGTGCAACCAGTAGCAAGGCTGAGTGTGCATCCCAGACACACACAGAGAGGACAGAGGGCTGCACAGACTGCCACAGACAAGGCACTGCCTTTAACAGCCAGGACTTACACAAAACATAAGCATAGATAACCAAGTCCCCTTCCTCCTCTGCAGCTGGTAAGGACTGAAGGTCACCAGTGAAAGCACACACACCACACAATTCACAAGCTCATTCACAAATCCCTTGATGAGCAGCACAGCCCCTCTGTCCCTCCATGTATTGGGTTTACATGGCATGGGTAGCTTCTGCGAGAAGAGACCAGGGGCTGCCTCCAAGTAGGACAGAGCCAGATTCAGCTGGCTCCAAAAGACACCCATTGCTGACCAAAGCTGAGCCAATCCGCAACACAGGTGGCACCTCTGTGATAACATATTTAAGAAAGGGTAAAAAACCACTGCGTGGCAGCTGAGAGGAGTGAGAAAAAAATGTGAGAGAAAAACCTGCAGATGACAAGGTCAGTGAAGAAGAGGGGGGAGGAGGTGCTCCAGGCACCGGAGCACAGATTTCCCTGCAGCCTCTGGTGAAGACCATGGTGACACAGGCCATCCCCCTGCAGCCCGTAGAGGACCATGTCAGAGCATATGTCCACACTACACCCTGTGGAGGACCCCATGCCACAGCAGATAGATATACCCTGAAGGAAGCTGCAGCCTGCAGAGAGGAACCCACACTGGAGCAGGCTCCTAGCAAGAACCGTGGCCTGTGGGGGACCCACACTGGAGCATTCCGTTCCTGAAGAACTGTACCCCACGGTATGGACCCATACTGCAGCAGTTCTTGAAGAACTGCAGCCCGTGGGAAGGACCCACATCGGAGCAATTAGTGAAGGACTGTATCTCATGGGAGGGACCCCATGCCAGAACAGGGGAAGTGCATGAGGAGGAAGGAAAAGCAGAGGCAGTGTTATGAACTGACCACAACCCCCACTCCCCATCCCCCTGCACTGTTGGACAACTCAGGGGAAGAGGCAGAAGAGTCAGGAGCAAAGTTGAGCCTGGAAAGAAAAAATAGGGGGGGGGCTGTTTTTAGTTTTGTCTTTCTTTTCTCACCATCCTACTGTTTTTAATTGGCAATAATTTACTCTTCCCCAAGTCAAGTCTGTTTTGCCCATGACGATAACTGGTAAGCATTCTCCCTGTCTTTATCTCGACCCACAAGTTTTTCCATCTTAGTTTCTCCCCACATTCTGTTGAGGAGGGGGAGTAAGAGAGTGGCTGGGTGGGCATCTGGCAGCCAGCCAAGTTCAACCCACCACACTCCAATACCTGGCCTCTATCCTGAGCCCTCCTACCCACTCCACAGGTCTCCTACTCACTGGCTAGTCCAGCTTGGTGCTCATTAACAGAAACACACACTCCTACACTCATCTCGGAGGTGCTTCACACTCGCAGGTCATCCCAAATACCAGCACTGCCCCTCTGCCTACCTGATACCCCCTGTGACTAGAAGTGCTGTTAATACACCAGTGTTTTAGCTATTGCTGAACAGGGCTTACACAGCATCAAGGCCTTCTCTGTTTCTCACTCTGCCCCACCAATGAGTAGGCTGGGGGTGGGCAAGAAGTTGGGAGGAGACACAACCAGGACAGCTGACCCAACTGACCAGAGGGATATTACATGCCATATAACATGTTGCTCAGCAATGAAAACTGAAGGGAGGGGTATTTGGGGGAGGTAGCCAATGCTCAGAGACTGGCTGGGCATCAGTCTACTCATGGGAGGTAGTGAATGATTGCCTTTGCATTACTTGTTTGTTTCTTCCCCACCACCACCACTTAAGCTGCCTTTATCTTGACCTACAAGTCTTCCCACTTTTGTTTTTCCTATTCTCTCCCCCATCCCACTAGGGGCAGGGGGAATGAGTGGCTGCATGGTGCTTAGCTGCTGGCTGGGGTCAACCCACCATATCTGTCCAAATAAATTCATATAGAAGAACATTTTCAATCTCTGCCTTGTCAGCTAGCAGGGCAGAGAAAATGTGGAGGAAATATCGAAAATTGAAACTAGGCACAGTCTACCTATCACAGATCATCACTTGTACCAGAGCACAAAAATAGAAGAACTAAAAAAAAAATTCACCCTTAATTTTCTAAACAAAATTATAATAAATATATAAAAAGACAGTTGAATAAAATACCTTGTACATCTCTGCTTCAATTTGTTGATGAACACCTACATAACTCTTCTTCACTTGCTGCTTATCTTTGATCATCATTGTAAGCCTATGCAAAGGCCCAGAATTAAGATCCTCTGCATGTGTCTTCATTATTTTACTCAGCTGTTCTGTTTGCTGCACCATGAGCAACCAAGACTATTAAAAAAAAAAAAATGCAGAAAAGCAGTTACTTATTCTGGCTTACAAATAACCAAATGATGAACAGGTACTGTGGGGAAAACACATCACTGTTTAAAACAATTCAGTAATTTTATTTTTCTTTTTAAATTACCCGAACCTTGAGAATTTCTAAAAAAGTTCTTCCTGGTACAGCAAAACCATCCCTTGAACTTATTCATAAAAAAAAGTATCAGAGACAAAAACATAATATTGTATCGTCACATTTCAGCAGTGTTTTACTATTTCTGAACATCCATGAAAGCTGTACAGCCTTTTCTGGATTACATCCATTACTTTCTGGATTACATCCTCATCCTACGTTCTCTTGTTTCCTAATCACAGGTCCTGTCTTCAAGCTGACTTTTCTGCCTTTATCTAAATATTTCACAGTAATATGCATTTGAGTTGTAATTGTTTAAGAGGATACTATTCATCAGCTGCTCCATATTAATTAATATCATCAGTGTTCAGTCCATCAGTGGTAAAACATAAGGTGCTAACAGATTACTCATTTGTCACAGTAACTGAAAATCTTTCTGTACCCTTATTTTAATAACTTCCTTGGCCATTCTGCCAGTCAGTTTTCAGGACAGCAAAATATACTGCGGCTTTGAACCTTGCATAAAGAACAAACTGCAATGTGAACAAAGATTTCCAATGTACAACAGATATGGACCTGAAATTAAAAAGTTCAGATGAAAGTATTTTATACCCTAAAGAATCCTGTTACACTTTCTTGATGGGAACAGTATTGGATTCCTAAGAGGTAATTCATTAACAGACTGCTATGCTACATTTGAAATTGCAGAATGGCTATTTGCAATACAATTACCAGTTTTTGAAGGCAGCTGATATGCTGTTTTTAAAATCTTGTTCTTGCTAAAGATACAAATTAACCTTAAATCATCAAACCTTTGAAAATGTATGTTTGGTAGGTTTATGATTTTCTTACATCTCATTATAAACATGTATTATACTGGGTCTGACTGGGATGGAGTTAACTACCTTCATAGCAGCCCATATGGTGCTGTGTTTTAGATTTGTGACCAGAACAGTGTTGATAACACACCAATGTTTTAGCTATTGCTGAACAGTGCTTGCACAGTATCAAGGCCTTCTCTCTTTTGCACTCTGTCCCCCCACAGTGAGTAGGTTGAGAGTATGCAAGAAGTTGGGAGGGGACACAACCAGAACAGCTGACCCAAACTGACCAAGAGAGATATTCCATACCATATAACATCATGCTCTGCAATAAAAACTGAGGGGAGGGGGATTTTTGGGAAGGTAGTTATTGCTCAGAGACTGGCTGGGCATCAGTCTGCTTGTGGGAGGTGGTGAGTGATTGCCTTTGCATCGCTTGCCTATCTTTATCTCAACCCATGAGTTTTCTTGCCTTTGTTCTTCTTGTTCTCTTCCCCATCCCCGGGGGGTGGGGGGAGGAAGTGAGCAGCTTTGTGGCACTTTGCTGCCAATTGAGGTCAACCCATCACATATTTTTCCAAATCTACATGACTATGCTAAAAGTCACATGGGATTTTAGAGAATATAATGAAAAACAGATAATCCCTGTATACTTATTAAACCATCTTTAACATTTCCTTTAGCTCATACACATTTCACGGACTGGCACAGAGCTGTCTCAGACTGCTTAAAAAGTAATGTTCTAAAAGGTCAGGGCCTAAAGTTTCCTGGCTTTATCTGAAAACTGTTTAATCCTTTCACTACAGAACGCTTTCCAAATGACATCAGAAGACATATTTCAAAGTTGTGTATGATAAAAACAACATTAAACATCTTTATTACAGGAATAAGTCTTGTGGTTATAGAAGAGTTCATGAGAGAGCTCCTAGAGGTAGGACTGTAAGAGTTCTGCATTTACTCTTTGACTGATTTATTACTGATTAAGCAAATCGTTTCAACAAATCCTGAAAAGCCCAGCAAATGCATTTTTCAACAGAAAAGGTACTCTAAAGAAATACTTAGTTTACAATTAGCTAAAGCAGCCCACATAAGTCATATACGTAGTGAAAAAATGTCTTTCCAGTTAAAAAAAATAATCTGCACGTTCTCCATTCTTTACATCTCTTTCCACACTGAGAAAATATTGGTTAAAACAAGATTTCAGTGTTTTGTATTATTACATTTTATTATTTTTAAATAGCAAAAGCTATTTAAAAAAAGAGCTAAGGGACAGATAGCAAAAAAGGCAAAGCATTACCTTTTAAAAAAAAAAAACACACCATGCAATCTGACAAAAGCAACAAAATAAAATATTGTTCAGTTTAACAGGTGAGGTTTTTAGACATACATACATACACATAAGTTTTTTAGAAAAAGATACTGCTCTTCTGGCATTAGTAGATGCTGCCACTGTGCCTTCCAACAAGTTTACTGTCTCTTCATAAAAAAAAAAAAAAAAAGACATTTTCAAAAAACCCGTCTCCAATTACTCATTCTTGCTGTACACTTAAAAAATAAAAGCATAAAAGATTAGAGATCATGGTATTTATTTTTGATGTCACGTAACACCAAAAATCAAATATATATGTACAGTTTTTCAAATGTCAGGAAATGTAAGATACTAGACTTACAGAACCAAAATCTGACCAAATATTTTGTGGCATAAAACCTCTCTTCTCAGGAAAAGGTGTCATGAAATAGCAAAGTAAATTAGAATTATGTCAGTAAAGTAATCAAAATAATCAATAATTCAGACATTTTAATTGTCAGAAATTGCCAAAAAATCAGTAAGACAATGTATTGCTACACAACCTTAAAATCTAAGTTGACAGTGAAATTTCAAGGCAAGCCCATGCAAAAGATTTGCCAGCAGCATATGAATATTTTTGCTATTGTGCAAAGATGTACAGAGATCAAGGGTGCAGTTTGAGGAACGTGGTACCTCCTCAGAAGATGGGAGAAGGGGGCTAAAATAACTCCTGGAAGAACAACTTAAGTGCCAATGTCCAAAACAAGTTTTCAAAATATGACACAGATGCCTCTCTGCAAACCCAAGGAGAAAATGTCTTAAGATACATCTTCAGCTTTTTTTTTTTTATATATTATTTGCTCACAAAAAAAAAGACACCCATATTACTGGCATAAGTTGTGCTAGACTGAGCTAGCCACAAGGCTTAAAGATTGCAATGCTGAATACTCTAATATCTATGCTCCTTTATTGTTCTAGCCTTAAGTCACTCCCAGTTTCACTGCCTAAAATAACTGCAAGACAGTTTTGCTAGCACATAAGAGCAATTCTACTGGGGCAGCAGTAGCAAGAATTATTATCATCATCAATAAATCTATATGAATCTTTGAGTTTTCTATGCCATATATTTTATACTGACGGATCCCAAAGAAGATATGACTTCTGCCATTAAGCAGAAAATGTTTGAATCAGTTTACCAAAATTATCACAGCTTAGATAACAAAACCTGTAACAAACTGTGTGTGAAAAACATAACTGAGTGAAAAGCACTCCAAATACACCAAAATACACCATTAAAACCTACATATGAAAAAAGGCAGAGCATCAATTTAAAAATACAGTAATTACTGAGGAGGGATGGAATTTAAACTAAACGCTATGAGGTTATACTTTCGGGACAGCTGAAACAGGCTAGCTATACCGGTGTAGCTTTCAAATCACACAAATCACCACTTTAATCCAGTATAAATCTAGACTGATGCACAAGGAGTATTTATGTTCCTACTCCTATGAACATGATATACGTCACGCTCATACATAAGAGGCTAGCGTTCAAGCAGCAACTCCATAAGCCAGCTAAGAACTGCTTTGTCTAAAACTTAATCTGACAGAAAAAGATGTTTTCCTGCAGAGGAAATCAGGATTTATGCCACACTGAAGTGACTGTGTAACCACTGCTACAGCAAAAGGGCCAAGAATTGAATAAGCCATTAAACCAGAATTGTTTTCTCTAGTCAGGAAGGAATCCAAGTCAGGAGTGAAGCTTACCAACAAGTGAAATAGGGAAGTTTAAGTCCTCTTTACCTTCATTGTACTTCCTCTAAATGTGATGATTAATCATTTAGGGGGAGGACAGCCTTACCTTCATAAAAAGTCAAGACAGTTATTTTAAATTGGGTACGAAATTATGTTTAAACAAATCTACAATTATGAGAAATATCCTGAATGAATGCTTTGTTTTCAAAAAAATATACCATGGTATGAATAACAGTTGGAATGCTAGGCTTAGCCTTGGTTTCCTGGCATTTTTCTATTTCTGTCACAAATTCTCCAACATAAGCAATAGATCCTATTTAACTGTTTTAAAATAAAAGCTTACTATAATGTTTTGAAAACAGACTATGCTAAACAAAATAGCAGACAACCCAGGAACCTAAAATACTGAAGTTCAAAATTCAGGATCCTGGTTTAGTTTATTGTTCTTAAAGCAAGACTGGAGCTTGACTTTTGCATATTCCACTTAGGGACAAAAAGGAGCTTATTTTAAACACTTCGGCAACAGTAATTCTCAAGAGGTTGAATCAATAGGAATCAAACAGAAACACTATTTTGAGCTGAGCCAGTTATCATTCCATATATTATCTTTCCCATTTTCCTCTAAATAAATTAGAATATAAGACAGTCACTTCACAAAGCAGCCAGGAGAGTAATATTTATTGTGACACATTTTAGTAGGTCATTGGAAAATAAAAAAAATTGCTGGACTTTGTTACTTACAAAAAACAGACAAAAACCCCAAACTAACAAAAAAACCCAACCCTCTTGACTTCTAAGGATTTTCTTACCTTGGACACATTGCTGATATAATTCAGTTGACAAGTACTCTCTTTATCTATTTGATTACAAAGATTTTGTAAAGTGGAAGCATACTCCTTATCACTTTTTACTCGCATAACCATAAATTTCTTCACTGTTTCCAGTAGTCGTAGTTCCCAGTCTTGCAGTTTTAATAAAGCATCATGAGAATACTTCAGGTCACTTCCAAACCCCATTTTTTAAGGCACTCTATACCACACAGGTGACAAGACAGATTCTTCACCACATCTGAAAGTAGAACAAGATTAATGAGAAACATATCGAAAGAAAAACTTGTGTTACAAAGGGCAACTATTAATGCCTAAACTCTGAAATAACATAATCATAAGATTAAACATTACCTTATATATACACCACTTGGAAACCAACTGAAAGGAGGGTCAAAACAGTTTCAAACACCAACCTATGACTTGAAGAGATCTCAGGTGCTCCATGTTACTTTGAACTGTCAGCTTAATCTCAGTTTGTAGCCTCCAGTTTCCCATCTGTAAAATATAGTAGTATAACAGTACCTACCTGTACTGGGTCTGGCTGGGATAGAGTTAATTTTCTTCATAGCAGCCTGTATGGTGCTATGTTTTGGATTTGTGCTGGAAACAGTGTTGATAATACAGGGATGGTTTAATTATTGCTGAGCAGTGCTTACACAGAGTCAAGGCCTTTTCTGCTCCTCACACTGACCTGCCAGTGAGTAAGCTGGGGATGGGCAAGAAGTTGGGAGGGGACACAGCTGGGGTAGCTGACCCAAACTGACCAAAGGGATATATTCCATGCCACATAATGTCATGTTCAGCAATAAAAACGGGGTAGTCTTTCCACAGTAGCCGTTGCTCAGAAACTGGCTGGACATCGGTCTGCTTTTGGGAGGTAGTGATTGACTTTGCATCACTTGTTCCCCCCCTTTCACTTATTAAACTGTATTTATCTCAACCCACAAGTTTTTCTTCTTTTGCTCTTCCAATTCTTTCCCCATCTCACTGCAGGGAAAATGAGCGAGCGACTGGTGGGTGCCTGGTTGTTGGCTGGGGCCAACTCATCACACTCCCTAACTTTAAGTGACTAGTCCTAGTGACTCAAAATATTTTATTCCAGTGTTAAGTCCTAAGAGCACTGTATCTCTGAGAAATGGATAACTGGAAGATGACTAGGTAGTTTGTTCCTAAATACTGTGGTAAAAGTTTCAGATTCAACCTCCCAAAAGTTAGAAGAGATCTCAAATCAGGTTCCCTGTGCAACCTTACATTGATCCCCCTGAGATACACACCTCATAACAGAGTCCTTAATTTCATACCATTTCCCCCTAAAACAGCTCTGTCTCATTGCACAAAATGAACATCATTTGATAATCAGATAAGAAATATTGAATATTACTGTATGAAATCCTACAGCACAACTACAGGTCAAAGATGTCTGAGCTAGCTTTAAAACACCTGCTTCTGATACTGATATGCATGCAGCCACATCACAGAAGATTTGAGTCCACATATACGAGCAATTTCCAAAGACTTACATAGGTTTTGTCCTGTGGGCTGAACCCCATTTTCTGTGTATCCATCTAAAACTTATCCCCATACTAATCAGCCTCAAACTTGGTCAGATAAACTTAAACTACAATTACAGCTCTAGACCACAGCACAAACATACTCTGCTCATTGCTTTTTCACCAATTCTTGCACTCCAGACAAGCCTTAGTTCTTTTGAACACAGAAGTATTAATTTCTTCATAGGCTTTTCATTGCCACTTAAATTAGCCGAGTGCTTTACAAACATTAAGAGATTTATCTTCCTAACAGTCCAAGAGGTGAAGCAGGACTAACACTCTTATTTTATGCAGATAACTAAGACATAGAAATTCATGTCAACATTGTACCAGCTAATACTGGATACCTAATTTGCAAGGTTTAAAGACAGACTTTTCAGAGTGCCTAGCATTTCTAACATATTAAACATCTAGAACAAAGATGTAATAGGCTTCAGTTACCACACAGAATTTCTGCAAATCAGAATCTACAACTTGAAAGCTGGCTATCAGATAATGAAGAACAGTCATCACAGACAAATTTTGATGTATATGATTTGTCCAATATGATATGTCATGGTAATAGAAGCATAATCACTTTATCTCCATAGTAGACTTACTCCCAAAACCATTCCTTCTCTTCCTGCAGTTTCCTGCCTCAGTTAGCTCTTCCAGAAAGTTACTGAAATAAGCCTCATTAACTACATATTTATTCTCAGAACACAAGCTATGGTATGTAACTAAAGAAACCATGATCCTATAAAGAAAACAAAAATAGCATTGTGTTGTTATGCATGTACACAACAGAGACAAATGAAGGTTATATGAGTAACCTTAGATCTTGCTATCACAAGCTTTCATATGCTCTTAACTTCAAAAGCATCATATTATATTCAGAATTCTTAGTGATGGTTAAGAGCTCTGTCATAAAGAACAACACTAAATTTATATTGGCTCTATTTATAAAGGATAGTCTCTATTATTAGCTGTATTAATGCTAATAGTTTTTACAGTTAAAGTTTAGGAACAATCTTGCAAAAAAAATAGTAAGATGAACTAAAGAAAAAAATTTTAAGACACTTAGTAACATGACTGGTGCTTCATTTGTGATTTTTGACACCGTTAAGATTTATATCTACTTTTGCGACTAAGCTAATTTTTCCTCCTACCACACCTTCAGAGCTATAAGCTACTTTCTTACATTTCAGAATCAGAAAAGAATGGAACTGAATCTCAGGATAAAGTCTGGCCCTGTGCTATTAGTAAAGTGCTGACTTCCATCTTTTACTGAAAGACAGGAGAACAATTGAGGGAGAAAAATTTTCTCAGCATATGATATTTCATTCAGCTTTTACTGACTCACGGTGAATCAATAGAACAACAGATCCAATAATATCTCACTTCAGCCTGCTAAGTGTCCCTTCATTAAGTAAGGCTGTTTTCAGATTACACTATTAGATGCCTGGATTGACATTGACAAAAAAACACATACATACTGGATTCTGATGTTTGTTTTAAATCATTCCATTCACCACAACAGAAGCAGCATAAGAAAAATTAGTTTTACAAGAGAGATACAATTCTAATTTAAGACTAACAAGGATAAAGTTTCAGAGCTGATGATTCTCAACTGGGCAAGGCAGCCTTAGTACTCCTCCCGTGTAAATTGAGACAATGTTATATCCAGAAACTAGAATCACAGAATCATTTATGTTGGAAAAGACCTCTAAGATCATAGAGTTCAATCGTAAACCTAACACTATCAACTCCACCACTATACCATGTCCCTAAGCAACACGTCTACATGTCTTTTAAATACCTGCAGGGATGGAGCAGCCTGTTACAATGCTTGACTACCCTTTCGGTGAAGACATTTTTCCTAATACCCAAACTAAACCTCCCGTGGTGCAACTTGAGGCCATTTCCTCTTGTCCTATCGCTTGTTACTAGGGAGAAGAGACCGACCCCCACCTCACTACAGCCTCCTTTCAGGTAGTTGTAGAGAGCAATAAGGTCTCCCCTCAGCCTCCTCTTCTCCAGACTAAACAACCCCAGCTCCCTCAGCCGCTCCTCATAAGACTTGTGCTCTAGACCCTTCACCAGCTTTGTTGCCCTTCCTTGGACACACTCCAGCCCCTCCATGTCCTTCTTGGGGTGAGGGGCCCAACACTGAACACAGGACTCGAGGTGCGGCCTCACCAGTGCCGAGTACAGGGGCACTATCACCTCCCTGGTCCTGCTGGCCACACTATTCCTGATACAAGCCAGGATGCCATTGGCCCTCTTGGCCGCCTGAGCACACTGCTGGCTCATGTTCAGGTGGCTGTCGACCAACACCCCCAGGTCCTTTTCCGCCAGGCAGCTCTCCAGCCACTCCTCCCCCAGCCTGTAGCGTTGCATGGGGTTGTTGTGACCCAAGTGCAGGACCCGGCACTTAGCCTTGTTGAACCTCATACAATTGGCCTCGGCCCATCAATCCAGCCTGTCCAGGTCCCTCTGCACAACCTTCCTACCCTCAGAGTACACATGTCCAAGCCATGAGCAGCCAGCTTCTCCAGGAGAATGCTGTGGGCAATGGCATCAAAGGCTTTACTAAAGTCCAGGTAGACAACATCCACAGCCTTCCCCTCATCCACCAAGCGGGTCACCTTGTCATAGAAGGAGATCAGGTTAGTCAAGCAGGACCTTCCTTTCATAAACCCATGCTGACTGGGCCTGATCACCTGGTTGTCCTGGATGTGCCATGTGATTACACTCAGGATGACCTCCTCCATAACCTTCCCCGGCACTGAGATCAGACTGACAGGCCTCTAGTTCCCTGGATCCTCCTTCCGACCCTTCTTGTAGATGGGTGGCACATTTGCTAACCTCCAGTCAACTGGGACCTCCCTGGTTAGCCAGGACTGCTGACATGATGCGAAGTGGCTTGGTGAGCACTTCCGCCAGCTCCCTCAGTATCCTTGGCTGGATCCCATCTGGCCCCATAGACTTGTGCGTGTCTACGTGGTATAGCAGGTCACTAACCATTTCCCCTTGGGTTATGGGGGCTTCATTCTGTTCTCTGTCTTCCAGCTCAGGGGACTGGGTACCCTGAGAACAACTGGTCTGACTATTAAAGACTGAGGCAAAGAAGGCATTAAGTACCTCAGCCTTTTCCTCGTCCTCTGTCACTATGTTTCCCCTCGCATCCAATAAAGGATGGAGATTCTCCTTAGCCCTCCTTTTGTTGCTAATGTATTTATAGAAACATTTTTTATTGTCTTTTACCACAGTAGTCAAATTAAGCTAATCTCAAATGCTTCAATATTGCAGAGGCAAAGAAGTGGTAAACAAGTATGAAGATCTAACCCACTTAACTGTCTATAGCCTAAAAATCAATTCTTTTAATTATTTAGAGAAATCAAGTGAAACCAATACAGATCGCACTGTCACTTACTTGAAGGCAAAACTGTAAGAAGAATTACCAAATAGATTAATAGACATGGTCTATGCAATCTGTAGTTAGAATACTCTTAAAAAGCACAAGTGCATTTCAAAAGGCCAGCATTCAAAGAAACAATATCTGGCATCAATACATATGGGTATTTTCTCAGGTTTTATATTCCCCTGCTTGGTGTACACAGATGGCTTGATAGCTGCCCTACTGGGTCAGACTATTTAGGCTAGTGCTCCGTTTCCAGCCGTGGCAACAGGATATGTTGTTTCAATATAGTGAACAAGCCTGGCTATTATTTGTGGCTCGTTCATTCTTGCTTTTCCCCACATTCAGTTACTGGATTAAAGAAAAAATATCAGTACCCTTTTTTGCTTCCTCACACAACATTATAATGGCAGCACTGAACATGCAAGACAGATTCCCAGACAGATTTTACAACCACAGACTAGTGGTAAAATTGAGAAGTCCAAAGCAAAATCTAAATCCAGAAAAGATTTACTGTAGAACCAGTACAAGATATGGGAAGTTTGAGACACAAAGACACTTTCTACTCCAGTGAAGAAAATACTAAAAGAAAGTGTGAAAGATATTACAAGTAAAATCTTCCTCAAAAAAAGAGGCAGAAGAATATTTTATCTTAAAGGAAAAAAAAAAAGTAAAGATGGCATCATACTTTGAAGTAGCTAGATAAAGAACTGATGACAATGCACACACAAAATGACAAATTAATACAGAAAGACTCTTTAAAAATGCTTACCCTTACTGTGAAGGGATCCTTCCTACTTCTGGCAGATACCCATGAGCTTTATCTCTTTTTCCACACATGAACAATGCTTGCATAATTTGACATGTGAAATCCGAAATTGAAGTCTAGCATGTTTTGTAAAGGTAATAAAATTCCAGTGGCACCAAGTAGAACAAATGAGTTTCAACTAGTTTAACCTTTATTTTAAGATGAGATATATATCTCACTATAAAAACTACTGGGTATGCCAATTAGTCAATCAATATTTGGTAAGTATTAACAGTTAAAATATGTCCCAGAGTCAATTTTTTTTAGAATCACTCCCAAAATAACAAACTAATCAATGATGAGAAGTAAATTCTCAATATACATTTAATAATATATTGTAAATTCCTTGAACAGTTCTGAATTTCAGTATAGTTACCAAACATGGTTTGTGACTTGTCTCAGTCACCACCACCAAGAACAGCGATGCTGTAAGATTCTAAACTAAGCAATGATAAATTTTGTCAGCATGTCAACGAAAAAACTTCAGTGACAGCCACATAATTCTTCAATACTGTTACACTGCCTTCAGCAAATAGAGCTGATATTCCAGCATTAGTAGTCTTCCTGGATTCCAGCAACAGCTCTGAAAACAGTACTTTTCACATCCAATATACACCTAAAGATTGCAATCTATCCATGACACATGATAATGGCCATACTGGTTCAGATCAAAGGTCCATGCAGTCCACAGTCCTGTACCCTGTGTCTCATTTGCTTTTGGACATTGGCAGAGTAGGGAAGAACAAAGTGTGTACATAGCAATACTTTCCCAGGATACTCTTCTACCCGTGTAATAACTTCTGGCTCAGGAATTTTGTTATATATTGCCATGAAATACATCTGGGAACGCAACTGTTAATCTTCAAATAATGATGGATCCATAAGCACCAGTTAAAACTTGTGGTTTATAATGTGAATGACAGCCCATGTATTTAGAACTTTCCAGGCCAAGATAGGCAACTGATAAACCACAAACCAGAAGGAAGCCTGGTCTCCAGTTAAATTCAGAACAGGGAAGCACAGCACATATGTGGACCCTCAAGAAGGCGGCATATGGAATGGGAATCGTATGCCAAGAGGCTCATACTTGCTCTTGATCTGCTATCAATTCCCATGCTACATGGGCTCCAAATTACTTAGCATGGCATGTATTTTGCAGCCCTACTCTAAACAAAGAATACTGTAAAAACAGAAGACAACTTGGATTCAGGAGAAACAAATGCTCAAATTCAAGGCTTTAGTAATGATTTAAAGACTATTTTACAACAGGTGATCAATTTACTAGACAGTCCATCTCAGTTTCTGAATGTGAGGCTTATAATAGTCATATTCCATTAAAGCAAGGAAATCATTCTTACCCCTCCATCCACACCCCAAATAAAAATTAGACTATTAAATAATTGAAATTTCTCTTGGTATAGGATCTACTACTAGAATGTACAAAAAAGATCATGAAACATAAAATACATGCTTTACCTATCACTTGTTTACACTAATCACATATTCAGAATATTATCTATACATGCATTTGAGACTAATTGTATGAAATATAAACTAGCCTTCACTGACTTAATGTTTCCATAGAGCTACCACTATTAATGGGCACCCACAGTGGTAATCTCAAGCTAGCCTGATCATTTCAAAACTGGTCTGAAATATCAGTCCACTCAAGAAAAAATAATCAGCTTATTTTCAGGAAGGTTTTCCTGCAAAGCATAGCTTATATAACTTAAAAAGTTTTCCTCAAGAAATTATCCTTAGTATACTTCTCTTTATACCTGCAGCTACTTCTTCTGACTTCCACTTCCTAAAATATACTTTTATTTTCTAGGAACTCTGTGAAAGAAAAACAGATCAAATACATTGTTTTTATTTTATTTCAGCATGTATTGTAAAATACATCACAAAAAAATAAATTTGGATAAGTTATTTTGCATTTTCAAATTATTACCAGAAGATATATTTAAAAGAAAAAAAAAAACACAAAAAAATAGAGATTTGAAAGAAATAAAAAAAGCAAAGATTTCTCAATTACTGCAAGTAGTATTATGCTGTGACTTCATACACACAATTTTGAGGGGAGAAATAATTGTCTATAAACATGCAACCAAAGATAACTTTTTTCTTTTTTTTTTTTAAGCTCTTAGAATTTCTTTTCTTATGAAACAGTGCATTATATTAGGAAAATTAGATAAATTCATTTATTTGTGAAATTTACACTTGATAAAACAAAAAGGAAGCCCATTAATAAGGAGAAGCATGGGAGAACAAAAGATATTATATGGGAAAGACAAATGAAATAACAGTATTTTCAATAGATTGTAAGGAAACAAGTGGCAACTTGAGAAAGCAACTGACCAAGACACTGAAATTTCTCAAAACATTCAAAATTCAAGCTGCAACTCTGACTATAGTCTAGGTGAAGTAAACTGAGAAAGAAGACCAGATCTTTGAAGCTGTGTGGGTTTTGTTGTGGTTTTGGTTTTTGGGTTTTTTTTTTTTTTTTTAATATATTTTTACGCCTGTGTGCACTCGTGAGAAAAATGGGCTTTGCATATAGCTTGTAATTACAAGCTCATCTATATAAGCTACATCCAGACCAATATAAGCATTCACATACAATCTCATACCAGTTTAAAATTAAATCTTTAGACAAGGCATCCTATATTTGTTTGGCCATATGCCCTTGTAAAAAAAAGACACAAATTAAACAAAATTTAAAGAGAGACAGACAGACTATGTAAGGGTAAAGAAAAGAGAACTGTTTTGCAGATCTCCATTATTTAAAACAAAGCACTTAAAATGGGTCATAAAATTTTTAGAAAACTTACGATGAGATAATTTTAGTTCATATTCAGACAGACATTATTTAACATTCCTTTCTGGTTACTTAGTGACAGTCTAGAAACTAACTGCTGCTTAATACAAATACAAAATTTCCACTCTTCATAACCAATAACAGGAAAGACTAAGTGGCGCTTACATTCAGTCAACCGTAAAGAAACAGCAGCTATGCAAGCAAATACAAAAGGAGAAAGAAAGAAAAAAAAAAAAAAAAAAAGCAGCAGGCTAGAAGCATTACATAAAGCACTACATTTTTAATAGCAGATACAAAAAATCTTATGAGAAGTTCCAAAGACCAAGATTCAATTATGTAAGAGAAAGCCCACACTAGCAGAAAATTACAAGAGGAAAACATTATGGTAAATTTGGCTCCAATCCTCCTATCACAAATACAAACTGGGTAGAAACACCAGAACACCACTGGACAGGAACACTTTCTTCCCCCTTTTCAGGTTCAGACTCATGAAAGTGAAAGGCATGTTACCACTAACACCCAAAGACATTCAAGTTTTAAGCAAATGTTAAAGAATTGCATGTGGTAAGATGCCCCTGTCTGAAAATTCCATTTATTAAATCAAATTACTGATTGGAGCCACTTAACACAGACAAACTGTATCTTCCTGCTCTCTGCACAGACAACACATACACCATTCTTGACTAAAAACTATACTATCACATATTTAAAAAGGGATAGTTTTTGTTTGTCAATGTCTCCCATTTTCTCAACAGGTAATTTCAGGGGGAAAAAGGACTCATGATTAATGTGGTTTAATACTATTCTGAATTGTATTTCTGCTTCTGCCAAAGAACTCTTATATAATGCTAAACAAATCACAAACTTTTCACAGGTTGTCCCTACTTGAAAGGTAATTGATTTTCCATTAGGTCTTAATTATGATCATTTATTTTGATGCTTAATCTTAATTTCTTAACATTTCAGCTCCTCATGTTAACATAAATAGCTTCCAAAACCATAATATGAAAAAAAAATTGAAGTCATCCCCTCAAATATGATTTTATGATGACAGATGACAAGAATCCAAATTCCCCATCACATTAAGTCAATTAAAAAAAACCCAACCCCTGCCCCAAAAGACATTTTCGAAGCACACTTGCTGCTTTCTAAGAACTACTTCCAAAACTTTCTATACACCGTGTACCATCACACACATGAAGTTCTTAAAAAGAAAGTTAACTGTCTTTTCTCAAACCCTGGAAACAAAGCTAAGAATTCCATTGCTTCACTATTAACAAAAGTTTCCAAAAGAAATCTTTCTGCAGAAATGCTGCAGTGACCTAACGCAAACATTACAGAGCAGTAACTTGCAGCATATTTACATACACAGTATTTTAGATTTTTTATTCCTTAACAAAATGGTGAATACTCAACAATTCCCATGTCTCTCCTGCATAAAAAAACCTCCCTTCTTAAGTTTTCTAAACCCATTTTTTATAATGTAAATAAATCAACACTATAATTAAGACAGTATTAAGTGGAAAGTCTTTTCTCTTAAGATAAAAGCACATAGAAGTTTACTTTCTGCTGGAATGAGCATAAACTCTCTTTTCTTGCTGCTGCCACTCCTCCCCCCCCCCCCCCCCCCCCCCCAGCAAAAGAATTCCCCTTCCTTTTCCTAGACCCACTTCCCACACACTGAAAAAGACTCCTCCCTATGAAGTGATGACCTCATGCAGCTAATCCATCCTTGTATGGAACAACTCCAGGCTTGCTGCCTTCAGGCAGAGAAGGCAACATAACTTCCTTCACCCTGCCGATAGACAGCCCAAAAAACATAAATAAGTGGCAGCTGATCACTTTATACATTGAGAATCTGAATATCAACTGAAGAACCACCTTCTTTTGAAAGATTCAGTTGTGACAAGAAGTTATAGTTGTAGGAAAGCAGGGAAGGGTCTTGGTGATAATTAACAAAGCTTTTGCCCAGTTTAAAAGTAACCTTGTATATATAAGACAGTCTTTTCCTTCAAAGAAGTATCTTCTGTGAAAGCTCAACTCTTTTGGGGTCAACATTCCACAAAGGTTTACTCTGAACTTTTAACAGGACTGATAATCTGCTACAAACACATTAAAAAGGAATTTATAAAAGGAGAAATGAACAACACACATCTCACCACCAATAACCATTATGGTAACTCAACCTATGGTATATCCGTTAATTATAATTTGCTTTAACTGTGAGCTGTTTAGAAGTATGAACTTTCCACCTTCTTGAGTCTTCCAAAGGCTAATACACATATAGCAAAATGTATCAGTCATTTCTTTTCTGGACAATATACCTTTATTATATATAACTTATTATGTGCAATAATTAACTTCAAATAATATCCAGTAAATTCTTCTGACCTTAAATCAAAAAGTTTCAGATGTCGCCCAAGTTTTTCTTACATTGCAACTTGTTAAAAGAAAATACATTAAGATATAGCAGAATATCCAAGTCACTTTGCATAGGTTTGTTACAAAGTAGGGAAAAGTTATGTCAAGTATTTGGAAAATATTCTTTCTCACTGCATTTAGAAAGTCAGAAAACAGGCTAACTTGTACCAAAATAAAAAAAAAAAAAAAACACACCACCACACACATGTTCATATGGGATGAGTCACTTCCAAGTGTGTACATTCACATAAGTTTAAACAAAACAGAAACATATTCCAACACAAAAAGGTATCTTTAATGTCTTTCTATATCTTTTGCCCTCACATACCAAACGTGTGAGCATTTGATATTCTTAAATACCAAACCCATGAACAGAAAAAAACATGTTTACTTATAGCAGATTCAGAAAAGGCACATGAATAAGAAAGCCGACACAGTAACACCAAAAAGTCCTTATCTACACAGCCTCCAAATCTACATTCAAAGTTAAGAAAGTCTCTAAGCTGTACAGCATTGCTAGAGAAAAAACAGGGGCTTATTTCCCCATTTATTTGAGGGGAGCCACGCATCATAAAGCTTCAAGTGGTGACTGAGGCGCTTCCCCTCCCCCCCCCCCCCGCAGCAGTTATAGCCCAGCCAGCGTGCCTTGGTACACAAGAGAGCTGCAGCTCTGAGGCCAGGCACCCCTGCCAGGGGCAGGCGCAGCAGGAACCGAACTGACTTGGCCCTTTCTCTCCCTTCATCCTCGAGGATGCCGCCAAGCCCGGGTCTCTCATGCCCGGGGGCCCACTCAACCCAACGCAGGGCTCCGGGCCTGGGCCCGACAGCAGCCCCTCGGACGGGTGCGGAGTCCCACACCCACCGCACTACCAGCTACACCAAGGCGGAGCCGCCACTAGGCAAGAAGCACCCCCGACTATTTCCGGCACCACTGCCGCCACCACACCCTCAGAAGAAAGTGCAAGCTGCATCGAGTGCGCCTGGCCTGCAGGTAAATCAGCTCGCGGGGCCTACCTGCCGTTGCGCCGCGCCGCGCCCCGCCCCGCTACCCCCCCCCCCCCCCCCCATACCCCGGCTCCCTCGCGGGTAGGCAAGACGCTGCGGAGTGTAACCACATCCCACCCTAGCGACGACATTCCTAGGGTGTAATCACCACCAACTGCACCGCACCATACACAGAACCGACCGACCTACCTGACAAACCAAGCCTCTCCACCACGGCAGGGATGACGACCCCACCAGCATCACATGAGCAGAGCCAGCGAATCAACGCCAGACTCACTTCTCCCCGTCAACCAATCTGGGCCCTCACCGTCCCTTGGTGACGCTCTGTGACTGGCGGCTAGTAAGTGAGGGAAGAGGCGCTGCTGCTCCCTTTCCCTGGCTAGGAGGGAGAACGCGATTAGCTTCCGGGGGGGGGGGGGGAGGGAAGTCGCGGGCGGTGGGTGCTGTGGGGCCCCGCAGGGGGCTGAGACCGTTGAGGGGAGGCGAGGACAGACACCCCCCGCTCGCGCCTGTGGACTGTGTCCCCAGGGCCACCGCCCTGCCCTCGGCTTCTCGCCACTGAACTCCGGTGCCTATTGCTCTTGCCTGTTAAAGAGCAGAGTAACCAAAGGGCGACGACGGTGCGGGTGGTTGGGGGCTCGGCCTGTTAGGCCCCGCGGAAGGCAGGCAGGGCAGCACAGGCGGTTTGTCCACTCAAAGTGCAGCCCCTCGGCCGGGGCGCTAGCGGGGCAGTGTGGTCAGGCTACAGATGGTGTGGCAAAGCCACCAACGGTATTGCTACAGATACTTGTAAGGGAGAAAGAGCCTAATATCCGTTCACAGTTGTTTCTGGCATAATTTACTACGCGTGATTAAACTGTTGTGACTTTCTATGCCCATCAAGCACTCTAACGAGAAGTAGATATTGGAATTATATATATGCAGTACCTATTATATCAGAACCTGTGGTAGACCACCAACTGCCAGCTTATGACCGACTTGAAAATATAGCGAAACCTGTTGATGTTGCTGGTGTGCCCCAGCAGCACAAGGTAACCTGCTTGTATACCACTCCCTCCCATAAAGCTGCAATGAGAAGTAAACAGTGCTGCAGAAAAAAAGGCCTTCTTTTCAAAGGGTGTAATAAAGTCCACATACATTACTTTCCACCACCAAATTTTCCCCAACCTTTTTGTTTTAACAGATGCAATTAGAAATAACTTAGACTTAAAAAAAAAATACCCCAATCATTCCTTCATCCTTTGTACCATATTTTTTTCTCTACTGGGCAATCACAGCCTGTTTTCCTCTGCTGTTATATTCAGCAGCTGGTGCTGACAAGAGTCCAGATGTACAAGTGTAACACAAAAGCTTTGGAATGATATATAGTTAAAACATTATTTTATTGACTAAGTACATTGGAATAGTATATAGAAAACACTATTTTCCAGTATAATAAAATTGGCTTGTGGTCTTCTGTATTCTTCCTGACCTTATAAGCCACATAAAATCTTCACATAGCCAAGAGCCACAAAACACCACATGCCTCAGACTGCTGCAAAAGGGGGAAACTTCAAGAGCAGTTCACAGGACTAGTGATGACAGTAGCTCCCAACACTGCAGTGTCAGATGAGAATGCATATGTAGCTGGGTGCCAGGGTGACCTGACAATGTCAACCTCAGCAACCACTTCTGGTTCTCTTCTTTCTGTAGGCAGAAATGCAGAATTTTCAGCAACTACCATACCACCAGAGGCTGATTGCCCTCATACAACAGGTCAAGCATAGGAGTGACCTTTGAGATGCTTAAAAGCCACATGAGATGAAAACTCAAGTCTGCCATGCTCACTGTAATCAGAGTCAGATTCGTATGGACAAACATTCCTAAAATTTCCCAGAAAAATGTGTGAAAAATCACTGCTGAATATAAAGTCACCTGTGCATTGAAAAGTACTCTTAAAATCTACCACTGCTGGAAAACAGTACATCACATTTTTTTTTTTACTAAATGTTTTTAACTATCTTTTTAATCTCTTTAATCACTTTTGACTTTTCCAAACAGTCTCAAAAATATTTTTTGTATCCTTCTTTTGAGCATCACCCATTTACAAGCAGATGTTACCACCTTCAAAAGTTAGTGGAGAATGGAAACAGAAGATTTGATTCAAACTTTAAAAACTGGTGAGGAATATTTACATAATTACAACACTAAGATATAATGTACACCAAGTTTAATATATTTGTATAATTTTTTTTCTGCTATTTAGTACTTGATCATGGAAATGTAGTGAGAACATAAAAGAAATGGAGGAGACTAAAATATGGCAAAGCCTGAGAAAATAACTCATGGACATTGCAGCTTATGGAGAGAGAAAAAACTCTGATGTTTTGTTATCTGGAGAATTTAGTATCAGGATCAGGTAACAAGAAGCAGCAAAAAAGCTGAGCTATTATTGTGACACTAACTTAAGAGGTTGGGGAAACATTGCATGAATATTAGTGTTCTATATTCTCTTTTTAACATGCTCTGTTTTAAGCAAAGAATTCAATTTAATTAAGAAGTAGTAACAAGGTCTGATATTGCAATGCATTCCATGCATAAGAACCACCATAACAGGTTAGAGTTACAGACAAGTATCCTGTTTCAAGTAGTGGCCAGTAGCTGGTATTTCAGAAGTCGTCTAAAAAACAGGACATGGGCAGAGCAATCCTATTCCAATCCAGGACTTAAGCTATAATTTGTTTCTAGACCATCGTGTTTAAAAAACACTAGTGAAACTATGCTGTGTGCACTCATCTGGCTGGTTTTTTTAAGCCAGTGTGCTTTTTTCTTCCTTATAGAAGTCTTACAGAAACCATTTCCTTTATTTACTTATCAGGTGAAAAAAAAGCTTCCTTCTGTACTTCAGCCATATGCACCTCATTGCAAGATTGGGACCTAAAATTAGAAGCAAATTTGCATAAGATTAAATACACAATGGAGACAAATAACCAAAAGCTGTTATTTCATTTGCAGTAAAAAGTGGTTTTTTAAGATGTAATTTACCGTTGGATACTTCTCAATAATGTTATATTTGGGATAAAAATATTAATTTAGATACAAATACCAAATTCAACATAAGAAATCATCAATGATAAGGTTTTATGACAAATGTAGGTGCAGACAGCCTTATTCTTTATGATAAACAGCCTTCTTCTTATGAACTTTAGGAGGGCAGACTTTGGATTGTTTAGGAGTCTGGTTAACAGAGTCCCTCGGGAGGCAGTCCTGAAGGGCAAAGGAGTCCAGGAAGGATGGATGTTATTCAAGGAGGAAATCTCAAAGGAGCAGGAGCAGGCCGCCCCATGTGCCGTAAGTCGAGCAGGCGGGGGAGAAGACCAGCCTGGCTGAACAGAGAGCTTTGGCTGGGACTCAGGAAAAAAAGGAGAGCCTACCGCCTTCTGAAGAAGCGGCAGGTGACTCAGGGGGACTACAAGGATGTTGTGAGGTTATGCAGGGAGAAGATAAGAAAGGCGAAGGCCCAGCTAGAACTTAAACTGGCCACTGCAGTCAAAGACAACAAAAAAAGTTTTTATAAATATATCAGTGACAAAAGGAGGGCCAGGGAGAATCTCCCTCCTTTGTTGGATGCAGAAGGTAACGTTGCCACGAAGGATGAGGAGAAGGCTGAGGTACTTAATGCCTTCTTTGCCTCAGTCTTTAATAGTCAGACTGGTCATCCTCGAGGTTTTCAGGCCCCTGAGCTGGGAGATGGAGATAGGATGCAGAATGAAGTCCCAGTTGTCAAAGAGGTGGCAGTCACTGAGCTGCTCCTCCACCTGGATATTCACAAGTCCATGGGGCCAGATCGGATCCACCCGAGGATACTGAGGGAGCTGGCAGAGGAGCTTGCTAAGCCACTCTCCATCATTTATCAGCAGTCCTGGTCAACCGGGGAGGTCCCAGATGACTGGAAGCTAGCAAATGTGATGCCCCTCTACAAGAAGAGTCAGAAGGAGGATCCGGGGAACTACAGGCCTGTCAGCCTGACCTCGGTGCCGGGAAAGGTCATGGAACAAATCATCTTGAGTGCCATTATGCAGCACGTGCAGGACAATGGGGGGATCAGGCTCAGCCAGCATGGGTTTATGAAAGGGAGGTCCTGCTTCACTAACCTGGTCTCCTTCTGTGACAAGGTGACCCTCTTAGTGGACGAGGGGAAGGCTGTGGATGTTGTCTACCTGGACTTTAGTAAGGCCTTTGACACTGTCTCCCACAGCATTCTCCTGGAGAAGCTGGCTGCTCACGGCTTGGATAAGTGCACTCTGCGCTGGGTTAAAAACTGGCTGGACGGCCGAGCCCAGAGAGGGGTGGTGAATGGAGTCAAATCCAGTTGGCGGCCGGTCACAAGTGGTGTTCCCCAGGGCTCAGTGTTGGGGCCGGTCCTGTTCAATATCTTCACTGATGATCTGGATGAGGGGATTGAGTGCACCCTCAGTAAGTTTGCAGGTGACACCAAGTTGGGTGGAAGGGTCGATCTGCTGGAGGGTAGGAGGGCCCTACAGAGGGATCTGGACAGGCTGGATCATTGGGCCGAGGCCAACTGTATGAGGTTCAACAAGGCTAAGTGCCGGGTCCTGCACTTGGGTCACAACAACCCCATGCAACGCTACAGGCTGGGGGAGGAGTGGCTGGAGAGCTGCCTGGCGGAAAAGGACCTGGGGGTGTTGGTTGACAGCTGGCTGAACATGAGCCAGCAGTGTGCTCAGGTGGCCAAGAAGGCCAATGGCATCCTGGCTTGTATCAGGAATAGTGTGGCCAGCAGGACCAGGGAGGTGATAGTGCCCCTGTACTCGGCACTGGTGAGGCCGCACCTCGAGTACTGTGTTCACTTTTGGGCTCCTCACTACAAGAAGGACATGGAGGGGCTGGAGTGTGTCCAAAGAAGGGCAACGAAGCTGGTGAAGGGTCTGGAGCACAAGTCTTATGAGGAGCGGCTGAGGGAGCTGGGGTTGTTTAGCCTGGAGAAGAGGAGGCTGAGGGGAGACCTTATTGCTCTCTACAACTGCCTGAAAGGAGGTTGTAGCGAGGTGGGGGTCAGTCTCTTCTCCCTAGTAACAAGCGATAGGACGAGAGGAAACGGCCTCAAGCTGCACCAGGGGAAGTTTAGGTTGGACATTAGGAAAAACTTCTTCACCGAAAGGGTAGTCAGGCATTGGAACAGGCTGCCCAGGGAAGTGGTTGAGTCTCCATCCCTGGAGGTATTTAAAAGAAGGGTAGACGTGGTGCTTGAGGACATGGTTTAGTGGTGGACTTGGCAGTGATAGGTTAACGGTTGGACTCAATGATCTTAAGAGTCTTTTCCAACCTTAATGATTCTATGATTCTATGATCGAAGAACTCAAAGTTCTGCCAATGACACCAGCCTCGGAGCCATGTGTTGATCAGCTGGGTCTGCCTGTTCCATTCACTGTTCTTCCCTGCTACCGGAAGGATCGAAGAGAACACCACCTGAACACCTGATCCTTCAACTAACTGCCCCAAGGCTCTGAAATCCCTTTTGATTGACTTAGGACTTTTCTTTGTTCTCTCTTTGTTGCTGACATGGAGAACTAATAGCGGGTAGTAGTCTGAGGACCTTACCAGACTGGGGAGTTTTCTAGTGACATCTCTTACCCTGGCC
Organism: Platalea leucorodia; assembly: GCF_965183815.1. NCBI lineage: Eukaryota > Metazoa > Chordata > Aves > Pelecaniformes > Threskiornithidae > Platalea > Platalea leucorodia. The sequence goes on from NC_138859.1 coordinate 42,933,174, forward strand.
CCCGGGAGGCAGCAGACTTCCCTGTGGGTTGGGTCCGGTCGGCATATGGGACCCTCCGTTCCCCTCAGAAGGGAGTCACCTATGACAAGTACCCTTCTTTTTTTCTTAACGTGAGTGGTTGTGATGTGGGGGGTAGGCTGCCTAGACGACCCCTCCATCCCAGAAGGACCTACGTCCACATCATCACTTGTCTGCCCATCCGATTCCAGGGCCTCGTACCTGTTGTGTACGGGCACCTGGGAAGGTGAGGCAGGCTGAGAGTGGATTCGCCTGCCGCCCCGAGCAGTAACCTGCTTCCGTTCTTGCCCATCACCTGGGTCTCCTTCTTCTGCCTGGTGGCAGCTGCTAGAAGCTTCCCCTATGTCCAATAGAGCCAATGCCAGCTGGCTCCAAGACGGACCCGCTGCTGGCCAAGGCCAAGCCAATCAGTGACAGTGGTAGCACCTCTGTGATAACATATTTAAGAAGGGAAAAAAAATCTGCTGCGGAACAGCAGCCAGAAGAGAGGAGTGAGAATATGTGAGAGGAACAACTCTGCAGACACCAAGGTCAGTGAAGAAGGAGGGGGAGGAGGTGCTCCAGGCACCAGAGCAGAGATTCCCCTGCAGCCTGTGTTGAAGGCCATGGTGAGGGAGGCTGTGCCCTGCAGCCCATGGAGGTGGGGGACCCATGCTGGAGCAGTCTGTTCCTGAAGGACTGCACCCCATGGAAGGGACCCACACTGGAGCAGTTTGTGAAGAACTGCAGCCCGTGGGAAGGACTCACGTTGGAGAGGTTCATGGAGAACTGTCTCCCGTGGGAGGTACCCCATGCTGGAGCAGGGGAAGAGAATGAGGAGGAAGAAGCAGCAGAGACAATGTGTGATGAACTGACTGGGGGGAAGGAGGTAGAGAAACTGGGAGTGAAGTTGAGCCCAGGAAGAAGGGAGGGGTGAGGGGAAGGTGTTTTAAGATTTGGTTTTCTTTCTCATTATCCTACTCTGATTTGGTTTGCAATAAATTAAATTAATTTCCCCGAGTCAAGTCTGTTTTGCCCGTGACGGTAATTGGTGAGTGATCTCCCTGTCCTTATCTCAACCCACGAGCCTTTTGTTATATTTTCTCTCCCCTGTCCAGCTGAGACAGTAGCTTAGAGAGCTTATAGCTTAGAGATTTAGTGTACGCATCTTTCACTTGTGTTGAGCTTCTAAAAAAAAAAAGGAATAAGAATCTATTGAACACTTACTGCAAGAGTTTAGAATGTTTTACTTGCTGCTGCAGTAGTGTGAATGCTCTAATACTTAACACAAGTTGCGATTTGTAGTTGTAGTACTCCCTTGCAAGGGGCATAACACTTGTTGGGAAGCTTGTTCTTTCTTCTTTCTGTGTAGTCTTATCACATTTCTTTCTTTCATAGGCAATAGAAAAGGGACTGTCAAATATTTATCTATTAATAAATTTGAAGGCTAGTCAAACTCAGCTTATAAATCCAATTTTTATACCCTTCAGAATGAAGCTAATATGATCTATCATTCATTTCAGAGTCTTATTATTATTATTTTTTTCCATGTGTTTTGCCTTCTTAATTTGAATCTTGGCTGGTATCATATATTGAGAGAGGTTGGTAATAGATCCAGAGTCATTCAACATTTTTATGTATATCTTCTAGGTATATATAAAATTGCAGCCAGTAAAATCTGTGGATGATGCAAGCATGAGGGAAGTAGTATGTAATAGTAGTATGTAATGATTCTGAAAAGGATTTAGAGCTTATGAAGGCTAAACTGAACTCAAGCTACTAGCTACAAAACAGCATTTGCTGAAAGGGGCTAGTGGAAAAAAGCTTATTTCATCTCTTAATAAGGGTGATGATACCACAACGTGACAAACAGTTCTGGTACTAATATTTTTTTTAAATGAAGGAATTTGGTCCACTTATATTTCAGAAAGAAGATTCAAAGGTGATTTGCTTGCAAAACAGGTGTAGAAGTATTGTTTTAAGATAAAATATCAGTGGGTGAAGACTTTAAATGTATAAATAGGAATGGAAGAACTTGTATTTGGAAATAGAAATTAGATATTGAAATCTGAAATTAAATACATTTTAAATAATTAATACTTAATTCTTTGAATTAATTACAAAGAAAAGTGGCGAGTTCTGCATTTGTTGGCATTTTAAGATTGTAACTGACAGGTCTTAAATTTTCCATAAACTACTTACTAGTATCGAGTATAATTAGGGTAGGATCATAAGATAATTCAGGCTGGAAGGGACCTCAAGAGGTCTCTAGTCCCCCTGCTCAGAGCAGGACCATCTGTGAGCCCAGACCAGGTTACTCAGGGCTTTGTCCAGTCAGTGCTTGAAAACTTATTGTTGTTGCCGAGGCGAGCAACTTTGGAGCCGGCAGGATCGGCAGCGGAGCGCTCTAGCGCGGTGCACAGCAGGATTTCCCGATCCCAGGGAGCCTCAGGGGGAGCCGAGATTGCCGCCAGGAGCCCGCAGCTCGCGCGAGAGCGGCTGACGAGACCTGGGCGGGGCCAGGAGCAACGGCGGCCAACCCCCCCCACACGCATAAAGGAAGCCCACGACAGTTTGCGTGGAAGGGCATGCAGGAAGGGTGCTGAAGACCGACCAGGGGGCGATGGTCTCCACCCGGCAAAAAGCCACGGCCTCGCTGAGCTCTGTGCCTACCTCGACTAGTGTAGCTTCCCAGACTGAGCTCCAGTGGGAACATGCTGCCACCCAGGTGTCAGGCTGCACGGTATGCCCTACTTTTATGCTAGTACCAGATGGCAGCAGTGAGCACACCTGTGGGAGACGCGCCCTGGTAGAGAAGCTCCTCTGCTTAGTGACAGAGCTCTGGGAGGAGGTGAGTAGGCTGAGGTGAAAGGGTTAAAGCCAAGATAGACAAAGCCACTGCATCAAAATGCCTCCTGAAAAGCCTAGGGGCAAGGAGGATATTGTAAATATCTTAGTCACTTAACTAAACAAAAGAAAGGCCTTTGTGATTTAGGGAGTAGTTAGAATGGTTGTAAGATAAGGGGGCTCAGGACAACTGGGCCTTGGGAGAACAAATACATGGAAGATAGGAGGTCACAAAAGAATGACCACAGCCTTGAAGGACACCGTTTATGTGATCCTAGGACTGAGTTTGCGCAGAAGCAAAGGTCAATCAACGAACACAGTGAAGAAGACTATGAGCCTTCATCTGAAGACCCCCAAGGACCACCTGAAGACCACCATGGGAGACGACTGTGCATGTGGATTGGACATTTGCATATGTTAATAAGTTCCAGGAAATCTCATGTTTATGTAAATGATTTCACGGAAATCCTGTGAATATGTAGGACTTTATAGTATATAATCTCTGAAAGTCTACCAAATCGGTGGAGCACTCATGGTGGAGAATCCCCAGTGCTGCCCAGCGCTGCAATAAAGGATACCTGCTTAATAGTAACTTTGTTGCTATTGAGTTTCATTTCAGGGACTCTCTGAATACTCCGTTTCTCCCTTGGGGAGACTCGGACTGTGAGGAGAAGCGTCCGTGAATTTTTGTGTCAGAGGGGTATCAGGGAGTGCAAGAGATAGGTTACTGGAATCACACCCTACCTTCCCTGAGACAGGCCCAGCAGGGAGACAGGACCCATGACAGAGAAGATTCCCTGTGCTCTCTCCATCCAGCTGAACATAGTGACTTAAGGGATAGGGGGCAATGGTGACTAGTTCCTGCCTAGCGCAGCAGGCGCGTCTCCTTTGTGACTGCCCCACCTTCCCAGGTGCCTTTTACAAAACAGGTATAAAGCTCTGCAAGTGGAACCAAACAATGATGGGGACAGTGGTACATCCAGCTCGGAGGTGTCACCGAGGTTAAGTCGGCCTACACCCTGTGTCAAAACCGCTTCCACAAAGGAAAAAAGATGGGTCACTGTCATAGGAGACTCTCTCCTGAGGGGAACAGAAGGCCCGATACGCAGACCGGACCCACTTCTTAGGGAAGTCTGCTGCCTCCCTGGGACCCGGGTTAAGGATGTGAAGAGAAAGCTTCCTACCCTGGTACAGCCCTCGGATTACTATCCATTATTGGTTTTTCAGGTAGGCAGCGAGGAAGTTGCAACTAGAAGTCCGAGGGCAATCAAGAGAGACTTCAGGGCCTTGGGGCAACTGGTGAAGGGCTCAGGAGCATAAGTAGTGTTCTCCTCTACCCTTCCAGTTGCAGGGAAGGATGAGGAAAGACACAGGAAGAGCCAGCAGATCAGTACCTGGCTCTGAGCCTGGTGTCACCAGCAAGATTTTGGGTTTTTTGATCACTGGTCAGTTTACATGATGCCAGGCCTGCTGGCAACAGATGGGGTACACCTGTCTCAAAGGGGGAAAAGGATCCTAGCACAGGAGTTAGCAGGGCTCATTGAAAGAACTTGAAACTAGATTGGAAGGGGGGAAGGGGTAAAACCAGGCTTGCTAGAGATAAGCCTGGGGGCGGCACGCCAACATTTGAGGGACAGCGTGCTAGCGAGGTCCTTTGGTCTGCCGTCTCAGTGGAGGTAGGGGATGGAGATCCATGCAGCAGCAAAGCCGCAAGGGCTATGCATGTGTTGGAAACCAAGGAAGCCCCTGAGAATGGACACATAGGAACTAGGGCTTCTCCCCCCAAAAAGGTGGCAGGATCAATAGCCCAACTGAAGTGCGTCTACGCCAATGCACACAGCATGGGCAACAAACAGGAGGAGCTGGAAGCCATTGTGCAGCAGGAAAACTATGACATAGTTGCCATCATGGAAACATGGTGGGATGACTCGCACAACTGGAGTGCTGCAATGGGTGGCTACAAGCTCTTCAGAAGGGATAGGCAAGGAAGGAGAGGCAGTGGGGTAGCCCTGTACGTTAGGGAAACTTTTGATTGTCTAGAGCTTGATGATGGTGATGAAAGGGTTGAGTGTTTCTGGGTAAGAATCAGGGGGAAGGCCAGCAAGGCAGATATCATGGCGGAAGTCTGTTGTAGACCACCCAACCAGGATAAAGAGGCGGACGAAGTATTCTATAAACAGCTGGGAGAAGTCTCACGATCGCTAGTCCTTGTTCTCGTGGGAGACTTCAACTTACCAGATGCCTGCTGGAAATAGAATACAGCAGAGAGGAAACAGTCTCGGAGGTTCCTGGAGTGTGTGGAAGATAACTTCCTGACGCAGCTGGTGAGGGAGCCAACTAGGGAAGGCTCCCTGCTGGACCTCTTGTTTGTGAACAGAGAAGGCCTGGTGGGTGATGTGATGGTTAGAGGCCATCTTGGGCATAGTGATCATGAAATGATAGTTTTCGATTCTTGGAGAAGTAGGGAGGGGGGTCAGCAGAGCTGCTACCTTGGACTTTAGAAAGGCAGACTTTGGCCTGTTCAGGAGCCTGGCTGAGGGAGTCCCTTGGGAGGCAGTCCTGAAGGGCAAAGGAGTCCAGGAAGGCTGGACGTTCTTCACGAAGGAAATCTTACAGGTGCAGGAGCAGGCCGTCCCCATGTGCCCTAAGTCGAGCAGGCGGGGAAGACAACTGTCCTGGCTGAACAGGGAGCTTTTCTGGGACTCAGGGAAAAAAAAGAGAGTTTACCATCTTTGGAAGAAGGGGCAGGCAACTCAGGAAGACTACAAGGATATTGTTAGGTTATGCAGGGAGAAAATTAGCGAGGCGAAGGCCCAGCTAGAACTTAAACTGGCCACTGCAGTTAAGGATAACAAAAAATGTTTTTACAAATATATCAGCAACAAAAGGAGGGCCAAGGAGTATCTCCATCCTTTATTGGATGCGGAGGGAACCATCGCCACAAAGGACGAGGGGAAGGCTGAGGTACTTAATGCCTTCTTTGCCTCAGTCTTTAATAGTCAGACTGGTCATCCTCAGGGTATTCAGGACCCTGAGCTGGGAGATGGAGATAGGAAGCAGAATGAAGCCCCAATAATCGAAGAGGTAACAGTCAGCGACCTGCTCCTCCACCTGGATGCCCACAAGTCTATGGGGCCTGATGGGATCCACCCGAGGATACTGAGGGAGCTGGCGGAGGAGCTCGCCAAGCCACTCTCCATCATTTATCAGCAGTCCTGGTCAACCAGGGAGGTCCCAGATGACTGGAAGTTAGCAAATGTGACGCCCATCTACAAGAAGGGTCGGAAGGAGGATCCGGGGAACTAAAGGCCTGTCAGTCTGACCTCAGTGCCGGGGATGGTCATGGAGCACATCATCTTGAGTGCCATCACACGGCACGTGTGGGACAATGGGGGGATCAGGCCCAGCCAGCATGGGTTCATAAAGGGCAGGTCCTGCTTGACCAACCTGATCTCCTTCTGTGACAAGGTGACCCGCTTGGTGGATGAGGGGAAGGCTGTGGATGTTGTCTACCTGGACTTTAGTAAGGCCTTTGACACTGTCTCCCACAGCATTCTCCTGGAGAAGCTGGCTGCTCACGGCTTGGATAAGTGCACTCTGCGCTGGGTTAAAAACTGGCTGGACGGCCGAGCCCAGAGAGTGGTGGTGAATGGAGTCAAATCCAGTTGGCAGCCGGTCACGAGTGGTGTTCCCCAGGGCTCAGTATTGGGGCCAGGCCTGTTAAACATCTTCACTGATGATCTGGATGAGGGGATTGAGTGCACCCTCAGTAAGTTTGCAGACGACACCAAGTTGGGTGGAAGTGTTGATCTGCTGGAGGGCAGGAAGGCCCTACAGAGGGACCTGGACAGGCTGGATCGATGGGCTGGGGCCAACTGTATGAGGTTCAACAAGGCTCAGTGCCGGGTCCTGCACTTGGGTCACAACAACCCCAGGCAACGCTACAGGCTTGGGGAGGAGTGGCTGGAGAGCTGCTTGGTGGAAAAGGACCTGGGGGTGTTGGTCGACAGCTGGCTGAACATGAGCCAGCAGTGTGCTCAGGCGGCCAAGAAGGCCAATGGCATCCTGGCTTGTATCAGGAATAGTGTGGCCAGCAGGACCAGGGAGGTGATAGTGCCTCCGTACTCGGCACTGGTGAGGCCGCACCTCGAGTACTGTGTTCACTTTTGGGCCCCTCACTCCAAGAAGGACATGGAGGGGCTGGAGCGTGTCCAAAGAAGGGCAACGAAGCTGGTGAAGGGTCGAGAGAACAAGTCTTATGAGGAGCGGCTGAGGGAGCTGGGGTTGTTTAGTCTGGAGAAGAGGAGGCTGAGGGGAGACCTTATTGCTCTCTACAACTGCCTGAAAGGAGGCTGTAGCGAGGTGGGGGTCGGTCTCTTCTCCCTAGTAAGAAGTGATAGGACAAGAGGAAACGGCCTCGGGTTGTGCCAGGGGAGGTTTAGATTGGATATTAGGAAAAACTTCTTCACTGAAAGGGTAGTCAGGCACTGGCACAGGCTGCCCAGGGAAGTGGTTGAGTCCCCATCCCTGGAGGTATTTAAAAGACGTGTAGATGTGGTGCTTGAGGACATGGTTTAGTGGTGGACTTGGCAGTGATAGGTTAACGGTTGGACTCGATGATCTTAAGGGTCTTTTCCAACCTAAATGATTCTATGATTCTTTGATAATCACGATGAAGTGGAAGAAAAAGAAAACCAAAAAAAGACAAAACTACAGGCTTCCCTGTTAGCTGCTTTGGCAGAAGGATAAGGGAGGGGTAGAGGAAGAGGTAGAGGAAATTCACCAAGTGGATTTACAGGCTGAGGAGGAAGCCATGGAAATTTGAGGGGGTATCGGTGTGATACCCCTTTAGGACCTAATCAATGTGCTTATTGTAAGCAGGATGGTCATTGGAAAAAAAATTGTCTGCATCGGTCGAATAGTCAGGAAAAAGGGACGGAGACAGCCGCTGAGGTACTGGCAGAAATAGGATTAGATTGAAGGGGACCAGAGGAATCTGTTAAAGTTTCCCCAGCCAGTCCTCTGGTTCCAGTGAAGCTGGGGAATGAAACAATAGATTTTTTTAATAGGTAGTGGGGCAACGCATTCCGTATTTACAGACTGTAAGGGACCATTAAGTAAAATCAAACCAATTGTAATTGGTGCCACTGGGAAAAGGGCTCTAAAATCATTTTTGCAACCAATGGAGTGCACGATTGGAAATACTATGGTAACTCATTCCTTTTTCTATATGCCAGAGTGTCCCTTGCCACTGCTGGGGCGAGATTTATTAATGTAAATTGAATGCGCAAATAACTTTCTCTGAAAATTCTGTACAGTTACATATTCCCCCAGAAAATGCTTGGAAGGCACAGATATGTTTGCTGACTCAAGGCGAGAACGATGAAGATGCAAATATTCTGGAAGAGATTTAATGCAGTAATACCATTGGTGTGGGCATCGGGAAAACCAGGACAAGCAATGAATAAGACTCCAATTAGAAATGAATTGAAGCCTGGAGCACAACTGGTAAGAAAAAAACAATATCCTATAAAATTGGAAGCGAGGAGAAAGCTAGAACCACTTATCAACTCCTTCTTAGAATATGGACTGTTACAAGAATGCCAATCGGAATTTAATACCCCCATCTTACTGGCAAGAAAACCTAATTCTCAAGAATATAGATCAGTGCAAGACTTGCGAGAAATTAACATTCAGACAGTTGATGTCCACTCTGTGGTACCAAACCCGTATACGCTGCTTTCATAGCAGAAGTAGTACAGGGAGTACCTAAATTTCTCACGAAGCCCATTTTAAATGGATAGAGGCCCTACCTTTAGCCCTATTAAGGGTCAGGATAACTCCAAGAATTAAAGAAAAAGTAAGTCCCTTTGAAATACTATATGGAAAACCATATCCTGCTAATACAATCACAATAAGAGGGGATCAAATGCGTATTAAAGGACAAGAGACAGTCAAAGAGTATTTAATCTCTCTTTCGCAGATTTTATCTTCTTTACATAGATGCTTAAACCAGAGGACATTGTTACCGTTGGATACCCCTGTTCATCCCTTTCAGCCGAGAGACCTAGTCTACATATGGACTTGGAAGGATGAACCATTAAAGGAAAAGTGGAAAGGACCATATACTGTGTTGTTAAGAACTTACACCCCAGTAAAGGTAGAAGGAGTGGATTCTTGGATTCATTATACGAGAGTGAAGAAGGCGCCAATTCCTGAGCAGAAACAGTGGACTTCGGAGTCCACGGGAGAGTTGAAATTAAAAATTTAAAGGAAAAGTTAACGGTTCTTTTTATATTTGGACAATTACTTTTATGTTTGAGTTATAAGTTTATGAATTTTATTTGGCACATTGAAAATTCTTCATTAATAATAATTATAGTAGTGTGTTTAGTTTTACCAATTGTTGTAAAATATATATATATATATATATATATAAAATTCATATCGGGTTTTGTAAGGGAAAATCCAAACATGATAAGATTGAAGATAACATTAGTATTACTGATTCATCAATGTATGAACGTTTGCCACAGCAATTTCTTTTTACAACTCGTTCAGTCTTTTGGTAGAATCCACAATGTTAGCCAGATTACCGCATGTTTACCATTACCAAAATCTGCTGCTTCCCCCTTAGATTGGGGAATTCTGACTATTGACCTAAATCAAACTTTTGATACCATGTTAACCAATGGGACAGGAATATTACAATTTAACTTAAAGAAAGAAAATATTCGGATTAGGAAGATGGAAAATTTTGGGAAACAAATCAAAAAACTTATGTTGGCATATCAATGAAACACATCAGCCAGGAATAATTAAATAAGCTGAACCCTGTGACTGATTCCCTTGTGGAATGCAGTTTCCCTCTGTTTGGAAAACTGCTGAAAAAGGAGAATGGCATTATATGCAGCCAACTCCTTGGTATATTGACTGGACAGGAGACCAATCGAAAGAAAAGATATGGAAGTTAATTCTACCTTCAAATTTAACTGAAGATAGAATAGAAATCCCTAAAGCTTACAATTGGAATTGCACTCAAGTCTTTAATTGTTTGGCTAACATACTGGAGATTCAGAGAATAGGACCATTGGCCAGAGCTTTAAGATTAGGATGATTATGTTGAAATTATTCAACATCCCTAAAGGACAGGTGGACAGGAACAATGATCAAGGATAAGGTAATTAATTGTGAATAGGAAACCATTCTCCCCATTGGACATACTGTCTGGGTAAGTAGTGATGGATCTTGGTCAACACAATTGGCTCTAAAAGGACCCAGAAAACAGGTGACATTGGGAATGCTAACTTTGTGTCCTTTGTGGAGAAAACGATCCCTAACCTCCGAATTATGGGGAAGAGTTAAGAGATCCAATGTAGATCCATGGCAACACCCATCAACTGGAACAACAGTAGGGTGGATGTTAGAGTCCATATTTAGCCCTCGGATAATTTCTTTTAGAAATCATGTATGGTTACACAATTTGACCGGACAAATTGAGGCATTAGCAAATGCTATGAAAATTGGCCTACATGATCTAAATGTACAATTACAAACCACCTCAAGAATGACCCTCCAAAATCATCTAGCTTTAGATCTGTTGCTTCTACATGAATACGGTGTCTGGAGGTGATAGTGCCCCTGTATTCGGCACTGGTGAGGCCGCACCTCGAGTGCTGTGTTCAGTGTTGGGCCTCTCACTCCAAGAAGGACATCGAGGTGCTGGAGTGTGTCCAAAGAAGGGCAACGAAGCTGGTGAAGGGTCGAGAGAACAAGTCTTATGAGGAGCGGCTGAGGGAGCTGGGGTTGTTTAGTTTGGAGAAGAGGAGGCTGAGGGGAGACCTTATTGCTCCCTACAACTGCCTGAAAGGAGGCTGTAGCGAGGTGGGGGTTGGTCTCTTCTCCCAAGTAACAAGTGATAGGACGAGAGGAAACGGCCTCAAGCTGCGCCAGGGGAAGTTTAGGTTGGATATTAGAAAAAACTTCTTCACCGAAAGGGTAGTCAGGCACTGGCACAGGCTGCCCAGGGAAGTGGTTGAGTCCCCATCCCTGGAGGTATTTAAAAGACGTGTAGATGTGGTGCTTAGGGACATGGTTTAGTGGTGGACTTGGCAGTGCTCGGTTAACGGTTGGACTCGATGATCTTAAGGGTCTTTTCCAACCTAAATGATTCTATGATTCTATGAGGGAGGTGATTCTCCCCCTCTACTCTGCCCCGTGAGACCCCACCTAGAGCACTGCATCCAGCTCTGGAGCCCTCAGCACAAGATGTGGACCTTTTAGAACGGATCCAGAGGAGGGCCACAAAGATGATCAGAGGGCTGGAGCACCTCTGCTATGAAGACAGGCTGAGAGAGCTGGGGTTGTTCAGCCCGGAGAAGAGAAGGCTCCGGGGAGACCTTATAGTGGCCTTCCAGTACTTAAAGGGGGCTTATATAAAAGAGGGGGAGAGACTCTTTATAAGGGCAGATAGCGATAGGACAAGGGGGGAACAGTTTCAAACTGAAAGAGGGGAGATTTAGATTAGATGTTAGGAAAAAATTCTTTACTCAGAGGGTGGTGAGGCACTGGAACAGGTTGCCCAGAGAGGTTGTGGACGCCCCGTCCCTAGCAGTGTTCAAGGCCAGGTTGGATGGGGCCCTGAGCAACCTGGTCTAGTGGGTGGCGTCCCTGCCCATGGCAGGGGGGCTGGAGTTAGATGATCTTTAAGGTCCCTTCCAGCCCATGCCATTCTATGATTCTCTGATTCTATGATTAATTAGATAAGGAGTCTGCACAAGCTTACCATTGTACAATGGATATTATCACTGCCTAGATTCATATAATCCTGCCACTTTCTAGCTTTATACCCTCTCCTATCCTACTTGATTTTCCACCATCAGAGGTGGAAATCGAGACAACATCCTATTGTTTCCACTATACTTATGCTACATGAATGCCTCCTGGGGAGCATTGGCCGATGACAGTAGCAAATTTTATATCTTCAGAAGATGTTCCTGGTAGTCAGACTCAGTTCAGGGAGAACTATGTTATCCCACAGCTATAGCTGTTCAAATGTTTTTGAAGTGCTGCACATTATCTACTAAGAGCTGTAGGTCTTTAGAGAGACTTTCTAAATAAAATAGCCATGTTAATGTTAGTTCCATTGTCATGGTTTAAACCCAGCTGGCAACTAAGCACTACACAGCCACTCGCTCACTCCTCCCTGGTGGGGTGGGGGAGAGAATCGGAAGGGTAAAAGTGAGAAAACTCGTGGGTTGAGATAAAGACAGTTTAATAAATAAAGCAAAAGCTGTGCGCACAAGCAAAGCAAAACAGGGAATTCATTCACTCCTTCCCATCGGCAGGCAGGTGTGCAGCCATCCCCAGGAAAGCAGGGCTCCATCACGCGTAACGGTTACTTGGGAAGACAAATACCATCACTCCGAACGTCCCCCCCTTCCTCCTTCTTCCCTTAGCTTATATACTGAGCATGACATCATATGGTATGGAATAGCCCTTTGGTCAGTTGGGGTCAGCTGTCCCGGCTGTGTCCCCTCCCAACTTCTCATGCACCCCCAGCCTACTCGCTGGTGGGGTGGTCTGAGAAGCAGAAAAGGCCTTGACTCTGTGTAAGCACTGCTCAGGAGTAACTAAAACGTCCCTGTATTATCAACACTGCTTTCAGCACAAATCCAAAACATAGCCTCATACTAGTGTCTATGAAGAAAATTAATTCTATCCCAGCCAAAACCAGCACATTCATAAAGAAAAATTCATTGTGTATGCAAGAAGATGATGCCAGTATACAAAGATGTTGGGTTTTTTTTCCCCAGGTAAATAAGGTAGAAATCCAAAATAAAAATAAAAGCAATAAACAGTTGAAAAATCAGTGATGGTGCATTTGAATTGCATTGTCTGAATCCTGCATTTTAGACTTCTTTTTTAATGCTGTGGAAATGTCATAATAGTATCTCAGTCACATAACTAGGTAATGTCTATTATTGCTGCTGTTTTTTAGATTACTTTTCTAATATTTGCCTAAGCATTCCTTTAATGCATTTTAGACTAATTCTGGCTTTTCTACCATCATCTGAAGCTAAATAATTTCTTCTTTCTCTTTCTGGACTTCTCGAACCTCCTTTTTAAAATAGCGGTTTTCAAACTGTGGTCCTCAAGACTATGTGAAACACTATTAAACACACAGTTCTCTTGGAGACAAATTTGATAATAAGGCTGCATGATGGCATATGGAATATGTTGAAGCTTGGCAATGAAGTGGTTGGTTTATTCAAATTTTTTTAGCAGCTCACAATACAGACAAGTCTTAGATCTGCGTGGGGCAAGCAAAATACAATGTCTTGATTCCAGGACTTTTTCAAAGTCCTGCTCTGCTGCAAACCACAGTGGTCTTAATAGCTCTTGTTAAAAAGAACACAAACAAACAAACAAACAAAACAAGCAAACAAAAAATAAACAAAAGATCCCAAAACTAGTTATAGTGGGAAGCATAATAAAGATGATATGTCAGGGAATGCTACTCCAAGGCTATGAAGAGTTTTAATTAAATTTTTAATATTTTATGTTATCATATATTTATGGGTTTATGTGTGTGTATAGGGCTATACAGATATATGTGTAATTATATATATGTAGGGAATCTCGTTTTGCTTTTTTCATTTCTCCTCTGCTCTGCTCTTCTTTCAAAATGCATTGTATTACATACAGATGGCCAGTCATCTTCTATTCTGCCTAGCCTTTTCACACAGCTACCTGCCTTTTCATAACATAATCCGGAGTGTCTTGAAGTCCACAGAAATCTTTTCATTCTGTTCAGTGCTGTTCTGTCAAGCCCATATTCTTATTTCCTAGGCCTACAACTTTATATTATTAAGTAACGAATCTAACCTTATTGCATGAATCTCATTTTCCAGTCTTCACTTATCATTTTACAAGAAGACCAAGAAGGACAGTGAATATGAACTGGCTGAATTAAAAAAATAAATATGCGCTATTTCGTGAAAAATAACCTCTGCTCTGATATTGTATCAATATCTTAAAGAAGCATTGGATATGTTTCCAGGAATTATAAACCACTTAGCCCACAGATGTTTGTTGAAGTGCACAAACTGTATGGAAACTGTAGTAGATCTGTTGTTGACTTCTGCCTAAGAGCGTCAGGCCAAAGAAGCTTAGGGGAACCATGCACAACCCCTCTTCATCAAAAGCCCTGAGGATTTTACTGTAGAATATAGTCCTCTACAAATGTGTTATAAAAGGTGATATATAGTGCTTGTTGATTATTAGATATTCTTTCCCAAAACATTTGCAGTGTTATTTTAGGCTCAAGCATTTTATCTGTAAGAGACATAAAAGTAATTAATAGACAGCTACCTGGTCTGTCTCTTTTTTCCTCTCAGTGGCTTTTCAGTTCCTTGAGACTTTTCTTGTCTCTGAGAATTTTCTGAAGGCTGCTTTAGGCAATCAGTGCTTTAAATAATGAAATTTTATTTTCAAAAGGGAAACCAGAAATATGTTGTTTTAAAATGTATGTTATCTCTGTCAAACAGATTTTTAGTCAAAATTACTGTAGCATCACTAGTTGAGTGGTTTTCCACCGAGTTTCCAGGTAAAGGTCAAAATATGCATTCAAATAGAGAGGATTTAACCAGATTTACTAAACTCTTGAAGAAAATGGGCTTGCTCAAGGGATATAGTCTGACTCCTTTTCATTTCCTTGAGACATCTTATTAGATTGGTTTCCCAGTGTGATCATGCCCCTCTATCTTTCTGCATTTTATTGCAGTCCCATACTTAATTCTCTAGAAATGTTGCCCATAGCCACATATGCACAAAGGTATACTATGGGAAAAAGGACTTAATTATTTTCTTTTTTGCTTGTTTTAGTTATTATTACATGGATGCAAGTACTGTAAGAGAAACTAGTTAAGGAATTAAGATTGTCATTTGATTACAAGAGCTGGGAACTTCACGGTTATCTCCTATATTTACATATTTACTTTTATTTCAAGGGAACTGCTTGTACAGTTAAAATAAAAAATGTATTTAAGTGCTTGATTATAAATGGGATTGGTTGATTTCCTTGGTAGGAAACTAATTCTTATACAAATTCTGTCTCTCTCGCTTTACTATTTCATGGTGGCATAAATATAGCTGTTAAGTGAGGTCATGATTATACAAGAAGAAAACCTGTCATATTGTTTGTCAGCTGGAGCACCAAAAGACTGAGCAGAACTGAACTCTTCATCGTGAAACCAGTACAGAGTGAAATTTTGGAGTGATATACCCATGATAGCCTTTATTTCTTAGCTGATGGGCTACAGTGTTTGATGCATAATTTATATCAGTATATGATAAACAAACATTTATGTAGTCATAGACATACCCTTACACAAGTAAACAGGAGTGAAATGTTTATTGTAAAAAATATCATACAGTGGGTTTTATGCATATATTTTTCATTTAAGGCAAAAGCAATGTGAATTGTGAGCTATGATTCTTCTGTGCTAGATGACCAAAGTAGTAAACAACTCTAGCAGTGGTTCCTTAAATCACTGCTCTGCAGTTACAGCAGCAAAAGATTTTTTGACACATGGAAATGGGATTAGGCATGTACCCTATGTGTCTATGCACAGAACGAATTAGCCATGTTTCCAGACCTCATGTGATTTACATGGCAGATAGCCATCACCCTCATTCATTCAGGGGACGACCACAAATCCTGTTCCAAGTACACCAACCTCTTAGTATTGTATGGGCAAACTCTTGCTTACGGCATCAAGGTTTGCTCTGAAGAATCAAATTCTGTTGCCCTCTCTTTCAAGGAAAAGAAATTTTTTTTTGAAGAGAAGATTTTATGGGTATGATGCACTCACTTTTTATACCTTAAAATGCACAGCATAAAATGAATGACATTCATGAACAGGTAATTGTAAATGAAAACATTTTTGCATGTATAAACAATTTTTATGTTAACTAAACATTCAATATCTAATCTATTGTATAGCATAGTGGGTATTGGTAACATATATAAGTTAATGTTTTAATTTCAATTCTTAAATATAGTAATACATTAAAATTAACTGGCAGTACATTATCTCTATATGCAACTGTATTTCACAATTGACTAGGCTAATTTATGAATGCTTTTCCACAAATTATTGGAAACAGAACATCAGACTAATTTTATGCCTACTGTAGCTTTATTGCATTCAAATGTTTATAACTTACCTGCATCATTTGCATATTTTTTTCCTAATTTAATAGAATAATATAAATGAAAGATGGACAAGATCTTTTCAGTCTTTCTTGTACATTTTTTGTAGTGCCTTCGGAGCTTTGTTCACTCATAGTTTAAATAACTAAAGCAGAGGACCTTCCATCAACAGAAGGAGAATATTTCACAGTCCACTAGGTCGAACTGTTACAGCATTTTCTTAATATCTAGATGTGTAGTTTTCCTTGTTAATTTTCTTTTTATTACATCTGCTTATTTCCATTTTAATTCTCCCATAAACTTCCTCACTGTTTTGTACATTAGGCTCTTCAGTAGCTGGTAGATGGCTATCATTGCCATCTGTCCTGGTTTCAGCTGGGATAGAGTTAATTTTCATCTTAGTAGCCGGTATGGGGCTGTGTTTTGGGTTTAGAATGAGAACAATGTCGATGATACACTGATGCTTTGGTTCTTGCTAAGTAGTGCTAAGCTGTTGCTAAGTAGTTGCTAAGTGGCGCTCACACTGGTCAAGGACTTTTCAGCTTCCCAGGCTCTGCCGGGTGCACAAGAAGCTGGGAGGGAGCACAGCCAGGACAGCTGACCCAGACTGGCCCAAGGGCTATTCCATACCATATGGTGTCATGCCCAGTATATAAGCTGGGGGAAGAAGAAGGAAGGGGGAGACATTGGGCGTGATGGCGTTTGTCTTCCCAAGTAACCGTTACGCGTGATGGAGCCCTGCTTTCCTGGAGGTGGCTGAACACCTGCCTGCCGATGGGAAGGAGTGAATGAATTCCTTGCTTTGTTTTGTTTGCGTGCACGGTTTTTGCTTTGCCTATTTAACTGTTCTAATTTATTTTCCTTCAATTATGAAACTGTTCTTATCTCAACCCACGAGTTTCCTCCCTTTTACCCTTCTGATTCTCTCCCCCATCCCACTGGTGGGGAGTGAGTGAGCGAGCGGCTGCGTGGTGCTTAGTTGCTGGCTGGGGTTAAACCACGACACCATCTTAATAGCTTTTAGCTATGCAATAAATAAAAAGTAATGGCAAGATCGATAAGAAAACTATTACTTGGTAATACTTGGTGGACTGACTGATTTCTACTCAATGTGTAAAACCTGTAGAGAGTTTAGAAATTTTAAATTCTATTTCTTGCACGTTTAAATACTTTTGTCATTAACAATAAAAAAACCTTAATAAAGAAATACTAGATTGTTTTTTGAATGAATGCATATATATTTATTATGCCATGGTGTCTGGGTAATATCAATCATAATCAATTTATAAAACTTTTCTATCTAATCCCCACTAAAGGCTGACAAAATGCAGTGCCTTTTGCATATGCAGTGTGTTAGGTAACAGGAGACAAAGAGCAATGCAATTCAATCTCACAGAGGTTTATTTTCAGTTAAATTGAACTAGGTTTTACTGATTTAGGAAGTACTCTATTGTGTAGTAGGTACATGTCAGTAAAAATATGTTTACCTGGATGCAATTCTGCTTAATATACTAGACTTCCAAACAACTTTGTTTTGTAAAAGTTATGCAAAACCTGGAGGGTTTTTTTTTCCAGATTTAAAAATACATTAACATTAAATTAAGATTGGTCCAAAAGTATAAATGTTATATTTTCAATTTTAGTGACCTCATACTTGGGAATGGCTATGACTTGGTCAAATTATAAATGTCAGATTACTAAAATTTTTTTAATATCTTAGTGTAATATTTGTTTCTGATTTTTTTTAATAACTATGCAAAATCAAGGAGGAAAGCCTCAAGACAATACACTACCAAATATAGTTTTCCAAAATGATCCTGCAAAATAAATATAAGTCTAATCCCACTGGTTTTGTTAGATGTGAGAGCTCAGTGCCCATCCAGATCAGGTCCTGAAGTAGTTAACCATGATATCTACATTACAACCATTGGTTTCACAGTTTACATACAGTTAAATGGAGACCCTTCCCCTTCGACCAATCCTTCATTTCTGACTGTAGTAGATGCATTTACCTATGTCAGTTTAACTAAATCAGATTTTTAAAAAAGTCAGGTTAAACAAGTATTTGTTTCCAATGGTGATCCAAGGATAAAAATTGTCTGATTTTTCCAACTATACCAGTTGGTCATCTAAAAGATACTACATCTGCCTATAAACCTTGTCCTGCATATGCCCTTTAGCCATCTCAGCTACAACAAAGTAGCACTAAAACTAGAAAACATTTTTGCTTAATTCAGCTGAAGGATGTGAAGATGATTTTCCAATTTCAGTGATAGCCATTACACTTTATCTTCTGCTATATAGGAGTTGCACATCAGTTGATTTCCATTCCACACAACCTAGCTTTGGAAAAAGAAATCTGAAAACTTGTTTTTGCCAAAATAAATGAGAGTATAAAAAAGAGGCAAAAGAATTGGATGTACTGTTAAACATTCACATACAGAGACGTTCATATGTCGAAGCTAGCATCTTTAAACTACATGGTAGATTCTTGTGAGCCCACCTATGTTTTCAGTGTGTGGTGTTTTTCTATTTTATCCGTCACTATGTTTAGAGCCCGGTTTTTCTTTAGTAATGAAACACACTTTTGACTCTTCTTTACTCCTGATTGATTGTGCTACAAGTTCCTAAGACATAGAATACAAACTTACTTTGTAAGGCTTTTACCATATGTTTCCTTCTTAAATTACTGCCTGGCTTTCAGAGAATAACAATGTATTCTGTTTATTGTGAGCAAATACAGACAGACAGGGGAAAAAAGCTGTTGAGCAATGCAAACATTTTCCTAGCTGAAACATGCGGCTTAAAGTATTTGGTCCATACAAGTGGAAGAACTGTGTGTACCCAAGACTTCTAAAAGACCTCAAGGATGAAATAGTCAAACTCCTAACTGTGGTGTATAGTCCTTCACCTAAAACTGCTTTGATACCACAGAATTGGTTGGCTAAGGTATTTCAAAAAATGTTCCAGGGAAGATCAGGAAAATATTAACCAATAAACCTGACATCTGTATAAGGCAAATTAGCATAATAATCAATTGATTAGTGGACACATGGATAGATATGACATACTGGGGAAGAGTTGACACAGCTTTTGTTAAGGGATGTTGTGCTTCACAATCATATTGAAGTATTTTGAAGAAGTCATCAAGGAATAAGGAAGACCTGATTGATACAGTCTATTAGGATTTCCATAAAGCATTTGAAAAGGAACTAAGCAGTCATAAAAGGGGAAGTCTTGGATCAAGTTTTAGGACAGGTTCAAAACAAACAAGCAAAGGTGGTTTTCAAAACAGAAAATAGTTGAACTGAGGCACTCCTTGCTGCAGGGTGTCCTGGAGCATAAAAGATTTTCTGGATTATAAGACTGATTGGATGGACTCATGGAAGTACAGAGACAACAACCCTGGTTCAGAAAGTCCCTGATTGTAATTTTTTTCATGTGGGGAAAGTGTTCTGGGAAAGTATCATTATATTTTCACCTGTTCTCATCTTCTCTCTTTGGCATTCACTGCTGGGTTCTGTCAGAGACTGAATAGTGGATCTTTTCTCTGACCATGTATGGCTGTTCTCATGAGGGTGCAGTCACACACATATTGAGAATTTCTGAAAACACAGTCAAAGGAGTTTTAAAATGGCATATTCTCCAGAAATACGTTTGTTAAATGAGTTGTTGTAATATATGACTACAGTGTAATGTCATAATGTTTTGAATACAGTCTTGCCAAAATATTTGGTTTTCCAGAAAGATGACTGCTAATCTGAGGACAAAGTTGCAAAGTACAGAATAAACCTGTCATTTTCTACTAAGACACGGCAGAATATTCTAACAGTCTTCAGCCATCTGAAATATGGCAAATGATTTTTAGCATCATTTATAATTAAATTAGAAAAACTTTGGCAAGTGTTCTTATGTGTTATGTTGGGTTGACCTTGGCTCGCTACCAGATGCCCATCCAGCTGCTCTCTCATTCTCCCTCCTCGACAGGACAGGGGGAGAAAATAAGATGGAAATCTTGTGGGTTAAGACAAAGACAGGGAGATCCCTTACCAATTACTGTCACAGGCAAAACAGACTGTGCTTGGGGAAAATTAATTTAGTTTATTGCCAATTAAAAATAGAGTAGGATAGTGAGAAACAAAGACAAAACTAAAAACACTTTCCCTCCACCTCCCCCCACCTTCTTCCCAAGCTCAACTTCACTCCATTCCCAGCTCCTCTACCTCCTCCCCTTCACCTGAGTGGCACAAAGGGAATGGGGAATGGGGGGTGTGGTCAGTTCACGTCTCTGCCACTCATTCCTCACATTTTTCCCCTGCTCCAGTCCTTCACAAACTGCTCTAACATGGGTACTTCCCACAGGCTGCAGTTCTTCATGAACTGCTCCAGCATGGGTCCTCTCCACGGGCTACAGTCCTTCAGGAGAAGACTGCTTCTGTGGGTTCCCCACAGGCCACAATTCCTGCCAGAAAACCTGCTCCTGCATGGGCTACTCTCCACGGAACACAGTTCCTGCCAGGAGCCTGCTCCAGCATGGGCTCTCTATGGGCTGCAGCTTCCTTCAGGGCACATCCACCTGCTCCAGTGTGAGGTCCTCCATGGGCTGCAGGGTGGAATCTGCTGTGGCACCTGGAGCACCTCCTCCACCTCCTTCTTCACTGACCTTGGTGTCTGCATAGTTGTTTCTCTCACATTTTTCTCAGTCCTCTCACAACTGCTGCGCAGCATTTTTTACCCTTTCTTAAATATGTTATCACAGAAGCACCACCAGCTTTACTGACTGGCTCAGCTTTGGCCAGCAGCAGGTCCATTTTGGAGGCAGTTGGAACTGCCTGTGTCCAGTATGGGGGCAGCTCCTCGTCTCTTGTCACAAAAGCCACCCCTGCAGCCTCCCCACTACCAAAACCTTGCCATATAAACCCAATACATTTATCAAAGAATAGCCAGGTATTTAGTATTGCTGAACAGAAAATCACATATATGCATATATCTGGGGGCTCTGTAGCAACAGTTAGAATAGAGAGACAGTGGTGTACAATGCTGTTGGGGAAAGGCCAGCAAAAAAAAAAGTACTATCTATTCAGCAGTCCCTAATCTAAAATATACCCCATGCATGATTAGTCTAAGAAATAGCTGAGATTAGACACATAGATTGATTAAAGCATGACATTTTATTCAATTCTTTTCACATACACTTATGTGAAACACAGGTGAAGACATCAGATCATCAATTGTCTAGAAATCAAGTAGAACTTGTGAACTGTAAAATGCATTCACTTAAAAAAACCAAAATCTCACAGTTGGATTTTTTTTTTTGTTTTACATTCCATTTTTTAAATGTATCATATTGATTTGTAATATCCTGGGGTGTTTTTTATTCCATTGTGTATTGTTCCTGTAAATATTGGTACTTGTACCAAAAATGTGGTGGTTGTCTCATAAAATCATTGAAGTAAATTATGTGTTCTGCCTTACCTGATAATAGACAGAATATAGTAATGACAATGTAGTCTAGAAATCATACATATACACTTTGATTTATGGAAACTTACTTATGCTTTCCAAATCTCAGTGATTATCATCTCCTTTTTCATGCTTTTAATAATTTAGAGAAATAAAACTATTAACAATTTGTTGGTTAAAGTACAGATTTTCAGAGAACAAGCAGCGAAGGCCAGTTTTGTCCAGTCTTCATGTTCTGTTATTCGATAATTATTCTGTAATTCTTTCAATAAATCTTAAGCCCCTTTTCCATTGTGCAAAAGGGGAAAATGTTTTTATCTTTCAGTAAAAAAATCCATAAAACTTAACAGAGATTTAATTAGTCCTACTCTAGTAATTATATGTTTTACTCCAGAAATGCCAAAATACAAATAATAGTACCAAATGATAAATAACACATTTAAAATTATTTTTATCATTATAAAATGACTTTGTTCTATCTGAATAAGAAAGATAATCTTTTATTTTTCCAGTTTGTTTTATATGTGTATATGAAAATATCTGCATGAGATTTCATGCTTTAAGCCATCTTTTTGCCTGATTCCAGGAGGCTTCTTGGACTAATGATGCTCAGTTTATATTTTAGATTTGGGGATTCTGCACACAGTATATCATCCTTTTTTTCTCCTTTAACAGTAGCATTCCCTACTTTCCTCTCTTATTTAAGTGCCGTGAGGGAGCTCTCAGAAGTTATGTCTAATTTCCTATAATGCCTGTACTAGAATTCTTCACCAGTGAAATCTGATGACCCTTTATGTCACTCCAGTAAAAGTATTCTCTGCTGATTTTCTTCCATTTATTCATTTTCCACAAAACAGCAAAAAAGGGTTTTTTTTTTTCTAATTAACAAAATATGATTGTAACTTTACAAAAACTAGCAAAAATATTTGAAGAGAAACAGTACTTGAAATTATGTTTAATTGACAATATTCTAATTTAATGGTGGACTTTCAGTATTCCTGTACTACTTTAGACAAGTCTATAACATTTTGCATGGAGCTATAATAAACTGTAATTGCTACAGCTTTTCTTATTGCAAAATATATGCAGAAAGTTTCTGACTCTTTTTCCATAATTTTTATTAAAGTGATATATTAAAAGGGCTCTAAGGAAAAAAGTACAAAGTTTATGTTCTCTTATATACATATTTATATATTTACAAAATAAGTATTTGTTTTCTAGGGATGAGAACAGGGAGTTGGCATTGTCCTACAAAAATCAGTGAAACCATAATGAAAAGACATAGATGATAGCATCATAAGTTCATTGTGTCAGTTAAAAATTTACATTATTGTTGACCTTTTTTCGTTAACTGCTGCAAGAAAAAATTTATGTTCCACTGCACCTTTGCTTCTGCAAATGTATTTGGCCTCTTTTGGCTGATTTTGATTGCAAATCAAGTTCACCTGAATTAACATATTATCCCCACTGCTGTTAGACAGCAATTTACATTATTGTTGACCTGTACAGGTCTCTGCAGAACCACTGCAAGGTCTGATGGGTTCTTTTCTTTCTCTCTGCTTCTAGCTCTTAGTTATACACTGACTAGGCTAAGACTGACATCTGGCATATCAAGAGCTGGTATCAGCTCTTCATAACTCCTTTTTCCTGACAGTAGGTCCTAGAGTACAAACAGAACTGGTCCACAGCTGCTGAAAAATCTTCTTTAAAGACAGCAGATATTGCATTATTTGGAATAAGGCACTACTTCATCTTCCTTTTAAGCAACTGCATTATAACTAGAGTAAAACCTGTAAACCTCCTACCCCTTGGCTGACTTCCACACTGAAAGCCTTGGACTTTCTTCTTAAGCTGAGTTTTTAGCTACTGAAGGCTGCTGTTCATTTCTGTTAATAAATCCCAACTTGACTAAAGGTTTCCTGGCCTGTATTTCCTGAAAAGTGTTCTAGTCTGTGGTGACCAGGGTACTAGTGATCTCAGTCCATTCTGTCATTTCAGACTAGCCATTTCATGACAAAGCCTTCCCAGGTTGTTCAGATGCATTGTGGTTTCTCCTAGTTACCACTTTTCAGTCCTTTAAGGGAACTTCCAGATGCTGTTTCTGTTCCTTTTATGAAGGTTCCAGTTTTTATTTTAATTCCTCCTGACATTTTTTTTTTTTTTATTATTTTTAACTGGAAAAGTATTCCTGAAGAAAGCATGGAAGTGAGGCATATGGTTGTTATTACATCATCAATATGAACAATGGGAAACAAATGCATTTTAGAATATAGTTATAAAATACATGACATAAGATACTTGCAGGGTTTTCTAATACCACTTGTTTTATTGACATAGAAAATGCCCTGTTATTCTTTGTGCTGTCTTTGCAATATTCCTTTGCTGGAAAAAAAGTGTTAGTAGTATAAAATCAGTTATTTTCTCTGAAAAGTGAGATAGAATTCTTTTTATTCTATAATTAATTCATCAATGGATTGATCCTTCTGAAAAAAAGTAATTAAAAGAATACATATAGAATATGCCTCCTAACTGAAGGGGTTTGCATCTATTTATCTTGATTGATAGATAAATATATAGAAAGATCTGTTTATATGTTTGTGTGTGTTTGCACATGTGTATTCCTAATTTGAAAAGACAGAGCTATTCTATAGTAATAAAATGCTGAAATATAAGACATTTTACAAGGTACAGGTTCATTTATCAGAAAGATAAACTACTCAGACTAAACTGCTCTTCCAGGAAATTTATGAAAACTGCTACTCAGAATTTCATTTCAACATCATTTAGCGTATACATTTAACTCAGCTTATTATCTCCAATATTGATGTCTATAGCGCATATCTTTAATATTTTTACAGCTCTGATAGCCATTGGACGATACAGCATGACAACAGAGACAGTGGATGTTGGATGCTGCAAAGAAATCACAGACCATGGAGCCATCCAAATTGCACAAAGCAGCAAATCTTTCAGATATTTAGGGCTGATGAGATGCAACCAGGTAAGCAGCTTTTGTATGAATTGGTGTCTGCTTCTGAATGAGCGTGAGAGCATGTGTGGGGAGAGAGAGGGAGGGAGGGAGGGAGAGAGAGAGATTTTGATGCACAAATAGGTATGGTATTGTACTGGGTCTGGCTGGGATGGAGTTAACTTTCTTCATAGCAGCTCATATGGTGCTGTGTTTTGGATTTGTGGCTAAAAATAAGAGTCGGCGAGGAGCACAGTGGCGGCAACGGTAAGTTCCGCGGCTGAGCGCGAGGTGACGAGGCTAAGGGAGGGGTCCTGGAGCCCGGGAAACCCGCGGACGCGCCGAAAGACGCGCCGGGAGCCGCCAGCTCTCGCGAGCGAGGCTGACGCGGCAGGGGGCGTAGCCAGGAGCAACCGCGGGAGACTAAAATGGCCCCTAGGGAGCGCGAGCGACTGGGAGCGTCAGCCAGGGCGTGTCGTGTCGTGTCGTGTCGTGTCGTGTCGGTTTGTGCTGAAGCTCTGACAGCTCAAAAGGTAAGTTCAGCCGGTGGTCGTCACCCTCTTGGAGGGAGCTCAGCTATGGTCTCCACCCAGCAGAAGGCCATGTCCTCTACAACCACCAGAATGGATGTGGCAACCCAAACTGTGCTCCCAACAAACCATGCAGCCATCCAGGTCTCAGGCTGCAGAGAGTGCCAGAGCCTTTCACTGGTAACGGTTGGCAGTAGTGAGAACAGCTGTGTGAGGTGTGAACAGGTGGATGATCTGCTCAGCTTGGTGGCAGAGCTATGAGAGGAAGTAGAAAGGTTGAGCATCATGGAGGCTGAGCAAGAGATTGACTGTTGGAGCCAAGCTCTGCCCTCCCTGGAACAGAAACAGGAGCACCAAATAGGAAATACTCAGGATCAAGGGGACCCTGTATCTGCCAGGCTGAAGGCAGCAGCCTAAAGGAAAAAGTGAATGGAGGCAAGGCCATGCTCAGAGCGGAAAGTGAACTCCCTCCTTGCCCACTACACCCTCGCAGGTGCCTCTGTACAACAGGTATGAGGCTCTGGAAGTGGAAGGCCAGTCAAGGGAGGATGTGGATGATAGCCCTTTTACACCAGAGGTGTCTCCAAGGTTAGAAAGGCCTACCCGCAGTATTACAACCACCTCCACAAGGAAGGAAAGAAGGGTTATAGTTGTAGGTGACTCCCTTCTGAAGGGGACAGAGGGTCCAATATGCCAGGCAAACCCTCCTCAAAGGGAAGTCTGCTGCCTCCCTGGGGCCCGGGTTAAGGACATCACCAGGAAACTTCCCAGCCTGGTACAGCCCACGGACTACTACCCATTATTGATCTTCCACGTAGGGGGAGAGGAAGCTGCAACCCGTAGTCCAAAAGCAATCAAGAGAGACTTCAGGGTCTTGGGACGGTTGGTGAGGGAATCGGGAGCACAGGTTATTTTTTCCTCCCTCCTTCCAGTTGCGGGCAGGAACACTGAGAGGAACAAATGGATCCAGTCCATTAATACATGGCTCTGTGGCTGGTGTCATTGTCACAATTTTGGGTTTTTCAACAATGGGATGGCCTACATGGCACCAGGCTTGCTGGCATCCAATAGGATTCACCTTTCTCAAAGGGAGAAGAGGGTCTTTGCACAGGAGCTTGCAGGGCTCATCGACAGGGCTTTAAACTAGATTTGAAGGGGGAGGGGGTCGATATCAGGCTTGCCTGTGATAAGGGGTGGGATGGCACGCCATGGTTAGAGGGATGGGGTACTAGTGGGGGATGGGGTGCTAGCGGGGGCCCTCAGCCGGTTGGTCTGAGGCGTGCTGGAGACACTGCAGCACAGTTGAAGTCTTACGGGGATGAGCAGGGGGCTCTTGAGGTAATAGGAGCCAACAGGGAAATATTGGAGAAATTCCTCAAGGGAACCAAGGGATGTTCCTCTAAGAAAGTGACACGGACGACAGCCCAGCTGAAGTGCCTCTACACCAATGCACGCAGCATGGGCAACAAACAGGAGGAGCTGGAAGCTACCATGCTGCTAGAAAGTTATGACCTAGTTGCCATTACTGAAACTTGGTAGGACGAATCCCATGACTGGAGTTCAGCTATCGAAGGCTACAGGCTGTTCAGAAGGGACAGGCGAGGTAGGAGGGGTGGAGGCGTTGCCCTCTACGTCAAGAAATGGATAAAACGTGAAGAACTGTCCCTGAAGAATAGCCATGAGCAGGTTGAAAGCATATGGGTAAGAATTGGAGACCGAGGCAACAAAGGGAACCTCGTGGTTGGTGTCTACTACAGGGGGCCTGATCAAGGGGAGCCTGTTGATGAAGCCTTTTTTCTCCAGCTACAGGAAGCTTCGCACTCACAGGCTCTTGTCCTGCTGGGGGATTTCAACCACACCGACATCTGCTGGGAAAGTAACATGGCAGGCGGTAGGCAATCTAGGAGACCCCTGGAGTGCATGGAAGACAACTTCTTAGGCCAGGTAATAGATAGCCTTACCAGAGGGGATGCAATACTGGACCTGGTGGTCACCAACGCAAGTGAGCTAATCAGTGACATCAAGATTGGAGGCAACCTCGGCTGCAGTGATCATGCACTGGTGGAGTTTGCAGTCCTGAGGGATATGGGACAAGTGAAGAGTATAGTCAGGACCCTGAATTTTAGGAAAGCAAACTTCCAGCTCTTCAAGGAGTTAATCAACAGGACCCCCTGGGAAATGGCCCTCAGGGACAAGGGAGCAGAACAGAGCTGGCAGATCCTTTAAGGATGCTTTCCATAGAGCACAAGAGCTCTCGATCCCCAGGTGCAAGAAATCAGGCAAGGAAGGGAAGAGGCCGGCATGGCTGAGCCATGACCTGTTGGTCAAAATAAAGGGCAAGAAGAGAATGCACAGGCAGTGGAAGCAGGGACTGGTATCCTGGGAAGAGTACAGGGACGCTGCCCAGTTGTGTAAGGATGGGATCAGGAAGGCCAAAGCTCGGCTGGAGCTGAACCTGGCAAGGGATGCAAAGAATAATAAGAAGGGCTTCTACAGGTATGTCAACCAGAAAAGAAAGGTTAAAGAAAGCGTACCCTCTCTGATGAGCAAAACTGGCAAGCTGGTAACAACAGATGAGGAGAAGGCTGAGGTACTCAACAACTTCTTTGCCTCAGTCTTCACTGGCAACCTCTCTCCTCACACCTCCCGAGCCAATGGACCATTTGACGGGGATCAGGGGGGCAAAGATCCTCCCACTGTAAGTGAAGATCAGGTTCGTGACCACCTGAGGAACCTGAACATACATAAGTCTATGGGTCCTGATGAGATGCATCCCAGAGTCCTGAGGGAAGTGGCTGATGTAGTTGCCAAGCCACTCTCCATGATATTTGAAAAGTCATGGCAGTCAGGTGAAGTCCCTGGGGACTGGAAAAAGGGAAATATTGCAGCCATTTTTAAAAAGGGTAAAAAGGAGGACCCTGGGAACTACCGACCTGTCAGCCTCACCTCTGTGCCTGGGAAGATCATGGAACAGATCCTCCTAGAAGCTGTGCTAAGGCACATGGAGGACAGGGAGGTGATTCGGGACAGTCAGCACGGCTTCACCAAGGGCAAGTCCTGCCTGACCAACCTAGTGGCCTTCTGTGATGGAGTAACTACATCAGTGGACGAGGGAAGAGCTACGGATGTCATCTATCTGGACTTCTGTCAGGCCTTTGACACGGTCTCCCACAATATCCTTCTCTCTAAATTGGAAGGATATGGATTTGATGGGTGGACTGTTCAGTGGATAGCAAACTGGCTGGATGGTTGCATCCAGAGGGTAGTGGTCAATGGCTCGATGTCCAGATGGAGATCAGTGACGAGTGGTGTCCCTCAGGGGTCCGTACTGGGGCCAGTGCTGTTTAATATCTTCATCAATGACATAGACAGCGGGATCGAGTGCACCCTCAGCAAGTTTGCAGATGACACCGAGCTGAGCGGTGCAGGTGACACGCCTGAGGGACGGGATGCCATCCAGGGGGACCTGGACAGGCTGGAGAAATGGGCCTGTGCGAACTTCATGAGGTTCAACAAGGCCAAGAGCAAGGTCCTACACCTGGGTCGGGGCAATCCCTGGTATCCGTACAGGCTGGGGGATGAAGGGATTGAGTGCAGCCCTGAGGAGAAGGACTTGGGGGTACTGGTAGACGAAAAGCTGGCCATGAGCCGGCAATGTGCTCTCGCAGCCCAGAAAGCCAGCCGTATCCTGGGCTGCATCAAAAGAAGTGTGGCCAGCAGGGCGAGGGAGGGGATTCTGCCCCTCTGCTCTGCTCTGGCGAGACCCCACCGAGAGATATGGAAATAGCTCATGTTAGAGCTAATGAGTTTCACATCAAGAAGTCCTTACTCAAAATGTCATTTTGGTGGGATGGATGGCCTGAAAAATAGAAGCATTGAGCAGAGCAAGGATAGACAAGAACTAACACATTTATGCCTGCCTTACTTTCAGAGTCCCAATTAAAATATTTGTTCCTTATTTGTATTAATGTATTTATAGTAATGTTCAACTACATTGAATTCATATTTTTAAACTGAAGATTTCCCCTCCCATTTTAGCGTCAATAAAATCCCTTGAGTAATGTAAAGAATGATAGAAGTGGTTTTTACTATCCCCCAAAATTCTCACAGCCTTTTTCTTTTGCCTTTTTAGTGTTCTATCATTATCCATCTCTGAATAAATATGCAAAAAAATTTATTCTGGTTTAATTAAATCCTGAAATATATTGATATTTATATTGATATATATTTATTTAGTCTTATGACTTAATAATCAGAAATAATGAATATCTGGGAAATTCCTGAAGTATGTTGAAGATAATTTCTTATCACAAGTACTCAGAGAACTAGGAAAGATGCCCTCCTAGACTTGCTATTTGTGAATACAGAAGGACTCGTGGGAGATGTGATGGCAGGTGGCCATTTTGGCCACAGTGATCTTGAAGTGGTTGAGTTTAAAATTTTCAGTGTAATGAGAAAAAAAGGACAGCAGAGTTGCTACCCTGGATATGCTACTCAAAGAGCTAGTTAGCAGTGTCCCCTGGGAATCTGCTTTTGAGGGCTTAGGAGTCCATGAGAGCTGGTCAGTTTTTAAGAACCACCTTTTAGAAGCACAGGAGCAGGCAATTCCATTGTATCGTAAGTCAAACAAGCGGGGCAGAAGACCAGCTTGGCTGAACATTGAACTCCTCGTGGAGCTCAAGAGGAAAAAGAAATTGTACAAATTGTACAAGCAAGGTCAGGCTTTGCAGGAAGATTACAGAGCTGTGGTTCATTTATGCAGGGAGAAAACACGAAAGGCCAAAGCTCAATTAGAGTTGAAACTGGCCAGTGTTGTGTCAGACAACAAGAAAGGCTTTTTTAAGTATGTTAATAGCAAGAGGAGGTCTAAGGAAAACATTGGACCGATACCTGCTGAAGATGATCACCTGACAAATAGGAATGAAGAAAAAGCGGAGGCATTCAATGCTTTTTTTGCCTCAGTCTTTAATAATACTGATAGACCTTGGGCTGCCTGGTCCCCTGAGTCGGAGGACCACGAGTGTGGGAACAGTGACTTTCCATTTGTGGACACTGAAATTGTAAGGGACCAGCTGTATCAGCTGAATGTTCACAAGTCTATGGGGCCTGATGGGATTCATCCCAGAGTACTGAAGGAGCTAGCGGCTGTTACAGCAGGACCCCTCTCAATCATCAACCAAAGGTCTTGGGAGTCTGGGGAGGTCCCTGCTGACTGGAAGGACACTTCTGATGGAGTCTGCAACTTTTCTCACACAGTTCAGGATCCTTTCACTATAGATGTGGTGCTATTTGAAATGTTTTTCAGCAGTGCTACCACTTAAATGTGGGAGACATTTTTTTTAAATATACAGAAAAATGACATTGAAAAACAAAGATCTACAAAATTCAGTTTTCCCCAGCTATGAGTTAATGAAATGAATTGAGCTTGATGAAGTTTTCTGTGAACAGCTACTCTAACTTCAGTTAATAAATCATCATGGCCTTTATTCCTTGCTTATTTTGTTTGAGAAATTCAGGTAGCTTTTCAGGAAAATATTGTTATAGTTATTCCAGAGAACATTTTTAGATCAACTGTAGCATGTATTTCCTATTATACTTTTACTGAGATAAGTGTTTTATTGAGATAAAAGTATAAAGAATTGTCAAAAAAAGACAAACTTTTATATTACCACAAAGAAGAAAGAAAATAGATGACCTCTAAAAATAAAAATGGTCACTTAAGAAATCATTTCCATCTCAAGTAAGAGTAAGATTTTTAGAAAATCAGTAGATTTGTTTGTAATTTATCACTTTATCCTTCTATAAAATCTGTTTTAGAAACATTTGTAAATATATATCCAGTTTGAAATGCAAATCATTCATCTGACTGGAATGCAGCTACTGTTGTGTATGAGGAAATGCCAGCTTGTGAAAACTTAATAACATGAGGCAAAAAGAGTTTTCTGATATATATATATATAAAAATATATATATATATGTATATATAAGTCAGCATGACTGGAACATTTTTTACCCTTCATCCACAATCTGTTTTAATTTACATAGTTTGTGAGTGAAATAAATTAAGTGAAAAGAAGAGAGATAAGATCTTAATCTCTAGAGGTATGTCTTTAAATTTCAAATACTTTTTTGAGATAAATTATTGTTTATCAACAAAATTTACCACAAATTTAAAGAGACTTTTGACTTTTTGAATAGGCATAAAGTAAAAAATACTGTTTAGAGGATTCTCCCTTCTGCAGCCCCTGCAGCAGGATGGGGGAGAGAATTGGAAGGGCAAAAGCAAGAAAAACTCATGGGTTGAGACAGACAGTTTAATAAATGAAGAAAATAAGAAAAAAGCAAGTGATGCAAAAGCAATCACTACCTTCCACAAGCAGACCAATGTCCAGCCAGTTTCCGAGCAATAGCTATTTTTTAAAAACTCCCCCCCCCCCAGTTTTATTGCTGAGCATGATGTTATATGGAATGGAATATCCCTTTGGCCAATTTGGGTCAGCTGTCCCAGCTGTGTCCCCTCCCAATCTCTTGCCCACCCTCAGCCTACTCACTGGGGAGGCAGAGCGGGAAAAGAGAAAGCCTTGATGCTGTGCAAGCACTGTTCAGCAAATTGGTGTGTTATAAACACTGTTTTAGCCACAAATCCAAAACACAGCACCATATGAGCTGCTATGAAAAAAAATTAACTCCATCCCAAGCAGACCCAGTACACCTTCCCAGCAATATTTCTATGAAGTGTTGCTGATAGATGGAAAGTATGTATTCAGCTATAACTATCAAATATTTTGCAGGACTTGTGCTGTCTCTGATTTCATTCTGTTATATGAAAAGTCACTTCTTGTTTTTCGTAGAATCATAGAATCGTTAAAGTTGGAAAAGACCCTTAAGATCATCGAGTCCAACCATTAACCTATCAATCACTGCCAAGTCCACCACTAAACCATGTCCTCAAGCACCACGTCTTCCCGTCTTTTAAATACCTCCAGGGATGGAGACTCAACCACTTCCCTGGGCAGCCTGTTCCTGTTTCAGCACTGGAAGATGTTGCTGTAATATAATTATTTGCCAAAGGAGTACAGCGTGTGCTATGAATGGAAGTTAAACCAGTTTTCTATCCTACTCAGTCTCAGCTGGATGAAACTTCCAATAAGATTGACTGTTTCTATTATTAAAGTAGAAGAACTGGATATACATTAGAACAGAATAGAATAGAATAGTTCAGTTGGAAGGGACCTACAACAATCATTTAGTCCAACTGCCTCATCATATTACACTTTTAATTTATCCCTGTCATATTCTTGATATTTTTTAAGGACAAAAATATTATTAGATATTGTGGTCACTGTGCTTTAAATTATTATTCCCAAGATGGATCTTTGTAATGGTATTAAACAGTTTAGTTTTTTTACTTGAATATGGAACACTGGGGGAAAAAAAGCAAATTATGATATCAGTCATATATCCTACCAATCTTGCTGTTCAGTATTTAAATGTAACAGTAATGCATTTAACAATGTCCAAGTGTTCAGCAAAAATTTGAAAGACAGCTAGCTAAAAATTATGCTTCTTAGGTTAATCTTTTATTTATCTAAAGGATGAAGGAAGCTGTCTACTTCTGTGATACAAACTGCAATCAGATTAAAAATAATTGATAAATGAATCCCCTCACAGCACTGCAATTGTAAAGGTGTTAGGTTTAATTAGGTTTGTCTAATTGCCTTGTCTAATAGAGAATAGGGGTGCTACCTTTCCTATCTAATATTTAGGAGGGACATCCCTGACCTGACAAGCTTGCATGTTTTCGTTATTGATCCCACCATTTCTCCCACAAATCCCTTGTACAGTATTAGCCTCATACCAAAAAGCTAAAATAAAAGCTTCTACCAGTAATGTATGTGAAGACGTGGGACTTTTAAACTTTGGAAAAGTTGATCTATACTACCAATTGATCTACCTGCAATATAGAATTGTTTGCATTCTTTTCTCCTTATGTAATCATATTATCTCTTTTTTATCACTGCAGCCACATTGATAGGTACCTGTCAACAAAACATCAGTGTGTTATCAACATTATTCTCATCCTAAATCCAAAACACAGCACTATACGAGCTACTAGGGAGAAAATTAACTCTATCCCAGCCGAAACCAGAACAATATCCACCCCTTATTCCATACCATTTATGTCATGCTCAGGTCCCACACTATCCAATACATCCTCATTAACCACCCCCCCCCCCCCCTTCCCATCCTTTGATACAATACACAGGTATCATTCCCTTAGTCTATGGACCACCCCTGTGAAATGTCTGTAAAAGGTCCACAAATGTCCACCAAATGTCCACATAATGTCCATTGAGTTCATTTACTCCATGACTTTGGGCTACAACAATTTAAAGGTATTATTTCCATTACAATCTCCACCCCTGGCCCCTTTGGACCAGACCATTGGGTTTAACACTGCAAGGGACTCCTCCCCTTGCCCCTGCTCTGGCTTGGACTTATCCACAGACTGCAGTCCCTTAGGGGTTTACCTGCTCCAAGTGGAGCCTTATTGATGAGCCGCAGTCTCTCCAGGGGTATACCTGCTGCGGCATGGACTTATCCACAGCCACAGTCACTTAGAGGTGCACCTGTTCCAGCGTGGCCTTCTCCATGGGCCACAATGCCTTCAGAGATATACCTGCTCCAGTGTGGCCTTGCCCACAGCCGCAGTCTCTTCAGAAGTAAACTTGCTCCAACGTGGCCTTACCCATGGCTGCAGTCCCTCCAGGGGTGTAGCTGCTCTGTCATGGGCTTATCCATGGCCACACGCTTTGAGGTGCTCCAGCATGACCTCATGCGCAGCCACTGATGATTCAAGGTGTATCTGCTGCAGCATGGACTTATCCACAGCCACAGATGCTTCGAGATGTACCTTCTCCAGCATGGACTTATCCTTGGGCCACAATCCCTTCAGAGGTATACCTGCTGCAGCACAGACATAACCATGGCCACAGACACTTCGAGATATACCTGCTCTGGCATGGGCTTATCCACGTCCACAGATGCTTCAGGGTGTCCTACTCCTGTGTGGACTCATCCACAGATCACAGTCCCTTAGACTTGAGTTCACACTGGAGTTCTGTGTTGAACTGTGGGAGACAGCGTCAAAGGCCTTACTAAAGTCCAGGTAGACAACATCCACAGCCTTCCCCTCGTCCACCAAGCGGGTCACCTTGTCATAGAAGGAGACCAGGTTAGTGAAGCAGGACCTCCCTTTCATAAACCCGTGCTGGCTGAGCCTGATCCCCCAGTTGTCCCGCACGTGCCACATAACGGCACTCAAGATGATCTGCTCCATGACCTTTCCCAGCATCGAGGTCAGGCTGACAGGCCTGCAGTTCCCCGGATCCTCCTTATGGCCCTTCTTGTAGAGGGGCGTCACATTTGCTAAATTCCAGTCATCTGGGACCTCCCCGGTTGACCAGGACTGCTGATAAATGATGGAGAGTGGCTTGGCCAGCTCCTCTGCCAGCTCCCTCAGTATCCTCGGGTGGATCCCATCGGGCCCCATGGACTTGCGAACATCCAGGTGGAGGAGCAGCTCAGTGACTGCCATCTCTTCAACAACTGGGGCTTCATTCTGCATCCTATCTCCACCTCCCGGCTCAGGGGCCTGAAAACCCTGAGGATGACCAGTCTGACTATTAAAGACTGAGGCAAAGAAGGCATTAAGTACCTCAGCCTTCTCCTCATCCTTCGTGGCAAAGTTTCCCTCTGCATCCAACAAAGGAGGGAGATTCTCCCTGGCCCTCCTTTTGTCACTGATATATTTGTAAAAACTTTTTTTGTTATCTATCTTTAACGGCGGTGGCCAGTTTAAGTTCTAGCTGAGCCTTTGCCTTTCTTATCTTTTCCCTGCATAACCTCACAACATCCTTGTAGTCCCCCTGAGTCACCTGCCCCATTTTCCAAAGGCGGTAGGCTCTCCTTTTTTTCCCCTGAGTCCCAGCCAAAGCTCTCTGTTCAGCCAGGCTGGTCTTCTTGCAGTTGACACAGATCATCGTGCTGTAGTGGTTTCTTCGCCAGTGTAAGATTCATTCCGATGGGGGTAGGCAATAGATCTTGGTATGATGTATAGTTAGATTGTAACAGTTGGTAAGTTGTGACAGGAGCAGAATAGTTAAAGTCTCATCCTATGATTTTGGTAAGATTACGAACACAGGTATTTGAGTGATTATATATATCTATGATGGTGTTGTCTATAGATAGAGAATCATAGAGGATTCTCATGCAAACACATCAATTTCCAACATATATGAGTATAGTTTCAGGAGTTTTGTTAGGATGTATCTCAAAATGACAAATATTTTGTTCAGTGTCAAGACAAATGTCTTGGGCCTTATTACTTTCACAAATAAATCCCTGTTGTTCCCACACAACACATGCATCAACATCAATAGTTTGCCATTTGTTCCCTTTTTTTTTGGGCCCATACTCTATGTTCTAATGGATAGAGTACAGTTCCATGGTGATTTAACCCCAGCGCAATGATTGGGTATATGGTGTATACCGAAGCATTGCATATTGTCAAAACAAAAGCTGTGGTTTTACTGGAAGTGGGATCGTAGGTGAAATTAACTAGTTGCCACCATGATTGGAATTCCCTTTCAAATTTAGTTGCATTATCCCAAATTATTTTTCGAATTTCAGTGGGTAAGGTGCCTTCTTAGCTCACCGATATGTCGTCTACTGGAACAGCACCAACCCCAGGTACCGCGGGCGGCGGGCTGCTCTCAGGGGTGGGAGATGGGGTCTTGGCGGGGGCAGGGGGAGGAAGTTGGGGAGTGGCTCCCCAAGTGCTGTTGGCTCTTGCCCAGCACTTGCAGAAACTACTCTGTATGCAACATGGGATGAGAAACTTTTGTTTGGTTGGTTTTTGGAGGATTAGGGCTACAGGCAGTAGGGGGCTCTTATTTTTTGTCTCCTGCCTTCCCAACCCAATATTGCACTAGGCTAGCCAGTTCCTAGGGCTCAGCTGCGGCTGGTACCCGCGGGGAGCCAGGCAGCGGTACCTCCATGCGAAGCATTGGTACTACTAGCAGCTAGGGGTAACCATGTGGCGGATCGTATTTCCAGGAGTTTCAGTGGGATTGCGGGGCGCAGATAACGGACGAAGCACCTGTGGGTGGCGGAGTGCAGCCCCAAGCCGCCACGGCGGTAGCGGGGAGCCGGCCCCGGGACAGTGGCGTGGGATATCTTTCTCCCCCGAGGGACGGAGAGCGACTGGGGCCGGCTTCCCTGCACCTTCCTTCTCTGTCGCGGCGCCGCGGCAGAGGGGGTGCTTTCCCACCGCTCCTCGGCTCCCTCCCTGCCCTGCCCGCCCGGTGGGGGACTCTCCCCGCGTGGTAGGCCGTGGCGGTCCCGGACCGCCCTTCTGCCGGGGAGAGGGAAAGGCTGCTGGCCCGCGGTTTCCTGCCGGAGCGGGGTGGCCCCGGCTGCGGGCAGAGCGGGGACTCCGCCGCGGGGGAACGTGGGGTGGACCGCAGTTTGGTGTCAGTCGGGTGGGGAGAGCTCGGGCAGCTTTGAGGTAACTGTGAAGAAGCGAGGTAGACACGCTGTCCTGGGCAGTGACATGCCAGGTACCATTGCTGACAGGAGGGCTCATCACCAGTTTCCCCGTTGGGGTTGTATGGAAAGTAATCTTTATATAGCTTTCCACGTTCCCCTTGCACTGGAGGTACATTAGAGGAATTTTGAAACCTAGACTTCGTGTATTGTTAAATTAACCTTCTTTGAAAAAGCAAGTTTCATTTAATTTTTTTGGAGCTTTTTATGTTCAGTAACAGCAAATTTCAGTCCTGTTCCAAATGGTATCCATGGTTTTGGGTAAAAAGTCACCTGGTATTGTATTTTTGCCTTGTTAAAGTACATGTGAGCAGACTTTTTTTAAAATTGTCAATCTAGTCTAAGTAATTTTGAGGATATTTTATCTTAAGTTCTCTCTAGTTTATGCTTCTGGTACTGCTGTTTGGTTTGAGATTAGCACATTGATTTTTGTCATGGGTCATGTTTTCAATGGATTTGTGTTGCCTGCAGAAAACATCTTGGTATGCTAGAGTGGCTTCAAAATAGGTGATACCGAAGTTAGTTAGGCAGAATTTTCAAGTGCTCAGTTAGCTAGTCTGTCCAGCACTTTAATCTTGTGATCCTGATAATAGTGCTTAAGTGATACCTAGTTGGCACAAAAAGCTTGAAACAAAAACGATTTATCCAAAATAACAAAGCAGCTTGGGAATGATAAGCATATATAATTTTAAATGCCCATCTCTACATTTTCCTCTCATTACATATATGTTACCTGAAAAAAAATTGCTCAGAATAAATAAGAGGAAAAGTTACATCTCACATCACATGTCAGAGAACATACATCTCAAAAATTGCTTGTCTCTCCGAACAGATTTTGTTGTTAGACATAATGAAATATAACTGCTGGGAAAAAAAAGAGTAATATTTGCAAATCCCACTGTGCAGAAGGACTGTTGAAATTAATAGGTTTGACTAAATGATCTGCATATGTTGCTAGCATAGCGGTTAAAATAGCTTGAAAAATAACCTTACATTCAAGATTTTAACTTCTGCTCTTTTATGTGATGAGATTATGCATTGACTGCACATAGGTAAAGATAGTTGAATGTATAAGCAATGTGTATCTAGTCAGTAAGTATTATGCATTGAATGGATTTGTAAGGATTTTAATGAGTTTAATAGTATGTTATTACTGTTAATGAAACCTTTTCTTAGTGAAACATTAAAACACCAGCAGACTGCAAAGAAAATTTAGTTAGAGGAAGAGTTAATTACAAGACTTCTCTTTTAAAACAAACATTTTCTCGCTGTCTTAAAATAGGCACTGTGATCTCACAAGAAAAGTATGTATTTGGACGTCATGTTTATTCGTGAGTCAAAAATAAGAGAAAGAGCAGAGTGCAGATATATTTCTCCTTTGTTTTATACAATGTGCCAGTTTTTGTGTGCCTTTCAAGTTACATGATCAATATAGAAAAAAAAGAAAACACCTGATTGATTGGTTAGATGTAAGACACACCAAAAAAAAAAACCAACCCAAAACTTGTTTTGAATTCCTTTTGTCAGGATTTAAGTTGAAGGCACAATTCGCTTTGGTTATGAAAATGTTTAGATTGTTTAATAGTACTGTAGGAATAACTTTGCAGTGATTTATCTGCTTTCAGAGACAGGCTCAGGTGATGTACTATGTGTTTTTATACACATAAAAGTAAGTAGGGATGCTTACTTGGTGATAACAATTTGACATTAGAAGACAAAATATACTGATATTCTTTAATCACTAATGTGGCTATTGTGCTTTAACTTATTTCCTTATTGTATTTATTCAAATTTAACAAACCAATACAGTACTAATTAGCTCAGATAAAAAAATGAAATGTTGATAATTTTGACAGTGATTAAAGGCAATCTAAAATTAAGTGTCTTCAAAACTTTGTCTGAAGAATCGAACAATGATTATATTTCTTTCAGATGCGATGATGTGTAGGTTTTTAGTAGGAAACTCCAGCAACTTGTTGAAATAAGTATTCTCACTGATTCTTTCCCATTGGGGTAATATATCAGATAGGAGCCACTGATTAGTTCCCAATGCCAATAGATTGTAATGGTTGGTCTAATTTGTATAAATTACTTGTTGCTAAGCTTATTTTGTTTGCTAAAACTTCAGTGTCTATGCTGTTTAGTACTCCTAATCCTGTTCCTAAGACACCAGTTACATCTCCTCTTGATCGTTTTGGAGAGGTGAGGGTTCGTCCATGCAACCATGCTAGCCATCCTGTATAAGATGTATCCAGGAATGGTGAGCAGGTAGGTTTAATTGCAGAGATATTAACCTGCATTGACAGTTCTACTCGTCTGAGAGACCATGATGGGTTAAATAACACTCATTGTTGGCCTATATTTTTGATCACATACGGTCCAATTTCAGAAATTAGTGGAGATAGGGTTTTCTTATCCTTTACAATCGGGGCAGATGTTATTGTACTAGGCTCAATAATGTCTATTAAATTTAAAGGATAGTCCCACGCTATGGTGAGCCCAGAAGCAGACTACGAAAACAGGTTGTACTAAGGTAAAATTGTACCAACAGTCCAATTTTTTAGAGGTGCAAAGTTTCATATCTTTTGCTATTAGATTTGATGTAATGTTGTACACAGACATCTGAGATGCCTTCTCATTGGTAGACCCGTTGATCATCCAGCATCCTATTTTAAAATTTTTTCCCCTGCCGTTCCCTGAAGTTGGGGAACTTTATCACCAGCTTCATCCCAGATCCATTCATTTTCCGAGTATACCTCAGTTCCGTGCATGACCACGGTGGAAAGATGTAAATCTCCCTTACTAGAGTGTATTCTCATACTCCCGGTATACTTAAAATGAGCTTGAGATCATGGCCACTCTAGGGTTCCTTGATCACAGGTTGAGAGGAGCAGCATTGTTAGGGTTTGGAATAGTAACGTGAACACAGCATTTGTTTGCCATCCTGCTGGGTGCTGTAAGAGAAAAACAGAGATTTGTTTCGTCAGGGAGAGTCCAAACAGGTTACCCCATTAGAAAGAAGGAAAAATCCATCATGCACTAATTCTATGTTTTGCATCACTGTTGTCAATAGCCTCCCAGGCAAGTGGGCCACGAGGTTTAATTAGAGTCATGGGTACAGTGCCAATTTGTGGTAAATTTACCATGACAGGTTTTCCTGGTTGCAATGTTACCGGCTGTTTTCTTTCACCTGGAGATGGAGGTAGAATATCAAGTCTATCTTTTGAAAAGAATGCTTGGCTCACAGGGCTCCTGGTGGGCCCATATCGATTGTTCAGCTGATGAAGTACTTTGGAGAGTCGAGTATCCCACAGGGCTTAAGGCTTCCTTTTAATAAGCCATTAGCTCTTTCTACCATCCCATTTGATTGAGGATAGTAGGGGGTATGAAATACCCACTGTATTTCCTCCTGTTTTGCCCATTCTTGTACTTCCTTGCTGGAAAACTGCGAGCCATTGTCACTTTGGATGAAATCGGGGGTTGGTAAGCTTGAAAACCAAGAGGATAATCCTCTAATGGTGTTCTGACCATTAGCCTTCCGACATTTAGTTGCCATCATTAGACCTGAGACAACCTCTACTCCTGTGAAAATGTATCGATATCCCGAGGAGGGTTTAAAGGGTCCAATGTAATCAATTTGCCATGTTGACCATAGAGTTTTTCCATCATTAATGTGTAGGGGTAGTAATTTAGCAGGGTGATCTGTTTGCAACTTCAGTCTACATTGGGGACATTCTGTAAGAATAATTTCACAAGTTTTCCTGGTTAGAGGCCAACCTTGGCTTTGGGCTGCAAAGAAAAGTGCTTCTCGGCCTGTGTGACTTAATTTCTGATGTAACCGTTCCCCTAACCAATACCATTCGGAGTCTAGTGTATTCTCTGTTTTTATGCCCCTAATTCTGGCTAGTTCATCTACCTTTTGGTTCCAGTCTGTGGTTGGTTTGTTGTCTTTGGCATGTGCTTTCACCCATCCTATCTTAAATGATGTTTTCCTAGCTATGTTTAGCTATAGTTGCTAATCTTCAGTTCTCCAAATTGGGGATTTATTTATTTCCCAGTTTAGGGCTTCCCATTGACAGAGCCATTGAGTGGCACCTGCCCATATGGCATAGGAATCAACATAGATAATTTTTGCTCCATTTTGTGCTGCTAGAACAACTGCCCTTAATTCTCCTACTTGTGCACTGCCTTCCCCCTCTTCTAATACTTGTTTGTCAGTCTTAATTCAATTAATTGTGAACACACTAGGTGCAACCCAAATTAATATCTCTCTCGCTCTTAGCTGTATTGAAGCTCAACTGTGGGTACAATCTACTGTGGCAGCAATTATAAGAGAAGGTGAAGAATGCCCCACAAGTGGCAGAAATGTTTGAATGTTTTAGAGATATATGCAGGACCATTATCTGTTTTTATCTCTTGAGGAATCCCCAAAGCAGCGATGGCTGCACACATATGTTTTGCAACATGTTTGGCTGTTTCCCCTGTTTGAGCAGTGGCCCAGATTGCATGCGAATAAGTATCAATGCTACCGTGTACATATTTTTGCCGTCCAAACTCTGTGATGTGGGTGACATCCATTTGCCATAATTGTAGGGCTCCCAGACCTCGAGGGTTGACCCCAAGACCTAAACCGAATCCTGATTTTTGGCAGGCAGGACAGGATTGGACGATGCCTCGGGCATCTGATAGTTTTAAATCAAATTGTTTCGCCAATACTTTTGCAGATTGATGTAAAAATTCATGAGATAAATGGGCCTGCTCAAACAGGTTAATATTTTGATTTTTCCAGATGGTAGCAACCAACTTGTCGGCTATGTTGTTTCCAATCGACAAGCCTTGATCAAATTGATGGCTACGAATATGTGTCACAAAATAGTGTTTAGTGCGTTGATTCAATAAAAATAAAAGTTGCATTAATAACATATATAAGGTGTTATTCTTCAGTGATTTGATCATAGCGCGTTCTAGGCGCTGTACCGTTCCTACTACGTAGAGCGAATCTGAAATTACATTTAGAGGTTTGTCGGGCCAGCGTTGAAAGGCCCATAACACCGCTCTCAGCTCGAGGGTTTGTAAAGAGTCGGCGGTATGACCTGTAAGAAGTTGATGATTCCATTGATTATTGTCATACCAAGCAATAGCAGCTCGTTTCGATTTTCTACCAGCATCAGTAAATACTGTAAGCCCTTCAACTGGTACTTCTGATCTATAAGGGATGTCTTCAAAGTCCTGATTTTGTAAAAGCGGCAAAATTTTCGTGGAAGGATAGTTATTGGTTACAGTACCTGGATATTCGGCTAAAGCGATTTGAAACATTTCTGATGTTGCTAAAAGCCAATCTAAATAATTCTGTGCTATAGGTACAAACAGGGTTTCAGGTTCTCGTCCTGTCAGATCACAAATCCTTCTTCTACCTTTGATGATCATATTAGCTAATAGTTCAATCCGTGTACAAACGGTATTTTTTGGCTGATAGGATAAAAATACCCACTCTAAAATGTTGATGCGTGGGCTATCTATTTGGATTATCAGTCCTATTAAGTGTTTTCGGTTGGGTGATGAGTTAACAATTAAAAATTGCAAAGGCAAACCACTAATTTTTCTTTGTACAACTGTTGTCAAAACCTTTTTTATAATGTGATCCAATGCCTGCTCTTGTTCCTTCGTCAGGCTTCGTCGTTCATCGGCTCTGGTTGAGGTTCCCAACAGAGGCATCAAGGGAGCTAGATCATCATTAGTTATTCCACTAACTGACCTTACCC
Source organism: Platalea leucorodia (assembly GCF_965183815.1). Taxonomy (NCBI): domain Eukaryota; kingdom Metazoa; phylum Chordata; class Aves; order Pelecaniformes; family Threskiornithidae; genus Platalea; species Platalea leucorodia. The sequence goes on from NC_138859.1 coordinate 42,975,564, forward strand.
ACTGTAAATCTCCCATTAGTTTTTGAACATCTGAGAGCGTCTTAATGTCTGTTTTGAGTATGATCTTCTGTGGTCTGACTGCGCTCCCAGTAATTGTCCATCCTAAATATTGCCATGGATTTTGTCGTTGTACCTTTTCTGGAGCAATTTTAAGACCTTTCGGTTCTAAGGTTTCTATTAACCTTTGTAAAGTTCCTTCCACATCCATTTTTTCTCCAGCAATTAAGATATCATCCATATAGTGAAAAACTAGTAAAAATGGATGTTTCATTCGGAATGGTTGTAAGGCCCATGCTACAAAATTTTGACACAGAGTAGGTGAGTTTTTCATTCCTTGAGGTAGTACCACCCAATGGTATCTTTTTGCCGGTTCCTGTTTATTGATTGATGGTACTGTAAATGCAAATTTTTCTGCATCTTCAGGATGCAAAGGAATAGTAAAAAAACAATCCTTCAAATCAATGATGAGGAAGTCCCAATTTTCTGGGATCATCACAGGGGAGGGTAATCCTGGCTGTAATGCCCCCATATTTTGCATTACAGCATTCACCGCTCGTAAATCATGCAACAATCGCCATTTTCCAGATTTTTTCGGGATGGTAAAAACGGGTGTGTTCCAAGGGCTTGTGGAAGGCACAATGTGACCTGCTTCTAACTGTTCTTTAACTAAATTTTGTAAAATATGCAGCCTCTCCTGTTTCAGCGGCCACTGGTCTACCCACGCTGGCGTTGTCGTAGTCCAGGTGAGTTTTAAGATGGGCTGCTCAACCATGGCCGCTCCTAAAAATGCTGGGTTACAAGTTTGGCTCCCATTTGGGATAATATATCCCGACCTATAAGAGCTACAGGCAAGTGCATTACATATGGCCTTGTGGTAACAGTGGCACCGTCTTCAAAATTGAATGCTATCAGTAATTTGCTAATCATCATGCATTGTGCCCCCCTGACTCCCACAACACTGGTAGCTGCAGGTACCAGTGGCCAATTACGAGGCCATTTTGTGATAGGGACAATAGTTACATCTGCCCCCGTGTCAATTAACATTGACAGTACTAAAGATTGTCCATTAGGATGTCTTAATGTTACCCTTTCTTCAGGTTTTCCCTTGGTAATATCTATTGCTAATAACACATTTGGTACTCCTGTGGCTCCAAAACCTCCATGCCCACATACAATTGAATGCGCTTTAGGGACACACGCATGAAATGGTATTAATTGAGCTATTTTAGACTGTGCTGGTATTGTAAGCGGTGGCGTTAAGGTATATACCATAATCTTTATGGTTCCGCAGAAATCCACATCGATGAGTCCTGGTACTATAAATATACCTTTTCGTGATATTGAAGAACGGCCTATGAGCAATGCACTCAACCCATGCCCTAGAGGTCCTTGTTGATCTGAATCAATTAATTTAACCTCAGACGTTGTTAAGGTTATGTCTACTGCTGTTGCCAGGTCCACTCCGGCGCTACCGGCTGTGGCGGCTGCGCAGCGGTCCAAGCACCCTGCACTTGTGTCTTCACGTGTGGGTGTGGCGCGCTCCGCGCCGTGTTTCCCGATTTTCAACACTCTTGGGTGTCGTGATTATCTTTTTTACAATTCGTACACCATTTTTCTTTCCGACCCTCAGTATTAATTGGACTCCTACATTCTTTTTTAAAATGGCCTAGTTTTCCACAATTAAAGCACTTCTTGTCCTTTTTTCCCCCTTGCTTTTTTGATACCAACGGCTTCACTGCTGCACCTACAGCTGCGGCCATAACCGTAGCCTTTTCTTGTTCTAACATTTGCTCAGCAGCCTCTAGCAACTGTCCTGTGTTGGATCCTCTTGGCAACACACTGAGTGCTCTTTTTGTTTTTTCATTAGCGTTATCAAAAGCAAGCATATCTAAGAACTTTACTTTCATTCCCTCATCCATATCTGGATGAGCCATAATTGCAGCATGCAAACGATCAATAAACTTGCCATACGATTCAGTGGGTCCCTGCCTTACAGCGGTAAAAGCAGGTCTAATTTTCTCATCATGCACATTAATAAGAGCTTTATAAGCTAACTCCTGACTCAATTGCAATACCTCGGTAGCAAACTGCGCTTGCCAATCAGGTCGCGTAAAAGGCCCTGCGCCCATTAACATTTGAGCCTGGATTCCGAATAACGGATCGCCTTGTTGTCGAGGTATTGAAGCTGCCCTATCACAGGCAGTTTGCCAATGTTGGAAAATTGTAGTTGTTGCGATGGTGGTAATAGCATCTGGACAATCATTCTAGAATCATAAGGAGTTAATAACTGTGCTGAAAAAATGTGCTGTAATATAGATTGAGTATATGGTGATTTTAAACCATATTGAGTAACAGCGCTTTTCGCTTCTTTCAATATTTTCCAGTCCAGTGCTTCCCATACACCTCTCCCGTTATTATCAACTACAACAGGAAAAGCCATGGGTAAAACCTGTCCCTCTATCATGGCATCTCGGATAACACCTTTCCATCGCATTGACGGATCCTCAACTCCTCCCACCAACATCCCTTGCCCGAATACACACCCCCCCCCCCCCCCGGTTGTTGTGGTGGCAAAGACGGAAAAGCACCAGTTTCCACTGGTGTCCTAGTTGGAGCAAAAACGTTGGGTGCTGACCGTCCTGGGTATAATGCGGACAGTGACGTTGGTGGGTTTTCTGGCGGGGCCGCCAATCGCGCTTCTAAAGTCTCTAGTCTTTTTATCAATTGCTGTAATTCAGCTTTCTCCTCTAGAACACCATTGTTTTCCTCCTCCTCTTCGCCACCTGGTGGCAAAGGAGGGTAAAGTGAGGTGGTCGCCACCGGTGAGGGAGGTCGATTTGGTGGATCGGCCTCATCGTAACTCGGAGGGCGGTCCGACTGTGGTACATCGGGCGATGGTGGAGTAGCCTCCGCAGCGTTTTTTTCTGGTGACTGCACTTCGGTGGCGGTGGGAGCTGCAGTTGCAGTCCCTGCTAGGATCCGGACCCCTCCTGCAACGCGGGCTGGGGTCGCTGCAGGGATTGTCGGACCCGAAAACAACATACTGGTTGCAGAGGTGGGCCCGCCCCCTGGAGTCAAAGCCGCGAATGCCGATGCAGCGACTTGCCGCTCCTCCCCCATGCTTTTTAAAGTTTCATGAATCAGTCTCCACACAGTGGGGAATTTGCTCGCCTCTTTGGATCCTTTACTTATTTCTTCCCACAGTTCTGCCCCTATTTTCTCCCATGTCATAGCATCAAAGGCAACTCCAACCGTGGGGATCAAATCCTTTCCTTTTGCCCAGAGCAATAATGCTTTCAGAGTAGATGAGTCACAACTTATACCTCTCGTTGAGAGGATATGTTGGAGGAGCTTAACCACCGCTGACTCTTCTTTTGTCATGGTAGCCCCCATCTCCTCCCCGGCCGCTCACCTGATCAGGGTGAGATTCCACCTTTCGCGCTAGCGTCTCCCGAGTGCCGGGGCAGCGCTCACCTTCGGCCGGCTTCCGCCCCCTCCGTGCTCGGTTTCCTCAGAAAATCCAACTCCGATCTGAGGGTCCCTGTTCGGGCACCACCTGCTGACGCGGAAGTCACGGACACAGCACACGATCAATATGATCAAGCAAAATGTCGGTTTATTACATACACAGCTTAGTTAATATAGTTTCTTGCCTTCCTAATCATGCATAAACTTATCGCTAATTGGTTAACTATGTTTGGCAATATGCTGTTCATGCGCTACTAGCGATATTCTGATTCGTTCATAACAATAGTTCACACGCACCGCCCGCTCCTCCCACATCTTGTTTTCAACATTGCAAGCCAATAGTTTCTTCCTCTTAATCTGCTTGTTTCATGTCTTCCAAACCGCAGTCGACCTTCGCAGCATCCTTGAATTCCTCTTGCGTTAAATGCAGATTAAGTCCACATAGTCTGAGTCTGGGTTGCTCACTACATGTCCTTGGTTTTTCAGATATCCCACAGTCATCCTCGGGGTTTTCAGGCCCCTGAGCCGGGAGGTGGAGATAGGATGCAGAATGAAGCCCCAGTTGTTGAAGAGATGGCAGTCACTGAGCTGCTCCTCCACCTGGATGTTCGCAAGTCCATGGGGCCCGATGGGATCCACCCGAGGATACTGAGGGAGCTGGCAGAGGAGCTGGCCAAGCCACTCTCCATCATTTATCAGCAGTCCTGGTCAACCGGGGAGGTCCCAGATGACTGGAATTTAGCAAATGTGACGCCCCTCTACAAGAAGGGCCATAAGGAGGATCCGGGGAACTGCAGGCCTGTCAGCCTGACCTCGATGCTGGGAAAGGTCATGGAGCAGATCATCTTGAGTGCCGTTATGTGGCACGTGCGGGACAACTGGGGGATCAGGCTCAGCCAGCACGGGTTTATGAAAGGGAGGTCCTGCTTCACTAACCTGGTCTCCTTCTATGACAAGGTGACCCGCTTGGTGGACGAGGGGAAGGCTGTGGATGTTGTCTACCTGGACTTTAGTAAGGCCTTTGACGCTGTCTCCCACAGTTCAACACAGAACTCCAGTGTGAACTCAAGTCTAAGGGACTGTGATCTGTGGATGAGTCCACACAGGAGTAGGACACCCTGAAGCATCTGTGGACGTGGATAAGCCCATGCCAGAGCAGGTATATCTCGAAGTGTCTGTGGCCATGGTTATGTCTGTGCTGCAGCAGGTATACCTCTGAAGGGATTGTGGCCCAAGGATAAGTCCATGCTGGAGAAGGTACATCTCGAAGCATCTGTGGCTGTGGATAAGTCCATGCTGCAGCAGATACACCTTGAAGCATCAGTGGCTGCGCATGAGGTCATGCTGGAGCACCTCAAAGCGTGTGGCCATGGATAAGCCCATGACAGAGCAGCTACACCCCTGGAGGGACTGCAGCCATGGGTAAGGCCACGTTGGAGCAAGTTTACTTCTGAAGAGACTGCGGCTGTGGGCAAGGCCACACTGGAGCAGGTATATCTCTGAAGGCATTGTGGCCCATGGAGAAGGCCACGCTGGAACAGGTGCACCTCTAAGTGACTGTGGCTGTGGATAAGTCCATGCCGCAGCAGGTATACCCCTGGAGAGACTGCGGCTCATCAATAAGGCTCCACTTGGAGCAAGTAAACCCCTAAGGGACTGCAGTCTGTGGATAAGTCCAAGCCAGAGCAGGGGCAAGGGGAGGAGTCCCTTGCAGTGTTAAACCCAATGGTCTGGTCCAAAGGGGCCAGGGGTGGAGATTGTAATGGAAATAATACCTTTAAATTGTTGTAGCCCAAAGTCATGGAGTAAATGAACTCAATGGACATTATGTGGACATTTGGTGGACATTTGTGGACCTTTTACAGACATTTCACAGGGGTGGTCCATAGACTAAGGGAATGATACCTGTGTATTGTATCAAAGGATGGGAAGGGGGGGGGGGGGGTGGTTAATGAGGATGTATTGGATAGTGTGGGACCTGAGCATGACATAAATGGTATGGAATAAGGGGTGGATATTGTTCTGGTTTCGGCTGGGATAGAGTTAATTTTCTCCCTAGTAGCTCGTATAGTGCTGTGTTTTGGATTTAGGATGAGAATAATGTTGATAACACACTGATGTTTTGTTGACAGGTACCTATCAATGTGGCTGCAGTGATAAAAAAGAGATAATATGATTACATAAGGAGAAAAGAATGCAAACAATTCTATATTGCAGGTAGATCAATTGGTAGTATAGATCAACTTTTCCAAAGTTTAAAAGTCCCACGTCTTCACATACATTACTGGTAGAAGCTTTTATTTTAGCTTTTTGGTATGAGGCTAATACTGTACAAGGGATTTGTGGGAGAAATGGTGGGATCAATAACGAAAACATGCAAGCTTGTCAGGTCAGGGATGTCCCTCCTAAATATTAGATAGGAAAGGTAGCACCCCTATTCTCTATTAGACAAGGCAATTAGACAAACCTAATTAAACCTAACACCTTTACAATTGCAGTGCTGTGAGGGGATTCATTTATCAATTATTTTTAATCTGATTGCAGTTTGTATCACAGAAGTAGACAGCTTCCTTCATCCTTTAGATAAATAAAAGATTAACCTAAGAAGCATAATTTTTAGCTAGCTGTCTTTCAAATTTTTGCTGAACACTTGGACATTGTTAAATGCATTACTGTTACATTTAAATACTGAACAGCAAGATTGGTAGGATATATGACTGATATCATAATTTGCTTTTTTTCCCCCAGTGTTCCATATTCAAGTAAAAAAACTAAACTGTTTAATACCATTACAAAGATCCATCTTGGGAATAATAATTTAAAGCACAGTGACCACAATATCTAATAATATTTTTGTCCTTAAAAAATATCAAGAATATGACAGGGATAAATTAAAAGTGTAATATGATGAGGCAGTTGGACTAAATGATTGTTGTAGGTCCCTTCCAACTGAACTATTCTATTCTATTCTGTTCTAATGTATATCCAGTTCTTCTACTTTAATAATAGAAACAGTCAATCTTATTGGAAGTTTCATCCAGCTGAGACTGAGTAGGATAGAAAACTGGTTTAACTTCCATTCATAGCACACGCTGTACTCCTTTGGCAAATAATTATATTACAGCAACATCTTCCAGTGCTGAAACAGGAACAGGCTGCCCAGGGAAGTGGTTGAGTCTCCATCCCTGGAGGTATTTAAAAGACGGGAAGACGTGGTGCTTGAGGACATGGTTTAGTGGTGGACTTGGCAGTGATTGATAGGTTAATGGTTGGACTCGATGATCTTAAGGGTCTTTTCCAACTTTAACGATTCTATGATTCTACGAAAAACAAGAAGTGACTTTTCATATAACAGAATGAAATCAGAGACAGCACAAGTCCTGCAAAATATTTGATAGTTATAGCTGAATACATACTTTCCATCTATCAGCAACACTTCATAGAAATATTGCTGGGAAGGTGTACTGGGTCTGCTTGGGATGGAGTTAATTTTTTTTCATAGCAGCTCATATGGTGCTGTGTTTTGGATTTGTGGCTAAAACAGTGTTTATAACACACCAATTTGCTGAACAGTGCTTGCACAGCATCAAGGCTTTCTCTTTTCCCGCTCTGCCTCCCCAGTGAGTAGGCTGAGGGTGGGCAAGAGATTGGGAGGGGACACAGCTGGGACAGCTGACCCAAATTGGCCAAAGGGATATTCCATTCCATATAACATCATGCTCAGCAATAAAACTGGGGGGGGGGGAGTTTTTAAAAAATAGCTATTGCTCGGAAACTGGCTGGACATTGGTCTGCTTGTGGAAGGTAGTGATTGCTTTTGCATCACTTGCTTTTTTCTTATTTTCTTCATTTATTAAACTGTCTGTCTCAACCCATGAGTTTTTCTTGCTTTTGCCCTTCCAATTCTCTCCCCCATCCTGCTGCAGGGGCTGCAGAAGGGAGAATCCTCTAAACAGTATTTTTTACTTTATGCCTATTCAAAAAGTCAAAAGTCTCTTTAAATTTGTGGTAAATTTTGTTGATAAACAATAATTTATCTCAAAAAAGTATTTGAAATTTAAAGACATACCTCTAGAGATTAAGATCTTATCTCTCTTCTTTTCACTTAATTTATTTCACTCACAAACTATGTAAATTAAAACAGATTGTGGATGAAGGGTAAAAAATGTTCCAGTCATGCTGACTTATATATACATATATATATATATTTTTATATATATATATATCAGAAAACTCTTTTTGCCTCATGTTATTAAGTTTTCACAAGCTGGCATTTCCTCATACACAACAGTAGCTGCATTCCAGTCAGATGAATGATTTGCATTTCAAACTGGATATATATTTACAAATGTTTCTAAAACAGATTTTATAGAAGGATAAAGTGATAAATTACAAACAAATCTACTGATTTTCTAAAAATCTTACTCTTACTTGAGATGGAAATGATTTCTTAAGTGACCATTTTTATTTTTAGAGGTCATCTATTTTCTTTCTTCTTTGTGGTAATATAAAAGTTTGTCTTTTTTTGACAATTCTTTATACTTTTATCTCAATAAAACACTTATCTCAGTAAAAGTATAATAGGAAATACATGCTACAGTTGATCTAAAAATGTTCTCTGGAATAACTATAACAATATTTTCCTGAAAAGCTACCTGAATTTCTCAAACAAAATAAGCAAGGAATAAAGGCCATGATGATTTATTAACTGAAGTTAGAGTAGCTGTTCACAGAAAACTTCATCAAGCTCAATTCATTTCATTAACTCATAGCTGGGGAAAACTGAATTTTGTAGATCTTTGTTTTTCAATGTCATTTTTCTGTATATTTAAAAAAAATGTCTCCCACATTTAAGTGGTAGCACTGCTGAAAAACATTTCAAATAGCACCACATCTATAGTGAAAGGATCCTGAACTGTGTGAGAAAAGTTGCAGACTCCATCAGAAGTGTCCTTCCAGTCAGCAGGGACCTCCCCAGACTCCCAAGACCTTTGGTTGATGATTGAGAGGGGTCCTGCTGTAACAGCCGCTAGCTCCTTCAGTACTCTGGGATGAATCCCATCAGGCCCCATAGACTTGTGAACATTCAGCTGATACAGCTGGTCCCTTACAATTTCAGTGTCCACAAATGGAAAGTCACTGTTCCCACACTCGTGGTCCTCCGACTCAGGGGACCAGGCAGCCCAAGGTCTATCAGTATTATTAAAGACTGAGGCAAAAAAAGCATTGAATGCCTCCGCTTTTTCTTCATTCCTATTTGTCAGGTGATCATCTTCAGCAGGTATCGGTCCAATGTTTTCCTTAGACCTCCTCTTGCTATTAACATACTTAAAAAAGCCTTTCTTGTTGTCTGACACAACACTGGCCAGTTTCAACTCTAATTGAGCTTTGGCCTTTCGTGTTTTCTCCCTGCATAAATGAACCACAGCTCTGTAATCTTCCTGCAAAGCCTGACCTTGCTTGTACAATTTGTACAATTTCTTTTTCCTCTTGAGCTCCACGAGGAGTTCAATGTTCAGCCAAGCTGGTCTTCTGCCCCGCTTGTTTGACTTACGATACAATGGAATTGCCTGCTCCTGTGCTTCTAAAAGGTGGTTCTTAAAAACTGACCAGCTCTCATGGACTCCTAAGCCCTCAAAAGCAGATTCCCAGGGGACACTGCTAACTAGCTCTTTGAGTAGCATATCCAGGGTAGCAACTCTGCTGTCCTTTTTTTCTCATTACACTGAAAATTTTAAACTCAACCACTTCAAGATCACTGTGGCCAAAATGGCCACCTGCCATCACATCTCCCACGAGTCCTTCTGTATTCACAAATAGCAAGTCTAGGAGGGCATCTTTCCTAGTTCTCTGAGTACTTGTGATAAGAAATTATCTTCAACATACTTCAGGAATTTCCCAGATATTCATTATTTCTGATTATTAAGTCATAAGACTAAATAAATATATATCAATATAAATATCAATATATTTCAGGATTTAATTAAACCAGAATAAATTTTTTTGCATATTTATTCAGAGATGGATAATGATAGAACACTAAAAAGGCAAAAGAAAAAGGCTGTGAGAATTTTGGGGGATAGTAAAAACCACTTCTATCATTCTTTACATTACTCAAGGGATTTTATTGACGCTAAAATGGGAGGGGAAATCTTCAGTTTAAAAATATGAATTCAATGTAGTTGAACATTACTATAAATACATTAATACAAATAAGGAACAAATATTTTAATTGGGACTCTGAAAGTAAGGCAGGCATAAATGTGTTAGTTCTTGTCTATCCTTGCTCTGCTCAATGCTTCTATTTTTCAGGCCATCCATCCCACCAAAATGACATTTTGAGTAAGGACTTCTTGATGTGAAACTCATTAGCTCTAACATGAGCTATTTCCATATCTCTCGGTGGGGTCTCGCCAGAGCAGAGCAGAGGGGCAGAATCCCCTCCCTCGCCCTGCTGGCCACACTTCTTTTGATGCAGCCCAGGATACGGCTGGCTTTCTGGGCTGCGAGAGCACATTGCCGGCTCATGGCCAGCTTTTCGTCTACCAGTACCCCCAAGTCCTTCTCCTCAGGGCTGCACTCAATCCCTTCATCCCCCAGCCTGTACGGATACCAGGGATTGCCCCGACCCAGGTGTAGGACCTTGCTCTTGGCCTTGTTGAACCTCATGAAGTTCGCACAGGCCCATTTCTCCAGCCTGTCCAGGTCCCCCTGGATGGCATCCCGTCCCTCAGGCGTGTCACCTGCACCGCTCAGCTCGGTGTCATCTGCAAACTTGCTGAGGGTGCACTCGATCCCGCTGTCTATGTCATTGATGAAGATATTAAACAGCACTGGCCCCAGTACGGACCCCTGAGGGACACCACTCGTCACTGATCTCCATCTGGACATCGAGCCATTGACCACTACCCTCTGGATGCAACCATCCAGCCAGTTTGCTATCCACTGAACAGTCCACCCATCAAATCCATATCCTTCCAATTTAGAGAGAAGGATATTGTGGGAGACCGTGTCAAAGGCCTGACAGAAGTCCAGATAGATGACATCCGTAGCTCTTCCCTCGTCCACTGATGTAGTTACTCCATCACAGAAGGCCACTAGGTTGGTCAGGCAGGACTTGCCCTTGGTGAAGCCGTGCTGACTGTCCCGAATCACCTCCCTGTCCTCCATGTGCCTTAGCACAGCTTCTAGGAGGATCTGTTCCATGATCTTCCCAGGCACAGAGGTGAGGCTGACAGGTCGGTAGTTCCCAGGGTCCTCCTTTTTACCCTTTTTAAAAATGGCTGCAATATTTCCCTTTTTCCAGTCCCCAGGGACTTCACCTGACTGCCATGACTTTTCAAATATCATGGAGAGTGGCTTGGCAACTACATCAGCCACTTCCCTCAGGACTCTGGGATGCATCTCATCAGGACCCATAGACTTATGTATGTTCAGGTTCCTCAGGTGGTCACGAACCTGATCTTCACTTACAGTGGGAGGATCTTTGCCCCCCTGATCCCCGTCAAATGGTCCATTGGCTCGGGAGGTGTGAGGAGAGAGGTTGCCAGTGAAGACTGAGGCAAAGAAGTTGTTGAGTACCTCAGCCTTCTCCTCATCTGTTGTTACCAGCTTGCCAGTTTTGCTCATCAGAGAGGGTACGCTTTCTTTAACCTTTCTTTTCTGGTTGACATACCTGTAGAAGCCCTTCTTATTATTCTTTGCATCCCTTGCCAGGTTCAGCTCCAGCCGAGCTTTGGCCTTCCTGATCCCATCCTTACACAACTGGGCAGCGTCCCTGTACTCTTCCCAGGATACCAGTCCCTGCTTCCACTGCCTGTGCATTCTCTTCTTGCCCTTTATTTTGACCAACAGGTCATGGCTCAGCCATGCCGGCCTCTTCCCTTCCTTGCCTGATTTCTTGCACCTGGGGATCGAGAGCTCTTGTGCTCTATGGAAAGCATCCTTAAAGGATCTGCCAGCTCTGTTCTGCTCCCTTGTCCCTGAGGGCCATTTCCCAGGGGGTCCTGTTGATTAACTCCTTGAAGAGCTGGAAGTTTGCTTTCCTAAAATTCAGGGTCCTGACTATACTCTTCACTTGTCCCATATCCCTCAGGACTGCAAACTCCACCAGTGCATGATCACTGCAGCCGAGGTTGCCTCCAATCTTGATGTCACTGATTAGCTCACTTGCGTTGGTGACCACCAGGTCCAGTATTGCATCCCCTCTGGTAAGGCTATCTATTACCTGGCCTAAGAAGTTGTCTTCCATGCACTCCAGGGGTCTCCTAGATTGCCTACCGCCTGCCATGTTACTTTCCCAGCAGATGTCGGTGTGGTTGAAATCCCCCAGCAGGACAAGAGCCTGTGAGTGCGAAGCTTCCTGTAGCTGGAGAAAAAAGGCTTCATCAACAGGCTCCCCTTGATCAGGCCCCCTGTAGTAGACACCAACCACGAGGTTCCCTTTGTTGCCTCGGTCTCCAATTCTTACCCATATGCTTTCAACCTGCTCATGGCTATTCTTCAGGGACAGTTCTTCACGTTTTATCCATTTCTTGACGTAGAGGGCAACGCCTCCACCCCTCCTACCTCGCCTGTCCCTTCTGAACAGCCTGTAGCCTTCGATAGCTGAACTCCAGTCATGGGATTCGTCCTACCAAGTTTCAGTAATGGCAACTAGGTCATAACTTTCTAGCAGCATGGTAGCTTCCAGCTCCTCCTGTTTGTTGCCCATGCTGCGTGCATTGGTGTAGAGGCACTTCAGCTGGGCTGTCGTCCGTGTCACTTTCTTAGAGGAACATCCCTTGGTTCCCTTGAGGAATTTCTCCAATATTTCCCTGTTGGCTCCTATTACCTCAAGAGCCCCCTGCTCATCCCCGTAAGACTTCAACTGTGCTGCAGTGTCTCCAGCACGCCTCAGACCAACCGGCTGAGGGCCCCCGCTAGCACCCCATCCCCCACTAGTACCCCATCCCTCTAACCATGGCGTGCCATCCCACCCCTTATCACAGGCAAGCCTGATATCGACCCCCTCCCCCTTCAAATCTAGTTTAAAGCCCTGTCGATGAGCCCTGCAAGCTCCTGTGCAAAGACCCTCTTCTCCCTTTGAGAAAGGTGAATCCTATTGGATGCCAGCAAGCCTGGTGCCATGTAGGCCATCCCATTGTTGAAAAACCCAAAATTGTGACAATGACACCAGCCACAGAGCCATGTATTAATGGACTGGATCCATTTGTTCCTCTCAGTGTTCCTGCCCGCAACTGGAAGGAGGGAGGAAAAAATAACCTGTGCTCCCGATTCCCTCACCAACCGTCCCAAGACCCTGAAGTCTCTCTTGATTGCTTTTGGACTACGGGTTGCAGCTTCCTCTCCCCCTACGTGGAAGATCAATAATGGGTAGTAGTCCGTGGGCTGTACCAGGCTGGGAAGTTTCCTGGTGATGTCCTTAACCCGGGCCCCAGGGAGGCAGCAGACTTCCCTTTGAGGAGGGTTTGCCTGGCATATTGGACCCTCTGTCCCCTTCAGAAGGGAGTCACCTACAACTATAACCCTTCTTTCCTTCCTTGTGGAGGTGGTTGTAATACTGCGGGTAGGCCTTTCTAACCTTGGAGACACCTCTGGTGTAAAAGGGCTATCATCCACATCCTCCCTTGACTGGCCTTCCACTTCCAGAGCCTCATACCTGTTGTACAGAGGCACCTGCGAGGGTGTAGTGGGCAAGGAGGGAGTTCACTTTCCGCTCTGAGCATGGCCTTGCCTCCATTCACTTTTTCCTTTAGGCTGCTGCCTTCAGCCTGGCAGATACAGGGTCCCCTTGATCCTGAGTATTTCCTATTTGGTGCTCCTGTTTCTGTTCCAGGGAGGGCAGAGCTTGGCTCCAACAGTCAATCTCTTGCTCAGCCTCCATGATGCTCAACCTTTCTACTTCCTCTCATAGCTCTGCCACCAAGCTGAGCAGATCATCCACCTGTTCACACCTCACACAGCTGTTCTCACTACTGCCAACCGTTACCAGTGAAAGGCTCTGGCACTCTCTGCAGCCTGAGACCTGGATGGCTGCATGGTTTGTTGGGAGCACAGTTTGGGTTGCCACATCCATTCTGGTGGTTGTAGAGGACATGGCCTTCTGCTGGGTGGAGACCATAGCTGAGCTCCCTCCAAGAGGGTGACGACCACCGGCTGAACTTACCTTTTGAGCTGTCAGAGCTTCAGCACAAACCGACACGACACGACACGACACGACACGACACGCCCTGGCTGACGCTCCCAGTCGCTCGCGCTCCCTAGGGGCCATTTTAGTCTCCCGCGGTTGCTCCTGGCTACGCCCCCTGCCGCGTCAGCCTCGCTCGCGAGAGCTGGCGGCTCCCGGCGCGTCTTTCGGCGCGTCCGCGGGTTTCCCGGGCTCCAGGACCCCTCCCTTAGCCTCGTCACCTCGCGCTCAGCCGCGGAACTTACCGTTGCCGCCACTGTGCTCCTCGCCGACTCTTATTTTTAGCCACAAATCCAAAACACAGCACCATATGAGCTGCTATGAAGAAAGTTAACTCCATCCCAGCCAGACCCAGTACAATACCATACCTATTTGTGCATCAAAATCTCTCTCTCTCCCTCCCTCCCTCCCTCTCTCTCCCCACACATGCTCTCACGCTCATTCAGAAGCAGACACCAATTCATACAAAAGCTGCTTACCTGGTTGCATCTCATCAGCCCTAAATATCTGAAAGATTTGCTGCTTTGTGCAATTTGGATGGCTCCATGGTCTGTGATTTCTTTGCAGCATCCAACATCCACTGTCTCTGTTGTCATGCTGTATCGTCCAATGGCTATCAGAGCTGTAAAAATATTAAAGATATGCGCTATAGACATCAATATTGGAGATAATAAGCTGAGTTAAATGTATACGCTAAATGATGTTGAAATGAAATTCTGAGTAGCAGTTTTCATAAATTTCCTGGAAGAGCAGTTTAGTCTGAGTAGTTTATCTTTCTGATAAATGAACCTGTACCTTGTAAAATGTCTTATATTTCAGCATTTTATTACTATAGAATAGCTCTGTCTTTTCAAATTAGGAATACACATGTGCAAACACACACAAACATATAAACAGATCTTTCTATATATTTATCTATCAATCAAGATAAATAGATGCAAACCCCTTCAGTTAGGAGGCATATTCTATATGTATTCTTTTAATTACTTTTTTTCAGAAGGATCAATCCATTGATGAATTAATTATAGAATAAAAAGAATTCTATCTCACTTTTCAGAGAAAATAACTGATTTTATACTACTAACACTTTTTTTCCAGCAAAGGAATATTGCAAAGACAGCACAAAGAATAACAGGGCATTTTCTATGTCAATAAAACAAGTGGTATTAGAAAACCCTGCAAGTATCTTATGTCATGTATTTTATAACTATATTCTAAAATGCATTTGTTTCCCATTGTTCATATTGATGATGTAATAACAACCATATGCCTCACTTCCATGCTTTCTTCAGGAATACTTTTCCAGTTAAAAATAATAAAAAAAAAAAAAATGTCAGGAGGAATTAAAATAAAAACTGGAACCTTCATAAAAGGAACAGAAACAGCATCTGGAAGTTCCCTTAAAGGACTGAAAAGTGGTAACTAGGAGAAACCACAATGCATCTGAACAACCTGGGAAGGCTTTGTCATGAAATGGCTAGTCTGAAATGACAGAATGGACTGAGATCACTAGTACCCTGGTCACCACAGACTAGAACACTTTTCAGGAAATACAGGCCAGGAAACCTTTAGTCAAGTTGGGATTTATTAACAGAAATGAACAGCAGCCTTCAGTAGCTAAAAACTCAGCTTAAGAAGAAAGTCCAAGGCTTTCAGTGTGGAAGTCAGCCAAGGGGTAGGAGGTTTACAGGTTTTACTCTAGTTATAATGCAGTTGCTTAAAAGGAAGATGAAGTAGTGCCTTATTCCAAATAATGCAATATCTGCTGTCTTTAAAGAAGATTTTTCAGCAGCTGTGGACCAGTTCTGTTTGTACTCTAGGACCTACTGTCAGGAAAAAGGAGTTATGAAGAGCTGATACCAGCTCTTGATATGCCAGATGTCAGTCTTAGCCTAGTCAGTGTATAACTAAGAGCTAGAAGCAGAGAGAAAGAAAAGAACCCATCAGACCTTGCAGTGGTTCTGCAGAGACCTGTACAGGTCAACAATAATGTAAATTGCTGTCTAACAGCAGTGGGGATAATATGTTAATTCAGGTGAACTTGATTTGCAATCAAAATCAGCCAAAAGAGGCCAAATACATTTGCAGAAGCAAAGGTGCAGTGGAACATAAATTTTTTCTTGCAGCAGTTAACGAAAAAAGGTCAACAATAATGTAAATTTTTAACTGACACAATGAACTTATGATGCTATCATCTATGTCTTTTCATTATGGTTTCACTGATTTTTGTAGGACAATGCCAACTCCCTGTTCTCATCCCTAGAAAACAAATACTTATTTTGTAAATATATAAATATGTATATAAGAGAACATAAACTTTGTACTTTTTTCCTTAGAGCCCTTTTAATATATCACTTTAATAAAAATTATGGAAAAAGAGTCAGAAACTTTCTGCATATATTTTGCAATAAGAAAAGCTGTAGCAATTACAGTTTATTATAGCTCCATGCAAAATGTTATAGACTTGTCTAAAGTAGTACAGGAATACTGAAAGTCCACCATTAAATTAGAATATTGTCAATTAAACATAATTTCAAGTACTGTTTCTCTTCAAATATTTTTGCTAGTTTTTGTAAAGTTACAATCATATTTTGTTAATTAGAAAAAAAAAAACCCTTTTTTGCTGTTTTGTGGAAAATGAATAAATGGAAGAAAATCAGCAGAGAATACTTTTACTGGAGTGACATAAAGGGTCATCAGATTTCACTGGTGAAGAATTCTAGTACAGGCATTATAGGAAATTAGACATAACTTCTGAGAGCTCCCTCACGGCACTTAAATAAGAGAGGAAAGTAGGGAATGCTACTGTTAAAGGAGAAAAAAAGGATGATATACTGTGTGCAGAATCCCCAAATCTAAAATATAAACTGAGCATCATTAGTCCAAGAAGCCTCCTGGAATCAGGCAAAAAGATGGCTTAAAGCATGAAATCTCATGCAGATATTTTCATATACACATATAAAACAAACTGGAAAAATAAAAGATTATCTTTCTTATTCAGATAGAACAAAGTCATTTTATAATGATAAAAATAATTTTAAATGTGTTATTTATCATTTGGTACTATTATTTGTATTTTGGCATTTCTGGAGTAAAACATATAATTACTAGAGTAGGACTAATTAAATCTCTGTTAAGTTTTATGGATTTTTTTACTGAAAGATAAAAACATTTTCCCCTTTTGCACAATGGAAAAGGGGCTTAAGATTTATTGAAAGAATTACAGAATAATTATCGAATAACAGAACATGAAGACTGGACAAAACTGGCCTTCGCTGCTTGTTCTCTGAAAATCTGTACTTTAACCAACAAATTGTTAATAGTTTTATTTCTCTAAATTATTAAAAGCATGAAAAAGGAGATGATAATCACTGAGATTTGGAAAGCATAAGTAAGTTTCCATAAATCAAAGTGTATATGTATGATTTCTAGACTACATTGTCATTACTATATTCTGTCTATTATCAGGTAAGGCAGAACACATAATTTACTTCAATGATTTTATGAGACAACCACCACATTTTTGGTACAAGTACCAATATTTACAGGAACAATACACAATGGAATAAAAAACACCCCAGGATATTACAAATCAATATGATACATTTAAAAAATGGAATGTAAAACAAAAAAAAAAATCCAACTGTGAGATTTTGGTTTTTTTAAGTGAATGCATTTTACAGTTCACAAGTTCTACTTGATTTCTAGACAATTGATGATCTGATGTCTTCACCTGTGTTTCACATAAGTGTATGTGAAAAGAATTGAATAAAATGTCATGCTTTAATCAATCTATGTGTCTAATCTCAGCTATTTCTTAGACTAATCATGCATGGGGTATATTTTAGATTAGGGACTGCTGAATAGATAGTACTTTTTTTTTTGCTGGCCTTTCCCCAACAGCATTGTACACCACTGTCTCTCTATTCTAACTGTTGCTACAGAGCCCCCAGATATATGCATATATGTGATTTTCTGTTCAGCAATACTAAATACCTGGCTATTCTTTGATAAATGTATTGGGTTTATATGGCAAGGTTTTGGTAGTGGGGAGGCTGCAGGGGTGGCTTTTGTGACAAGAGACGAGGAGCTGCCCCCATACTGGACACAGGCAGTTCCAACTGCCTCCAAAATGGACCTGCTGCTGGCCAAAGCTGAGCCAGTCAGTAAAGCTGGTGGTGCTTCTGTGATAACATATTTAAGAAAGGGTAAAAAATGCTGCGCAGCAGTTGTGAGAGGACTGAGAAAAATGTGAGAGAAACAACTATGCAGACACCAAGGTCAGTGAAGAAGGAGGTGGAGGAGGTGCTCCAGGTGCCACAGCAGATTCCACCCTGCAGCCCATGGAGGACCTCACACTGGAGCAGGTGGATGTGCCCTGAAGGAAGCTGCAGCCCATAGAGAGCCCATGCTGGAGCAGGCTCCTGGCAGGAACTGTGTTCCGTGGAGAGTAGCCCATGCAGGAGCAGGTTTTCTGGCAGGAATTGTGGCCTGTGGGGAACCCACAGAAGCAGTCTTCTCCTGAAGGACTGTAGCCCGTGGAGAGGACCCATGCTGGAGCAGTTCATGAAGAACTGCAGCCTGTGGGAAGTACCCATGTTAGAGCAGTTTGTGAAGGACTGGAGCAGGGGAAAAATGTGAGGAATGAGTGGCAGAGACGTGAACTGACCACACCCCCCATTCCCCATTCCCTTTGTGCCACTCAGGTGAAGGGGAGGAGGTAGAGGAGCTGGGAATGGAGTGAAGTTGAGCTTGGGAAGAAGGTGGGGGGAGGTGGAGGGAAAGTGTTTTTAGTTTTGTCTTTGTTTCTCACTATCCTACTCTATTTTTAATTGGCAATAAACTAAATTAATTTTCCCCAAGCACAGTCTGTTTTGCCTGTGACAGTAATTGGTAAGGGATCTCCCTGTCTTTGTCTTAACCCACAAGATTTCCATCTTATTTTCTCCCCCTGTCCTGTCGAGGAGGGAGAATGAGAGAGCAGCTGGATGGGCATCTGGTAGCGAGCCAAGGTCAACCCAACATAACACATAAGAACACTTGCCAAAGTTTTTCTAATTTAATTATAAATGATGCTAAAAATCATTTGCCATATTTCAGATGGCTGAAGACTGTTAGAATATTCTGCCGTGTCTTAGTAGAAAATGACAGGTTTATTCTGTACTTTGCAACTTTGTCCTCAGATTAGCAGTCATCTTTCTGGAAAACCAAATATTTTGGCAAGACTGTATTCAAAACATTATGACATTACACTGTAGTCATATATTACAACAACTCATTTAACAAACGTATTTCTGGAGAATATGCCATTTTAAAACTCCTTTGACTGTGTTTTCAGAAATTCTCAATATGTGTGTGACTGCACCCTCATGAGAACAGCCATACATGGTCAGAGAAAAGATCCACTATTCAGTCTCTGACAGAACCCAGCAGTGAATGCCAAAGAGAGAAGATGAGAACAGGTGAAAATATAATGATACTTTCCCAGAACACTTTCCCCACATGAAAAAAATTACAATCAGGGACTTTCTGAACCAGGGTTGTTGTCTCTGTACTTCCATGAGTCCATCCAATCAGTCTTATAATCCAGAAAATCTTTTATGCTCCAGGACACCCTGCAGCAAGGAGTGCCTCAGTTCAACTATTTTCTGTTTTGAAAACCACCTTTGCTTGTTTGTTTTGAACCTGTCCTAAAACTTGATCCAAGACTTCCCCTTTTATGACTGCTTAGTTCCTTTTCAAATGCTTTATGGAAATCCTAATAGACTGTATCAATCAGGTCTTCCTTATTCCTTGATGACTTCTTCAAAATACTTCAATATGATTGTGAAGCACAACATCCCTTAACAAAAGCTGTGTCAACTCTTCCCCAGTATGTCATATCTATCCATGTGTCCACTAATCAATTGATTATTATGCTAATTTGCCTTATACAGATGTCAGGTTTATTGGTTAATATTTTCCTGATCTTCCCTGGAACATTTTTTGAAATACCTTAGCCAACCAATTCTGTGGTATCAAAGCAGTTTTAGGTGAAGGACTATACACCACAGTTAGGAGTTTGACTATTTCATCCTTGAGGTCTTTTAGAAGTCTTGGGTACACACAGTTCTTCCACTTGTATGGACCAAATACTTTAAGCCGCATGTTTCAGCTAGGAAAATGTTTGCATTGCTCAACAGCTTTTTTCCCCTGTCTGTCTGTATTTGCTCACAATAAACAGAATACATTGTTATTCTCTGAAAGCCAGGCAGTAATTTAAGAAGGAAACATATGGTAAAAGCCTTACAAAGTAAGTTTGTATTCTATGTCTTAGGAACTTGTAGCACAATCAATCAGGAGTAAAGAAGAGTCAAAAGTGTGTTTCATTACTAAAGAAAAACCGGGCTCTAAACATAGTGACGGATAAAATAGAAAAACACCACACACTGAAAACATAGGTGGGCTCACAAGAATCTACCATGTAGTTTAAAGATGCTAGCTTCGACATATGAACGTCTCTGTATGTGAATGTTTAACAGTACATCCAATTCTTTTGCCTCTTTTTTATACTCTCATTTATTTTGGCAAAAACAAGTTTTCAGATTTCTTTTTCCAAAGCTAGGTTGTGTGGAATGGAAATCAACTGAT
Organism: Platalea leucorodia; assembly: GCF_965183815.1. Taxonomy (NCBI): domain Eukaryota; kingdom Metazoa; phylum Chordata; class Aves; order Pelecaniformes; family Threskiornithidae; genus Platalea; species Platalea leucorodia. Next base: position 42,995,851 of record NC_138859.1, read on the forward strand.
GTGCAACTCCTATATAGCAGAAGATAAAGTGTAATGGCTATCACTGAAATTGGAAAATCATCTTCACATCCTTCAGCTGAATTAAGCAAAAATGTTTTCTAGTTTTAGTGCTACTTTGTTGTAGCTGAGATGGCTAAAGGGCATATGCAGGACAAGGTTTATAGGCAGATGTAGTATCTTTTAGATGACCAACTGGTATAGTTGGAAAAATCAGACAATTTTTATCCTTGGATCACCATTGGAAACAAATACTTGTTTAACCTGACTTTTTTAAAAATCTGATTTAGTTAAACTGACATAGGTAAATGCATCTACTACAGTCAGAAATGAAGGATTGGTCGAAGGGGAAGGGTCTCCATTTAACTGTATGTAAACTGTGAAACCAATGGTTGTAATGTAGATATCATGGTTAACTACTTCAGGACCTGATCTGGATGGGCACTGAGCTCTCACATCTAACAAAACCAGTGGGATTAGACTTATATTTATTTTGCAGGATCATTTTGGAAAACTATATTTGGTAGTGTATTGTCTTGAGGCTTTCCTCCTTGATTTTGCATAGTTATTAAAAAAAATCAGAAACAAATATTACACTAAGATATTAAAAAAATTTTAGTAATCTGACATTTATAATTTGACCAAGTCATAGCCATTCCCAAGTATGAGGTCACTAAAATTGAAAATATAACATTTATACTTTTGGACCAATCTTAATTTAATGTTAATGTATTTTTAAATCTGGAAAAAAAAACCCTCCAGGTTTTGCATAACTTTTACAAAACAAAGTTGTTTGGAAGTCTAGTATATTAAGCAGAATTGCATCCAGGTAAACATATTTTTACTGACATGTACCTACTACACAATAGAGTACTTCCTAAATCAGTAAAACCTAGTTCAATTTAACTGAAAATAAACCTCTGTGAGATTGAATTGCATTGCTCTTTGTCTCCTGTTACCTAACACACTGCATATGCAAAAGGCACTGCATTTTGTCAGCCTTTAGTGGGGATTAGATAGAAAAGTTTTATAAATTGATTATGATTGATATTACCCAGACACCATGGCATAATAAATATATATGCATTCATTCAAAAAACAATCTAGTATTTCTTTATTAAGGTTTTTTTATTGTTAATGACAAAAGTATTTAAACGTGCAAGAAATAGAATTTAAAATTTCTAAACTCTCTACAGGTTTTACACATTGAGTAGAAATCAGTCAGTCCACCAAGTATTACCAAGTAATAGTTTTCTTATCGATCTTGCCATTACTTTTTATTTATTGCATAGCTAAAAGCTATTAAGATGGTGTCGTGGTTTAACCCCAGCCAGCAACTAAGCACCACGCAGCCGCTCGCTCACTCACTCCCCACCAGTGGGATGGGGGAGAGAATCAGAAGGGTAAAAGGGAGGAAACTCGTGGGTTGAGATAAGAACAGTTTCATAATTGAAGGAAAATAAATTAGAACAGTTAAATAGGCAAAGCAAAAACCGTGCACGCAAACAAAACAAAGCAAGGAATTCATTCACTCCTTCCCATCGGCAGGCAGGTGTTCAGCCACCTCCAGGAAAGCAGGGCTCCATCACGCGTAACGGTTACTTGGGAAGACAAACGCCATCACGCCCAATGTCTCCCCCTTCCTTCTTCTTCCCCCAGCTTATATACTGGGCATGACACCATATGGTATGGAATAGCCCTTGGGCCAGTCTGGGTCAGCTGTCCTGGCTGTGCTCCCTCCCAGCTTCTTGTGCACCGGGCAGAGCCTGGGAAGCTGAAAAGTCCTTGACCAGTGTGAGCGCCACTTAGCAACTACTTAGCAACAGCTTAGCACTACTTAGCAAGAACCAAAGCATCAGTGTATCATCGACATTGTTCTCATTCTAAACCCAAAACACAGCCCCATACCGGCTACTAAGATGAAAATTAACTCTATCCCAGCTGAAACCAGGACAGATGGCAATGATAGCCATCTACCAGCTACTGAAGAGCCTAATGTACAAAACAGTGAGGAAGTTTATGGGAGAATTAAAATGGAAATAAGCAGATGTAATAAAAAGAAAATTAACAAGGAAAACTACACATCTAGATATTAAGAAAATGCTGTAACAGTTCGACCTAGTGGACTGTGAAATATTCTCCTTCTGTTGATGGAAGGTCCTCTGCTTTAGTTATTTAAACTATGAGTGAACAAAGCTCCGAAGGCACTACAAAAAATGTACAAGAAAGACTGAAAAGATCTTGTCCATCTTTCATTTATATTATTCTATTAAATTAGGAAAAAAATATGCAAATGATGCAGGTAAGTTATAAACATTTGAATGCAATAAAGCTACAGTAGGCATAAAATTAGTCTGATGTTCTGTTTCCAATAATTTGTGGAAAAGCATTCATAAATTAGCCTAGTCAATTGTGAAATACAGTTGCATATAGAGATAATGTACTGCCAGTTAATTTTAATGTATTACTATATTTAAGAATTGAAATTAAAACATTAACTTATATATGTTACCAATACCCACTATGCTATACAATAGATTAGATATTGAATGTTTAGTTAACATAAAAATTGTTTATACATGCAAAAATGTTTTCATTTACAATTACCTGTTCATGAATGTCATTCATTTTATGCTGTGCATTTTAAGGTATAAAAAGTGAGTGCATCATACCCATAAAATCTTCTCTTCAAAAAAAAATTTCTTTTCCTTGAAAGAGAGGGCAACAGAATTTGATTCTTCAGAGCAAACCTTGATGCCGTAAGCAAGAGTTTGCCCATACAATACTAAGAGGTTGGTGTACTTGGAACAGGATTTGTGGTCGTCCCCTGAATGAATGAGGGTGATGGCTATCTGCCATGTAAATCACATGAGGTCTGGAAACATGGCTAATTCGTTCTGTGCATAGACACATAGGGTACATGCCTAATCCCATTTCCATGTGTCAAAAAATCTTTTGCTGCTGTAACTGCAGAGCAGTGATTTAAGGAACCACTGCTAGAGTTGTTTACTACTTTGGTCATCTAGCACAGAAGAATCATAGCTCACAATTCACATTGCTTTTGCCTTAAATGAAAAATATATGCATAAAACCCACTGTATGATATTTTTTACAATAAACATTTCACTCCTGTTTACTTGTGTAAGGGTATGTCTATGACTACATAAATGTTTGTTTATCATATACTGATATAAATTATGCATCAAACACTGTAGCCCATCAGCTAAGAAATAAAGGCTATCATGGGTATATCACTCCAAAATTTCACTCTGTACTGGTTTCACGATGAAGAGTTCAGTTCTGCTCAGTCTTTTGGTGCTCCAGCTGACAAACAATATGACAGGTTTTCTTCTTGTATAATCATGACCTCACTTAACAGCTATATTTATGCCACCATGAAATAGTAAAGCGAGAGAGACAGAATTTGTATAAGAATTAGTTTCCTACCAAGGAAATCAACCAATCCCATTTATAATCAAGCACTTAAATACATTTTTTATTTTAACTGTACAAGCAGTTCCCTTGAAATAAAAGTAAATATGTAAATATAGGAGATAACCGTGAAGTTCCCAGCTCTTGTAATCAAATGACAATCTTAATTCCTTAACTAGTTTCTCTTACAGTACTTGCATCCATGTAATAATAACTAAAACAAGCAAAAAAGAAAATAATTAAGTCCTTTTTCCCATAGTATACCTTTGTGCATATGTGGCTATGGGCAACATTTCTAGAGAATTAAGTATGGGACTGCAATAAAATGCAGAAAGATAGAGGGGCATGATCACACTGGGAAACCAATCTAATAAGATGTCTCAAGGAAATGAAAAGGAGTCAGACTATATCCCTTGAGCAAGCCCATTTTCTTCAAGAGTTTAGTAAATCTGGTTAAATCCTCTCTATTTGAATGCATATTTTGACCTTTACCTGGAAACTCGGTGGAAAACCACTCAACTAGTGATGCTACAGTAATTTTGACTAAAAATCTGTTTGACAGAGATAACATACATTTTAAAACAACATATTTCTGGTTTCCCTTTTGAAAATAAAATTTCATTATTTAAAGCACTGATTGCCTAAAGCAGCCTTCAGAAAATTCTCAGAGACAAGAAAAGTCTCAAGGAACTGAAAAGCCACTGAGAGGAAAAAAGAGACAGACCAGGTAGCTGTCTATTAATTACTTTTATGTCTCTTACAGATAAAATGCTTGAGCCTAAAATAACACTGCAAATGTTTTGGGAAAGAATATCTAATAATCAACAAGCACTATATATCACCTTTTATAACACATTTGTAGAGGACTATATTCTACAGTAAAATCCTCAGGGCTTTTGATGAAGAGGGGTTGTGCATGGTTCCCCTAAGCTTCTTTGGCCTGACGCTCTTAGGCAGAAGTCAACAACAGATCTACTACAGTTTCCATACAGTTTGTGCACTTCAACAAACATCTGTGGGCTAAGTGGTTTATAATTCCTGGAAACATATCCAATGCTTCTTTAAGATATTGATACAATATCAGAGCAGAGGTTATTTTTCACGAAATAGCGCATATTTATTTTTTTAATTCAGCCAGTTCATATTCACTGTCCTTCTTGGTCTTCTTGTAAAATGATAAGTGAAGACTGGAAAATGAGATTCATGCAATAAGGTTAGATTCGTTACTTAATAATATAAAGTTGTAGGCCTAGGAAATAAGAATATGGGCTTGACAGAACAGCACTGAACAGAATGAAAAGATTTCTGTGGACTTCAAGACACTCCGGATTATGTTATGAAAAGGCAGGTAGCTGTGTGAAAAGGCTAGGCAGAATAGAAGATGACTGGCCATCTGTATGTAATACAATGCATTTTGAAAGAAGAGCAGAGCAGAGGAGAAATGAAAAAAGCAAAACGAGATTCCCTACATATATATAATTACACATATATCTGTATAGCCCTATACACACACATAAACCCATAAATATATGATAACATAAAATATTAAAAATTTAATTAAAACTCTTCATAGCCTTGGAGTAGCATTCCCTGACATATCATCTTTATTATGCTTCCCACTATAACTAGTTTTGGGATCTTTTGTTTATTTTTTGTTTGCTTGTTTTGTTTGTTTGTTTGTTTGTGTTCTTTTTAACAAGAGCTATTAAGACCACTGTGGTTTGCAGCAGAGCAGGACTTTGAAAAAGTCCTGGAATCAAGACATTGTATTTTGCTTGCCCCACGCAGATCTAAGACTTGTCTGTATTGTGAGCTGCTAAAAAAATTTGAATAAACCAACCACTTCATTGCCAAGCTTCAACATATTCCATATGCCATCATGCAGCCTTATTATCAAATTTGTCTCCAAGAGAACTGTGTGTTTAATAGTGTTTCACATAGTCTTGAGGACCACAGTTTGAAAACCGCTATTTTAAAAAGGAGGTTCGAGAAGTCCAGAAAGAGAAAGAAGAAATTATTTAGCTTCAGATGATGGTAGAAAAGCCAGAATTAGTCTAAAATGCATTAAAGGAATGCTTAGGCAAATATTAGAAAAGTAATCTAAAAAACAGCAGCAATAATAGACATTACCTAGTTATGTGACTGAGATACTATTATGACATTTCCACAGCATTAAAAAAGAAGTCTAAAATGCAGGATTCAGACAATGCAATTCAAATGCACCATCACTGATTTTTCAACTGTTTATTGCTTTTATTTTTATTTTGGATTTCTACCTTATTTACCTGGGGAAAAAAAACCCAACATCTTTGTATACTGGCATCATCTTCTTGCATACACAATGAATTTTTCTTTATGAATGTGCTGGTTTTGGCTGGGATAGAATTAATTTTCTTCATAGACACTAGTATGAGGCTATGTTTTGGATTTGTGCTGAAAGCAGTGTTGATAATACAGGGACGTTTTAGTTACTCCTGAGCAGTGCTTACACAGAGTCAAGGCCTTTTCTGCTTCTCAGACCACCCCACCAGCGAGTAGGCTGGGGGTGCATGAGAAGTTGGGAGGGGACACAGCCGGGACAGCTGACCCCAACTGACCAAAGGGCTATTCCATACCATATGATGTCATGCTCAGTATATAAGCTAAGGGAAGAAGGAGGAAGGGGGGGACGTTCGGAGTGATGGTATTTGTCTTCCCAAGTAACCGTTACGCGTGATGGAGCCCTGCTTTCCTGGGGATGGCTGCACACCTGCCTGCCGATGGGAAGGAGTGAATGAATTCCCTGTTTTGCTTTGCTTGTGCGCACAGCTTTTGCTTTATTTATTAAACTGTCTTTATCTCAACCCACGAGTTTTCTCACTTTTACCCTTCCGATTCTCTCCCCCACCCCACCAGGGAGGAGTGAGCGAGTGGCTGTGTAGTGCTTAGTTGCCAGCTGGGTTTAAACCATGACAATGGAACTAACATTAACATGGCTATTTTATTTAGAAAGTCTCTCTAAAGACCTACAGCTCTTAGTAGATAATGTGCAGCACTTCAAAAACATTTGAACAGCTATAGCTGTGGGATAACATAGTTCTCCCTGAACTGAGTCTGACTACCAGGAACATCTTCTGAAGATATAAAATTTGCTACTGTCATCGGCCAATGCTCCCCAGGAGGCATTCATGTAGCATAAGTATAGTGGAAACAATAGGATGTTGTCTCGATTTCCACCTCTGATGGTGGAAAATCAAGTAGGATAGGAGAGGGTATAAAGCTAGAAAGTGGCAGGATTATATGAATCTAGGCAGTGATAATATCCATTGTACAATGGTAAGCTTGTGCAGACTCCTTATCTAATTAATCATAGAATCAGAGAATCATAGAATGGCATGGGCTGGAAGGGACCTTAAAGATCATCTAACTCCAGCCCCCCTGCCATGGGCAGGGACGCCACCCACTAGACCAGGTTGCTCAGGGCCCCATCCAACCTGGCCTTGAACACTGCTAGGGACGGGGCGTCCACAACCTCTCTGGGCAACCTGTTCCAGTGCCTCACCACCCTCTGAGTAAAGAATTTTTTCCTAACATCTAATCTAAATCTCCCCTCTTTCAGTTTGAAACTGTTCCCCCCTTGTCCTATCGCTATCTGCCCTTATAAAGAGTCTCTCCCCCTCTTTTATATAAGCCCCCTTTAAGTACTGGAAGGCCACTATAAGGTCTCCCCGGAGCCTTCTCTTCTCCGGGCTGAACAACCCCAGCTCTCTCAGCCTGTCTTCATAGCAGAGGTGCTCCAGCCCTCTGATCATCTTTGTGGCCCTCCTCTGGATCCGTTCTAAAAGGTCCACATCTTGTGCTGAGGGCTCCAGAGCTGGATGCAGTGCTCTAGGTGGGGTCTCACGGGGCAGAGTAGAGGGGGAGAATCACCTCCCTCATAGAATCATAGAATCATTTAGGTTGGAAAAGACCCTTAAGATCATCGAGTCCAACCGTTAACCGAGCACTGCCAAGTCCACCACTAAACCATGTCCCTAAGCACCACATCTACACGTCTTTTAAATACCTCCAGGGATGGGGACTCAACCACTTCCCTGGGCAGCCTGTGCCAGTGCCTGACTACCCTTTCGGTGAAGAAGTTTTTTCTAATATCCAACCTAAACTTCCCCTGGCGCAGCTTGAGGCCGTTTCCTCTCGTCCTATCACTTGTTACTTGGGAGAAGAGACCAACCCCCACCTCGCTACAGCCTCCTTTCAGGCAGTTGTAGGGAGCAATAAGGTCTCCCCTCAGCCTCCTCTTCTCCAAACTAAACAACCCCAGCTCCCTCAGCCGCTCCTCATAAGACTTGTTCTCTCGACCCTTCACCAGCTTCGTTGCCCTTCTTTGGACACACTCCAGCACCTCGATGTCCTTCTTGGAGTGAGAGGCCCAACACTGAACACAGCACTCGAGGTGCGGCCTCACCAGTGCCGAATACAGGGGCACTATCACCTCCAGACACCGTATTCATGTAGAAGCAACAGATCTAAAGCTAGATGATTTTGGAGGGTCATTCTTGAGGTGGTTTGTAATTTTACATTTAGATCATGTAGGCCAATTTTCATAGCATTTGCTAATGCCTCAATTTGTCCGGTCAAATTGTGTAACCATACATGATTTCTAAAAGAAATTATCCGAGGGCTAAATATGGACTCTAACATCCACCCTACTGTTGTTCCAGTTGATGGGTGTTGCCATGGATCTACATTGGATCTCTTAACTCTTCCCCATAATTCGGAGGTTAGGGATCGTTTTCTCCACAAAGGACACAAAGTTAGCATTCCCAATGTCACCTGTTTTCTGGGTCCTTTTAGAGCCAATTGTGTTGACCAAGATCCATCACTACTTACCCAGACAGTATGTCCAATGGGGAGAATGGTTTCCTATTCACAATTAATTACCTTATCCTTGATCATTGTTCCTGTCCACCTGTCCTTTAGGGATGTTGAATAATTTCAACATAATCATCCTAATCTTAAAGCTCTGGCCAATGGTCCTATTCTCTGAATCTCCAGTATGTTAGCCAAACAATTAAAGACTTGAGTGCAATTCCAATTGTAAGCTTTAGGGATTTCTATTCTATCTTCAGTTAAATTTGAAGGTAGAATTAACTTCCATATCTTTTCTTTCGATTGGTCTCCTGTCCAGTCAATATACCAAGGAGTTGGCTGCATATAATGCCATTCTCCTTTTTCAGCAGTTTTCCAAACAGAGGGAAACTGCATTCCACAAGGGAATCAGTCACAGGGTTCAGCTTATTTAATTATTCCTGGCTGATGTGTTTCATTGATATGCCAACATAAGTTTTTTGATTTGTTTCCCAAAATTTTCCATCTTCCTAATCCGAATATTTTCTTTCTTTAAGTTAAATTGTAATATTCCTGTCCCATTGGTTAACATGGTATCAAAAGTTTGATTTAGGTCAATAGTCAGAATTCCCCAATCTAAGGGGGAAGCAGCAGATTTTGGTAATGGTAAACATGCGGTAATCTGGCTAACATTGTGGATTCTACCAAAAGACTGAACGAGTTGTAAAAAGAAATTGCTGTGGCAAACGTTCATACATTGATGAATCAGTAATACTAATGTTATCTTCAATCTTATCATGTTTGGATTTTCCCTTACAAAACCCGATATGAATTTTATATATATATATATATATATATTTTACAACAATTGGTAAAACTAAACACACTACTATAATTATTATTAATGAAGAATTTTCAATGTGCCAAATAAAATTCATAAACTTATAACTCAAACATAAAAGTAATTGTCCAAATATAAAAAGAACCGTTAACTTTTCCTTTAAATTTTTAATTTCAACTCTCCCGTGGACTCCGAAGTCCACTGTTTCTGCTCAGGAATTGGCGCCTTCTTCACTCTCGTATAATGAATCCAAGAATCCACTCCTTCTACCTTTACTGGGGTGTAAGTTCTTAACAACACAGTATATGGTCCTTTCCACTTTTCCTTTAATGGTTCATCCTTCCAAGTCCATATGTAGACTAGGTCTCTCGGCTGAAAGGGATGAACAGGGGTATCCAACGGTAACAATGTCCTCTGGTTTAAGCATCTATGTAAAGAAGATAAAATCTGCGAAAGAGAGATTAAATACTCTTTGACTGTCTCTTGTCCTTTAATACGCATTTGATCCCCTCTTATTGTGATTGTATTAGCAGGATATGGTTTTCCATATAGTATTTCAAAGGGACTTACTTTTTCTTTAATTCTTGGAGTTATCCTGACCCTTAATAGGGCTAAAGGTAGGGCCTCTATCCATTTAAAATGGGCTTCGTGAGAAATTTAGGTACTCCCTGTACTACTTCTGCTATGAAAGCAGCGTATACGGGTTTGGTACCACAGAGTGGACATCAACTGTCTGAATGTTAATTTCTCGCAAGTCTTGCACTGATCTATATTCTTGAGAATTAGGTTTTCTTGCCAGTAAGATGGGGGTATTAAATTCCGATTGGCATTCTTGTAACAGTCCATATTCTAAGAAGGAGTTGATAAGTGGTTCTAGCTTTCTCCTCGCTTCCAATTTTATAGGATATTGTTTTTTTCTTACCAGTTGTGCTCCAGGCTTCAATTCATTTCTAATTGGAGTCTTATTCATTGCTTGTCCTGGTTTTCCCGATGCCCACACCAATGGTATTACTGCATTAAATCTCTTCCAGAATATTTGCATCTTCATCGTTCTCGCCTTGAGTCAGCAAACATATCTGTGCCTTCCAAGCATTTTCTGGGGGAATATGTAACTGTACAGAATTTTCAGAGAAAGTTATTTGCGCATTCAATTTACATTAATAAATCTCGCCCCAGCAGTGGCAAGGGACACTCTGGCATATAGAAAAAGGAATGAGTTACCATAGTATTTCCAATCGTGCACTCCATTGGTTGCAAAAATGATTTTAGAGCCCTTTTCCCAGTGGCACCAATTACAATTGGTTTGATTTTACTTAATGGTCCCTTACAGTCTGTAAATACGGAATGCGTTGCCCCACTACCTATTAAAAAAATCTATTGTTTCATTCCCCAGCTTCACTGGAACCAGAGGACTGGCTGGGGAAACTTTAACAGATTCCTCTGGTCCCCTTCAATCTAATCCTATTTCTGCCAGTACCTCAGCGGCTGTCTCCGTCCCTTTTTCCTGACTATTCGACCGATGCAGACAATTTTTTTTCCAATGACCATCCTGCTTACAATAAGCACATTGATTAGGTCCTAAAGGGGTATCACACCGATACCCCCTCAAATTTCCATGGCTTCCTCCTCAGCCTGTAAATCCACTTGGTGAATTTCCTCTACCTCTTCCTCTACCCCTCCCTTATCCTTCTGCCAAAGCAGCTAACAGGGAAGCCTGTAGTTTTGTCTTTTTTTGGTTTTCTTTTTCTTCCACTTCATCGTGATTATCAAAGAATCATAGAATCATTTAGGTTGGAAAAGACCCTTAAGATCATCGAGTCCAACCGTTAACCTATCACTGCCAAGTCCACCACTAAACCATGTCCTCAAGCACCACATCTACACGTCTTTTAAATACCTCCAGGGATGGGGACTCAACCACTTCCCTGGGCAGCCTGTGCCAGTGCCTGACTACCCTTTCAGTGAAGAAGTTTTTCCTAATATCCAATCTAAACCTCCCCTGGCACAACCCGAGGCCGTTTCCTCTTGTCCTATCACTTCTTACTAGGGAGAAGAGACCGACCCCCACCTCGCTACAGCCTCCTTTCAGGCAGTTGTAGAGAGCAATAAGGTCTCCCCTCAGCCTCCTCTTCTCCAGACTAAACAACCCCAGCTCCCTCAGCCGCTCCTCATAAGACTTGTTCTCTCGACCCTTCACCAGCTTCGTTGCCCTTCTTTGGACACGCTCCAGCCCCTCCATGTCCTTCTTGGAGTGAGGGGCCCAAAAGTGAACACAGTACTCGAGGTGCGGCCTCACCAGTGCCGAGTACGGAGGCACTATCACCTCCCTGGTCCTGCTGGCCACACTATTCCTGATACAAGCCAGGATGCCATTGGCCTTCTTGGCCGCCTGAGCACACTGCTGGCTCATGTTCAGCCAGCTGTCGACCAACACCCCCAGGTCCTTTTCCACCAAGCAGCTCTCCAGCCACTCCTCCCCAAGCCTGTAGCGTTGCCTGGGGTTGTTGTGACCCAAGTGCAGGACCCGGCACTGAGCCTTGTTGAACCTCATACAGTTGGCCCCAGCCCATCGATCCAGCCTGTCCAGGTCCCTCTGTAGGGCCTTCCTGCCCTCCAGCAGATCAACACTTCCACCCAACTTGGTGTCGTCTGCAAACTTACTGAGGGTGCACTCAATCCCCTCATCCAGATCATCAGTGAAGATGTTTAACAGGCCTGGCCCCAATACTGAGCCCTGGGGAACACCACTCGTGACCGGCCGCCAACTGGATTTGACTCCATTCACCACCACTCTCTGGGCTCGGCCGTCCAGCCAGTTTTTAACCCAGCGCAGAGTGCACTTATCCAAGCCGTGAGCAGCCAGCTTCTCCAGGAGAATGCTGTGGGAGACAGTGTCAAAGGCCTTACTAAAGTCCAGGTAGACAACATCCACAGCCTTCCCCTCATCCACCAAGCGGGTCACCTTGTCACAGAAGGAGATCAGGTTGGTCAAGCAGGACCTGCCCTTTATGAACCCATGCTGGCTGGGCCTGATCCCCCCATTGTCCCACACGTGCCGTGTGATGGCACTCAAGATGATGTGCTCCATGACCATCCCCGGCACTGAGGTCAGACTGACAGGCCTTTAGTTCCCCGGATCCTCCTTCCGACCCTTCTTGTAGATGGGCGTCACATTTGCTAACTTCCAGTCATCTGGGACCTCCCTGGTTGACCAGGACTGCTGATAAATGATGGAGAGTGGCTTGGCGAGCTCCTCCGCCAGCTCCCTCAGTATCCTCGGGTGGATCCCATCAGGCCCCATAGACTTGTGGGCATCCAGGTGGAGGAGCAGGTCGCTGACTGTTACCTCTTCGATTATTGGGGCTTCATTCTGCTTCCTATCTCCATCTCCCAGCTCAGGGTCCTGAATACCCTGAGGATGACCAGTCTGACTATTAAAGACTGAGGCAAAGAAGGCATTAAGTACCTCAGCCTTCCCCTCGTCCTTTGTGGCGATGGTTCCCTCCGCATCCAATAAAGGGTGGAGTAGCAGGTCGCTGACTGTTACCTCTTCGATTATTGGGGCTTCATTCTGCTTCCTATCTCCATCTCCCAGCTCAGGGTCCTGAATACCCTGAGGATGACCAGTCTGACTATTAAAGACTGAGGCAAAGAAGGCATTAAGTACCTCAGCCTTCCCCTCGTCCTTTGTGGCGATGGTTCCCTCCGCATCCAATAAAGGATGGAGATACTCCTTGGCCCTCCTTTTGTTGCTGATATATTTGTAAAAACATTTTTTGTTATCCTTAACTGCAGTGGCCAGTTTAAGTTCTAGCTGGGCCTTCGCCTCGCTAATTTTCTCCCTGCATAACCTAACAATATCCTTGTAGTCTTCCTGAGTTGCCTGCCCCTTCTTCCAAAGATGGTAAACTCTCTTTTTTTTCCCTGAGTCCCAGAAAAGCTCCCTGTTCAGCCAGGACAGTTGTCTTCCCCGCCTGCTCGACTTAGGGCACATGGGGACGGCCTGCTCCTGCACCTGTAAGATTTCCTTCGTGAAGAACGTCCAGCCTTCCTGGACTCCTTTGCCCTTCAGGACTGCCTCCCAAGGGACTCCCTCAGCCAGGCTCCTGAACAGGCCAAAGTCTGCCTTTCTAAAGTCCAAGGTAGCAGCTCTGCTGACCCCCCTCCCTACTTCTCCAAGAATCGAAAACTATCATTTCATGATCACTATGCCCAAGATGGCCTCTAACCATCACATCACCCACCAGGCCTTCTCTGTTCACAAACAAGAGGTCCAGCAGGGAGCCTTCCCTAGTTGGCTCCCTCACCAGCTGCGTCAGGAAGTTATCTTCCACACACTCCAGGAACCTCCGAGACTGTTTCCTCTCTGCTGTATTCTATTTCCAGCAGGCATCTGGTAAGTTGAAGTCTCCCACGAGAACAAGGACTAGCGATCGTGAGACTTCTCCCAGCTGTTTATAGAATACTTCGTCCGCCTCTTTATCCTGGTTGGGTGGTCTACAACAGACTTCCGCCATGATATCTGCCTTGCTGGCCTTCCCCCTGATTCTTACCCAGAAACACTCAACCCTTTCATCACCATCATCAAGCTCTAGACAATCAAAAGTTTCCCTAACGTACAGGGCTACCCCACTGCCTCTCCTTCCTTGCCTATCCCTTCTGAAGAGCTTGTAGCCACCCATTGCAGCACTCCAGTTGTGCGAGTCATCCCACCATGTTTCCATGATGGCAACTATGTCATAGTTTTCCTGCTGCACAATGGCTTCCAGCTCCTCCTGTTTGTTGCCCATGCTGTGTGCATTGGCGTAGACGCACTTCAGTTGGGCTATTGATCCTGCCACCTTTTTGGGGGGAGAAGCCCTAGTTCCTATGTGTCCATTCTCAGGGGCTTCCTTGGTTTCCAACACATGCATAGCCCTTGCGGCTTTGCTGCTGCATGGATCTCCATCCCCTACCTCCACTGAGACGGCAGACCAAAGGACCTCGCTAGCACGCTGTCCCTCAAATGTTGGCGTGCCGCCCCCAGGCTTATCTCTAGCAAGCCTGGTTTTACCCCTTCCCCCCTTCCAATCTAGTTTCAAGTTCTTTCAATGAGCCCTGCTAACTCCTGTGCTAGGATCCTTTTCCCCCTTTGAGACAGGTGTACCCCATCTGTTGCCAGCAGGCCTGGCATCATGTAAACTGACCAGTGATCAAAAAACCCAAAATCTTGCTGGTGACACCAGGCTCAGAGCCAGGTACTGATCTGCTGGCTCTTCCTGTGTCTTTCCTCATCCTTCCCTGCAACTGGAAGGGTAGAGGAGAACACTACTTATGCTCCTGAGCCCTTCACCAGTTGCCCCAAGGCCCTGAAGTCTCTCTTGATTGCCCTCGGACTTCTAGTTGCAACTTCCTCGCTGCCTACCTGAAAAACCAATAATGGATAGTAATCCGAGGGCTGTACCAGGGTAGGAAGCTTTCTCTTCACATCCTTAACCCGGGTCCCAGGGAGGCAGCAGACTTCCCTAAGAAGTGGGTCCGGTCTGCGTATCGGGCCTTCTGTTCCCCTCAGGAGAGAGTCTCCTATGACAGTGACCCATCTTTTTTCCTTTGTGGAAGCGGTTTTGACACAGGGTGTAGGCCGACTTAACCTCGGTGACACCTCCGAGCTGGATGTACCACTGTCCCCATCATTGTTTGGTTCCACTTGCAGAGCTTTATACCTGTTTTGTAAAAGGCACCTGGGAAGGTGGGGCAGTCACAAAGGAGACGCGCCTGCTGCGCTAGGCAGGAACTAGTCACCATTGCCCCCTATCCCTTAAGTCACTATGTTCAGCTGGATGGAGAGAGCACAGGGAATCTTCTCTGTCATGGGTCCTGTCTCCCTGCTGGGCCTGTCTCAGGGAAGGTAGGGTGTGATTCCAGTAACCTATCTCTTGCACTCCCTGATACCCCTCTGACACAAAAATTCACGGACGCTTCTCCTCACAGTCCGAGTCTCCCCAAGGGAGAAACGGAGTATTCAGAGAGTCCCTGAAATGAAACTCAATAGCAACAAAGTTACTATTAAGCAGGTATCCTTTATTGCAGCGCTGGGCAGCACTGGGGATTCTCCACCATGAGTGCTCCACCGATTTGGTAGACTTTCAGAGATTATATACTATAAAGTCCTACATATTCACAGGATTTCCGTGAAATCATTTACATAAACATGAGATTTCCTGGAACTTATTAACATATGCAAATGTCCAATCCACATGCACAGTCGTCTCCCATGGTGGTCTTCAGGTGGTCCTTGGGGGTCTTCAGATGAAGGCTCATAGTCTTCTTCACTGTGTTCGTTGATTGACCTTTGCTTCTGCGCAAACTCAGTCCTAGGATCACATAAACGGTGTCCTTCAAGGCTGTGGTCATTCTTTTGTGACCTCCTATCTTCCATGTATTTGTTCTCCCAAGGCCCAGTTGTCCTGAGCCCCCTTATCTTACAACCATTCTAACTACTCCCTAAATCACAAAGGCCTTTCTTTTGTTTAGTTAAGTGACTAAGATATTTACAATATCCTCCTTGCCCCTAGGCTTTTCAGGAGGCATTTTGATGCAGTGGCTTTGTCTATCTTGGCTTTAACCCTTTCACCTCAGCCTACTCACCTCCTCCCAGAGCTCTGTCACTAAGCAGAGGAGCTTCTCTACCAGGGCGCGTCTCCCACAGGTGTGCTCACTGCTGCCATCTGGTACTAGCATAAAAGTAGGGCATACCGTGCAGCCTGACACCTGGGTGGCAGCATGTTCCCACTGGAGCTCAGTCTGGGAAGCTACACTAGTCGAGGTAGGCACAGAGCTCAGCGAGGCCGTGGCTTTTTGCCGGGTGGAGACCATCGCCCCCTGGTCGGTCTTCAGCACCCTTCCTGCATGCCCTTCCACGCAAACTGTCGTGGGCTTCCTTTATGCGTGTGGGGGGGGTTGGCCGCCGTTGCTCCTGGCCCCGCCCAGGTCTCGTCAGCCGCTCTCGCGCGAGCTGCGGGCTCCTGGCGGCAATCTCGGCTCCCCCTGAGGCTCCCTGGGATCGGGAAATCCTGCTGTGCACCGCGCTAGAGCGCTCCGCTGCCGATCCTGCCGGCTCCAAAGTTGCTCGCCTCGGCAACAACAATAAGTTTTCAAGCACTGACTGGACAAAGCCCTGAGTAACCTGGTCTGGGCTCACAGATGGTCCTGCTCTGAGCAGGGGGACTAGAGACCTCTTGAGGTCCCTTCCAGCCTGAATTATCTTATGATCCTACCCTAATTATACTCGATACTAGTAAGTAGTTTATGGAAAATTTAAGACCTGTCAGTTACAATCTTAAAATGCCAACAAATGCAGAACTCGCCACTTTTCTTTGTAATTAATTCAAAGAATTAAGTATTAATTATTTAAAATGTATTTAATTTCAGATTTCAATATCTAATTTCTATTTCCAAATACAAGTTCTTCCATTCCTATTTATACATTTAAAGTCTTCACCCACTGATATTTTATCTTAAAACAATACTTCTACACCTGTTTTGCAAGCAAATCACCTTTGAATCTTCTTTCTGAAATATAAGTGGACCAAATTCCTTCATTTAAAAAAAATATTAGTACCAGAACTGTTTGTCACGTTGTGGTATCATCACCCTTATTAAGAGATGAAATAAGCTTTTTTCCACTAGCCCCTTTCAGCAAATGCTGTTTTGTAGCTAGTAGCTTGAGTTCAGTTTAGCCTTCATAAGCTCTAAATCCTTTTCAGAATCATTACATACTACTATTACATACTACTTCCCTCATGCTTGCATCATCCACAGATTTTACTGGCTGCAATTTTATATATACCTAGAAGATATACATAAAAATGTTGAATGACTCTGGATCTATTACCAACCTCTCTCAATATATGATACCAGCCAAGATTCAAATTAAGAAGGCAAAACACATGGAAAAAAATAATAATAATAAGACTCTGAAATGAATGATAGATCATATTAGCTTCATTCTGAAGGGTATAAAAATTGGATTTATAAGCTGAGTTTGACTAGCCTTCAAATTTATTAATAGATAAATATTTGACAGTCCCTTTTCTATTGCCTATGAAAGAAAGAAATGTGATAAGACTACACAGAAAGAAGAAAGAACAAGCTTCCCAACAAGTGTTATGCCCCTTGCAAGGGAGTACTACAACTACAAATCGCAACTTGTGTTAAGTATTAGAGCATTCACACTACTGCAGCAGCAAGTAAAACATTCTAAACTCTTGCAGTAAGTGTTCAATAGATTCTTATTCCTTTTTTTTTTAGAAGCTCAACACAAGTGAAAGATGCGTACACTAAATCTCTAAGCTATAAGCTCTCTAAGCTACTGTCTCAGCTGGACAGGGGAGAGAAAATATAACAAAAGGCTCGTGGGTTGAGATAAGGACAGGGAGATCACTCACCAATTACCGTCACGGGCAAAACAGACTTGACTCGGGGAAATTAATTTAATTTATTGCAAACCAAATCAGAGTAGGATAATGAGAAAGAAAACCAAATCTTAAAACACCTTCCCCTCACCCCTCCCTTCTTCCTGGGCTCAACTTCACTCCCAGTTTCTCTACCTCCTTCCCCCCAGTCAGTTCATCACACATTGTCTCTGCTGCTTCTTCCTCCTCATTCTCTTCCCCTGCTCCAGCATGGGGTACCTCCCACGGGAGACAGTTCTCCATGAACCTCTCCAACGTGAGTCCTTCCCACGGGCTGCAGTTCTTCACAAACTGCTCCAGTGTGGGTCCCTTCCATGGGGTGCAGTCCTTCAGGAACAGACTGCTCCAGCATGGGTCCCCCACCTCCATGGGCTGCAGGGCACAGCCTCCCTCACCATGGCCTTCAACACAGGCTGCAGGGGAATCTCTGCTCCGGTGCCTGGAGCACCTCCTCCCCCTCCTTCTTCACTGACCTTGGTGTCTGCAGAGTTGTTCCTCTCACATATTCTCACTCCTCTCTTCTGGCTGCTGTTCCGCAGCAGATTTTTTTTCCCTTCTTAAATATGTTATCACAGAGGTGCTACCACTGTCACTGATTGGCTTGGCCTTGGCCAGCAGCGGGTCCGTCTTGGAGCCAGCTGGCATTGGCTCTATTGGACATAGGGGAAGCTTCTAGCAGCTGCCACCAGGCAGAAGAAGGAGACCCAGGTGATGGGCAAGAACGGAAGCAGGTTACTGCTCGGGGCGGCAGGCGAATCCACTCTCAGCCTGCCTCACCTTCCCAGGTGCCCGTACACAACAGGTACGAGGCCCTGGAATCGGATGGGCAGACAAGTGATGATGTGGACGTAGGTCCTTCTGGGATGGAGGGGTCGTCTAGGCAGCCTACCCCCCACATCACAACCACTCACGTTAAGAAAAAAAGAAGGGTACTTGTCATAGGTGACTCCCTTCTGAGGGGAACGGAGGGTCCCATATGCCGACCGGACCCAACCCACAGGGAAGTCTGCTGCCTCCCGGGGGCCAGGGTAAGAGATGTCACTAGAAAACTCCCCAGTCTGGTAAGGTCCTCAGACTACTACCCGCTATTAGTTCTCCATGTCAGCAACAAAGAGAGAACAAAGAAAAGTCCTAAGTCAATCAAAAGGGATTTCAGAGCCTTGGGGCAGTTAGTTGAAGGATCAGGTGTTCAGGTGGTGTTCTCTTCGATCCTTCCGGTAGCAGGGAAGAACAGTGAAGGGAACAGGCAGACCCAGCTGATCAACACGTGGCTCCGAGGCTGGTGTCATCGGCAGAACTTTGGGTTCTTCGATCATAGAATCATAGAATCATTAAGGTTGGAAAAGACTCTTAAGATCATTGAGTCCAACCGTTAACCTATCACTGCCAAGTCCACCACTAAACCATGTCCTCAAGCACCACGTCTACCCTTCTTTTAAATACCTCCAGGGATGGAGACTCAACCACTTCCCTGGGCAGCCTGTTCCAATGCCTGACTACCCTTTCGGTGAAGAAGTTTTTCCTAATGTCCAACCTAAACTTCCCCTGCCGCAGCTTGAGGCCGTTTCCTCTCGTCCTATCGCTTGTTACTAGGGAGAAGAGACCGACCCCCACCTCGCTACAACCTCCTTTCAGGCAGTTGTAGAGAGCAATAAGGTCTCCCCTCAGCCTCCTCTTCTCCAAACTAAACAACCCCAGCTCCCTCAGCCGCTCCTCATAAGACTTGTTCTCTAGACCCTTCACCAGCTTCGTTGCCCTTCTTTGGACACGCTCCAGCCCCTCCATGTCCTTCTTGAAGTGAGGGGCCCAAAAGTGAACACAGTACTCGAGGTGTGGCCTCACCAGTGCCGAGTACAGGGGCACTATCACCTCCCTGGTCCTGCTGGCCACACTATTCCTGATACAAGCCAGGATGCCATTGGCCTTCTTGGCCGCCTGAGCACACTGCTGGCTCATGTTCAGGCGGCTGTTAACCAACACCCCCAGGTCCTTTTCTGCCAGGCAGCTCTCCAGCCACTCCTCCCCCAGCCTGTAGCATTGCATGGGGTTGTTGTGACCCAAGTGCAGGACCCGGCACTGAGCCTTGTTGAACCTCATACAGTTGGCCCCAGCCCATCGATCCAGCCTGTCCAGGTCCCTCTGTAGGGCCTTCCTGCCCTCCAGCAGATCGACACTTCCACCCAACTTGGTGTCATCTGCAGGCTTACTGAGGGTGCACTCAATCCCCTCATCCAGATCATCAGTGAAGATATTGAACAGGACCGGCCCCAGTACTGAGCCCTGGGGAACACCACTCGTGACCGGCCGCCAACTGGATTTGACTCCATTCACCACCCCTCTCTGGGCTCGGCCGTCCAGCCAGTTTTTAACCCAGCGCAGAGTGCACTTATCCAAGCCGTGAGCAGCCAGCTTCTCCAGGAGAATGCTGTGGGAGACAGTGTCAAAGGCCTTACTAAAGTCCAGGTAGACAACATCCACAGCCTTCCTCTTGTCCATTAAGTGGGTCACCTTGTCATAGAAGGAGACCAGGTTAGTGAAGCAGGACCTCCCTTTCATAAACCCATGCTGGCTGAGCCTGATCCCCCCATTGTCCCGCACGTGCTGCATAATGGCCTCAAGATGATCTGCTCCATGACTTTTCCCAGCACCGAGGTCCTTACAAAGGAGAGCAAAATATTTTTGTCATAGCCTTGCTGCTGAATCAGCACTTACAGCAGTTTTGAGTGTTTGTTTGATAAGGCAGTATATGCGTTTGATCTTCATTATTAGTATCCTTATAATCAGAATTCAGCCAAAATGTCACCTATCCGGCCAAATTTTGAAGTGATTCACTTGGTTTAGTACTTGCTACTGTTTGCAGTCTTGTCAAAGTTCGGCTTGAAATATTCATGGTAACTATTACTACATGTTACTGCTTGCAGGATTGTGCTTCAAGACTCCAGTTTACATTTAGGTATCTCAGAATCACAGAATGGTTAAAGCTGGAAGAGTCATCTGGAGATCATCTTGTCCAACCACCCTGCTTGATCAGGGTCACCTAGAGTCAACTGCCCAGGACTATGTCCAGATGGCCTTTGAACATCTCCAAGGATGATTCCACAACCTCTCTGGGCAACCTGTTCCAGTGCTCAGGCACCCTCACAGTAAAAAAGTGTTTCCTGATTCTCAAACAGAACCTCCTGTGTTTCAGTTTGTGCCTGTTGCCTCTTGTCCTGTCACTGGGCACCACTGAAAAGAGCCTGGCTCTGTCGTCTTTGTACCCTCCCTTCAGGTATTTGTATACATTGATAAGATGACACAGGACCCTTCTCTAGGCTAAACAATCCCAGCTCTCTCAGCCTTTCCTCATAGGAGAGATGCTCTGGTCCCTTAATCACCTTTGTGGCCCTTCGTTGGACTCTCTCCAGTATGTCCACATCTCTCTTCTTGTACTAAGGAGCCCAGAACTGGGCACAGTACTCCAGGTGTGGCCTCACCAGTGCTGAATAGAAGGGAAGGATCACCTCCCTTGACCTGCTGGCAATACTTTGTCTAATGCACCCCAGGATACTGTTAGCCGCCTTTGCCGCAAGGGCACATTGCTGGCTCATGCTCAACTTGGCGTCTACCAGGACCCCCAAATCATTTTCTGCCAAGTTGCTTTCCAGTTGGGCGGCCCTCAGTGTATTTTGGTGCATGGGGTTATTCCTCCCTAGGTGCAGGACTTTTAGCATTTCCCCTTGTTGAACTTCATGAAGTTCCTGTCAGCCCATTTCTCCAGCCTGTTAAGGTCCCTCTGGATGGCAGCACCACCTTCTGGCATATCAGCCACTCCTCCCAGTTTTGTGTCATCTGCAAACTTGCTGAGGGTACACTCTGCCCCATCATACAGATCATTAAGGAAGATATTGAACATGACTGGATCCAGTATTGATCCCTGGGGTACACCGCTAGTTACTGGCCTCCAACTAGACTTAGTGCCACTGATCACCACCCTCTGGGTCCAGCTGTTCAGCCAGTTTTCAATCCACCTCACTGTCTGCTCATCCAGCCCATACTTCATCAGCTTCTCTATGAGGATGTTATGGGAGACAGTGTTGAAAGCCTTGCTCAAGTCCAGGTAGACAATATCCACTGCTCTCCCTTTGTCTACCAATCCACTTATTTCATTGTAGGAGGTTGTCAGGTTGGTCAAGCATGACTTCCCCTTGGTGAATCCATGCTGACTATTCCTGATCACCTTCTTCTCATTCATGTGCCTGGAAATGGTTCCCAGGATTAGTTGTTCCATTTCCTGCCCAGAGTTCAAGGTGAAGCTGACCATCCTGTAGTTCCCTGGGTCCTCCTTAGAATCATAGAATGGTTTGGATTGCAAGGGATCTTTAAAGATCATCTAGTCCATACCCCCTGCTGTGGGCAGGGACATCTTTCACTAGATCAGGTTGCTCAAAGCCCTGTCCAACCTGACCTTGAACACTTCCAGGGATGGGGCATCCACAACTTCTCTGAGCAACCTACTCCACTGTCTCACCACCTACATTGTAAAGAATTTCTTCCTTTAATCTAAACCTACCCTCTTTCAGTTTAAAACCATTGCCCCCTGTCCTGGCACTACAGGCCTTGGTAAAAAGTCTTTCTCCGCCTCTCTTATAAGCCCCCTTTCTATATTGAAAGGCCGCAATAAGGTCTCCCCGGAGCCTTCTCTTCTCCAGGCTGAATAACCCCAACTCTCTTAGCCTTTCTTCATAGGAGAGGTGTTCCAGCCCTCTGATCATTTTTGTGGCCCTCCTCTGGACTCACTCTAACAGGTCCATGTCTTTCCTGTGCTGAGGACTCCAGAGCTGGATGCAGTACTCCAGGTGGGGCCTCATGAGAGCAGAGTAGAGGGGGAGTGATTCTTCCTCGACGTGCTGGCCATACTTTTTTTTATGCAGCCTAGGATATGATTGGCTTTCTGGGCTGCAAGCACACATTGCCGGCTCATGTCCAGTTTTTCATCCACCGGTACCCCCAAGTCCTTGTCCTCAGGGCTGCTCTCAATTCATTTATTTCCCAGCCTGTATTGATAGACTGAGCCAGGTGCAGGACCTTGCACTTGCCCTTGCTGAACTTCATGAGGTTCAGATGGGCCCACTCAAGCCTTTCAAGGTCCCTCTGGATGGCATCCCTTCCCTCTAGGGAATCAACTGCACCACTCAGCTTGGTGTCATCTGCAAACTTGCTGAGGGTGCACTCAGTCCTGCTATCTACGTCATTAATTAAGGTATTGAACAGTACTGGTCCCAATACAGACCCCTAAGGGGCATCACTTCATATTGATTTCCATTTGGTCATTGAGCCATTGACCACAACTGTTCAGATGCGGCCATTCAGCCAATTCTTTTCCATTGAATCGATCAAAACCATATCTCTCCAATTTAGAGAGAAGGATGTTGTGGGGGACCCTGTCAAAGGCCTTACAGAAGTCCAGGTAGATGACATCCGTAGCTCTTCCCTCGTCCACTGATGCAGTCACTCCATCATAGAAGGTCATCATATTAGTCAGGTATGATTTGCCCTTGGTGAAGCCATGTTGTCTGTCCCGAATCACCTCCCTGTCCTCCATGTGCCTTAGCACAGCTTCTAGGAGGATCTGTTCCATGATCTTCCCAGGCACAGAGGTGAGGCTGACAGGTCGGTAGTTCCCAGGGGCCTCCTTTTTACCCTTTTTAAAAATGGCTGCAATGTTTCCCTTTTTCCAGTCCCCAGGGACTTCACCTGACTGCCATGACTTTTCAAATATCATGGAGAGTGGCTTGGCAACTACATCAGCCACTTCCCTCAGGATGCATCTTGTTGAGTCCTATGGACTTATGTATGTTCAGGTTCCTCAGGTGGTCTTGAACCTGATGTTCTCCTACAATGGTGTACTGGTTTTGGCTCAGATGATAATTTTCTTCATAGTAGCTAGTATGAGGCTATGTTTTGGATTTGTGCTAGAAACAGTGCTGATAACACAGGGATGTTTTAGTTATTGGTGAACAGTGCTTACACAGAGTCAAGGCCTTTTCTGTTTCTCAGGCTGCCCCGCCAGCAAGTAGGTTGGGTGTGCACAAGAAGTTGGGAGGGGACACAGCTGGGACAGCTGACCCCAACTGACCAAATGGATATTCTATACCATATGATGTTGTGCTCAGCAATAAAACTGGGAGGATGGAGGTTGGCGGGGGCTGCCATTGCTCAGGGACTAGCTGGGCATTGGTTGGTTCATGGTTAGCAATTGTTTTCTTTTGCATCACTTGTTTTTCTTGGTTTTGCTTTTTTCCCCTCTCTGTTGTTTGTTTGCTTTGTTTTTTCCTCCTTTTTTAATTATTAAATTGTCTTTATCTCAATCCACGAGTTTTTGCACTTTTACCCTTCTGATTCTCTCCTTCTCCTCCCTATCCCACTGCTGGGGGAGTGGTGCTTAGCTGCCAGCCAGGGTTAAAACATAACAGATGGGAGGGACTTCATCACTCTGGTCCCTGTCTTGAGATTCAGAGACTCGAGAGATGTGGAAAGAGCAATTGCCAGTGAAAACTGAGGGAAAAATGTTGTTGAGTACCTCAGCCTTCTCCGTGTCAGTTGTTACCTGATCCCTGTCTCATTTATCGGGGCATGGGGGGGTACATTTTATTCAATCTTCCTTTTCTGGCTAACGTACCTGTAGAAGCCCTTCTTATTATTTTTCACATCCCTTGCCAAATTTAGGTCCATCTGTTCCTTAGCTTTCCTGATGCCATCCCTATACTCCCAGGTCGTATCCCTATATTCTTCCCAGGATGCATGTCCCTGCTTTCACTGCCTGTGCATTTCCCTCTTGTGTTTTCTTTTGACCAGGAGGTCCTTACTCAGCCATGCTGGTCTCCTGCCTTCCCTGCCCAATTTCTTGCACACGGGAATTGATAGTTCTTGTGATCTAAGAAAAACGTCTTTAAATAGCTGCCAGCTCTGTTCAACTCCTTTATCCCTAAGGGCAGTTTCCCAGGTGGTCCCATTCACTAATTTCTTAAACAACTGAAAGTTCGCTTTCCTAAGGTTTAGGGTCTTGACTATACTTTTCGCATAGACTATTTTCCTTGAGATCATGAATTCCAAGAGGGCCCTTCTTGAAGACAGGAAGGACATTTGCTTTCCTCCAGTCCTCAGGCACCTCTCCCAATTGCTGTGATCACTCCAAGATTATTGAGAGTGGCATCGCAATGACATCTGCCAACTCCCTCAGCATTCATGGGTGCATCCCATCAGGGCCCACGGACATATGTATGTCCAGTTTGCTTAAGTATTCCCTGACCTGATCCTCTTCCACCAAGGGTATGTCTTCCTTGCTCCAGCCTTTCCCCCTGGTCTCTGGGACCTGGGATTCCTGAAGGATGGTCTTTCTAGTAAAGACTGAGGCGAAGAAGGCATTCAGTACCTCAGCCTTTTCCATGTCCTGTGTCAACAGGTCCCCTGCCCCATTCATCAGCGTGGCCGCATTTTCCCTAGTCTTCCTTTTGTCACCTAAGTACTTATACAAGCCCTTCTTGTTGACTTTGACATGCCTTGCCAGATTCAATTCCAGATGGGGTATGGCTTTCCTGACTGCATCTCTGCATGCTCATACAGTGTCCCTGTATTCCCTCTTATCTCCCTATAAGTTATTGCAGTGGCAGGTTATATAGCTTTATAAGTTGTTGCTTGTTTTAAGAATGTTAAAAATATTTGCATTTCCAGTTTAATTTTTGATCATTTATATAGGCCAAACCTTGTAGCCTCACTAAGGCAAGTATTTTTTATTAAGAGTATCTTATACAAGAAAAAATGTGTATAAAATTACACCCAGAATCACTATAAAGACATAAGATGCTGATATATTTTCTCTGTGTGTATTTATGTGAATGCCCTGGTTTCGGCTGGGATAGAGTTAATTTTCTTCCTAGTAGCTGGTATAGTGCTGTGTTTTGGATTTAGTATGAGAATAATGTTGATAACACACTGATGTTTTAGTCGTTGCTCAGTAGTGTTTACACTAGTCAAGGACTTTTCAGATTCCCATGCTCTGCACAAGAAGCTGGGAGGGGGCACAGCCAGGGGGGCTGACCCAGACTGGCCAAAGGGCTATTCCTTACCATATGACGTCATGCTGAACAAAAAACTGGGGGGAGTTGGCCGGGGGCAGTGATCGCTGCTCGGGGACTGGCTGGGCATCAGTCGGCGGGTGGTGAGCAGTTGCATCACTTGTTTTTCATGGGTTTTGTTCCTTTTTTTGTTGTTTTCCTTTTCACTATTGTTGTTGTTGTTATCGTTATTATTATTATCATTATTATTATTTTATTTCAATTATTAAACTGTTCTTATCTCAACCCATGAGTTTTCTGACTTCCACCCTTCCAATTCTCTCCCCCATCCCACTGGGAGGGTGAGCAAGCGGCTGTGTGGTGCTTAGTTGCCAGCTGGGGTTAAACCATGACAGTGAATAAT
Organism: Platalea leucorodia; assembly: GCF_965183815.1. NCBI lineage: Eukaryota > Metazoa > Chordata > Aves > Pelecaniformes > Threskiornithidae > Platalea > Platalea leucorodia. Next base: position 43,021,861 of record NC_138859.1, read on the forward strand.
AGCATCAAGAAAGTAGCTGATGATTTAATACAGCAAAATAATTTTAAGTTCAACTGGTTAAGTACCATTATTAAGTTGGATACCATAATTTGCTCAAGATTACTAGAGTTCTTTTTAAGATAGACACTTGAGGTGGGAGCAGCAAGTAGAAAAATGAATAGATGCTGCTGAAAATTTTGTGCATAGACCAGAATTTTGCAGCTTAGTTGTCTAAACTTAGGTGAATTTTGTAGCTGAGTATTTAGGCACTAATTCAGAACAGCATCTATCTTCAGTGAAGTGCATCTTGAAATTCTTAAGTTCTGTTTTAGTTGTGTGGATGAATGCATGTTTACTTTAAGTGCTTTCCCATACCAACCAAGACATAATTTTCAGAAGCTCTGATCATGGCTGCTCATGCATGCTTAGCACTTCTCAGGAGTAAGCTGGATGGATGGACGTCTGAGTATCCTCCCATAACTTTATATGCATTTGTGGATTTCACCATGGCATGTTGATTGTATATGCTTGGTTCATGTGGTTATTTTTTGTTTGCTTTTGTTTGTTTTCCATCCTTAAATAGTTCTGCCTATGGACAGAGATTGGGGAAGTCATGTAGAAATGGTTGGAATGGGAAGAAGGCAGTTGCTTATGTTAAGAACTAAGGAGTTGAAATCAGTTAGGGACAGAGTGGCCCAGCTGGAACTTAAACTGGCTACTGCTGTAAAAGGCAACAAAAAATGTTTCTACAAATACATTAGCAACAAAAGGAGGGCTAAGGAGAATCTCCATACTTCATTGGATGCAGGGGGAAACATAGTGACAGAGGACAAGGAAAAGCCTGAGGTACTTAATGCCTTCTTTGCCTCAGTCTTTAATAGTCAGACCAGTTGTTCTCGGGGTACCCAGCCCCCTGAGCTGGAAGGCAGGAATGGGGAGCAGAATGAAGCCCTCATAATCCAAGGGGAAATGGTTAGTGACCTGCTACACCACGTAGTGTAGGAATAAGTGAGATTGTGTTTTACTTTGATGAGATGCAGCTGTGCCCTTGAGGCTTGTTACAGGTTCGCAGGAATGCAGCTGTGTCCTTGAGGCTTGTTACAAACAAGTTTGTGAAACTCAGAGGCAGAAAAATAAGGATGAGATTGGATACATCCCTGAAAGAGGAATTCGCGTGCACCAGCTTGAAGAACCAATAAGCAGCGCGGAAGAGACGCGTGTACGCAAGACAGTAACCAATGAAATAAGTTTTGCTTGCTCGTGAACACTAGATCATATTATAAAAGGGATAGATTGTAAAAATAAAGGGTCTTCGCTTGTCTTCGCCTGAACTCATATGCGGAGTCCGTGTCTCATTCCCTTCAAATGGTGACCCCGACGTGATCCGGAGGAGGCAGCGCTGCAAGTAGCGTCCGGAGGGAACCCAGCTGAACGACTCAAGCTGATGGCAGGACCGCGGCTTTAATCCTGGGACATCACCTTAAGAAACAGGTGAGCAGCTGGGCAGTAATCATGGGAGCTAACATATCAGCTGAAGAAGAAGCTATAGTTAAACTTTTAATGCAGCTATTAGCGAAACGAGGAGTGAAGTATGACGCATATAAAATAAAATTATTAGTGAAGTTCTTGCAAAAGCAAGGGGCTCCCTCTACAGTCTCTGCAGTATTTGATGTGAAAACTTGGGAACAGGCAGGGGAGACAATTTGGGAGGCGGCGTCCAGAGGGGACACCACCACCACCGAAGTCATGACCACTTGGCGATTAGTGACTGAGACCTTGCGCTCATGGCAAGCTGAAAAAAAGGTACAAAACGCAGTCGCTCAAGCGGCGCAGATAAGGAATGATGAACTGAGTGAAAGCAAGCCCCAAGACAAGGAAGCTCTTATAGACTTGGGGGAAAATGAAAAGAATGAGAACTTGGGTGAAACAAACAAGGGAACAGGACTCAGACCGCCTCCCTCAAGTTCCATTCCTATGAAACCCACTCCGTCCTGTCCCCCATGTCCGATGCAGCTGCCCGCGCCGCAGGCTGTACCACAGCCTGAGCGAGCCTTTGACCCCCAGGATCGGTGGGAGCAGCTCCGTAGGGAAGCGCTGAAAGATGGAGAAACCGTGGGGTTCGCGTTTCCGGTGCGGGTACAAGATAATAGACCAAACGAATGGATCCCCTTTCAATGGGATCTGATTAAGGAATTAAGGAAAACCGTCACTGTGTACGGTTTAAACGCGCCGTTTTCTCAATCACTGTTGGAAAATGTTATGACGGGACAGTTATTAACCCCATTTGACTCATGACAAGTGGCTGCGATGATCTTAACACCGACCCAGCGATTACTCTGGGAGCAAAAATGGAGGGAACTCTGTGAGGTAGCCGCCCTGAACAATCTAGCGCGACAGGATGGAGATCCCCTTGCCGGAGCAGGGATGCCCCAGCTGATGGGTACTGACCCTTTGCTGGATCCCCGGTTGCAGGCTAGATTAGACCCAAATATCCTTCGACAATCCGCGGCGTTAGCTCTTCAGGCGATGTTGCGGCTGCCCGAAGTGGGAAAGCAGAGCAATCGTTCACGAGCATTCGGCAGGGGACCCAAGAACCATATATGCAATTCATTGATAGGTTAAGAGATGCATTGGATAAACAAATCGAAAATCGTGAGGCAAAAGAAGCCCTAATACTAAAGCTAGCAGTGGAAAATGCAAATACAGATTGTAAAAAATTACTGCAGGCGCTACCTGTAAACGCCACGCTGGTGCAGATGATAGAGGCTTGTAATCGAGTCGGATCTATTGAACATCATACTGCCGCGCTGGCAGGAGCGGTTGCTGCAGCCCTCAACATTGGGAAGGGTGCCGACGGGGAACGGCGATGCTATCGGTGTCATGCCACCGGACACCTAGCTGCTGATTGCCCACAGTGGGCCGGCCGAAGTGCCGCTCCCAATCCCCCTACCCTATGTCCACGATGCGGAAAAGGGTGGCACTGGGCTAACTAGTGCCGCTCGAAATATAATGCAGAAGGACAACCCCTGCCAGCACGGCAGGGAAACGGGAGGCGGAGCGCGGGGCGGAGCCGCGCGATGACACAAGCTTCACCGCCTCCCGGACCGAAATTCCGGCCAAGGGCAATGCTGGCCGAGAGGCCGGTTTCCGCAACAGCGACGGCAACTTCACAGACATCGTCCCCGTGGGCACCCTCGCCGCCCAGACCAGAGGGAGTGCCGGACTGGATGTCGCCACAATAGCAGATCATACCCTTTGGGGATCCCGTGTGCAAAAAACCCCGCTAAACGTGAAAGGACCCATTGGACAAGGATATAGTGCACTATTATTAGGTAGATCAAGCACCACCTTAACAGGCTGTTTTGTTTTGCCTGGAGTAATTGATGCCGACTATGAGGAGCAAATTCAAGCAATGGTTTGGACTCCTTCTCCCCCAGTATTTATACCTAAGGGAACCAGAATCGCTCAACTAATCCTGTTTAAAGCTACAGTTCCGCGAGCTGAAAATCGCACGCGTCACAACGCGGGATTCGGATCAACAGGGCCTCCTGCGATTTTTTGGGCCACGGACATCGCCGCTACAAGACCGACACTTACAGTTACATTACACAACCCACGCGCAACTCCTTCTTGTACCCAGCTGTCAGTCTTAATGGATACTGGAGCCGATGTTACTGTCTTAGCTCTTAAGGACTGGCCACGCCATTGGCCGTTAGCCACCCCCACAGAGGGCTTGATTGGAGTCGGCGGCCTTTCTCAAACCTTTCAAAGCACCCACCTGCTCAATATCAATACCCAAGAAGGGTCTACATTTACTGTACGGCCATATGTGACAAATTTGCCCATGAGCCTGTTGGGGCGAGCGAGACGTAATGATGTTCCAATGCGGCTTCACCTTAAATTGCCCTGAAAATTTTCAGTAGCGGCCATTGATGAGCGACCGACAATGAAACTTATTTGGAAAAAAGAAACACCCATTTGGATAGATCAATGGCCGCTCCCCAAAGAAAAGGTCGCTGCCCTTCAAGAACTGGTCAAAGAACAACTTCAACAAGGACATATCACTCCTACAACCAGCCCCTGGAATTCTCCTGTATTTGTTATAAAAAAGAAGAGTGGAAAATGACGACTGCTACATGACTTGAGACAAATAAACGAAGCTATGGAAGAAATGGGAGCGCTCCAACCCGGCTTGCCCTCGCCAACAATGATACCCCAAAATTGGGACATAATCATAGTAGACTTAAAAGACTGCTTCTTTACTATCCCACTACATCCTACGGATGCACCGCGGTTTGCGTTTTCGGTACCAAAAATTAACCGAGGCGAGCCAATGGATAGATACCACTGGACTGTCCTGCCTCAAGGAATGAAGAATTCTCCAACGATCTGTCAAACATATGTGGCTAAAGCCATACGTCCTGTACGACTAAAATTCCCGGAAATGTATATCTATCACTATATGGACGACATTTTGCTAGCAGGCCCCACGAACACCATGGTGCGTGAAGCCCTACCTGTTTTAAAATATGCATTGCAAAGCAAAGGACTGCAAATCGCACCAGAAAAAATTCAAATGGAAGCACCATGGAAATATCTTGGGTGGAATATTCTTACAACAAAGTATCCAACCTCAAAATGTGATCATTTCAGCAGACGTAAAAACCTTGAATGACGTACAAAAACTATTGGGAAACATAAATTGGATTAGAGCGCAGTGTGATATTGATAACTACACATTAACACCCTTATTTGAGCTACTTAAAGGAGATACCGATATTAACGCACCACGCCAATGGACGACCGAAGCAAAAAACGCACTGAGAATCATAAATGAAAAACTCTCACTGCAACAACGTCACCGACGACTTGAAAATTTACCCATACAATTATATATCTGCAACCAAAACCAACAGCCTCTAGCAATCATCGGACAATGGGAGAACAAAGGAATAGGCCCTCTCATAATGTTGGAATGGGTGTTTTTGCCACATCAACCTGCGAAAACCCTGGCTACTCGTATCGAAATGTTCGCCGCCTTGATAAAAAAGGGCAGAGAACGAATTGTAGAAATGGCTGGAGAAGAGCCTCATCTCATTGTCCTTCCTGTTGTAAAGGACTACTTAGACTGGTGCTTACAAAATAGTCTAGAACTTCAAATGGCCTTGGCAGGGTTTAGTGGAAGAATTGATACTCATCACCCCCCTCATAAAATGTTCACCTTTTACAACAATGTAAAAATTGAAGAGGCGCCACTATACCAGTGGCAACCGGTTAAGGGTCAAACGGTGTTCACCGATGGCTCAGGGAAAACAGGAAAAGCAGTCATCACATGGAAAAAAGAAGGTCAATGGCAACACAAAATAGAACAAATTGAGGGTTCACCTCAATTAGTCGAGTTGCACGCCATTACCATGGCTTTTAGAGAATGGCCTCTAACTCCACTGAATATTGTATCAGACTCACTCTATGCTGTAGGAGTTGCGCAACGCATTGAAAGGGCACAACTAAAACATATACTGAAAGAAGCCTTGTTTTTGAAGTTTAAGGAGCTATTATTCTTAATAGAACAACGAAAACATCCCTATTGTGTAATCCACATTAGAAGCCGTACAAACTTACCCGGGTTCTTTACAGAAGGAAATGCACGAGCCGACTACCTAACGAACATTGCGTTACATACCCCAGTACCAAACACACTTTCTCAAGCTCAATTATCGCATCAATTTTTCCACCAATCTTCCAAAGCTCTTGTGAAACAATTTGCAATCTCTATGGGGGATGCAAAACTCGTTGTGCAAACACGTCCGGACTGTCAGCAACAACCATCCCGCCCGTTGTTTGCGACAAACCCTAGGGGACTCTCCTCCCTTCAGCTCTGGCAAACTGACGTGACTCATGTACCCGACTTTGGTCGGCAGAGATATGTTCACGTTTCCATAGATACCTACTCCCATGCAATCTGGGCCACTGCAATGACAGGTGAAACTAGCCGGCAGGTACAAAGCCACTTCCGAGCTGCCTTTGCAGCGCTTGGTATTCCAAAAGAAATAAAAACAGATAATGGCCCTGCATATGTCAGCCATGCGGCACAAAAATTTTTCCACACATGGGGGTATCACTCATAAGACAGGGATACCCCATTCCCCCACAGGGCAAGCTATTATAGAACGTGCACACAGAACCTTAAAAACTCTATTGCAAAAACAAAAAGAGGGGGAAGCTCAGGAATCTCCCCAAAACAGATTAGGAAAAGCTATATATGTTCTAAACCATTTATCGCTGCCTTTTCAACATGAAGATGTCACACCCATAGTCAAACATTTTAAAGCTATGGAGTCGGGAATGGCACATATGTCACAGGAGAAGGCGATGGTAATGATGAAAAATTTAAATACTGGGTGTTGGGAAGGGCCATAGCGGCTACTAACTTGGGGTCGAGGGTATGCTTGTGTCTCAACAGATGTAGGACCTAAGTGGGTACCTGCAAGGTGCATAAGACCGGCTCTTGCATCGGAAAACAAGAACGAGCAGCAGAAGACACTGAACTCCGAGAAGACTGATGGGGAATGACTTATTAGATAACTCCAAATTAATCCGTAAAGCAATCAAAGATTTGAAGTTAGCAAATTACAATTCAGTGATGGATTTCATTGTCTGAATCACTTACTAACAAGTTGGGGAATTGGCGGGTGGATAATGTCTCTAATCAAAATAGGTTTTTTCTTGTTACTAATATTTTGCACTATAATAATGATAGTTTCTTGTCCAGTGTCTTGGGTATAGAAAATGCTATAGAATATGATTAAACAAGCTTTTGTGATAGAAAAACAAAAAGGGGGATTTGTAGGAATAAGTGAGATTGTGTCTTACTTTGATGAGATGCAGCTGTGCCCTTGAGGCTTGTTACAGGTTCGCAGGAATGCAGCTGTGGCCTTGAGGCTTGTTACAAACAAGTTTGTGAAACTCAGAGGCAGAAAAATAAGGATGATATTGGATACATCCCTGAAGGAGGAATTCACGTGCACCAGCTTGAAGAACCAATAAGTAACGCTGAAGAGATGCGTGGACAAAAGACAGTAGCCAATGAAATGGGTTTTGCTTGCTCGTGAACACTAGATCATATTATAAAAGGGATAGATTGTAAAAATTAAGGGTCTTCGCTTGTCTTCGCCTGAACTCATATGCGGAGTCCGTGTCTCATTCCCTTCAACGTAGACACACACAAGTCTATGGGGCCAGATGGGATCCACCCAAGGGTACTGAGGGAGCTGACGGAAGTGCTCACCAAGCCACTCTCCATCATCTATCAGCAGTCCTGGCTAACCAGAGAGGTCCCAGTTGACTGGAGGTTAGCAAATGTGCCACCCATCTACAAGAAGGGTCGGAAGGAGGATCCGGGGAACTACAGGCCTGTCAGCCTGACCTCAGTGCCAGGGAAGGTTATGGAGCAGATCATCCTGAGTGCCATCACGCAGCACATCTAGGACAACCAGGGGATCAGGCCCAGCCAGCATGGGTTCATGAAGGGCAGGTCCTGCTTCACTAATCTGATCTCCTTCTATGACAAGGTGACCCGCTTAGTGGATGAGGGGAAGGCTGTGGATATTGTCTACCTGGGCTTTAGTAAGGCCTTTGACTCAGTGTCCCACAGCATTCTCCTGAAGAAACTGGACACTCATGGCTTGGATGAGTATACTCTTCGCTGGGTAAAAAACTAGTTGGCTGGCCGGGCCCAAAGAGTTGTGGTAAATGGAGTTAAATCCAGTTGGTGGCTGGTGACAAGTGGTGTTCCTCAGGGCTCAGTGTTGGGGCCAGTTCTGTTTAATATCTTGGTCAATGATCTGGATGAGGGGATTGAGTGCACCCTCAGTAAGTTTGCAGACGACACTAAGTTGGGTGGAAGTGTTGATCTGCTGGAGGGCAGGAAGGCCCTACAGAGGGACCTGGACAGGCTGGATCGTTGGGCCAGGGCCAACTGTATGAGGTTCAACAAGGCTCAGTGCCGGGTCCTGCACTTGGGTCACAACAACCCCAGGCAACGCTACAGGCTGGGGGAGGAGTGGCTGGAGAGCTGCCCAGCAGAAAAGGACCTGGGGGTGTTGGTCGACAGCTGGCTGAACATGAGCCAGCTGTGTGCTCAGGTGGCCAAGAGGGCCAATGGCATCCTGGCTTGTATCAGGAATAGTGTGGCCAGCAGGACCAGGGAGGTGATGGTGCCCCTGTACTCAGCACTGGTGAGGCCGCACCTCGAGTACTGTGTTCACTTTTGGGCCCCTCACTTCAAGAAGGACATGGAGGTGCTGGAGCGTGTCCAGAGAAGGGCAACGAAGCTGGTGAAGGGTCTAGAGCACAAGTCTTATGAGGAGCGGCTGAGGGAGCTGGGGTTGTTTAGTTTGGAGAAGAGGAGGCTGAGGGGAGACCTTATTGCTCTCTACAACTGCCTGAAAGGAGGTTGTAGCAAGGTGGGGGTCGATCTCTTCTCCCTAGTAACAAGCGATAGGACGAGAGGAAACGGCCTCAAGCTGCACCAGGGGAAGTTTAGGTTGGATATTAGAAAAAACTTCTTCACCGAAAGGGCTGTCAGGCACTGGCACAGGCTGCCCAGGGAAGTGGTTAAGTCCTCATCCCTGGATATATCTAAAAGACGTGTAGATGTGGTGCTTGAGGACATGGTTTAGTGGTGGACTTGGCAGTGTTAGGTTAACAGCTGGACTTGATGATCTTAAAGGTTTTTTCCAGCCTAAACAATTCTATGATTCTATGATTCTAAAATCAAGGCATTTGTTTTGCTTCTGGTATTCCAGATAATTTTTAAATGTCAAGGGAAGCATAATGCCTTCAATACTTGGGACATATATTTATTTATTTATTTATTTATTTATTTATTTATTTATTTAATTTGTTTCCAAAAGAATATTGGTGTGTATTTGAAAAGTGGATTTTTGAAACAGTTTGAAACATACTGTGGAAACACTACACAAAGAACAATAGTTTCATGCACATCTTCTGTGGGATAATAATGGAAGATTGATGATGACGATTATAAACATGCTCAAGTGACCTTCAACTAGGGTGTAGAAAAATACATATATTGTACTAGTTGTTGTTTATCCTTGTGTGCTTGACAAGTAGAACATCTGTGCTTAGATAACATAGGCCTGTGATAGACTTAGAGGCCCCCTATCGGACACGCCTGAAATTCCTGCCCTGCTACGGGAAAGATCAAAGCACAGTGGTAAACTACACCTGCGCGAATCCCTGATAAAAAAGCGAAAACAGCAGGGTCGTCGATCCTCTAGCATGGACTGAGCTTCGCGGTGCCTGCATCCCTGCTTATATGCCTCTGCCCAGATGCTGCTTCAGGGATCCCCCGGTTGGTGAGGTAACAAAAATAAATATATTCTTTGCATTTCATCCGTGGTTTTGTGGTTGTTTCTGCGCCCTGCCTGTGCTGACTCGCACACCTTCATATGAAAGGCACCTTCTTAAGTAGTAAATGGTCTTCTGTACATTCTTCTTATTAAATCTTTTCCAAATGCACATAGTGAAGACACTTCAGTGCATTCTTCCCACTAGCCCTATATCCTTTTGGAGAGGGAGAGATAAAGATGAGCTTTCTTTTCTCTCTTGTTGCTATGATCCCAGCAATTTACCAGCTTCATCCTGGGCTGAGAAAATGAAGGAATGCAATTAGTCCTTCAGGAGTCATGGTCTTTGCAGTCTTACAGGGAGGTATATGTAATATACATACATTCATATATGTGTCATTAGAAGGTGGTGTGGTGTAGAGTAAATGATTGTTGTGTAAAAAAATCTCTAGAAATTAAATTTTGTAATTAATGAACTTTTATAAATTTATAAAATGAATAGCTTTGCAAACTAATTCCCAACTCTCATCTTCCAGCAAAGTTCTCTTTAAAAAAAAAAAAGAAAAAAAATATTTATAGAATCTGTTTTAGTTCTTGGTGGTCTTCCCATTGTGCTGTTTCTTTGCACACTAGTAGTCCCCAGGTAGCTAGGTAGATACACAAGCACACAGGCACACAAATGTGAAATGAAACAGAGATTACAGGCATGTGTTTTGAGAACTCTCAGTGCTTAATAAAGTACCTTGTTACTGCTTCATCCTAAAACAGTCTGTCACTGTGCAGTATTGTTGAAATATTAGACTTTAAGAAAGTGGGTAAAGAAGGCTGATAATTTGGATCACCTTAGAGAAAATGCTAGCAAAGCATTTTTTGGCGAAAGTATGAGTAGACAATAGTTCTACATGGTTGTGAGATGTACCCCTTTTGCTTTAGCTCACTGTTTATCTTTTATGTTTTTTAACACAAAGAGAAATATTTTTGTAACTGGGGTTTTCTTCATATAATCACTCTTTGCTCTGTTATCCAGTTTTGAGCATTGTTTTGAAAAAAGTTTTTAGTCTCATGATTAATTTAATCTCCTAGTCTTTCTGATTGATTGGTGTAATTGGTGTAATTCACTGTTGAGAATAAAGGGGTCTGTTTGTTTAATTTTTGATTGCACTTGTGCTTAAAATGTAGTTAGTCAGCAGCACACTGACATAATGAAATGGAAATATTTGGTTTAAAATCAGAAGGCATGTTATTGAAACTGTTTTATGGTGGTATTACAGCTATTGTGAGTAAACCCTACTGTAATGTACTTCAGCATAGCTGAATGGAAGAATAGGATCCTTCATGTCTTAGAAGTCTTCCTGGCATTTTTGCATTCTCCCTATTCATTTTACTCTCTACAGGCTAGATTATAGTTGAGCTCACTTTAAATGGTGGGTAGCATTTTATAGCGTGCAAACAGGTATAGATGTCCAAACCCCTCATTTTTAAGAAACTGAGTATAGATTATTACATTGCAAAACCACAAATCCTCTCTCCAACACAAGTTAAAAAATAATTTGTGTTAAAATCAAGTATTTGAAAATAAAGAAAGGATGCTGTTCCATGAAGATTGAGGTTGTATTTTGCTCCTATATAATGCTGTGGTTTCCAATAAAAGAAAAATAACCTCCCCCCCCTTTCTTTTTTTTTTGTCTGGAGAAGCATCCTTCATATTTTACTGTTGACAGGTTGATGAAAATAATGAGTTTGTTTATTTTTGACTACTGCAAAATGTAGAGAAATTTTTCAATACCCATGTTCTGTTAACTGGCATGCTGAGTTTTACAGTTCTCTGTTTAAATGAATGACCAGTAAAAATGTTATTAAAAGAGAAATCAACTAATGAGAAGATATGCAAGAGTTCTGTTAATTAGCAAGATCTACTTGAATTGCTAATACCAACTTCTTATATCAAGGTCCTCATATTTCACAGGTCCACATATGTCACAGGAGAAGGCGATGGTAATGATGAAAAATTTAAATACTGGGTGTTGGGAAGGGCCATAGCGGCTACTAACTTGGGGTCGAAGGTATGCTTGTGTCTCAACAGATGTAGGACCTAAGTGGGTACCTGCAAGGTGCATAAGACCGGCTCTTGCATCGGATAACAGGAACGAACAGCAGAAGACAATGAACTCCGAGAAGACTGATGGGGAATGACCCCCACGCGCACGTGAGAGCAGTTTGTGTCCATCGTTGGAGACCAGGAGCGTCTCTTTGTCCCGTCTGTAAACGGTGTTGTGGATTTGTGATCTTTTTTTTTAATTACTATAATAAGTAAACAAGCTTTTGTGGTAGAAAAACAAAAAGGGGGATTTGTGGGAATAAATGAGGCTGTGTTTGACTTTGACGAGATGCAGCTGTGCCCTTGAGGCTTGTTACAAACAGTTTCGCAGGAATGCAGCTGTGTCCTTGAGGCTTGTTACAAACAAGTTTGTGAAACTTAGAGGCAGAAAAATAAGGATGAGATTGGATACATCCCTGAAAGAGGAATTTGCGTGCACCAACTTGAAGAACCAATAAGCAGCGCGGAAGAGACGCGTGAACGCAAGACAGTAACCAATGAAATGGGTTTTGCTTGCTCGTGAACACTAGATCATATTATAAAAGGGATAGATTGTAAAAATAAAGGGTCTTCGCTTGTCTTCGCCTGAACTCATATGCGGAGTCCGTGTCTCATTCCCTTCAATGGCCCAAGCTGGGGAAGGGGCCCAGACCTAGACAGTGCTTGGACAGTGGCTTGAGCCAAGGCCAGGGCTCGGCCAGCATCCCAAGCCAAAGCTGGGGTTGGGGCCTTGTGCACCTCCTCGCTGGCAGAGTATGGGAAGCTGAAAAGACCTTGACTTAGTATAAGTACTGCTTAGCAACAACTAAAACATCAGTGTGTTATCACATTATTCTCATGCTAAATCCAAAACACAGCACTATACCAGCTACTAGGAAGAAAATTAACTCTATCCCAGCCAAAACCAGGACACACCTCTGTGAAAACATGTTTAAGAAACAGCAAAACACTGCATGGCAGAGTAAAGAACAAAGAAAAAAATGTGTGAGGAAAAACCAGTGTGAACACCAAGGTCAGAGAAGAAGAAGGGGGAGGAGGTGCTCCAAGTGCTGGATCGGGGATTCCCATGCAGCCTGTGGATGAGACCACAGAGGAGATATCCACACTGCAATCCATGCAGGACCCCGTGCTGGAACAGGCAGATATGCCCTGAAGGAAGATGCAGCTCTTGGAGAGCCCACGCTGGAGCAGATTTTCTGGCAGGAACTGTTGCCTGTGGAGAGGACTCACGCTGGAGCAGGGAAAACTGGAGAAGAGGAGGCTGAGGGGTGACCTTATTGCTCTCTACAACTGCCTGAAAGGAGGTTGTAGCGAGGTGGGGGTCGGTCTCTTCTCCCAAATAACAAGAGATAGGACGAGAGGAAACGGCCTCAAGCTGCGCCAGGGGAGGTTTAGATTGGATATTAGGAAACACTTCTTCACTGAAAGGGCAGTCAGGCACTGGCACAGGCTGCCCAGGGAAGTGGCTGAGTCCCCATCCCTGGAGGTATTTAAAAGAAGGGTAGATGTGGTGCTCGAGGACATAGTTTAGTGGTGGACTTGGCAGTGATAGGTTAACGGTTGGACTCGATGATCTTAAGGGTCTTTTCCAACCTTAACGATTCTATGATTCTGTGATTCTAAAAAGTGTGAGGAAGAAGGAGGAACAGAGAGGAACTGTTATGTACTGACCATAACTCCCTCCCCATCCCCCATCTTCCCTGCACCACTCATGTGGGAGGTAGAGGCATCGGGAATGAAGGAATGAAGTTGAGCCTGGGAAAAAGGAGAGATGGAGGGGAAAGTGTTGTTTTAATTTGTCTTCATTTCTCGCCATCCAAATCTATTTTTAATTGGCAATAAATTTAATTAATTTTTCCCAAGTCGAGTCTGTTTTGCCTGTGACGGTAAATGGTAAGCGATCTCCCTGTCCTTATCGCGACGCACGAGCTTTTAATCTTATTTTCCTTCCTTGTCCTGCTTGAGGAGGGGGAGTGAGAGAGTGGCTGGGTGGGGGGCCTGGTAGGTGGCCAAGTTCAACCTACCACAGTCATTTTTGATGCCCAAAGTGGGGTTCGTCTGGTTTGAGGAATTCGAGATAAGGACAGTAATTGGGAGAGTTAATGGGTAAAACTTCAACTGGACATTGCCAGGGAGTGGAAAAATTGTGGGGAATCTTTTGTTGTTGTAAAGTAGTTAAGGGATGAGGGGTGGAGTTTTATTCTTTGTGCATATTGTCCATCTTTTTGGTGTTGTGATGATGTTACTTTGATTTTTGTGTGGGGAATTTTGTTGTTAATTTAAGTGCAGTTTGTTAAGAATGTGTGATGAAATTATTGGGTGTACGTGGCAAGATTTTGGTAGTGAGGGGGCTGCAGGTGTGGCCTCTGTGAGAAGAGGTCAGGGCCTGCCCTGGGCTCCGTGGACATGGGTGGTTCCAGATGGCTTGACAATGGAACCACTGCAGGCCAAAGCTGAGACAATCAGCGAAGTTGGTGACACCTCTATGAAAACATCCTGGTAAAAATGGTAAGCGATCTCCCTGTCTTTATCTCAACCCATGAACTTTTTCATCTTATTTCTCCCTTTTCCTGTTGAGGAGGGGAAGTGAGTGAGTAGCTGGGTGGGTGACTGGCTACTGGCCAAAGTTAACCCACTACAGATATACAGAAATGCAAACTTTCAGATCTACAAATATAGATTCCCATCAAATATCCCATACTAAAAAGAACATTTGCTGGAAAGAGAACACAGACGCAAACAAAAAAACCCCACCACCCATAAACATCCAGGAATCAGCAACTGATTAATCTGTTGGTGACTGGCCTCTGTTGTCTTGGGTTCTGACTAGCCTCCTGCCCACCTGTACCCCTTATTCAACACATTCCCACTTTCCCCTGCAGAATTAAACTGGGCATACATCATCCATTTACTTAGGTTCTTCAGTAAAGTTTATTATTTAATATATAGAATCATAGAATATCCTGAGTTGGAAGGGACCCACAAGGATCATCGAGTCCAACTCCTGTCCCTGCATAGGACAACCCCAAAAATCATACCATATGTCTGAGGGCGTTGTCCAATTGCTTCTTGAATGTTGTCAGGCTTGGCGCCATGACTACCTCCAAGGAGAGCTTGTTCCAGTGCTCCACCACCCTCTGGATGAAGAACCTTTTCCTAACGTCCAGCCTAAACCTCCCCTGGCATATCTTCCTGCCGTTCCCTCGGGTCCTATCGTTGGTCGCCAGGGAGAAGAGATCAGCACCTGCCCCTCCTCCTTCCTTTGTGAGGAAGCTGTAGACTGCGATGAGGTCTCCCGTCAGTCTCCTCTTCTCCAGGCTGGACAGACCAAGTGACTTCAGCTGCTCCTCATACGGCTTCCCCTCTAAACCCTTCACCATCTTCGTGGCTCTCCTCTGGACACTCTCTAGTAGCTTCGTATCCTATTTGTACTGCGGGGCCCAAAACTGCACACAGTACTCAAGGTGAGGCCGCACCAGTGCGGAGTAGAGCGGGACAATCACCTCCCTCGACCGGCTGGCAATACAGCGCTTGATGCACCCCGGGACATGGTTGGCCCTCTTGGCTGCCAGGGCACACTGTTGGCTCACGTTCAACTTGCCGTCGACCAGAACCCCCAGATCCCTCTCCGCGGGGCTGCTCTCCAGCCTCTCGTTCCCCAGCCTGTATGTACATCCAGGGCTGCCATGTCCCAGGTGCAAAATCCGGCACTTGCCCTTGTTAAGCTTCATATGGTTGGTGATTGCCCAGCTCTCTAATTTGTCCAGATCTCTCTGCAGGGCCTCTCTGCCCTCAAGAGTGTCAACGGCTCCTCCCAGTTTTGTGTCATCGGCAAACTTTGATAACAAACCATCCAGTCCTGCATCCAAGTCGTTTATGAAGATATTGAAGAGCACTGGCCCCAAGATGGACCCCTGTGGAACCCCGCTAGTGACTGGTCGCCAGCCCGATGTAACCCCATTTAGTATAGCCCTTTGAGCCCGACCCGTCAGCCAATTGCCAAGTGTCTCTCTAGTGGAAATAAGAAATTGTGACAAATTAAAACAGAGATAGGAAAATAGAAACCTAAAAGGAGAGGAACAGAATGTTCTTTGGCATTGTTTCTTATATCATCCTCATATATTCACTTGCCTGAATTTCATAACTGTGGAGGATGAAACAGAAGTGTTTTTCTCTGTATGCCCTCAACTCACTGAATAGGACTTTTTATAAAAATAATTCAGAGACCAAACATCAGAAAAAGGAATAAACTAAGATATAGCCACAAGAGGACAGTGAATCTTGCTGTCTTGCTTGCTCTCTTGCTCTGGATGTTTTCTGTATGCAGATGAAGGACTTTGCTTATATTTATATTTTAATACTAAATGTAAACACCTCTCTCAAGGTGTTCAGACAATTGCCCATACATCTTCATTTGTATTACGCTCATGTCTGTGAGCACTAAATGTATTAGAAGGAAGCATTTAACCTCCTCTAAGAGGAGATTATTAAAATGGCAGAAAATTGCATTTTAGAACAGCTGCTTATACCAGCAAAGAAATTCTTCTGATCTTTGGACGGTTTTCCAATAACAGACTGCTACTCCTTTAATCTTCTAGATCTGAAAATGGCAAGACCCCCCCAAAAAAGCTTTATTATCTAAACAAACCAGATGGCCAGAATAAAGTAACAACTTTGTGTTAAAAAAGACATCAATATAACTATTCACACACCTTTAACCATTGCAGTTTGCCTATCAACTCGTTCATGGTTTTACCCATCATTACTGGAAAGTTTAAGTTTAGCTTCTGTTCAACTATGTATGCTGCCAATTTTGCACTGATAGTTACAGCATTACTGCAAGTCGAAGCGCTAGTGGTAGTCCCTACTGTCGACTACAAATCCATGTCCTGCGCTTGTTGACACTACTGCATTTTATTCTACCTGCCATAAATTTTGCCTTAAACCAGGTGGCATTTTATCATTTCCTGTCTAGCATTTAATCCCTGATTTTTCCGCACGGGCTTCTCCTGACGGGGAACGCCTAATCACCAGGCTCCTGGGCTTGTGCTGCCAACTGCCACTACCTCAACGCTAGAGATGAAAACCAGGGGGATCCCTAAGAGAAAACCCTTATGCCCCACAGCCTGCCACCTATTACACTTCTCTTCTTCTAACAGTCATTGCTGCCCTGGCTAACTTGAGTAGCATGATGAACCTGAGGGGCACTGAATGCTGTCAAAGGCACATTCCCACTTAGCTCACAGGACAGAGGCACACCCTTGCGTTGCTCCTTGAGCGTTTCTGAGCTTGTCTAGGACTCCTCACAATGTAAAGTCCCAGTATAGAGGAGGGAAGTGGACCTAAAAGAAAGATGAAGACCTAGAACTTGGCAATAAAATCATACCTGAAGCAAATTAAGTTGAAGAGCAACTACAGAAAAGGAAATTATATAAACAGGTTTATATAAAAGAGCTGGGATCATAAAGAAAGATGGGAAACACATCTGAGGAAAGGAGGCATACTTCTGGCGTAGGAGGAGAGTATTCAAACACGAAAAACTAACAAAGTAATCCTACAAATAGTATGAGCCTACCCATATGTTCCCAGGAATAATGAAACAACAAAGCAGGCTTCTGCTTCCTGCAATTGTAGCTTTCTCTGAACTTGTTTAATGGCATTAGTGAATACTGTAGCTCCAGCTCATTCTAATAAGTATTTGAAAGGAAATTTGACCCCCCTTCTTAATTTGATGCTGTTAAAGCTCTGCAGTGCTGTTTGGAGTGGATACAACAACTTGAGTCACAGTATTCACAGGAACTGGGACCATTGCTGGGTGAGATATGAGAGTAGACTCAAGCCTCGATAAAGCAGCTCTGTCATTGTGGGAAGGCTCTAGAAAGGGCAGGCTCTGCTTCACTTCCCTGTTCTCCCTCTACTACTGTTCATTTGCATGGTGGGGTTTCTCCCCCTATGTCTGCTTGTTCCCTCCCTCCCTGTTTTACTGGGGATACAGATCTTTCTCTTTTTGCATTTCTTATGGAAGTCATCTTGGAGGGTTGGGATAGTGCTTTTCCCAGTGATCACGCTAAGGTTAGCTTTCTTTTGTCCCATTTGGGGAGGCAAGGCTTTGCAGTGGGCTCAGTCTTTGCATGCTCAAGGAGATGGGGTTTTGGATGATTCTACCTCCTTGCTTGCAAAGTTGCTGGATTTCCTTGAGGGAACTTGTGCTTCAGCCATGTGTTTTAACCCTCTGCTCAGTCTGCACCAGAGGGGACAGAGGGTGGCAGAGTACACCTGGATGTCCTGCACATGTCGTCAGAGCTGAACTGGGGGGATGACCTTTTATAACCCCTCTATATCCATGGCCTGGCTGGCGATGGTCATAGGGAGGTAGCCTGGGGGTTGGTGCTGGCGGATTTGCAGGCTGCCATTAAACGTGTGTCTGAAGCGGCACAGATCCTGCACTTGCCTGGTTCTGATTTGGCTTTTGGCCCCCGCTCTCCACCAGCGGTACCCCCTGCAGCGAGGCAGGTACCATGCTGGTGGTGCCAGGGATTGGTCCCCTCCCCGAATCCAAGTCTGCTTGCCCCAGTCTGCTGATCACAGCAGGGAGGAACCGATGCAAATCGGGGCAGGGTTGACCCGGTCCCCTTCTCCCCCTGCTGAGGACTCTGAAGAGGAGACAGTTGGTTTGACTACTTTGGGGACGGTTGGGATTTTCCACCGTTTTCTGAATTGTTCCTTTCAGTGCCCTCTATTGTGAAGTCTGGAAATGGCTCTGGCGGGCACAGGAGGGGAGACCACCACCGGTGTTAGATGAGGCAAGCCCCGGCACCCCTTCTCCTTCCCCTCTCCTCACGGTGTCAGTCTTGCTTCTGCTCCCAAGGGCAGAGCGGTCACTGCTGAAGCACTGGTGGACTCTGGCTCTTGTAGGAATTTGATTTCTGAAGAGTTTGCAAAAAAGGCTTTTGTGCCAGCACAGCACCTATCTGTCCCTGGTCCTATTTTTGCCATTGATTTGAAATCTGCTGGTGTGATCCCACTGAGTGGCAGACCCTGCTCCTGCAGCTTTCTGTCACCCCAGGATTTTGGGAGTTTATTTTTTTTTCTGTCCTCTCATCCTGGGCAGGCCTTGGTTAGTCTGACATGTTCTGGTGGTTCATTGGGCACAGAGATGAATTTATCTTGAGGTGGGAGGTGCTTCTGCCTCCCCACTTCCCTCTGCAGTCTGTGGGTTACAGCAATCTCTCCCAGTGCTGGCAGCAGTGGCTGGCCCAGGTGCTGGGCAGGCACTAGTGCCCGCTGGGCGTCCTGTGCCAGCAGCAGCAACTCCCCCTGAGCCATCTGCTGGCCTATTGGGGGTGCTGCCACCAAAATTTAGGGATTTTTTTGGATATCTTCGAGCAAAAGGAAGCAGAGACCTTACCTCCCCCCCATCAGGCATATGATTGTTCCATCGAGCTGTTCCCAGATGCTCCTCTCTCCTCGGGTTGTATCTATTCTGTGTCATGGCCAGAGATGGTGGCCTTGAAGGCTTATACTGAGGATGGTTTAGACTAGGGTTTTATTCAACACTCCACTTTCCCCCTTGGTGCCCCTATATTTTTTGTAAATAAGAAGGATGGAGTCTTGAGGCCATGTGTGTACTATCAGGGACTAAATAATGTTACCATCCAGAAACGGTACCCCCTGCCCCTCATTCCTGAGTTGTTGGAGCGTTTGCAGGGGACACTCTGGTTTAGTAAACCGGATTTGAGAGGGGCGTATAATCTTAGTGTTTGTCAGGGTGATGAGTGGAAAACTACCTTTTTTTGCAAGTATGGCCATTTTGAGTACCGTGAGATGCCCTTTGGACTGTGTAATGCCCCTGCCACCTTTCAGCACTTTGGGAGCGATGTCTTCCATCACTTGTTGGACAATTATGTCATCACATATCTGGATGACATTTTACTTTACTCAACTGCATGGAAGGAATATGTTGTTCATGTTCAGGAGGTTCTTTCCCGCCTCCCTCTGCCATCATCTTTGTGCAAAGATGGAGAAGTGTGCCTTCCTCCATGTATTGGGTTTATGTGGCAAAGTTGTGGCAGCGGGGGAGCGGGCTGCAGGGGTGCTGCCAGTTCCAGCCGGCTCCAAGACAGACCTGCTACTGGCCAAAGCTGAGCCAATCAATGACCCTGGTGGAGCCTCTGTGATAACATATATAAGAAAGGGTAAAAAATGCTGCACAGCAGCTGTGAAAGAGAGGAGTGAGAAAAATGTGAGAGAAACAACCCTGCAGACACCAAGGTCAGTAAAGAAGGAGGGGGAGGAGGTGCTCCAGGCACCGGAGCAGAGATTCCCCTGCAGCCCATGGAAAAGACCATGGTGAAGCAGGTTGTCCCCCTGCAGCCCATGGAGGACCACGCTGGAGCAGATATCTACATGGCATCCTGTGGGGAGCCCACATGCCGGAGCAGGTGGATATGCCCTGAAGGAAGCTGCAGCCCTTGAAGAGCCCACACTGGAGCAGGCCTTCTGGCAGGAACTGTGGCCCGTGGGGGACCCACGCTGGAGCAGTCTATTCCTGAAGGACTGCACCCCGTGGAAAGGACCCACGCTGGAGCAGTTTGTGAAGAACTGCAGCCTGTGGGAGGGCCCCCACGCTGGAGCAGGGGAACAGTGGGAGGAGAAAGGAGTGGCAGAGACAAAGTGTTCTGAACTGACCACAACTGGCATTCCCCATCCCCCGAGCGGTCACTGCTGAAGCACTGGTGGACTCTGGCTCTTGTAGGAATTTGATTTCTGCAGATTGAGAGTGAGCGACTGGTTGAGGGTCTGGCAGCCAGCCAAGATCAATCCACCACAAAATGGAACAAAATATTTTTCCTTATCTATTTTGGTTCCCATTGTGGTGGGTTGACCTTGGCTGCCTGCCAGATGCCAACCCAACCGCTCTCTCACTCCCCCTCCTCAACAGGACAGGGGGATAATATAAGATGAAAAGCTTGTGCATCTAGATAAAGACAGGGAGATCACTTACCAATTACTATCACGGGCAAAACAGACTTGACTTGGGGAAAATTAATTTAGTTTATTGCCAATTAAAATAGTTTGAAGGTGAGAAATAAAGACAAAAGCTAAAACTCCTTACCACCCCACCTTTTTCCCATTAACTCCATCCCAGTCAGACCCAATATAATCTCCACTGCTTATTCCATGCCATTTGGAATAATGGCACCCTTCCGCGTGAACCATCATGAGCCCATATGTATGTTACATCTCTTCCTAGATGTCTTGATGCTTCTGGGCCCACCGAACTAAAAATTACTCACCTTTATGGTCCCAGTCCAGTTTCTCCTGAGCCACTTCAATTTTGACAGCCTGGTCTACCTGCTCATTTGTTTCGATGTTCTTCAGTGGCGCGCCTCTTGGGCATGTGAGCATCTGCATGACATACAGCAATGTTCTCTACCTGGCAGCGATGTCTTGCCACAATGCAGCAGCCCAGATAGGTTTGCCTCTGCGCTGCCAATTGATCTGCTTCCACTGCTGTAGCCACACTCATAGGGCATTTGCCACCATCCAGGAGTCAGTATAGAGAGAGTACTGGCCACTTTTCTCGTTCGGCAATCTCTAGGGCCAGCTGGATGGCTTTCACTTTTGCAAACTGATGAGACTTGTCTTTCTCCATCAATGCCTTCAACAAATTGTTGTGTGGTACTGATGGGAGCAGCCATAAAGGCAACCTGCTTATAATGAGAAAAATACTGACAGAAGAAGATGTCTGTTAAAATACCAACAGAGGAAAATGTCTGCTGGCCTGGGAACTACTAGCCTGGGAACCTGGAGCATCCTTGAAGTGCAGCTGAGTATCTGAGAACTTGAGATGTCCTGAGATACCCTCAATAAGTGCAAAACCAAGAAACTGCAACAACTTATCATCTTGCAAGGTGAAAAATAGCGTGGAAAAGTAGAAAATAGCCTGAGAAAATAGAAAAAAGCATCATCTTTAGCTGCTCAAAGTGGTGTTGTCCTATGCCCCCTTATGTCTCTAATGATATAAAAATAATTCACTTTCTACCCAAAATGGAACTTCTCTCTGTGAACTCCCCTTACAAGAACTTCTCTACCCAAGATCGCCTGGAGAAACTGGACCCTTGCCAGGGACGCCTGGCTGACTCCAGACTCTGTGACACAGATCATCTTTGAAATGAGATTTTTTTCGTCATCAACTGGCCCCACTCCTGGGAGCGGTTTGGTGAATGCTGTACTAGTAACGCTTCGAATATATATATAGGCAGGCATATAGGTGAATGATCATAAGTATATACTTGCTTTACTAGTCGCAATTTTATAGTAACTTGTAATATATACTTAATTTACTAGTGGTAATTTGTAGCAATTTGTAATAAAGAAATTTAAGAAACAAAACCCTCTGCATCCTTGTGTATTAGGGAATCTTTACCTGAGGGGCAAGTACCCTTACAGGTCATGACAGGTACTTCACAGAGCAGCTTTCCACTTCCGATGGTCTCCTACAACATGACTGAATTTTTCAGTAAACAGAATACAGCCTTTGATTTTCTGCTGGCTCATTATATGCTGGATCCTCTTGGGCACAGGTCACCTCCTTCAGCGATGCTCTGAAATGTCTCCTTTCTGGCCAGTCCGTCATCTCTTCCAGGATTCCTGAGCGGTTGGGTTTCCCCATTCAGACCCCTTGCGTTATCAGTGCTACCCACCTACTCCACGTAGTGTTGGTTACCTGATGTGTAGAGAGGACCCTTCCTTTGAACATCCAGTGCAGCAAAGGCAATTGTGACAAGAGGAGCTGTGCTTCTGTATCAACAACTTCTGAAGTGGCTTCTGGCTATAACCTGGAATATGCATTCTCCAGAATACCACAAGCCTAGGAAAGCTTGTGGTTTTTTGTTGTTATCTGGTGAGGACATGGTTGTTATCTTATTGATCACATCCATTGGGTTGTGACAATGTCCATCCTGCCATTTTATTCCCAAGAACTGGATCTCCTGTGCAGGTTGCATGACCTTACTTCTTTTTATGGTGAAACCAGCTTTCAGAAGAATCTGAATTACTCTTTTTCCCTTCTCAAACCCTTCTTCTGCTTTGTTGCTCCACACAATGATGTCGTCCATGTACTGCAGATGGTCAAGGGCATCACCCTGTTCCAGTGCAGTTTGGATCAGTCCATGACAAATAGTAGGGCTATGCTTCCACCTCTGGGGCAGTCGATTCCGGGTGTATTGGATACCCCGCCTCATGAAAGCAAACTGTGGCCTGCACTCTGCTGCCAAAGAAAAACACATTGGCAGTATGAATTGTGGCATACCACTTGGCTGCCTCTGACTCCAGTTCGTATTGGAGCTCTAGCATGTCTGGTACAGAAGCACTCAATGGTGGCATGACTTCGTTCAGGCCACGGTAGTTCACCATTAACCTCCACCCTCCATCAGACTTTTGCATTGGCCATATGGGACTATTAAAGGGTGAGCAAGACTTGCTGATCACTCCTTGGCTCTCCGAGTGATGAATCAGCTCATGAATGAGAACCAGGGAGTCTTGGTTGGTACGATATTGCCACCTGTGTGCAGTCATGGCAGCAATCGGCACTTGCTATTCTTCAACACACAGCAGCCACACAACAGAAGGATCCTCTGAGAGGCCAGAAAAGGTATACAGCTGTTGAATCCTCTCTGTATTCATGGTGGCTACACCAAAAGTCCATCAATACCCTTTTGTACCCTCTCCTGAGGTACTCTATGCCAAGGATACATGGGGCCTCCGGGCCGGTCACAACAGGATGCTGTACTGGTTTTGGCTGGGATAGAATTAAATTTCTTCATAGTAGCTTGTATGGTGCTATGGTTTTGGATTTGTGCTGGAAACAGTGCTGATAACACAGGGATATTTTAGCTATTGTTGAACAGTGCTTAGACAGGATCAAGGCCTTTTCTGCTTCTCACCCCACCCCACCAGCGAGTAGGCTGGGGGTGCACGAGAAGTTGGGAGGGGACACAGCTGGGACAGCTGACCCCAACTGACCAAAGGGATATTCCATACCATACGACATCACGCTCAGCAATAAAAGCTGGGGGAAGAAGGAGGAAGCAGGGGATGTTCGGAGTTATGGCGTTACCATTATGTGTGCTGAAGCCCTGCTTTCCTGGAAGTATTGGGTTTGGCTGGGACGGAGTTAACTTTTCCCATAGCAGCCCTCATAGTGCTGTGCTTTGTGTTTGTAGCTAGAAAGGCATTGATAACACACCAGTGTTCTGGCTACTGCTGAGCAGTGCTCCACAGCATCAAGGCTGTCTCTCCAACATTCCCCCCTCACCAGCAGGCTGGGGGTGGGCAAGATCTTGGGAGGGGACATAGCCAGGAGAGCTGATCCAATCTGACCAAAAGGATATTCCATACCATATGAAGTTGTGCTCAGCAATAAAAGCTAAGAGAAAGGAGGAGGAGGGGAGGGCATTCGTTATTATGATGCTTGTCTTCCAGAGCAACCGCTACAAGTTCTGAGGCCCTACTTCCCATGAAGTGGATGGACATCACGTGCTGATGGGAAGTAGAGAATAAATCTTTTGTTTTCCTTTGCTTCCGCATGAGGCTTTTACTTTTTCTTTATTCTTTATTTCTTAAAGCAGGCATTTATGACAGCCCCAGTTTTGGCCCACCTGGATACTAGTTGTTCTTTTCTATTGGTGTTGAGGGTTAACTAGAGATTCATTATTGTTACCCTAGAAGAAGAAATAGAAGCAACACCACTGCCAGTGAATACATCTGCTCAGAAGGCTGAATTAAGCACCTTGCTGGGCACCTGGTGGCCAGCCAAGGTCAACCCACCACAGTGGAGATGGCTAAACACCTGCCTGCCGATGGGAAGGAGTGAATGAATTCCTTATTTTGCTTTGCTTATGAGCACAGCTTTGGCTTTACCTATTAAACTGTCTTTATCTCAACCCATGATTTTTCTCACTTTTACCTTTCCAGTTCTCTCCTCCATCCCACTGCAGACGGAGTGAGCGAACAGCTGTGTGGTGCTTAGGATCAGGGTGAAATCACAAGTGCTTTTGCCACTTGTTCTCTGTTAGGCTCACCTCAGCCTCCAACACAGACACTTGTTGGGATCCCCCTGTCCCTCCAGAGATCCAGATGGGTTCTGCCCCCTTGTACCCTCATGGTTGTACCCTACATTGTTCACCTGTGTTCACCAGAGCCTTATACTCTTGTGTATCTGATGTGCCGGTCCATCAAATCCACACATTCCACTAAACCCAGTCATCCCTTTCCTCCACCTGGCCGGAGGCAGGACTCTCTACTCTTGGTCAACAGCATCCAGAGCAGTATTCTTCCTGGATGGACCCTTTTTGGCTGCTTTTTTCCTTGCAATTCACATAATCTGAGTTTCTAGGTTCGAGGTAGGTGCACCGTCCTACTTCCTCATGTCCTCCCTGTGGTTGCACATACAGTGGTGGAATATGGCGTGCACCCATGGTTCCTGTTCCCTTGAGCAGAGAAATGCTGATTCCATATGGTACTCTTGATAGCTGAGATGCCGGCATGTATGAGCGAAGAAGACGACATACTCTCTTTGAATTGTCTGACCTGTTGGGACAGTTTCTCCACAGAAGGCCTGTAGGGTCAGGGAGGAATAGAGATTTTCTTAGAATTGCCAGATCTGCTAGGCCAGTTTATCCACAGTTGATGCCTCAATGTCTGTCCAGTCCATTATCGCCTGGGTGCTGGTGTATGAGTCAGTGCATTTCAGACCAGCCTCCTCCACATGGCCTGTGTACTCTGGATGTCATCCAAATCTCTGGAGATCTGTTTTTTGTCCAGGTCACTGTAGAGGACTTCCAGCACAGCTAATTCTCTCAGATACTTAATACCTTCCTCAGCAGCTGTCCACTTCCCTCAGTAATTTTCAGGATCATCCTTAAGGGGATACCTCTCCTTCACACTCGACAGGAGATGCCTCCAGAAGCTGCAGATTGTCACCTTTCTTCCGATTTCTTTGTTAATTCCCCTGTCCCTAGCTAGGGATCCCAGCTGCTGGGCTTCCTTACCCTCTAATTCCTGACTGCGTGCCTTTGTATCCCAGCATCAGAGCAACCAGGCAGCAATCCGCTCACCTGGCTGGTGGCCATAATCGTCCGCATATCCTGAAGTTTGCTCAGGGTTATGGATTGGGTGGTTTCTGCCTCTTGGGTGATTTCTCTCACATCCTTCTGTTTCCTTGGCAAAGAACCATCTTCCTGATCAGACCTTTCCTCCTCCTCCCTTACAAAGCAATGGTATGGACCCATCAGCCTCCACGTCCAGTGTTTCCTTTTGACTACTGGGGTGACTACTGTAGTTGGGGTTTGGGTCCCTATCATCTCAGCCATGGTGTCCTCAGATATAGAGACACTATTTCCACTGCTCCTCTGATGGTGATGGACAGAGGCTTGATAGGCACAGGCCAAGCCCCAAAACAGTGCTAGGAGCTGCTGGTTCTCATTGGGTTAGGCAAGGCAACCTTTTGTCAAGTGGTGGGCCAATTCTATAGGATTACATGCCTGTTCAGGCCTAAAATACCAGGCTAATGGGAGGTGAAAACCACCCTAAGCACCTGCCCAAATTCTCCCACACACCTTTCCACGAGGGACTGACCGCCTTGGAGCATGTTTCTCTGTTGCCTCACGAAGTTGTTTACTATTAAGCCAGGATCAAACCAGGTTCCACACACACAGCAACAAGCCAGCTATGTGTGGTCCGAATAGTAATGGAGTCTGACAACCAAACTTTATTGAGGCAGTAAGAAAGATGAGCAACAATACACCCACACAACAACTCACCTGATCACTGATAGCAAACACAGGATCATAAACGATACCATTGCTCCGGCGGACTGCCAGAGACACTTAGTGTCCGGGTCATCTGACAGCAACAGCCAACCATGCAAATGCCTTTTGAATGTGGGTAAGAGTCACGCCACCCCTTGGCTCCACCAGTGGTCATGTGATTTGAGAGAATCATACCTTACATGGCAGTAGCGTGCCCTACACATCATCTTGGATGATGTGGGTGGCATTCTGCCTATGTGATGATGTTGGTCAAGGGACAGGGTGTCAGGGGGCAGGGTGTCACCATGTTAGATAATAGGATCAATCAGCTTATATAAGGACATACATACAAAAACCTTGAAAACCCGTGCAACAAATCTGGATACGTGAATCCCAGAGGAGAAGAGGGAGGTGTAATCCATCATTCTTTCTGCAAGATAGTTCTCACAGAACAGGATCAGCCATGTGCCAGCCCAAGCGCATTGCCATTGCTTTTATCAAAATGCTCCCAGGCACAGCAAAATAGAGGAATAAGCAGTGCAGCAAACTGCAAGAGCTGAAAGCAGCTACTAACAAGCTCTAGACTCTAATATACAGTAAAGTAAGCAAGTTCCACGAGCAGCACAGAAGCCTGCCAATTAACAACTACAGCAGCTATAGCACACTCAGATCAAAACTTTCATTATCTTAGGCCCCATGTTGGGCACAAAAAAAGGACTGTGGTGGGTTGACCCTGGCCAGCAGCCAAACACCCACCCTGCCTCTCACTCACTCCCCTCTCCTCCAGAATGGGGAGAAAATACAAGGAAGAAGAGAAGACTTGTGGATCAAGACAATGACAGTTTAATAGGGAAAGCAAAAGCTGCACAGGAAAGCAAAGAAAAAAGAGGAATTCATTCATTACTTCCCATTGGCAGGCAGATGTTTAGCCATTTCCAAAAAGCATAGTGGTTACTTGGGAAGACAAACGCCATATCCACAAATGTCCCCCCTTCCTCCTCCTTTCCCTGAGCTTTTATTGCTGAGCACAACATCATATGGTATGGAAAATCCCTTTGGTCACTTTGAGACAGCCGTCTTGGCTGTGTCCCCTCCCAACCTCTTGCCCACCCCCAGCCTACTCACTTTGGGCAGGGCAGGAGCAGAGTGGGAAAGAGAGAAAGCCTTGATGCTGTGCAGCACTGTTCAGCAGTAGCCAAAGCATTGATGTGTTATCAACACTGGTTTAGCCACAAATGCAAAGCAGAGCACTATATGAGCTGCTATGAGGAAAGTTAACTCCATCCCAGCCAGACCCAGTACAGAACACTACATTGGAAGTCTTAGTCTTCAAGATATGTTTCAGATGACAAATTTAGCTTTAAATGCATACTGTTTCAATGATTCCAATCATTGCGATTTGCACTATGACAGTTTAGGTGAAAAGTGAGATGGCAAGGCTTCAAAATGTTCAAAATGAACCTAGGATTTCAAGACTGATTTTGTATATACTGCCATAAGACTTCACAACGGTTTACAGACCAGTAAGCAGAATTGCTGCTGTCTTGAAAGAGCTTACTATCCACAGTCTTAAACCTAGAATGAGGCTGAGTGTATGCAGAGAAATATTTAGCATGCTTTCCTTACATAGTAACAGGTTCCTAAAAATATATGCTGCTCAACCCCTTCCAGGTCAGGGTTCACATAAACAGTAGCAGTCCACTTCAGTAGTTTTATTAAGATGTACATCTTCCATTCATAAAATATATTCATTTTTTCTTACTTAAAAAAGCATAAATGGGATGAGCCTAATAACTAGCTTAGAAAGGGATATAGTTCATATAAAACAAGTTCACAAAATTATATTTTCTTTTTGTATGCATTTCTATACAGAAGATCATGTTAATTCCACTGCAGGATTTGTATTTCCTGGATTTTTTTAAGACTTTGTTTTCTCTTAGATTGTTTCTGATACATAGTGCAATTAGACTTCCTAATCATAGAATCATAGAATGGCTTGAGTTGGAAGGGACCTTTAAAGATCATCTAGTTCCAACCCCCCTGCCATGGGCAGGGACATCTTTCACTAGATCATGTTGCTCAAAGCCCTGTCCAACCCGACCTTGAACACTTCCAGGGATGGGGCATCCACAACTTCTCTGGGCAATCTACTCCACTGTCTCAAAATCCCCTACAACCTGACCTTGAACACTGGACTTCTGAGATAAAGACAGTTTAATAGGTAAAGCAAAACCTATGCGCACAAGCAAAGAAAAATAAGGAATTAATTCACTCCTTCCCATTGGCAGACAGATGTTTACTCAGTTTTATTGCTGAGCGTGACATCATATGGTATGGAATATCCCTTTGGTCAGTTGGGGGTCAGCTGTCTCAGCTGTGTCCCCTCCCAACTTCTTGTGCACCCCCAGCCTACTCACTGGCAGGGCAGTGTGAGAAGCAGAGAAGGCCTTGATCCTGTGTAAGCACTGTTCAGCAATAACTAAAACATCTATGTGTTATCATAACTGTTTTCAGCACAAATCCAAAACATATCCACCCGAGGATACTGAGGGAGCTGGCAGAGGAGCTTGCCAAACCACTCTCCATCATTTATCAGCAGTCCTAGTTCAAGGTGACCTTGAACACTTCCAGGGATGGGGCATCCACAACTTCTCTGGGAAACCTGTTTGAGTGTCTCACCATCCTCAGCATAAAAAATTTCTTCCTTGTGTTCCATCTAAATCTACCCTCTTTCAGTTTACAACCATTGCCCCTTGTCCTGTCCCTACAAGCCCTGGTAAAATGTCAGGAACGTGACTGGTTGGTAGTTCCCAGGGTCCTCCTTATTACCCTTTTTAAAAATGGCTGTGATGTTTCCATTTTTCCAGTCACTGGGAAATTTCTTCCTTATATCTAGTCTGAATCTACCCACTTTTAGTTTAAAACCATTACCCCTTGTCTTATCACTACAGGCCCTGCTAAAAAGACTATCCCCATCTTTCTTGTAGGCCCCCTTTAAGTACTGAAAGGCCGCAATAAGGTCTCCCCGCAACCTTCTCTTCTCCAGGCTGAACAACCCCAGCTCTGTCAGCCTTTCCTCATAGTAGAGGTGTTCCATGCCTCTGATCATTTTTGTGGCCTCCTCTGGACCCACTCCAACAGGTCCATGTCCTTCCTGTGCTGAGGACCCCAGAGCTGGACGCAGTGCTCCAGGTGGTGGAGCAGGGAGGGAGCCTCTTCAAAGGAGGGGAGACTTGAAGCACACACAACCCAGCAACTGGACACCATTCTGTGACCATCTGCACAGGTCAAGGGCATTCATCCTACCTGATCTTCAAGGCAGAATGGTGGGCACTCGTCTGAGAGCAAAGGCTACAGCTCTGGCTGGGGGGTCTGCACCATCTACCCCAGCGGTGATCAATCAAAGGGAGAGGCCGCAGTGCAGACCTCAGACTGCAGGAAGTGCCAAGACCTTTCTCCTGGGGCAGGGGCAGGAGGCAGACCTGCCTGCAAAAGGTGTGCCCAGGTGGAGGACCTTCTGCAGCAGGTGGCTGAGCTGCAGGAGGCAGTGAGAAGGCTGCGTAACATCAGGGAGGCTGAGAAGGAATTAGATAGCTGGTTCCAAGTGCAGTCTGCAGTGGACCCACAGCCCATGGCCAAACAGCCAAAAACTCCCCCACCAGCACACACAGAAGGAAGGGGGGGCCAATAATGCAGAAGAATGGAAGCTTGCAATGGCAAGGACCAGCAGGAGGAAGAGACTTCTCCCAAAGCCTGAGGTGCCCTTGCAGAACCGCTTCACCGCTCTGCAGACTGAAGAGGAAAGACTCGATACATCAGGAAAGACGCTGGAGCTCAGTAAGGCAGCCTGATCTGCTCCCCGTATAACAACCAGCGGAACTAAGAAAAGGCAACGGGTGATAGTAGTAGGCAACTCTTTTCTGAGAGGTACGGAAGCACCCATTTGCTGACCTGATGCACTCTCTAGAGAGGTGTGCTGCTTACCGGTGGCTCGTATCAGGGATGTCACTGACAGACTACCAAGCCTCATACAGTCCACTGATTATTATCCGCTGCTGTTGTTTCATGTGGGCACCAATGATACAGCCAGGAGCAGTTTGAGGAGTATCAAGAAGGATTACAGAGCCCTGGGAGTGGCAGTAAGGGACTCTGGAGTGCAGGTAGTTTTTTCATCAGTCCTCCCGGTCAAAGGGAAGGGGTTTGAAAGGGCCAGTCGAATCTGGCAAATCAACAAGTGGTTACAGGACTGGTGCCACAGCCAGGGGTTCAGCTACTTAGACTGTGGGACTCGCTTTGAGAAACCTAGTCTACTGGGGGCTGATGGGGTCCATCTGTCAGAGAAGGGGAAGAGCATTTTCAGTCATAGGCTTGCCAAGCTGGTGAAGAGGGCTTTAAACTAAAGTTGCCGGGGGAGGGGAACCTCAATCCATCCCACTCCTACCAGTTGGATGCCAGTGCCAGCAATAGATGCCCAGAGCCTGGAGAAGGATCACAGGTCAGCAGGAGTGCACCTGAAGAGCAGCACAAAGGAATTCCAGCCAGTAAGTTGGCTTCATCAGGGGCCCAACTTAAATGCCTCTATGCAAATGCACACAGCATGGGGAATAAACAAGAGGAGTTAGAGACGTGTGCACGCCTGCAGGGCTATGACCTTATTGGCATCACGGAGACGTGGTGGGATGGCTCCTACGACTGGAGTGTTGGAATGGAAGGGTACAGGCTCTTTAGGAAGGACAGGCAGGGGAGATGAGGAGGGGGTGTCACCCTCTATGTCAATGACCTGCATGGAGCTCTGCCTGGGGATGGATGAGGAGCTGACCGAGAGCTTATGGGTCAGGATTAAAGGGAGGGCAGGGACAGGTGACATTATAGTGGGGGTCTGCTACAGGCCACCTGACCAGGAAGACCATGCGGATGAGGCCCTCTATAGACAGATAGGAGCAGCCTCACATTCACGAGCCCTGGTCCTCATGGGGGACTTCAACCACCCTGACATCTGTTGGAGGGACAACACGGCGGGGCATAAGCAATCCAGGAGGTTCCTGGAATGCATTGATGATAACTTCCTTCTCCAAGTGATAGAGGAGCCAACGAGGAGAGGTGCTATGCTGGACCTTGTTCTCACCAACAAGGAGGGGCTGGTGGGGAATGTGAAGCTCAAGGGCAGCCTTGGCTGCAGTGACCATGAAATGGTGGAGTTCAAGATCCTTAGGGCAGCGAGGAGGTCGCACAGCAAGCTCACTGCCCTGGACTTCAGGAGAGCAGACTTTGTCCTCTTCAGGGATCTGCTTGGTAGAGTACCATGGGATAAAGCCCTGGAGGGAAGAGGGGCCCAAGAAAGCTGGTTAATATTCAAGGATCACCTCCTCCAAGCTCAGGAGCGATGCATCCCAACAAAGAGGAAGTCAGGCAAAAATTCCAGGAGGCCTGCATGGATGAACAAAGAGCTCCTGGACAAACTCAAGCACAAAAAGGAAGCCTACAGAGGGTGGAAGCAAGGACAGGTAGCCTGGGAGGGATATAGAGAAATTGTCGGAGCAGCCAGGGATCAGGTTAGGAAAGCTAAAGCCCTGATAGAATTAAATCTGGCCAGGGATGTCAAGAGCAACAAGAAAAGCTTCTATAAGTATGTCAGTGATAAAAGGAAGACTAGGGAAAATGTGGGTCCTCTCCGGAAGGAAATGGGGGACCTGGTTACCCAGGATATGGAGAAGGCTGAGGTACTCAATGACTTTTTTGCCTCGGTCTTCACCAGCAAGTGCTCTAGCCACACCACCCAAGTCACAGAATGTAAAGGCAGGGACTGGGAGAATGAAGAACCGCCCACTGTAGGAGAAGATCATGTTTGAGACCATCTAAGGAACCTGAATGTGCACAAGTCCATGGGACCTGATGAGATGCATCCGAGGGTCCTGAGGGAACTGGCAGATGAAGTTGCTAAGCCACTATCCATCATATTTGAAAAGTCGTGGCAGTCCAGTGAAGTTCCTGCTGACTGGAAAAGGGGAAACATAACCCCCATTTTTAAAAAGGGAAAAAAGGAAGACCCGGGAACTACAGGCCAGTCAGCCTCACCTCTGTGCCCGGCAAGATCATGGAGCAGATCCTCCTGGAAGCTATGCTAAGGCACATGGAAAACAAGGAGGTGATAGGTGATTGTCCCTATCACAAAATGGCCTCGTAATTGGCCACTGGTACCTGCAGCTACCAGTGTTGTGGGAGTCAGGGGGGCACAATGCATGATGATTAGCAAATTACTGATAGCATTCAATTTTGAAGACGGTGCCACTGTTACCACAAGGCCATATGTAATGCACTTGCCTGTAGCTCTTATAGGTCGGGATATATTATCCCAAATGGGAGCCAAACTTGTAACCCAGCATTTTTAGGAGCGGCCATGGTTGAGCAGCCCATCTTAAAACTCACCTGGACTACGACAACGCCAGCGTGGGTAGACCAGTGGCCGCTGAAACAGGAGAGGCTGCATATTTTACAAAATTTAGTTAAAGAACAGTTAGAAGCAGGTCACATTGTGCCTTCCACAAGCCCTTGGAACACACCCGTTTTTACCATCCCGAAAAAATCTGGAAAATGGCGATTGTTGCATGATTTACGAGCGGTGAATGCTGTAATGCAAAATATGGGGGCATTACAGCCAGGATTACCCTCCCCTGTGATGATCCCAGAAAATTGGGACTTCCTCATCATTGATTTGAAGGATTGTTTTTTTACTATTCCTTTGCATCCTGAAGATGCAGAAAAATTTGCATTTACAGTACCATCAATCAATAAACAGGAACCGGCAAAAAGATACCATTGGGTGGTACTACCTCAAGGAATGAAAAACTCACCTACTCTGTGTCAAAATTTTGTAGCATGGGCCTTACAACCATTCCGAATGAAACATCCATTTTTACTAGTTTTTCACTATATGGATGATATCTTAATTGCTGGAGAAAAAATGGATGTGGAAGGAACTTTACAAAGGTTAATAGAAACCTTAGAACCGAAAGGTCTTAAAATTGCTCCAGAAAAGGTACAACGACAAAATCCATGGCAATATTTAGGATGGACAATTACTGGGAGCGCAGTCAGACCACAGAAGATCATACTCAAAACAGACATTAAGACGCTCTCAGATGTTCAAAAACTAATGGGAGATTTACAGTGGGTAAGGTCAGTTAGTGGAATAACTAATGATGATCTAGCTCCCTTGATGCCTCTGTTGGGAACCTCAACCAGAGCCGATGAACGACGAAGCCTGACGAAGGAACAAGAGCAGGCATTGGATCACATTATAAAAAAGGTTTTGACAACAGTTGTACAAAGAAAAATTAGTGGTTTGCCTTTGCAATTTTTAATTGTTAACTCATCACCCAACCGAAAACACTTAATAGGACTGATAATCCAAATAGATAGCCCACGCATCAACATTTTAGAGTGGGTATTTTTATCCTATCAGCCAAAAAATACCGTTTGTACACGGATTGAACTATTAGCTAATATGATCATCAAAGGTAGAAGAAGGATTTGTGATCTGACAGGACGAGAACCTGAAAACCTGTTTGTACCTATAGCACAGAATTATTTAGATTGGCTTTTAGCAACATCAGAAATGTTTCAAATCGCTTTAGCCGAATATCCAGGTACTGTAACCAATAACTATCCTTCCACGAAAATTTTGCCGCTTTTACAAAATCAGGACTTTGAAGACATCCCTTATAGATCAGAAGTACCAGTTGAAGGGCTTACAGTATTTACTGATGCTGGTAGAAAATCGAAACGAGCTGCTATTGCTTGGTATGACAATAATCAATGGAATCATCAACTTCTTACAGGTCATACCGCCGACTCTTTACAAACCCTCGAGCTGAGAGCGGTGTTATGGGCCTTTCAACGCTGGCCCGACAAACCTCTAAATGTAATTTCAGATTCGCTCTACGTAGTAGGAACGGTACAGCGCCTAGAACGCGCTATGATCAAATCACTGAAGAATAACACCTTATATATGTTATTAATGCAACTTTTATTTTTATTGAATCAACGCACTAAACACTATTTTGTGACACATATTCGTAGCCATCAATTTGATCAAGGCTTGTCGATTGGAAACAACATAGCCGACAAGTTGGTTGCTACCATCTGGAAAAATCAAAATATTAACCTGTTTGAGCAGGCCCATTTATCTCATGAATTTTTACATCAATCTGCAAAAGTATTGGCGAAACAATTTGATTTAAAACTATCAGATGCCCGAGGCATCGTCCAATCCTGTCCTGCCTGCCAAAAATCAGGATTCGGTTTAGGTCTTGGGGTCAACCCTCGAGGTCTGGGAGCCCTACAATTATGGCAAATGGATGTCACCCACATCACAGAGTTTGGACGGCAAAAATATGTACACGGTAGCATTGATACTTATTCGCATGCAATCTGGGCCACTGCTCAAACAGGGGAAACAGCCAAACATGTTGCAAAACATATGTGTGCAGCCATCGCTGCTTTGGGGATTCCTCAAGAGATAAAAACAGATAATGGCCCTGCATATATCTCTAAAACATTCGAACATTTCTGCCACTTGTGGGGCATTCGCAGAATCACAGGCATACCACACTCTCCTACAGGACAGGCGATCGTAGAACGTGCACGTGCTACGTTAAAATCGCTGTTGCAAAAACAAAAGGGGGGAGAAATAGCCCCTGCTGAACGTCTTGCAAAAGCGATTTACGTTTTAAATTATTTATGGTTAACAGGGGACCGTGAATCTCCTCCAATTGTTATACACCATATGTCATTTCAATCGGGAATACAGAAGATCGATTCAGTATCGGTAAAAGTACGATATCGTGACTTAAAAACCGGAGAATGGAAGGGTCCTGCAGAAATTAAGATGACAGGTCGAGGATATGTTTGTGTTTTGACAGACGAAGGTCCGAGGTGGGTGCCTAGCCGCTGGGTGAAACCATGGAGAGAAGAGTCGGGACCACAACAGGAGTTACCATGATATGTTTTCTCACGTCATTCCTCTCCATCATTGGTAGTGGTCACTCATGGATTTCAGTACAGCCACGTACAAATGTTTGGGTAACTCTAGCTAATAAAACAGGGCAAGATTCAATCTGTTTAGCGGCAGCAAATGCAGGCAACCCATTTATGACATGTTTAGTGGGGACTCCGATTGGCGGTAAAGAGTGGGAGTATGTTTGTAACTCCTCCACCATCAGGCATGCATGCAGAGATATAGCTAACGACGTCAATGATTTTGAATATTAAAAAACAAACCCACAGATCTTGAAGAAGTATTGAAAAATATTCAAAGGATTGTAAGTCAGATTTAGATTTCTGGACAGCAGATAAAACAATTGTAGAAAGACTAGCTCTTTAGGTTTTAATTCATGGTTAGCTGGGTTAGGCATTTCAGGTTGGGGAAAAGATCTAATTATCCATGGGTTTATATTATTAGAAGGTAACTCACAGTCAGTAAATAAGAGGCTATTAAGTTAATAGCTCTGTTGAACAGAAAGGACAAACTACTACTCTGTAGAGAGCATCATAAAATAAGGTTGTTTGTAGCAGATTTTTTACTCTAGAATCTGTAAAGCCATTTGATGGTATATTTCATAACAGCTTGCTTTGTTTTTGGTTTTACAGCTGAATTAAACATCATTGCTCCACTTATCTCTAATTTCTTCTTGGCTTCATATGCCTTGATTAACTTCTCTGTATTCCATGCTTCTCTAGCAAAATCTCCAGGTAGGAACCATATTTTTGGGGTGAAAGTTTAATCTGCAATTTCTAGATGCAGAAATACATTTTATAAGATAGTAAGTTAAATGCCTAGTTTAATTTCGTTATTAAATGTATATTTGACTTTCATGGTGTATCTGAATTACAAGCTTAATATGGTGTATGCTTGAGTCTTCTGAAATTTTGAGGACTAAAAGTGATCCATGCCCAGTAAAGTTTGGGAGCTACTGATTTTGGTCATCTTTGCTGAGAGAACACAAGACAATTCAGTGTTTATTCAGAAACTCTCAAATGGATCTCTGATGATATCTGCCACTGTTGTATCTCCTTTCTGTGATTAAGTTCCTTTAAGGACTATCACCTGAAGAATGCTTTCTTGCTAATTCAGTATCTGGAGTTCAAGACCCACCCTTTTCTCTTCTTTGGATTTATCTCTTAATATGTTTAGCCTTCCAGTGCAGAAGAAACTGGAACTGCAAGGTATTATTGCCATATTTTTATAGCTTTTGTTTAGTGTGGGAGGCTAGTTAGAATAAAGGAAGAAGCCAAATGACAATACTTGTAGAACCAATGGATCTCATGCTCAGTCCTCTATTGGTTCATGATGAAATAATGTCACTAAAAGGTTCTTATCTACTGAACTGGTAAATATCATCATTTTTTTCAGAGTATTTGCATAACTCAGTGTCTGCATAACAGGTATATATGTCTAATACAGTTGTTAATCTTGTGTGTGTTGGGGGGGGTCTTGGGGTTGTGTATTTACCTGATCTTGGATAAACTTGTGACAAATAAGGGTGTAAAATGGCGGCAATCCAGTACTTTGACATATTTGCATTCTGCTAGGATACGCCTGTCCTTTTTCTTTTAATGTGAAAATTTCTGGTCATGTGGAAATGTTAAAAATACACACCTAGAACCAGTTAGTATGTGACAGAGACACTTGATGATAATTCCTGTTATACTACCTTCAAAAGCAAAAATCAACTGTGTAATGCAAGCTATTGCCAAAGGTTCTAGTAGCCTGTTTTAATAGATATATTGGCACGAGCATCTTCAAATTCTCCTCAAGACATGCTTTTAGATATGGAAATGTTCCTAATTTTGCCCTCTATTTAAAAAAGATGCAAATTAATTTCAAATGTGTTGGAAAATTAAAAGCGTAAATGTGTCTAAGTCCTTATTTTGTACATTACTGAAACTGATGTGCATTATAATGAAATGTGATGCAGAGCACTGAGGAAGAAAGATGAACAGCTCTTATCTTCCCTTGGAGCAGCGATTAAATTGTCTTCCTCTCTTCCCTCCCCTATACTATTTTGACTAGGTTGGCATCCTGCTTTCAAATACTACAATATGTGGATTTCTCTTGTTGGAGCTATTCTGTGCTGCATTGTGATGTTTGTCATTAATTGGTGGGCAGCACTTCTAACATATGTCATAGTCCTTGGACTCTATATTTATGTCACTTACAAGAAACCAGGTATGTATAGGGATTTCTTCTGGTTTTGGTGTGGGGAAGAGGGGGGTAGAAGAAGGAAAAGGTCATGTTGTTTAGATAAAAACGAGAACTTAATACTATTTGGATGGCTAGTTCAAACTTCTGTTTCAGACTTTCCAGTTGTAATGAAATGTAATTATGCCTGTATATTCATTGCTGTTGTCTTCTTCCGCTTCCGAGTATATCAAGATCCATCCAAATCAAACATGTTTGCCCTTAGACATAAACATCTGAATGAAAGTTAGAGGGAAAGGTGTATATGAGAAGAGCTTGGGTTGCAGTGCTGAAGGCACCAGAAAAACATGTTTTGACAGTGTTGTGGTTTAACCCCAGCCAGCAACTAAGCACCATACAGCCGCTCACTCACCTTCCCCCCACTCCCCAGTGGGATGGGGGAGAGAATCGGAAAAAAAAAGTAAAACCCATGGGTTGAGATAAAGACAGTTTTAATAGAACAGCAGAGGAAGAGAAAATAATAATAATAATGATAAAAGAATATATAAAACAAGTGATGCACAATGCAATTGCTCACCACCTGCTGACTGACACCCAGTCCATCCCCGAGCAGTGATCACTGCTCCCCGGCCAACTCCTCCAGTTTATATACTGGGCATGATGTCATGTGGTATGCAATAGCCCTTTGGCCAGTCTGGGTCAGCTGTCCTGGCTGTGCCCCCTCCCAGCTTCTTGTGCACCTGGCAGAGCATGGGAAGATGAAAAGTCCTTGACCAGTGTGAGCACTACTTAGCAACAACTAACACATCAGTGTGTTAGCAACATTATTCTCATCCTAAATCCAAACCACAGCACTATAGCAGCTACTAGGAAGAAAATTAACTCTATCCAGCTGAAACCAGGACAGACAGAAAATGAAAGGGGATGCTCCTGTACTCTTCTGAATTGGAAAGGGATTTGTGTAGTGTTTGTGGGTGTTTACAATAAACCATTCCTGTAGCTATGAACAACAATTTATGCACTTTCTTCCTTCCCTTTAAGAACACTATGTGATTATAAATGCAACATGGAGCAGGACTGAGCCAAAAAGTGTTCCTGAAGTTGACAATAAGGAAAAAGCAAAATCCTGTGCTGTGAAGATTATAAAGTACTCTAAATGATAAATTAATTGTAACTAGCAAAATTAGAACATATATGGGAACAACTAGAGAGAATACTAAGACCTTTCATTTCCTCATAAAAATAATATTCTAAAAGGAACTGCATAATCTAGTCTGTCCTCTTTATTGCATCAGAAGTTATTCATTGAAAGTATTTGACTTAGTTTAGACAATACTTTGCAAGGTTACTTTTTCCTTTGCTGTGATGTAGAATAACTAAACATCTCCTTTTCCCCTAAATGTTAATTTTTTTAACTCTGAAGTTGATGGTCTTTGAAATGTTGGAAACAACTCAGTTCCTTCTCTTTTTCCTCTCATTTTCCGCTCCTTTTCCTCTCCTTTTCTTCTCTTTTTCCTCCTTTTTCTTCTTTATTATAAAATATCAAACTGTAACTTCTATTGGACATCTTCTACAGAAATATTATCTTTAAATAGAATTGCCTATTTAGTTGTAGGGTCTTTTAGCCAGTTGGTGTTCACCATTCATTTTATGATCATGTAGTCTTATGTTGAACTACTTTAAATAAAATATTGAAACTTCAGATCTTCCCATAGATGTGAATTGGGGATCCTCAACACAAACTTTGACTTACTTGAATGCACTACAGCATTCTATTCATCTCTCAGGAGTGGAAGATTATGTGAAAAACTTCAGGTAACAGTTAATGATAGTATTAAGGACATAGGAAATGACTTCTGCTATGTAGCCAGTAAGGTAGGGTTGTGATGTTTCCTATCATGGTTTCCATTAAATTGCCTGTTCACCTCCTATGGGTTGTAATAACTTTGAATCACACTATCTTAGCCTCTGGGCATATCTACATTAGCATTTTATTTCTGATCAGGAGTGCATTTCAGAAGCAAGTCTGTTGATGATGCCTATTTACTGCACTTCAGTTTTGTCATGGTTTAACCCCAGCCGGCAACTAAGCACCACGCAGCCGCTTGCTCACTCCCCCCGGTGGGATGGGGGAGAGAATCGGAAGAGTAAAAGTGAGAAAACTCGTGGGTTGAGATAAAGACAGTTTAATAGGCAAAGCAAAACCCCGCATGCAAACAAAGCAAAACAGGGAATTCATTCACTACTTCCCATCGGCAGGCAGGTGTTCAGCCATCCCCAGGAAAGCAGGGCTCCATCATGCATAACAGTTACTTGGGAAGACAAACACCATCACTCCGAATGTCCTCCCCTTCTTTCTTGTTCCCCCAGCTTTATATTGCTGAGCATGACATCATATGGTATGGAATAGCCCTTTGGTCAGTTGGGGGTCAGCTGTCCCGGCTGTGTCCCCTCCCAACTTCTTGTGCGCCCCCAGCCTACTCACTGGTGGGGTGGGGTGAGAAGCACAAAAGGCCTTGGCTCTGTCTAAGCACTGCTCAGCAGGAACTAAAACATCTCTGTATTATCAACACTGTTTTCATCACCAATCCAAAACATAGCCCCATACAAGCTCCTATGAAGAATTTTAACTCTATCTCAGCCAAAACCAGCACAAGTTTGTATCATGGACTGGTGGTCTTGAGGCATGTAAATTGGATTCCTTTTTGAT
Source organism: Platalea leucorodia (assembly GCF_965183815.1). Classification (NCBI taxonomy): domain Eukaryota; kingdom Metazoa; phylum Chordata; class Aves; order Pelecaniformes; family Threskiornithidae; genus Platalea; species Platalea leucorodia. The sequence continues at coordinate 43,062,032 of NC_138859.1, forward strand.
TAAACTGAATTGGAAGATTTGGTCCAAACTGCTATTGGGCATTCAGTCAACGTGATCAGGCTAAAACTGATCTAACCAATATAACATGTATGTTGTGTCCTCAGCACTAGCTGATTCACATTAGGGATATTCTGCTGCACTGCAGTAATGACAAACAGGCTACACTAGCATTCTTCACACAACTGTAGGAGACAACTGATTTTTTCGTTAGCCAGCATGGCTGCCTAAGAAGTGTCCTATTGAAGTAGGTAATTGCCTATTCTATAGTATGTATGCTGCTTTTACAGAATGAGCTATTCTAGAAGAAAGGTGCTTCAAAAAATTTTAACAGAAGGTGTTGATTACTTAAAACTTCCTCTAAATAGATAGAATCATAGATTGAACAGGACTTGACCAGGTGATCTTGTCCAACCATCCACTCAATTGGCTTAGTGCAGAGACATCTGCAAAGTTAGATCCAACTTTGTTAGATCAGGTTGTTCAGGACCACATCCAGTCAAGTTTTGAGTATTTCCAAGGATGGAGATTTTGCAGCTTCTCTGGGCAATCTTTCCAGTGTTAGACCACCCTAATTTTTTTTTCTTAATGTTGGAATGTCCTATGTTATACCTTCAGTTGCCCCTTGTCTTTTTTTTTCTGTGCGCCTCCAGAAAGAGTCTGGCTCCATCTTATCTATAGCCTCCTATTAGATAATTGAAGACAACATTGAGATTCCCTCACTCGCCTTCTTTTCTTAAGACTGAATTACCTTAGCTGTCACACTTGTACATCATGTGCTCTAGCCTCCAAATCTTGGTGACCCTTTTTTGTTGACTCATCTCTTTTCAAATTGGGCAGTTACATCCTACATGCTGCCCATGCCCAGCATAGGGTTTATACTATTGACACTTAATTGAGCAAATCTCTATCATCCCTTGCATCTACAACTCTGAGAAATGTCTTATTCTTTCATAGTCATGCTCAGTGTGTTAGCAAGTGAATCTAGCTACTAAAATCTTCTGTTGTTTACAAAAGGGAATTTGCCTACTTAGAGCATAATTTAAGGAGTGCGTTTGAGGAGAGATTATTGATACAGGTGCCATTTACTGTCGAGGTTAAGTCCAGAATACAGAACATGGCTGTGATGGAGTATTTTTCAAAGAAAAGATTGATAGTGTTGCCTGTCATTTGGGGAAAATACACCAGTTCTGCCCCCTAGCCTCTCTTGGAGGTGACTAAAATTTTCTTAACCAAGTATAGGATAGGTACTCACAATGTCTGTGTTGCATAGATACAGACAGTTGAAATAAGATGTCAGCCAATTGTGATAGGTATCAGCACAACCTCAATGAATATTATAGTAAAACTGTAAATTACCAATGTATTAATATGATTATTAATGAACTTTCCACTTCTGAAGAGCTGGCTGTTGTAGGCATAAAATGCAAAACTTCAAGTCTAATTATGAAATGACTGTTCTTTCTGAAGTTCTAAGACTATGTGGCATTCTAATTCCTCATTATTTACAAACATCCTACTATTACATCCAGTCACATTGTTAATGGGGGAAAAAACAGCCTGACTTAAGAAAAAAAAGAATCTCTGCTCCAATGCCTGGAATACCTCCTTCCTTTCCTTCTTCACCGACCTTGATATCTGCAGGATTGTTTCTCTCACATTTTTTCTCACTCCTCTCTCTGACAGCTGCTGTGCAGTGTTTTTTTACCCTTTGTTAACTATGTTATCACAGAGGCACCACCAGCTTCACTCATTGGCTCATCTTTGGGCTGCAGTGGGTCTCTGTTTTGGAGCTGACTGCAACTGGCTCTGTCCAACATGGGGGCAGCCCCTGTTCCCTTCTCACAGAGGCCACCCCTGCAGCCCCTCCTGCTACCAAAACCTTGCCACATAAATCCAACACAACAGCTTTTTGAGTTGTAAACTTCTCTAATCATTTTCCAGAGGAAATATAGATCTCCACATAAACCAGTTAAAAGTACACTGGCTTTAGGAGTACTTTTTTGTTACTCTTTTTAGACTGACACCGATTTCTAACCTATGGCAAAAAATGTTTTGAATTTTAGAGGTACATGCTAAAACTAACTGGTTCTAGTATGGAAAATGAACTGCAGCTGTTATAAGGATTAAGATAGATGGACAAATGACTTTTAGTTATTCTTATGGTTTAAAAAAAGAAATCTTCTGAAATGAATGAGACGATACTTCAACTTTCAAAATTTATTATAAAGATCAATTAATAATGAATTAATGGATGAATAATGAATTAATAATGAATAACATTTCACTTACAATTGTTTGGCTGTGCCTTCTGAATGATAGTGATAAAACCATATGATTCCAATTCTTCTGTTGGACAGAGAAGAATCTAAGCCAGAACATGTAAAAGGATGTGACTTAAAAGATGGGGGAAGAAATTTATCCATCTGACTTAGTCTTGTCTAAATTCTGTTTCTGATCTTTTAAAATGTGTAAATATTCAGACTTAGTGGGATTATTGATTTTTGAACCAATTAATTAATCATAAGTATGCTGACAATTGTGAAAGAATGATCTTTTCCTAATTTAACATAATCTTCTAAAAGCAGATGAGGATATTACCTCTCCTATGAGGATTACAGTCTCGTGGCCAATATTTTGGAGACACCTCTCTTTGTAAAAAGTAAGTAAACAGAACTTCAGAGGAAATGACTTCTAACCTTTTTTCCCCCTCTCTTCACAATTCTAGATCTCAGTGCTTAATTATGACAGGTGCTTAATTATGACAGGTGCTTAATTATGACAGGTTCAACACTTTGAACATTTCTCATCAAGTCTTATTACTTTTAAAGAAAAGCATTTAATGAGTGAAATCTTGTGGGATTTCTGTCTGGGGAAAGGACATGGGATTTGTCTGAATTATAGTTGCTTGTAATGAGGTATCTATATTTAAAGTGTTGATGATTAATGGCTAATGCAAACTGTATGATATAAAGTTCATATTTTTTCTCTTTTAAATCTTGGGTTTTCTGCCCTTCCTTTTACTCAGACTTTTACTCAGACATTTATTCAGGCTTATTGCTTGTTTCTACAATAATGAAGTTTCTCTTAATTTCTTTTTTTAAAGGACTTAGTTCCTTCCCCCATTAGATATAATGGAAATAAGCACATTAAACTCTTATCTAATTTGATTCTGAATTAAAATTTCATATCTTTTTTTAATCCCCAAATGTTTTGGAACACTTCAGAAATGTGTAGTCTGCAGATCAAGGAGATATACTTGAAATAAATCCCATTTTTGATGGGAGGAATCAAAATTTAGATTTCCCAGTGTATCTTGTCATCATCTCTGCAGAACTCAACTGACTTGTTCATGTTTTATATAGGAGAGAGAGAAAAGGGAACAAATAACCTTTTTGTATGTTGCTAGCCGCCAGGTGCCCAACAAGCAGTTCTATCACTCCCCCTCCTCAACAGGACAGGGGGAGAAAATACAAAGAGAAGCACGTGGCTTGAGATAAGGACAGGGAGATCACTCACCAATTATCATAATGGGCAAAACAGACTTGACTTGGGGAAGATTAATTTATTGCCAATTAATAACAATAGGATTAATAACAATAGGAATAGGATAATGTGAAAAGAGAACAAAACTAAAAACACCTTCACCCCACTCCCACCTTCTTCCCAGGCTTATTTTCACTCCCAATTCTATCTTCTCCCCACGAGTGGCAAGGGGGGATGGGGAATGGGGGTTGCAGTCAGTTCATAACTCTTCATCTCTGCTGCTCCTTCTTCCTCATGCTCTTTCCCTGCTCCAGTGTGGGTCCTTCCCACAGGCTGCAGTTCTTCACGAACTGCTCCAGTGTGGGTCCCCCACAGGGTCACAGGTCTTGCCTGAAAGCATGCTTTTGCGTGGGCTCCTCTCTACAGGCCGCAGTTCCTGCCAGGAGCCTGCTCCAGCATGGGCTCTCCATGGGCTGCAGCTTCCTTCAGGGCACATCCACTTGCTCTGGCGTGGGGTCCCCTACAGGCTGCAGGTGGATATCTGCTCCACTGTGGTCCTCTGCGGGCTGCATGGGGACAACCTGTGTCACCATGGTTTTCACCACGGGCTGCATGGGAATCTCTGCTCCGGTGCCTGGAGCACCTCCTCCCCCTCCTTCTTCACTGACCTTGGTGTCTGCAGGGTTGTTTCTCTCACATATTCTGACTCCTCTCTCCCAGCTGCTGTTTCACAGCATTTTTTATCCTTTCTTAAACATGTTATCCCAGAGGCACTACCACTGTCTCTGATTGGCTCAGCTTTGGCCATCAGCCATTCTGTCTTGGAGCTGACTAGAACTGGCTCTGTCTGACATGGGGGCAGCTTCTGGTGTCTTCTCACAGAAGCCACCCTTGCAACCTTCCTGCTACCAAAAACCTTGCCACAGAAACCCAATACAGCCTGACATCTATAAGAAGTATACCCTACCTTTAGCAACAGAACTTGGTTTTATATATATACAACTATCTGTATTTGTAAGCTGTATGTACTTGCTTCCTAATGACTTAATATGTTACTGAAAGAAAGTAAAGAAGCTACCAAATTGATATCAAGTACTTAAGACCCAAGTCTACAAATTAAGAAAATAATTTAGCAACAGTTGCATGATCCAATAACGCTATGTTATGTATTTTTTCCCCTCACCTCAGCAGCTTAGAGACCTCAACAGCAGTCTGTTCTAAATTTGGAAAGGTTTTGTATTTTCAATGTAGAAGACTTGGTTGCACTTCGTAGGTAGTTGTCTTAAGCCGATTAGCATAATTTTAGTTGAATTTCAAGCAGAATCATGAAGGAAGCCTGTAAACTTTGTTGGCAACTGTCTACTGAATTGATAATGTATAATTTGTTTGTAGCCTGCTCCATGCAGTGTGGCTACAATGAGGAAGACTGCTTGTGACATGCAGCTCTTGCTGTGTAGGTGGCACCCTGTGGAAAGAGGGCATGGCTTTTCCTTCCCTGGAAATATACAAGGGTGTTAGGATTTAGAGGGAGGCAGAGAACTTCTTGCTGTGTGCAAGAGGGTAAGAGGGATACTGCTGAGAAGACTGGGAAAGCATAACTCCAAGGTGTCAGAAAAGTCTTATTGGTATCCACTGGGGTCTGTGTTGAGTTTGCTTCAACTCAACCATCAAGTAGCTCAAAGCTAAGCCTGGAAGAAAACTTGCTGGTCTGGGCCATGGCTGGGGCCTTGTCTAAGGCTCATCTTCCACTTGGGGTTAGGGTTTATATTTTTTCTCCTTTTGCATGGAAAATGTTGCACCAATCCCCCCCCCCCAATATTTTTAAACAAAAAACAGGGTCTTGATGTCAGATAGAATTAGTAGTGTGACTCTGTTAATATAATAGCAGAGAATGTGATACCTTTACTACACATTTCATACTTAAGGCATCTTGTCAGCAGTAGGGTTCCATTAGCAACACTTGAAAAACTTTTTCTCTATACAGATGTTTAGTTAATGTTATTCTGGTATCAGTAGTTGTTTTTTGTAGTTAGTGTTTCTTCTATTAAAGTCTGTCTTTTTTTTTTTTTTCCCCTAGAGGCTTTTCCTTTTGATCAAAGGAGGGAAATTTTTGCTAAAATGAGAAACATTTCTAGCCCGTGTTTCTGTTTAGCTCTTAGTTTTTTCAAATTCTATTTATGCCAGAGGTACTGTGCCTTGATATTTTTACATGTTTAAAAGATGCACATAATATAAACATGAAGTTTGTACTTTCTCAGTAGTAACTAGCTCTGTTTTATGTTTAGCCTATGGTAATGCAATAGACACCAAAAATCTGGGAAGGAAGTAGCAGGAATCTAAAGCTGTTTTCAAAGGAGGAGCCTCTTTGTACTTTGAATCAGTTGATATAAGTTTTTGTTGTTTTCCATAGCATGGCAGTTGTAGTATAGTTTAACCAACTGTGAACTTTGCCAGTATAGTCACGTATCTCTGTCTGATACCATTTGGAACAAATAAGTGGTTTATAACGTGTTTCTTTGCTTCCTCAAAGAAGAGAGACTGTCATTCCAAGAAAAATCTCCATGTTCCAAGGATGTCATAGTAAAAGTGGATTATAGCAAGAAGGCTGAGACAGATGCTTTCTATAGCTTTTGTTCCGTCATCTAGTGAATAAACTCCTGTTCTACATAAAGGTAACTTTCTAGTTAGCAATGAAACTTGAATTCTCACTCTTTCTCTCTCTGGTTCTGTTTTCATTCCCTCCCCCACCTTCCCCCAAGAAATTAGATAGGGTTGGGGTTTTTTTTGTCTGGGGAACAGAAGTGTCTCATGCTTTTCTAGCCATTGATGTCTAATTGTTTGAGTATTTTGTTTTAGAATTTACCAGTACATAAAATAAATCTTTGAGCTCTAGGCCTCTAAATAAAATAGTTGGTAGACTACAAGCTACAACAGTGTTTTTTGGTTTTTTTGGTTGTTTTTTTTTGTTTTAAATAGTTAATGAGACTGAGTGAGAAGCAGGCCACAAAGCTATATATTAAAAGTGCTGCTAAATTTATGAAGGGTTCTTTACCTCAGACTAGAATATTTTATTATATGCATATTAACAGACACAAATAATTCAGGATACTTTGACATTAACTGACTTTCAAGCTTTTTCCTTAAAAAGAGGAAGTGACTTTAGAGTTAAGTGAGAAATGTTTGGATTTGGTTCTTGGGTTTGTTTCTTTTTAAGTACAAGTCATTCTTAGGACACTGTGTTTTTTCATATGAAAAACCATTTCATTCTACATCTTTATTTTCTATGTTTTTTTAATATAAAATAGTTGTGTTTTCATTAACATCACAAAGGAAAATAACCTTTTCATTTTGTATATTTAAACATGTTCCAGAGGACGAGGAGGATGGAGGATGGAAAGACTCATATTTTATATGGGTCTCATATTTTACTGGATCACTACTTGATTTAGGAGTAAGGGAAGGATTATCTAGTGGTATACTCTCAAGTGTTGTATCAGTCTATTCAATACATCTTCTGAAGCCATAGTTGTTGCTATAGTATTTGGAATTGTTCAGTAGCTTACAAAGCAAGGGATAATATAGCCAGTCAGTGAGATTAATGTCTGAAATAATGTGAAGTAGTTGTTCAAATAGTATGAATAGAGATGAATTAAGATGAATTAAGCAGCTCTTGGTTTATTTTAGGCTTTTTTGAGAGTTAAGCAAATACTTTTGCCTCAACTAAAATACATCCAACTCTTTTGACATTTACTTCATAATTTTAACACCTATAAGCTGTTATTTTTTAATAATGGAAAGTGAGATTTCAGCTTGAAGTTTGGAAGAAATCCCAGTATGCAGTATAGTAGTGTAATAATTTAAATCAGTCACAGATGTACTCTGAATTTAAAAATTCCTAATAAGGTAAGGACTGAGATGAATATCAAACTCTTGTTTCTTGTTCAAATTCAGATTTAAACTAAGGGAAATGAGTTTTTTTCTATAGTTCTTTTATATATTTATATATATATTAAACTAATTGAAAATGCCATTGTAGTCTTGTTCTAGTAAGTATCTATACAGTAGATGCGATAGCTGTCTTGGTTACACAAAATTAGTCTATATTGTGCTTCAGAGCCTTGCACATGCAAAACAGTACTTTCTACAAAAGACAGAATTCCAACAGTTAGAGCTAGCTCTTCTTTTGACCACATACTTAAAGAAAAATGGATTTAAGGAATGAAGAACAGTGCTTAGGAGGTGGTTCTTATTTATAAATGAGAGTCTACATGTTTTTCAGGGGAGTAAGATTTTTGTCATGCAAGAAGTAGCAACAGCACATGATCTAATGCTCTGAAGTATGTATGTGATATTCGTTAAATTGTTCAGGCAAATGACTATATATAAAGATATTGCAAATCATTTATTTGTCAAATGTCTGCTAGATCACTTGGAGGTTTAAATCTGTAGCCGCTGAACTTGTGAGTTTGTGAACTCCCTAAATATGGCTTAGTACATATCTATTCAATCAAAATTTGGAGTCTAGAAAAAGAAAATTTCAAAACTACTTCTATTTCAACTTACAGATCTCACAAAATATTGATATTAAGATGTTGCATTTGGATTTTGGGGTTATTAAGCAAAAACATTCAAAAATAACCTGCCATTATATATTTTTTCCAGACTCAAAGGGCCCATCTTCTCCTTTAAATTTGGCTGACCAAATACTTCTTGATGCTAGTACCCAGTTTCAGAAGAAACAAGGCAAAAGCAATATTGATGTCTGGTGGCTCTTTGATGATGGAGGTAATGTACTTTGTACTTTATCAACAAGTGTTTGGAAAACAATATTGAAGTGATTTTGAATTAATTGTTGATAGATATCTTTCAGTCAGTTCATATATAGATTACAAAGTTGTACTATTAAACTCTCTTCTTAGAAGATGCTATGTTTTCTGATATGTTCCTAAACTCTGGTCAAAATGCAGGTTTGACACTGTTGATTCCTTATCTTCTTACAACCAAGAAAAAGTGGAAAGACTGTAAGATCAGAGTGTTCATTGGTGGAAAAATAAACAGGATTCTTCATTACAGAAGAGCATAAGTTTACCTCTAAAAATTTCGTTTCAAATGCTAACAGAACGTGGTATACACTAGATGACTTTCTCTTACTAGTAGCCTTCTTTCAATTGTTCTTTAACAGAGGTTTAATTATACTCTGTTCTCCCTCCACCAGAACAGTTCCATTCCCCCAAATTATGTTGAATGAGATACCTCAGGTTACACTAATTTTTCTGTAATGTTGTCTGGCACTAATGTTTTCTCTGTTCCTCAAATATTTTCTGGGGTTGGCTTTAAGGGAGGGCTCTTCTCTTATGCTTTTAAAAATGTATTTTCCAAAGTATGTTGATCTATAGCAGTATGCCAGGTTTGTATAATAGTTCTGTTCAAACAGGGATTTCTTTCCCCTTTACTTCTATCACACTTGGGGGAGTGTTTGTTTTTGTTTTCAAACTAGTGTTTTTAGTACCAAGTGCCTGACTATTTACCCTGTAAATTATAAAAGATGTGCTCACTGTATAAAGGCTTGTTTTTTCTGATGCAGGATGGCTACTTTGCTCAGCAAATTTCGGATAGATTTCTTAGACATCATGGTCCTTGGAGATATTAATACTAAGCCAAAGATAGAAAAGTAAGTCTCAAATACCGCCCCCCCCCCCCCCCAACCTGGTTGTTAGGTGAAATCTTCATTTCTTTCATGAATTTAGAATATTTTGTTCTTAAGAATTTTGATAAAGTAGGTCCTATAACATACAGAGTTTCAGAAAAATGCAGGAAATTAACTAAGCTATAACTTTTTTTACAAGAGTCTAGAACTTTGTGTTTTATAACTTTTTTTAACCTTTGGTCTTTAGACTGTGTGGTGGGTTGACCTTGGACTGCAGCCAGACCCCCACCAAGCTGTGCTCTCACTCCCCCTTGTCAACAGGACAGGGGGAGAAAATAAGATAAAAAAGCTCATGGGTTGATATAAGGACAGGGAGATCATTCACCAATTACTGTCACAGGCAAAACAAACTTGACTTGGGGAAAATTAATTTATTGACAATTAAAATAGATTTGGATAGTGAGAAACAAAGGCAAAAATTCAAACAACACATTCCCCACCCCCTTTTGCCCCCAGGCTCACCTTCACTCCCAGCTCCTCTACCCCCTGTCGCGAATGGGTGAGGGGTGATTTATAATGCTTAAGGAATCACTGACAGAGGTATTAGCAAAAGTGGTTTTAATATGATGTTGTGAAAGTGTGACTTAACAAAGTTCGATGGCAAGGTTCACTCTAATTACTGCATGGAAAAATCATACAAAGGGAAATTGAGTTACACTCGAGTTAGAATGATTTACAGGGAGACTGAAGATGCAGAGAGTAAGGAGGACCCTCCCATTGAGTCACAAGGTTCAGAAAGGACCCCCTTGCTTTCTAAACTCCTTCCTCAGACAGGAGTCTAGGTGCAGCTGGATCCAATCCTAGTCTCAGACTTGGACAACGGTTTATATCTAAAGGATTATATATGCAAAGCTTATATGTTTCATTAGCATCAATTTAGCATGCAATCAAAGTTACCAAGAAAAAAAAAAAGGTTATGTATTATATCAGTTGCTTTCCAAAGATCTGTCATTGGAAAAAGGTCTCTCTGCCTCGAGGAGCAGCCTTGAGAGGTGTCCGGGGGGGGGAGGATCACCACCATGCAGCCTCATTGCAGGGGGAGCTCCAAAAAAATGCTCACTTAGGCTGTCATATTTATAGGATAAAGTGGTTGACTTGTAGTCAAAATACAAGAGATAGAAAAGGTATGCAGGAGATTCCTTGTACCCACAACTTCCTTTGTTGTTTCCTCGATTAAGGAGTCACTCTGTTCCTTTGTGGGTTTGCAGAAAACAGGTTAAAAATAGAGGAATTCACGGCCTATCTACAGCATCTGCCAGAGTCTGCCAGCATCTGCCACAACTCTGGCAGAGTCGTGGATCAAGATAATGACAGTTTAATAGGGAAAGCAAAAGCTGCGCATGCAAGCAAAGCAAAAAGAGAAATTCATTCACTATTTCCCATTGGCAGGCAGATGTCCAGCTACTTCCTGGGAAGCAGGGCCTCAACATGCATAACCATTGCTTGGGAAGACAAACACCATAATCATGAGCGTCCCCCCTTCCTCCTCCTTTCCTCGAGCTTTTATTGCTGAGTGCGATGTCATGTGGTATAGCATATCCCTTTGGTCAATTTGGGTCACCTGTCCCAGGTATGTCCCCTCCCAACCTCTTGCCCACCCCCAGGCTATTCAGCCTGACTTCTGGGGGGGGGCTTGACACTGTGGAAGCACTGTTCAGCTGTTGCCAAAACATTGGTGTGCTATCAACAGTTTTGGTCACAAATGCAAAGCACAGCACCATACAGGCTGCTATGAAGTAAGTTAACTCCATCCCATCCAGACCCAGTACAGACTGTAATGTTAGATTTAGAAAACATCCAGTTAGAAAAATCCAATTTGTCTGGAGCAATCTTCTCTAAAAAGAAGAGGAATGCTCACAATAGTTTTAAGTGGTCTTAATCTTACTTGGATGTTTAGCTTAAGGTAATGAAGTTTCATCTTTAAGTAGCCTGTTGTATTGTGTGGGGTGTTGTTCTTGTGAGGGGTTTTGTTTTTTGGTTTTTGTTTTTTGGTTTTTTTTTTAAATTAGCTTGGACTTTAAAGTTGCAACTTTTAAGCTGTGTGGGAATTGTCATACGTGTTATATTTCTGATTGTTTTTTCAAGTTTAAACAATAGTAATTGTAGAAGGCTTTCAGTACTGGCTGTGGGGTTTTTGCATAGTAGAATGTGTCTATAAGATCTAAGAATATCAATATGCCCAAGGATCACCTTTCCCCTTCAAATCATCTTTAGTGTGTTGAAGTGAAAATATTGATCTGAATAATTTGAGTTGTCATGCAAATTAGGAAATACCTGTTTACAACTAATATAAATGCTAATATGTACTCTTTTACACCCTGCTTTTTACTCACCTTTTCTTAAACATATAGAATATATCAAGTAACTAAAATGGTAGAGTACTTCTGGCACTCTGGTGCGTTTTGGATGCCTTTGCTCCTGTGATAGGGGCCTGCTACTGTAAAATGCCTAAAATTATAGGTAGCACTCATTTCTGTGCATTAAAAACTTGAGATTGTAGAATTACATGGGTCACATTTCATGGAAGTGATCCATGAGTTATTTCTTCTGAGAGCACTTTTACGATCTCTGTGGCATAATTCTCCAAAATGTATCCAAAACCTTTTTAAGAAATCTAGTTGGAGTTAACAATAGCTGTAAATTAAGTAGATAAAAGATGCTTCTTTTTTTTTTAACAGTTGCTTTGCTGTATAATAGAATATTGTTAACACTTCTCCTTTTTCTTCTGCCAAAACACAGCAGCAGATTACATTTGGTGTTTTTCACTCTTGATGAAAGTGAAGTCATTGTATCAACTAACTTCAGTAAAGAACATTGTTAAGGCTAAGGGTAGAAAAAAAATGCATATTCTTTACAGAATCATAGAATCGTCAAGGTTGGAAAAGACCCTTAAGATCATCAAGTCCGACCGTCAACCTATCACTGCCAAGTCCACCACTAAACCATGTCCCTAAGCACCACATCTACACGGCTTTTAAATACCTCCAGGGATGGGGACTCAAGCACTTCCCTGGGCAGCCTGTTCCAATGCCTGACTGCCCTTTCGGTGAAGAAGTTTTTCCTAATATCCAACCTAAACTTCCCCTGGCGCAGCTTGAGGCCGTTCCCTCTCGTCCTATCGCTTGTTCCTGGGGAGAAGAGACCGACCCCCACCTCGCTACAGCCTCCTTTCAGGCAGTTGTAGAGAGCAATAAGGTCGCCCCTCAGCCTCCTCTTCTCCAGGCTAAACCACCCCAGCTCCCTCAGCCTCTCCTCATAAGACTTGTGCTCTAGACCCTTCACCAACTTCGTTGTCCTCCTCTGGCCACGCTCCAGCACCTTGATGTCCTTCTTGGAGTGAGGGGCCCAACACTGAACACAGGACTCGAGGTGCGGCCTCACCAGTGCTGAGTACAGGGGCACCATCACCTCCCTGGTCCTGCTGGCCACACTATTCCTGATACAAGCCAGGATGCCATTGGCCCTCTATATATAATGTGGAGGTTTTCTAGAGGGGCAGGAATGCCTCAGTTTGAAAATGGGCATGGGGGAAGTGTTTAACTACATGGAAGGTAGCATGTTACATATACTGATATTGCAATATATATTAAGAGGATTTACTTACTTTTTTAAAAAAAGCCTTCCACATTGTTTAATTTGAATCCACAAAAGACTGGCAATGCTTTGTGTTCTTTATAAAAAAAAATTCAAATACCATCAAAATCTAATTATTTCATTGGAAATAAGGCATACATTTCAGTCTGTTCCACTAAAATCTTAATATTGATTACTTTTTCACCTCTCACATATTTCGCATATTGGGGCAATTCAAAGACAAGTTACCTTTCCTAATCCATGGCAGCCTTTTTTTGCTATTCAAATATCATAATGTGGGTTGAGAAATTAGGCTGAGATCAGCTTATCTTAGAAAGAGAAATGAATGCCTCTTTCTCCTTCTATTTTTTTTCTTTCAAAGTCATTTTGCTAATATCCAAGTAATTTGAGAATACACTTGACATCCTAGAGAATGCAACAGGAAGACTGTAGACAAGATGGCTCTGGTTATTTGTACTTGAACATGTTTCTTAAACTGTACTGGAAAAATTTAAAAGGAAAAAAAAAATATCAAAGCCAAAATCTTAACAGCACTAACATGAGACCTTGATAGCTAGTTTTTTTGGTGGAGGGTTTGGGTGTTTTTTTTTTTTATGATGTGGCATGTTAAACTTCTCTTTCAAACTTAATTCTGAATAAATCATTGTTAGTTGCTATATACTTTCTAAGCTAGTACTCTTCAACTTTGAAGTGTGGTGGGTTGATCTTGTCTGTCTGCCAGGTGCCCACCAAGCCACTCTATCACTCCCCCTCCTTTCTCGGGGGGGGGGGGGGGGGGGGGGATACGACAAAAAGCTCATGGGTTGAGATAAAGATAGGGAGATCACTCACCAATTATCATCATGGGTAAAACAGACTCGACTTGGGGAAGATTAATTTAATTTAATGCCAATTAATAACAGAGTAGGATAGTGAGAAATGAGAACAAAACTAAAAACACCTTCCCCCCACCCCCACCTTCTTCCCAGGCTCAGCTGTGCTCCTGACTCTTCTACCTCCTCCCCCCAAGTGGCACAGGGGGATGGGGAATGGGGATTGCAGTTAGTTCATAATGTTTTGTCTCTGCTGCTCCTTCCTCCTCCATGCTCTTCCCCCGCTCCAGTGTGGGGTCCCACCTACGGGCTGCAGTTCTTCACGAACTGCTCCAGCATGGGTCCTTTCCATAGGGTGAAGTCCTTCAAGAACGGACTGCTCCAGCGTGGGCTCTCCACAGGCTGCAGCTTCCTTCAGGGCATATCCACCTGCTCCGGTGTGGGGTCCTCCACGGGCTGCAGGTGGATATCTGCTCCACCGTGGACCTCCATGGGCTGTAGAGGGACAGCCTGCCTCACCATGGGCTTCCCCACGGGCTGCAGGGGAATCTCTGCTCCGGTGCCTGGAGCACCTCCTCCCCCTCCTTCTTCACTGACCTTGGTGTCTGCAGGGTTGTTCCTCTCACATATTCTCACTCCTCTTTCCCATAGCATGAAAGTTGTTGCTGATGTACAGACTTGTACCATATCTGTTTTAATATGGCTATTCTTTTAATTGTTCCAGTATTGCAGCTTTTGAAGAAATGATAGAGCCATTCAGACTTCACAAAGATGATAAAGAACAAGAAGTTGCAGATAAAATGAAGGAGAGTGAACCTTGGAGGATAACAGATAATGAGCTTTACAGAACAAAGGTGCTGTATTCTTTAAACAGTTATGTTAAATGTTGTTGATTTTTTTCCCCCTCCTCCTACTGGCATTTGTGGATATAATTAATGAGCTGATTCTTGTTATTCTCTTCCATAGATGCTTTTATGAATAACTGGTGGAAAGCAGCATCTTTATAGTTAATGAACTAGTTAATTCCTTACTATTCCCAATGTTCACAAACAACCCCAAAACTTTTCAGTGAGATACTTGAAGCAATTCATTCTTTTGTCTGCTGATAGCTTGTTTCTGCAGACACTAGCCAGCAGGCTAACAAGACTTCAGCTGACCTGAGGACAACAGAACTATAAGAAATGGCTAACTCCAAATGTTTGCTGCAACAAGCACTATAGGTGATGTGAAAGAGAAAACTGAAAATGACTGTATGAATACAAGTTTAAGAAAGAAGTCATCAGTAGCAGAATGGTGGGGAGCTGCTTAAGATGCTAAGCAAGGATACAGTAGTATAAAAAGGAGGTCCATTATGGAGAGATGCTTGCCAAACAAAGGTGGGGCTTCTGTAACACTGGCTTGCTACTAGCTTACAGGAAACAGCTAAACAAACCTTGGAGAGAGTTTAGGGGGCTCTTGCTTCCAGCAACTGTGAAGGATGATATCATTAGTAGCGGGACTATCTTAAAATTAGCTTTTGTAGTACTTGGCTTATTTGCATGTTTCTAAGCTTACCAATTTTTATATGAGAGTATATGCTTTCTATAAATGACACATACCAATTGATCACAACTGGTTTTTGTTTCTTGATTAATTTTTTTTCTAGTTTATATATAAAAATAAAAGATCTTCCTAAACAAGTTTCATCTTAAATACAGACTTATCATCAGATTAGGCTAAATGAGTTGCTGAAAGAACATTCAAGTACAGCTAACATAATTGTTATGTAAGTAAATAATTTTTATGGTTATTCTAATTGATATAGTACTGTAATTTGAACTATAAATATATGTAAATACAGGTTAGGAAGAAGACTGTGCCTTGGCATTAAAGCATAGAAATACTCGAGCAAGTTTCAGTACTGGAAGTAATTATTGATGCATAAAAAAATGGCCTATGTAGTTTCATGATTTTGATATGTTACTTCAGATGACTACCTCCACATCTGCAGTGCGGCTTGAGATTCTCACATTCTTTCCCCTCTTGCATGCCAACTATTCCCTCCTCTTTCACATTCTTCCTTTCAACTCTGTTTTTTCTGGGAAATCTCACTAGATAAAGGTACTTTTGATCAACATTATTTGCATGGAATTACTTTTGTTGTAAACAATCAGAATGCAGATTGTAGCTTCTTCACCATGTTTTTCTTTAGGAGCCTGCTTCAGAGCTCCATGAAGTAGTACCACAAATGGAGTTTGAGCTAGCAAACGTGACACCCCTCTACAAGAAGGGTCGGAAGGAGGATCCGGGGAACTACAGGCCTGTCAGCCTGACCTCGGTGCCGGGAAAAGTCATGGAACAGATCATCTTGAGTGCCATTACATGGCACGTGCGGGAAAATGGGCGGATCAGGCTCAGCCAGCATGGGTTTATGAAAGGGAGGTCCTGCTTCACTAACCTGGTCTCCTTCTGTGACAAGGTGACCCGCTTGGTGGATGAGGGGAAGGCTGTGGATGTTGTCTACCTGGACTTTAGTAAGGCCTTTGACACTGTCTCCCACAGCATTCTCCTGGAGAAGCTGGCTGCTCACGGCTTGGATAAGTGCACTCTGCGCTGGGTTAAAAACTGGCTGGACGGCCGAGCCCAGAGAGGGGTGGTGAATGGAGTCAAATCCAGTTGGCGGCCGGTCACGAGTGGTGTTCCCCAGGGCTCAGTACTGGGGCCGGTCCTGTTCAATATCTTCGTTGATGATCTGGACGAGGGGATTGAGTGCACCCTCAGTAAGCCTGCAGATGACACCAAGTTGGGTGGAAGTGTCGATCTGCTAGAGGGCAGGAAGGCCCTGCAGAGGGACCTGGCCAGGCTGGATCGTTGGGCCGAGGCCAACTGTATGAGGTTCAACAAGGCTCAGTGCCGGGTCCTGCACTTGGGTCACAACAACCCCATGCAACGCTACAGGCTGGGGGAGGAGTGGCTGGAGAGCTGCCTGGCAGAAAAGGACCTGGGGGTGTTGGTCGACAGCCGCATGAACATGAGCCAGCAGTGTGCTCAGGTGGCCAAGAGGGCCAATGGCATCCTGGCTTGTATCAGGAATAGTGTGGCCAGCAGGACCAGGGAGGTGATGGTGCCCCTGTACTCGGCACTGGTGAGGCCGCACCTCGAGTACTGTGTTCACTTTTGGGCCCCTCACTCCAAGAAGGACATGGAGGTGCTGGAGTGTGTCCAAAGAAGGGCAATGAAGCTGGTGAAGGGTCTAGAGCACAAGTCTTATGAGGAACGGCTGAGGGAGCTGGGGTGGTTTAGTCTGGAGAAGAGGAGGCTGAGGGGCGACCTTATTGCTCTCTACAACTGCCTGAAAGGAGGTTTTAGTGAGGTGGGGGTCGGTCTCTTCTCCCTAGTAACAAGTGATAGGACGAGAGGAGCCTCAAGCTGCGCCAGGGGAGGTTTAGGTTAGATATTAGGAAAAACTTCTTCACGGAGAGAGTGGTCAAGCATTGGAACAGGCTGCCCAGGGAAGGGGTTGAGTCTCCATCCCTGGAGGTATTTAAAGAACGGATAGATGTGGTGCTCGAGGACATGGTACAGATGGACTTGGCAGTGCTGGGTTAACAGTTGGACTCGATGATCTTAAGGGTCTTTTCCAACCTTGACGATTCTATGATTCTATAAGTAGACTTCCAGTAGTTTTTCAAAAGACAACAATATGGTGTTTTTTGGAAGGATTGTGAGAAAGATAGACTGCAACAACTTAGCACCATAAGTAAAAGTTCTATTTTAAAGACTTGAAGAGTCTTTGAAGAAAATTTCCCCAACTGAGGAGAACTGATTGTGAAGCTGTCTGAATATAAAATGGTGATAAAAGGCCAAAAGTGAGGTGTAAGTAGATGTAAAGGCCTGTGGTACTTAAGATATGAACTCTTTACTTTTTCTCAGAATTTATTTAATGAGTTAAACCTGAAAAGTATAGGAAATTGGACTTAATATCTACCTCTTTGCAGATTTATATTTTCATCTTTATAGGATATGACTTGTACTCCACAAGTTTTTTCTGTTTATTGCTTTTTTTTTCTTTCTTGTGACTTGTAGGAGTTTGCCAGTTGCAAGAAAAGGTGCGGTTTCTAGTGCACTATACATGGCCTGGTTAGAAGCTCCTTCTAAAGATCTGCCACCAGTTCTCCTTGTTTGTGGGAATCATCAGTGTGTTCTTACCTTCTGTTCTTAAAAGTACTGCACATCATAGGAGAGCTATGACAAAATGGTACTTCAGTGCCCAGAGGAAAGTGACTGAGATGGTCTATAAATTATTAACATCATAGAGGCAAAAAGTGACTCTTTCACTATTTCACTGATTTGAAGCCACACAAGGAAAGTCACTGTATTTATAAAGTTGTGACATCTTCACTTTTATTCTATATTTTCCCTAAATTAATCTTGCTTAATGGGGGAGGATTCCTTAGACTGAGGAACAAAACAAGCTTTTTCTTTGTGATTTGAATAGCAGCAATAAAAGTGATTTATTTTTGAAAGGATTATAAATTTATGAAAGCCTTTTAGCCTTGAGGTGCCTTCTGAAATTGAACAAAACTCATCCATATATTTTATTATTTAATTTTATATAGAATGTCAAAATCTGCCTTCAACTAAGTTTAGATCAAACTTTCTTTAGTTTCTAGTATCTTCTATATTGCAATAAAAATGAATGCTGCTTTTCAGTCTTCTGTTGAGCTATTAGTTCTTAGTCCTGTATGTTTTCTATTGTTCAGAAAGTTTGTGGGCTTTTTTTTTTGTTGTTGTTGTTATCCATTAGATTTAAAATAAAGGTGAGGATTGGGGCAGGTCAGTTGGAGTAAGACACATGCCTGATGTTATTGTCAAGACTTTGTACTACTAAATTTTGTAACAGTTAAAACTAATTGTACTAGCTGAGTGGATCCTTTTCAAAAATTTGACATTGTGTACTACTTTGGCATTAGTTTGAGATATACCGATAACATTAGCTACCTTTGGTGAAGGGTAGTGTGTCAGTCTTCAGTCTGTAGTTCTAATATGAAACTGAATTCGTGTTATAGGCCGAGGCTGTTTT
Organism: Platalea leucorodia; assembly: GCF_965183815.1. Taxonomy (NCBI): domain Eukaryota; kingdom Metazoa; phylum Chordata; class Aves; order Pelecaniformes; family Threskiornithidae; genus Platalea; species Platalea leucorodia. The sequence continues at coordinate 43,080,690 of NC_138859.1, forward strand.
TCTCATTAAAAACAGGAAGAAGAGAAAAAGGCCTGTCCTAGTTCTTGGCCTTTTACATTTTGATGTCACTTGCAATTTATTTTGAAACAAAACTCGACTTAAGGCCTGAATAAGGATAATATGAGCAATATGATGTCATCTAACAGAAAACAGTAAATGACATGTAGAATCTTGCTAGGTCATGCAACATGAAATGTAAAAGGTAAAATTCTCTTGCAATTTTTCAATAAACTGTTAAAAGGGCCACTAGTTAGTAGGGGATATGTTTTTAGGTCAGTTCATTCAGTTGTCAGAAAATATATTTAGTCTTATTAAATAATACTCAGGTTTGATTATCTAGCAATTTAGATTTATTCCATACATCCTACTTTGTAGGTTTTCTATATTTAATAAAGTAACTGCCAATTTTGTGTCCTTTCATTGTATGTTTTGACACCTTCATAGAATCATAGAATAGTTTGGGTTGGAAGGGACCTTTAAAGGCCATCTAGTCCAACACCCTGCAATGAGCAGGGACATCTTCAACAAGATCAGGTTGCTCAGAGCCCCATCCAACCTGGCCTTGAATGTTTCCAGGGATGGGGCATCTACCACCTCTCTGGGCAACCTGATAATTTAGTCTACTATGAACACCTACACAAGAAATTTCACTTTGAGCCTTTATACAAAGTTTAATAATGTGAAATGTTTTTTAAAGTCACATATTTTGGATAAAAAGGATTGCCTAAAAAAATTTCACAACCTTTTGATATTAGTATTGGACATTTTACTGGATTGGTTTAACAGTGCTTCAGTGACTTTCGTTTAAGGATGCACATAAAAGGTGTATTTTTATGCTAAATACAAGAGCAAATTGAAATGTAACAGTTCCTTTTGAAGGACAAAGCAATTAGTCATTGCGTGGCAAGGTATAGCTTCAAATCATTATGATTCAAGATAAAAATATTTTACACAGTGCAAGAGACACTAGTCAGGTTGTTGGTAAACTGCATTCTTTAGATAGATACATAATTTGTTTTGCCTCTGAATATAGTGAAGGACTGACTAACGCCTCTTCCCCTCAAACTGGTAGCCCATTGGGATACAAGGAAATATACTGGGGAAAATAAATTTCAGACCTTCAGTGTCAAAGCCACTAGTAAGCAAGGCAAATTCAGCCTTAACTTCATTATTGTACATTAAGCTATGATAAGAAACTAGTTGAAGCATTTAAGAAATGGCAAGTTGTCGTCTTGTATAAAATGATGCTTGAAATCACTTGAGAACTTCTTACATCAATTTTGGGGTTTCCTAGTATGGCTGGATGAGAGAATTTTTATTTGAAAATTAACCCTGATAACTTTATGTCCTTAACTTAATAAATGCTTCTTGAATAAGTGTTTCCATGTATTTAAATTTAGGATTTGACAAAGTGAGATTTGGAGGCTAATGGAAAGGGAACGCTTGTTAAAAGCACACTGCAAATTTCTATGTCTTTGGCTCTTATCTGGTTTTAGTGTGTAAAGGGATAGGAAGAGGTATGCAATGTTTTTTCTAGATCCTTATATTTGCTGGAGAACCTGTTGATCTAAATAGTCATACAGTTCCATTAGCTTAATTCACAAATAATTGATTTCCCTTCACATATACTTTCCAAGCTAAAAAAAAAGAGACTGAATTGAAGATTATTGTTATCACTTTAAATTGTCAAGGGTTTGTTGAATTTAATTTTTTTTATTTACCACCCCCACCTCAAAGAGCCCCTGACAGCCCTCTGCCCAGCCAGATCAGGTGCAGGCCACTAATACCCTACACACTGACACTACCCCTCACAGCAGCCCTATGCTCCTGTTGGCTGCAGGCATCTCATACTCTTATTAGCTGTTGTGGGGAGGTTGTTCTGTCATGTCCTGTGGCTGTTAAACTGTTGGCCTGGGTGGGGATAAGCAGTGGCCCAGCAGCCCATTTCTTAGGCCTACTGTATTCCTGGGGTGTGGTGCCCATCAGTGGCTCAGTGGCACCTGTGCTTCGTTGGCCTGCCACTCTCCCCTGCACTGGGGTTAAGCCCAACGGGAACTCAGTTGGAAGCAGCAAAGGTAAGCAGGGTGGTGTGGCATGGCAGGTGTGTGGAGTTGGAGGTCCCCCATGTGCTTTACTCTGGGGTGGGTTGGGGAAACGTGAGAGTAGTGAGGGGTACCCCTGCAACACAGACCACAGGGGCAAGTGGGGTGGGGGCTGGGGGAGCCTTGTGTCATCCCCCTGTGTGCTGGTTTTGGCTGGGATAGAGTTAATTTTCTTCATAGTAGCCAGTATGGGGCTGTTTTGGATTTGTGCTGGAAACAGTGTTGATAATACAGAGACGTTTTAGTTACTGCTGAGCAGTGCTTACACAGTCAAGGCCTTTTCTGCTTCTCACACTGCCCCACCAGTGAGTAGGCTGGGGGTGCACAAGAAGTTGGGAGGGGACACAGCTGGGACAGCTGACCCCCAACTGACCAAAGGGATATTCCATACCATATGACACCATGCTCAGCAATAAAAAAGCTTTTTTATTTTTATTATTATTATTATTTTATTATTATTTTTATAAAATACAAAAGGACAAGGGAAGAGCTATGGATGTCATCTATCTGGATTTCTATAAAGCCTTTGGCACGGTCCCCCACAACATCCTTCTCTCTAATTTGGAGAGATATGGATTTGATGGGTGGACTCTTTGGTGGATGAGGAATGGGTTGGATGGTCGCATCCAGAGGGTAGTGGTCAATGGCTTGATGTCCAGATGGAGATCAGTGACGAGTGGTGTCCCTCAGGGGCCAGCGCTGTTCAATATCTTCATCAATGACATAGCGGGATCGAGTGCACCCTCAGCAAGTTTGCAGATGACACCAAGCTGAGCAGTGCATTTGACACGCCTGAGGGATGGGATGCCATCCAGAGGGACCTGGACAAGCTGGAAAAGTGGGCCTGTGTGAACCTCCTGAGGTTCAACAAGGCCAAGAGCAAGGTCCTGCACCTGGGTCGGGGCAATCCCCAGTATCAGTACAGGCTGGGGGATGAAGGGATTGAGAGCAGCCCTGAGGAGAAAGACTTGGGGGTACTGATAGACGAAAAGCTGGCCATGAGCCGGCAATGTGCTCTCGCAGCCCAGAAAGCCAGCCGTATCCTGGGCTGCATCAAAAGAAGCGTGGCCAGCAGGGCGAGGGAGGTGATTCTGCCCCTCTACTCTGCTCTGGTGAGACCCCACCTGGAGCCCTGCATCCAGCTGTGGAGCCCTCAGTACAGGAAGGACATGGACCTGTTGGAACGGGTGCAGAGGAGGGCCACAAAAATGATCAGAGGCATGGAACACCTCTGCTATGAGGAAAGGCTGAAAGAGCTGGGGTTGTTCAGCCTGGAGAAGAGAATGCTCCAGGGAGACCTTATTGCGGCCTTTCAGTACTTAAAGGAGGCTTATAAGAAAGATGGGGACAGACTTTTTAGCAGGGCCTGTAGCAATAGGACAAGGGGTAATGGTTTTAAACTAAAAGAGGCTAGATTCAGACTAGTGATAAGGAAGAAATTTTTCACGATGAGGGTGGTGAAACACTGGCACAGGTTGCCCAGAGAGGTGGTAGATGCCCCATCCTTGGAAACATTCAAGGTCAGGCTGGATGGGGCTCTGAGCAACCTGATCTGGTTGTAGATGTCCCTGCCCATGGCAGGGGGGATGGACTGGATGGCCTTTAAAGGTCCCTTCCATCCCAAAGCATTCTATGATTCTATGATCATCTTTGTGCCTGGGAACATTTTGATAACAGCAATGACCATGTGCCTGGGCTGGCAGATGGCCAGGGCATCGCTGCTGTTCCTGTGCTGCTGTACTGGACAGGCTGGAACTCCAGTGTGAACTCAAGCTGAAGGGACTGTGACCTGTATATGAATCCACACGAGAGCAGGACGCCTTGAAGCATCTGTGGCCGTGATTATGTCCATGCTGCAGCAGGTATACCTCTGAAGGGATTGTGGCCCAAGGATAAGTGCACGCTGGAAAAAGTACACCTCAAAGCATCTGCGTGAGGTCATGCTGGAACACCTCAAAGTCTGTGGCCATGGATAAGCCCACAACACAGCAGGTACACCCCTGGAGGGACTGCAGCCATGGGTAAGGCCATGTTGGAGCCAGTTCACTCCTGAAGGGACTGTGGCTGTGTGTAAGGCCACACTGGTGCAGGTATACCTCTGAAGGCATTGTGGCCCATAGATAAGGCCACACTGGAACAGGTGCACCTCAAAGTGACTGTGGCTGTGGATAAGCCTATGCCACAGCAGGTATACCCCTGGAGAGACTGGCTCATAGATAAGGCTTCACTTGGAGCAGGTACTTCCCTAAGGGACTGCGGTCCATGGATAAGTCCAAGATGGAGTAGGGGCAAGGGGAGGAGTTCATTGCCATGTTAAACCCTATAACCTGGTCCAAAGGGGCCAGGGGTGGAGATTGTAATGGAAATACCTTTAAATTGTTGTAACCCATGATCTGAGTTGCATGTTATAGGAATTACTATCGCAGGAACCACCTGAACCAATGGAGGACAAGCCTTACAAGAAGCAGTGCAAGTGCAGCGGTGACCTGACCTGGCTTTGGTGCCCATTAACTCCATGCAACACACCACCTCTCCTGTCCTAAGTAACCACCATCACAGATGGCACCAAAGTCATGGACTAAATGAACTCAGTGGGCATTTTGTGGACATTTATGGACATTTTACAGTGTGCTGGTTTTGGCTGGGATAGAGTTAATTTTCTTCACAGTAGCTAGTATGGAGCTATGTTTTGGATTTGTGCTGAAAACAGGGTTGATTGATAATGCAGAGATGTTTTTGTTGTTGCTGAGCAGTGCTTACACAGAGTCAAGGCCTTTTCTGCTTATTACACCACCCCACCAGTGAGTAGGCTGGGGGTGCACAAGAAGTTGGGAGGGGACACAGCTGGGACAGCTGACCCCAACTGACCAAAGGGCTATTCCATACCATATGATGTCATGCTCAGCAATAAAAAGCTGGGGGAAGAAGGAAGGGGAGGACATTCGGAGTGATGGCATTTGTCTTCCCAAGTAACCGTTATACATGATGGAGCCCTGCTTTCCTGGAAATGGCTAAATTTCTGCCTGCCGATGGGAAGGAGTGAATGAATTCCTTGTTTTGCTTTGCTTGTGCGTGCAGCTTTTGCTTTCCCTATTAAATTGTCTTTATCTCAACCCATGAGTTTTCTCACTTTTACTCTTCCGATTCTCTCCCCCATCCCACCGGGGGGAGTGAGTGAGCGGCTGTGTGGTGCTTTAGTTGCTGGCTGGGGTTAAACCATGACACCCTGTGCTTCGCCCTGCCCTGCAGCAACCCTGGCAGTGGTGTGGGGAGAATTTGTCCTTGTTGAATTGCAATGCAAATCCCCCTTCTGACTTCAGGCCTCTAGACACTCCGTTTGAACAGCTACTTTCATATGTGTGTTCCTTTGTGTTTAGCCTGCATTCCCTGCTAATAGAGGGAATAGGTTGTAAACAGCTATGGAAAGGTAAAGCCTAGATTTCTGAGGAAGGTAACGCTTAAATCTTCCCCAACACACTAGATTCTCTATCGACTGGATAAACTTTAATATTAGTTCTAAAAATTTAGAGATGGGACTGTTTGCAAACTTTGAGCAACTTGCAGCTAACACCAATAATTCTCTGTAAAAGTATTAATTTCATCCAGCTGTCTGAGGTTTGCTTATGCATGGTGTTTTGTGTTGTAAATGCATTTTTGTTGTAGTTCAGTGAACTCTCATGAAATATGCTATTAACAGGAATCTAATAGCAATAATATCTGTACGTAAGTGAAGAAAGGCCTCTCAACTCTCTTCCCACCCCTTGGGGATGGGGGGGAGGGTAATAGAACCTGATAATCTGTAGAAAATAAAATTCTAGTGTCTAAGCTTTTGGGAACAGGTACCTCATCTTCTTAGTCCCTCAGTCCCCGTATGTAATAACTACAAAATTCTGCTAATAAAATTTGATTTTTAATGAAGGAACTAGGAAATATTTTCTCCAGATAATTTTTCAGGAATTCAGACTATAACAGCAACACCAGGAGGCAGTGTTGCCTTGCAGTATTTCAGGTAGCAAATGAAACTGCATTGTCAGACAAATTCTCTGTATTTCCTGCACTGGTCCTTCTGTGTGATGTGCTAAACAACTTAGTGCTCTGAATAAACTTAAAGCATACTGTCCTGGTTTCAGCTGGGATGGAGTTAATTTTCTTCCTAGTAGCTGGCATAGTGCTGTGGTTTGGATTTAGGATGAGAATAATGTTGCTAACACACTGATGTGTTAGTTGTTGCTAAGCAGTGCTCACACTGGTCAAGGACTTCTCAGCTTCCCAGGCTCTGCCCGGTGCACAAGAAGCTGGGAGGGGGCACAGTCAGGGGGGCTGACCCAGACTGGCCCAAGGGCTATTCCATACCGTATGACATCATGCTCAGTATAGAAACTGGGGGGAGTTGGGTGGGGGGGCAGCAATCGCTGCTCGGGGACGTGCTGGGCATTGGTTGGCAGGTGGTGAGCAATTGCATCACTTGTTTTTCTTGGGTTTTGTTCCTCTCTCTCTTTTTTGTTGTTTTTCTTTTCATTACAATTTATTATTATTATATTTTATTGTATTTCAATTACTAAACTGTTCTTATCTCAACCCACGAGTTTTCTTACTTTTGCTCTTCAGATTCTCTCCCCATCCAACCGGGGGGAGGGTGAGCAAGCAGCTGTGTGGTGCTTGGTTGCCGACTGGGGCTAAACCACGAGAGCATATCAACATACTAGTATTCCTTCGCATTACATTTTTTTCTTTTACAGTTTTGACTGTGAATTGCAGAATTTAAAATATTTATTTTCCTCCTTTTGGGGAGGTGGGGGGGAATACAGTATTTTTGTCCTAAAGGATGCAGCTATCTCTGTGGAAATGTTGCCTGTTGAGTTCAAATAGCCTCTTGGAGGTAGCCACTGGGTGGGGCCTGTTCCTCTTATTGGCAATTTCCAGCTGTCTTTAACATTAGAGAAGCAAAAGGCTAAAAGCCCCAGGCAGAGAAAAGAGACCTTTTAAACAGAAAATAGTCTGACTAACATGTCCTATCTAGTTTCAGAGTGATCTGTAGTATTAGTCAAGATATTCTTGCTTCATAAGTAACAACTAAGAAAAATATCATAGAATCATTTAGGTTGGAAAAGGCCCTTAAGATCAAGTGCAACCATTAACCTAGCACTGCTAAGTCGACCACTAAACCATGTCCCTAAGCGCCATGTCTACATATCTTCTAAATATCTCCAGGGATGGGGACACAACCACTTCCCTGGGCAGCCTGTTCCAATGCCTGATAACCCTTTCAGTGAAGAAATGTTTCCTAATATCCAATCTAAACCTCTCCTGGCACACCTTGAGGCCATTTCCTCTCATCCTATCCCTTGTTACTTGGGAAAAGAGACCAACCCCCACCTCGCTACAGTCTCCTTTCAGGCAGTTGTAGAGAGCAATAAGGTCTCCCTTGAGCCTCCTCTTCTCCAGACTAAACAACCCCAGCTCCCTCAGCCTCTCCTCATAAGACTTGTGCTCCAGACCCTTCACCAGCTTCGTTGCCCTTCTTTGGACACGCTCCAGCACCTCCATGTCCTTCTTGGAGTGAGGGGCCCAAAAGTGAACACAGTACTCGAGGTGCGGCCTCACCAGTGCCGAGTACAGGGGCACTATCACCTCCCTGGTCCTGCTGGCCACACTGTTCTTGATACAAGCCAGGATGCCATTGGCCCTCTTGGCCACCTGAGCACACTGCTGGCTCATGTTCAGGCGGCTGTTAACCAACACCCCCAGGTCCTTTTCCGCCAGGCAGCTCTCCAGCCACTCCTCCCCAAGCCTGTAGCATTGCCTGGGGTTGTTGTGACCCAAGTGCAGGACCCAGCACTGAGCCTTGTTGAATCTCATACAGTTGGCCCCAGCCCAACGATCCAGCCTGTCCAGGTCCCTCTGTAGGGCCTTCCTGCCCTCCAGCAGATCGACACTTCCACCCAACTTGGTGTCATCTGCAAACTTACTGAGGGTGCACTCAATCCCCTCGTCCAGATCATTGATAAAGAATGTCCACCACCTTCTACCTATACAGAGGTAGGAGCAAGAAGATAAAAGCTTTGTCTGGTCATCCCCAAATATTCAGGTTCTGGCTATTTAAAGTATTGGATTAGATTGAATAGGGTAGCATTTGGCATTCTCAAGCCTAGTAAGTTCAACAATAACTTTTCAACTCTGTTCAAGTGTTTTACAACTAATAACTAAATCTTGGAACATCTCTGCAGTAAAACTTCTTTCTGCTAAACAGATTGTAAAATGGAGTCAGAAATAAAGGATTTCCCCAGGCTTTCACTAAAAATTTGAGAGCTGGGCTTGGCATCAAAACATCCCCCCTCCCAACCCTATGTGGTCATTCTTTTAGACCAATCTGTCTGGTCTGATGCTTTAACCACAGTTTTGTGAATTATACAGTCTCTTGAACAATTCCTTTGTACTACTGCTACTGATTACATAGATTAATGTACTGGTTTTGTCTGGGATAGAGTTAAATTTCTTTATTGTAGCTAATATGGAGCTATGTTTTGGATATGTGCTGAAAACAGTGTTGATTGATAACACAGGAATGCTTTAGTTACTGCTGAGCAGTGCTTACACAGAGTCAAGGCCTTTTCTGCTTCTCACCCCACCCCACCAGCGAGTAGGCTGGGGGTGCACAGGAAGTTGGGAGGGGACACAGCTGGGACAGCTGACCCCAACTGACCAAAGGGCTATTCCATACCATATGATGTCATGCTCAGCAATAAAACTGAGGGGGTGGAGGTTGGCAGGGCTGCCATTGCTTGAGGACTGTCTGGGCATCAGTCAGTTTGTGGTGTTTATTTTGAATTGTTTTCTTTTGCATCACTTATTTTTCTTGGTTTTTTTTTCTTCTCTCTTTGTTGTTTTTTTCTTACAATTTTTTTTTTATTATTAAGCTGTCTTTATCTCAACCTATAAGTTTTCTCACTTTTACCCTTCTGGTTCTCCCCCATCCCACTGTAGGAGAGAGAGCGAGCGGCTGTGTGGTGCTTAGCTGCCGGCTGGGGTTAAACCATGACAATTAACTTTTAGAACTGTATTTAAAAAATATACGTAAAGTAGGGAAGAGGTTGTATGTACAAAGGAACGTGCCTGATAATCCAGTGTTAGCCTATGAGTTTTATAAATATGTTGGTTTTTTTAATGTAACTCATGTCTGATGAGCAGTGGGGGTAAAATAAAAATCAAACCATAGATGTGCAGAAATATAAGCACAAAAATAAAGCATTGTTGCCTGTAGTAAAACATAGTAATTTAAGCACCAGTAATCTAGAAATCATACCAGGTCAAAACACAGTTCCTGCCAACAGTTCCTTCAAAGGAAATTACTTTTTTATGGAGTCAACCAACAACAGCTGTTCACAGTAATAACATATGAACTCAAGCCTAACCACAGACTGAAGTGTGGGCTTTGCCATGGGATTTTGATTAACCGTGTCTAGAATTACATTCTAATTTTAATTGCACAATTGAATGTTGTTAATTTTAAGAGTCTTTATTCTTATTAAAATCTTTGTGTACCCTTCAACTAGCAATAGTAATATTTCAGATATAGTAGGGTTTATTAGGGGAAAAAAAAAATCAAGTTTTGGCCAATAGATGCCAAACCCTGCTAAGCACTCTTTATCTGTGGTATCTTAATTTTAATTGGATTGCAAGGTCTTGAGGTAGCTACTTTCTTGCCATGTATGTAGCACCTAGCAAAATGAGGCTTGGCTTGATTTTTTTTTTCCCCTTTAATAAGAGAGTTGAGATCTTAAAGAATAAATGGTATGTGCATTGTTTGTCCTTGCATATTTTTTTTAATAAAGAACTGTTTATAAACAAAGCTCTATGGTCTCTTCCAGGAGTAAGTGACACGTAGAAGGTTTTAAGATACCTGAGTCTTCTTTTTTGTGAGTTTTCAGACTTGTAGAATAAATTGGTTTGGAAGATGTTTTGCACCAGGAGGTGCCAGTCCATTATGATCCCAGTAAGAAAGGCACTCAGACTCTGTAAGGTTTCATTCAAAATGCTATTTATTAGAGCTAACATGATAAGGAGAGAATAATATAAATAATTTTACATCCCTTTAGATGGTGGGAACCCCAGGTGGTGTGGCATCCAACGGGCCTCTGATCTACACGCAGGGCTCTGGGCAGACCCTGTCCATAGAAGAGATTCTCCCATTTCGGTCATTCAAGCTATTAGAGGATTTTTCTTACATGGAAACAACTCTATTCATAATTTGTATTGTCAAACAGAAATTATGTTCTCATGAGAACTTCTTGCTGCACTTCTAGATAAAGGCAAGGCCACACAGGTGGCTAATCACCAAGTGGGAGCTGCCCGCAGGCTCCTCTGTTACAATGAACTGGCTGATTTTATCCTGCAACTAAAGGATTTGTGCAGCACAACACAGGCCTGAAGCCTAAGCTATATGTGCAGCACAGCAAAGACTTGGGCCTGTTATGTGGATCTCTAACTCCAAAATGTATAATGGTCTTCCTGTCAGGATCACTACAGAAGACACCTGTGGAGGTCATTGTGGTGGGTTGACCTTGGCTAGTCACCAGGTGCCCACCAAGCCGCTCTATCACTCCCCCTCCTCAGCAGGACAGGGGGAGAAAATAAGATGAAAATCTTGTGGGTTGAGATAAAGGCAATTTAATGAAGAAAAGCAAAGGCTGCACATGGAAGCAAGGCAAAAAGATGTATTCTCTACTTCCCATCAGCAGGTGATGTCCAGCCATTTCCTGGGAAGCAGGGTGTAGTGGTTGCTTTGGAAGACAAGCGCCTTAATAACGAATGCCCCCCCTGCACCCCCCCACCCCCCTTTCTCCTTTCTCTTAGCTTTTATTGCTGAGCTTGACATCATATGGTATGGAATAGCCCTTTGGTCAGTTTGGGTCAGCTGTCCCATGTCCCGGCTTGCCCACACCCAGCCTACTGGCCTTTGGGGAAGTTGGGGGCATTGGAGAGACAGCCTTGATGCTGTGCGCAGTAGCCAAAACATCGGTGTGTTATCAACACCTTTCTAACTACAAATACAAAGTACAGCAATATATGAGTTTTGAATCTCTCCAAGAATGTAGATTCAACAAAGTCTCTGGGTCTCTGTTCTAGTGTTTGACTACCCTTATGAAAATTTCTAATTCTAATCAGATTTTCCCATGTTGCAACTTGTCTGTTGCCTCTCATCCTATCATGCACCTCCAGGAAGAACACACTCCTGTTAGTTTATTGAAGACAAGAAAAAGATTTTTCCATGGCCTTTTCTTCTTAAAGGCTGAACAAACCTAGTTATCTAAACCTCCTCTTTTACACTCTGTGCTCCAGCCCTCTAGTCATCTTGGTGACTCTGCTGGACTTATTTATTTCCTTAGTCCTTTGCTGCAAGTGTACTTAAGCCAATTTTATTATTCTTCGCATCCCTCACTAATTTTAATTCTAACTGAGCTTTGGCTTTCCGAACTTCATCCCTGTACACTTGGTCAATGTACTGGTATTCCTCTGGGGTAGCCTGTCCTACATCCACCTCCTGTGTCCTTGTGTTTGATTTCAGCCAGGAGTTTCTTGTTCACCCATGCTGGCCTTCTGCCATGCTTGCTCTATGTGGTTGTTGTTGAAGATCAACTGACTTTTCAGGGTCCCTTTGCTCTGCAGGGCAGTCTCACATGGAAACCTGTCAAACAGAGCTTCAAAGAAGCCAAAGTTTGCTCTCCTGAAGTCGTAGAATCATAGAATGCTTTGGGATGGAAGGGACCTTTAAAGGTCATCTAGTCCAACCCCCCTGCAATTGGCAGGGACATCTTCAACTAGAACAGGTTGCTCAGAGCCCTATCTTACTGTTTTTAATCTTTTTTTCCTTCATAATCATTTAGTTGTGGAATACTTGACATTCCTTGCATCACTGAAAGTGCTGTTGTGGGTTTTGACGGATTATGTAGACCATATTCTGGAGTATGCTTCCTCTTGCTTTTTAATGAAAATATTATTTGTTATGAGAAGCTTGGTCACCTGAGAATAGTTGTTCTTGGTTGCTTTCATTATCAGCTTTCCTCCATGTATGCTCGTTTGATGTAGAGTCCATTTTACATCTGAGTGCATAGTTCTTTGATATGCTACTATAGTAGCATCTGGCAGAGTCTCCATGTATTTATGAGATTGGGTGATGGGTGGAATGCTTTTGGAGATGAAACTTCTGGATATTATGGGGAAAATTATGGGAAAAGTCCTGACACTAGGAAATGGAGAGACTTTTTTTTTTTTTTAAACTTGATGGCTGAAAACATAACAGAAGTTAAATACTAAGCAAACCTGAATGGTTAATTAGGTCATGGTAGCAAAACTAAGTAGTCACTTTCCTAAAAGGCTCATGGCTGTTTCACAAAAATTTATCTTATATTAATTGATAGTTTTGTTAGTCTGAGGAGAAATTAAGGACTGAAAGAACTGAGTGGTTCCTTCTCATGTCTGGAAGACATTTCTTTTGGTTTAGTTTTGGGAATTATTGTTGGAGCAATATGGAAGGTAAAACTGGCACTGTAACTGACATTTTTCCGTGTTCTGAGGTTAAATTGTTATGACCTAATATACTGTGGATGTCAGTCTTGAAACTTCAAGAATATTATTTTAGAAAAAGATACTGCTTCCCACAACTTTATATTTTTTTTTTATTAACCACACCAAATTATGTACATATTTGGGGTCTATTTTATGTTCTTTCTTATTGGCTTTTTGTCTCACAAGCAGCAATGTTTTGGTGGTTTTTTAATGTAAGTTTATGGGAATGAAATCTTTTCAATTATTTGGTTTGTTTGTGCTCAATTCAAGCATTGGTTACTGTGGTTTGTTTTTCTTGGACATTTCCTCTGGACTGTGCCTTCTTTAAGAGAATATATCCTGATGAAGAGTAGCTTAGTTTTCCTTTTACTGAAAGAATTTGAAGAACATCTAGAGACAGACAGGATATTAAATAGAAATACACATACACAAGAGCCAGTTCAGTCCATTTAAAAAGAAAGGGATAGGGAGGGAAGGCAATGAAGTGCCTTACAGCATGTTGGATTACATCAATAATGTGATTATGAGTAATGCTATCATATTCTGTTCAGTGTTCCATGAAGCAAGTGTTGCTTCCCTTCTTAGGAGAGGTGGCTAGACTGAGGGAGTGGTGGATGTAACTCACTCCATTCAGAAGGAAACAAGAGTAATCTGTGGTTAGCTCCATATTCCCCAAACTCTTGTATTTTGAAGTAGGCATATGTATAAAATTTACATCTGTGTTCTCACCAGTAGAAAAATGACTTATAACTATCAAATTTCCTTTCAAATGCTTCTCTTCTGCTTTCATCCTGAATTTAAAACTGGATTCCAGGACAGCTACTGTTTAGCCAAAAATAATCTGTTTTAAGATTGAATGAATCTTGTTATTCTGTGAGATACTTAGATATAGCATTTCTTTGCATCATATAGTAAGCAGGAAAAGGATTTTTAATCCATTTTGTTAACAGGATGTCTGGTATACTTGATATTTGCCATGGAGTAACACTAATATATGTGCTACATTAGAAGCTATTCCAAGGAAGCTCAGCTTTAATTCAAGAGCATCTATTTATTACTATCTGTGTACTTGATCAGTGTAACAATAGCACACATTGTGAGCATTTCATAGAGTTATAGGGATGTGGAAATCAAACACTTAAAATATTGTGCATTATGCATCCTGGAATTCTGTGGATGATTCAGAAAACTGCTTTCCTACAAGGTTCAGAAGCCTGTTGAGCAACACATTCTGCTTTCCAGAGATGGGGCTACTTTTGACTAAACTGTCTGGTGATGTTAGTCTTACGGATCAAGAGTGAGAGATACAGAGCTAGGGTAGTGAACTTATCCTTAAGAATACTGTAGTTGTTTGTTCGTGTTTTTGTTTTTAATTTGTCTTACCTTAACTGTGTGGATTATGCTGCAATTGATAAATCTAATGACAGGTACTTCAAACTGGATCTTGATCCTTAACTGAATTTTCAGTCTCACAGCTAACATCAGATCTCCTCAGGTTTTAGATCTTCTCAGGTCTCTCATAAGAGAAAATAAAAGTTGTTTTACACCTAAGTTGAATTCAATTACTTTTCAATTCAATTCTTTTAGTGGGATCATGCATTATTGACTTTGTAGATGGCCGTGCATTTACATTAGATCAGTATCCAAAATTATTTTTGAAGATTAGTTGGAAAAATGTTCATTGATCCAGAAAGAGATTCTTTCTGGCCATTTTAAAAATACCTTTTCTAAAACTTGCTTTAAAAAGGGAATTGGATTAATTGTGTTATCATCTAGTTTGGTTTCTTTATAAATTGATCTGTGTCTGAATGTATTATTCTTAAGCAGACTATTTTTGTTTGCAGTCAATGGGTTCAGTCAATGGGTATTTGATGAATTTCGGGAGTAAAAAAGGGAAAACACACATAGACTTCCACATCGGCCTTATGCACTCATTTTGGAGCATTATTACAGCTTTGTAACAAGACTGAGTATAGGATTTTATTTGGGAAATGCTGACAGGGACTTGATTATTGTGGTAGGAATGATGCCACTGTAATTATGCTCTGTTCTCATCACCAATTGTATAAAGACACAAAGGCAATAAAAGCTGATGCCAGGAGTGATGCATATGAGCTGGTAAATTTTAAAATAATAGCTTTATTAACCCTCCCCTCCAATGTGGGGATGACTGTATAAGTTTAAGTAATCATAGATGATGTAAACCCTAGTTATTACTTTCATTCTAAAGAAAATACTAAGAGACAGGGACATGCATGGAAATCATAGAGGGAACCAGTTCAAAACAGATGCCAGAAAGAATGATTTTTACAGAGAAGAAAAATGTTGAACAGCTCAGCACACACGTTGATGATACTAATGTACTTAAGGTTACTGTAGAATCAATTAGCTGAAATTGTGGGAGCTAGCATTGTGGGAGGTGTGACTATCTACTAAAATGCAAGTTCTGATGGAAGGTGATTTATTTTTAACTTCCCCTTTCCTTTCTTCCACTCCTTTTGGGGGATTTTATAAAAGGCTTTTGCACTAGATAGTAAATATGGGTCATAGGGCAGATGATTGTTTTATTCAGTTAATGTGGTAAAATGGACAAAAACATTGTTAACGTGCAAGGTATTAAAATCATAGTGTTTAAATTTATTAGCTATATTTTAGGTTCACCATCACATAGGTTGTTAAGTATTCTTCCTTTGAGTCACAAATACGAAGCCCAACACTGAAACAGGACACGTGGTGTGAAGCCCCCAGAACCTCTTCCAAGCTTTTGGGGTGCTTGTCCAGTTGAACATATTGTAAGCTCCGTGGCAGCTGAGAGTTTGTCTCACCACTGTGCCCACATTTTTTGTGAAGAAGTGGAAACTTCATGACTTTTGTAGGCTTATTTAAAGAAAAGAAAAATCTTCAAGGAAGATGGGCACAAATAATTTAACTGAAGATTATATGAGCATGCATTTGACATAAAGTTGTCAGGATGATGCTATTAGTAGAGCTGGAATTTTCCTGTAGATCTATTAGTTGATTTGCTATTGTAGTTTGACTATCCAGGTGAACAATTTTTTACCCACAAAAAGTCTTCCTTGAAATAAGTCATTTCAATGTGTGCAGTGGCCTAATCTATTGGAGATTTTATCTCAACCTTAAAAAGGGATTTTCCCAAGATGAGAAGACATACTGAAAGAAAATAAAGCCCAGACTTGTGAATGAATATATTAGGTTCTTCAACTATGCATTATTTGAATCAATGCCTTGAAGCTAAGGCATTCAGTCATGTTGTACCAGTGGCAGCCATTTTACAGTATAATGGCCTCCAAAAACATGTCCCCAAAATTGTTAGGTTAGCATTTGCATAATTTATGAGCAATTGAGATGACAGGAAAAGAGAGGAACTCTGTGACTGCCAGATGGTATGGGACTACAGAGTTAACTCCAGTTCTGAAGCTGAAGACTGTGGTTGCCCATAGAACTAGGACCTGGAAACAAGTACAGAAACATGTTGAGGATGCATGAGCAGGCTGGGAGTATGCATTAGGCAGCGTCAGTCAGTAAGGTTGAGAGGGAGATTGGTGATGGCATTTTAGTCTTGGTTTTGAGAGCTTAAGTATATAATACTATGGTGGATTGACCCTGGCCAACAGCCAAACACCCACCCAGACTATCCCTCACTTCCCTCTCCTGCAAGATGGGGCAAAAGTGAGAAGACTCGTGGATCAAGATAATGATAGTTTAATAGAAAAAGCAAAAGCTGTGCGCTTTCAAGCAAAGCAAAAAGAGGAATCATTCACTGCTTCCTGTTGGCAGGCAGATGTCCAGCCACTTCCTGGGAAGAAGGGCCTCATCATGCCTAATGGTTGCTTGGGAAGACAAACACCATAACCACGAATGTCCCTCATTCTTCCTTCATTCCCTGAGCTTGTATTGCTGAGCATGACATCATATTGTATGGAATATTACTTTGGTCAGTTGGGGTCAGCTGTCATGGCTGTGTCCCCTCCCAACTTCTTGTGCACACTCAGCCTAGTTGCTTGGGGGTGGGGGGCAGGGCAGAGTGAGAAAGAGAGAAAGCCTTGATGCTGTGCAAGGTCAGTTCAGCAATAGCCAAAACATTGGTGTGTTATCAACACTGTATTAGCCAGAAATACAAAACACAGCACCATATGGGATCCTATGAAGAAAATTAACTCCATCCTAGCCAGACCCAGTACAAATATGAAGGTTATATGATATAAAAAGCCAGTTTGGAAGATATAGGAAGTGTTGGTTTTTGCCACAGCTCATCTCAAATTTCCCAAGTCTGACCACTTCACAATCAATTGTTTGGGGATGATTTGTCAATGATTTATCTTTTTAAAAACTGTATTAGTGTCTCCAATTTTGGGAAATTTCTTTCATTGCCTTTTACAGTCTATGATCTGAGGGGACGTCTCAGGAAAGAACAGTGATGTCTTGGTGATACTCTTAACTCTGATCTTTTGGTAAAATATTGTTATTATTGTGTCATGATGCAAATTTTCCAAATTAGAATATGTAAATAAGATGCTGTGCTAGTTTTAAATGATGGTATTTGAATTTTAACTTCTGTATTATAGTTGTAACAGTGTTTAAAAAATTCTGATCAGTTCAAATAGTTTACATATAGTTTGTGTTTATATCATCCTAATTTTAGGATGTTCTCGCTGTAAGAAGCAGGAAACTGGAAGCTTTCTACAGGTGAACACAGCAGTAGTCTTCTGTTTTTCAGTTGCATATAGGAGTTTATATTCTGGAGCTTGATGATAGCATCAAGGAGAAAGGAAGATCACTCACCAATTACCATCATGGGCAAAACAGACTCAACTTGGGGAAGATTAATTTAATTTATTGCCAATAAATAACAGAGTAGGATAATGAGAAATGAGAACAAATCTAAAAACACCTTCACCCCACTCCCACCTTCTTCCCAGGCTCAACTTCACTCCTGACTTCTCTACCTCCTCCCACCCTGAGCGGCGCAGGTGGATGGGGAATGGGGGTTGCAGTCAGTTCATAACTCTTGGTCTCTGCCGCTCCTTCTTCCTTACACTCTTCCCCTGCTCTAGTGTGGGGTCCCTCCCACGGGATACAGTCCTTCACGAACTTCTCCAACATGGATCCTTCCCACTGGGTTGCAGTTCTTCACGAACTGCTCCAGCATGGGTCTTTCCATGGAGTACAGTCCTTCAGGAATGGACTGCTCCAGTGTGGGTCCACCATGGGGTCACAGGTCCTGCCTGAAAACATGCTGCTGTGTGGGCTACTCTCCACGGGACACAGTTCCTGCCAGGAGCCTGCTCCAGCATGGGCTCTCCATGGGCTGCAGCTTCCTTCAGGGCACATCCACCTGCTCTAGTGTGGGGTCCTCCATGGGCTGCAGGGCACAGCCTGCCTCACCATGGGCTTCCCCACGGGCTGCAGGGGAATCTCTGCTCCGGTGCCTGGAGCACCTCCTCCCCCTCCTTCTTCAGTGGCCTTGGTGTCTGCAGAGTTGTTCCTCTCACATATTCTCAGTCCTCTCTCCCAGCTGCTGTTGTGCAGAGTTGTTTTACCCTTTCTTAAATATGTTATCACAGAGGTGCTACCACTGTTGCTGATTGGCTCAGCTTTGGCCAGCGACGGGTCCGTCTTGGAGCTGGCTGGAACTGGCTCTGTCTGACATGGGGGCAGCTCCTGGTGTCTTCTCATAGAAGCCACCCCTGCAGCCCCTTCACCGCTACCAAAAACTTGCCACGTGAACTCAGTACATTGGCTTATAAGAAAGATGGAAAGAGACTTTTTTACCAAGGCCTGCAGTGACAGGACAAGGGGTGACGGTTTTAAACTGAAAGAGGGTAGATTTAGATTAGATATAAGGAAGAAATTCTTCACTATGAAGGTGGTGAGACACTGGAACAGATTGCCCTAAATACTTGTGGATGCCCTATCCCTGGAAGTGTTCAAGGTCAGGTTGGCTGGGGCTTTGAGCAACCTGGGTCTGGTGGAAGGTGTCCCTGCCCATGGCAGGGGGGAGGGACTAGATGATCTTTAAAGGTCACTTCAAACCCAAACCATTCTATGATTCTATGGCAGATATCTTACTAACCTAGCATCTGGATGCATTCTTTTGACTCAGGACATCTGACAGAGGTTTGGAAAATATACTGTATACTTCTCCATTTATGCTGTTTCTTAGACTTTTTTTCTCAAAACTCATGGTAGTCAGAGACAGAGTACAATAAAACAGTTCATACAGAATCACAGAATCATTTAGGTTGGAAAAGACCCTTAAGATCATCGAGTCCAACCATCAACCCAGCACTGCCAAGGCCACTACTAAACCACGTCCCTAAGCGCCATGTCTACACATCTTTTAAATATCTCCAGGGATGGGGACACAACCACTTCCCTGGGCAGCCTGTGCCAGTGCCCGACTGCCCTTTCAGTGAAGAAATGTTTCCTAATATCCGCTCTGCTCTGCACTGGTGCGGCCTCACCTTGAGCACTGTGTGCAGTTTTGGGCCCCACAGTACAAAAAGGATACGAAGCTACTAGAGAGTGTCCAGAGGAGAGCCACGAAGATGGTGAAGGGTTTAGAGGGGAAGCTGTATGAGGAGCGGCTGAAGTCACTTGGTCTGTCCAGCCTGGAGAAGAGGAGACTGAGGGGAGACCTCATCACAGTCTACAGCTTCCTCACAAGGGGAAGAGGAGGGGCAGGCGCTGATCTCTTCTCCCTGGCGACCAATGATAGGACCCGAGGGAACGGCAGGAAGATATGCCAGGGGAGGTTTAGGCTGGACATTAGGAAAAGGTTCTTCATCCAGAGGGTGGTGGAGCACTGGAACAAGCTCTCCTGGGAGGTAGTCATGGCGCCAAGCCTGACAACATTCAAGAAGCACTTGGACAACACCTTCAGACATATGGTATGAATTTTGGGGTTGTTCTATGCAGGGACAGGAGTTGGACTCGATGATCCTTGTGGGTCCCTTCCAACTCAGGACATTCTATGATTCTATGATTCTATGATTTACATGTTCTTCATCTTACTACTTCTTCAGTTTATCAAGACTATTTTGTGTTCCGCTTATGTCCACCAAAGTACTCGTAACTACTCCATTCCTGTGGATATAAATTTATTAGTATATCTTTTGTTCCTCTAGCCAGAGAGTTAATTGAAATATTGAACTGAACTGGACACAAAACAGATACTGCGTGATGATTCCGTGCACGACCTTTGCTTTTCTTCATTAAACTGCCTTTATCTCGACCCATGAGTTTTTCATCTTATTTTCTCCCCATGTCCTGATGAGGAAGGGGAGTGATAGAGCGGCTTGGTGGGCACCTGGCAGCCACCCAACGATAACCCACTACATTCCTTTCTGGCATCCAACATAGGGCTCGAGATAATGGTAATTTTTAATTGAGTGTGCTATAGCCATAGAAGTTATTAATTGGCAGGCTTCTGTTTGGGTCACAGAGTTTGCTTGCTGCACTGCTTATCTCTTTATTTTGCTGAGCTTGGGAACACGTTAATACAAACAATGGCTATGCACTTTGCTCTGGCGCTGATGCCCTTACTGTGCTGGGGAGCTATCTTATGGAGAGGATGAGGGAGTACACCTCCCTCTTCCTATCCAGGACTGATGTGGGTGGTTTTGTTGCTCAGGCTCCTGAGGTCCTTGTTCACCCTTACGTGAGCTGTTTAATACTACTAATTAACACTGTTGGTTTATGCCCTGAGGTAGCTGGTCCCTGGGTGGCAGGGTGTGTGGAAGCATTTGGGCAGGTGCCTAGGGCAGTTATCACCTCCCATAGCCTGGGATTTTACACCTGAACAGGCAAGTAATTCTGGTAAACTGATGCGCCACCTGATAGAAGCGTGCCTTCCCTACCCCAATGAAAACCAGCAGCTTCTAGCACTGCACTGGGGCTTGGCCTGTGCCTATCGAGCCACAATTCAGTTCTATCAATCAGGGGACTGTGATTAAGACAGGGACCCAAACCACCTCTGAGAATTCCATGACTGAGACCAGGACCCAAACTACATCTAAGAACATGATAGTAGAGACAGGGACCCAAACCGCATCTGAGGACACCATGGTTGAGATAGGGACCCAAACCCCAACTACAGTAACTGCCCCAGTAGTGAAAAAGAAACAGTGGACAAGGAGGTCAATTGGTCGATATCATTGATTGGAGAAGAACAAAGGGTCTGATCAGGAAGCCAGTCCTTCAGCAAAGAAACAAGAGGAAGAAGTGAGAGAAATCACATAGGAGGCAGAAACTACCCAGTCCCTGACCCCATCAGAACTTCGAGACATGCGGAAAAATTACAACTGCCAGCCAGGTGAGCGGATTGCTGCCTGGCTGCTCCAATGCTGGGACAGTGGGGCCAACAGTCAGCAACTGGAAGGTAAGGAAGCCCAACAGCTGGGGTCCCTTGCTAGGAACAAGGGAATTGAGAGAGGAATTGGAAAAGAGGCAGCAATTTGCAGTCTCTGGAGACAGCTCCTCTCAAGTGTGAGGGCAAGATATCTGTTCAAGGAAGATCTTGCGAATTACCAAGGAAAGTGGACTACCACTGAGGAAGGTATCCAGAACCTGAGAGAATTAGCGGTGCTGGAAGTCATCTACCGTGACCTAGACAACGACAAGGTCTCCAAAGATCCGGATGATGTCCTTTGTATATAGGCCATGTGGAGGAAGGTGGTCCAAAACACCCCAGCATCATATTCTAACAGCTTGACAACAATGTATTGCCCAGATACGGATACACCAACTGTGAAGAGAGCATCTTCCTGGCTCCAAAATGTTGAAGAAAATCTCTCTCCCTCCTCGTCCTCAAGGGCCAGCACCTCGGCTGTCAGGGGCGCCCCATGGAATCAGTCCCCTCCCACCCTGGTCAGAGGGAAAGGGAGACCCAGGCGCATGCCACATGGCACTCTCTGGTTCTTCCTGCACTGTCTACCATGACAGCGCACCAGCAGCAATATCACACCAACCGAGACTCTCTGGTTCCCATCTGTGAGCTGATTCATCAATTGGAGAGCCAAGGAGTGATCAGCAAGACTCGCTCACCCTTTAATAGTCCCATATGGGCAGTGCAAAAGTCTGATGGAGGGTGGAGGTTAACAGTAGACTATCGTGACCTGAACAAAGTCATGCCACCACTGAGTGCTGCTGTACCAGACATGTTAGAGCTCCAATATTAACTGGAGTCAAAGGCAGCCAAGTGGTGTGCTACAACTGACATTGCCAATGTGTTTTTCTCATTCCCTTTGGTGGCAGAATGCAGGCCACAGTTTGCTTTCGCTTGAAGGGGAGTCCAATATACCTGGAATCGACTGCCCCAGGAGTGGAAACACAGCCCCACCACTTGCCATGGACTGATCCAAACTGCACTGGAACAGGGTGATGCGCCTGAACATCTGCAATACCTCATCAAGTGGGGCAACAAAGCATAAGAAGTGTTTGAGAAGGGAAAAAGAATAATTCAGATCCTTCTGAAAGCTGGTTTTGCCATAAAACACAGCTAGATCAAGGGACCTGCACAGGAGATCCAGTTCTTGGGAGTAAAATGACAGGATGGATGTCATCACATGGATGTGATCAATAAGGTAACAACTATGTCCCCACCAGCTAAGAAGAAAGAAACCCAAGCTTTCCTAGGCCTTGTGGGATTCTGGAGAATGCATATTCCAGGTTATAGTCTGAAGGGAATGAGACACGGACTCTGCATATGAGTTCAGGCGAAGACAAGCGAAGACCCTTTATTTTTACAATCTATCCCTTTTATAATATGATCTAGTGTTCACGAGCAAGCAAAACTTATTTCATTGGTTACTGCCTTACGTTCACGCGTCTCTTCCGCGCTGCTTATTGGTTCTTCAAGTTGGTGCACGCGACTTTTCTCTTTCAGAAACGTATCTAATCACATCCTTATTTTGCTGCCTCTAAGTTTTCTCAAACTTGTTTGTAACAAGCCTCAAGGGCACAGCTGCATCTCGTCAAAGTCAAACACAGCCTCATTTATTCCCACAATAGTCAGCTTGTGAGCCCTCTCTATCAAGTAACCCGAAAGAAGAACTATTTTGAGTAGGGTTCTGAGCAACAGCAAGCCTTTGAGCAGAACAGGAGACAGCTCGTGCGGTAGCTCTTGGGCCTGTCCAGACAGGACCAGCTATGCAAAATGTGCTCTACACTGCATCCGGGGAGCATGGTCTCACCTGGAGCCTCTGGCAGAAAACACCAGGAGAAACCCAAGGTCGACCTCTAGGGTTTTGGAGCCTGGGATATCGAGGATCATAAGCCCACTACACCCCGACTGAAAAGAGATCCTAGCAGCATATGAGAGGATTTGAGCCACTTCAGAAGTAGTTGGTACAGAAGCACATCTCCTCTTGGCACTGCGATTGCCTGTGCTATGCTGGATGTTCAAAGGAAACATCCCTGCTATGCATCATGCAACCAATGCTACATGGAGTAAGTGGGTAGTGCTGATCATGCAATGGGCTCGAAGGGGGAACCCCAGTTGCCCAGGAATCCTGGAAGAGATCATGCACTGGCCAGAAGGCAGAGATTTTGGAGCATTGCCTGAGGAGGTGGCTCGTGCCCAAGAGGCACCACCACGTAATGAGTTATCACAAGATGAAAGGCATTATGCTCTGTTTACCGATGGATCCTGTCACGTTGTAAGAAACCATTGGAAGTGGAAAGCTGCTGTGTGGAGTCCCACACAACAAGTCACTGAAGCCATTGAAGGAGAAGGTGAGTCAAGTCAGTTTCTAGAAGTGAAAGCCATCCAACTAGCCCTGGAGATATTGCTGAATAAGTGGCCAGTGCTCTATCTCTATACTGCAGTGCATATGCAGCAGTGGAAGAAGACCAATTGGCAGCACAGGGGTAAACCCATCTGGGATGCTGCATTGTGGCAAGACATTGCTGCCCGGGTAGAAAACATCACTCTAAAGCTATGCCATGCAGATGCTCACATGCCCAAAAGCCGCGCCACTGAAGAACATCGAAACAATGAACAGGTAGACAGGGTTGTCAAAAGTGAAGTAGCTCAGGTGGACCTGGACTGGGAACATAAGGGTGAGCTATTTGTAGCTCGATGGGCCCACGAAACGTCGGGACATCTAGAGAGAGATGCAACATACAGATGGGCTCGTGATTGAGGGGTGGACCTGACCGTGGAGGCCATCACTCAGGTCACCCATGAATGCAAAATGTGAATGTAAAGTCTCCCTGAAATAGAGGGCGGTGGCTGGGTTTTCGATATGGCAAGGCCTGGCAAATTGACTATATTGGACCACTGCCTGGAACACACCAAGGCAAGTGCTACATACTCACCATGGTGGAAGCAACTACCGATCGGCTAGAAACATACCCTGTAAACCATGCCACTGCCTGAAACACCATCTTAGGCCTTGAAATGCAAATTTTGTGGTGACATGGTATCCCAGAAAGAATTGAATCAGACAATGGGACTCATTTCCAAAATAACCTCATAAACTCCTGGGCCAAGAAACACGGCATTGAGTGGGTGTATCACATCCCCTTATCACCCACAAGCCTCTGGAAAGATTGAGAGATATAATGGACTGTTAAAGACTATGTTGAGAGCGTTGGGCACTGGGGCATGGAAGCACTAGGATATAAATTTAGCAGCAGCCACTTGGCTGGTTAACACCAGAGGATCTGCTAACTGTCCTGGTCCTGCCCAAACAAACCCCCTACATACTGTCGGAGGAGATAAGGTCCCCATAGTGCACATAGGGAAGTGGCTGGGGAAGGCGGTGTGGATTGCTCCTACCTTGGGAAAAGGCAAACTCATTTGTGGGATTGTTTTTGCTCAAGGACCTGGGTGTACTTGGTGGGTAATGTGGAAGGATGGGGAGACCCGGTGTATGCCTCAAGGAGATTTAACCTTGGGGGAAAAATAATGTGTGATCTGAGTTGTATGTTGTAGGAAGTAATGTAGCAGGAATGACCTGAACTGACGGAGTGAGTTTTGCAAGGAACTGGGCAAGTGCAACGATGACCCAAACCAAGCCGGTGTTGGTGCCCAACAATCGAACATGCTGCTTCTCCTGTCCTGAGCGACCATCTTGACAGATGGGGCCCAAGTCATAGCCTGTTCTTATGAACATTTGGAGGAGCAGAGGAAGCCCATGGAATGAGAGAATAATATCTATCTGTTAAAGGACAGGGGATAGTAGTTAATGAGAATGTATAAATCTGTATGTTGGGTATAAAGATGGTTTAAGTATGTAGCATAAGTTGCAAGTGTTGGTAAGAAGGGATTTCAGTAATGAGAATTAAATACAATGGGATGGTTAGAAGATACAGAAATGTATTAAATTATGTGGGACCCGAGCATGACGCAAATGGTATGGAATAAGGGGTGGATATTGTATTGGGTCTGGCTGGGATGAAGTTAGCTTTCCCCATAGCAGCCCTCATAGTGCTGTGCTTTGTAGCTTGATAATACACCAGTGTTTTGGCTACTGCTGAGCAGTGCTCCCACAGCATCAAGGCTCTCTCGAACATTCCCCCCTCTCACCCTCAAAGGCCAGTAGGCTGGGGGTGGGAAAGATCTTGGGAGGGGGCATGGCCAGGACAGCTGCCCCAAACTGACCAAAGGGATATTCCATACCATATGACATCTGCTCAGCAATAAACGCTAAGAGAAGGGGGGGGCATTCATTATTTATGACATTTGTCTTCCAGAGCAACTGCTACGTGTACTGAAGCCCTACTTCCTGGGAAGTGGCTGGACATCACCTGCTGATGGGAAGTAGAGAATAAATATTTTGTTTTCCTTTGCTTCCATACATGGCTTTTGCTTTTATTAAACTGCCTTTATCTTGACCCATGAGGTTTTTTTCCACCTTATTTTCTCCCCTCCCTGTCCTGCTGAGGAGGGGAGAGAGAGAGCAGCTTGGTGGGCACCTGGCATCCAGCCAAGATCAACAGCTTGGTCTCTAATTTTCACCCATAAGCTCTCCACCTGCGCGTTGCTGTTCTTCAAAGATAGCTCTGTGCAATCAATCCCATTTTTGGCATAGAGGGCAACTCCTCCACCTCTCCTTCCTTGCCTGTCCCTTCTGAATAGTTTATAGCCATCAATCACAGCACTCCAATCATGGAATTCATCCCACCAAGTTTCTGTGATAGCAATCAGGTCGTAGTTTTCCATCTGGGCAGCTGCTACCAGCTCCTCCTGTTTGTTTCCCAGGCTGTGTGCATTGGTATAGAGGCATTTCAGCTGGGCTATAGGCTACATCCCCTTTTGAGAGGAGTTTGCCCTAATTCCCTTGAGACAATTCACAGGTGTTTCCCTGTTGCTTCCTAAGGCCTTAACAGCTTTTTAGTTTGTTATGCTATTTAATATCAAGTTTGTACCAAGCACAGTGTGGGAATAAAAAAAAAAACCTAAAAACACACAAAGTTATTTGCAATGTAATTCAGGACAAATTCAGAACAGTTTAGTTAGAAAAGCCTGGAATGATTCTGAAATACAGGAGGCCTTTGGTCTTGGAGATGTTCTCGTGAACCAAACAGGCATAAACAAAAGAAAATCTTAAATATGAGATAAATCTGAGGTTAAAGTGAGCCAGCATGGATTAAAAACATAAACAAAACCAACAAAACCCCCCCCATACTCTATCTGGCATGAAACTCTCAGCAAGTCACAACACAAATGTTGTCAGCCCTCTTGTCCTGGTTTCAGCTGGGATGGAGTTAATTTTCTTCCTAGTAGCTGGTACAGTGCTGTGGTTTGGATTTAGGATGAGAATAATGTTGGTAACACACTGATGTGTTAGTTGTTGCTGAGCAGTGCTCACACTGGTCAAGGACTTCTCAGCTTCCCAGGCTCTGCCCGGTGCACAAGGAGCTGGGAGGGGGCACAGCCAGGACAGCTGACCCAGACTGGCCCAAGGGCTATTCCATACCGTATGGTGTCATGCTCAGCATATAAACTGGGGGGAGTTGGCTGGGGGGCAGTGATAGCTGCTTGGGGACAGGCTGGGCATTGTTCAGCGGGTGGTGAGCAATTGCATCGTGCATCACTTGCTTTGTATATCATTATTGCTACTACTACTACTACTACTATTTTACTTTATTTCAATTATTAAACTGTTCTTGTCTCAACCCACGAGTTTTCTCACTTTTACTCTTCCGATTCTCTCCCCCATCCCACCGGGGAGGGGGGAGGGTGAGCAAGCAGCTGTGTGGTGCTTGGTTGCTGGCTGGGGTTAAACCACGACAGTCCTTTTTGGCACCCAACGTGGGGCACAAAGGGTTTGAGATAAAAACAGATAAACCAGAGCGTATTAAGGAATTTATATCTGTTAACAGTTGCCGGTCATAATTTTGATTCATCTGTTCTCGGTATTAGTCTACTTGATCTGCACCATGCTCCTGTTTTTGCTATACATGTTAAAGATTGGTGTTGGGTTTTGCAGTTTGCTGTGCTCTGCAGCGATTAGTGATGTTTTGCCTGGGAGGCTTGTTATTAAAACACTGGCCTTGAGCGTTACCTGGTATTTGGGTTCTGTACTGAAGCCATTACTGTACTTCGGGTACCACCTCGTGGAGACAATTAGCAATTATACCTCTTCCTCTGAGAGGTTTTTTATGGAGGAAATACAGAATGGCACCTTCGCTACCTTCTTCTATGATGTTTCCTCCTTCATTACAGTAACTTTTCAGTATCTTGAGCATCCTTGGGTAGTTAAGATACTTCTATTGGTAGTTCTTGGGAATATTGTTTCGGTTTTGTCTAAGGTTAATAAGCAATTTAAGAATATCATCCAGAGATCTGCCCCAAGGCTGGATAGTTATGAGTGGCACGGTATGTGGGAGAGCATGGGCAAATGCCTAGGACAGCAGGCACCTCCAATGTTTTGGAACTTCACCCCCGAACAAGTGCAGAATCCTGAAAAACTAGTAAAGTATTTGGAAAAAGTATGCCGTCACCCTGGCAACTCCAGAGAGACACAGATCACTGCAACGTGCTGGGGCCTGGCCCATGCCTACCGAGCCCTATTCAACAGTATTCAGAACCCTCAAGGGGAGGAGAAGGTCTCTGGACCTGACGAGAAAGCGACAGGCACTGCGGCTACTCCAACCCCCACAACAGGCACTGCGGCTGAACCAGAGAACCAACCCGTGCCAGTATCAGTCGCCTCTATACACAAGAAGAAATGTTGGAAGCGAAAGTCAAAAGTCAGCTCATTTAGTAAGGGAAGAAACTCTTCCCCTACTAAGGGAAGAAGTGGACGAGGCAGACGACTCTGAAGCAGGGCCATCACAAGAACAGGAGGAGGAAGTGGCAGAATTCATAAACGAGGCAGTAACCACCCGATCCCTGTCCCTGAGTGAGCTGCGAGACACGCGAGAAGATTTCAGCCGTCATCCAGGCGATCACATTGTCACCTGGCTGCTCCGATGCTGGGATAACGGGGCCAGTAGCCTGGAATTGGGGGGTAGGGAAGCCAAGCAGCTGGGATCCCTTTCTAGGGAAGGGGGCATTGACAAAGCGATTGGAAAAGGGGCACAAGCCCTCAGCCTCTGGAGGCGACTCCTGTCAGGCCTGAAGGAAAGGTATCCCTTCAAGGAAGATGTTATATGTCACCCAGGCAAGTGGACCACCATGGAGAGAGGTATCCAGTACCTGAGGGAATTAGCCGTGCTGGAGGTGACTTATGGTGACTTGGACAACAAGCAGCTATCCAAAGATCCAGGTGAAGTCTGGTGCACACAGCCTATGTGGCGGAAGTTGGTACGGAGCGCACCAGCGTCGCATGCCAACTCATTGGCAGTAATGACCCGGAAAGACGGAGAGGGACAAACGGTAGATGAATTGGCTGGCCAACTCTAGCAATACGAAGAAAGTCTCTCTTCCTCCCTCGTCTCGGCTGTGGAGGAACTGTCCCAGGAGGTCCAGCAACTCAAAGAGGGTATGTCCTGCTCCCCACCTGTACAGACCAGTATCTCAGCTATTAGGAGTAAGCGTCCCTCTCCTCAAGAGAGAGGATATAGTGGATACATACCACGGGGCACCCTGTGGTTTTACCTGCGTGACCACGGAGAGGACATGAGGAAGTGGGATGGAAAGTCTACCTCGACCCTAGAGGCACGGGTACGTGAGTTGCAAGGAAAAACAATGACAAAAGGGGGTTCTTCCAGGAAAGTTGCTGCTCCAGTTTCCAGTGAGCAGTTCCCCAGGCAGAGTAGAAGGGCTGATCTTACTCCTGATCTTATGAAAGGGACATTTGATTCGCATTTACAAGAAGTGAGTAACGAATGCTATGACCAGGACTAGAGGGGCCCTGCCTCCAGCCAGGTGGAGGAAGGGGACAACCGGGTTTACTGGACTGTGTGGATTCGATGGCCTGGCACATCAGCCCCACAGGAGTATAAGGCTCTAGTGGACACCGGTGCACAGTGTACCCTCATGCCATCAAGCTATGAAGGGGCAGAACCCATCTGTATTTCTGGAGTGACAGGGGGATCCCAACAGCTGACTGTATTGGAGGCTGAACTGAGCTTAACCGGGAAGGAGTGGCAGAAGCACCCCATTGTGACTGGCCCAGAGGCCCCGTGCATCCTTGGCATAGACTACCTCAGGAGAGGGTATTTCAAGGACCCAAAAGGGTACTGGTGGGCTTTTGGTATAGCTGCCTTGGAGACGGAGGAAATAATTAAACAGACCCTGCCCGGTCTCTCGAAGGACCCTTCTGTTGTGGGGTTGCTGAGGATCGAAGAATAACAGGTGCCAATCGCTACCACAACCGTGCACCGGCGGCAATATCGCACCAACCGAGACTCCCTGATTCCCATCCGTAAGCTGATTTGTCGACTGCAGAGCCAAGGAGTGATCCGCAAGACTCGCTCACCTTTTAACAGTCCCATATGGCCAGTGCGAAAGTCTAATGGAGAGTGGAGACTAACAGTACACTATCGGGGCCTGAACGAAGTCACGCCGCCGCTGAGCGCTGCCGTGTCGGACATGCTAGAACTTCAATATGAATTGGAGTCAAAGGCAGCCAAGTGGTATGCCACGACTGATTTCGCTAATGCGTTTTTCCTCATTCCCTTTGGCAGCAGAGTGCAGGCCACAGTTTGCTTTCACTTGGAGGGGCCTCCAGTACACCTGGAATCGACTGCCCCAGGGGTGGAAACACAGCCCCACCACTTGCCATGGACTGATCCAGACTGCGCTGGAACAGATTGAAGCTCTGGAACACCTGCAATACATTGATGACATCATCATACGGGGCAATACAGCAGAAGAGGTTTTCGAGAAAGGGAAGAACATAGTCCAAATCCTTCTGGAGGCCGGCTTTGCCATAAAACAAAGTAAGGTCAAGGGACCTGCACAGGAGATCCAGTTCTTAGGAATAAAATGGCAAGATGGACGTCGTCAGATCCCAATGGATGTGATCAACAAAATAACAGCCGTGTCTCCACCAACCAGCAAAGAGGAAACACAGGCTTTCTTGGGCGCTGTGGGGTTTTGGAGAATGCATATTCCAAATTACAGTCTGATCGTAAGCCCTCTCTGTGAAGTGACCCAGAAGAAGAAGGATTTCAAATGGGGCCCTGAGCAACGACAAGCCTTTGAACAAATTAAACGGGAGATAGTTCGTGCAATAGCCCTTGGGCCAGTCCGGGCAGGGCAAGATGTCAAAAATGTGCTCTACACCGCAGCTGGGGAGAACGGCCCTACCTGGAGCCTCTGGCAGAAAGCACCAGGGGAGACTCGAGGTCGACCCCTGGGGTTTGGAGTCGCAGATACAGAGGATCCGAGGCCCACTATACTCCAACTGAAAAAGAGATATTGGCAGCATATGAAGGGTCTCGAGCCGCTTTGGAAGTGGTTGGCACTGAAGCACAGCTCCTCCCGTGACTGCTGGTGCTGGCCTGGATGTTCAAAGGGAGGGTCCCTTGTACACATGCAACTGATGCTACGTGGAGTAAGTGGGTCGCACTGATCACACAATGGGCTCAAATAGGAAACCCCAGTCGCCCAGGAATCTTGGAAGTGATCATGGACTGGCCAGAAGGCAAAGATTTCGGAATATCGCCAGAGGTGGAGGTGACGCCTGCTGAGGAGGCCCCACCGTATAATAAACTGCCAGAAAATGAGAAGCGATATGCCCTGTTCACTGATGGGTCCTGTCGTCTTGTGGGGAAGCATCGGAGGTGGAAAGCTGCTGTGTGGAGCCCTATACGACAAGTCACAGAAACTGCTGAAGGAGAAGGTGAATCGAGTCAGTTTGCAGAGGTGAAAGCCATCCAGCTGGCTTTGGATATTGCTGACGGAGAAAAGTGGCCAGTGCTCTGTCTCTGTCTCGCTTAGTGGATGAGGAGAAGGCTGTGGATGTTGTCTACCTGGACTTTAGTAAGGCCTTTGACACTGTCTCCCACAGCATTCTCCTGGAGAAACTGGCTGCTCATGGCTCGGACGGGCGTACGCTTCCTGGGTAATAAACTGGGTGAATGAGCAGGCCCAAAGAGTTGTGGTGAATGGAGTCAAATCCAGTTGGCGGCTGGTCACAAGTGGTGTTCCCCAGGGCTCAGCGTTGGGGCCAGGTCTGTTTAACATCCTTATCAATGATCTGGACAGGCTGGATCAAGTGCACCCTCAGTAAATTTGCAGATGACACCAAGTTGGGTGGAAGTGTCGATCTGCTGGAGGGCAGGAAGGCCCTACAGAGGGACCTGGACAGGCTGGATCGTTGGGCCGGGGCCAACTGCATGAGGTTCAACAAGGCTCAGTGCCGGGTCCTGCACTTGGGTCACAACAACCCCAGGCAACGCTACAGGCTTGGGCAAGAGTGGCTGGAGAGCTGCCTGGCGGGAAAGGACCTGGGGGTGTTGGTTAACAGCCGCCTGAACATGAGCCAGCAGTGTGCTCAGGCGGCCAAGAAGGCCAATGGCATCCTGGCTTGTATCAGGAATAGTGTGGCCAGCAGGACCAGGGAGGTGATAGTGCCCCTGTACTCGGCACTGGTGAGGCCGCACCTCGAGTACTGTGTTCACTTTTGGGCCCCTCACTCCAAGAAGGACATGGAGGTGCTGGAGCGTGTCCAGAGGAGGGCAACGAAGTCGGTGAAGGGTCTAGAGCACAAGTCTTATGAGGAGCGGCTGAGGGAGCTGGGGTTGTTTAGTCTGGAGAAGAGGAGGCTGAGGGGAGACCTTATTGCTCTCTACAACTGCCTGAAAGGAGGTTTTAGTGAGGTGGGGGTCGGTCTCTTCTCCCAAGTAAGAAGGGATAGGATGAGAGGAAACGGCCTCAAGTTGTGCCAGGAGAGGTTTAGGTTGGATATTAGGAAAAACTTCTGAAACCCACTGAAATGGTTGTCAGGCACTGGAACAGGCTGCCCAGGGAAGTGGTTGAGTCCCCATCCCTGGAGGTATTTAAAAGACGTGTAGATGTAGCGTTTAGGGTCATGGTTTAGTGGTGGACTTGGCAGTGCTAGGTTAACGGTTGGACTTGATGATCCTAAAGGTCTTTTCCAACCTAAACAATTCTATGGTTTGATGATTCTTGTCACAGGCTGCGACATTGGAAGAAACAGACGGACCCAGTCTATTAAGACATGGCCCTGTGGCTGGCGTCATTGCCACAATTTTGGCTTTTCTTGATAATGGGACGGTCTATACAGCTCCGGGCCTGCTGGCATTGGATAGGATTCACCTTTCTCAAAGGGGGAAGAGGGTCTTTGCTCTTTTCCAACCTAAACAATTGTATGATGGCTATATGCCGTATCAATGGTATTACAGTAAGAATCACCCAGATTAATGAAGAATGAATTTTGATGAACCCGAGCAAAGTGCAGCAATGATAGAACCAGAACTGGCTTCAGCATGCAACAATCCAACAGCGCACACCATCTCTCCTGCCCTGAAGGACTGTTATGACAGATGGAGCCCAACGTCGTGGACTGGATGAACTCAACGGACATTTTAGAGTGATGGCCCACAGACTAAGGGAATGATATCTGTGTGTATATATCAAAAGACTGGAAAAGTGGTGGTGATTAATTGGAATGTATTGGAAAGGGTAGGACCTGGGCATGATGTAGATGGTATAGAATAAGGGGTGGATACTGTCCTGGTTTTGGCTGGGATAGAGTTAATTTTCTTCCTAGTAGCTGGTACAGTGCTGTGTTTTGGATTTAGGATGAGAATAATGTTGCTAACACACTGATCATAGAATCATAGAATCGTTAAGGTTGGAAAAGGCCCTTAAGATCATCAAGTCCAACCGTTAACCTAGCACTGCCAAGTCCACTACTAAACTATGTCCTCAAGCACCACGTCTACCCGTCTTTTCAATACCTCCAGGGATGGAGACTCAACCCCTTCCCTGGGCAGCCTGTTCCAATGCCTGACTACCCTTTCAGTGAAGAAGTTTTTTCTAATATCCAACCTAAACCTCCCCTGGCGCAGCTTGAGGCCATTTCCTCTCATCCTATCACTTGTTACTTGGGAGAAGAGACCGACCCCCACCTCGCTACAGCCTCCTTTCAGGCAGTTGTAGAGAGCAATAAGGTCTCCCCTCAGCCTCCTCTTCTCCAGGCTAAACAACCCCAGCTCCCTCAGCCGCTCCTCATAAGACTTGTGCTCTAGACCCTTCACCAACTTCGTTGCCCTCCTCTGGACATGCTCCAGCCCCTCCATGTCCTTCTTGGGGTGAGGGGCCCAACACTGAACACAGGACTCGAGGGGTGGCCTCACCAGTGCCGAGTACAGGGGCACCATCACCTCCCTGGTCCTGCTGGCCCCACTATTCCTGATACAAGCCAGGATGCCATTGGCCTTCTTGGCCACCTGAGCACACTGCTGGCTCATGTTCAGCTGGCTGTCAACCAACACCCCCAGGTCCTTTTCTGCCAGGCAGCTCTCCAGCCACTCCTCCCCACCCCTGTAGCGTTGCCTGGGGTTGTTGTGACCCAAGTGCAGGACCCGGCACTGAGCCTTGTTGAACCTCATACAGTTGGCCCCAGCCCAACGATCCAGCCTGGCCAGGTCCCTCTGCAGGGCCTTCCTGCCCTCCAGCAGATTGACACTTCCATCCAATTTGGTGTCATCTGCAAACTTACTGAGGGTGCCCTCGATCCCCTCATCCAGATCATCAGTGAAGATATTGAACAGGACCGGCCCCAACACTGAGCCCTGGGGAACACCACTGGTGACCGGCCGCCAACTGGATTTGACCCCATTCACCACCCCTCTCTGGGCTCGGCCGTCCAGCCAGTTTTTAACCCAGCGCAGAGTGCACTTATCCAAGCCGTGAGCAGCCAGCTTCTCCAGGAGAATGCTGTGGGAGACAGTGTCAAAGGCCTTACTAAAGTCCAAGTAGACAACATCCACAGCCTTCCCCTCATCCACTAAGCAGGTCACCGCTTATTATTTTGCTAATATCTGCTAATGAACAAGTCAATTTTATGTCAATTCCATCTTCAGAGTTTGTTTACTGCTAGTGCTGTAAAACCTTGAATTTGGCAGGTGTCAATCATAGGTTAAAATGTTCAAACTCATTGAATTGCACTGACATAAACAATAGATGATTAAATATTGTGCTCGGCACTTCTCAGGGTCAAACCCTAATTACAAAAAGTCCAAGATTGATTATTTGTCATACGAGTTTTCCAGAAATAATTTTTGCAACAGGATTCAACTGAAGATACACTCATGCTTCTGTGAAGAAGCTCACTTTACTTTTTGGAACCAGAGTTATTACCTAATAGCCACCACATGAAGTTTTGCCCCATTAAAATACTTTGATCTTTTCACTTCTATTTTGACGTGTTAGTTCCTGCTGACAAGCTTCTTTATCAAGATAGCTAACACTGCGTAAGTTATATATTCCAATATAAAATTCAACTTCTTCCTAGATGAAACAAGTCCTACAGGACTTGCTAGAAAAATCTCAGCAACATGATGATTGCTATGTAGGCTAGAAAGCACATGTTATAGGACTTGTATTCTGCTTACATTCTGCTATTTTTCAATGTTAATCTTCACTTTATGTCATAAAATGAATGCTCCATAAGGCTACACAATGGCCAAAAGACTTGTTTGTTTATAGTGAACAGAACTATTATATAAGCTTAGGCTTGGTTTCTCTCTTGATCAAATCTGTGGGATTTGCAGTGTATACATTAGAATTTTTCTGATTTTGTAAACTGATGTTCCGTTCAGCTCATGAACACTTATTTATAAGGTAGAAAGAAAATTTCATGTATAAAATAGTAATTTGGGAATAAGTATTTTTCTTTGCATGTATAAACATATTGCATCTTCATAATCAGATCCGAGATATCAGAATCATACAAAACAGGAGGGTCTTCTAGTTCATTCTCTACAGATCAAAATCAGTGCTAACTAAACCACGCCTGAGCAATGTTTATGTAATCCATGCCCACTCACAGAAATTCTACCACTTTTGGTAGTGATGTCTTTCCGTGCTTGATTATCCTTACCATTAAAGTGTTTTCCAGTGCCTGAACTAAACCTCCCTTGCTGCAATGCAAGCCAATCGCTTCTTTTCCCATCACCACATCCTCTTTGCAGCAACTGTCTACATATGGATTCTATTTTCCCCCTCAATCAGCTCTAGAAGATATAATTCCCAGTCCTTTCCCATTACTCCATTCTCATAGAAAACACTTCTGAAATCTCTGCTTGTTCTTGATGCTTTCCTTTAGATTCTCTTCCAGTCACCCTTCATTTAGAGAAGTGTCTAAAGGCAGCAAGTCTCAAGAGTGGTGTATTACTGCTGCTAAAAAGAAGAAATAAAGTGTTTTAAAGGTTAAGGGGAAAGCACTGCAAAATGTTAAAAAAAATAATCACATGCAATGACAGAAGAAGAAAGATGAAATCTGAGTTTCTTGCAGCTCCTTTGTTACATTGTTGAGAGGTGTACTTTAGCCACCTCTGTTCACCCTGTAGTTCCCACTGTCAAAAGGACATCCCACAATCAGCAGAAAGTTGCCAGCAATGGCTGTAACTATAAGGAAAACAGTCAGAATACCGAATAGCAGGAAGGGCCACACCCTTCTTCTACCCCTTAGCTATTAAAATGCTAAAATTAGCAAATGTCTTAATGATTCAAAATAAGCAAATTCATTTGTACTTATCTAAATTCAATTTAATCTGTTATACAGCTGTATTTGACATTGAATCCCAAAGAAA
This sequence comes from Platalea leucorodia, assembly GCF_965183815.1. Taxonomy (NCBI): domain Eukaryota; kingdom Metazoa; phylum Chordata; class Aves; order Pelecaniformes; family Threskiornithidae; genus Platalea; species Platalea leucorodia. The sequence continues at coordinate 43,116,563 of NC_138859.1, forward strand.
AGTGATGAGGGTCAAAGGAAGCAAGTTTTTTGTAGACTAGACACATGAGGAAAATGAATTATCCATTGACAAGAACTACCTGCTTTTGGGCAGGACAGGGGGAACACCTTATCAACGTTCTCTGACACTGACTGGATGTTGTAACTGAGCCTGTTTGCGACAGGCCTTAATTCATTACAAAAATCAGAGCCACAATTGCCCCCCCCCCAGCTTACTACTTCTTATCTAAAGAAATACTAAATCTAGGCCAACTACTTACTAATATCCTTACAAATACACATTCCTGTTTGCTCTTGAATGCTCATTTACTCCCTCTTTCCTCTTTGCTCCTTACCTGCTTTTGCAATCCTTTTTATTACACTGTGTTTTTTTTTTTTAATCATCTCACTTGATATTGTCTTTCTAAACCTTAAGCCATACATAACAAGCTCTGTCTAAAGATTTGGCACCCACCCCTTTCTATCTGGCCTGACTACCCTTTTAAAATTACTATTCTTGTGTGCCTGGAATATTTAGGCTCAGCACAAAATACAGCAATAACTTCCTTTTGGATGACAGCTAGAGGCTGTGCATTCACACCCACTCCTCTATCCACAGCAGAGGAGACTCCTCCATGTGAAGTGGTTCAAACCCTCATCTCACCTGTCACAGGTAAGCCCTAATGACCAGGCAACAGACCCACATAGGTGGAAGCCCCAGTCTCCTTCCCTGCCAATCCCCATGTAATAAACAGGACCCAGGGGACCTCTGGTTGAACCTAGCCAGTTTCCCCCATTTCAAAACACCAGCTAAATGCTCAGATGACTCCAGCTGCTTGTTCTCTGTATGGACTCACTTTCTCTGGAGCATGTTTCAGTTTTTAAAAGTTAGGGGTTCAGCATTTATCTTCACAGGCCTTTGTGATTTCCCTTTTGAAGCAATTAAGTCTTCTCCCACATTATGTGGGGAAACTGGACACCCAGGATGGAGCTGTCATGCACCACGGAGCCCACAGCCAGCTGCTTGTGGCCTCCTCAGCATTCACCTGTTCCACCGGAGCACCCACGCCTTTGCACTGAAAAAAGTAAAATTGGCGCATAGGGGCAGCACAAAACCTTTGCACCTGCTCGGCTTTTTCCAATTCGGGCAGAAGCTCTAGGATAGGTAACGCCTCAAACAGGGCACAGGAACAGCAGCTAGAGGCTGACCCTCGCGGGCGGCCCAGCCACCCCCAACCAAAGCAGAAGATAAACTGCAACAGCCCACCGCACGTCCGCAGAAAGCCGATGAAAATATCCCGATATTGAAAGGATTTCTCTGCTCTCCGCTGGGCGTGTACGCCTTTAAGAGCGTCCTCCTCGAGCCCTACGTGGGCGATCAGCTGATAGCAGCGTCGCGCGGGGCGAAGCGGGACGGAGGTTCTCGCTGTTGGCGAGCACTCGGGCGTTGTAGGCGGCGGTTTGAGGGTTGGTTGTGCTGCAGCCGTGCGCTTGTTGTCCCTCCCTTCTTCCCGCGCGCAGGGCTGCTGCGGTGCGGGCGACGGCAGCAGTGGGCGGCTCTGACAGTGCTGAGCCTCCTCCAGCCCTTGCACCTTGCGGCGGTGGCTGAGCTCCCCGTGCCGCTGAGCCCGGCGGGGCAGCGGCAGGAAGCGCCGCTCCCCCCTCACGGTAGGGTGCCCGGTGGCCTAGCGCTGCTGTCAGCTGGGCTCGCGCCCGCGGAGGCTTCCTCGGCAGCGCGGCGCCCGGCGGCGCCCGGCGTCACCCGATACATGGATTACCTGGTAGGTCCCCAGCGGGAGCGGGGCATCCCCCCGTCGCCGGCCCATTGGACATCTTACCGAGCGCGCCGCGGCTGAGGTGGCGTCTCCGGCGGGGGGGTGGGGTGCGGAGACGCAGGTGGGGCGGTGGAAGCGCGGCGCCGTGGGTGCCTGTCGGGGGCGCGGGCAGGGGCCTTGGGCAGGTACTGCGCTCCGAGGAACGGCCGCGCTGCCTTTCCCCGGCCCGCGGGGATATTAAACGGCGGTAAACTGGCTCAGTTCCGCTGAAGTATGCGGCCCCGCTCATTTGGCTGCTATTAGATTGCTAAAGCCGTGACCCGGGTCGCTGGTGGGTTTTTTTTGTTTGTTTTTTTGTGTTTTTTTTGTTTTTGTGGTTTTTTTTTTTCTTCTCCCCTAAACGTATGAGCATAGAGTATGCTTGAATGAGCTAAATTATCACGTTGGGCGGGATTAGCTTTGCGCCCAGGCAGCCTGGTATTCAGGAGTAACATTTATTGCTCTTTAACGAATACTGGCTTTAGTCATCTGTGAGAGATTGTATTGTAGGCGTGCACTTTAGGCTGGGGTCGTAGTTGGTGTTCACTCACCGATGTACGCTCAGCAAGTAAACTCTGTGGCACGGCTAGGTAATAAGCTGATGACTTTATTTTAGTACAGTGCCTGCTTACCTGGTCTTTTCAGTAGAACAGCAGGAGAGTGTAATGAGCGCATCCCATGATTCAGATTTTGTTGCTTTGAGCGCTAGCTTATAAACTGTGCCCCTTCCTTCGTTGTGAAGTGCTGTGAAGAGTCAGCTAGGGCAATGAGTAGGTCTCTTCTGGCCATCCCTGTTTGCTATTGATGTCTGGTGGGACCATTCAGGAAGTATTTGGAGTCTGAAACTTGACTCAGCCTTTGTGTTGCCTTCACATGACGTGCGCGTAGGCTTTCAAGAGCGGTTCATTAACCAGTCAACAAAATCTTTGGAGATGCTCTTTTTAGTGGATTGTTTTGAAGGCTTGCTGTATTGAGATGAGCTGTGTGCAGTGGCTGACTTTTTCTTCTCTGAGGATGAAATTAACTAAATCAGAAATATATTATTTACTTAAATATTATTCTTGTGTCTATGTAGCTTAAATTTATTTTGGAATGTTCAGCTTTATATCAAAAAAAGTTTTAGGCTTTCTTTCCTGAATTTGAATAACAGAGAATAGAAAGCGAGTCCCGTGTGGCTGAAATGGTAGGTAGACTTCTCTTTAAGAATCTAGTTAATGAAATACTGCTAATAAACTTGCTATGTGCCAAGTGCAGCCTTGTAACTTTTTGAGAGCCTGAAGCTGTTTCTTAGTTTGTTGGGGTTCTTTTATTTTTCTTTTATAAACTTATATCCAGATGAAACTGGCCATTGTGTACTTGTCAAAATGCTAGCATTAACCTTTGTGACTGCTACAGGCTGTTGCGTGGAAGGCCAAATGCTCTGAGAACAATAAATTTAATAAGCCTTGGAAACTGAGAGTGTGTTTTTGTATTAACTAAATGAGGGAGGGGATTAAATGTCTCTATATTTTTTTTTCCTTATTCGTTTTCTCCAGTTGATCCTTTTCTTCTTTTCTGTTGTCTGTCCTTCTTTGGTGCCATCTTTAAAAAAAAATAAAAAAAAATCTTCAGGATAGTGATATCCTAAGTGTTCGTGCGACTTCTGCTTAATGTTTCTATTGTATCAGGCTGTATCTTTGAATACAGACTTTTTCAATGTTTTATCAATCTCACAGTGCATGTTATAGTGCCATATGAAGGATTCTTTTGATGTAGAAGTTGTTACAAATCAAGCAAGTTATTTTTTAAAGGTGGTGAAAGCAAGGGTTTGGGGATAATAGCTTAAACAGGATGCTGGTCCACTGATGCTCTGAGACAATCCAAGATGCTTTCATCTATCATTGACCAGCACTTGTTGCTAGAGTTACCGTACTTATAAAGTAGGAGTCCCTTGATCTTTAGAATACTTGTTGCAACTGGCATCAACCCTTTTAAACCAAAGGAGAAGGAGAAAAAAAAAAAAAAGAGAAAAGTTTTAATTTTTTGCATCTGTGTAAAATTTGGAAAGAAAAAAAATTCTGTTGGCAGTTCAAATATTTTCTTGTGCGTTTGTGCAGACGTCTTCCCCTTCCAATCCTTACCCTCACTAAATGCAGGAGACCACTCTTTCTTCCCCTTCCTCTGTTAATGGTGGTAAATGGAATGGCTCTTCTTGGTAACAAATGATGGGTTCAGGCACCTTAGAAAGTCTGCTCTGGCAAAAATAATTGATGGTGGGGAGTTAAACAAGTAGTTTTCTGCAACCCGCTTTCAGCCTGGAGGACCAAGCTGTTGCCACAGTCTGCCCTAGTGTAATGATGGGCTTATTCTTTATTTATGCAAGACTTGGAGTTATAGTATGGATGTTAACCTATAGATGTAGAACAACCACCTCCTTGTTATTTTCATAACAGCAGTAGCAAAAAGCTGTATATGTTAAGGAACTTAAATGCATAAAACTTGACAACATATATGTTGGGATATTTCAGCTATGTAGGCTTCAAAACTTAAGCAGAAGGTTCCTTTGCTGGTTCCTCATGGTGAGCACCTGTGCTGCAGCCTGCAGGAAGTGAAGTTTTCTCCTCTGCCTTTAGTGTGAAGCAGCCAGCAGGGCAAAGGATGCAATTGTTTCTGGCTGCAGTAGTCCCTTTGTTCTCCTTTAAGGAGCTGATCCCAAGAAATAATGAACATCTGCAGCACCTGTTAATATCCAGTGGGTTATTGAAAGTGTTAAAAACCCTCTCAAAGCCAAGTCAGTTGGAGCCAGATTATTCTCATACAGATTATTCTCCTTGTATTGCAGTTAACTCCTTTAAAACATACTATGCTAACACAGCTGCATCAATGTAGAGTTGTATGTTTCTTTGACTACATAATCCTGTGGTGCATCTGCAATTCTCTTCTCCTTCGTTCTTCCTGCATTGTGTCTGGAAGGATTATAGTGCATATATATGACTTGTGTTGGCTGGCCTATGTTCAGTAGACTATGCTTAATTTAAGACATTGTGGCATGATGCATCTTGTGAAAAGCATGGCATGTGACCAATCTTACAGTTCTGGCTTGGAAACAATAGCAGTACTTCGATATTTTTTTCTTGTATGTGATAATTGCAATGCAAAGCTTAAGCTGCTGAGTATGCTTTCACATTATACTACTTCAGTGGCATCCTCTGCACTAGATAAGGATCTTACACTGAACAGTTGCATGTCTTGGCCTGATCTGTGTAGAGCTTTTAAAAGCTACTTTAGAGGATGATGTAGAAATTTGAATCAGTGTGACTTCACAAAAAAAGAAGTCTTATATTGCCCTGGGAGTTTGTAAGATAAACTTGATAACCTGCTTAATTTTGTATACTTAGCATTTTTAATATGATAGCTTATCCTTAAACTGTATTCTATACTATGTAGTATTTTATTTGTTCTTGGGCAGATAATGAAGAGTATATTCCAACCTGAAACTGAAGATGCCACTTCTTGCATGAACAGTCACATCAACTTTAGTGAATTTTTTTTTTTCATCCTAAAAGTTAAGCATGAACGTGAGTATTGCAAAGTCAAGAGCATACACGTTCTTCTTAGTGCGGTAGAATCCTTATTGCTTTGGATTGTTTTTTAACTATAGAAAGGTTGGGGTTTTTGGTTCTTCGTACATTTGTTAGCTGTTATGAACTATTTTACTTCTGTATATGTACACACAGAAGCTAAAATGTGGATGGTTTTTGAGTAATTGACCTAAATCTTCAAATTTTAGATGAATAGATCTTGAAGTGACTTCAGAGTTTATTGGTTTTGTCTTGACCTCAAGTTCTGGATAGTTAGGGTTTAGGCAAAGTCTTCCTTTTTTGACTGGGGAAAGCTGTATATACACCAAACTGTGGTGTTCATAAAAACAGTAGGTGATAGTAAAAGGGAGAAAAAAAAAAAAAAGTTTGAGCAACTTTTATTTCCTGGACAGTCTACCTTTAAGACATTCCATTTTATTTACTGGATGGCAACCAGTCACTAGCGGGTTTCCTCAGGGATCCATCTTAGGGCCAATGCTCTTTAATGTCTTCATAAACGACTCGGATGCAGGACTTGAAGGTTTGTTATCAAAGTTTGCCGATGACACAAAACTGGGAGGAGCCGTTGACACTCTTGAGGGCAGAGAGGCCCTGCAGAGAGATCTGGACAAATTAGAGAGCTGGGCAATCACCAACCATATGAAGTTTAACAAGGGCAAGTGCTGGATTTTGCACCTGGGACATGGCAGCCCTGGATGTACATACAGGCTGGGGAACGAGAGGCTGGAGAGCAGCCCCGTGGAGAGGGATCTGGGGGTTCTGGTCGACGGCAAGTTGAACATGAGCCAACAGTGTGCCCTGGCAGCCAAGAGGGCCAACCATGTCCCGGGGTGCATCAAGCGCTGTATTGCCAGCCGGTCGAGGGAGGTGATTGTCCCGCTCTACTCCGCACTGGTGCGGCCTCACCTTGAGTACTGTGTGCAGTTTTGGGCCCCGCAGTACAAATAGGATACGAAGCTACTAGAGAGTGTCCAGAGGAGAGCCACAAAGATGGTGAAGGGTTTAGAGGGGAAGCTGTATGAGGAGCGGCTGAAGTCACTTGGTCTGTCCAGCCTGGAGAAGAGGAGACTGAGGGGAGACCTCATTGCGGTCTACAGCTTCCTCACAAGGGGAAGAGGAGGGGCAGGCGCTGATCTCTTCTCCCTGGCGACCAATGATAGGACCCGAGGGAACGGCAGGAAGATATGCCAGGGGAGGTTTAGGCTGGACATTAGGAAAAGGTTCTTCACCCAGAGGGTGGTGGAGCACTGGAACAGGCTCCCCCGGGAGGTAGTCATGGCGCCAAGCCTGACAACATTCAAGAAGCACTTGGACAACGTCCTCAGACATATGGGATGAATTTTGGGGTTGTCCTATGCAGGGACAGGAGTTGGCCTCGATGATCCTTGTGGGTCCCTTCCACGACATTCTATTATTCTATGATTTAATTGGACCCTTTAATTGGACAGGTTTGATTTGGAAAGTGGTAATACAGGGTAGATCATGATCACTTAATGGTTCTGATCTACTTCATAACCTGTCTTTCCATTGTTGTTATGTTGTTCGGTATCTGCAGGCCACAGAAAACATTCTTTTATTACAAATGGCATTATGGAAGCACCTGTTTGAAGGCTAGAGTTTTCCTTCACTGAAACTTTGTAAACCAGTAGCTGCTGTCCTTTGCATAAGGAAAGATAGGGAAAGGTCCATGCTAGGAACCCCGGGTTTTTCCACTGAGGCACATACAGGTGTTTGATATATCACCTGCAACATGAGCAACAAAGGTCTATGTAGCCTTGCCTTCTTACCATTTGCTAAATGTCCCTCCCATCATATGAACTTTGTCTTTTCTCATGTAACTATAAGGATTGTTGGGCTGTCTGTTGACTCATCTATCAAATATAACATCCTTGACATTTTATACCCTTTGTAGAGCACAATGGCTTGTATCTTAAGATATTATCTCTCCTTCAGTTTGGGAAGCTGATTAGGCACAAGGATGAGGGGTCTGACAGTTCTTTCAAGATAAAGATATAGCTGAACGTGGGAAAGAAGACAACTAATGTACAGGGTGCATGCAACTGTATTAGTGTTTGGATCAGATGTGAACTTTTGAAGTGAGTCTTGGTCATCTCTATTTACTGTATGTTGGTTTGCAGCATTGCAGGATGATCACAGAACACATGAACTTGAGTTTTTTCAGATGAAACCAGATTGGAAGATGCACTCAACTAATGAGTTTTCAGTCCACAGGACCAGATCAGAACTAGTCTGAAATAAAACACCTGAAGTACGTAGTATGAATAATTGGTCTTCAGTACCAGCTCTTGCTATACTGCACTACGTGCTGTTGTATACGTAGCCAGGGTCACTTAATCTGGAAGTGAGAATGCTGCTGCTTCTGATCACTTTCTTCATCAGCATAGCAATGTAGGAAGAAACCCAAACCAAATTTTTGAGACCCTCACCTAAAGCAGTTATTGTGGCTAGATTCCTGTTGGTATTTCAGCTCTATGAAGCATAGTGTTCAAATCTAAATCAACTGGGAATGGCAAATGGAATCAGTTCTGGGAGACAACCTCCTCTGAATGAGCATGCTTCTAATTTAAGTAAGTTTGGGAGTTTAAAAACCTGATTTGGCTGAAGACCTGAAGACCTTCGGTCTGCCGTCTCAGTGGAGGTAGGGGATGGAGATCCATGCAGCAGCAAAGCCGCAAGGGCTATGCATGTGTTGGAAACCACGGAAGCCCCTGAGAATGGTCATGTAGGAACTAGGGCTTCTCCCCCCAAAAAGGTGGCAGGATCAATAGCCCAACTGAAGTGCATCTACGCCAATGCACACAGCATGGGCAACAAACAGGAGGAGCTGGAAGCCATTGTGCAGCAGGAAAACTATGACATAGTTGCCATCACGGAAACATGGTGGGATGACTCGCACAACTGGAGTGCTGCAATGGGTGGCTACAAGCTCTTCAGAAGGGATAGGCAAGGAAGGAGAGGCGGTGGGGTACCCCTGTATGTTAGGGAGTGTTTTGACTGTCTAGAGCTTGACGATGGTGATGAAAGGGTCAAGTGTTTCTGGGTAAGAACCAGGGGAAAGGCCAACAAGGCAGATAGCATGGTGGGAGTCTGTTATAGACCACCCAACCAGGATGAAGAGGCGGACAAAGTATTCTGTAAGCAGCTGGGAGAAGTCTCGCGATCGCTAGCCCTTGTTCTCGTGGGGGACTTCAACTTGCCAGATGCCTGCTGGAAATAGAATACAGCAGAGAGGAGAGAGTCTCAGAGGTTCCTGGAGTGTGTGGAAGATAAGTTCCTGACAGAGCTGGTGAGGGAGCCAACTAGGGAAGGCGCCCCGCTGGACCTCTTGTTTGTGAACAGAGAGGGCCTGGTGGGTGATGTGACAGTTGGAGGCCATCTTGGGCACAGTGATCATGAAATGACAGAGTTTTTGATCCTTGGAGAAGTAAGGAAGGGGGGTCAGCAGAACTGCTGCCTTGGACTTTTGGAGGGCAAACTTTGGCCTGTTCAGTAGCCTGGTTGAGAGAGTCCCTTGGGAGGCAGTCCTGAAGGGCAAAGGAGTCCAGGAAGGCTGGACAGTCTTCAAGAAGGAAATCTTAAAGGCGCAGGAGCAGGCTGTCTCCATGTGCCGGAAGACGAGCTGGTAGGGGAGAAGGGTGGCCTGGCTGAACAGGGAGCTTTGGCTGTAATGTGGGGGGGGGGGGGGGGAGGGGGGAAAGAGAGTTTACAACCTGTAGAAGAAGGGGCAGGCAACTCAGGAGGACTACAAGGATGTTGTGAGGCTATGCAGGGAGAGGATTAGAAGGGCCAAATGTGATTATAATTTCCAGCACAAGATTTTATTAAGTCACGGGAGTATTGCAGCTCCAGAAATTTCATTCTCTTCAGATACACACATTGAAGAAACAAGTGAATTAACATGTTTAAAATCCAATTACCACTTTGCCTTTTCCATGATGAGTCTTGCATTAGAGTAGTAGGTGTTATTACATCAAAAAATGTTTCTGAAAATGTCCTAGTCTGTGTTTGTTACAAATAGCCCTATAGTGTCCTTGTGAATTACTACCAAGGTTCAATATGTGTTGGGCCTCACGTTGCTCTGCAGTATGCTGCTCCTAAATTCTTCAGTCAAAGCACCAAGCTTGAAGCAACATGGTGATGAATTTCACAAATGGTTAGAAATGCAAGCTTTTAGGTGAGAAAATCTGCATTTAGTAAGGACAGAATATTCCTCCTAATACCCCATGCTGATTACCATTTTTGGCTTGTTGTCATTATCATCAGCTCATGTTTTTTAATACTTCCAGCTTGTGATGTGTATTCACTTAAAGCCCGAGTTCTGAAGTTTTGTGATTTTTTTTTTTTTTTTTGTTAATGGAAAGCTGATATCATCACATAGAAGCATTTTTAGTTTCAAACTTAAAAGCACAAACATGGGCCCATACAGCTGTAAAGCTGTAAGGAAAAAAAATATATGCAGTACTTAAAATCTTGTGATTGTTTGGGTTTTGGCTCATAATGTCCCAAAAAGCAGAGTTCTTTTATCCAGTGTGCAAAAAGCCAAATAACACACAGAGTCAAAATATATTTCTTTATTTCATGTCTGTGCAGAGATGGGTGCTAGGTGGTAACTCCACAAAGCTAGCACACCTTGGTTAACATGCAGTGACATTTTATACATTTTGAGTAGCTGTTATCAGTATTTTCACAATTCCACTTATTCATCCTTGCTTCAACTGGTTCTCACATGCCTCGTCTTCACTTAAAGGTACAGTGTGTTTTAAATTTATAGCGCATGCTCAGTGGGTAGGGGTCTTTGCTTGGGCCGGGGGCTTCATTGCTGGAGGTGTAGATTTTACCATGTTAATTAGGATAGTTCACTCATGGTTCAAGTGATTCTCACTTTGGCTTTATCAGCGGCCTTGTTTTCTTGTGCTTCTCTTGGTATTTCCTTGCTTGACTGTTTTGTGGTGTCCTCCTGTTTCTTCTCTCAGGCCAGGTCTTGTTGACTGTTTACAGAGGTTGATTAACGTCCTCTGCATTAACATCCTTTGTCTTATTTGTTGCATATCTCCAACAGTAATACTATGGAGTATGTTGGTTTTGCTTTTTCTCCACTTTGTGTGCAGCAAAACTTTCTGAAGTGCAAACTATCTGACTATATAAAAGTCCTTGGGGACATAAATAGGATATTTGCAAGTGAATAAGCAATTGGCTCATCTCCTGCTGGAGTTCTTCAGAGTACAGAACTTTTGTCTCACTGGCAGCCTGGTAAGGTGACTATGAATTGCCAACACGAGGATGTAAGTAGCTTCCTGCTGTCTGAGGAAGAGACACAAAGCAGGAAGTCTAGCTGACAAGTCCTCTTATGTTTAGATGCAGTCCTCTCCTACAGCTTTGTTGCTTATAAGGACGAACAGCAGGAAGAACATGAATCTTTGTACAATGCTTTGTTTTTATGGTGTATGTTTTAGTGGAGCAGTAGAAGAAAAGCTTGTTAACAGGACCACATTGGCTTTTGGCATTGGAGAGCCCAGGGAAGCAAGGTGGCATCAAAGAGCCAGTAGGAACTGTTGATATGGGGAATTGAGTTTGCAGATCTGTTTTTCTGTTTTGTTTTGTGGTTTTGTTTGTTTTGTTTTGTGTTTTTTTTTTTTTTTCCTTCTTGTTATGACTTGGAGCTTTTGGATGGAAGAAGCATCCGTTTTCTACATTTTTATTAACTTTTACAGCAACTACTGTCTAGTCTTCCACTATATGATTTTGCCTCTAATGGAGATGAAAAATTTTGAAGCAATTAAAAATGAAATAATCATTCTGTAAACTGTCAATAATTTTCATAAATGAGTGTTGATAGTGCTGCTCTGGCAGTGAATAAGAGGGAGAAGAGAATGTAGAGATTACAAGAAAATTTCATGTTTGTGTTCAGTTGTATAAACTGCATATGCTTTGGATGGGCTGATGCAGAGACAAATATTAAGAGTGCATATTGAACCTGGGGGGGAATCATACTACCCCTTTTGATATTAGTAGTAAAATGGCAGATGAAATTCAGTGTTGATAAATGCAAAGTTATATATATTTATAGTAGAAATCACCTGACAGTACAGATGCATGGATAGGCTCTAAAATACTGTCAGTGCTCAGGAAAGGGAAAGAGGATACTTCTTTAAAATGTCATGTCAACCCTGACAGCTGTTAACAAGCTTAGAGTATTAAGGAAAAAGGAAAATCTCATTTTTACACTGCTTAAGTGCAAGGTTTGCTGTTGTCTTAAATGCTACACTTCTGGTTGCATTATCTCAGAGTATTGTAAAACCAAAGAAGATGCAGAGAAGGATGACAGGGTAATCGAAAGAAAAAAAAAATTGCTTCCGTAAAAGGAGGGGTTAAATAGTTATAGCCCTTCAGTCTGAGGAAGAGACAACTGAATGGTGTGGGGAGGCAATATTATAGATATCTTTGAAATAATAAAGAGAGGGTAAATAGGCAATAAGTCATTTCTCCCAATAGAAGAACTTGATGACAGTTATAATCCAGGAATTGCTTTATCCCCACGAGTGTAGTTGAATTCTGGGTCTCACTTGTGCAGTAATGTTAGGGTGGTCAAAATGAGTAGATTATGAATTTGTGAAGTTTCTTGGAAGACAGGTCCATTGGGGAGGTATTAAACATGATGTTCAGATGTGATGGTAGGCTTGTGGAGATCCTGAATCTGTGATTGCTGGAACCTGAGGATGTATCCATGAAACATGGTTTCATGTATGTCTTGGTGCTTATACTGTGTGCTAAACACCTCCATCCCCCTTCACTGAGGGGACAGCTAGATCTAGTTCCAGAACAGGAAATTGCTGTTAGAAAATGGAGATATTCTGGATGATGCCTGGGAATGTTCCCCAGTGTAAGCAGAATTGTATTGACTGCACAGGAGGTGAAACTTTATTCAGAGGGATTTATGAAGCTATTTAATCTCCAGGGACATGTAGTTAAAGGGTTCCTTCTGCTTGGAGGTGCTGCCTTGACATATGAGCAGAGGCTATTGGCCTTCCAACGTCTGTATCCTAACCAATTTATGACTTTACGTAAGGCCCACAACACTGAGTGAACCTGAAACTGAATTGACAGCCTGTGTAGAGTGAAGAGTGATGATGCACTCTACAGTGAGTGATCTCTTCTCTCAATACTTTATTCTTGTCTAGAAACTTGCATAATTTCAGGTTTCAGCAAGACTTGAAAAAAGATCCAGAACTCTTGAGAAATGTCTGTGCTGGTTTTGCAGCTATTCATTTTCTGTTGGTTAATCTGCATCTTTCACTGTCTGAACCATTGCAGTCCTGGAAACAGTTATGGAAAACTTCTAGTGAGAATATTGCCTAAAAGAGGCGAGAGCGTTGTTCTCTGGTGCATCCACTTGATTACTTTTTATGATGACAAGAGTTCTTGGATCCAATCCTATTTTCTGTTCATGTATTATTGGCTTTCCATCAGCATCAGGTTTCTAGTCTTTAAACTCAGATTTATTTTTCTAATGATTATGTACAAGAAGGTTAATCTAATTATTCAGCATTAAAGGAGAATATGAAAATATTTCATCTTTTATCCCTGAGAACTGGATTAAAAAAGAATTTTGGGAGTTGAAATTAGAAATGTTATTAATGGAATGTGCTAAAGGGCTGTGATACCTTGTGTAGAAAGAGGAGCCTTCAGGTTAGTACTTATTCAGTGCACAAGCTTAGGAAACAGCAATTCTGGTCAAAGTTCCTGCCACCTGTACTGTAGCATAGTTGTGTGTGCTTTTGGGTACCTGCACATTCTTTAAAACGCATAAGAGAACTTCTTTAATGCTCCTTACATATAGGTACCTGAAAATGTGCATATTGTTTACACTTGTATTGCTAACTTTCACATTTTTTTATGTACAGAAAAAGATGAAGAGAGAAGAGTGGAGGGGGAAAAGCTTTTTACCTGGAAGGTCCAGTAATTCCAAGCCATTACTGGGGTGGACCACTTCTTTATAAATGAGCAGGTGGACATCTTAATCTTTATTTTAATAAAGCAATATATCACCAGAAAAAAACCCAACAGCTTCCTTTTCTCATATTGCTTTCTGGTTTTGTGGTCTTGGAACTATACTTAGTGCTGTAATTTATTTAGGATTATGGCAAAGCAAGCTGTGGTCAAGGTGAGTTTCTGTTGGTTGGCAGAATGAGGATACTAGCTCTTGCAGTTCTGCCAGGCGTCGAGCCTTTTGTTTCTTTTCTGAGAAACTGGTTAGGATCTCCCCATTTTGTCCATCAAGGTTCTTGAGACTTGTGCTTTCAACTCAGTGATTTCAACTTTAAGTGATCAATTGCAGAATATGCTCTAACTAGTCTCCTCAAAATTTGCTCTCCTGTAAATATTATGGGTAGGAACTTCACTTTGTATTTGGTGAAGATATAGATATTAAAACAATGAACTTGTGCAATTGCAGACTAATGCGTGCCTGTATCAGAGCTGTGTGAGGTTTTTCGGTTTTAAACACCAAATACTGAAATTATTTTGTACAGATAGCTGAATGCTTGAAAAAAAAAAAAAACCAGAACAAATGCTTGTGATGAATGAAAGGTTGTACAGCTGCAAGGCAGACATCTTTCTAAGTCATTATTAACAGTCATGTTTTTACAACATATGATTAAAATAACAAAGTTTTGGGAAATATGTATGTTGGCCATGAATTTAGTTTCCAGCTGGAGAAATTATTTAATATTTGTGAGATGACCCTTTGCCTAAGCAGAAGGGTGCATATTGGCAGAGATGCATGCTTATGCTGTTTGACATAGTCGACCTGAAGGCTTCTTGTCTCACTTTACACATATTAAGTGACTTCTGTTAAGAATAAGTCTTTGCGGAGTTGTATCAAACAAGGTATCTTTCTTTGTAATACTTCTAGGTATATTTTTACATTATCTTTTCCTTTTACTTTCATGCTTATCATGTGAAATCCTTTCAGAAAGCAACAATAAACTGTAAGTAAATTAAATGCAAATTCTCCAACAATTGTTTTGTTGCCCAATTGTATGGTGCAAAATGAGTTGCAAAACCAAAGTAATGAAAGATTACAAGTATCAAGAAAAAATTCCCCATTGCACCAGCAAATTATCACATGTATTGTAATTCTGTGATCAGAGTGATAATCCTGTAGGACAGTATCATTAAACATCTAATTATTTAAATCAATTACTGACACTTTTCCAGTGATTAAACTGAAATAATATTGAGGGGAGTGTAAATGTTTTTGGTGGGGGGTATTAATATAAGAGAGAAACTAACAGCAGCATTGGAGTTCATGATCTTTTTAATGCTATAGACTTGGAGGCTTGGGGAAGGGATTAGCTTAATATTTAATTGGGAAATGCATAGGGGAAACATAAACTGGTACTGTATGTGATAGTAGGAAGGGGAGATAATTTTAGAATTCATGGCCTGTAATAACTTGCTGATTTCAAAACATTAAGAGTAGCAAACCCAGCAACAGATGAGTAAGGTAACTGTGATGTAGCTTGCTCTGTTCTACTGAAGCAAAGGTCCACAGGCACTTGCTAGGGAATTTGAACTGCAGCTTACTTATCCCATGAATGTAAAGCCTAGAAGTACTGAACAAAAATGTAAAAAATGAAAACAATTTATAATGCTGCACTATTTTGTCTAGAATAAAAGAAAACTGGATATACTGAGGAACTGTAATGGTACACTACTGTTGCACGCTTCCTTCCCTTGCAACCAGAAATAATATTTTACTTATATATACAATCATAGAATGTCCCGAGTTGGAAGGGACCCACAAGGATCATCGAGGCCAACTCCTGTCCCTGCATAGGACAGCCCCAAAAATCACCCCATATGTCCGAGGGCGTTGTCCAATTGCTTCTTGAATGTTGTCAGGCTTGGCGCCATGACTACCTCCCAGGAGAGCTTGTTCCAGTGCTCCACCACCCTCTGGATGAAGAACCTTTTCCTAATGTCCAGCCTAAACCTCCCCTGGCATATCTTCCTGCCGTTCCCTCGGGTCCTATCATTGGTCGCCAGGGAGAAGAGATCAGCGCCTGCCCCTCCTCTTCCCCTTGTGAGGAAGCTGTAGACTGTGATGAGGTCTCCCCTCAGTCTCCTCTTCTCCAGGCTGGACAGACCAAGTGACTTCAGCCGCTCCTCATATGGCTTCCCCTCTAAACCCTTCACCATCTTTGTGGCTCTCCTCTGGACACTCTCTAGTAGCTTCGTATCCTATTTGTACTGCGGGGCCCAAAACTGCACACAGTACTCAAGGTGAGGCCGCACCAGTGCGGAGTAGAGCGGGACAATCACCTCCCTCGACCGGCTGGCAATACAGCGCTTGATGCACCCCGGGACATGGTTGGCCCTCTTGGCTGCCAGGGCACACTGTTGGCTCATGTTCAACTTGCCGTCGACCAGAACCCCCAGATCCCTCTCCGCGGGGCTGCTCTCCAGCCTCTTGTTCCCCAGCCTGTATGTACATCCAGGGCTGCCATGTCCCAGGTGCAAAATCCAGCACTTGCCCTTGTTAAACTTCATATGGTTGGTGATTGCCCAGCTCTCTAATTTGTCCAGATCTCTCTGCAGGGCCTCTCTGCCCTCAAGAGTGTCAACGGCTCCTCCCAGTTTTGTGTCATCAGGAAACTTTGATAACAAACCTTCAAGTCCTGCATCCGAGTCGTTTATGAAGACATTAAAGAGCATTGGCCCCAGGATGGATCCCTGCGGAACCCCGCTAGTGACTGGTTGCCAGCCTGATGTATCCCCATTTACTATAGCCCTTTGAGCCTGACCCGTCGGCCAATTGCCCACCCATTGCATTATGTGTTTATCCAGCTGTATGCTGGACATTTTGTCCAGGAGGATACTGTGAGAGACAGTATCGAAGGCTTTACTGAAATCCAAAAAGATTACATCGACTGGCTTCCCTTGGTCAGCTAGGTGGGTAACCTTGTCATAGAAAGAAATTAAGTTTGTTAAGCAGGACTTTCCCCTCGTGAATCTGTGCTGGCTGTGGCCAATGACTGCATTGTCTTTCAGGTGTTTTCTAATAACTCCCAGAATAATCTTCTCCATGATTTTGCCAGGCACAGAGGTGAGACTGACAGGCCTGCGGTTACCGGGGTCATCCCTGTTGCCCTTCTTGAAGATTGGGACAACGTTTGCCAGCTTCCAGTCAGCTGGGATCTCCCCAGATTCCCAAGAGCTCTGGAAAATCATTGAGAGAGGTCTTGCTATGACATCAGCCAGCTCTTTAAGTACCCTCGGATGAATCCCATCGGGCCCCATTGACTTATAGGGATCCAGCTGGAGCAGCAAATCCCGCACAAGTTCGGGGTTGGCTGGGAGTTTATCATTCTCGCACTCATGGTTCTCTAGCCCAGGGCTCTGGGGCTCCCAGAGCCCATCATCGGTGTTGAAGACCGAGGCGAAGAAAGCATTAAAATGTCTCTGCTTTGTCTGTGTCCCTGTTTGTGAGGTGACCATGCTCATCAAGTAACGGGCCAATGTTATTTCTCGCCTGCCTTTTGCTATTAACATATTTTAAAAAGCCCTTTTTATTGTCCTTCACAGTACTGGCCAGCTTCAGCTCTAATTGAGCTTTGGCCGCGCGAATTTCCTCCCTACAGTGGCGAGCAGCATCTCTGTAGTCCTCCCATGTCGCCTGACCTTGCTTCCACCTGCCATACATTTTCTTTTTTCGCCTTAGTTCTAGAAGAAGATCCCTACTTAGCCAAGCCGGCCTTCTACCGCGCCTGCTTGACTTCCGACATTTTGGAATTGCCTGCTCCTGTGCTCTTAGCAGGTGGTACTTAAAAAGTGACCAGCACTGATGGACCCCAGCACCTTCAAAAGCTTTTTCCCAGGGGCCCTTACGAAGTAGTTCCCTGAGCAGCCTGAAGTCAGCTCTCCTCATATCCAGAGTTGAGGGCTTGCTGGCAGTTTTCCTCCTGTTACCATAGATTTTAAACTTGACTGCTTCATGGTCGCCGTGGCCAAGGCAGCCACCAATCGCCACTTCACCCACGAGACCCTCTCCGTTAGTAAGCAGCAAGTCGAGGAAGGCACCTTTCCTGGTCGGTTCCCTTAGTACCTGTACCAAGAAGGTATCATCCAGATGGTTTAGGAATCTTCTGGACCTGCTTGTACCAGCTGTGTGGTATTCCCAGTTGACATCTGGCAAGTTGAAGTCCCCCAGAAGGACAAGGGCAGATGACTTGGAAGCATCCCTTAGTTCCTTAAAGAATAACTCATCCGTGTCGTCATCCTGGCTGGGTGGCCTCTAGTAGACTCCCACAACGACATCCGCTTTATTTGTCTGTCCCTTAATCCTTACCCAGAGGCTCTCAACTGGGCCATCGCCGACTGCTAGCTCCATGCACTCCAGCCCCTCCACTACATACAATGCCACCCCGCCGCCTCGCCTGCCCTGCCTATCCCTCCTGAAGAGCCTGTACCCATCCATCACGGCACACCAGTCACAGGACTCACCCCACCAGGTTTCACTTACACCTATGATGTCGTATCTCTGGGACTGGGCCAAGGCATCTAGCTCCTTTTGCTTGTTCCTCAGGCTGCGTGCATTTGTGTAGAAACACTTCAAGTGCGGTTCATTGTGCCCGTTGGCTCGTGGAGCAGCCTGAGGAATCTCACTAGCACGCAGCTCCTCGAACTTTGGCGTGCCCTCCCGTTGCTCGTCGCTGACGAGCCTGGTATTGTCCCTTTCCCCCTTTCCAATCTAGTTTAAAGCTCTATCAGTCAGCCCTGCTAGCTCCTGAGCAAAACCCCTTTTCCCCTTCTGAGAAAAGTGCATCCCATCGGATGTCGGTAGACCTGGTTATGACCTGGTTAGACCATCCCATGATCGAAAAACCCAAAGTTCCGCCGATGACACCAGCCTCGGAGCCACGTGTTGATCAGCTGGGTCTGCCTGTTCCATTCACTGTTCTTCCCTGCTACCGGAAGGATCGAAGAGAACACCACCTGAACACCTGATCCTTCAACTAACTGCCCCAAGGCTCTGAAATCCCTTTTGACTGACTTAGGACTTCTCTTTGTTCTCTCTTTGTTATCTCTTCGTTGCTGACATGAAGAACTAATAGCGGGTGATAGTCTGAGGACCTTACCAGACTGGGGAGTTTTCTAGTGACATCTCTTACCCTGGCCCCAGGGAGGCAGCAGACTTCCCTGTGGGTTGGGTCCGGTCGGCATATGGGACCCTCCGTTCCCCTCAGAAGGGAGTCACCTATGACAACTACCCTTCTTTTTTTCTTAACGTGAGTGGTTGTGATGTGGGGGGTAGGCTGCCTAGACGACCCCTCCATCCCAGAAGGACCTACGTCCACATCATCACTTGTCTGCCCATCCGATTCCAGGGCCTCGTACCTGTTGTGTACGGGCACCTGGGAAGGTGAGGCAGGCTGAGAGTGGATTTGCCTGCTGTTCCGAGCAGTAAGGTTATTGCTTCCATTCATGCCCATCACCTGGGTCTCCTCCTTCTGCCTGGTGGTGAGAGGGTAGGGGGTCCTTTACCTCTTGTGCTGCAGTTGGCTGGTGCATCTGTCTCAGGGATGGTAGAGTACAATTCCACCAGTCAATCTCCTTCTCTGACTCCCTGATACTCCTCAGCCTGGACACCTCTCGAAGCTCCATCACCAGGCTGAGCAGCTCCTTTACTTGGGCAGATCTCCCACAGGTGAGCTCACTGCTGCCGTCAGATACTGACCTGAAACTCAGGCACTCCCTGTAACCTGGGACCTGGACGGCTGCATGTTCCCTTGAAGGCTCTGTTTGGGCGGCTGCGTCAGTTCTTGCAGCTGGAGGGGCTGCGAGGGACCCTGAGACTGAGAGCGCAGCTTTTTGCCGGGTGGATACCATGGTTCCTGCTGTTCTTAGCTCCTTATAAGTGGGTTGCTGCCTCCGTTTGAAGTGGCAGGGCCCTTCCTGCTCGCCCTCGTTGCGCGAACTGACGTGCCACGCCCTGGTTGCTGCGCTCCCTAGGGACCCTTTAAATCTCCCGCAGTTGCTCCTGGCAACGCCTCCGCCGTGTCACCCTCGCTTGCGGGAGCTGCCGGCTCCCAGCTGGACTCGGCACATCCGCGGGTTTCCCTGGCTCCGGGAACCCCCCCTTTCCTCCTCCTCAACACGCGCTCGGCCGCGGAACTTACCGTTGCCGCCGCTGTGCTCCTCGCAAAGTTGGGTCTGCCATCAACGTAGAATCTGAAATCACTGTATGTATCATTCTATGTTTAAGTAGGGGCTTAAATTGCAGCATACTCAGGTTAAACATTAGGAAACTTCCTAGTAGGGAGGGTTTTGAGGCACTGGACTAGATTGCTTGGGGAAGTTATCCATCCCTGGAACGTTTAGAACAAGGTCTGCAAATACTGTCAGGAGTGGTATGGGTATGGTTTATACCCTGTCCTGGTTTCAGCTGGGATAGAGTTAATTTTCTTCCTAGTAGCTGGCACAGTGCTGTGTTTTGGTTTTAGGATGAGAATAATGTTGATAACACACTGATGTGTTAGTTGTTGCTGAGCAGTGCTTACACTGGTCAAGGACTTTTCAGCTTCCCATGCTCTGCCCGGTGCACAAGAAGCTGGGAGGGGGCACAGCCAGGACAGCTGACCCAGACTGGCCCAAGGGCTATTCCATACCATATGACGTCCTGCCCAGTATATAAACTGGGGGGAGTTGGCTGGGGGGCGGTGATCACTGCTCGGGCACTGGCTGGGTATCGGTCAGTGGGTGGTGAGAAATTGCATTGTGCATCACTTTTTTAATATATTCTTTTATTATTATTTTCTCTTCCTTTTCTGTCCTATTAAACTGTCTTTATCTCAACCCATGAATTTTTTTACTTTTGCTCTTCCAGTTCTCTCCCCCATCCCACCAGGGGGAGGGTGAGGGTGAACGAGTGGCTGTGTGGTGCTTAGTTGCTGACCCGGGTTAAACCACAACATACTCCCACCCCACCACTTTGTGTAATATAGGATATCTCAAAGTAAGTTCTACTCATATTTTTCAATGATTTTTTTTTTTTTCCTGTGGGAAACTTAGAGCACAAGTCATAGAACTGGATGTTTGTTCTGAAAGCTAAAAAAAAAAAGGAAAAAAACCAAACCCTTGCAATTTAAATGCTGTTTTGAAGCAGCATTCCGTTCTCAGTAATAATATTTTAGCTTGCTTCCAGTAAGAAAAGAAAATCAACCATGCTGTTGAGGTTTGCTTTCAGGGTTTTGTGCTGTACTTTTTGATTTTCAGACACTTTGGTGAAATATTGCTTGTTTAAAATTTAAATTTAACAGGTTGTATTGGGTTTGCATGGCAAGGTATTGGTAGTGGGGGGGGGGGGCTACAGGGGTGGCTTCTGTGGGGAAGCTTCTAGCAGCTTCTCTATGTCTGATGGAGCCAATGCCAGCCAGCTCCAAGATGGACCCGCCGCTGGCCAAGGCCGAGCCAATCAGCAACGGTGGTAGCACCTCTGTGATAACAGATTTAAGAAGGGGAAATAAAAACTGTGTAATGGCAACTGCAGCCAGAGAGAGGAGTGAGAATATGTGAGAGGAACAACCCTGCAGACACCAAGGTCAGTGAAGAAGGAGGGGGAGGAGGTGCTCCAGGCTCCGGAGCAGAGATTCCCCTGCAGCCCGTGGGGAAGCCCATGGTGAGGCAGGCTGTGCCCTGCAGACCATGGAGGTCCACGGTGGAGCAGATATCCACCTGCAGCCCGTGGAGGACCCCACGCCGGAGCAGGTGGATGCGTCCGAGGAGGCTGTGACCCTGTGGGAAGCCCGCGCTGGAGCAGGCTCCTGGCAGGGCCTGTGGGCCCATGGAGAGAGAAGCCCAGGCTGGAGCAGGTTTGCTGGCAGGACTGTGACCCCGCGGGGGACCCACGCTGGAGCAGTTTGTGAAGAACTGCAGCCCGGGGGAAGGACTCACGCTGGAGAAGTTCGTTCCCACTGGCTGCCGTGGGAGGGAGCCCACGCTGGAGCAGGGGCAGAGTGTGAGGAGTCCTCCCCCTGAGGAGGAAGGAGCGGCAGAGACACCATGTCATGAACTGACCCCAACCCCCATTCCCCGTCCCCCTGCGCTGCTCAGGGGAGGAGGTAGAGAACTCGGGAGTGAAGTTGAGCCCGGGAAGAAGGGAGGGGTGGGGGGAGGAAGATGTTTTTAAGATTTAGTTTTTATTTCTTATTACCCTACTCTGATTTGATTGGTAATAAATTAAACTAATTTTTCCCCGAGTTGAGTCTGTTTTGCCTGTGACAGTAATTAGTGATCTCTCCCTGCCCTTATCTCGACCCACGAGCCTTTTGTTATATTTTCTCTCCCCTGTTCAGCTGAGGAGGGGAGTGATAGAGCGGCTTGGTGGGCACCTGGCATCCAGCCAGGGTCAACCCACCACATATGTTTTCCATTTTATTAGGCTGTACAATCAAAAGGGTAGGTGACTTATGAACAACTGTGAGGACTGTGTACCACCAGTGTCTTGCTTAGGGATAGAATCACAAAGCTTAATATTTGCTTTTATTCCTAGAATTTGGTTCCAGCTAGGGTTTAATATCTGCATGAGGCTTTTTCCCATGATGTTTGCCTGTGTTCCATTTTCAATATCTAAAAGACTGTTTTCTAAATGGTAGATAACAGATTTGGGTAATATGGACAAAATCCTTATGGAGGAAACTGCTACTTGTAAAGTTAAAAGCATATTTTCCTATGGTATTTAAGTTCCTTAGCAAGACTTTCTCTCCAAATTCCTATGTGATAAGAATATGCTTATCTTGAAGGATCAGAGAGGGTTACAGTATGAGGCTTTAATGACTGCAAAGTATGCAAACCATCTGCCACTCTAGAAGGCTGTCCAAATTAATTTGAGAGGATGTCCAAGTATAAATTTGTGTGTTGCAGAATCTGGTATAAGCAGGTATAATGTATAGCAAAATACACCCTCTGACAATAATTGGTTCTGTTTTAGTTTAGAATAGGTAAGTGTGGTGTGTATACTGCAGTTCTCTGCTAAGTTGTGGTAGATGCAGTTATAGTGATAGTTGGATAATTGATTTCTAATTGTGACCTTTTGGGCAGCATAATTTTTGATTTCATCAAATGTTTTAAATCACAAAATATAAAGAGCTAGCTTCATTTATGAAAATGCTGAGAGGAACTGATTTCCTTGACTGCTTGGACTACAAGGGAGGAAAGTGAGGAGGATGAGGAGTAGGCTTTGGAGCATCCAGAGATGCACTGTTGTGGCCACAGTGTAGAGGGAGGACATGCGTCCCATATAAAGTGCATGTGAAGGTTAAAATAGTTGCTTTAGGAAAATGCTGAGTGCCTGGAGTACTTATACAGAAATGCCTGTCATTGGAAAGGTGAGTTTCAGATGATCTGACTGGAGAGTGGGTTTGGACAGCTCTGGTATCAGAGTAAAGGGAGAGGCCTGCTGAAGTGAGAGCTATGCAGAAATGCAGTGATAGTTCCTCTCTCCATACTGTGCCCTGCTCATGCTCAGACATATAACTTGGTCACTGGATTTGTCGCTCAGGTATGCGAGCAGTCTGGCAGCTAGCAAGTATGGTGCTCCCTACTGATGTCAAGAAGCAAAACTCCAATTCATATTTACCATTTAATTAATTCCTTGTATCGTGTGCTTTCTACTGCATGCTGTTTTGCAGATTTAATAGGGTTTTTTTTAATTAATTGATTTTTATCCAAAAGCTAAGCAGTCTCTCAAATGCCAGTCCTTACCAGCACCGCGTGTTCAGTTTGTACTGTATTATCTGGACACTCCCTGTTCTGCACATCCTCCTTGTATAGTGCCATAAGTATCTTACAAAGGCTTAGTCCTTTGGACTACAGACATCTCAACTGTTAGTCTGTTATCAAGCTGCTTATCAGTGACACTCTTGAGCACCCATTACTTCAGCTGTACTACTGCATTTAAATAGGCTTCCTGTTTTTCAGGCCTGTACAGATTATGAGATGGAGGAAGGGTTTATATAGATATCCATGCCTTCAGCTACCATGACTAAGAGGATAAAGCTTCATTGTCTTGAGCTAGGAAAAACATAGATCTTTGCAAGAGCGCAGAAAGAGATGTGATGCCCATTTTGGGGGATTAAACCAGATGAGATTATTTAGAAGTGTATACCCAATCCAAGGGGGGAGTAGAAAAGCAGAGGTGGTTAATATAAAAACTGTATAGGTATTTGTAGAGATCTGAAGCTGAAAGATGTGTATCCTAAAATTAAAACATTATCATAAACTTAAATGGAAACTTATGGGATTAAAAAAAACAACCAAACAAACAAAATGAAACTCTTTCCTCTGTGTTTCACACAGCTAGTACCTTTTGGCAGAAGTACCAGTGTTTTCAGACTGCATGTTTCTGCTTCTTCTACCATACTAGTGTCCGAGTCAGATGTGTCAGTTGGAAGTATGGGAACAGGCAGATAAATTACATTTTGAATCTGCGTGGCTGTGGAGATTGTAAGCATATGACACCTTGTAGCAAAGTTTATCGTTATATTATCATTAACTTCTTTTCTGCTTCTGACTTAATTTTCTTAACCAGGTAAAAATCCTAATGACATAATGGTGGAGAGTTCAACCTACATGAACTTCAGAGGAAAAATAATCAAAAGTTTGTCTGTCTTGTAAGACAGTTTTTATGATGGGACATTTGCCACCTTTATAAATATTTAGGACTCCACCTCAGAAACAGTATGCATGATTGTATGCCTACGCATTATCTCTGGAAGATTCTCTGGTACTCTGTACTAGGCTTTGAGACTTTTTTCTTTTAAACTGTTTGCATATAATAGTAAGTTTGGGTTTTTTTGAACAGGGGTAATAGCATATTCTTTCCTCTCCATTCTCTGCAAATATGACTCGAGGAATAAGCAAAAAGACTAGTAATTTTCCTATCACTTGTTGTTTTGGACAACAAAACAAGGACAGAAGCCTCTGCAGTGGTAAGAACTATGCAGAAAAACTAAGGAGGTCTAGTGGAAGCGTGGTCTCTGGCTGGTATGTATTAGCAAGAAAAATTCTAGAAAAGAACATTTTCTCTTCTCAGGAAATTAGAAAGTAATGGTTTTCCTTGATTGCAGAATATGACATCATTAGATAAACAATTAGAAATCACTAGTTTTTAAACCCCCCCCCCCCCCCCCAAAAAAACCCCAAAAAAACCCCAAAAACCAAAAAACCCACAACAAAAAAACCCAAACAACTAAACAACAAGGATAACAAAAAGCCCTCTGTAGAGCTTTCTGCTTCTCAGATGCTTGGAATGGCAAGTGATGCATGCTAGCAGCATTGCATCAGTGTTGGCATCTTCTTCCTGAAAATGATGCGTAATGGATATTTTGGTATTAGTAGCCTTTTGGCTTGAATTTGCACAGTGAGTTGTGGAAATAAATGATGCATTTATAAAGCTGTGCTTACTATAGTTTATATATGGTAAGTATAGCAAATGATGCAAATAAATGTGCTTTTAGTTCTTTGGTTTACTTTGGATTAACTTACATTTGTCTTTGTTTATAATGATAAATTCATGTCTTGAAATGGTTTGACTGGAAACAGCTGGTGTGCTAAGGAATTTGATGTTAGAACAAAACAGAAATAACACTTATTCATGAAGTGTTGGAGGGGAAGCTCTTAAGAGAAACCAACTGAGGTGATAACTAAAGGCAGTCATGGAATAGGAGGTAATCATGGGAGCATGTTTGGAAAGGTTCAGGAGCCAGCCTGTGGCTTACAGTATGGAAAGCTTCCTGTGAGACTCTTCCCCTCCCCAACATGGTTTCCTATTGGAAAATGGAAAGCTAAAGTAATAACAGAGCTCATATAGCATATCCTGTCTACTCCTCCCTTTCCCATGTCATGTCCTTGACATGAGCAGCAAAACAAAGGCACAAAAAGGCAGCAGGAAAAAATCCTTTTATGTGCTATCCTTTGGGAAATGTGGACAATTCCATTCATAGTCACTGTTGATATTCTGTGGGTAGACTGCTGGAAAGGTAAGGTATAAATGTTTTCAACTTCCAGCCTTAAATAAAAGGTGCTTGCTATCACCAGAGTCTTGGCAGTGACTTGTGTTTGATGAGAGCATGTCCAGTTTGTTGTTGTATATGTGTAGTCAAGCTGCTTGAACCATGCTGGTTGTGGTGTGTGTTGCTACCAACCTAAACAGGAGAAAGAGGGGCAGAATGTTCTGATGCATGTGTTGTTCTGTGCATGTGAATATTAGATATCTTATGGATTTTCTGATATGAGCTGTGAGACTTTCCCTTCTACTTTTCTGAAATAAAGAAAGAATTGTGACTTTTTTCAAATGGGGAAAGACAGGTGAAGTGGGAAAACATCAAGGCTGGGCCAGGGGTGAGGATCAGAATACAGTTATCTGCTCTTTCTTTCTATAGAGTTTATTGGTCAAAGTAAACTGTACTCGAATTGTTGAGCAGCCTCTCCTTGTGGTCAGAGCTCATGTTATCTGCTCAAAGAACTCAGCAGCTTGGTCCATCCAATGCTGGTGTGACAGCATTGCTTCCCTGTGTTATTAACTGATATACTCTGTACTTACAGTCCTTTGACAACTTCTAACAACTAGTAATTTATTTCATTGGGAAATGTATGGTTTGCCAAACTAGCCTGTTAATTTTTATCAGAATGAAATGTTGTATTTTTGACAAACTTGCAGGCTGAAATAGAGCTTTGTCCTGAACTAGGGAAATGATGAACTTGGATTGTGCTCCGTTTGACCAGTCTCTGCTGTCCATGACCCCTTACTGTTCAAGATCTCCCTGCTCTAGAGAACACCAGTGTTATTCCACTGACCATTAACTAGGGAGGACTAGGAAAAAAGCCCAGATCCTTATTACAAGAGTCCCAAATCTTTTCTGTTCAGACAAGTTGCTGTGCAGTTTGTATTTATCAAAGCTATGTGGTTAGTTATCCTGTATGTAAACACTGTTTTGCATCTTCCCTTTGGAAATCAGGATTCCTGATCTTCATTGTTGCTCTCTTTCCAGAAAAGAGTTCTGTAATGTACTGGCAAAATGTCATGTTTTGCCTTCAGTGGTTGGTCCATGTGAAAGATAAACTACTCCTGTAGGCTCAAGTGGTACAGGGGGTGATTGTGTGAGCATGGAATTTTCCTGATGGCCTCTGCTGAGCATCCTTTTTTTGGTGCAGTTTGCAGAGTAGCTGCTTTAATTATAAAAATAAAAAATAATTATTTTAAATGAACAATAGATTTAAAATTTAAACTGTAAGTACATTGCAAAGCACAGGTATTCAAAATCCTGACAATCTTATTAAAAATATCACATGCTTGAAATTTGAGCTGCCCTATGACTGTGGACTCAGCGGTGGGGCATGTTGAATTACTACGTGACAATCCAGCAGTTAGCTTTATCATTTGGATTATTGAGGGGGGCAAAAAGACTAGAAATGGCTCTTCAGTGAAAGTGAAGTTTCTTTTACGTTCTGTAGTCCAAGAATTGGGATTGTGCATAGCCATGAGGCTTGCAAAAAAGCAAGTTAATTTGCAGGGATTCCTGGAGTTTGGCTGGGCAATTCTAAATTGTGGTGAAAGATTGCCCTATGATTATGCTAAAAGTTACATGTACTGCTCTGTGTATGTGTGTGCAATCACATCCTCTACTTTGTACAGTTGCATAAATAAGAATCTAACAGGTGATTTGCAAGTGGAAATAGCAAGTATCAGTAATATATACCATTTATAGTCTTTGCATACAGCTGTTTTAGTTGTATGTATTGTTCTGTTGTTACTCTCACTATTATCTTCCTGAAAGTGGTGTTGCTTTTGAGTAATGAACGTAGATTGTTTCTGGTTGGTCTGTATTTGCCTTTACCAGCAGCTGGACAACCACGATGTACTAGAAATTATATTTCTTCTTGCAGGATAATTACCTTTTTCACAACATGACCTGTTACAGCAGAAGTAGGATCAGTCTGTTCATCAGGTCTTAAACTTGTTTTGATACCATGAGCTCAAAAGCTCTTTTGTTTTTCTTAGACTGATAAAAGAATGTTTTTTCCTATGAACACACTTGTACTGTATCCTGAGGGCATCACTGATATATAAGTGTTACTATTATGATTACTACTGTAAATAGTTCGACTCTCTTTTCTAAAGACATCCTGCATTTGTTCAAGAATAGGTATCTTATAAAGGAAGAGGTCATACAAGTGGATAGTAGATCAAATAAATTCAAGGAATTTAATGCGACAAAATTTCATCTATTATGAGTTAGCTTTTGGGGGGGGGGGGGGGGGAAGACCCTTCTAATTTTCTCCATTAGTATATGTCTGTCCTTGGTGTTTTTAATGTTTTTCCTCACTGTGAAGCTGAAAACATTTGCTCAGGTGTTGAAGTTAGTTCTTAAAGTGGTCTGCTGAATTTCCTGCTGCTACAGCTTCTTTATAATTATAGTCTGCTGTCTTCAAAATGCTTTGAGATTGTGTCTGTCTAAATAAAGCTGTAAATGCTTTTGGAAAGGCTGTTCTACAGCATATTTTAGATCCTTTTAAAATAAATAGCCATTTTTGGATCAGCCTTTTATTGCAATTTTTGTATTTTGATCACTGTGATTATATTTCATACAAATCTTAAACCTATTTATATTCTGTAATATGAAGGCCTTCAAAGAGTGCCACTTGATTTTTATTGGCAAGGATTTATATAGTACAAAATTGCATTGAATTTTTAATGGGTTTATATTGCTAGGTATTATGTTGTTGAAGAGTAGAAAACTATAGTGTTTAATAGATATTGTAACTTCACACAATATTTCCACTGGTATGAACATGTATAAACAGGCATACTTATATTTTAAAAGGTAGCTTTTGAGTAACTAAGTGTATTAGTATCTCCAATGCCATTCTGGGCAATAGACTTCTAGGAATTGGTAAGATATTGAGAAGTGATGTCAAGGATATCTTGTGTCCTGAAAAGTAGAGGTTAATTATAGCTATCGCATGGTGTGTTGTAACCAAGACTTTACAATTCTGTTTCTGGTATTGTCACAACTGCCTGTGTGAACGTAGTCAACTCTCTTGTACCTCCCTTTACAGCAGTGTTTGTTCCAAGGCTTCCTAAACTTGCAACTTCAATTTCTTAGCTGTATTTAATACTATCAGTTAAAGTGCTGGACCCACCTTGTTTCAATCAACCCTATTGATGTCCTCTTTCAGAGCACACAAACACTAACTTGCATTAGCACAAATTATTTGTTGTGCAGTTATTTTATTAAACGTTGCATCTCAGGCCAAAATGTGACCTACCCTTTTTGCTTATCTTGTCTCTTTGAGGAGCAGTACTCCTGTGTGCTTTCAGTATGTTTGCTTCTTGTTGAAGAGAAGCATGTAGTGCAGTGCAAGTCATATGAAATACATCTGCATGTCCTGTTTGAGATATAGACATGGTAGAGGAGCTGCAAGACTGCACAGAGGTGATTTCATTTGCAGCAGTTCTAGCAGCACAAGGTTGAAGTCAAATACTCTTTGTCTCTGATAATTCTGTGGCACTATGTTGGTTCCCTGGTTTGGGAAACATCTGTAACACCTTCCTCGCCTCCTCAAAACTCCTGAACATCAGCCAAGTAGTGTGGTTCTGCATGTTAAATTTTTCTTTGGCTCAGCTGCTTATGGAATTACCTTAATGTAATTTGCTAATGTTTATCGCTGT
Source organism: Platalea leucorodia (assembly GCF_965183815.1). Classification (NCBI taxonomy): domain Eukaryota; kingdom Metazoa; phylum Chordata; class Aves; order Pelecaniformes; family Threskiornithidae; genus Platalea; species Platalea leucorodia. Next base: position 43,145,688 of record NC_138859.1, read on the forward strand.
CTTTTCTCTTTCATCCCACAGTTCAGTTATTCATTATTTTATGAATAACTGAATAACATTATTTTTCTACACTCCCATCCTGTTCAATGGTTCCTGAAGTGTCATGTTTGTGTTCTTCACCTCTCTGATGTCATTCTACTTCTTCCTGGCCCTCTCTGTTATATCAGACTTCTTGCCACTTGTATCCTGACAAAAATAATGCTTTTTATTCTCTACAACTCACTTTCCTTGTACCTCAGACTTGTTCCTTAGTGTTGCTTTGTTCATCTCCTCAGTTTTAGCACAGAGTATTTTACCTTCTCCAGTTGTTTGTTGGGGTGAGTGGTGGTGGTGGAAAGGGGTGTGTGTGTGCGCAGATGAAACACTGAGATAAATTGTGTGCTAGAATCTCTTTCCCTCAACTTCCATTAATAACTGCTTTTTTTAACCACTGTTCACACTGTAGTGTAGTCAGACAACATACACTTCAACTTATGGAAGATGATTTGTTGTTCCCTGGTAAACTGTCCGTTGTAGTTTTAAATTCTTTCTCATTTTGTCCTACTATGAATTTCTGTCAAGTATGGTAGCCTTGTAATTTAAAAATACAGAGGGTTGATAACCCTGATCACCATACTTGGTAGTTTAGGATAGTTCATCTTTATAGAATCATAGAATCGGTAAGGTTGGAAAAGACCCTTAAGATCATCGAGTCCAACCGTTAACCCAGCACTGCCAAGTCCACCACTAAACCATGTCCTCAAGCACCACATCTACCCATCTTTTAAATACCTCCAGGGATGGGGACTCAGCCATTTCCCTGGGCAGCCTGTTCCAATGCTTGACCACCCTTTCGGTGAAGAAGTTTTTCCTAATATCCAACCTAAACTTCCCCTGGCGCAGCTTGAGGCCATTTCCTCTCGTCCTATCACTTGTTACTTGGGAGAAGAGACCGACCCCCACCTCGCTACAACCTCCTTTCAGGCAGTTGTAGAGAGCAATAAGGTCTCCCCTCAGCCTCCTCTTCTCCAGGCTAAACAACCCCAGCTCCCTCAGCCGCTCCTCATAAGACTTGTTCTCTAGACCCTTCACCAACTTCATTCCCCTTCTTTGGACACACTCCAGCACCTCGATGTCCTTCTTGTAGTGAGGGGCCCAAAAGTGAACACAGTACTCAAGGTGTGGCCTCACCAGTGCCGAGTACAGGGGCACTATCACCTCCCTGGTCCTGCTGGCCACACTATTCCTGATGCAAGCCAGGATGCCATTGGCCTTCTTGGCCACCTGAGCACACTGCTGGCTCATGTTCAGGCGGCTGTCAACCAAAAAGTTGTTTATGGAACTGAGGTGCTCAGAGCGTGGATCTGAAGTCAACTTTCCCAAGATCCAGGTTGGATTGCTGGTGGCCTTGGATCGAATCTTTTCTTCTTATTTCCTGTTTCTTCCCCAATTCTAACCCAACTTAGGGCTTAAGAAGCCTAAAATTTGTTCTGTTATGGACAAAAGTAAACTTGTAAAACTGCATGCATTTCCAAAACATGGGAGATTTTGTTTCTTAGTCAGGCCTGTGTTGTGTTAGTGTTCTCTTGAAGATATGCTTACTTCATTTTGTTGTCATCTTGAATTACATGGAAGACATTCCTGTGCATTTCTCTGGATTATATGCTCTTAAGTAATAACCCCTCTGTATATGGTCATACCTAGTGGCCTGACAGAGGTTGATACTCTGTTTGATTCCTAATGTAGTCTCTGCTGTGACAAGCAGACTACAGGCAGATAGGGAATGTATCAAACACAGTGTTGTGTGTGGAAACCGTGCAAGTTCTGTCATGTGAACTTCTTGTCTACGTGTGGAAAACAAGGTGGGATTTGTTGTGAAATTGAATCAGTATAGACAAAAGATCCCGGACTGATGAAGGGAAAGTGGAACAAGCATATAGAATAAAAGTTGACAAAGACTTTTGATTATTGACATCAAGGTTTGTGATTCAGATGCTTTCACCTTGCTGTTTGTAAGAGTTGTGATTTATTTTTTCCTGGTTATTTTCTCTTCTTGAATGTATTGGCTATGGAAGAGAATGAATCTACTAAGATGGTCACAGGAGCAAGTTGGGTCATGTTGTGGTTTGTTAGAGGGAGGTAACTCTTGGTTTCAAGGGTTCTAAAATGATTTTCACTGTAACATCTCGCTTGACTTTGAACACGAAGGTAACTCTGAAAGGGACCAAATGATCAAATGCTCACCAGAATTACCAGTGTCCTGGTTTCAGCTGGGATAGAGTTAATTTTCTTCCTAGTAGCTGGCATAGTGCTGTGTTTTGGATTTAAGATGGGAATAATGTTGCTAACACACTGATGTGTTAGTTGTTGCTGAGCAGTGCTCACACTGGTCAAGGACTTCTCAGCTTCCCCTGCTCTGCCAGGTGCACGGGGGGCTGGGAGGGGGCACAGCCAGGACGGCTGACCCAGACTGGCCCAAGGGCTATTCCATACCATATGGTGTCATGCCCAGTATATAAACTGGGGGAGTTGGCTGGGGGGCAGCGATCGCTGCTTGGGGATGGGCTGGGCATTGGTTAGTGGGTGGTGAGTGGTTGCATCACTTGTTCTTTCTGGGTTTTGTTTCTCTCTCTCGTTGTTTTCCTTTTCATTACAATTTATTATTATTATTTCAATTGCTAAACTGTTCTTATCTCAATCCATGAGTTTTTTTTACTTTTGCTCTTCTGATTCTCTCCCCCATCCCACCAGGGGGAGGGGGAGGGTGAACGAGCGGCTGTGTGGTGCTTGGTTGCTGACTGGGGTTAAACCATGACAACCAGATTAAAAAGCAAGAGGCTACAGTAGCATGAGAATCCCAAATACCAGACCTGAGCCTTGCAGGTTAGAATAACATGAAGGTCATGAAAGGGAATTATAAATACAAACACCTCATGAATAAGAAGGCCAAAATGTTTTTTTTTTTTAAAAAAAGTTGCTGTAGAATGAGCTATGCTGAGTCAGTGGAAATGTGAGGCTCTGGGACTATCGGATGCTGAGTAAGAAAACTACAATAAAAGAAACTGAGGTTTTAGGTGTGTGCTCTGCTGAGGCTGCAATGTAATTTTAATTAATCTAAATAAGCTATTATTCTCTAATAATAATCTAGTGGATGGTAAATCAGCTTCAGATGGAGAATATGAATAAAGCTCCTAGTAAGTATGAAATCTGAATGTATTTGGAAATGCCTCTGGAACTCTTCTTCATGATGATTTTATTATTCTGTCTGCTTGTCTTCCTGAATCTTGCAGCTAGTGGCTTAACTTTCAAACTTCCTGATGAGAGACAAGCTAATTTTTTTTCATTTTTTTTTTTTTTTTTTTCTTACAGGAGGGTAAACTGAGGTCTAAAATGCAAACAACTTATTGATATTCCACAGCAAGTTCTAGACAAGACTTAGAATCTTGTGGTTCCGAATCATGGTGCCTTGCCCTGTGACCTGCTACATGCCCTTGACTCATTGACATATGTGCATTTGAATTCTGATATTAGCCTTCTGCTCTTTTTACTGTTGAAATTAGAAAATAATTAGAAAAAATACATTGTGATTGCAAATTTGTGAATTTTAATGTGGGTTTGAAAACTGATAGGCTTGTTTTGTGCGAGTTAGGGATTTTCCGTTTTATAATTCTGTACTCTAGTGTAGGAAGCTCTTCTCTGAGAAAGGAAGGTGTTAGTAATTTGCTCTTTCTTGAATAATATTGCAAAGAATACCATTTGGTTTCATGTTGTCACTACTCTGTCCCCTTTCTGACCTCTTTCAAGCTTGCTTTTTGAGGTTTCTTTAGGTGAGATAAGTGTGCCAGGTGAACTGACATCTTTCCTCTCTTAGCATACGGTTCTAATTAAGTAACCATTTTTTCCCATAGATGCTAACTGTGATAGTGTATGTGACCCAGAGTTCAAGATTTTGTATTTTTGATCTCCTGTTCCTTTTGTTGCTAGAATATTTTTGATGATAACTTGTGTTATATTTCAGTGTGTATTGCCTGCTTACCATAACTGCTGCCAGGAGGGTCTTCTGCTCTTAATCAGGAAAAAGTATTCAGTGGAGAACTAAAAATAGAGAGCGTATAGCAAAGGTGGTGCCAAAACATTTATTGATAGAAGTTGTATATAAAGTTTTACTATTATACGCTCAGTATGTTGAATTATTGCAGGTCTTTGTGTTGCTGTTTAGGCACTGGGCACTGTATTTCTTAGCTCTTAAACTGACTTCAGTTACTTTCTGATAGTTATGTCTCTGTTTTGTACTGAAACCAGATTCCTTATTTGAAGAGCATGCTTTGATTCTTGGTGGAGCTTTGCAAGAGTTGTTTGGGATACAAAAGAAAATCTTTCTGTAGAGGGCTTTTCAGTGACTGTTTTGGGTTTGTCAAAGTTTAAATGCCTTTGTTTTAAAGAAGGGCTTAATCAAGAAAAGTGCTTTATAGACAGATGAATTAATGGATTAATATGTTGCTGATGCAAGATTTCATGGCATGGATTGGTAAAATATAAGAAACCTCAGAAACAGAGTCTGCCTTGATGCACAAATGATTGTTTTTCATGTTCACATGATAGAATCATAATAAATAGGGCTGAAAGGAGAGTCATCTAATTCATCCCTGGCTCAGAAGCAGGATGTGCTATGGCCAAACCAGCTCTGACCAGACTGGTTCTCTAAAAAAACCCTAGCAGATTCCATAATCTCCTCTGGTAACCTCTTCCCAAGCTTGACTAGCTGTACTCTTCCATGCAGTTTTTCCTAAGATCTAACCTAAGTGTCCTGTTAATCTCTCTTGCTACAGTGTAAGCTCTTCTTTGTCTTGCACATAGCAAGCAGAGAGAAAAGTCTGTTCCTTTGTTGTTTGAAAATTTGTTGTCACATACTTTTTCATCTTTCTGTAAGTTAACACATGGGTCATTCTGTACAGAATCCCAAAGTGAGGAGTTGTGTGGCAGGTTACAACTGAGAGGTGCTGCTATGTAGCTCTCCTTTGTTCTTTTGCCTTATTTGCTTCAATAAAACAGGGATCAGAAGCAGCTTATTATTTTCATGCTGAACATATTAAATTGCTTGATGAGGATCTTGTACTGGGTAGGTGCTCTCCTGTCAAGAATCCCTGGAAAGACTCTTGGAAGATAAGTTTAAACAATGTTAGCACTTTATTGGATAATAGAAACAACATAAATATACCTGGATGTTCCTAGAAGAGTGGGTGAAACCATGAAACAGATTAAATGTTTTTTCTTTCATCTTTAAGAGACTTAGCAGTTGTGACTCATCACCTCTATTATAACAATTGTGAATAGATTATTTTTATAGGAACAAGATTCTCTCCTACGAATAAGGGTATACTTTGAACAAAAGTGCATTGCAAATCTTCCATCATTGGATGGCCTTTATTTAACAGGGGACTTGAATTGCTATGTGTGCTGGTTTTGCCTGGGATAGAGTTAATTTTCTTCATAGCAGCTAGTATGGGGCTATGTTTTGGATTTGTGCTGGAAAGAGTGTTGATAATACAGGGATGGTTTAATTATTACTGAACAGTGCTTACACAGAGTCAAGGCCTTTTCTGCTTCTCACCCCACCCCACCAGTGAGTAGGCTGGGGGTGCACGAGAAGTTGGGAGGGGACACAGCTGGGACAGCTGACCCCCAACTGACCAAAGGGCTATTCCATACCATATGATGTCACGCTCAGCAATATAAAGCTGGGGGAAGAAGAAGGAAGGGGGGACGTTCAGAGTTATGGCGTTTGTCTTCCCAAGTAACCGTTACACGTGATGGAGCCCTGCTTTCCTGGGGATGGCTGAACACCTGCCTGCCGATGGGAAGGAGTGAATGAATTCCCTGCTTTGCTTTGCTTGTGTGCGCGGCTTTTGCTTTGCCTATTGAACTGTCCTTATCTCAACCCACAAGTTTTCTCACTTCTATTCTTCTGATTCTCTCCCCTATTTCCACTGGAGGGGAATGAGTGAGCGAGCAGCTGTGTAGGGCTTAGTTGCTGGCTGGGTTAAACCATAACACTATGAAACCCATTAGTCCTCAGACCTTAACTTGTGTTACTTCTAGACCAACTAACTTCAGCGCAGCTGCTTGCTATGATCTTTTAGAGAGAGAACTAATTCTATTTCTGCTTTAACAATAAGGAAGCTGCTATTTAAAACCTGGAAATTTGTATATAGGGTTGAGTCAATATACATGATTTTTATGGAATGTAATGCTGTTGCTCTATACAGGTAAAAACTGGTAAATTTGAACAAACTGTAAACTTCATTCATATTCTGCTTACATGCCACCAAAGGCCAGTGACTAGCTGTTAGCACTAGGGCTCTTGTCAGTTGATTCAGGACAATCCATCTGGTTGGATTTATAGTCTAGTAGAATTATTTCCTATTTGGTTAAGCTTTTAGGAAGAGGTAAAACCTGTAGGGCTTTCAGTGAGAGTATGGGGTTTTTTGCTTAATTTAGAGAGGATGAGGTTAATTCACTTCTTATGCATAAGCATTAATATGTTAACGGTGATTAGACTGTAAATTAAATTATTGCTGTGTGTTCAGATGTTTGTTGCTTCATATAAAATGAATTCAACAGTTTATTGCCTTGTTGCATTTGAAGGAGTAAACAAAGTACAGATTTCAAACCAATTAAGGTGACTACTTTTCTACTTATTGTTATTTGCAAGTTTCTGTTTAGACTAATCTGCAGTCTAGACAGTTTCTCTTCTGTCTCATTTGTTTGCTTTGGAGTTTATCCAAAAGGCACTTGCTTAAGTAGTTTCTTATAACTTTTAGAAATCCACATACCAGTTGGAAAAAAAAAATTGCTTATATTAATCTAGGTACATAATTTTAATAGAATTCTGTATTTTGTCAGTCTGTTTTATGTTTGCTTAAATGAAATATAATGTCTATTTTAAATTTTCAGATGCCTTCAGTGACCATAGAATGTGTAGTAAGAAATGGACATCGCCATCAGAATGCCAAAATATATTGTGAAAACATAAATGTTTCTGAGAGACAGATTTTTCTTAACAAGCAACTGCATATTTTGAAGGACAAGTTGAGTTAGATGGTCCTCAAAATTCCAAATTATACTTGGCTTCAGCTTTCAATAAAGATGTGTTGGTCTCTAATAAAGTTGAGGGGTTGGCAGTCAAAAAGGTTGTTAGATAAACCAGGCAATAAAATGGGTATTTGTAACACGTATGAAACAGATAGCTCTAGGATACTTACAAGTTAAGCATCTTTTTGTTGATCTTATTGGAAACTATGAAGTTGATGTCATATGCAGGTTCTGACTGCGACAGGAAATTTTTTAGCTACACATCATGGGTATATGCAAATGTAAGTGGTTTTCTAATGAATGATCTTGCATTAATCTTTAAAGTCATGCTCTAGATGTTACTTGATCTTCAGACAGTTATTGCGATCTTTCATAACTTTAACATTATGTTAATATAACATCGTTTACAAAATTCTTAGCAGTTTTCTAGGTTTTCTCTTAATTTGTAGTTTAATGATGTGATCCTGCTTATCAACTGCATTTGAATTAGTAGAAGCTTAAAAAAAAAAATCTATTGGAAGTTTAGTAATTTTTCTTGGAGGACAGTTTCTTGATTTCCCTCACTGATTTTGGATTGCCCAATGTGAGCTTAAGAGAATCAAATAGCAATACTCATCAAAGAAAGTGATTTTTGGTGCTGTCACTTTCAAAATGGCAAAGCTGAGCTATGTCAAATCCAGCTGGTTCCATATGGTTAAGGAGACACTGCAGCTGGTTTTAGAATAATCTCCTCACTTCAAAATGCCTATATACAGTCTCTGAGCAGCAGTTCCAAACTGTTTTATGTGGTGGAATTAATGTTTTAGTGCTGCAGTTTGCAGTTAATGTTAATTCCCTTGTTTAAAACAAGTTCCAACAAACAACCAGAAGTAGAATGAAGTTCAAGAGCAAAGAGAAGAAGCAGCAGCAAGTTGTTTAGGGAGAAGAAAACAAAACAAACAAACAAAAAAACCCCCCAAAAAAACCCCCACCAAAAAACCAAAAAAACCTTCCCTCCCCCTAGTGATGAAAGTGTGGAATGAATGCTCAACATACAGTAAAACTAAACCCAGAAAAATGAAAATCACATGAATGAAAACTCATTTCCAAACAATTTTGAGGGTTGGTTGGGGTTGGGTTTTTTTTGAGCTGATACTCCCCCTGCCCTGCCAGATAAGGCTTGTTTTGGTCTTCTCTTACAGGAATATAGTATGAGTTGTACTTCAAATCATATTCCTTGTGGTGAAATATAGGATTATTCTAGTGTATGACCTTGTACTTGGTCAGCCAACAAAACTGATAAATGAAATTAAAAGCAATTATGTATGGGACCAGAAAGGTCCTATGCTAGCAGGTAAATACAGACTCTGTGTCTGATGAGTGTCTGTATCTGGAGTACTTTCTGTGCTGTAAAAGTGCTTAGGACTCATTTTGGCTCCTTATCCAGGGTTCTCAGAATGTGGTATGGAATAAAAGTGGTCAGCTTTAATAGTTTATGTCCTCAAGCTTCAGGAAATAGGAGTAAATCTGTGCTAGTGCTGGTTAATTTCTTTCAGTGCTGGCTGTTGTCTTCTGTGCTCATTCTGTGTGGATGAGTGGGCTCAACTTGTGCTTTTCATCTCCTGCTCTGCTTTGCCTGGACTCTCACTATTTTGTCTTTGACAGGAACCCAACTGCACTTGCTCTTGGAAGGGTGCGTGTAAAGGGGAAGCATATATTTTCATTGAAGAATAACTTGAGTAATTAGTTTGCTTCAAGCTCTAAAAGACTTAATACCTAGTTGTGAGAGACCATGCATGTGTATGCTTGTGAGAGGGTGTGCTGTCCTTGCATAACTAGCTTGAAGATTAGGAGCACCTGAATGTAAGCTGTAACTTCATGAGGTAATCTGCCACCTTTTGCTGGTGTGTGTAGGCATCCAAAGTGCAAACAAAGCTCAGTTATATTTCAGTGCAGTGCTGCTGTAATTAAGCCAGAAAAGGGTCCTTAGCTATCTCTGTATCCAGTCCTACCTCTTTCAAAAGTTATGAGTCTCAGGAACATGCAGAAAGCCCTAGAAAAACACTTGTGCAGAGCTATTGCTTGATGAACATAGCCTTCTCTGGCAAAACTTGGTTTTGGCTCAGTCAAAATATTTTGATGAAGTTACCTAAAACTGTAAACAATAACATGATTATTTTCTATAGTTCAACATCCCTCTTTATATTTCTTTGTTTAAAGCTTAAACCAACCACTTCATGGGGAAACAATAAGGATGGTTTTATTTTTGTTGGGGAAATCCAGGTTGAAGGTCTCGAGTTGCCACACAGTGTGAATTGGAGGATATAAGTACTGGGGCCCTTCCTCTGTTAGCAGAAGCCTTTTTAAAGCTTTACACAAAGGGGTATACAAAATATGAACTAAACTTTTTTTCCTAAATGGCTAAACAGGATGTAGATATAAATAATAACTTAATACAAACTTAATTTATTTTGGAGTTTTCTCACACAAAGCTTCTTGTATGCTGAGAAATGTAGTTTCCTTTTATAAATAGTTCTTTTATTAGTTTCCAGACAGTGCTTAAGATGGATTCATACAATTAAAAAAAGAAAAAATGTGTTCCAAGGTGTTGCAATTTCTCTGTTAACAGTAATGTTTTTTTAATTTGGTGTTTTTGAAATAAGAACAATTTCTTAACAAAAAATTGTTAAGATTTTTCTTAACTCTCTGCAAAATATTCAGAATTGTTGATCAAGAAGGTAATCAAGTACTGAAGTAGAGACTTCTCGTACATACGGTGTTAATAAAACAAGTGTATAGATTGTGTCGTTTTAGAGAATTCCTATTCTGCAGTGTCGTGGACGGAGTGAGAGTGCACTTGTAAGAGCAATATGTTTATTGATAACAAAGTTTGATAATAAATGTGAAAGTGGTTTAATGAGATTCCATGGCAAGATACACTTGATAATTTACTGCATAGGGCACAGGGTCAGACAAGACTGTCAGGGAGACCCTCCCGTTGAGTCATGAGGTTCAGAGAGGACCCCCTTGCTTTCTAAACTCCTTCTCAAAGAGGAGTCTAGGTGTGGCTGGATCCAATCCTAGTCCCAGACTTAGTCAACGGTTTATGTCTAAAGGATTATATATACGCAATCAATCCTTTATATCACTTAGCTAAGATTTCAAAGTTTAGCATGCTATTAGTCACTTACTGAGGATCTGTTGCAGCAAGGAATCTCTCAGCCTCGAGGAGTAACCTTGAGAGGCATCCCTGCTCAAGGGGAGATCCTGGCATGCAGCCAACTGCCATGCAGGAGAGCTCAAGGGGCTCTTGAGCTGCTTGCTATTTATGGGGGTAAGATGATTGACTCATAGTCATATTTACATACCAACTCCGTATGTTAGTTTCTTCCAAATCTAGCTTGAGCTGGACACTGACCAGCGCTGTGGTTAGGTAGACACATTGCCATAAATTAGCCCTTGGCTGTAGTGTTGTTATCTGTCTCCCCCGAATCCACTTTGAGCTGGATGCATTCATCACAATTGCCACTGGTGATTATCACTTGAGCAGGGTTATGGGAAAAGGTCAGGTGTGTGGGGGGTAGGAGGGTACAGGGGGAGCATACCGCCACATGCAGGTGAACACAAGTCTGCTGAACACTGTCCCCACAAAATTGCATGCCTGTCTATTGTGACAAACACCACTTTATTACTTCAAAACTATTTATTTGTGTTTTGTTTAAATGTACCTGCTTGGTGGCTTTTCTGTGATTTGTTCCATATAGGTAGTCTCTCTTGCTGACATGTGCGTTCAACATAGCAACATGTAAATATCTTTTGAAGCCACCATAGACAGAGATTTATGGGCAGTGGTAGAATGTGAAACCACTTCTAATTCTGGTTATATGCTTGACTCTTTTTGTTTAATCTTCTATCTTAGAGAGTCTGTCCTACCTTGAGGGCAAATCATGGCTGATGTAACCTGAACAAAATAGTAAAACCTGACACTGGCTGTCATAGGGGAGTTGGGAAATATCTTTGTATGAAGGCAGGAAAGAAATGCTTGTCAGTCTTGTTGATATTATGTTGTTGTTATCTCTTGTCCAGACAGGCTGGTTGTCCTGGTTTCAGCTGGGACAGAGTTAATTTTCTTCCTAGTAGCTGCTATAGTGCTGTGGTTTGGATTTAGGATGGGAATAATGTTGCTAACACACTGATGTGTTAGTTGTTGCTGAGCAGTGCTCACACTGGTCAAGGACTTCTCAGCTTCCCAGGCTCTGCCCGGTGCACAAGGAGCTGGGAGGGGGCACAGCCAGGGGGGCTGACCCAGACTGGCCCAAGGGCTATTCCATACCGTATGGTGTCATGCTCAGCATATAAACTGGGGGGAGTTGGCTGGGGGGCAGTGATAGCTGCTTGGGGACAGGCTGGGCATTGTTCAGCGGGTGGTGAGCAATTGCATCGTGCATCACTTGCTTTGTATATCATTATTGCTACTACTACTACTACTACTATTTTACTTTATTTCAATTATTAAACTGTTCTTGTCTCAACCCACGAGTTTTCTCACTTTTACTCTTCCGATTCTCTCCCCCATCCCACCGGGGAGGGGGGAGGGTGAGCAAGCAGCTGTGTGGTGCTTGGTTGCTGGCTGGGGTTAAACCACGACAGTCCTTTTTGGCACCCAACGTGGGGCACAAAGGGTTTGAGATAAAAACAGATAAACCAGAGCGTATTAAGGAATTTATATCTGTTAACAGTTGCCGGTCATAATTTTGATTCATCTGTTCTCGGTATTAGTCTACTTGATCTGCACCATGCTCCTGTTTTTGCTATACATGTTAAAGATTGGTGTTGGGTGTTGCAGTTTGCTGTGCTCTGCAGCGATTAGTGATGTTTTGCCTGGGAGGCTTGTTATTAAAACACTGGCCTTGAGCGTTACCTGGTATTTGGGTTCTGTAGTGAAGCCATTACTGTACTTCGGGTACCACCTCGTGGAGACAATTAGCAATTATACCTCTTCCTCTGAGAGGTTTTTTATGGAGGAAATACAGAATGGCACCTTCGCTACCTTCTTCTATGATGTTTCCTCCTTCATTACAGTAACTTTTCAGTATCTTGAGCATCCTTGGGTAGTTAAGATACTTCTATTGGTAGTTCTTGGGAATATTGTTTCGGTTTTGTCTAAGGTTAATAAGCAATTTAAGAATATCATCCAGAGATCTGCCCCAGGGCTGGATAGTTATGAGTGGCACGGTATGTGGGAGAGCATGGGCAAATGCCTAGGACAGCAGGCACCTCCAATGTTTTGGAACTTCACCCCCGAACAAGTGCAGAATCCTGAAAAACTAGTAAAGTATTTGGAAAAAGTATGCCGTCACCCTGGCAACTCCAGAGAGACACAAATCACTGCAACGTGCTGGGGCCTGGCCCATGCCTACCGAGCCCTATTCAACAGTATTCAGAACCCTCAAGGGGAGGAGAAGGTCTCTGGACCTGACGAGAAAGCGACAGGCACTGCGGCTACTCCAACCCCCACAACAGGCACTGCGGCTGAACCAGAGAACCAACCCGTGCCAGTATCAGTCGCCTCTATACACAAGAAGAAATGTTGGAAGCGAAAGTCAAAAGTCAGCTCATTTAGTAAGGGAAGAAACTCTTCCCCTACTAAGGGAAGAAGTGGACGAGGCAGACGACTCTGAAGCAGGGCCATCACAAGAACAGGAGGAAGAAGTGGCAGAATTCATAAACGAGGCAGTAACCACCCGATCCCTGTCCCTGAGTGAGCTGCGAGACACGCGAGAAGATTTCAGCCGTCATCCAGGCGATCACATTGTCACCTGGCTGCTCCGATGCTGGGATAACGGGGCCAATAGCCTGGAATTGGGGGGTAGGGAAGCCAAGCAGCTGGGATCCCTTTCTAGGGAAGGGGGCATTGACAAAGCGATTGGAAAAGGGGCACAAGCCCTCAGCCTCTGGAGGCGACTCCTGTCAGGCCTGAAGGAAAGGTATCCCTTCAAGGAAGATGTTATATGTCACCCAGGCAAGTGGACCACCATGGAGAGAGGTATCCAGTACCTGAGGGAATTAGCCGTGCTGGAGGTGACTTATGGTGACTTGGACAACAAGCAGCTATCCAAAGATCCAGGTGAAGTCCGGTGCACACAGCCTATGTGGCGGAAGTTGGTACGGAGCGCACCAGCGTCGCATGCCAACTCATTGGCAGTAATGACCCGGAAAGACGGAGAGGGACAAACGGTAGATGAATTGGCTGGCCAACTCTAGCAATACGAAGAAAGTCTCTCTTCCTCCCTCATCTCGGCTGTGGAGGAACTGTCCCAGGAGGTCCAGCAACTCAAAGAGGGTATGTCCTGCTCCCCACCTGTACAGACCAGTATCTCAGCTATTAGGAGTAAGCGTCCCTCTCCTCAAGAGAGAGGATATAGTGGATACATACCACGGGGCACCCTGTGGTTTTACCTGCGTGACCACGGAGAGGACATGAGGAAGTGGGATGGAAAGTCTACCTCGACCCTAGAGGCACGGGTACGTGAGTTGCAAGGAAGTAGCCGGGAGGCATACGGAAAGGAACACGAAGACCCACCTCATTAACACGTGGCTCAGAGGCTGGTGCCAGCGGTGGAATTTGGGGTTTTTCAATCATGGGGCAGTTTACATGGCACCGGGCCTGCTGGAGACAGATGGGGTTCACCTGTCGCAAAGGGGGAAAAGGATTCTGGCTCAGGAGCTAGCAGGCCTCATTGAGAGAGCTTTAAACTAGATGCAAAGGGGGAAGGGGATAAAACCAGGCTTGCTAGGGATGAGCCTAGGGGAGGCATGCCTGTGTTGGAGAAGAGATCAACAGCCCAACTGAAGTGCATTTACACCAATGCACGCAGCATGGGCAATAAGCAGGAGGAGCTGGAAGCCATTGCGCGGCAGGAAAACTATGATGTGGTCGCCATCACGGAAACATGGTGGGATGACTCGCACAACTGGAGTGCTGCAATGGACGGCTACAAGCTCTTTAGAAGGGACAGGCAAGGAAGGAGAGGTGGTGGGGTAGCCTTGTACGTTAGAGAGTGTTTTGACTGTCTAGAGCTCAACGACGGATATGATAAGGTTGAGTGCTTATGGGTAAAGATCAGGGGGAAGGCTAACAAGGCAGATATCCTGGTGGGAGTCTGTTACAGACCACCCAACCAGGATGAGGAAACAGACGAAGTTTTCTACAAGCGGTTGGCTGAAGTCTCACAGTCCCCAGCCCTTGTTCTCTTGGGAGACTTCAACTTACCAGATATCAGCTGGAAATACAACACAGCAGAGAGGAAGCAGTCTCGGAGGTTCCTGGAGCGTGGGGGAGATGATAGATAACTTCCTGACGCAGCTGGTAAGCGAGCCAACCAGGGGAGGTGCCCCGCTGGACCTGCTGTTTAAGAACAGAGAGGGCCTGGTGGGCGATGTGGTGGTCGGAGGCTGTCTTGGGCTCAGTGACCATGACATGACAGAGTTTTCGATTCTTGGAGAAGTAAGGAAGGGGGTCAGCAAGACCGCTACCCTGAACTTTAGGAGGGCAGACTTTGGATTGTTTAGGAGTCTGGTTGACAGAGTCCCTCGGGAGGCAGTCCTGAAGGGCAAAGGAGTCCAGGAAGGCTGGATGTTATTCAAGAAGGAAATCTCAAAGGCGCAGGAGCAGGCCGTCCCCATGTGCCGTAAGTCGAGCAGGCGGGGGAGAAGACCAGCCTGGCTGAACAGAGAGCTTTGGCTGGGACTCAGGGGAAAAAAAGGAGAGCCTACCGCCTTTTGAAGAAGGGGCAGGTGACTCAGGGGGACTACAAGGATGTTGTGAGGTTACGCAGGGAGAAGATTAGAAGGGCGAAGGCCCAGCTAGAACTTAAACTGGCCACCGCCGTTAAAGATAACAAAAAATGTTTTTATAAATATATCAGCGACAAAAGGAGGGCCAGGGAGAATCTCCCTCCTTTGTTGGATGCAGAGGGAAACTTTGCCACGAAGGATGAGGAGAAGGCTGAGGTACTTAATGCCTTCTTTGCCTCAGTCTTTAATAGTCAGACTGGTCATCCTCGAGGTTTTCAGGCCCCTGAGCCGGGAGGTGGAGATAGGATGCAGAATGAAGTCCCAGTTGTCAAAGAGGTAAAAGTCACCGACCTGCTCCTCCACCTGGATGCTCACAAGTCCATGGGGCCAGACGGGATCCACCCGAGGATACTGAGGGAGCTGGCGGAGGAGCTGGCCAAGCCACTCTCCATCATTTATCAGCAGTCCTGGTCAACCGGGGAGGTCCCAGATGACTGGAAGTTAGCTAATGGGACGCCCCTCTACAAGAAGGGTCGGAAGGAGGAGCCAGGGAACTACAGGCCTGTCAGCCTGACCTCGGTGCCAGGAAAAGTCATGGAACAGATCATCTTGAGCGCCATTACGCGGCACGTGCGGGACAACCGGGGGATCAGGCTCAGCCAGCATGGGTTTATGAAAGGGAGGTCCTGCTTCACTAACCTGATCTCCTTCTGTGACAAGGTGACCCGCTTGGTGGATGAGGGGAAGGCTGTGGATGTTGTCTACCTGGACTTTAGTAAGGCCTTTGACACTGTCTCCCACAGCATTCTCCTGGAGAAGCTGGCTGCTTATGGCTTGGATAAGTGCACTCTGCGCTGGGTTAAAAACTGGCTGGACGGCCGAGCCCAGAGAGGGGTGGTGAATGGAGTCAAATCCAGTTGGCGGCCGGTCACGAGTGGTGTTCCCCAGGGCTCAGTACTGGGGCCGGTCCTGTTCAATATCTTCACTGATGATCTGGATGAGGGGACTGAGTGCACCCTCAGTAAGCCTGCAGATGACACCAAGTTGGGTGGAAGGGTCGATCTGCTGGAGGGCAGGAAGGCCCTACAGAGGGACCTGGCCAGGCTGGATCATTGGGCCGAGGCCACTGGGTGAGGTTCAATAAGGCTAAGTGCTGGGTCCTGCACTTGGGTCACAACAACCCCAGGCAATGCTACAGGCTTGGGGAGGAGTGGCTGGAGAGCTGCTTGGCAGAAAAGGACCTGGGGGTGTTGGTTGACAGCCGGCTGAACATGCGCCAGCAGTGTGCTCAGGTGGCCAAGAAGGCCAACGGCATCCTGGCTTGTATCAGCAATAGTGTGGCCAGCAGGACCAGGGAGGTGATGGTGCCCCTGTACTCGGCACTGGTGAGGCCGCACCTCGAGTACTGTGCTCAGTGCTGGGCCCCTCACTACAGGAAGGACATTGAGGTGCTGGAGTGTGTCCAAAGAAGGGCAACGAAGCTGGTGAAGGGTCTGGAGCACAAGTCTTATGAGGAACGGCTGAGGGAGCTGGGGTTGTTTAGCCTGGAGAAGAGGAGGCTGAGGGGAGATCTCATTGCTCTCTGCAACTGCCTGAAAGGAGGTTGTAGTGAGGTGGGGGTGTGATCTCTTCTCCCGAGTAACAAGCGATAGGACGAGAGGAAATGGGCTCAAGCTGCTTCAGGGGAGGTTTATGTTGGAAAATCTTCTTCACCGAGAGGGTGGTCAAGCATTGGAACAGGCTGACCAGGGAAATGGCTGAGTCCCCATCCCTGGAGGTATTTAAAAGAAGGGTAGACATGGTGCTCGAGGACATGGTTTAGTGGTGGACTTGGCAGTGCTGGGTTAACGGTTGGACTCGATGATCTTAAGGGTCTTTTCCAACCCTAATGATTCTATGATTCTATGAAAAACAATGACAAAAGGGGGTTCTTCCAGGAAAGTTGCTGCTCCAGTTTCCAGTGAGCAGTTCCCCAGGCAGAGTAGAAGGGCTGATCTTACTCCTGATCTTATGAAAGGGACTTCTGATTCGCATTTACAAGAAGTGAGTAACGAATGCTATGACCAGGACTAGAGGGGCCCTGCCTCCAGCCAGGTGGAGGAAGGGGACAACCGGGTTTACTGGACTGTGTGGGTTCGATGGCCTGGCACATCAGCCCCACAGGAGTATAAGGCTCTAGTGGACGCCGGTGCACAGTGTACCCTCATGCCATCAAGCTATGAAGGGGCAGAACCCATCTGTATTTCTGGAGTGACAGGGGGATCCCAACAGCTGACTGTATTGGAGGCTGAACTGAGCTTAACCGGGAAGGAGTGGCAGAAGCACCCCATTGTGACTGGCCCAGAGGCCCCGTGCATCCTTGGCATAGACTACCTCAGGAGAGGGTATTTCAAGGACCCAAAAGGGTACTGGTGGGCTTTTGGTATAGCTGCCTTGGAGACGGAGGAAATAATTAAACAGACCCTGCCCGGTCTCTCGAAGGACCCTTCTGTTGTGGGGTTGCTGAGGGTCGAAGAATAACAGGTGCCAATCGCTACCACAACCGTGCACCGGCGGCAATATCGCACCAACCGAGACTCCCTGATTCCCATCCGTAAGCTGATTTGTCGACTGCAGAGCCAAGGAGTGATCCGCAAGACTCGCTCACCTTTTAACAGTCCCATATGGCCAGTGCGAAAGTCTAATGGAGAGTGGAGACTAACAGTACACTATCGGGGCCTGAACGAAGTCACGCCGCCGCTGAGCGCTGCCGTGTCGGACATGCTAGAACTTCAATATGAACTGGAGTCAAATGCAGCCAAGTGGTATGCCACGACTGATTTCGCTAATGCGTTTTTCCTCATTCCCTTTGGCAGCAGAGTGCAGGCCACAGTTTGCTTTCACTTGGAGGGGCCTCCAGTACACCTGGAATCGACTGCCCCAGGGGTGGAAACACAGCCCCACCACTTGCCATGGACTGATCCAGACTGCGCTGGAACAGATTGAAGCTCTGGAACACCTGCAATACATTGATGACATCATCATACGGGGCAATACAGCAGAAGAGGCTTTTGAGAAAGGGAAGAACATAGTCCAAATCCTTCTGGAGGCCGGCTTTGCCATAAAACAAAGTAAGGTCAAGGGACCTGCACAGGAGATCCAGTTCTTAGGAATAAAATGGCAAGATGGACGTCGTCAGATCCCAATGGATGTGATCAACAAAATAACAGCCGTGTCTCCACCAACCAGCAAAGAGGAAACACAGGCTTTCTTGGGCGCTGTGGGGTTTTGGAGAATGCGTATTCCAAATTACAGTCTGATCGTAAGCCCTCTCTGTGAAGTGACCCAGAAGAAGAAGGATTTCAAATGGGGCCCTGAGCAACGACAAGCCTTTGAACAAATTAAACGGGAGATAGTTCGTGCAGTAGCCCTTGGGCCAGTCCGGGCAGGGCAAGATGTCAAAAATGTGCTCTACACCGCAGCTGGGGAGAACGGCCCTACCTGGAGCCTCTGGCAGAAAGCACCAGGGGAGACTCGAGGTCGACCCCTGGGGCTTTGGAGTCGCAGATACAGAGGATCCGAGGCCCACTATACTCCAACTGAAAAAGAGATATTGGCAGCATATGAAGGGTCTCGAGCCGCTTTGGAAGTGGTTGGCA
The DNA here is from genome assembly GCF_965183815.1 of Platalea leucorodia. Classification (NCBI taxonomy): domain Eukaryota; kingdom Metazoa; phylum Chordata; class Aves; order Pelecaniformes; family Threskiornithidae; genus Platalea; species Platalea leucorodia. The sequence goes on from NC_138859.1 coordinate 43,164,173, forward strand.
CTGAAGCACAGCTCCTCCCGTGACTGCCGGTGCTGGCCTGGATGTTCAAAGGGAGGGTCCCTTGTACACATCATGCAACTGATGCTACGTGGAGTAAGTGGGTCGCACTGATCACACAATGGGCTCAAATAGGAAACCCCAGTCGCCCAGGAATCTTGGAAGTGATCATGGACTGGCCAGAAGGCAAAGATTTCGGAATATCGCCAGAGGTGGAGGTGACGCCCACTGAGGAGGCCCCACCGTATAATAAACTGCCAGAAAATGAGAAGCGATATGCCCTGTTCACTGATGGGTCCTGTCGTCTTGTGGGGAAGCATCGGAGGTGGAAAGCTGCTGTGTGGAGCCCTATACGACAATTCACAGAAACTGCTGAAGGAGAAGGTGAATCGAGTCAGTTTGCAGAGGTGAAAGCCATCCAGCTGGCTTTGGATATTGCTGACCGAGAAAAGTGGCCAGTGCTCTGTCTCTGTACTGACTCATGGATGGTGGCAAATGCCCTGTGGGGGTGGTTGCAGCAATGGAAGCAGAGCAACTGGCAGCGCAGAGGCAAACCCATCTGGGCTGCCGCATTGTGGCAAGATATTGCTGCCCGGATAGAGAACCTGGCTGTAAAAGTACGTCACGTAGATGCTCACGTCCCCAAGAGTGGGGCCAGTGAAGAACATCAAAACAACCATCAGGTGGATGAGGCTGCTAAGATTGAAGTGGCTCAGGTGGATCTGGACTGGCACCATAAGGGTGAATTATTTCTAGCTCAGTGGGCCCATGACACCTCAGGCCATCAAGGAAGAGATGCAACATATAGATGGGCTCGTGATCGAGGGGTGGACCTGACCATGGACAGTATTGCACAGGCTATCCATGAATGAGAAACGTGCGCTGCAATCAAGCAAGCCAAGCGGTTCAAGCCTCTCTGGTATGGAGGACGATGGCTGAAATATCAATATGGGGAGGCCTGGCAGATTGATTATATCACACTCCCACAAACCCGCCAAGGCAAGCGCCGTGTGCTTACAATGGTGGAAGCAACCACTGGGGGGCTGGAAACATATCCCGTGCCCCATGCCACCGCCCGGAACACTATCCTGGGCCTTGAAAAGCAAGGCCTATGGCGACATGGCACCCCAGAAAGAATTGAGTCAGACAACGGGACTCATTTCCGAAACAGCCTCATAGACACCTGGGCCAAAGAGCATGGCATTGAGTGGGTATATCACATCCCCTATCACGCACCAGCCTCCAGGAAAATCGAACGATACAATGGACTGTTAAAGACTGCACTGAGAGCAATGGGTGGTGGGACATTCAAACACTGGGATACACATTTAGCAAAGGCCACCTGGTTAGCCAACACTAGGGGATCTGCCAATCCATCTGGCCCTGCCCCATCAAGACTTTTATGTACTGTAGAGGGGGATAAAGTCCCTGTAGTGCACATAAAAAATATGCTGGGGAAGACAGTCTGGGTTACTCCTGCCTCGGGCAAAGGCAAACCCATTTGTGGGATTGCTTTTGCTCAAGGACCTGGGTGCACTTGGCGGGTGATGCAGGAGGATGGTGGTGAACAATTGCATTGTGCATCACTTGCTTTGTATATTCTTTTATCGTTATTATTTTCTCTTCCTTTTCTGTCCTATTAAAATGTCTTTATCTGAACCCATGAATTTTAGTTTGTTTTTTTGTTTTTTTGTTTTTTCCCTGATTCTCTTCCCCCATCCAACTCAGCAGGGGGAATGGGGGGGGAGTGAGCAAACAGCTGTGTGGTGTTTAGCTACCTGCTGGGTTAAACCACATTTCATCTTCCCCCTTTTTTTTGTAGTGGTGATACCACCTGTGCAGCAGTATGGAAACTGAAGTGTCTGCAGCTGTAACTCACATGGTCAAATGCATAGATTCTATTGTAGCAATTTAACATTAAGGTATTCATATAGTGACAATTTATTTATATTTCCTTTTTCCTCCTCTCTCTTGTAGCTGTGCATAATTTCATTCAGGTGCCTTGAGTGTTTTATTATTTGCATTCATTTACTCCACTGCTGTCCCCAGTTGTTTCCTATCTTTAGGATTATAACTGTCTACCTTGGTCTTCCCCCCCCTTCACATTCTCTTCAAGGTTTGAGATTTCTTTGCACTTGTGTGATCTGATACAACATCAGAACTTCGGAGCCTGCTGTGTGTAAATTTGACTTTTTAAAATTAATATCTCCTTGAGATTTCATCAACAGTTTCAGATGATTAACCAGTCCTCTGGATATAAATGTGTGCTGGGTACTAGAAGTCTGTTTGTTCAGTGATTTCCTAATTGAAAAATAAAATGTAAAGTGAGACCATATTCATAAGTATAAGCAAGAGGGGGAGGAGAGCAGAGTTATGGTTGAGCTTTCAGCCTTAATTCTGGATTTCAAGAGCTCTGAATGCTTGGTTTGTCAGCATTAATGTTGCACTAACTTAGGGTATTTTTGCACATTTTGCATTTTGTGTGTGTTTAATCAACTAAGCATGAAATCCTTTGCTTCTGCTTGTCCCTATTAAATAGTAGCAACAAAAGAAACAGACAGGAGATGGGTCCAGAACAAAGCAGAAATAATGGAGTATTTCACCCCAAAAAGGAGAGTGAAAAGAGAAGTACAATGAGTAGGCAAAGGCAGACTCAATGGCCAGAGGCAGTATAATGTGTTGGAGAGAGCAGTAATTCAGGGACGTTTGCTGCCCAGAGCTTCAATCTGTGATCTCCGAGCAGCACATATGTCAGAAGTGTTTGGCCACCCCCGCTATAGACACAAAATTTAATGGTTTTCCTAGAAGAAACCTCCATAGGGTTTTAAAGGGCCACTGTCTAGGAGTGTCAACTCAAATGCTGATCCACCTAAAACTGGAACCATCTGGTTGGGATAGAAATCCCTAAGCAAGAGTAGGACTGGTTAACTTCTTCCCTTAGCTTTTGCATATGATTATGCGTGCATGCACGCATGCACACAAGTAAAATGAAAGTAACAGTGGTGCTGAATATTGCAGTTTTCTGCAGACTGCAGCACCTAATTACTCCCAGTTTCCTGGGTAAATACATCCTTTTTTCCAAGACTGGCTAAATGCATACATTTTTTTCAAGATACTGTATTGCATTATTTTCAGTACTTTCAAATCTGCTCATTCATTTAAAAAAAAAAAAAAAAAAAATTAACCCCTGCCTCTCCCTGCCTGCTTCTTCTCCCCATCCAATGGCTAAAAAAGAGAGTTTTGAGTGTGATGTTCTCAAAAATCATGAAAACTGACACTTTGTTCGACATGTCTCTCCCTTTAAAGTTATATCTATAAATAAGGTCTTGCCCTATTTGGATGAAAGGGCTCCAAAAAATATTGTTCCTATTTTGTTGCTAGCGGTGGGGCTGAAATGCACAACCCTCTCCCAAACAGCGTTTCAGTGACTATGCCAGCTACCTCTGACCCTACATTTGCAGTAGTCAAATGTTTTATATTTCCATCCTCTCCAACACTCCCTCCAACTGGCCTCATTTGGGTTCTGAGTTTGTTTTATAATATCTAAAAGGCAGCCTTTTTTTCAGGCTGTTAATTCAAGTTTCTCTTATGCCCTTTGGTTTGTCCAATCGGAGTGGAAAGTACTCTGGTTTTGGAAAAGAATGAGAGCTAATTGTGGATTAAAAAACTATCATCTCAATGTTTTTGATATTTGTGGTTTGCATTTCAGGAATGGCTTCTTTAGTTACTACTTATACACACGTTTCTTGCAGTTCTGTGCATTTCAGACTGCACTGTAATACGTGGCGACATCGGAAATAATGGTGTAGCTCTAGTCCATGCTTTATAAAATATCTTGGCATGCGTTTCCTGTCCGTAATCAAAAGCAGAATATAGGATGTAATTTTATTTGCGTGGTCAATGACCTCTGAATTTTCTACTCTCACACAAGTCTTGTGTAGCTACTAGATGCAGCTGCCAAAGCAGCGACAATAGAGGTTTAGTCTCTATAATGGATGCTTAAATAGCCCTGACTTTGTTAGGGGCCGAGTAACTTTAGGCTGCTGAGAGAACAGGAAGGCAGTGATCGGACTGTTTGTTATAGTGATATTTCCAATGCAAGAGATGTTCGTTGAGCCTGAGTAAGGAGGATTGCGAAACAAGTTCATAAAATTTAAATATGTTATTACAAGTATATCTCCTAAAACGCGCTGGTAGTAATAGAACTGTAGAATTTCTCAAGTACTGTACACAGTAGCTTAAATTTCAGCAACTTTTTAAAGCTAGAATATTTAAAGTAATTTTTGTTTGGCTGGAATGAAAAAAATCTACTGAAGGAAATTAGCCTTGCAGAAGGACAGTCATGAACGTAACAAAGATAGGGGAATCATATCAAATCAAATAAAATACGAGAGTAGTCTGGAGCGAGTTATTTCCCTGTCTTCTGGGGTACGGTGTCTGCTGCATCTCAGAAACTTTGATACCTAACTGCGCTTACTGGTGAAGGATGAGTGGGTGGGTGGCGAGTCTGCGTATGCCGCTTTGGACATGCGAGTTGACCTGGATTTTTAATTGTACGTATAATCAACAGCACGTGGGTTTGGTTTTTTTTTTTTCCTTTGATTCTCTCCTCCATCTGACTCGGCGGGGGGAGGAGGGGGGAGTGAGCAAATGGCTGTGTGGTGCTTAGTTGCTGGTTGGGGTTAAACTATGACGCTAGTTTTGAATCACCGGGGTGTCTTTAGACTTAAAAGACACCGGGGGTGAATTTGGACGCTTTTTTTTATGTTTTGTTTTTTTTGGGGTGGTGGGATGGGGTTTTGGTTTTGTTTTAAATAGCCTTTCTAGTTAAGATCTTGGTTTTAGCTGCATTGGTATAGAAATTTCTTTGAGAACTGATTGTCTCATTCTGCTATTTTATCAATTCAGTCTCAAGTGTGAGCCTTTGTAATTTTTTTTTTTTTTTTGGACAGCAGAATAGTTTGTATTGAGTTGTTTCTCACTTTGAGTGGTGTTACCACATAACAGGCTTTGTATATCTCTATTCTTTTGTATTCTTCTATGAGCTTTATATTCTCTTATTCTGTTAAGTTAACTAGTTTTTCTTTGAAATGTTTTTTTCCACCCTTTTGTCTTTCCTATTTGAGATCATTCTCACAGCAATATTACGCTTGGCTAACCATATAGGTTTGCTAATTTTCTGTCTAATTCCTTCTCCCATGGACCATGTTGTCTCAGCAGAAGTGGTTTCTCCATCTAGTCAGGACTAGTTTATAATGCCTGCCTCTTTCATGTGAATATTTGAATTGCTGAGGGGAGCCAGGATCACCTTGTCTGTCAGTGCTGGTAAGGGCTGTGTGCTTTGCCTTCTACATTTGCTTTGCTTGGGGTTATGGATTTATGTTTTTATTTTTGCATGTGAAAGGGTTAAAAACCACAAGAGCAAGAAAGATGTTCTAAATACCTTAGTCACTTAATTAGATCAGAAGACACCCTGGTGTGATTTAAGGATGTTGTGAATACCTTACAGTTTGATGTGATTTAGGGAGTAGCTGGAAGAACAGTTATAAGATAAGGGGGGCTCCGGGATAATCTCGTTACTGACAACTCGGCCTTGGGAGAACAGAGGCACGGAACCATGAAGATAGGAAGACACAGGAGAATGGCAACAACAGCCTTGAAGGACAATGTCTACGTGATCCTAGGACTGAGTTCGCGCAGAAGCAAGGGTCAATCAGCGAGCACAGTGAAGAAGACTAGGAGCCTTCATCTGAAGACCCCCAAAGACCACTTGAAGACCACCACGAGAGATGACTGCGCATGCGAATTGGATATTTACATATGCTAATAAGTTCCTGGAAACCTCATGTTTATGTAAACGATTTCCCGGAAATCCTATGAATATGTATGATTGTATAGTATATATTCTCTAAAAATTCATTAACTCGTTGGAGCACTCATGGTGGAGAATCCCCAGTGCTGCCCAGCGCTGCAATAAAGGATACCTGCTTAATAGTAACTTTGTTGCTATTGAGTTTCATTTCAGGGACTCTCTGAATACTCCGTTTCTCCCTTGGGGAGACTCGGACTGTGAGGAGAAGCATCTGTGAATTTTTGTATCACATGTCCATGGCTCAGCTTCTGCTTCGCTTAGTCTCTTGCTTTGGTGACCTAACATATTTCGGCCTTCTACTTCTTGAACTGTGTGTAAATGGAAGGTCTCTTGTGATGCTCAAGCTAAGCTGTTTTGTCTGTGGACCAAAATCATTCTGCATTACTGCACCTCTATTGTGTATATGCCTGTTCTACGGTGGTTTCTTTTTCTTTTAATTGTTACAAATTTAATGCTTACTCCCTCAAGTGCAGGGTCTGCAACAATTTCTATCGAGGTTCCTTCTGTCCCCTCCTTTTTTTCTTTTTTTAATGGTCCTCATTTTAAGCCAATTGCTTGTCCGAGCCCTGAGTTGTGAGGCTCTGTCTTCTGTAAGCTACTGACTGCTAAAAGTTTTCTGTGCCTCTTTAGTTGATTATCTGTTTGTTCTACCGTATTTCCTGATTGTCTTGAGAAAGAAGTTGTTCCTCAAAGACTTGTTCTGGTGTTGGCGAGCTCAAAACATTGGCAATTTCTCCTTTTTATTTTCTGGAGAAATGTTGACTTTCTGGCTTTGAAGTTTTAATCCTGGCAATCTTTAATTTACTGTGGGGAGCTTGGAGATGACTTGCAGCTCACAATGTGTGCAAGGGATGAGAGAATAGGATGAAGTGAATGTTCACGATAGTCCATCTCAAATATTTATGTGGATAGCTGCTATTGCGGAAGGTGGAAATTAGTGACTCGCAGTGATCTTATCTAGTCCTGTGTTCCCGCTGAAAGTGGGAATTGAATTGAATTTACCAACAGTGTTTTCTATCTCATACTTAAATTGTGCTGAATACCTCTCGTGCCTGTCTCTGAAGTTTCAGTGAGCCCTTATTCACAGCTTTTCAGATGTGTACTCAACAGTTTTCTTCAATCTATAGTGAGTAAAAACTTTCCCTAAATGAAGGGCTGTGGCTCTCAGAAACGGATAACTTGTATCTTCAGGGAAACTTTTCAGGAATGCTGATAATGACTGTAGCTTTACTTTAAAAAAGGGGGGGGGGGGGGGGAGAATTTTGTGTTTCAGCAGCTTATCCAGTCATCTGTGGGATTTGGGGAAGATGCTTGTTCTTATGCTGAGCAATTGGTTAGTTTTATGGTAGCCTTTTCTGAAGCACTGGGGAAGGAACGTGGAGAATGGTGGATGGTGGTCTCTGTCTTCTAAGATGCTTGCCTGGTCTCTGGTTCACGTGACTGGAGTCAACTTGACTGGTAGATTTGAGATCAAGATGGTGTTGGGGGGCGTGTGTTGGCTTTGTTTTTATTTGGCTGTGGGGTGTGTGTGTTTTCTTGTGTTGTTTTGGGGGTTTTTTTGGTTGTTTGGTTTTTTTTTTCTTTTCTTTTCTTTCCCCTGAGGTCAGACTGTCAGGGGCATGTTGCTTCTTCCATTTCCAGTATGCTGAGAGGTGGTTTGCCCACTGGGCAGTATAGTTCACCTGCTCAGCTGTGCATTGATGATACCCTCATATTGCCATTCTGTTTGTGACATTTGATCTAGTCTCCTGATGGCTGAAGTATTTTAGTGTAACTGAAGTTTCTGGTCTGTTTTATAGCAATATTTGGGTAAAATTAATGGCATACAGGTTAATGCATTGAATATTCTGGTGATCATTTCCATCTTTTAGCTGTGGCATAACTGCACTTCGGAAAATTAGTACCAGAAGCAGTGATGATACTTGTTATAAGCAAATTACTCAGCTGAACGTGATCCATTTTTTCTGCCTGAGCTCCAGTCATTATTTTGGCTAATGCTTATGCATTGCTAATTTGACTGTTTCGTACCATGTATTATGAAATCCACTGTCTGCTTCAGTTGTCTTGCTGCTTGCTGTGTGTGCTGCATGAGTGGTCACAAAAACCCCACATCCTACAGAGCTATTCCGTGAAGATTGCATGCCGCTTTAAGACGCAGATGTCGACTGATTGCTGCGTGACACAGTATGGTTACAAAGCAGTCTTTGCTTATTAAAACTCAGAAGAGAGTGCCACTGACAGTATGTGTGGTTTCGTGTAAAATTACTAAGAAAAATCCTGCTAAGTTTGGGAGAGTGATTATAAACCACTAATTTCCTATGAGAAATGCTGGTGATTGCACTCTCCCTTCCAGGAGTGTGGGTTGGATACTGGGAGTCTGTGTGGTCCTTCTCTGCCCTTTAGTTTTCAAGTGGACATTCGGCTATTAAATATGTTGTCACTTTCTTTTTACTAATCTCTCCAAGCCTTTTCCAGAAATTCATGGAGAATTTAAAAGAAGCAAAGATTACCTGTTCTTCTTAAACTTATACTGGTGTTTCTCAAAAAAATTTGCAGATTCAGTTGGTCTTCTGTATGTGTCTGTTTTCAAATAGTCCTTTCTGTTCCCCAGCGCTGTCTAGCGAGACCATTACCTATGGTTAGCTTATCTTTAACTGCTAGTAGCAGCTTGTTTCCTCCAGGTCAGGAGAGTGAGAAACAGCTGTGATTTCTGAATGTAGGTGTAAAAGTTCACTACCTTGTCCTGAAGTGGCTGAGCTGTTGCCAGCAAAAGGTAGATAATTGTTCCCTGGATAATGTAAGTACTTCACTAGCTATTGTGATTTATGTGTGTTTAAATCTTGCTTGATATTGTTGTGTCTGACTGATGGACTCTGGGCATAAATAATATTAAAATGCTATTTTGTCTCTTATCAGATACTAAATGAGTGGGAATACAGAAGTTTAACAGACTGGCATAAGTTATGATATCAATATAGTATTTGAAAGCTGTAATTCAGTATAGGAAGTGGGCTCTTGCAGATAACATTAAATTGAGCGTTAAAAACATGGTTTGATGTGCTCTGGATATGTAAACCAATTTAGTTGTAAATCAATTTAGTTGTTTAAGCTTGTACACAAAGAGATTTCCTAGATGCCAGTTCAATGCAGAAAGTTAATGAAACCCAGAAATTGGGTATGTTGCAATTAAAAAGAGAACAGATTAGCTGGGTTCTAAAGGAGAAATCTGTATCCCCTTGGAAATTAAATGCTTTGGGTTTTAGTGAATTTTAAATAAATGACCAGTGCAGCATGAATGCATGCTGAATGAAATAACAAGTGAAGTCTGGAACCATGGGGTGTTGTGAGTATGTCTGTGTGTGTAACTCAACACAATATTTCAAGGATGTTAGCTTGACATGCAAACTGAGAAGTGACAAAGCTATGACTGTTCAGGAAAGCAGACTGCTATCACTGGGTAAAGCTTACTAGCCCTTTCTTTTCTTTAGCAAAAAAGCAAACATGGATGCCAAAAATGTGATAGTGATGCAGTTAGATAGATAAAGGAACAGCCGTTATTTATCTATAGCATAACAGAGGTCTTTTCCCATCTCTCTAAAAATGCTATTGAAATAATACTTCTGGTTCTCTCTTTAAAAACAAGCAAACAAACAAAAACCCCTGACAACTTTTAAATCTCTCTGAATATCTGGTTTCAGAGACCACTACAGAATTTGGGGCTCTTTTCTTGGAAGAGTGACATGAAAGAGGACAAGAAATAATTTGTGTAGAGGTGATAAATCAGATGCTCCTGGATGACCTTTCAGATATCTTTTTCTTTTTAACAAATGTTGCACATTTTTTCATAGTACATAATGGGACATTATGCTACAAGATAGTTCTGGAGTTAAGAATTTAATAGCATTTGAAAGATTAAACATTTATATGGGTTTTTAAATCATATTTGCACTGAACAACTAACACTTTTAGAGAAGATATTAAACCTCAGGTTTTAACAATATAACCTACAAACACTATTTCATAGTCCTATACATGTATAATTAAACTCTCCTTTGTACATTTTCTCTTGGCAGCCACCATGAGACATTACAAACTTATATGGAAATTACTTTTTTGCTCTTTCTATTAAAACAAAGTCCCTAAACATCTATCCCTAAAAGCAATGAGCTTTTGTGAAGTTCCAGTCTATGTATACTTTCTCAGCCCTGTTTAGCATTTTTCTACTCTCTCCTGAAGGTTCTGCCCTAGAAAAAAACCCAGGATTTAAAAAAAAAATATCTCACCTCCCCTTTGACAGATGCATCTATTAGTAAACTTAGCCCAGTTTAACACATAATCAGCCATCACTTTCTGGTTACGATCCAATGCAGAAGATATGGAATAACTTTTACAGCATATAACTTTAATATATAACTTTATAACTTTTTATATATAACTTTATAACTTTTAATGCCTGAGTGGCATTCTGCATCAGAAGACCCATATATCAGACTCTTCCAGGCCATTGGAAACTTATATATGCTGTTTTAGAAACATAGGAGTTGTATACAGGAAATGTTAGAAATGTATGCTGATAAAGCCAAGCTATCATAGATTGGGAAGTATATAAGCAAGTTAATCCTTCCTAATTTTCCTTCTGTGTTTCATGTGTGTTTTTGCATAGTCTTTAATTACTTACATTGCTTTGCTTTGTTTTCACTCTTCCTTTCCCCATGGGACCCAGGAATCATTCATTGCACAGGATGGGTGGTAGTAATTTAATTAGCTCCTTTTAACAGTTGTGGAGAAAAACAATTAGGTGTTGTTGCTTCTTGTTCTTTTCTGCTATTTGAACACTTTTCTGAAGGTAGAATTAGAACACAAAAAATGGGCATCTTGGGTCAGACCAAATGTGTCTCTTTTCCAGTGATGTGTTTTACAGTAGCCATAAACAAATGCCTATGGAGGAGTAAGAACAGGAAAAGGGTATGTGCTACCATTACCTGATATCTTACAAATTTCCAACTCTCTTAAGCTCAGGCATTTTGGAGTTAGATGTGGTTTATGTCCTTATTAACATCAGTGGATTTTCATCTCTGAATATATCCAGTTTCCTTGTGAAACTGGGCAGAATCCACAGCCTCCTTTGGCAAGGAGCTTGTAGAACTGGATTTGATCACCATATCCTGACATCCTGAAATGAGGTCTTATGGTCCCCAACATTCATTGGTAGCCAGTGCATGGTGGGGTGTGCTCTTAAAGGTCATGGTAGCCCAGCTAGTCAAAAGGTTTCTGCCTGATGCAATCTTGCAGCTGCAGGAGAGCAATAAATTAAGACAGAATATACAGTATATAATTGTCAGTAGATAATTAAATACAGTAGATAGTTGTCTGATCTACTGCTTCTGTGCTGCAGCAGGGAGGAGGCACAGAGTGAGGGAAAGGGAATGGGTAGGAAGAAGGGAAATGAAGGTTTCCTTAAACCAGTAGCATCCTCTTGTGTTTCTGTTCATCTTGGCATTTCCCCAGGGGAAATCTAAAAAGATTTTTAGGATTTCTATTAACATTGTAGAGTACATTAAGACTTTTACTGATCCAGTATTGTCATATGTTTACCAAGCTGTTTTACCACATGTACAGATGGAGTTCTTCATTGGTGTATTTTGAATACCTGAAAACTTACTGTAGCTAGCAAAGAAAAGGAAGAAAAATAGATTAAAGGAAGGGAAAAATGGATAAGTAAAAATCTAGAGAGCGTATGCGAATAGACTAATCTGTAGGAATGATCACATTTGTGCATGTATATACTTGTACAAATCTCCTTTTTTCCAGTTGCTTACATATCTGGGGCTATAATTTTTCCATTGGCAAAAGAGAACTTTCTACAGAGGGTGTCTTTAGGATCTTTTTGTATTGGCCAAGTAGCTGGCAGTAAAACAGGAAAAACAGGGAAGTGTATAGACTTTGTGCAACTATGGAAGAAGACAGCCTTTCTGCTAGGTTGTCACATGTTGACTTCTTGCAATTATTTGTGTGTATATATATAATTATTAATATAAATTATAATTATTAATAATAATTAATAATATTATAATTATAACATAATATGATAATATATAATTGTTATTTATATTATTTGTATAATATTATTTATATTATTATAGTTATATTTATATATTATAATTATTAGAATTATAATTATATAATATAATATTATAATAATTAATTATATTATAATTATTAATATTATTAATTTAGTTGAGTAGAGCTTTAAATTCATGTGTAGGTAGATTATGTCTAAGTAAAGAACAGGAAGGTCATGCTAAATCTTATTTCTCATTTCCTCCTATAGTAGTTCTCATTTTCCCAGTAACATCTGTTTTCACCCAGGCTGTGATGGATGTAGGTTAGATACTGTACCTTAGTGTGGATGAAGCTCAATATGATGACTCACAAGTGGGACTAATCAGTGCAGTTACTATTGCTCTGCTTCTGGACATTGGACACTACAGAGTCTTGAGGTCAATAACCAGATGAGGTGATGATTGTTCCAAACATTGGGAGTCTGTATGACAGTTTCTAGTGAAGGTTGGGAATATAATGTCCAATAACTGGTAAACATAAAAAACCACCTCTTTTTAGTTATCAGTAGTGAAACTGGTTGCATGTTAGTCATTTCTCTTTGTGAGCCTTCCTCAAACTGTTGAGGACTTCTGTTATGGAAATGCTGGGTTGGGGTTTTCAAAGTTACTCTTAAGGGTTGGTATTTATGCAGTCCCTTCCACTTTTTCTTTAAAATATGAGATGCCTGTAACTTATAGCCATTTCAGAAACCGATGAACTATTTTTTGCATCCCCTTGTCTGACTGCTGTAGAGCATGCTTGTTAGCTGACTGCACTCTCTGAACCTTCCCTTCGTCCTAAGGAGATTGGAGGATTAATGGCTGTTTCATAAGCCACTTCTCATACAAAGAGAGTACTTCATACATGCTACTAAGTTTTAATTAGTTTACTTATATAAGAATCAAGTCCTCCGTTACTGAAGTTCAGTAATCCCTGGCACGAGGACTACACAACAGACCTTTTTAAAAGCAAACATCAGGCTTCTGCTAATGGGTTGGGTGGTTTGAAGAAACTCTCATATGTCCTGCATTGTTATTTAAGAATTGTGATGTACCTCTTGCTACTGCTTTGGCAATTTCATTTGCTAACATGGGCTCTGTTATCACTCTACATGCACATCTGCTTCCTGTTTTCTTTTATATAGATGAATGCAGGTCTTCTCATTTATACCCCACCTGTGATAAAAGTTCTGTGATCTATGGAACTGATTTTTTTTTTTTTCATATATTTAAGAGAATGGATTTAGATTTAGATAAAAAAAAAAAAAAACCTGTTTGTTTTTTTTGTCCAGTACTGATTTTCTTGAATTTGTGTTTTACACTGACTTCAGGTAGAGCAGAACTGAGCTCTGGCACATGTGACTGTTTTGTTGTTATTCTATTACCTGCTTGGAGTTGTGCAATTCTTTTCATACTTCTGATGAGCATACGTAACAGGCAGTGTGATGATACTTATGAAGGCCCCTCTTCCCCAGTCTCTAAAAGAGTGGAAGATGATAGCATGCAGGCTTGTGGATCCAAATTAATAGGTTGTTCAAACTTTTCTGTTTTTCTTCCATAATGGTGGCTTTGCAAAGACGCTGTCAGCTTACAGATTGGATTTGTTGTAGAATTCTTGTCACCTATTAAAATAACAGGTAAGACTAATGTAAATGAAAGGTTAAAGAACTCACTAGGCTTTCAGTTTTGCATTGGAGCTTGACAGCACTGTAGACAGTCATGTGACAGTTAAGGTTGGAGGGAATCTTGGGGGTCTCTAGTCTGACTTCCTGCTCAAAGCAGAGTCAGTGAGGAGGTCAGACCACATGGCTCAGGGCTTTATGCACTCTATCTTGAAAACCTCCAAGAATAGAGACCACACAGCACTTCTAGGTAACGTGCACTACTGCTGTACTGTCCCCCATAGGGAGAAAGGTTTCCCTTTATTTCCAGTCTGAACTTGTCTTGTTTCAACTTGTACCTGTTGTGTCTCATCCAGCCACCATGCTCTGCTGTGGAGAGCCTGGCTCTATCTTCTCAGTGACCTGCCTGTAGGCAGGAGAAGGCTGCTCTGAGGTGCCCCCAAAGCCTTCCCTTTTCCAGGCAGAAGCAGCCCCATCTCTTAGGCTCCCCTCACAGGACAGGTGTTCCAGCCCCTGAGCATCCTGGTGGGCCTCTGCTGGGCTCACTCCAGTTTGGAAGTGTCTCTCCTGGACTGAGGAGCCCAAACCAGAGGATGCAGTATCTAGGTGTGGTCTAAGAAGTGCTGAGTCAATGGGGACTGTCACATTTGCAGTTTTTTCACTTGTTGGGGACCTCCCCATCTCTGTCACCATCGAGATCAGCTAGCACCACCTTTGGGTGCAGCCCATCTGGCCCTGTGGGCTTCTGTAGGTCATGGTCTCTCGCATAGCCTCTGACTCTGTTCTTGTATGCTGCTGGAAGTTTTCCTTATGAACAGTTTGTGGGTGATCTTTTTGGCACAATAGTGAGGACAGGAGGGTTTTTTTTTAAGAGGAAAGCGATTATGCATCTTAAACTTGTAAGGTGGCAGAAGAAGCTAAAGCACAGCAGAGGCAAACTTCAAGTAACTTCTTACAAAACACCATCATTTCAGGTTTATTTTCTGACCACTTCATATATTCCCTCAGAATTGTTATAATCTTTAATTTAAAGAATGTACTTGAACATGACTGAGGTGTGTAACAGGTTCAGATACTTAAGATACCTCATCGTTGGGCTTAAATAAGTGAAAGCCAAGGTAGTAACTGGATCATTCAGACTTCTTGGTAAGAAATCTTTAACTGGTGTCTTTACTTTTGCTGTTGTCCGATACTGACAGGTAAGACCCAAGAGACCAGGTGAGAATTTTTGAAGATATGTTGGTAAAACTTCCTCTGGTATATACAATGAATAGTTTTGAATGATTGTCTTGAATCCTCTGAACATCCCACTGGGTTAAATTGAATTCCTGTAGTTGGTTTTAGAATTCCCTGTGTTACGGATGTAGCTTTGAGTTATGGTTCTGTTAGGAAGAGCTAGGAGACTGCAGCATTAAAAAAAACTGCTTCAGAACTTATTTAGCAAACTGTTATTTTGCAAATTAAAAAGCTGTACGCTGACAAACGCACTCCACCAAAGGTATAAACAGTATTTAGCAGGCGAGTCTCCTAAGCAGCCTTCGTCTAAATACAAGCTCTCAGTCTTTCTGAAAGTCAGTTGATTTTTTGGTAGCAGACCACGGAGATTGCAATTCACAAGTCTTCTCAATTTAATGTCTTTTCAGGGAGGTTTGTTTTAAAGTCGGGGGGTGGGGTGGGGTGGGGAGGATATCAAAGGATTCTTCTTTTGAACCTGAATTCCTGTGGTGTGTGTTGTCCCCCCTGTCCCCTGATCTCTACCAAATCCATCCCTTTGCTGTGTCTTATGAATAATCAGTTTGCTGTGTTCTTTTTTTTGAAGCTCATCCTGGGGCTTGTCAGCCTGCTTTGGCAAAGCAGAAAGAAGTCTGAAAGATGAGGTAGGAGGACAAAAGTACATTCAGAGTGTGAGTGTGTGTACTTGTGCACTGGTGACTGCCTTGTTCAGTTCCTTGCCTTTATGGAAGAGGGTATCGAGAAGGAAAAAAAGGAGATGCACAAAACGTTTTCTGGAAAGAATGGATGTGTATTAACCGTTGTACACCCTACCAAAGCGTGTGATGGAAGCAGTGACAACAGGCTTTGCTTCTGCCGTGTGACTGGGGTGGCGGGGTCGCCGTTCCGCAGCGCGCCCAGGGAGGGCGCCTATGGTCCTCGCGGGGGAGCGGGAGCCCGTCCGCGGGCGGGGCAGCTGGCGGGTCACTGCCACTTACTCGGTGTCTTCGTGCGCCCTGTTTGAAATACTGCACCAGCCGGAAAAAAAGAGTACGAAGAGGAAAACCTCTCTGTTCTTCACCTAATTAATACAATTCACTGTCTTACTCAGCACTTCAAAATTTTTCACCATTTCTTACTTTACCATAAGGTCTCCTTTTATACCTGCAAAACATGATTATGCGTCCATAGCCCAGGTACAGCTATACTGCTGCTGGAAAACATTGAGTTGTAGTTAGATGAGGATTCATGTTTCAGTGAAGACCTTGGATGCTGCGTTGTTATGAAAACACTACTTACAGATAAACTTCATTTTAAGCTGTAGTTTAAGACATGGAGCTCTTATTCCTAGTGGAAATGAACAGATTTTACATCCCTACCAGTGGGGAGGGTGTGATGAAGTGTGAGGAGAAGGGCGAGAGGAGACTGGGACAGGTTTGGGAAGGTGAACTTTGAAACGGGGAAGGGGAGAATGCTGCCTTGGTTGGTTGGTTGGTTGGTTTTTTTCCCCTATTTTCCCTAGTTCAAATTTTTTGAACTTAAGAAACCTTTTAGTTGTGGTGGTTGTGTCTGGTTTTGTGTGTCTTCTCAATGCCACTGGAGCTTTTTGTAAATTGATTCTCTGATCTCAATCTGCCCTTACTACATAAACAAGTCTCTTTGCTGATCTAAAAGAAAGGATTATCACCAGAAACAAACATTTCCATTACATTTATTCTTTTGGTTGCTAGCATATACCACAAGGCAGTACTGACCAAGTATGAGAAGAAATAAACCCCAATGTAAATTTCAGAGCATCACTGTCCCATTCTATTTTATATGACATTCTTCTTTTTTCTATCTGTATAAGATGACTGCTTAAAAAACAAAAGAGAAGAAACAAACCTTTTAAGGTCTGTCTACAGTAAACTGTGAATGTCCGTTTCCAAAGAGTCTACTTACACCACAATGTATGTTCTGACTTTTGACATATTCCAAATTGTATGTTTTCATGGATATTCCCCAGTGTATGACCAAACACTGAAAGAGTAAGTAGTGGTAACTTCAAAGCAATCCATTAGGTACTTTCAAAAGCAAGATAACTAAGCTGAAGTTCTCTACCGCCTTTGCTATGTGTTTCAGAAGTTACCTTTGGGCAACGTTACAGCACACCATGGAATAAAGGCAGCATCCTACCTGTGGTAGACACTATATTCTCCGGGCTTTCACTGCAAAGCTGCGACAGAAGACTTGTCTTTCCAGAACCAGTGAGGCCTATGCAAACCAAGTCATATTCAGGTCGTGGTGGTGGCGGTCCCTTGCAGCAAAGTGCTCTAAAACACTGCTGGGGGGGAGAAAAGGAAGAAGTTACTTTTTTGCAAATGTTTCTTCAACAAGGTATGAAAATTCAAGTTTATAAATTTAAAGGTGCTAGAGAGAAGCAGATTATTGTTCCAATTTACTATTTTGGCAAAACCAGTAATTAATAGACTAAGATCAGCTCAACTAAAATCTATAAGAGCTTTATAAGAAAACATAAATATACCCATTAACTTTTCACCTAAACCTCATAGAGCTGGATTGAGGAAAGTGACTTCCATTTCCTGAATAGCATGAACAGTGCGC
Organism: Platalea leucorodia; assembly: GCF_965183815.1. Taxonomy (NCBI): domain Eukaryota; kingdom Metazoa; phylum Chordata; class Aves; order Pelecaniformes; family Threskiornithidae; genus Platalea; species Platalea leucorodia. Next base: position 43,181,581 of record NC_138859.1, read on the forward strand.
ATACATTGAGATAGGCACGTGCTCTACTCAACTCCGCAGTTGGGTATGCATGAGTTTGCTTCCTGTGCTAATTTCATGCAATACCTGGTGTGAACATCATTGCAGCTGCTGGCCAGGCTCTCCCTGTTGTCACAGGAAAGAATCAAAGAACTTTGCTCCATTGCTGTCCTTCCTGGGCTTGCTTTGGCACGTGTTTTGAAGGAGGACGGCACTCATCCTACCTTACAATATCAACTGTTAAAGAGTACAGCTCGTAAAGAAATACATTTTGCTGGACATAGCTCTAGTCATAAAAATGCAGATCTCTCCCTGGAGAAGTATGAATTAATGACAATATAAAGAATAAAAATCACTTACACAAAGCCTACTTCAGAGTTCTGCTCATGTCTCTTAAACAGTATTGCCAAATTAGGCCAAACCCATTGAAAAGGTCCCTTAAGCCCTTAGTAAGGTTCATCAGACCCTTCTTTATATGTAATATGGAAAACTTTTATGTAAACAAATGTAAAAATATGCCATTCTGGGAAAGCTAGGAAGTTTATATTTAAGGTATGGGGTATAATTACCCACTAATGTCCAAGATAGGTCCCCCCACCCCAATATATATAAATATCTTCTTCCCCAATATCTGCTACCTTCACATCAGAGGAATACATCTGCAATAGCAAGGAAGGGAAAACATGTTTGTGCAACCACTCCTCTCTCACATGTTCTGTTTTTACATAGTCCCAGCTCTTGACCCTTCAGCAATAGAAACCTGAGTCTCCACACCTGAACTGGAGCTCATTGCTAATTTAATTGATTTTTTTCCATCTTAACCACAAGCCGATCACTACATTGGATAAAGAAACACAGTCTTTACAACTCTAACCTAATTGGTCTACATGACTACCCAGGCTCTCTCATTGAGGACTACTGGAAGAGCAGAAAAACTGAACAGACATCAGCAAGGCACTATTGCAAATAGCAAGTTGTCCAAAGAAAACGTGATTATAAAAAGATAGCTCACTGACTGCAGAACTTTTATTGGGTTCTTTCTGTACAGATGATAAATTATTATACATGCTGCCAAAACAGTCTTCATTGGTTTAAAGAAGCAAAAGATATGTTAAGGGAAAGTTAAGAAATTCCTTCAACACCTTATAAAAACATGAAAGGAAATATTTTAGGAATAAAAACATTTACTGTAGTAGTTAAGCTGAACAAAGGCAACAGATTTTAAAAATAATTTTTTTTCAAGAAGGTTTGCCCTTACATGTGTGTCCATAGCTAAAAGGAGTAAACATGCCTTCTAGCTTTATTCACTGATGTCAGTTTATACGTATCCCACAGACTCTACAAAGCCACAGCAAATATTCTACTCTGGTACTTAAGTGAGAAAGGCCAATTGAGTTCATGGTACAACATAAACTCCTTCAAACAGAGTTTCCACTTAAAGGATATCAGGCTGAAGGCCACGTAAAATTCTTTGAAGCTCACCAGAGCTCCTGAGGCTGTGTGTCAGGCCCATTGCAGCCAGTCTTTAAAAGGGATTCAATTTGTCCCCATCAGCATGGAATCTTTGCGACAACTTCTTCATGTCATATTGAAAAATATAAAGGAATAGATGAGCTGATGAAAGTCTCTGCTTCTCACTTTCCAGACACTGTGCCAGTTCTTGTGCAACCAGACACAATTCTTATGGGCCCCAATGACATTTATTAACCTGCAGTTCTGTCAAAGATAATTATTGCCCTTTGTAGGACACACACAGAAGCTCTGTGGGTGACAGAGGGGCTCCGCAGGCTGTTTTTGTGAACTTCAGTCTCTCTTTAGTGCAGGTTCCCTAAGTCTAACTTAGGAACCTTAAGTCTAACTAATCACACACATCTCTGCCAGTTATAAAGATACTGCTGTAAAAGTTATTCCATATCTTCTGCATTGGATCGTAACCAGAAAGTGATGGCTGATTATGTGTTAAACTGGGCTAAGTTTACTAATAGATGCATCTGTCAAAGGGGAGGTGAGATATTTTTTTTTTAAATCCTGGGTTTTTTTTCTAGGGCAGAACCTTCAGGAGAGAGTAGAAAAATGCTAAACAGGGCTGAGAAAGTATACATAGACTGGAACTTCACAAAAGCTCATTGCTTTTAGGGATAGATGTTTAGGGACTTTGTTTTAATAGAAAGAGCAAAAAAGTAATTTCCATATAAGTTTGTAATGTCTCATGGTGGCTGCCAAGAGAAAATGTACAAAGGAGAGTTTAATTATACATGTATAGGACTATGAAATAGTGTTTGTAGGTTATATTGTTAAAACCTGAGGTTTAATATCTTCTCTAAAAGTGTTAGTTGTTCAGTGCAAATATGATTTAAAAACCCATATAAATGTTTAATCTTTCAAATGCTATTAAATTCTTAACTCCAGAACTATCTTGTAGCATAATGTCCCATTATGTACTATGAAAAAATGTGCAACATTTGTTAAAAAGAAAAAGATATCTGAAAGGTCATCCAGGAGCATCTGATTTATCACCTCTACACAAATTATTTCTTGTCCTCTTTCATGTCACTCTTCCAAGAAAAGAGCCCCAAATTCTGTAGTGGTCTCTGAAACCAGATATTCAGAGAGATTTAAAAGTTGTCAGGGGTTTTTGTTTGTTTGCTTGTTTTTAAAGAGAGAACCAGAAGTATTATTTCAATAGCATTTTTAGAGAGATGGGAAAAGACCTCTGTTATGCTATAGATAAATAACGGCTGTTCCTTTATCTATCTAACTGCATCACTATCACATTTTTGGCATCCATGTTTGCTTTTTTGCTAAAGAAAAGAAAGGGCTAGTAAGCTTTACCCAGTGATAGCAGTCTGCTTTCCTGAACAGTCATAGCTTTGTCACTTCTCAGTTTGCATGTCAAGCTAACATCCTTGAAATATTGTGTTGAGTTACACACACAGACATACTCACAACACCCCATGGTTCCAGACTTCACTTGTTATTTCATTCAGCATGCATTCATGCTGCACTGGTCATTTATTTAAAATTCACTAAAACCCAAAGCATTTAATTTCCAAGGGGATACAGATTTCTCCTTTAGAACCCAGCTAATCTGTTCTCTTTTTAATTGCAACATACCCAATTTCTGGGTTTCATTAACTTTCTGCATTGAACTGGCATCTAGGAAATCTCTTTGTGTACAAGCTTAAACAACTAAATTGATTTACAACTAAATTGGTTTACATATCCAGAGCACATCAAACCATGTTTTTAACGCTCAATTTAATGTTATCTGCAAGAGCCCACTTCCTATACTGAATTACAGCTTTCAAATACTATATTGATATCATAACTTATGCCAGTCTGTTAAACTTCTGTATTCCCACTCATTTAGTATCTGATAAGAGACAAAATAGCATTTTAATATTATTTATGCCCAGAGTCCATCAGTCAGACACAACAATATCAAGCAAGATTTAAACACACATAAATCACAATAGCTAGTGAAGTACTTACATTATCCAGGGAACAATTATCTACCTTTTGCTGGCAACAGCTCAGCCACTTCAGGACAAGGTAGTGAACTTTTACACCTACATTCAGAAATCACAGCTGTTTCTCACTCTCCTGACCTGGAGGAAACAAGCTGCTACTAGCAGTTAAAGATAAGCTAACCATAGGTAATGGTCTCGCTAGACAGCGCTGGGGAACAGAAAGGACTATTTGAAAACAGACACATACAGAAGACCAACTGAATCTGCAAATTTTTTTGAGAAACACCAGTATAAGTTTAAGAAGAACAGGTAATCTTTGCTTCTTTTAAATTCTCCATGAATTTCTGGAAAAGGCTTGGAGAGATTAGTAAAAAGAAAGTGACAACATATTTAATAGCCGAATGTCCACTTGAAAACTAAAGGGCAGAGAAGGACCACACAGACTCCCAGTATCCAACCCACACTCCTGGAAGGGAGAGTGCAATCACCAGCATTTCTCATAGGAAATTAGTGGTTTATAATCACTCTCCCAAACTTAGCAGGATTTTTCTTAGTAATTTTACACGAAACCACACATACTGTCAGTGGCACTCTCTTCTGAGTTTTAATAAGCAAAGACTGCTTTGTAACCATACTGTGTCACGCAGCAATCAGTCGACATCTGCGTCTTAAAGCGGCATGCAATCTTCACGGAATAGCTCTGTAGGATGTGGGGTTTTTGTGACCACTCATGCAGCACACACAGCAAGCAGCAAGACAACTGAAGCAGACAGTGGATTTCATAATACATGGTACGAAACAGTCAAATTAGCAATGCATAAGCATTAGCCAAAATAATGACTGGAGCTCAGGCAGAAAAAATGGATCACGTTCAGCTGAGTAATTTGCTTATAACAAGTATCATCACTGCTTCTGGTACTAATTTTCCGAAGTGCAGTTATGCCACAGCTAAAAGATGGAAATGATCACCAGAATATTCAATGCATTAACCTGTATGCCATTAATTTTACCCAAATATTGCTATAAAACAGACCAGAAACTTCAGTTACACTAAAATACTTCAGCCATCAGGAGACTAGATCAAATGTCACAAACAGAATGGCAATATGAGGGTATCATCAATGCACAGCTGAGCAGGTGAACTATACTGCCCAGTGGGCAAACCACCTCTCAGCATACTGGAAATGGAAGAAGCAACATGCCCCTGACAGTCTGACCTCAGGGGAAAGAAAAGAAAAGAAAAAAAAAACCAAACAACCAAAAAAACCCCCAAAACAACACAAGAAAACACACACACCCCACAGCCAAATAAAAACAAAGCCAACACACGCCCCCCAACACCATCTTGATCTCAAATCTACCAGTCAAGTTGACTCCAGTCACGTGAACCAGAGACCAGGCAAGCATCTTAGAAGACAGAGACCACCATCCACCATTCTCCACGTTCCTTCCCCAGTGCTTCAGAAAAGGCTACCATAAAACTAACCAATTGCTCAGCATAAGAACAAGCATCTTCCCCAAATCCCACAGATGACTGGATAAGCTGCTGAAACACAAAATTCTCCCCCCCCCCCCCCCCTTTTTTAAAGTAAAGCTACAGTCATTATCAGCATTCCTGAAAAGTTTCCCTGAAGATACAAGTTATCCGTTTCTGAGAGCCACAGCCCTTCATTTAGGGAAAGTTTTTACTCACTATAGATTGAAGAAAACTGTTGAGTACACATCTGAAAAGCTGTGAATAAGGGCTCACTGAAACTTCAGAGACAGGCACGAGAGGTATTCAGCACAATTTAAGTATGAGATAGAAAACACTGTTGGTAAATTCAATTCAATTCCCACTTTCAGCGGGAACACAGGACTAGATAAGATCACTGCGAGTCACTAATTTCCACCTTCCGCAATAGCAGCTATCCACATAAATATTTGAGATGGACTATCGTGAACATTCACTTCATCCTATTCTCTCATCCCTTGCACACATTGTGAGCTGCAAGTCATCTCCAAGCTCCCCACAGTAAATTAAAGATTGCCAGGATTAAAACTTCAAAGCCAGAAAGTCAACATTTCTCCAGAAAATAAAAAGGAGAAATTGCCAATGTTTTGAGCTCGCCAACACCAGAACAAGTCTTTGAGGAACAACTTCTTTCTCAAGACAATCAGGAAATACGGTAGAACAAACAGATAATCAACTAAAGAGGCACAGAAAACTTTTAGCAGTCAGTAGCTTACAGAAGACAGAGCCTCACAACTCAGGGCTCGGACAAGCAATTGGCTTAAAATGAGGACCATTAAAAAAAGAAAAAAAGGAGGGGACAGAAGGAACCTCGATAGAAATTGTTGCAGACCCTGCACTTGAGGGAGTAAGCATTAAATTTGTAACAATTAAAAGAAAAAGAAACCACCGTAGAACAGGCATATACACAATAGAGGTGCAGTAATGCAGAATGATTTTGGTCCACAGACAAAACAGCTTAGCTTGAGCATCACAAGAGACCTTCCATTTACACACAGTTCAAGAAGTAGAAGGCCGAAATATGTTAGGTCACCAAAGCAAGAGACTAAGCGAAGCAGAAGCTGAGCCATGGACATGTGATACAAAAATTCACAGATGCTTCTCCTCACAGTCCGAGTCTCCCCAAGGGAGAAACGGAGTATTCAGAGAGTCCCTGAAATGAAACTCAATAGCAACAAAGTTACTATTAAGCAGGTATCCTTTATTGCAGCGCTGGGCAGCACTGGGGATTCTCCACCATGAGTGCTCCAACGAGTTAATGAATTTTTAGAGAATATATACTATACAATCATACATATTCATAGGATTTCCGGGAAATCGTTTACATAAACATGAGGTTTCCAGGAACTTATTAGCATATGTAAATATCCAATTCGCATGCGCAGTCATCTCTCGTGGTGGTCTTCAAGTGGTCTTTGGGGGTCTTCAGATGAAGGCTCCTAGTCTTCTTCACTGTGCTCGCTGATTGACCCTTGCTTCTGCGCGAACTCAGTCCTAGGATCACGTAGACATTGTCCTTCAAGGCTGTTGTTGCCATTCTCCTGTGTCTTCCTATCTTCATGGTTCCGTGCCTCTGTTCTCCCAAGGCCGAGTTGTCAGTAACGAGATTATCCCGGAGCCCCCCTTATCTTATAACTGTTCTTCCAGCTACTCCCTAAATCACATCAAACTGTAAGGTATTCACAACATCCTTAAATCACACCAGGGTGTCTTCTGATCTAATTAAGTGACTAAGGTATTTAGAACATCTTTCTTGCTCTTGTGGTTTTTAACCCTTTCACATGCAAAAATAAAAACATAAATCCATAACCCCAAGCAAAGCAAATGTAGAAGGCAAAGCACACAGCCCTTACCAGCACTGACAGACAAGGTGATCCTGGCTCCCCTCAGCAATTCAAATATTCACATGAAAGAGGCAGGCATTATAAACTAGTCCTGACTAGATGGAGAAACCACTTCTGCTGAGACAACATGGTCCATGGGAGAAGGAATTAGACAGAAAATTAGCAAACCTATATGGTTAGCCAAGCGTAATATTGCTGTGAGAATGATCTCAAATAGGAAAGACAAAAGGGTGGAAAAAAACATTTCAAAGAAAAACTAGTTAACTTAACAGAATAAGAGAATATAAAGCTCATAGAAGAATACAAAAGAATAGAGATATACAAAGCCTGTTATGTGGTAACACCACTCAAAGTGAGAAACAACTCAATACAAACTATTCTGCTGTCCAAAAAAAAAAAAAAAATTACAAAGGCTCACACTTGAGACTGAATTGATAAAATAGCAGAATGAGACAATCAGTTCTCAAAGAAATTTCTATACCAATGCAGCTAAAACCAAGATCTTAACTAGAAAGGCTATTTAAAACAAAACCAAAACCCCATCCCACCACCCCAAAAAAAACAAAACATAAAAAAAAGCGTCCAAATTCACCCCCGGTGTCTTTTAAGTCTAAAGACACCCCGGTGATTCAAAACTAGCGTCATAGTTTAACCCCAACCAGCAACTAAGCACCACACAGCCATTTGCTCACTCCCCCCTCCTCCCCCCGCCGAGTCAGATGGAGGAGAGAATCAAAGGAAAAAAAAAAAACCAAACCCACGTGCTGTTGATTATACGTACAATTAAAAATCCAGGTCAACTCGCATGTCCAAAGCGGCATACGCAGACTCGCCACCCACCCACTCATCCTTCACCAGTAAGCGCAGTTAGGTATCAAAGTTTCTGAGATGCAGCAGACACCGTACCCCAGAAGACAGGGAAATAACTCGCTCCAGACTACTCTCGTATTTTATTTGATTTGATATGATTCCCCTATCTTTGTTACGTTCATGACTGTCCTTCTGCAAGGCTAATTTCCTTCAGTAGATTTTTTTCATTCCAGCCAAACAAAAATTACTTTAAATATTCTAGCTTTAAAAAGTTGCTGAAATTTAAGCTACTGTGTACAGTACTTGAGAAATTCTACAGTTCTATTACTACCAGCGCGTTTTAGGAGATATACTTGTAATAACATATTTAAATTTTATGAACTTGTTTCGCAATCCTCCTTACTCAGGCTCAACGAACATCTCTTGCATTGGAAATATCACTATAACAAACAGTCCGATCACTGCCTTCCTGTTCTCTCAGCAGCCTAAAGTTACTCGGCCCCTAACAAAGTCAGGGCTATTTAAGCATCCATTATAGAGACTAAACCTCTATTGTCGCTGCTTTGGCAGCTGCATCTAGTAGCTACACAAGACTTGTGTGAGAGTAGAAAATTCAGAGGTCATTGACCACGCAAATAAAATTACATCCTATATTCTGCTTTTGATTACGGACAGGAAACGCATGCCAAGATATTTTATAAAGCATGGACTAGAGCTACACCATTATTTCCGATGTCGCCACGTATTACAGTGCAGTCTGAAATGCACAGAACTGCAAGAAACGTGTGTATAAGTAGTAACTAAAGAAGCCATTCCTGAAATGCAAACCACAAATATCAAAAACATTGAGATGATAGTTTTTTAATCCACAATTAGCTCTCATTCTTTTCCAAAACCAGAGTACTTTCCACTCCGATTGGACAAACCAAAGGGCATAAGAGAAACTTGAATTAACAGCCTGAAAAAAAGGCTGCCTTTTAGATATTATAAAACAAACTCAGAACCCAAATGAGGCCAGTTGGAGGGAGTGTTGGAGAGGATGGAAATATAAAACATTTGACTACTGCAAATGTAGGGTCAGAGGTAGCTGGCATAGTCACTGAAACGCTGTTTGGGAGAGGGTTGTGCATTTCAGCCCCACCGCTAGCAACAAAATAGGAACAATATTTTTTGGAGCCCTTTCATCCAAATAGGGCAAGACCTTATTTATAGATATAACTTTAAAGGGAGAGACATGTCGAACAAAGTGTCAGTTTTCATGATTTTTGAGAACATCACACTCAAAACTCTCTTTTTTAGCCATTGGATGGGGAGAAGAAGCAGGCAGGGAGAGGCAGGGGTTAATTTTTTTTTTTTTTTTTTTTAAATGAATGAGCAGATTTGAAAGTACTGAAAATAATGCAATACAGTATCTTGAAAAAAATGTATGCATTTAGCCAGTCTTGGAAAAAAGGATGTATTTACCCAGGAAACTGGGAGTAATTAGGTGCTGCAGTCTGCAGAAAACTGCAATATTCAGCACCACTGTTACTTTCATTTTACTTGTGTGCATGCGTGCATGCACGCATAATCATATGCAAAAGCTAAGGGAAGAAGTTAACCAGTCCTACTCTTGCTTAGGGATTTCTATCCCAACCAGATGGTTCCAGTTTTAGGTGGATCAGCATTTGAGTTGACACTCCTAGACAGTGGCCCTTTAAAACCCTATGGAGGTTTCTTCTAGGAAAACCATTAAATTTTGTGTCTATAGCGGGGGTGGCCAAACACTTCTGACATATGTGCTGCTCGGAGATCACAGATTGAAGCTCTGGGCAGCAAACGTCCCTGAATTACTGCTCTCTCCAACACATTATACTGCCTCTGGCCATTGAGTCTGCCTTTGCCTACTCATTGTACTTCTCTTTTCACTCTCCTTTTTGGGGTGAAATACTCCATTATTTCTGCTTTGTTCTGGACCCATCTCCTGTCTGTTTCTTTTGTTGCTACTATTTAATAGGGACAAGCAGAAGCAAAGGATTTCATGCTTAGTTGATTAAACACACACAAAATGCAAAATGTGCAAAAATACCCTAAGTTAGTGCAACATTAATGCTGACAAACCAAGCATTCAGAGCTCTTGAAATCCAGAATTAAGGCTGAAAGCTCAACCATAACTCTGCTCTCCTCCCCCTCTTGCTTATACTTATGAATATGGTCTCACTTTACATTTTATTTTTCAATTAGGAAATCACTGAACAAACAGACTTCTAGTACCCAGCACACATTTATATCCAGAGGACTGGTTAATCATCTGAAACTGTTGATGAAATCTCAAGGAGATATTAATTTTAAAAAGTCAAATTTATACACAGCAGGCTCCGAAGTTCTGATGTTGTATCAGATCACACAAGTGCAAAGAAATCTCAAACCTTGAAGAGAATGTGAAGGGGGGGGAAGACCAAGGTAGACAGTTATAATCCTAAAGATAGGAAACAACTGGGGACAGCAGTGGAGTAAATGAATGCAAATAATAAAACACTCAAGGCACCTGAATGAAATTATGCACAGCTACAAGAGAGAGGAGGAAAAAGGAAATATAAATAAATTGTCACTATATGAATACCTTAATGTTAAATTGCTACAATAGAATCTATGCATTTGACCATGTGAGTTACAGCTGCAGACACTTCAGTTTCCATACTGCTGCACAGGTGGTATCACCACTACAAAAAAAAGGGGGAAGATGAAATGTGGTTTAACCCAGCAGGTAGCTAAACACCACACAGCTGTTTGCTCACTCCCCCCCCATTCCCCCTGCTGAGTTGGATGGGGGAAGAGAATCAGGGAAAAAACAAAAAAACAAAAAAACAAACTAAAATTCATGGGTTCAGATAAAGACATTTTAATAGGACAGAAAAGGAAGAGAAAATAATAACGATAAAAGAATATACAAAGCAAGTGATGCACAATGCAATTGTTCACCACCATCCTCCTGCATCACCCGCCAAGTGCACCCAGGTCCTTGAGCAAAAGCAATCCCACAAATGGGTTTGCCTTTGCCCGAGGCAGGAGTAACCCAGACTGTCTTCCCCAGCATATTTTTTATGTGCACTACAGGGACTTTATCCCCCTCTACAGTACATAAAAGTCTTGATGGGGCAGGGCCAGATGGATTGGCAGATCCCCTAGTGTTGGCTAACCAGGTGGCCTTTGCTAAATGTGTATCCCAGTGTTTGAATGTCCCACCACCCATTGCTCTCAGTGCAGTCTTTAACAGTCCATTGTATCGTGTGATTTTCCTGGAGGCTGGTGCATGATAGGGGATGTGATATACCCACTCAATGCCATGCTCTTTGGCCCAGGTGTCTATGAGGCTGTTTCGGAAATGAGTCCCGTTGTCTGACTCAATTCTTTCTGGGGTGCCATGTCGCCATAGGCCTTGCTTTTCAAGGCCCAGGATAGTGTTCCGGGCGGTGGCATGGGGCACGGGATATGTTTCCAGCCCCCCAGTGGTTGCTTCCACCATTGTAAGCACACGGCGCTTGCCTTGGCGGGTTTGTGGGAGTGTGATATAATCAATCTGCCAGGCCTCCCCATATTGATATTTCAGCCATCGTCCTCCATACCAGAGAGGCTTGAACCGCTTGGCTTGCTTGATTGCAGCGCACGTTTCTCATTCATGGATAGCCTGTGCAATAGTGTCCATGGTCAGGTCCACCCCTCGATCACGAGCCCATCTATATGTTGCATCTCTTCCTTGATGGCCTGAGGTGTCATGGGCCCACTGAGCTAGAAATAATCCACCCTTATGGTGCCAGTCCAGATCCACCTGAGCCACTTCAATCTTAGCAGCCTCATCCACCTGATGGTTGTTTTGATGTTCTTCACTGGCCCCACTCTTGGGGACGTGAGCATCTACGTGACGTACTTTTACAGCCAGGTTCTCTATCCGGGCAGCAATATCTTGCCACAATGCAGCAGCCCAGATGGGTTTGCCTCTGCGCTGCCAGTTGCTCTGCTTCCATTGCTGCAACCACCCCCACAGGGCATTTGCCACCATCCATGAGTCAGTACAGAGACAGAGCACTGGCCACTTTTCTCGGTCAGCAATATCCAAAGCCAGCTGGATGGCTTTCACCTCTGCAAACTGACTCGATTCACCTGCTCCTTCAGCAGTTTCTGTGACTTGTCGTATAGGGCTCCACACAGCAGCTTTCCACCTCCGATGCTTCCCCACAAGACGACAGGACCCATCAGTGAACAGGGCATATCGCTTCTCATTTTCTGGCAGTTTATTATACGGTGGGGCCTCCTCAGCGGGCGTCACCTCCACCTCTGGCGATATTCCGAAATCTTTGCCTTCTGGCCAGTCCATGATCACTTCCAAGATTCCTGGGCGACTGGGGTTTCCTATTTGAGCCCATTGTGTGATCAGTGCGACCCACTTACTCCACGTAGCATCAGTTGCATGATGTGTACAAGGGACCCTCCCTTTGAACATCCAGGCCAGCACCGGCAGTCACGGGAGGAGCTGTGCTTCAGTGCCAACCACTTCCAAAGCGGCTCGAGACCCTTCATATGCTGCCAATATCTCTTTTTCAGTTGGAGTATAGTGGGCCTCGGATCCTCTGTATCTGCGACTCCAAAGCCCCAGGGGTCGACCTCGAGTCTCCCCTGGTGCTTTCTGCCAGAGGCTCCAGGTAGGGCCGTTCTCCCCAGCTGCGGTGTAGAGCACATTTTTGACATCTTGCCCTGCCCGGACTGGCCCAAGGGCTACTGCACGAACTATCTCCCGTTTAATTTGTTCAAAGGCTTGTCGTTGCTCAGGGCCCCATTTGAAATCCTTCTTCTTCTGGGTCACTTCACAGAGAGGGCTTACGATCAGACTGTAATTTGGAATACGCATTCTCCAAAACCCCACAGCGCCCAAGAAAGCCTGTGTTTCCTCTTTGCTGGTTGGTGGAGACACGGCTGTTATTTTGTTGATCACATCCATTGGGATCTGACGACGTCCATCTTGCCATTTTATTCCTAAGAACTGGATCTCCTGTGCAGGTCCCTTGACCTTACTTTGTTTTATGGCAAAGCCGGCCTCCAGAAGGATTTGGACTATGTTCTTCCCTTTCTCAAAAGCCTCTTCTGCTGTATTGCCCCGTATGATGATGTCATCAATGTATTGCAGGTGTTCCAGAGCTTCAATCTGTTCCAGCGCAGTCTGGATCAGTCCATGGCAAGTGGTGGGGCTGTGTTTCCACCCCTGGGGCAGTCGATTCCAGGTGTACTGGAGGCCCCTCCAAGTGAAAGCAAACTGTGGCCTGCACTCTGCTGCCAAAGGGAATGAGGAAAAACGCATTAGCGAAATCAGTCGTGGCATACCACTTGGCTGCCTTTGACTCCAGTTCATATTGAAGTTCTAGCATGTCCGACACGGCAGCGCTCAGCGGCGGCGTGACTTCGTTCAGGCCCCGATAGTGTACTGTTAGTCTCCACTCTCCATTAGACTTTCGCACTGGCCATATGGGACTGTTAAAAGGTGAGCGAGTCTTGCGGATCACTCCTTGGCTCTGCAGTCGACAAATCAGCTTACGGATGGGAATCAGGGAGTCTCGGTTGGTGCGATATTGCCGCCGGTGCACGGTTGTGGTAGCGATTGGCACCTGTTATTCTTCGACCCTCAGCAACCCCACAACAGAAGGGTCCTTCGAGAGACCGGGCAGGGTCTGTTTAATTATTTCCTCCGTCTCCAAGGCAGCTATACCAAAAGCCCACCAGTACCCTTTTGGGTCCTTGAAATACCCTCTCCTGAGGTAGTCTATGCCAAGGATGCACGGGGCCTCTGGGCCAGTCACAATGGGGTGCTTCTGCCACTCCTTCCCGGTTAAGCTCAGTTCAGCCTCCAATACAGTCAGCTGTTGGGATCCCCCTGTCACTCCAGAAATACAGATGGGTTCTGCCCCTTCATAGCTTGATGGCATGAGGGTACACTGTGCACCGGCGTCCACTAGAGCCTTATACTCCTGTGGGGCTGATGTGCCAGGCCATCGAACCCACACAGTCCAGTAAACCCGGTTGTCCCCTTCCTCCACCTGGCTGGAGGCAGGGCCCCTCTAGTCCTGGTCATAGCATTCGTTACTCACTTCTTGTAAATGCGAATCAGAAGTCCCTTTCATAAGATCAGGAGTAAGATCAGCCCTTCTACTCTGCCTGGGGAACTGCTCACTGGAAACTGGAGCAGCAACTTTCCTGGAAGAACCCCCTTTTGTCATTGTTTTTCATAGAATCATAGAATCATTAGGGTTGGAAAAGACCCTTAAGATCATCGAGTCCAACCGTTAACCCAGCACTGCCAAGTCCACCACTAAACCATGTCCTCGAGCACCACGTCTACCCTTCTTTTAAATACCTCCAGGGATGGGGACTCAGCCATTTCCCTGGTCAGCCTGTTCCAATGCTTGACCACCCTCTCGGTGAAGAAGATTTTCCAACATAAACCTCCCCTGAAGCAGCTTGAGCCCATTTCCTCTCGTCCTATCGCTTGTTACTCGGGAGAAGAGATCACACCCCCACCTCACTACAACCTCCTTTCAGGCAGTTGCAGAGAGCAATGAGATCTCCCCTCAGCCTCCTCTTCTCCAGGCTAAACAACCCCAGCTCCCTCAGCCGTTCCTCATAAGACTTGTGCTCCAGACCCTTCACCAGCTTCGTTGCCCTTCTTTGGACACACTCCAGCACCTCAATGTCCTTCCTGTAGTGAGGGGCCCAGCACTGAGCACAGTACTCGAGGTGCGGCCTCACCAGTGCCGAGTACAGGGGCACCATCACCTCCCTGGTCCTGCTGGCCACACTATTGCTGATACAAGCCAGGATGCCGTTGGCCTTCTTGGCCACCTGAGCACACTGCTGGCGCATGTTCAGCCGGCTGTCAACCAACACCCCCAGGTCCTTTTCTGCCAAGCAGCTCTCCAGCCACTCCTCCCCAAGCCTGTAGCATTGCCTGGGGTTGTTGTGACCCAAGTGCAGGACCCAGCACTTAGCCTTATTGAACCTCACCCAGTGGCCTCGGCCCAATGATCCAGCCTGGCCAGGTCCCTCTGTAGGGCCTTCCTGCCCTCCAGCAGATCGACCCTTCCACCCAACTTGGTGTCATCTGCAGGCTTACTGAGGGTGCACTCAATCCCCTCATCCAGATCATCAGTGAAGATATTGAACAGGACCGGCCCCAGTACTGAGCCCTGGGGAACACCACTCGTGACTGGCCGCCAACTGGATTTGACTCCATTCACCACCCCTCTCTGGGCTCGGCCGTCCAGCCAGTTTTTAACCCAGCGCAGAGTGCACTTATCCAAGCCGTGAGCAGCCAGTTTCTCCAGGAGAATGCTGTGGGAGACAGTGTCAAAGGCCTTACTAAAGTCCAGGTAGACAACATCCACAGCCTTCCCCTCATCCACCAAGCGGGTCACCTTGTCACAGAAGGAGATCAGGTTAGTGAAGCAGGACCTCCCTTTCATAAACCCATGCTGGCTGAGCCTGATCCCCCGGTTGTCCCGCACGTGCCGCGTAATGGCGCTCAAGATGATCTGTTCCATGACTTTTCCCGGCACCGAGGTCAGGCTGACAGGCCTGTAGTTCCCTGGCTCCTCCTTCCGACCCTTCTTGTAGAGGGGCGTCCCATTAGCTAACTTCCAGTCATCTGGGACCTCCCCGGTTGACCAGGACTGCTGATAAATGATGGAGAGTGGCTTGGCCAGCTCCTCCGCCAGCTCCCTCAGTATCCTCGGGTGGATCCCGTCTGGCCCCATGGACTTGTGAGCATCCAGGTGGAGGAGCAGGTCGGTGACTTTTACCTCTTTGACAACTGGGACTTCATTCTGCATCCTATCTCCACCTCCCGGCTCAGGGGCCTGAAAACCTCGAGGATGACCAGTCTGACTATTAAAGACTGAGGCAAAGAAGGCATTAAGTACCTCAGCCTTCTCCTCATCCTTCGTGGCAAAGTTTCCCTCTGCATCCAACAAAGGAGGGAGATTCTCCCTGGCCCTCCTTTTGTCGCTGATATATTTATAAAAACATTTTTTGTTATCTTTAACGGCGGTGGCCAGTTTAAGTTCTAGCTGGGCCTTCGCCCTTCTAATCTTCTCCCTGCGTAACCTCACAACATCCTTGTAGTCCCCCTGAGTCACCTGCCCCTTCTTCAAAAGGCGGTAGGCTCTCCTTTTTTTCCCCTGAGTCCCAGCCAAAGCTCTCTGTTCAGCCAGGCTGGTCTTCTCCCCCGCCTGCTCGACTTACGGCACATGGGGACGGCCTGCTCCTGCGCCTTTGAGATTTCCTTCTTGAATAACATCCAGCCTTCCTGGACTCCTTTGCCCTTCAGGACTGCCTCCCGAGGGACTCTGTTAACCAGACTCCTAAACAATCCAAAGTCTGCCCTCCTAAAGTTCAGGGTAGCGGTCTTGCTGACCCCCTTCCTTACTTCTCCAAGAATCGAAAACTCTGTCATGTCATGGTCACTGAGCCCAAGACAGCCTCCGACCACCACATCGCCCACCAGGCCCTCTCTGTTCTTAAACAGCAGGTCCAGCGGGGCACCTCCCCTGGTTGGCTCCCTTACCGGCTGCGTCAGGAAGTTATCTATCATCTCCCCCACGCTCCAGGAACCTCCGAGACTGCTTCCTCTCTGCTGTGTTGTATTTCCAGCTGATATCTGGTAAGTTGAAGTCTCCCAAGAGAACAAGGGCTGGGGACTGTGAGACTTCAGCCAACCGCTTGTAGAAAACTTCGTCTGTTTCCTCATCCTGGTTGGGTGGTCTGTAACAGACTCCCACCAGGATATCTGCCTTGTTAGCCTTCCCCCTGATCTTTACCCATAAGCACTCAACCTTATCATATCCGTCGTTGAGCTCTAGACAGTCAAAACACTCTCTAACGTACAAGGCTACCCCACCACCTCTCCTTCCTTGCCTGTCCCTTCTAAAGAGCTTGTAGCCGTCCATTGCAGCACTCCAGTTGTGCGAGTCATCCCACCATGTTTCCGTGATGGCGACCACATCATAGTTTTCCTGCTGCGCAATGGCTTCCAGCTCCTCCTGCTTATTGCCCATGCTGCGTGCATTGGTGTAAATGCACTTCAGTTGGGCTGTTGATCTCTTCTCCAACACAGGCATGCCTCCCCTAGGCTCATCCCTAGCAAGCCTGGTTTTATCCCCTTCCCCCTTCGCATCTAGTTTAAAGCTCTCTCAATGAGGCCTGCTAGCTCCTGAGCCAGAATCCTTTTCCCCCTTTGCGACAGGTGAACCCCATCTGTCTCCAGCAGGCCCGGTGCCATGTAAACTGCCCCATGATTGAAAAACCCCAAATTCCACCGCTGGCACCAGCCTCTGAGCCACGTGTTAATGAGGTGGGTCTTCGTGTTCCTTTCCGTATGCCTCCCGGCTACTTCCTTGCAACTCACGTACCCGTGCCTCTAGGGTCGAGGTAGACTTTCCATCCCACTTCCTCATGTCCTCTCCGTGGTCACGCAGGTAAAACCACAGGGTGCCCCGTGGTATGTATCCACTATATCCTCTCTCTTGAGGAGAGGGACGCTTACTCCTAATAGCTGAGATACTGGTCTGTACAGGTGGGGAGCAGGACATACCCTCTTTGAGTTGCTGGACCTCCTGGGACAGTTCCTCCACAGCCGAGATGAGGGAGGAAGAGAGACTTTCTTCGTATTGCTAGAGTTGGCCAGCCAATTCATCTACCGTTTGTCCCTCTCCGTCTTTCCGGGTCATTACTGCCAATGAGTTGGCATGCGACGCTGGTGCGCTCCGTACCAACTTCCGCCACATAGGCTGTGTGCACCGGACTTCACCTGGATCTTTGGATAGCTGCTTGTTGTCCAAGTCACCATAAGTCACCTCCAGCACGGCTAATTCCCTCAGGTACTGGATACCTCTCTCCATGGTGGTCCACTTGCCTGGGTGACATATAACATCTTCCTTGAAGGGATACCTTTCCTTCAGGCCTGACAGGAGTCGCCTCCAGAGGCTGAGGGCTTGTGCCCCTTTTCCAATCGCTTTGTCAATGCCCCCTTCCCTAGAAAGGGATCCCAGCTGCTTGGCTTCCCTACCCCCCAATTCCAGGCTATTGGCCCCGTTATCCCAGCATCGGAGCAGCCAGGTGACAATGTGATCGCCTGGATGACGGCTGAAATCTTCTCGCGTGTCTCGCAGCTCACTCAGGGACAGGGATCGGGTGGTTACTGCCTCGTTTATGAATTCTGCCACTTCTTCCTCCTGTTCTTGTGATGGCCCTGCTTCAGAGTCGTCTGCCTCGTCCACTTCTTCCCTTAGTAGGGGAAGAGTTTCTTCCCTTACTAAATGAGCTGACTTTTGACTTTCGCTTCCAACATTTCTTCTTGTGTATAGAGGCGACTGATACTGGCACGGGTTGGTTCTCTGGTTCAGCCGCAGTGCCTGTTGTGGGGGTTGGAGTAGCCGCAGTGCCTGTCGCTTTCTCGTCAGGTCCAGAGACCTTCTCCTCCCCTTGAGGGTTCTGAATACTGTTGAATAGGGCTCGGTAGGCATGGGCCAGGCCCCAGCACGTTGCAGTGATCTGTGTCTCTCTGGAGTTGCCAGGGTGACGGCATACTTTTTCCAAATACTTTACTAGTTTTTCAGGATTCTGCACTTGTTCGGGGGTGAAGTTCCAAAACATTGGAGGTGCCTGCTGTCCTAGGCATTTGCCCATGCTCTCCCACATACCGTGCCACTCATAACTATCCAGCCTTGGGGCAGATCTCTGGATGATATTCTTAAATTGCTTATTAACCTTAGACAAAACCGAAACAATATTCCCAAGAACTACCAATAGAAGTATCTTAACTACCCAAGGATGCTCAAGATACTGAAAAGTTACTGTAATGAAGGAGGAAACATCATAGAAGAAGGTAGCGAAGGTGCCATTCTGTATTTCCTCCATAAAAAACCTCTCAGAGGAAGAGGTATAATTGCTAATTGTCTCCACGAGGTGGTACCCGAAGTACAGTAATGGCTTCAGTACAGAACCCAAATACCAGGTAACGCTCAAGGCCAGTGTTTTAATAACAAGCCTCCCAGGCAAAACATCACTAATCGCTGCAGAGCACAGCAAACTGCAACACCCAACACCAATCTTTAACATGTATAGCAAAAACAGGAGCATGGTGCAGATCAAGTAGACTAATACCGAGAACAGATGAATCAAAATTATGACCGGCAACTGTTAACAGATATAAATTCCTTAATACGCTCTGGTTTATCTGTTTTTATCTCAAACCCTTTGTGCCCCACGTTGGGTGCCAAAAAGGACTGTCGTGGTTTAACCCCAGCCAGCAACCAAGCACCACACAGCTGCTTGCTCACCCTCCCCCCTCCCCGGTGGGATGGGGGAGAGAATCGGAAGAGTAAAAGTGAGAAAACTCGTGGGTTGAGACAAGAACAGTTTAATAATTGAAATAAAGTAAAATAGTAGTAGTAGTAGTAGTAGCAATAATGATATACAAAGCAAGTGATGCACGATGCAATTGCTCACCACCCGCTGAACAATGCCCAGCCTGTCCCCAAGCAGCTATCACTGCCCCCCAGCCAACTCCCCCCAGTTTATATGCTGAGCATGACACCATACGGTATGGAATAGCCCTTGGGCCAGTCTGGGTCAGCCCCCCTGGCTGTGCCCCCTCCCAGCTCCTTGTGCACCGGGCAGAGCCTGGGAAGCTGAGAAGTCCTTGACCAGTGTGAGCACTGCTCAGCAACAACTAACACATCAGTGTGTTAGCAACATTATTCCCATCCTAAATCCAAACCACAGCACTATGCCAGCTACTAGGAAGAAAATTAACTCTGTCCCAGCTGAAACCAGGACACACCTGTTGATTTATCATGTTTCTTCTACCTTTCTTTTAGTTGCTGGCTGTCCCAGAAACAGAGGAAAAGTAAAATGCCAATAGTGGAATAGTGTAACTCAGTGAAGTTTTGATGCTAGAGCTAAATGGATCTAAAGATTTAAGCCCAGAAAACTGATCACTTTTGTTAGTAGAGTTATTTTTCTGCTCATATGATTCCTGAATTGCTTACGTGAGCGGTAGTGCTAGCAAAAGGGAAGCATTGGTTTTGCTCATCTTACAGATTTGGGATGTTTCAGATCTTGCTGTTCTTTCACACCTCGTTGGCTGAGCTACAGGACTCTGTAATCTCTTCTGTATCCATTCTGGCCCTGTGTTTTTCTGATAATCTTTATTTAACTGCTGTAACTTCTAATAACAGAAGCCTTTCCCCATAAAATTATTCTCAATATCCATAGGAGTTTCTTAGAACTGTTTGTACTCTTACTCTTGTACGAAAGTGGATCAATCTTCATGAGGCTTCCATGAGTGCTCTTGTATTTCTGGTGCTTTCCCAGTACTTCTTGCCTGCATGTTAAAGGCTTTTTTCCTTGTTCATATGAAGTTGATGCACTTTAGGTATTAGACCTAGAAGCATCTGGTCCAAATCAGGATGTTAACCAAGGCAGTATTCCAGTGCCAACTTTGCATCACCTGGTTCAGTATAAATTGCTGAGAATTTCTTATAAGCTTTTCTTTCTTTCATTTTGGTTTCACGCTCAAAGGAGGAATCTTGTCTCAGACTGGGCTGTTGTGTCTAAGAGTCCTTTATCATCAGTCATCAAGGCACAAATTTTGTAAGGAATATGTGCCAAATTTTGTTCTCAGATGTCCATTATCATACTTCTGGGTGTTACTGTGTGGGTTTTTCCAGATCATGACTTAGTCTCGGCCTTTTCAGATGAGTTTCCCATCTGTCACTTACTACGGACTGGAATTGTTTGCTACACATGCGAACTGAAGAATGTTCCGTGGCATTAATGTGTGCTAAATAATCCCTAAATAACGAAATAAAACAGTGCAAGGTAGAAGCATGCATCTTCTATTTGCAAACTGCTATCTTAAATATGATAACTTTATTTCAACCTGATGATAAACTGCTTCAGGTAACATACTTAAGCTTTGTGATGGAAAAAGTGTGGTTTATACAATTTTTATATGCAAGTTATTAAATGTAAACTGAATTTTCAGGGGGAATTTTCTTAGAATACTGTATTGTCTGTCTAGCCCCATCTTTTTCATTTTACTTCATGGAGAGGTGTGGTGGTTTAACCCCAGCCAGCAACTAAGCACCACACAGCCGCTCACTCACTCCCCCCCAATGGGATGGGGGAGACAATTGGAAGAGTAAAAGTGAGAAAACTCGTGGGTTGAGATAAAGACAGTTTAATAGGGAAAGCAAAAGCCACGCACGCAAGCAAAGCAAAGCAAGGAATTCATTCACTCCTTCCCATCGGCAGGCAGGTGTGCAGCCATCCCCAGGAAAGCAGGGCTCCATCACGCGTAACGGTTACTTGGGAAGACAAACGCCATCACGCCCAATGTCTCCCCCTTCCTTCTTCTTCCCCCAGTTTATATACTGAGCATGACACCATATGGTATGGAATAGCCCTTGGGCCAGGCTGGGTCAGCTGTCCTGGCTGTGCCCCCTCCCAGCTCCTTGTGCACCGGGCAGAGCCTGGGAAGCTGAGAAGTCCTTGACCAGTGTGAGCACTGCTCAGCAACAACTAACACATCAGTGTGTTAGCAACATTATTCTCATCCTAAATCCAAACCACAGCACTATGCCAGCTACTAGGAAGAAAATTAACTCCATCCCAGCTGAAACCAGGACAAGAGGGCTGACAACATTTGTGTTGTGACTTGCTGAGAGTTTCATGCCAGATAGAGTATGGGGGGGGTTTTGTTGGTTTTGTTTATGTTTTTAATCCATGCTGGCTCACTTTAACCTCAGATTTATCTCATATTTAAGATTTTCTTTTGTTTATGCCTGTTTGGTTCACGAGAACATCTCCAAGACCAAAGGCCTCCTGTATTTCAGAATCATTCCAGGCTTTTCTAACTAAACTGTTCTGAATTTGTCCTGAATTACATTGCAAATAACTTTGTGCGTTTTTAGGTTTTTTTTTATTCCCACACTGTGCTTGGTACAAACTTGATATTAAATAGCATAACAAACTAGAAAGCTGTTGACATCTTATGTTTTCATTGCTAGCGAATATTTGCATAAGATTTATCTCCTGAGAGGAGAAGGGTTTGCTTTAGAAAAATTAGCTTGCCTTCAGTAGCCTAACCATTGGTAATTTTTTCTGATGTGGGTGTGTATACGCACTCTTCTCTGAAATGTTTTCTCAGTTGTGAGGTTTCCCTATGATAAGTTCCCAGCTGGGAAAAGGAAACGTGTTTTCAGCAGGAACTGATCTTGTCTTATTTCTGAATGACAATTTGGTGACTGTCCTTCCTTTCAAGCTTACTGCATTTAAGGTGAATTTTCTTTACTGTATTGGTTTGAATAAAAGCTGTCTAAACTGCTACCTGGCAATGGTCATCTACAGACACCATTTCATTTCTTGAGTTAGTGCATACTTTGCAGACCTGTTTGCATGCACACATAGACTGTTTTTGGATCTAAATGAAAAATTTATAGTTTATTACTTCTCTTCTCAAAATGGAGTAGATAAAAGCTGTTACTGTTTGTGGTGGATTGACCTTGGCTGGATGCCAGGTGCCCACCAAGCCGCTCTCTCACTCCCCTCCTCAGCTGGACATGGAGGGGAGAAAATAAGATGGAAAAAAACTCGTGCGTCAAGATAAAGGCAGTTTAATAAATCAAAAGCCGCGTGTGGAAGCAAAGGAAATCAAAGATTTATTCTCTACTTCCCATCAGCAGGCGCTGTCCAGCCACTTCCCAGGAAGCAGGGCTTCAGCACACGTAGCGGTTGCTCCGGAAGACAAATGTAATAATGAATGTCCCCCCTCCTCCTCCTTTCTCTTAGCGTTTATTGCTGAGCAGATGTCATATGGTATGGAATATCCCTTTGGTCAGTTTGGGGCAGCTGTCCTGGCCATGCCCCCTCCCAAGATCTTGCCCACCCCCAGCCTACTGGCCTTTGAGGGTGAGAGGGGGGGAATGTTGGAGAGAGCCTTGATGCTGTGGGAGCACTGCTCAGCAGTAGCCAGAACACTGGTGTGTTATCAACACCTTTCTAGCTACCAATACAAAGCACAGCACTATGAGGGCTGTTATGGGGAAAATTAACTCCATCTCAGCTAGATCCAATACGCTGTTTAAGACAAACTGTCTGCTCTCTGTGTGTTAGGAGCTGGTTCTGCTTGCTTCACTGATTAAAATACTGCTGGGGTTCTGTGCCTTTCTGGGCACTCCCAGAACAGTTCACTGAACTCCCATCAGAGTTGGGCACATCTATTAAAATCACAGGGACTGTATACATGTGACCAGCAGCATAAGCTAGCCTGGAGAACCTTTTACTATTTGACGTAAGAGGTAAACAGCACATCTTTTGGACCTGAAGTTCTCTGGAGTGATGCCTGCAAGAGAACCTGAATTTCTTCCACAGAAATCTGGATGCATATTCTATGAAATTTGGTGAGATGCAGCAAACATGGAACAAAAATTTAATGTTTATAAAAAGCTTTCTGAAGTGGATAGCCAGATGAAGTTCACTGAAGTCAATATGGTCCATCTTTTGGTAGTCATTTTCTGTTCTGCAGGCTTACTCCATTTGGCACACAGTAGCAGAAGAGCAAAATGCTTCCTCACTTCTGTTCAGCTCCGGGGACAAAGGAATATGCTGTGGCCTCTAAGCAGCAGCAGAAGTAGCAAGCTTCTCACTTAAACACCTGCAGATCTCCTGCCTTTCCTCAACTAGCTCCTGCTGCTGGCTTCGTGGCTGGAGCAGGGAGGGAAAGGGAAAATGACAAGAGCGTGTTCCTGTTCCCTCTCTGCCTCCTTTCTTTTCTTCTTCCTCTTGCAGAAGTGATTTTTGCATCTGCATGTTTTGCAGTCTCTGTGACAGACCCAGGTAAGCAGGAAGCTTTCTCTGCTGCTCTGTCCCAGAGAAGATTCCATCACCTCCGTGGAAAGGTTTGCTTTTCCTCTTAGGCCTGATGTGCGCTGGTGTCCTGAAAGAGGTATTTTTCGGTGTTGAAAAGATTGGGCTGCTGTGTTATAAATGGGGAATTGTGTTTATTTTGTGCTGTCTGAACTGCTTTAAGCACAATGAGCAAAATTCAGTCAATAGCAGTTGTAACTTAGTGAACTCTGTATTGTCCCCGTTAGAGTTACTTCTGCTCTGAATGTGAGTTGATCTCCATGTCTGGGATCCTTCAGCATAGTACAGGCTTCTGCCAGCACTGTGAGATGTTGAACAGCACATGATGGCATTTGTGGAACCAAGCATGGAAATACTCATCCCCGGGACATCCACTGCCTTCTCTTGGTTTTAGTAAAGTCATGGTTGTTGGTTATCCAGTATAAATGAATAGATGTAAATCCAGAAGGTATTGTTTTGATTACCTTGTCTTCATTCATAATAAAGTCTATAGGTATCCTCTAAACTAAAACAGGTTTTTGTGGGGAGGGTTAAAGAATCTAATTATGATTTGAATATTTCCAGTAGTAGAAAATCCACTATAGTCTGGGCAAGATATTCTAGTGTTTAACTGCCTTTCCTTTAATGAATGCCTATTGCATTTTTGATCCCCTTCTGTATGTTTTAAGGAAAATTTTCCTTGCTCTTTTTTTTATAAGGCAAATATTACAAGTTCCTCAAGCCCTGCATTAACAGATTTTTTCCTAATCTTCCACTTGTTCTAATGATTCTTCCATGACCTCTTTGATTCTATTTTTCTGTGTATTTGAACACTCTTCTTTGGGGAGGTCAGGACAGACAACAATAGTGCAATGGGAATTTTTCTTGTCAACTACAGACATCATAAAACCTTTTTTTTCCAACTTGGTAATTTCCTTATCTCCAAAGCAGATGTGGTGGGTTGAGAAAATACGACGAAAGGCTCATAGGTCAATATAAAGACAGGGAGGTCACTTACCAGTTACTGTCACAGGCAAAACAGACTCGACTTTGGTAATAAATTAATTTCCCCATCAAATCGGAGTAGGATAATGAGAAATAAAACCAAATCTTAAAACACCTTCCCCCCACCCCTCCCTTCTTCCCGAACTCAACTTCACTCCTGATTTTCTCTACCTCCTCCCCCTGAGCAGCGCAGGGGGATGGGGAATGGGGGTTGGGGTCAGTTCATCACATGGTGTCTCTGCTGCTCCTTCCTCCTCACATTCTTCCCCTGCTCCAGCGTGGGGTCCCTCCCATGGCAGACAGTCCTTCACGAACTTCTCCAGCATGAGTCCTTCCCCCGGGCTGCAGTTCTTCACAAACTGCTCCAGCATGAGCCCCTTCCACGGGATGCGGTCCTTCAGGAACAGACTGCTCCAGCGTGGGTCCCCCGCGGGGTCACAGTCCTGCCAGCAAACCTGCTCCAGCCTGGGCTTCTCTCTCCATGGGCCCACAGGCCCTGCCAGGAGCCTGCTCCAGCGCAGGCTTCCCACAGGGTCACAGCCTCCTCGGGCACATCCCTCTGCTCCGGCGTGGGGTCCTCCACGGGCTGCAGGTGGATATCTGCTCCACCGTGGACCTCCATGGGCTGCAGGGCACAGCCTGCCTCACCATGGGCTTCCCCATGGGCTGCAGGGGAATCTCTGCTCCGGAGCCTGGAGCACCTCCTTCCCCTCCTCCTTCTTCACTGACCTTGGTGTCTGCAGAGTTGTTCCTCTCACATATTCTCACTCCTCTCTTCTGACTACTGCTGCTGTTGCGCAGTTTTTATTCCCCCTTCTTAAATCTGTTATCCCAGAGGCGCTACCACCATCGCTGATTGGCTCAGCTTTGGCCAGTGGCGGCTCCATCTTGGAGCTGGCTGGAACTGGCTCTGTCTGACATGGGGGAAGCTTCTGGCATCTTCTCACAGAAGCCTCCCCTGCTACCAAAACCTTGCCATGCAAGATATCAGTCCTTTGAGGCTATGACTGATCTTTACAGATGCTCCGTGAAAATTTACCTACTGTGCCCAAAAGCATTTTCAGAGGCATTGTTTTCTAGGGTAGAAAACACCATGTTCTTGTTTCTAGATGCAAATGTGTGTACCCTTGGGTTTCTTGTTCTACCTACCATTACCTGTGCTCAGAATAGTCAACATGGCCTGTGATTTGCTTTCTGCAGTCTTCTTTCCAAGAAACCCAGTGCACATCCAGTCACCTGAAACCGCATTATCTTCTGTAGTTTTGTTCAAGGAGCATCTATTCCAAATTATGTTGCTGTGCTACTAGCCTAGTAATGTATTGACAATCTGTCTTTTTCATTATTTGTCAATTTTCTTTCTCTGTTGTTGATGTTCTTGGGTTTCTTTGAGATGGGTGCTGTTAAATGTCAAAAAGCATGGGCAGATCCTATGGGATCATGCTAGAAACATATCACTTGATGAAAACTCCTTGTTTACAGGTATATCCTGGAGCCCATAAATCAAATAAACTTATTCAGTTTTAAAAGTTCTTTGTTGATATTGGATTGTTCTAATGGATTAAGCAAAATGTTCTGGAGTGCCAAACTGAGTATCTTCCAGGAGAGTAAGAATATTACATAAAGACTTACTTTTTTAAACCCAGTTTAAAAACAATAGGTCTGTTGTCTGTAAGACCTGTTGATTGGCATTCATTGTATAATTTAATTGCTCATAATCAAATCCCTCATCAACTATTTCACTATATAAAAATTATTTTTCTTCACAAAATCTACTTCAGCCTGATAGGCCTATAATTATTTAGGGCATCCATTTTTTTTTTGTAAGTATTGACATAGCACTTGTGTTCTTTCTGTTCTTGTGAACTTTTCCAGTTCCAGTTTTTCAAACCTTAATGACAATAAGCTTTACCAGTCCAGCTAGTACCTATGCCATCTCTTTCAACACACTTGTATCCAAGTTATCTAGCTTTGCTGATGTAAAAGTGTCCAATTAATAGCTGCTGTTTAACATCATCTTGAGTTACTGTTGGAATGGTAACTATTTCATCATCATCATAAGAATGTTATTTGCTTTTTCTCAGATAGATGTGTGTATTAAACTCCTCCTGCTTTTCTTTGTTACTACAATTTCCATCTAATAATGGAATTCTTCCCCCCTCAAGAGGATGCTTTAAAAACTATTTGTCTGACAATTCTAGGCACCTGCTTATCTTTCTGTTCTTTTGCAACTTTTATCATTTTCTTGCAGTATTAATTCCCAGTGAGAAATCTTCTTGTGTTGAGGGGGGCAACTGATACCCTGTTAATGAAGAGACAAGATTTTAATCAGGCTCCCATGGATGAATTAATATCTTTTGCCAAAGAAAAATGAAATAGCATAACTCATCTTCAATATGAGCATCCTGTTGATAACTATTTCTTTACTACAGGTAGGATTAATTTCCCCTAAATCTAAACATAGAAGAAGTAGACCTGTGACCTTAGATGTCCATTTTAGAATGAGAAGAGTCTTGCTTTTGGAGGTGCCTGTTTCCTTTCACTGGCTGTAAAGGGCACCTAGACAATTAGCTTGTTCTTAGGTTTCTGATTTGTAGGTGACTTAGGGTAGGTGCAAAGCTGATCATCTTTCTTCAAATATAAAAAAGGGGAACTACCAAGAGAAGCATCATCTAGATTTCAGTTCCCAAATTTTGCTTTTCTAAAAATCAGGATTTAAAAGGTCACCCTTTACAGATAGTGTTTGCCTTTGTCTTTTGTTCACTGGTGACTACAAGTCAAAAAGTGAGTGTAGCTTGTAAGAAAAAGTTACTAATTTGTATATATCACATCTGACATCTGAAAGTTAATTTCTTTGTGTTCCTGATGGATTCTTCAGGCTGAATTTTGATAGTCTAGCAGCTTGCAGATTAAAATCTGTTCCCAGATCTGTTGGAGAGAGATAATGATTAATGTGGCCAGCACTTTCTGATCAGAACTGTATAAAAATTGGATCTTTTTAACTTTCCATTTCATCTGTATTTCTTTTTGTCTACCAGGTATAGAAAACAAAGAGAAAGCTGTAACTTGCTATTGTGGGTTCTGCAGAGCAAGTATATTCTGTGATTCTTGAAGAACTCTTTTAACAGGAAAGAGAGGTAGAGTGACTGACTGCAGAGGTCTTTCTTTTAGAAAAGCTTTTTGTTACCTTAAAGGTAACATCAAAAGAAATATGCAAGAGAAGATATACAGCAAAAATAGAATAAGGCTAGAGGGCAAAATCTTAGGGTGGTCTTTGGCTCTGTGAAACAATGCAAAATTAAATGTTTATATCTTAGTTATGTTTTGATAACAGATTGTTTTGTTTAAGAAGTTCCAAGACTACCATACCTGTAATATCTCTGCAGATCTCTAGGGGCAGACTGTACCTGTGGTTTCTGAAAGGTCATTCACATTTTGACAGAATCTATTTTTTAAAAAAAACAAACAAACAAAAAACCCCACACACACACCCCAAACAAAAAAAACAAACCAAAACCCTCTCAGTGTGTAACCTCACAATATTGCAATTATAGATTTCACAGTTATTCTCACCTTTTTAAAGTTATCTTCAACATCTGCCAACTGTCACCATCAACTCCAAATTGCTACATATGGTAACGGGTAACTTGTTTTTATTACCATGTAATCTGTGAGACATAACTAACTATGTACTGTAATTACATGGCACTTACTTACCTTATGACTGAAGTAATTACATGTCTGTTTGTAAAATAGTGATAACTTTTTTTTGGTTTTCATAATGGAGTTGTTCAGTTTGTCTTCAGCATATTTACATATTAAGTTTCAGTAGTCTCAGCATTATGATTACACCATATGAGATGTGTTCCATTAACAAAACATTTAATCTGTCTTTTCTTTAAATTATGTGTCAGTGGTTTCTAGGAGATCCAAATTTGTTGTTAATTGGAAGAGCACTTTTGGAGTGGAATTCTCAAATATATAACCCTAACAATTTACCAGACAAACTTATTTTCTTTCGGTGAGAAATTCAGCGGCACAAATAAATCTTTGTGCTTCTTTTTTTACTAAAATCTTTATCATATCAAGATTGTGATTGAAATGAATTAGGCATGTCAGTAACTTCCTGGCAGCTCTTTTAAGCAGCTGAATGCAATATCTTTTTATTAGCTAGTGTGTAGTCTATCTGCAAGCTTTATTTCAAATGGAGGTATGATTTGAGTCTATAACATTTGGTAGAAATAAATTTGCTATGCTAAAATTTTGAAAAGTTAATGATTGTTGTGCTTACAGCACTGGGTAATAATTTGTGTAGCCTTGTAATGTTTGTATATGTGTGAAAATCGATAGTTTCTCAGGATACAAACAGATTTATTCATGTCTATACTCCAAAAAGGACTGAAAAATGGAAAAGGGACTGTGTCTGTGTTCATGGGGGGTGGGGGGGTATACAGCTGCGTTGGCGGGAAAGTAGAAGAGGGCACTGCACAGCTGTCCAGTGGCCTAGAGTGCCATGTGCTGCTCTGGGGAGCAGCTGCAGCTCTCAGCTCTGTGCTGCAATTCTGTGTTTCATAGACATTTAATTAAAAAAAAACCCTTCCCTTTTATATTATGTAGAATTATAGAATTACTAGAGGAGTTTACTGATGCGTGTGCCTTTCCTGAAACTGGCTTCTCAAGGTTCAGTCTCTGATTCTGCTCTGTCTTGTGTGGTGCTTAAGAGAGATAGTGTTTTTAAGCCAGAAGTCTGATTGTGAAAGGATTCTTCTGTGGCAGTGAACAGTAGATGGCAGTGCTGTCCTGTTGCAGTGCTTGAAGGGAAGTTATCAGAAATTTTAAATCTTATGTAACATGCCCTTCACTAAATTTCTGCTGCTGAAACATTTTAACAGTTAGGTTAAATATTGTTCCATCTAGAATTAGGTTATTTCTCTAAAGACGATTTTCCGTGTCAAAATTTGGGGGGGACGGGACAGGATGTTATAGGTTTTTATTTATAAATAGATACTAAGTGCATATGTATTCTTTGGTTATGTGTTTTGTACGTGATTCAGACATAAGAGCCTAATGCTAGTATAATGCCACTTAATGCTATTTTAAATGCAATGAGAAGTCACTGCAATATGTGCATTTCTAACTTTTTTACTCTAGGGGAATTACTTGCTTTCTGCAGAAACAACTGTTGGTTCGTGATACACAGTTCATTCCTGTAAATCTCCCGCTTCCTCATATTGAAACATCTCTACAGTCTGAAAACTTGATGACTCAATAGTTTATCAGTCTTTTGAGTCTTAAGTCAGGGCCGATCCCTCATGGCTTTTCTAGTACCAGAAATCTTTGTGGAGATTTTTTTCTGTTTATCCATGAACACACTTTGAATGGAAAGACTACTTGATCACTTTTTTTTTTGTCCTCTGACTGCAAAAATAAATTTTCTCTGTCTCTCTTTTTTTTTTTTTCTTTTTTTTTTTTTTTTTCTGGAATATTAATCCTCTAAAAAAAGATTAAATTGTATTTAATCTATATCACTAAAAAAGTTATTAGAATTGGCCTTTCTGATGGCATGTTAGCAGAAAGTTCCTCAGAATATTTCATCTCTCTAACAATCCAAACTTGTTTCTCTTCTGAAGTTTTTATTAAACTTCATTGTTTTTATTGTTTCTCTTCTGAAGTTTTTATTAAAAGCCTTGTAAAGAACTTAGATCTGTATTCTTGCAAGCATATATTTTTTCAAGTTAGACTGAGAGTTTTATTAGAATCATAGAATATCTCAAGTTGGAAGGGACCCATAAGGATCACCAAGTCCAACTCCCTGCTCCTCAAAGGACTACCTAAAACTAAACCATATGACTAAGAGCATCATCCAGACGCTCCTTGAACTCTGACAGGCTTGGGGCCGTGACCACTTCCCTGGGGAGCCTGTTCCAGTGACCGACCACCCTCTCAGTGAAGAACCTTTTCCTAATGTCCAATCTGAACTTCCCCTGACACAGCTTCATTCCATTTCCTCGTGTCCTATCGCTGGTCACCAGAGAGGAGATCAGCACCTCCCCCTCCACTGCCCCCTTGAGGAAGTTGTAGACTGCAATGAGGTCACAATTATTTGTGTTTGGAAATTTAGTTCCAGTGATTTATTTTTTTGGTGTGTGTGTAGATTTACAGGATTTTTGCAGGTTCTGTAAAGGAACTAAGGAGTTTATATTTCTACTGTAATTTTAAGAAACATTATATTAGAGATGCAGTATTTTATGACAGGCTATTCTTGTTAACTTGCTAGTTCTGTTTTTTGTGAATATGGAAATTACTTACATCAGACTATAAAAGTTTAAAATGCAGATTTAATAGTTATTTAACTTGCATTGAACTTCTCATGATGGCAGAAATAAATTTTGACACTTGTCATTTTTGAATTTACAAAGAAAAGTATTTAAGGAGCTAGGATTGGGGTCTTGCCCAAATGTTTATATAAGAAATACTTCCATATGAGTAGTTAGATGATTGCTTTGAAAAGATTAGAGAAAAATGCTTAAATGATAGGGTGTCAATTTTTAAAGATGGAGCTTGGATCAAAATGGTTTTTAAAACCTGCCTTTGCTTTCTATCTTGATACATCTTCAGTATCAGAAACCTGGCTTCATACTATAGGTTTTTTTTCAGAAAGACTGAAGACTGCTTGCCATAAACTTTTACAAATTGAATCATAAGAAGAAAACAAAGTTAAATGGGAGATACAGTCTCAATGGGCAAAAGGCTGGGAATGATATAATTGCTGGAAGCTTAGTATTAGCAGATACTTCACAGAAAAAAATAATGGTGGATTTTATTACAAAACTAAATGTCTTGTGCAGGTTGTTGAATCTATTACATAATGCATTACATCATTAAATTAAAAATTAAAAGATCTCTTGAAGGGCAGTAGTTTAAAAAGCACCCCAGAAATTGTTGAAAGTGAGCTATGCAGAAAAAAAACAGTAATCTTTGATTGATTTATTTTTGGAGTGGATGAAGCTTTGTCAATTTAAAGTTTGCAGTATAGCAATTTTTGTAAATTTTTAAGCTGTATCATGGGAAGCCATGTTTTGTGTTTTGGAGGCAGAAAAAAAATTGGCTTTACTTTTAGTTTCTGCATAGCCAGACTTGCTCTTATGTTTGTAATATTTAGAGAAGTTCAATAGGGGGCCTTTGGTGCTTTGATCTAGTGCCGCAGTGCAGTTTAATGAGAGGGGTTTTCAATATTGTCTGCAATATTGCAAATTCTGCCAGCTCTGTCTTAAATAAGAAAATGCAAGATTTACACCTCAGAAACCTTCTCGTATTTCTGGGCACTCTTTGTGTTTGAAACAGGTAATTACAAAAACCTCCAGATCAATTTTTGTAAAGGGGCACCCTGATGGATGCCATGACTGAAGTGTGACATGAGCCTTTTCCAATACAATGGGTGGCCTACCATTCCCCAGGAAGGCTAAGCTCATTAAATATTCTCTTCTTTTTTTCCACTCTCTCCGCCTCTTCATGCACTTAGCTTGAGTTGTGCTGAGTCTGAGATTTCTTCACTGAGAACTTTTATGAAAATTGCATAGAGTTCTCAGATTGAATTTTTTATGTTTATGACTTAATGATGGCATTAGCATGTGCTTTGATCCATGTGTGAATGGCACTGGGTCAGCTCTTATTGCCATATCCAGATGGTGTTACAGGGAACAAACAGTTGTGTTTTAGGATTTCTCAATAGACTGTCTAGACTGATCTTGCAGCAGACAGATACAGCCACCCATCAAATTAGCATTTGTCAGATTTATGGTAATGGTTCACCAAAGCCTTCCTGTCATTGACATTAAGATTTATGCCTCCAAAGTTATTTTGTCTTCCACAGAGTGTAAAGTCTGATTGTGTGTATGTATACGATTATCTACATGTAGATGTATATTTGCATATATAAATTTTTAACTACAGGGGAGGAAAGCAACTGAAGAGAAGTAATTGCTATTGTAAGAGGCAGAACTGTTAAAGTATTTTTTTAGGAGGCTGATTCCTATAGCTGGATTGATTAAGGAAGTTTTCCCTCATCTGGCCAGGGCTCCTTTGATCATGCCACCTCAAATGTAGGGGTCATAGCTACTATGCAATGTAAGAACCACTGATGGTTGACCAGGGGAGAGATGATTTTGAGGAGACCATATTTAAAATAAGCCAAATGGGGTGGGGTGGGGGTGTTTTTGGTTTTATTTAGGGCATCAGTAATTTGTGTTGCAGTGGGAATGCTAAGCAGGAGCATTGGGGAAATTTTAAATTAAGCTGGACATGCTGATACATTTGATGTTGGAAACAAGAGGTGGTGTAAATTTCAAATAGCTGAATTGCAGTGGTGAGCTTTGGGCTTGAACATGCCAGAGCATGTTTTGAAAATGTTTCCTTGTTATAAGGATATTTCAAGAATAGCAAAGGGAGTAATGGGATGATGAAAGGATCCAGATGTTATAGTAAACTGTGTATTTGGGGAATGCTACCACTTAATGAAGAAACAATTTTACAAAATACTTGAATTAATTTGCAAGTCTCTGTGGTATGTGCTTTGGAAAGTCTCTCCCCTATTTGCTAGGCATGAGAATAATTATTACTGATAATGAATAAGAACAAGAATTGGATCAAATATAAAGCCATTTTATAGACAGTTTTATTCTCTGCTCTTGCTATTTTTCCTGCTTGAAGGAGCTTTGTGACATTGGAAGAAAGGAAATATGTCTGGTAAATATGTAAATAAAAAGTAAATACATAAATATTAATTGAGAAGAATCAGCTCCAGGAAATCAGAACTGGTTCTCCAGCAGGCAGTTCACTGTCCCCACAAAATATGCGTGCACTCCCTGTGCGTTGTTTTGGGGGCTCTCTGCTATGCAGCAGCAGTGTATCACTGAATCTTGGAAAAATCAGCTAGTCCATGGTCAGACATTGTGATGGCATAATCTTTGTTTATTGGGTAGATTTCTGTGATTTATGTGTTCTGAACATCTTTGTTACACAACTTTCTTCTGTGCGAGTTCTTTAGTGAAAAGAATGTAAGATATCAGAGAAACAAATCTTTAACAGCAGGATAAGAAGAATTAATTTATTTTATGTGAAGAGGACACAGAGTTGTTCTTTTTTTTGTTTTGTTTTTGTTTCTTAGGGATATTATCTATGGCTACTGGGACGAATACTTTGTCGAACTTTGTCTCTATATTGTATCTTTAAGTAGAACAAGAGAGACATTCCTGGTTTCGATTTTTCTTCCTGTACTCCAATTTTATCAAAATAAGCATATGTTGCACTGAGATATTTTAATTAACCAGTTAATTTTCTGTATAAACTTAACAAACATTAATACAGCATTTAAACAGTTGAGTAAGCATTTTAACTTCACTATAGTTTTATTCTGGTTTTAACTAGATGTTGTGAAACGTACCTACATCATACAATAAATACAGATGTTTTTGGTTTATCCCAAGACTCTAAGTTATACTTGGTTACTTTTTATTCCTTGCTCATGGAGCATTAGAAAACCTTACCCAGCCTTGGAGGCTTTAGATGGGATATTTTGTTTTTGAAGTTTAAGAATTGAGATTTTTCTCTAAGCATACTTCTAGTTTTATTTTGATATGGTGAAAACCTGGGATGAAATCTTTCTTTCTTTCTTCATGCTGTCTTAACTTGTCTCGATCAACTCTAAGATTTTATATGGCTAGTTTAAATTTTCAAGCATCATTACTTCTACAGCAAGACAATAGAGTATTTATATAAACGTTGCTCACTTTAATGGATGTGGCTTTCTGACTTGGATGTAACTTTGTTGCTTATTAGAAGTGAATTTGTCAAAGATGGGTTAAAAGGTGCATGTTGTATTTTATTTTTTTGTTTTTCTTTTTTTCCCCGAAGTCCACTTTTGGGGCAGCCTAAACTTACAGAAAACAACAGAGGGTCTAATAACAAAATATTTGGCCTGGCCAGGTCCCCAGCAGGATGGTGCGTTGCGCTGCTTGAACTCACCTGGGTGCCTGAGGTTGGTGTATTACAAACCATTGTCAATTCTGAGAGACAAAGACCCCTGGTGCCATAGCGAAGGACAATCTGCCCCATGAGCATGCGGCTGTAGAGAAGGAAAGCTTAGGAGCTGCTGGTTGGCTGTGCTGGGTACTGCCATCATAATGGCCAGAGATGCTTCGTGCCACTTTCAGAGGCTCTCTGAGTTTCTCCCTCCCAGTATGTTCCTCTAGAAAGAGGTGACCCATCAGTGTTACCTAACTCTGGAGATGTGCAAGCAGCAAAACTTATGACTTTTTGTTCGGTTTTATGCTTGGGGGAGTCACTGTCATTTTATTTTTTTGAAGGAGATTTTGTTAACTAGGAAAGAAGGTGGTTCCATCTCCCCTTTCCTCCAAAAGTGGAGAGAAGTGGGAGCGAAGAGGAAACAGACTGTGGCAACTGATGTGCAAAGCATGGAGGCAGAGGAATGGAGTAAGTAAGTGGTGAAAAGCAGGTGAGCAGCTGAGGGGGGTGTGTGTGTGATTTTTTTAAGAAAAAATTGAGACCGGCCTGTCCCTGCCAGCCCAAAGGCACTGGTGGTACGTGCAGCTTGCCTGCCCCAACAGCAGAGCCAGGACACTCTGCTGCTGGGTGCTGGGTGCTGGCTGGACCACTGCTCCTGAGGCCCTGTGTCCACCACCACCCCCCTGGCTGCAGCATAGCCTCAGGCTCCTGCCCCTGCCCTTCACTGCCTGTGTCCATTCAGACCTCGAGGAAAATAGGGCGAGGGGGAGAGTGGAGCTGCTTGAGCTGACCTTGCATTGAAAGAGAAGTCCTTTAGAGCCATGGTCTAATTCCCTTGTCAACACACACAGCCCTCACACCCAAATTTGTGAGTGTTTTAAATCCCAGCTAGCTGGCCCAGCTGAGAATATAAACTAGACCTCAGGTCTTGTTTTAACTCAGGCTGGCAACCTGCCCACCTTGCAAATGAGGATACAGAATAGGTCTGGCAATCCTTCAGAACTGTCCCACAGCTCCCCCAGAAGCATAGGCAGATGCTTGATGATTCCTTTCCAGTTAATATGGGAGAGGCTTCTCTTCCCCCACCCCCCTTACTGTAAAAACAAAGCAAAAAAACCTCTGTTGTGATACATCTCTAGAAATGCTTTCACTGGTAAAGAAACAATAACTTGGGCAGTGGTTACTCGCCCTGTGATTAAGCTAATGAGGGTGCTTGGGTTTGAGCACCTGAGCAAAACTGGCAGTGAGTAAACATGCCTACATTGGAGCAAGCAGACTGTGGAAGTCTATCCAAATTAATAATCTGCTCAAGCTTTTTTGAGCTCCCCCCACCCACCCATGATGGTAGCTTTGTAAGGACTCTGTCAACTTACAAGCTGTATTTATTGGAAAGTGTCACCTGAGACTTGTGTAGATGAAAGATCAGAGAAGAGATCTGTAGACTTTGTATTGTGTTCACAGGACAGTTGAGGTTGGAAGGGATCTTGGAAGGTCTATAGTCCAACCTTGTGGTCAAAGCAGGGTCAGCTTGAGGTCTGGCTAGGTTGCTCAAGGCTTTATCCAGCTTAGTTCTGACCTTGAAAACCTAGGGGAAGAAACCATCAAAGATAAGGACTGTAGAGCCTCTCTGGGCAACATGTTCCACTGCTGGACTGTTCCCATGGGGAAAAAGTATTTTTCTTATATGCAGTCTGAACCTCTCTGGCTTCAATTTGTTCATTGGTTCTTGACCTCACTCCATTTACAGCTGCAAGTATCCCTTCAGAAAGTTCCCAGTACATTTATCTGGATATCTCAATTGCTTTAGATTGTCTCGAGGATTATTCTGTGTTTGTACTGCTGCAGTCTTGTTAGATTTTATAAGTGAGATTTCTTTTAGCAGAGGGTGCAACTCAGACTGCAGTGTGATTTTTTTTTTTTTGAGAGTTGGCACATTCAGTATGCCACACAGTATAAATAAATAAATAAATAAATTTGAACAAATAGAAATTTGGCAATATTTTTGCAATATTGTAGTCTGAAACATAAGGAAAAAATGTGATTCCTGATGCATTTGCATTAACAAATGCCTGTTCTGAAAGTGGGAAATCAGAGTGGTTTTATGAGTAACAAAGGGAAATGGAATTTTTATAATATGCTGTTGCATTTCTCTGAGTTGAGAGACTGACAGATCTTAATTTCACATAGGAAACTTCAGGGCATCGACACAGACACTAAAAAGCCTACAGAACCAGAAGACAGCAACATGTTAATATGCTACTATTTTCACATAGCAGAGCAGCCTGAAATTTGTGTTAAAATAGTCAGCTGTATGAAAATAGATGTCTTAATTCTTTCTGCTCTCCAGGTAGATTTTTCTCTAATCACTATCAAGTGGATAAGTGGTGTTTAGAATAGAATAGTTCAGTTGGAAGGGACCTACAACGATCATCTAGTCCAACTGCCTGACCACTTCAGGGCTGACCAAAAGTTAAAGCATGTTATTAAGGACACTGTCCAAATGCCTCTTAAACACTGACAGGCATGGGGCACCAACCACCTCTCTAGGAAGCCTGTTCCAGTGTTTGACCACCCTCTCGGTAAAGAAATGCTTCCTAATGTCCAGTCTGAACCTCCCCTGATGCAGCTTTGAACCATTCCCACACGTCCTATCACTGGATACCAGGGAGAAGAGATCAGCACCTCCCTCTCCACTTCCCCTCCTCAGGAAGCTGCAGAGAGCAACGAGGTCGCCCCGCAGCCTCCTTTTCTCCAAACTAGACAAGCCCAGAGCCCTTAGCTGCTCCTCATAGGACATGTCTTCCAGCCCTTTCACCAGCTTTGTTGCCCTCCTCTGGATGCATTCAAGGTCCTTAAGATCCTTTTTAAATTGTGGGGCCCAGAACTGCACACAGTACTCAAGGTGAGGCTGCACCAATGCTGAATTATAGTGGGATAACCACCTCTTTTGACCGGCTGGTTATACTGTGTTTGATGCACCCCAGAATGCGGTTTGCCCTCTTGGCTGCCAGGGCACACTGCTGACTCCTATTGAGCCTGCTGCTGACCAGCACCCCCAGATCCCTTTTTCTTCAGGGCTGCTCTCCAGCCACTCCTCTCCCAGTCTATACTTGTGCCCAGCGTTACTCCGTCCCAGGTGCAGAATCCGGCATTTGTTCTTGTTAAATTTCACACCATTGATGCCCAATGCTCCAATCTACCTAGATCCCTCTGCAAGGCCTCTTGTCCCTCAAGAGAGTCAACAGCACCTCCCAGTTTGGTATCATCAGCAAACTCGCTAATGGTGCATTCAACTCCTGCCTCCAGATCGTTGATAAATATATTGAACAGGACTGGCCCTAGAACTGAGCCCTGAGGAACACCGCTGGTGACTGGCTGCCAGCCAGATGTAGCCCCATTCACTACAACCCTTTGAGCCCTGCCCTTCAGCCAGTTCTTCACCCAGCGCACTGTTTTCAAGCTCTGTTCATAGATTTCTGTTTTGTTTCCTTATGTTTTTTTGATACATGTACATGCTGAGCTACAGTCTAGTCTATACATGAGTTGCAGCTTAATTAACATCAATTTAAAAACCGTTTAGGTAAGTAAGCACTAACCTGCATGTGAAGATTCACTGAGTTAATTTAGGCTAACTTGCATCATGCATATATGTAACGTATGGGAGTAATAAGAATCCACTTCTTAATTCATGTTTGCTTTCTTTTTGTGCATTGTCTGAAAGGGCTTAAGTATCACTTGTTTGTGTGTAGTTCCACAATGTCAGTTGAGCTGTCTAGGGCCTACTATGGCCGTGTAAGGTACATTACTTGTTTTATTTTTAAATCAATAAACCCCCACTTTTGAAAAGTAACAATATTATGTTCTCTTCCTCTGCCTAGTCCAGATGCACTGGAGCTTTTGCTGTATTGCACAGGATCTACAATGATCACTTTCTAAAGCCTGTTCCTTAGGTACTTGTTTTTCTGCAGTGGTACAATAGCATTCTTGATGTGTAGAGCTGCATATGAATTGCAAGTATTAAAAATCTAGCATCAAGGCTGCAAAATATTTTTTTAATACAAGACTTGACTAACAAAAAGTGCTATTTACTGAAGTGAGTAGATTCTCTGATAGAG
Organism: Platalea leucorodia; assembly: GCF_965183815.1. NCBI lineage: Eukaryota > Metazoa > Chordata > Aves > Pelecaniformes > Threskiornithidae > Platalea > Platalea leucorodia. The sequence continues at coordinate 43,220,285 of NC_138859.1, forward strand.
CAGAAAACTAGGAGCAGCTGGAACAGGGAAGACATGGGGAATCTAAATTGTGGAATGGTCTCTGCCTCGATTTATCTATTTATTTTACCTCTGTTGTATTAACTACTTTCCAACTGGCAAACAACAGAATTGGGTAAAATAAATCTGTCATGGGTTTTTTTTGGCCCCTCCCTGCTCATACTTCTATGTGAGGAAGCATTTGTTGGGTATTTCATAAGCTTTCCACACAACTTAGTAAATACACTTTTCATTCAGACAAAAATGTAGCAGGCATACATGCTCAAAATATGCAGTAATGCGATATAGGTGCCTAGTGAAACTCAATATAGTGCTCTGAGATGGTGCTTTCCATTTTTTTCTTTGTAGGCATTGAAACTGTTCCTATAATCACAATGTAATCGCAAAGGAAATTTTGCTGAACTATTAATTGTTTTGTGGTTGAGACACCACCACAAGTATTTAGTTGCTGAAGTCAGCTGCTGTGGAAATGAGCCTCCCTCCCCTGATTTGGCCCATACTGAGTTGAGAGACCATCGTCTCTCAACTGCCATCATCAGAGATATTCATGGGGAAAGGATCCACTCCCACTCATTAGCATGAAATCAAGCACCAGATCTTGGAAAGAATCTGGTAACAGACCAGCAGGCAGCCTAGTGCGGGTGAGCAATCTCCACGTGCTGCTTCGCAGAGCAAGCTGCATGTTGATTCAGTTGAAACGCCTCATCCATCTCTTGGTGATACTCAGCCTAGAGGTGATGAATACATGGATAGCTATGCTTGAATCCACATTCCTGGAGAAGGAGTGCAGTCTCCTGGACAGCCAAAGATGGCAGGAGTTTTTAGCTACTGTTATTATGTAAGCATCCAGCAGTGCTACAAATAGTTCCCAAATGAAAAAACAATCCAAATCCCTCCTCTGCTTTTCAGGGTGTGGCAGCCCTTTGAGTAGTCTGATTTGGAAACTGTAGCCTACCAGTGTCTAAAATTGGCAATTTAAAAAAAAAAAAAAAAAAAGACACCCCACCCCCCAAAAAACAACAAAGAAGCAAACCCCCCTGAAGGAATGAGGCTACACCATGGGTAAAGTTCTCTTCTTCATATGTTGGTTTTGACGCGCCCCATTTGTGTGCAGCATGCGTTGATACTGAAAATGAAAACTTGGCCGTTACCGTGTGGTACAGCTTAACATGCCATAATGTGACAGTAGGATAAGCACAATGGGGGAATAGTAGCTTTTCAATTTTGGAACACTTTTCTTTGGATGTTCAGATGGAAGCATTGACTGAGGTGAATTAAGCACAATTTCCCATGTTATTAGGCTATATATAAGTACAGAAAAACAATTGGAACTTGCTGCAGTGTTCTAAAATATCTTCCTACAGACTTATGAATTAATTCTGTAATAAGAAATTATTTGAATATTGGCTCAGCTGGTAGAGAGAAAAGTATAATATCTAGATGATGTGTGGAAAGCCTCTGAAATGCTGCAGGAGACTTCACCCTCATGATGTTGAACATCTCTAAACTTTTAGATATTCAGGTTTCTGAGCGTAACTTTCTACCCTGCCTCAGGTCCCGAGTTCCATGTGTTGAGAATGGGCAAAGTTGCATGCTGAAGAATAAGATTCACAACATGGAGAATACTTAAGCCAACGAGTACAAAATGCTAAAGGGTATGACTGAAATTTCTGCCACATGATAAAAAATGTAAAGTGGCTGAAAACTGCAGGTTCATTATGTCAGTATCTTTTTGAGGGGAAAACATGGTTTGAAAAGTGTAGACTGAGATTGCTCCCTGTGACAGAACAGAAAATATAAGATTTTGCTCATTCATTTTTGAAATCTTCTCATCTCTTGTCTGTATTGGAAGGGGAGGATTCTGCAGTATGAGTTAGGGCAGTGTTTTTTTTCCTATGCATGGGCAATGGAGGAATCAAGAAAGTATAGGATGTATGCTTTCTTTGCCAATATTTGTTTTCAGTATCAATTTATATTGGTGTGGTGAGTTAACCTTGGCTGGATGCTAGGTGCCCACCAAGCCGCTCTATCACTCCCCCTCCTCAGCTGGACAGGGGAGAGAAAATATAACGAAAGGCTCGTGGGTCGAGATAAGGGCAGGGAGAGATCACTCACCAATTACCATCACAGGCAAAACAGACTCAACTAGGGAAAATTAATTTCATTTATTGCCAATCAAATCACAGTAAGGTAATGAGAAATAAAAACTAAATCTTAAAACACCTTCCCCCCACCCCTCCCTTCTTCCCGGGCTCAACTTCACTCCCGAGTTCTCTACCTCCTCCCCCTGAGCGGCGCAGGGGGACGGGGAATGGGGGTTGGGGTCAGTTCATGACATGGTGTCTCTGCCGCTCCTTCCTCCTCAGGGGGAGGACTCCTCACACTCTGCCCCTGCTCCAGCGTGGGCTCCCTCCCACGGCAGCCAGTGGGAACGAACTTCTCCAGCGTGAGTCCTTCCCCCGGGCTGCAGTTCTTCACAAACTGCTCCAGCGTGGGTCCCCCGCGGGGTCACAGTCCTGCCAGCAAACCTGCTCCAGCCTGGGCTTCTCTCTCCATGGGCCCACAGGCCCTGCCAGGAGCCTGCTCCAGCGCGGGCTTCCCACAGGGTCACAGCCTCCTCGGGCACATCCCTCTGCTCCGGCGTGGGGTCCTCCACGGGCTGCAGGTGGATATCTGCTCCACCGTGGTCCTCCATGGGCTGCAGGGCACAGCCTCCCTCACCATGGGCTTCCCCACGGGCTGCAGGGGAATCTCTGCTCCGGAGCCTGGAGCACCTCCTCCCCCTCCTCCTTCTACACTGACTTTGGTGTCTGCAGAGTTGTTCCTCTCACATATTCTCACTCCTCTCTTCTGACTACTGCTGCTGTTGCGCAGTTTTTATTCCCCCTTCTTAAATCTGTTATCCCAGAGGCGCTACCACCATCGCTGATTGGCTCAGCTTTGGCCAGTGGCGGCTCCATCTTGGAGCTGGCTGGAACTGGCTCTGTCTGACATGGGGGAAGCTTCTGGCATCTTCTCACAGAAGCCACCCCTGCAGCCCCCTCTGCTACCAAAACCTTGCTATGCAAACCCAATGCAAATGGCAAAAACGATGACATCAAATTCTCTAAAAACAAATCCATGCAATCTGTTTTTTGTTTTCATTTTCCTAAGATATCAGTGATGAAGACTGTTTTTAATAAGTAGCTAATGAGCCACTGAAATAGCTCGAGTTGCTGAGATTCTTTCTGGGAAGATTGATTAAATTTTTCTACATACTGCAGTAAGAAAGTAGATCTACAGTGCAGTCAACACAGGAAACATTACAAGCCAATCAGTCTTCTGCTTATGATGCTTCTTATGCTGAAACTAATAAATATTGCAGAAATTTGGAATACAGAATAGGACTGGTATGACTTTTCAAATATAGTTAAGAATTTGTGGAATGGTAAGTGTTAGAGATCTTGCTTGTCTTTTAACCCTACTGTCACTGGCAAAGTATTTATTTTAAAATTTTCTGGAGTTCTTACTCTGCTGACCAAGACATGCAAAGTACGCTGACCAAGCATATGGAGATGGTCTTACTCTGCTTTAGAAGGATTAATAGTTTATAGCTAAGATCAAAAGAATGTCCAATGTGTAACATGTCATGCATCTTAATTTACCTTAAGTAAATACCACATATATAACATTGCATCACTAACATGCCAAGCGAAGGACAAAGGAGTTAAGAGTTCAGATTTTTTCTGAGCCACAAGGTAGTGTTAATTCTTGTTAAAATAAGTCATCCACAATAGGCACTTAAGGGAAATTCAAAGCTATTACAGCAGATGGCCTGCCAAAAAACTTAAGTCATTTATGACAGTCTAATAATGTTAAATTCTTTGAACATCTGTAAAAATGGAGAAACTTGCAGGTCTAATTCCTGATAATGTGGGCAGCACAGAATTGTATGAGAATACTAATAAATGAATTGCACTGAAAATTCATACAGTTCTTTGTTATGTGCAGTTTGATTTAATGGAGTGTTTCATTGTTGATAGAAGATCAGTAGTTCCTCAAGGAAAGAATATTTTTGTTTACCCTTAATAGGATTCTGTGTGGCACTTGCAGGGTAACTTTTTTGTCACTGTTTTTGACTGGTCAGGTACCACCAAACAATTTTTATCCAGAAAATTATGAAAAGGACTTCGCTCTTCTAAAATTCCACATATAAGCTGCTTTTCTTTTCCCAACTAAACATGCATGATCATGTAATAGTGCAATATGCTGCTTCCGTAGACCTTTTCAGTTGATTTTTACTTAAGTTGATCTTTCACACAGCATGACTTTTCTGTTCCTTCTGAATCTACATAGCTTTAAAATTATGGAGAGAAGCCCATTTCTATGCTGGTGCGTTCACTAAGGAAATTCTTAATTTCTTGCTTCAGTATTATTTCAACTGGAGTCTGTGGTATATCAAGCTGTCCCTGAAGGATTTTCTTCTGTATTTCTGACACACAAGAAAAATTTTTCTAGGAAATACCACTGAATAGTATGGTTGATTGGAGTAGAAAATATGTTGCTATTAAGCTGGAATGTAAGGCTTAGCAGAAGAGAAAAGCAGTAGACAGCAGGAAGAAGAATCATGATATATTTGTCATTAAAATACTTCAGTGTGCCTAGAAGTCCAAGTAGTTTTTAATGTTTTTTCAACTTCATATGTACACTTAATGCAAAAAATATTTACCTGGTTTCATGCTATTTAACACTGTGCTTATTGCTCTCAGTGTCCTTTTTCTGATGTGAACATTTCCAAATCAATTTACGGTCTGTTGGAACTTTGTCTTATTTGAAGAAGATTATTTTTCCTAGGATTTTTATTGGGATAGGACTTACTGTTTTTACCATTTAAGGCTGCATAATGTCCCCAGCTGAAAAATCTTCAAACATTTAGACTGCGGTTTAATAGCTCATTTTGATTCTTGTTTCTGAACGAGAGTCAAATATGAGACTTCTAAGCTTCGTTGTGTCCTCTTACAATGAACTACTTTAAAGGACTCCAGTTTCCTTGTGCTAGATGGACATTGCAATCATGTTCTCATATTTTTTGTTGCCTTTAAGAAGAAAACTAGCACTGAAATTCGCATCTAGTAATTTTTTTTTTTTCTTAGACCATGTTTCTATGCTGAGGGACTCTCTTCTTTTGAACTACATAAAGGTTAAATCAGTCCCAAAATCAAATTCCAAATCAGAACAAAAAAAAATAATAAAAAAAAAGCCATATAATTATTACTTCTCTTTAGTGTATGGAACTTAGTCTTTGCTGCTTTACACACATTGTGCTGTGGTTTGGATCACATTGGACTTCAGTGGTATTTCACTAGAAGTAATACATTAATAACAACATAGTTTTTTCCCCTTCCTGCTAGTATTCCTAGGTCTTTTTTTCAGCTCTTTGGCTGAATTTTACTCTTCAGGCTGACATTATCCTCAACTTTGTGAGGTTAGCTACAGTAAAAACAGTAGCTACAGAAAACAGTAGCTGTTAAGATAAATTTTCAGATTTGAGCACTAAAGTTAATAGTGGCAGGAGAATTTCTGCTTCAGTATTGTGCCTAACTGGATGAGGCTTGAGAGGTAGTCAGGTTTACATGGGGTTTTTTTGTATGTTGCTCCATATTTGTTAGTTTGATTTTTTTTTTTCCCCCTTGGCATTTATTGGTTGAGGGTAGTGAACTGACACAATTTGCAGGTGCTTCAGCGCCTCTGTTGGCAGGAGACACAATGACTGGGGCTGATACTTTACATTGGGCACCAGAAATCTTGCCTCGTGCTGGAGAACTGCAAACAGCACATTTTTCTCATTTATACAGGCTTTATAACTGATTTTATGAAAAAGAGTAGGAAACATTCATACGCAGTAACTAAAGGGCACGTGGAAAGAACCCACGCTGGAGCAGTTTGTGAAGAACTGCAGCCCGGGGGAAGGACTCACGCTGGAGAAGTTCGTTCCCACTGGCTGCCGTGGGAGGGAGCCCACGCTGGAGCAGGGGCAGAGTGTGAGGAGTCCTCCCCCTGAGGAGGAAGGAGCGGCAGAGACACCATGTCATGAACTGACCCCAACCCCCATTCCCCGTCCCCCTGCGCCGCTCAGGGGAGGAGGTAGAGAACTCGGGAGTGAAGTTGAGCCCGGGAAGAAGGGAGGGGTGGGGGGAAGGTGTTTTAAGATTTAGTTTTTATTTCTCATTACCTTACTGTGATTTGATTGGCAATAAATGAAATTAATTTCCCCGAGTTGAGTCTGTTTTGCCCATGACGATAACTGGTGAGTGATCTCTCCCTGCCCTTATCTCGACCCACGAGCCTTTCGTTATATTTTCTCTCCCCTGTCCAGCTGAGGAGGGGAGTGATAGAGCGGCTTGGTGGGCACCTGGTGTCCAGCCAAGGTCAACTCACTACAAGTATCTATTCAGAAAGTCTCCTCTACCTCCTGCTCACCTGTGCAAGTCCAAGGAGGGTGTACATAGAGCTGACTCCCCACTGCCAACTCTTACTCTGTTGGACTGTGGGGATTGGGGCAGAGTTTTTGCTTACTACTGCTCTGCAGAGGTAGCATTTTGATTGATAGTAGCACACCAGGACCCTGTTCTTTTTTCCACTCTGCAAACCTACCAAGTGAATGTTCATCTGCGTGCATGATGATTCCACCTAGATATGAGGATCTTTTGCAGTCCACTAGGAAACCAAGTTTTAATGCCTCTTAATTTCATTAATGGTTATGTTAAGACATTTGTTCTGAAATACTTTTTTTCTTCAAATGTCTTTCTTCCCCTGCTTTTATAGCTTGTCACTTCTTCCTGATTAAGCATTGATCTCTATAAGGCATAATTTGTGATTGTATGCTTTTGTAGCAATAAACTTGATAACGTGAGCTTAAGAATTTCTTCCAAGGATGAGGAAGCGTCATGGTTTACACATTTCTTCAAATAAAGAGGACTATATTATTATTACTTAGGAAAGTAAAATATTCCTGGTGCTTTTTCAGTTACTGTGATCTTTGACATGGTTTAGTGCAGTTAGTTTCTTTTTAAATACTACACTTTTAGGAATTTTATTACTCAGTAACATAATCAAACTGTGTTGTACTCCTTAATCCTTGTATAAAATGGTATTATATGTCCTGTGCCTTATCGTATCTTTTCATTGTTATAAATTGCTTTGGAGAAATGCTTGTGAGCTGTAAATGCTTCCTCTTCAGTGAAAAATCTCTTTGGCATGAGAAGTGTGTCCATCTCTTCTCATACTCTTTGTACATTCCTTCAGCTTCAAAAATACTGATCTTATGATATGTAGATAATTGGCAGTTACTGAAGTCTCACTGTAGAAGTTGTTTCCTTATCATACCTTTATATTACAAAATCCTAACTTCCAGTTCTTTATTACAGTTCTTTAATAATCTGTCAGTATTTAGTGAAGTGAATGTAAAAAAACCAAACCAAAAAAAACCCACAAAACTTTAAACAGAAAGGTTGAGTTAAAGCCAGTGTTCGGCTTTTACAACTAGTTATATGTCTTAGTCTCTATAAGACAGCTATCTTCCATTTCTTAAGCCTGTTTTTATTCATTGTTTCACTCTGAATTATGCCAACAGCTCCAAATTGCTTATGCTTCTCTGATAGACTCTCATCATTATGGCAGTTCTCCCTGGTCCTCTGAAATTTTCTTTCTAGTCAGCGAAAGGAGGAGTTTCCCAGCTTGGCAAGATTTATGTTGATCTAGAATAAATGGTAATTTTTTTTTTTTTTCCAGTAAGAAGCAGTGAATCCTTATTGAGGTGTCTGCAGCCTCCTTAGAACAAGTGTTAAATCTCTCTCAGCTATGCATTAAAGCAGGTGAGGCACCGAGCACCCCAGAGCTGTACTCAGTTATCATCTGAATTGCATGTTGAGTTTATTTCTGCTTGGATTTATGATCATATTTCATCAACATAAGGTATATTCTTAAGCAACAACCTGTTGCTTTTTTAACTTAAGAGAATTTTTATGGAAGTACTGTGTAATAATTATCTGAAAAACAGACACCCAGCACTGTCAGTGAAAGCAGTAGCATTGGGAAAGGGAGGGCACAGGAAGTTTTCAGGCTGAGGGCTTTTACTCCCTTTAAAAGCATGTGTTTGCTAGAGCTGCCTGGATGCTGCACCTACCCAAAGGAGAAAAATTTGAATTACCTCAAAAGGTTTTCAGCAGCTCTGAGACTAAAAGCAGATCTTTTCCACAAAAAAAAATTCTGGCATAGTGATACCTTCCTGTGGTTTGAAGTATTTCATGCCCCTTAACTGATAAGAAATAGTTGTAGTTATACCAGCAGAAACTTGTTGGTTTGCGCTGCCGCAGAGAGGGCACACTGACATACCCGTGAGTAGGCATAGCTGTATGCCAGGCTGTGTGGTGAACAAGGCCACAATAATCTGTGTTTTCACAAAAAATAAAGCTGGTTCTTGCCAGCTCCTATTCCCCCCCCCAAAATATTAAAATTCAGCTGTGGTTTTTCAAAGGCAGCTTAACCTTTAAGTGTGTCCAGGATTTATCTACAAAATATTCTTTACCTTTTATCTTTTTTCTCGCCTATCTTAAGTAGATTAATTGGTATTGGTCAATATTTATTAAACAAATTCTTGTTTGAACAGAGTAGTATGATTGTTGTGTGGGTTTTTTTGGTTTTGTTGGCTTACTTTTTTTTTAACAGTTGCAAGCATATGAATACAGTTTAAATCTGTAGTTGTCCTGTTGCTCCATATGGTCCATTCCCTTTCCTGTCAGCTGAGAATTCCCATCTCAAATTTAATTATGTTCCCCTAAACATTCAAGGACTAAAAGCAGAGCACCTGTTGGGTATCTCTTTAAGACAGTTTAAAGGCTGTATAGTCCTTGATCTTCGGCTGGGGCTGCACGGCTAGAAGGCGCGTCCCCTGGGTGGTGGATAGGGGATCCCTCTCTGGAGGGTGCACCGGATAAAATTGAAGAAGGTGCCGCGAACCAACGCAGCCTAAGGGAAGGCCACCCTGACAGAAAAAACACTGGCCCTCCAAGTCATGGGGGTTGGGCAGGAGGCCAACTACCTCCTCCCGGGAAAAAAAAAAAAATAAAAAGTTGCAGAAATGACGAGCATCAACTCGGAGATGGAGAAAATCAGTAATGAAGTGAGGAGGAGGAGATGGAACTGGATGGGTCATGTCTTGAGGAAAAAAACAACAGAAGACTGCGCTGTGGCCCTTGGGACTCCAGAGCACGCAGCCGCAGACCGATCAAAGTGGAAGAACGATGTTCGCGCCTTGTGTGCCTCCTGGCACTGAGAGCATTCAGATCAGATCAGATAGTCCTTGATCCATGCATGCTCAGCAGTGACAAATTTGACAGTTCTGATTTTACAGTGCTAGAAGAACAAAATAGCCAATAGTCTTCATCAGCAAACAGATTGGTGACAACTGAGAAACTTGGTGGTAGGTGTAGATATTTAGCCAGGAAAAAAAAAAAAAACAAAAACTTGCAGCTGGAGAGAAGAGAAATGCAAAATGTCTGTGTCGGAGCATGAGATGTTTTCAGTGGCTGAAGTTTCTCAAACCTAACTCATGAAGAGTTTGGTGGAGGCAAATATTGTTTTCAAAGAGGCTTTCATTGATCAAAATCTGAAGAATTTGTAATGGTACTTGAGATTTATATGCCTTCCTTTAATTGTATATTTCAGATCAATGTTTTTGTGTAGGTCGGTCTTCTGTTTCCTCCCACAGTAGTAATGTGCTGTGCTAGCCAAGTAAAACTCTTATGCTATATAAGGGGGAAAGAGAGGTTCCTGTATATATTTCTACATATTTTCTATTCCCTAGGTCTTTTGGTCAAAATGAATATCTTCTTAGAGGTTCTTATTTTTGTAAATATAGCATGCTGGAAAATAAAATTAAAAGGGCACGTAAGAGCAAAATCATTCATAGAGAGCCTAAAAAATAAGAGATGCCCATGGCCTGTAACTATATAATGCTTCAAATCCAACGCATACCCATTAGATCTCCCATTTGCATCTCTGACAATGCTGGTGTAATTCTTACTCCATTTTCTAGTGTTGGAAGTCAGTCTAGTCTTAAATGTTCCGAGAAGCAGAATTCTTTGGCCAGAAGACTTGCGCTGCCTGCAAAATTCAGCTATCCTTGTTCTTCTGTCCACCTCCTCCTTTTATCTAAATCCTTCCATTACTACTTGTTAGACTGGATGTACACTAGTAATGCTTTTCACTTATATTTAAATGTTAACTGCATAGACTGTTTCCATTTTAGTAACTTTTTTGCATCAGTCTCTACTGGTATCTTCTTTCCCTTGCCTCCTGATAATTTTAGAGCAACCAACCATTCATTGTTTTGTTAACTTCTTGGTTGAGTAATAACTAAATTTACTATGGTGTGCTGCTTGTACTGTATGAGCAGAGAGAGAATTATTAGCTGGGACCCCTGAGCAGATAGGTTTAAAAGTGACAGTTAAAACCGTACTTTCCTTTTTAATGTACTGTCACACTATCATAATTTTGTTTAATTTTGCTCTATGGTATTTTGCAAAATAATTCTAAAACTATCTTAGGTTTCTCATTTGTCAATGGCACATTTGGGTCCTTCTCCCCTGTTTTGGTTTTTGGTTTGGTTTTTTTTTTTTTTTGTACAGATTTTCTTACTATGACTGGTATCCACAGTCTCTTTGTACTTGCTATTCTGCCTCAGCTATGGACACATTCAGTAAGATCGGACTTTATAGCAAATAATATGGTCTGTTGTCCTTAGAGATTTCTCCTCTTTCCTCTTGGATTTGATGGTACATGTTAGTTTTGAAATCTTTCATAAGAAAGAACAAGACATATCCTAGGGATTAATCTCAGAGGAAACGTTGCCTCAAGTAAATATTAGATATTTCTTCTTTTTCCCTCAAAACACACTTGGAGTTTCTCTAGGGTTTTTGTGGGGTTTTCTGGGTTGTGGTGGGTTTTTGGTTTTGGTTTGGTTTGGTTTGGTTTGGGTATTTTTGGTACTGAGACACACGTGCACAGCTCAGGAGATGTTTTCTTTTAGTTATGATTACAATGCCCAACAATTCTTAAAGCATAGGCTGAAGCTGGGTGGAAAAAATTCTCTGGAGTTTGTCTGTTCCTGAAATGTTACTGAAACAGTAGGTGGAAGAATTTGCATCTTGTTACTTTTCTTGGGGATGTATTAACTGGTATCACCTGAAATCCCCCTTGAGATCTTCTGGCTATCAGTGCATGAGGGCACTTACTTATTTGTTGTACTTGGCTATTCCTTGTGCTTGTTCCAACTAAATTTCAAATGAATTTGTTTGTGTTTATTTTAACTTAACTGAAATTTTTTGAGACCCTTTTTGCTACATAAATCCTAGTGTTACTTGCAGAAATCTCACTGCACATTTGGTGATGGGGCTTTTGCCATGAAGATTATGAGACTCTCTTACTCTCCTAGTGTATTTTGAATTTGCCTAGCAATTTCAGAGTAGGACAGCAGCAGTAGCTTTTTGTTTTCTTTTTTAATGTATGGAATACAATGTACGTCTTCATTTACCTTCCTCTTCTAGTGTACATCTGGATTTCTCTTTGCACCTGAAGTATTTCTCTAATTTTGTTTCTTTGAGGTTCTTTGACCCATTTGGGCATGGGATTTGGATATATCACTGTACTGTTTCCAGAAATTTATATTATTACAGAAGTAATACTACGTGTGCCATGTATATCAAATGTGGGTGTCCAGGGTCTTGTGTACCAAATAGTTTTCAGGGAGAAGAAAGAAACAAAGTGTGCTGTTGCATTTAGGTGACATATAGTCAGCTTTAATTAGAAAAATCGAAGAACACCAAGTGGTCTATATGCTGCTTTCTGGCTTTTGTGATCCCATGTGAGATTATAGAACACAAGTAATTATTCCTGCTATGCTGAACAAAAGAAGTACGTTCTGTAACCCACCTTGTAACACACATGAATCATGGAAAAGCTTTTTATAATTTGGCTCAGAACCTGTAAAGGGATGGCTTTTAGCAAGCCTGAAAGCTTTAAGCTTTTGGGAAGGGGGGATTAAAAAAATAAATCTATATATATCTTTCATCCTTACTAGAAATTAGAAATGACAGGTGGTGCCACATTTTTAACTTTTGCACATTTCATTGGTGTTGCTACTGCCTTTTTTGTTAATATTTTCAATGATTCTTAGGGCTTTTTTAGTACAGTTGTGTTTCCTTCAGTTGTGAAACAAACTGTTTGCAAAGGCTTTTATTCATCTTTTTTGTTGTTAAATTAAAATGGACTGATGGGTTGAAACAGATGAGTTACTCTCATGCAGCAAAATAAATGGAAAGCAAACTGTCAGAGAGGAGAGGAAACAACTTGAGCAATAATTCTACACTTGACGAAACCTAGGAATGTCCAACAACCTCCTTGGAGCTTGATTTGACACTGCAGTGAAGTGAATGATTGTCTTCTCCTGTTCAGAGTAGCACCTGCGCATATGTTTAACTGTTTTGCTGACTCAGCATTGGTTTATCATAGCTATGTGCTTTTTTATTTTATGTAGGTTTTTAAATCATACTATTGTACTGAATTTCTGAGTACATCCAGAACTTGATGTTTGTTTTTCTTCATGCTTTCTTTAAGCACAGTGTGAATGGAGTAGAGAGTCATAATTTGGTTTTGCTCATTTTTTTCATTTATAGGGGAATGTCTGAGAGATTAAGGTCAGAGAGGTACATTTTGCATTTTGGGCATGAGTTTTTGTCATTTGTGGGGAGGGACTTCTGTTGCCTTACAGCTTCTTCCAGGGAAGTTACATTTTTGTAATGCACACACTTGACTACATTTATAGAATTTTTATGGTACCTAAAGCCCTGAACTTCTGGATGAAGCCTTCACCCCAGAGCAGTCTCTCTGACCAGAAGATAAAACAAATGATCTCCTGCCTTCTGTCCAATTGCTATACAAAGATACTGTCCTTAATCCTTGTGTAATGTGGCAGCCAGCAGCTTGACCATCAAAAATAACTGAGCTGAAACCTTTATTTTATCCTTGAGATAGTGAAGACTTTATTTTCTTGAGAAATCCAAAAGTTCTTCTGGATTTTGGACAGGATTCAACTAACTGTGATGATTGTATTATCTTCACTCAAAGGAAGAATGCATCATGACCATGAAGTTTTTTGAAGTGATGTGCTCTGAACAGCAGTGTCATATCTGGCTTGTCAGAAGTCAGTCAGATCTTTCTTATCATAGAATCACAGAATCATAGAATGTCCTGAGTTGGAAGGGACCCACAAGGATCATCGAGGCCAACTCCTGTCCCTGCATAGGACAGCCCCAAAATTCACCCCATATGTCTGAAGGTGTTGTCCAAATGCTTCTTGAATATTGTCAGGCTTGGCGCCATGACTACCTCCCGGGGGAGCCTGTTCCAGTGCTCCACCACCCTCTGGGTGAAGAACCTTTTCCTAATGTCCAGCCTAAACCTCCCCTGGCATATCTTCCTGCCGTTCCCTCGGGTCCTATCATTGGTCGCCAGGGAGAAGAGATCAGCGCCTGCCCCTCCTCTTCCCCTTGTGAGGAAGCTGTAGACCGCAATGAGGTCTCCCCTCAGTCTCCTCTTCTCCAGGCTGGACAGACCAAGTGACTTCAGCCGCTCCTCATACGGCTTCCCCTCTAAACCCTTCACCATCTTTGTGGCTCTCCTCTGGACACTCTCTAGTAGCTTCGTATCCTATTTGTACTGCGGGGCCCAAAACTACACACAGTACTCAAGGTGAGGCCGCACCAGTGCAGAGTAGAGCGGGACAATCACCTCCCTCGACCGGCTGGCAATACAGCGCTTGATGCACCCCGGGACATGGTTGGCCCTCTTGGCTGCCAGGGCACACTGTTGGCTCACGTTCAACTTGCCGTCGACCAGAACCCCCAGATCCCTCTCCACGGGGCTGCTCTTCAGCCTCTCGTTCCCCAGCCTGTATGTACATCCAGGGCTGCCATGTCCCAGGTGCAAAATCCAGCACTTGCCCTTGTTAAACTTCATATGGTTGGTGATTGCCCAGCTCTCTAATTTGTCCAGATCTCTCTGCAGGGCCTCTCTGCCCTTGAGAGTGTCAACGGCTCCTCCCAATTTTGTGTCATCAGGAAACTTTGATAACAAACCTTCAAGTCCTGCATCCGAGTCATTTATGAAGACATTAAAGAGCATTGGCCCCAGGATGGATCCCTGCGGAACCCCGCTAGTGACTGGTCACCAGCCCGATGTAACCCCATTTACTATAGCCCTTTGAGCCCGACCCGTCAGCCAATTGCCCACCCATTGCATTATATGTTTATCCAGCTGTATGCTGGACATTTTGTCCAGGAGGATACTGTGAGAGACAGTATCAAAGGCTTTACTAAAGTCCAAAAAGATTACAATGACTGGCTTCCCTTGGTCAACTAGGTGGGTAACCTTGTCATAGAAGGAAATCAAGTTGGTCAAGCAAACTTCTTGACATCATTTTCTCCAAGCCTTCTCTGCTCGTAGCGGAGTTGTCAAATATGTTGAAGAATGAATACAGCTGTGTCATTTGTCTAATTTTGGTACTGAAGCCTGTGTCTTATGTCTTGTTCAGCTGGTGACTACATATGGATGTGGGCTGTCAACAAAGGTATCTGGTCATGATTTTAATATCTTCATCTGTGCTGAACATCACTTCAGGATGGCAGTGGCTACTTGAGTATTCATGTTTGTTGGTAGCCACAAAACAAAGAGCAATCTGTTAGGTTTTGTCCTCATTACTGTTGTCATATAGATGATGATGAACCTTGTCAACCTGATGTTTTGAAAACATGAAAGCAGTGTCACTGACTTGTGTCTTAAAATTGGTAGTTTTTTCCTGTCCTGATTTTGGCTGGGATAGAGTTAATTTTCTTCCTAGTAGCTGGTATAGTGCTGTGTTTTGGATTTAGGATGAGAATAATGTTGATGTTTTAGTTGTTGCTAAGTAGTGCTTATACTGGTCAAGGACATTTCAGCTTCTCATGCCCTGCCAGTGAGAAGCTGGGAGGGAGCACAGCCAGGACAGCTGACCCAGACTGGCCAAAGGGCTATTCCATACCACATGATGTCATGCCCAGTATATAAACTGGGGGGAGTTGGCCAGGGGGCAGCAACTGCTGCTCGGGGATGTGCTGGGCATCGTTCAGTGGGTGGTGAGCAATTGCATTGTGCATCACTTGCTTTGTATATTTTTTCATTATTATTATTATTGTTGTTGTTATTATTATTATTATTATTAATTTTCCCTTCCTTTTCTGTCCTATTAAACTGCCTTTATCTATACCCACGAATTTTACTTTTTTTTTTTTTTTCAGATTCTCTCCCCCATGCCACTGGGCAGGGAGGGGGGAGTGAGCAAATGGCTGTGTGGTGTTTCACTGCCTGCCGGGTTAAAACACAACAGTCTTCTTTGGTGCCCAGTGTGGGGCATGAAGGGTTGAGATAACAACAGATCTGACCAGAGCATGTTAAAACAAATTTGTTATAAGCATTCATTTCATTATATTAGTTTAGTAGTCACTGGTCACAATGTTGATTTCCTTGCTCTCAAAGTTGTTGTATTTGTTCTCAGAGTTGTGTTGTGTAACACCTTACTTGCCGTATATACTGTTTATCAGTATTTATGTGCTGTTTATCACCTCTGGGAGTTGGATTAAGGCTATCACTTTGCTGTACTGTGTAACACTGGCTTATGGTATGATAAAATTATTGGTCGTGAGACCAATCTGGGATTTGTACTCAGCATTGCTGTCACCTCTGTACTTCGGGAGCCATCTCTTGGAAACTATTAATAATTACACTCTTTACCTTTTCTCCTCAGAGAACCACTCTATGGGGGAGACGGGGGGAATACTTTCCCCCGCTACTTCACCTTCCCTTTTTCCTTCAGGCTAGTTACAACAGCTCTTGAGAATTTTGAATATCCTTGGGATGTTCAAAACAGCGTGTTCCTATTGCTATGTCTCCTGAATATGCATCAGGTCTTGTTTACAGTTAAAGAACTATTTAGAGAATACCATCCAGAGATCTACCCCCACGACAGGCACTGCGCCTAACCCAACCCACGCGACAGGCACCGCTGAACCAGAGAACCAACCTGTGCCGGTATCAGTCGCCCCTATACACAAGAAGAAATACACAAGAAAATCAGCTCGTTTAGTAAGGGATAAAGATGAACCAGGGCCATCACAAGAACAAGGGGAAGAGGCAGAACCCATAAATGAGATGCTATCCACCCAGTCCCTATCCTTGATTGAGCTGTGAGATGATACACAAAAAGATTTCAGCCATTGTCCAGGCGAGCACATTGGATTTAGGATGGGAATAATGTTGCTAACACACTGATGTGTTAGTTGTTGCTGAGCAGTGCTCACACTGGTCAAGGACTTCTCAGCTTCCCAGGCTCTGCCCAGTGCACAAGAAGCTGGGAGGGGGCACAGCCAGGGGGGCTGACCCAGACTGGCCCAAGGGCTATTCCATACCATATGGTGTCATGCTCAGTATATAAACTGGGGGAAGAAGAAGGAAGGGGGAGACATTGGGCGTGATGGCGTTTGTCTTCCCAAGTAACCGTTACGCGTGATGGAGCCCTGCTTTCCTGGGGATGGCTGCACACCTGCCTGCCGATGGGAAGTAGTGAATGAATTCCTTGCTTTGCTTTGCTTGCGTGCGTGGCTTTTGCTTTCCCTATTAAACTGTCTTTATCTCAACCCACGAGTTTTCTCACTTTTACTCTTCCAATTGTCTCCCCCATCCCATTGGGGGGGAGTGAGTGAGCGGCTGTGTGGTGCTTAATTGCTGGCTGGGGTTAAACCACCACACCTCTCCATGAAGTAAAATGAAAAAGATGGGGCTAGACAGACAATACAGTATTCTAAGAAAATTCCCCCTGAAAATTCAGTTTACATTTAATAACTTGCATATAAAAATTGTATAAACCACACTTTTTCCATCACAAAGCTTAAGTATGTTACCTGAAGCAGTTTATCATCAGGTTGAAATAAAGTTATCATATTTAAGATAGCAGTTTGCAAATAGAAGATGCATGCTTCTACCTTGCACTGTTTTATTTCGTTATTTAGGGATTATTTAGCACACATTAATGCCACGGAACATTCTTCAGTTCGCATGTGTAGCAAACAATTCCAGTCCGTAGTAAGTGACAGATGGGAAACTCATCTGAAAAGGCCGAGACTAAGTCATGATCTGGAAAAACCCACACAGTAACACCCAGAAGTATGATAATGGACATCTGAGAACAAAATTTGGCACATATTCCTTACAAAATTTGTGCCTTGATGACTGATGATAAAGGACTCTTAGACACAACAGCCCAGTCTGAGACAAGATTCCTCCTTTGAGCGTGAAACCAAAATGAAAGAAAGAAAAGCTTATAAGAAATTCTCAGCAATTTATACTGAACCAGGTGATGCAAAGTTGGCACTGGAATACTGCCTTGGTTAACATCCTGATTTGGACCAGATGCTTCTAGGTCTAATACCTAAAGTGCATCAACTTCATATGAACAAGGAAAAAAGCCTTTAACATGCAGGCAAGAAGTACTGGGAAAGCACCAGAAATACAAGAGCACTCATGGAAGCCTCATGAAGATTGATCCACTTTCGTACAAGAGTAAGAGTACAAACAGTTCTAAGAAACTCCTATGGATATTGAGAATAATTTTATGGGGAAAGGCTTCTGTTATTAGAAGTTACAGCAGTTAAATAAAGATTATCAGAAAAACACAGGGCCAGAATGGATACAGAAGAGATTACAGAGTCCTGTAGCTCAGCCAACGAGGTGTGAAAGAACAGCAAGATCTGAAACATCCCAAATCTGTAAGATGAGCAAAACCAATGCTTCCCTTTTGCTAGCACTACCGCTCACGTAAGCAATTCAGGAATCATATGAGCAGAAAAATAACTCTACTAACAAAAGTGATCAGTTTTCTGGGCTTAAATCTTTAGATCCATTTAGCTCTAGCATCAAAACTTCACTGAGTTACACTATTCCACTATTGGCATTTTACTTTTCCTCTGTTTCTGGGACAGCCAGCAACTAAAAGAAAGGTAGAAGAAACATGATAAATCAACAGGTGTGTCCTGGTTTCAGCTGGGACAGAGTTAATTTTCTTCCTAGTAGCTGGCATAGTGCTGTGGTTTGGATTTAGGATGGGAATAATGTTGCTAACACACTGATGTGTTAGTTGTTGCTGAGCAGTGCTCACACTGGTCAAGGACTTCTCAGCTTCCCAGGCTCTGCCCGGTGCACAAGGAGCTGGGAGGGGGCACAGCCAGGGGGGCTGACCCAGACTGGCCCAAGGGCTATTCCATACCGTATGGTGTCATGCTCAGCATATAAACTGGGGGGAGTTGGCTGGGGGGCAGTGATAGCTGCTTGGGGACAGGCTGGGCATTGTTCAGCGGGTGGTGAGCAATTGCATCGTGCATCACTTGCTTTGTATATCATTATTGCTACTACTACTACTACTACTATTTTACTTTATTTCAATTATTAAACTGTTCTTGTCTCAACCCACGAGTTTTCTCACTTTTACTCTTCCGATTCTCTCCCCCATCCCACCGGGGAGGGGGGAGGGTGAGCAAGCAGCTGTGTGGTGCTTGGTTGCTGGCTGGGGTTAAACCACGACAGTCCTTTTTGGCACCCAACGTGGGGCACAAAGGGTTTGAGATAAAAACAGATAAACCAGAGCGTATTAAGGAATTTATATCTGTTAACAGTTGCCGGTCATAATATTGATTCATCTGTTCTCGGTATTAGTCTACTTGATCTGCACCATGCTCCTGTTTTTGCTATACATGTTAAAGATTGGTGTTGGGTGTTGCAGTTTGCTGTGCTCTGCAGCGATTAGTGATGTTTTGCCTGGGAGGCTTGTTATTAAAACACTGGCCTTGAGCATTACCTGGTATTTGGGTTCTGTACTGAAGCCATTACTGTACTTCGGGTACCACCTCGTGGAGACAATTAGCAATTATACCTCTTCCTCTGAGAGGTTTTTTATGGAGGAAATACAGAATGGCACCTTCGCTACCTTCTTCTATGATGTTTCCTCCTTCATTACAGTAACTTTTCAGTATCTTGAGCATCCTTGGGTAGTTAAGATACTTCTATTGGTAGTTCTTGGGAATATTGTTTCGGTTTTGTCTAAGGTTAATAAGCAATTTAAGAATATCATCCAGAGATCTGCCCCAGGGCTGGATAGTTATGAGTGGCACGGTATGTGGGAGAGCATGGGCAAATGCCTAGGACAGCAGGCACCTCCAATGTTTTGGAACTTCACCCCCGAACAAGTGCAGAATCCTGAAAAACTAGTAAAGTATTTGGAAAAAGTATGCCGTCACCCTGGCAACTCCAGAGAGACACAAATCACTGCAACGTGCTGGGGCCTGGCCCATGCCTACCGAGCCCTATTCAACAGTATTCAGAACCCTCAAGGGGAGGAGAAGGTCTCTGGACCTGACGAGAAAGCGACAGGCACTGCGGCTACTCCAACCCCCACAACAGGCACTGCGGCTGAACCAGAGAACCAACCCGTGCCAGTATCAGTCGCCTCTATACACAAGAAGAAATGTTGGAAGCGAAAGTCAAAAGTCAGCTCATTTAGTAAGGGAAGAAACTCTTCCCCTACTAAGGGAAGAAGTGGACGAGGCAGACGACTCTGAAGCAGGGCCATCACAAGAACAGGAGGAAGAAGTGGCAGAATTCATAAACGAGGCAGTAACCACCCGATCCCTGTCCCTGAGTGAGCTGCGAGACACGCGAGAAGATTTCAGCCGTCATCCAGGCGATCACATTGTCACCTGGCTGCTCCGATGCTGGGATAACGGGGCCAATAGCCTGGAATTGGGGGGTAGGGAAGCCAAGCAGCTGGGATCCCTTTCTAGGGAAGGGGGCATTGACAAAGCGATTGGAAAAGGGGCACAAGCCCTCAGCCTCTGGAGGCGACTCCTGTCAGGCCTGAAGGAAAGGTATCCCTTCAAGGAAGATGTTATATGTCACCCAGGCAAGTGGACCACCATGGAGAGAGGTATCCAGTACCTGAGGGAATTAGCCGTGCTGGAGGTGACTTATGGTGACTTGGACAACAAGCAGCTATCCAAAGATCCAGGTGAAGTCCGGTGCACACAGCCTATGTGGCGGAAGTTGGTACGGAGCGCACCAGCGTCGCATGCCAACTCATTGGCAGTAATGACCCGGAAAGACGGAGAGGGACAAACGGTAGATGAATTGGCTGGCCAACTCTAGCAATACGAAGAAAGTCTCTCTTCCTCCCTCGTCTCGGCTGTGGAGGAACTGTCCCAGGAGGTCCAGCAACTCAAAGAGGGTATGTCCTGCTCCCCACCTGTACAGACCAGTATCTCAGCTATTAGGAGTAAGCGTCCCTCTCCTCAAGAGAGAGGATATAGTGGATACATACCACGGGGCACCCTGTGGTTTTACCTGCGTGACCACGGAGAGGACATGAGGAAGTGGGATGGAAAGTCTACCTCGACCCTAGAGGCACGGGTACGTGAGTTGCAAGGAAGTAGCCGGGAGGCATACGGAAAGGAACACGAAGACCCACCTCATTAACACGTGGCTCAGAGGCTGGTGCCAGCGGTGGAATTTGGGGTTTTTCAATCATGGGGCAGTTTACATGGCACCGGGCCTGCTGGAGACAGATGGGGTTCACCTGTCGCAAAGGGGGAAAAGGATTCTGGCTCAGGAGCTAGCAGGCCTCATTGAGAGAGCTTTAAACTAGATGCGAAGGGGGAAGGGGATAAAACCAGGCTTGCTAGGGATGAGCCTAGGGGAGGCATGCCTGTGTTGGAGAAGAGATCAACAGCCCAACTGAAGTGCATTTACACCAATGCACGCAGCATGGGCAATAAGCAGGAGGAGCTGGAAGCCATTGCGCGGCAGGAAAACTATGATGTGGTCGCCATCACGGAAACATGGTGGGATGACTCGCACAACTGGAGTGCTGCAATGGACGGCTACAAGCTCTTTAGAAGGGACAGGCAAGGAAGGAGAGGTGGTGGGGTAGCCTTGTACGTTAGAGAGTGTTTTGACTGTCTAGAGCTCAACGACGGATATGATAAGGTTGAGTGCTTATGGGTAAAGATCAGGGGGAAGGCTAACAAGGCAGATATCCTGGTGGGAGTCTGTTACAGACCACCCAACCAGGATGAGGAAACAGACGAAGTTTTCTACAAGCGGTTGGCTGAAGTCTCACAGTCCCCAGCCCTTGTTCTCTTGGGAGACTTCAACTTACCAGATATCAGCTGGAAATACAACACAGCAGAGAGGAAGCAGTCTCGGAGGTTCCTGGAGCGTGGGGGAGATGATAGATAACTTCCTGACGCAGCTGGTAAGTGAGCCAACCAGGGGAGGTGCCCCGCTGGACCTGCTGTTTACGAACAGAGAGGGCCTGGTGGGCGATGTGGTGGTCGGAGGCTGTCTTGGGCTCAGTGACCATGACATGACAGAGTTTTCGATTCTTGGAGAAGTAAGGAAGGGGGTCAGCAAGACCGCTACCCTGAACTTTAGGAGGGCAGACTTTGGATTGTTTAGGAGTCTGGTTAACAGAGTCCCTCGGGAGGCAGTCCTGAAGGGCAAAGGAGTCCAGGAAGGCTGGATGTTATTCAAGAAGGAAATCTCAAAGGCGCAGGAGCAGGCCGTCCCCATGTGCCGTAAGTCGAGCAGGCGGGGGAGAAGACCAGCCTGGCTGAACAGAGAGCTTTGGCTGGGACTCAGGGGAAAAAAAGGAGAGCCTACCGCCTTTTGAAGAAGGGGCAGGTGACTCAGGGGGACTACAAGGATGTTGTGAGGTTACGCAGGGAGAAGATTAGAAGGGCGAAGGCCCAGCTAGAACTTAAACTGGCCACCGCCGTTAAAGATAACAAAAAATGTTTTTATAAATATATCAGCGACAAAAGGAGGGCCAGGGAGAATCTCCCTCCTTTGTTGGATGCAGAGGGAAACTTTGCCACGAAGGATGAGGAGAAGGCTGAGGTACTTAATGCCTTCTTTGCCTCAGTCTTTAATAGTCAGACTGGTCATCCTCGAGGTTTTCAGGCCCCTGAGCCGGGAGGTGGAGATAGGATGCAGAATGAAGTCCCAGTTGTCAAAGAGGTAAAAGTCACCGACCTGCTCCTCCACCTGGATGCTCACAAGTCCATGGGGCCAGACGGGATCCACCCGAGGATACTGAGGGAGCTGGCGGAGGAGCTGGCCAAGCCACTCTCCATCATTTATCAGCAGTCCTGGTCAACCGGGGAGGTCCCAGATGACTGGAAGTTAGCTAATGGGACGCCCCTCTACAAGAAGGGTCGGAAGGAGGAGCCAGGGAACTACAGGCCTGTCAGCCTGACCTCGGTGCCGGGAAAAGTCATGGAACAGATCATCTTGAGCGCCATTACGCGGCACGTGCGGGACAACCGGGGGATCAGGCTCAGCCAGCATGGGTTTATGAAAGGGAGGTCCTGCTTCACTAACCTGATCTCCTTCTGTGACAAGGTGACCCGCTTGGTGGATGAGGGGAAGGCTGTGGATGTTGTCTACCTGGACTTTAGTAAGGCCTTTGACACTGTCTCCCACAGCATTCTCCTGGAGAAACTGGCTGCTCACGGCTTGGATAAGTGCACTCTGCGCTGGGTTAAAAACTGGCTGGACGGCCGAGCCCAGAGAGGGGTGGTGAATGGAGTCAAATCCAGTTGGCGGCCGGTCACGAGTGGTGTTCCCCAGGGCTCAGTACTGGGGCCGGTCCTGTTCAATATCTTCACTGATGATCTGGATGAGGGGACTGAGTGCACCCTCAGTAAGCCTGCAGATGACACCAAGTTGGGTGGAAGGGTCGATCTGCTGGAGGGCAGGAAGGCCCTACAGAGGGACCTGGCCAGGCTGGATCATTGGGCCGAGGCCACTGGGTGAGGTTCAATAAGGCTAAGTGCTGGGTCCTGCACTTGGGTCACAACAACCCCAGGCAACGCTACAGGCTTGGGGAGGAGTGGCTGGAGAGCTGCTTGGCAGAAAAGGACCTGGGGGTGTTGGTTGACAGCCGGCTGAACATGCGCCAGCAGTGTGCTCAGGTGGCCAAGAAGGCCAACGGCATCCTGGCTTGTATCAGCAATAGTGTGGCCAGCAGGACCAGGGAGGTGATGGTGCCCCTGTACTCGGCACTGGTGAGGCCGCACCTCGAGTACTGTGCTCAGTGCTGGGCCCCTCACTACAGGAAGGACATTGAGGTGCTGGAGTGTGTCCAGAGAAGGGCAACGAAGCTGGTGAAGGGTCTGGAGCACAAGTCTTATGAGGAGTGGCTGAGGGAGCTGGGGTTGTTTAGCCTGGAGAAGAGGAGGCTGAGGGGAGATCTCATTGCTCTCTGCAACTGCCTGAAAGGAGGTTGTAGTGAGGTGGGGGTGTGATCTCTTCTCCCGAGTAACAAGCGATAGGACGAGAGGAAATGGGCTCAAGCTGCTTCAGGGGAGGTTTATGTTGGAAAATCTTCTTCACCGAGAGGGTGGTCAAGCATTGGAACAGGCTGACCAGGGAAATGGCTGAGTCCCCATCCCTGGAGGTATTTAAAAGAAGGGTAGACGTGGTGCTCGAGGACATGGTTTAGTGGTGGACTTGGCAGTGCTGGGTTAACGGTTGGACTCGATGATCTTAAGGGTCTTTTCCAACCCTAATGATTCTATGATTCTATGAAAAACAATGACAAAAGGGGGTTCTTCCAGGAAAGTTGCTGCTCCAGTTTCCAGTGAGCAGTTCCCCAGGCAGAGTAGAAGGGCTGATCTTACTCCTGATCTTATGAAAGGGACTTCTGATTCGCATTTACAAGAAGTGAGTAACGAATGCTATGACCAGGACTAGAGGGGCCCTGCCTCCAGCCAGGTGGAGGAAGGGGACAACCGGGTTTACTGGACTGTGTGGGTTCGATGGCCTGGCACATCAGCCCCACAGGAGTATAAGGCTCTAGTGGACACCGGTGCACAGTGTACCCTCATGCCATCAAGCTATGAAGGGGCAGAACCCATCTGTATTTCTGGAGTGACAGGGGGATCCCAACAGCTGACTGTATTGGAGGCTGAACTGAGCTTAACCGGGAAGGAGTGGCAGAAGCACCCCATTGTGACTGGCCCAGAGGCCCCGTGCATCCTTGGCATAGACTACCTCAGGAGAGGGTATTTCAAGGACCCAAAAGGGTACTGGTGGGCTTTTGGTATAGCTGCCTTGGAGACGGAGGAAATAATTAAACAGACCCTGCCCGGTCTCTCGAAGGACCCTTCTGTTGTGGGGTTGCTGAGGGTCGAAGAATAACAGGTGCCAATCGCTACCACAACCGTGCACCGGCGGCAATATCGCACCAACCGAGACTCCCTGATTCCCATCCGTAAGCTGATTTGTCGACTGCAGAGCCAAGGAGTGATCCGCAAGACTCGCTCACCTTTTAACAGTCCCATATGGCCAGTGCGAAAGTCTAATGGAGAGTGGAGACTAACAGTACACTATCGGGGCCTGAACGAAGTCACGCCGCCGCTGAGCGCTGCCGTGTCGGACATGCTAGAACTTCAATATGAACTGGAGTCAAAGGCAGCCAAGTGGTATGCCACGACTGATTTCGCTAATGCGTTTTTCCTCATTCCCTTTGGCAGCAGAGTGCAGGCCACAGTTTGCTTTCACTTGGAGGGGCCTCCAGTACACCTGGAATCGACTGCCCCAGGGGTGGAAACACAGCCCCACCACTTGCCATGGACTGATCCAGACTGCGCTGGAACAGATTGAAGCTCTGGAACACCTGCAATACATTGATGACATCATCATACGGGGCAATACAGCAGAAGAGGCTTTTGAGAAAGGGAAGAACATAGTCCAAATCCTTCTGGAGGCCGGCTTTGCCATAAAACAAAGTAAGGTCAAGGGACCTGCACAGGAGATCCAGTTCTTAGGAATAAAATGGCAAGATGGACGTCGTCAGATCCCAATGGATGTGATCAACAAAATAACAGCCGTGTCTCCACCAACCAGCAAAGAGGAAACACAGGCTTTCTTGGGCGCTGTGGGGTTTTGGAGAATGCGTATTCCAAATTACAGTCTGATCGTAAGCCCTCTCTGTGAAGTGACCCAGAAGAAGAAGGATTTCAAATGGGGCCCTGAGCAACGACAAGCCTTTGAACAAATTAAACGGGAGATAGTTCGTGCAGTAGCCCTTGGGCCAGTCCGGGCAGGGCAAGATGTCAAAAATGTGCTCTACACCGCAGCTGGGGAGAACGGCCCTACCTGGAGCCTCTGGCAGAAAGCACCAGGGGAGACTCGAGGTCGACCCCTGGGGCTTTGGAGTCGCAGATACAGAGGATCCGAGGCCCACTATACTCCAACTGAAAAAGAGATATTGGCAGCATATGAAGGGTCTCGAGCCGCTTTGGAAGTGGTTGGCACTGAAGCACAGCTCCTCCCGTGACTGCCGGTGCTGGCCTGGATGTTCAAAGGGAGGGTCCCTTGTACACATCATGCAACTGATGCTACGTGGAGTAAGTGGGTCGCACTGATCACACAATGGGCTCAAATAGGAAACCCCAGTCGCCCAGGAATCTTGGAAGTGATCATGGACTGGCCAGAAGGCAAAGATTTCGGAATATCGCCAGAGGTGGAGGTGACGCCCACTGAGGAGGCCCCACCGTATAATAAACTGCCAGAAAATGAGAAGCGATATGCCCTGTTCACTGATGGGTCCTGTCGTCTTGTGGGGAAGCATCGGAGGTGGAAAGCTGCTGTGTGGAGCCCTATACGACAAGTCACAGAAACTGCTGAAGGAGCAGGTGAATCGAGTCAGTTTGCAGAGGTGAAAGCCATCCAGCTGGCTTTGGATATTGCTGACCGAGAAAAGTGGCCAGTGCTCTGTCTCTGTACTGACTCATGGATGGTGGCAAATGCCCTGTGGGGGTGGTTGCAGCAATGGAAGCAGAGCAACTGGCAGCGCAGAGGCAAACCCATCTGGGCTGCCGCATTGTGGCAAGATATTGCTGCCCGGATAGAGAACCTGGCTGTAAAAGTACGTCACGTAGATGCTCACGTCCCCAAGAGTGGGGCCAGTGAAGAACATCAAAACAACCATCAGGTGGATGAGGCTGCTAAGATTGAAGTGGCTCAGGTGGATCTGGACTGGCACCATAAGGGTGAATTATTTCTAGCTCAGTGGGCCCATGACACCTCAGGCCATCAAGGAAGAGATGCAACATATAGATGGGCTCGTGATCGAGGGGTGGACCTGACCATGGACAGTATTGCACAGGCTATCCATGAATGAGAAACGTGCGCTGCAATCAAGCAAGCCAAGCGGTTCAAGCCTCTCTGGTATGGAGGACGATGGCTGAAATATCAATATGGGGAGGCCTGGCAGATTGATTATATCACACTCCCACAAACCCGCCAAGGCAAGCGCCGTGTGCTTACAATGGTGGAAGCAACCACTGGGGGGCTGGAAACATATCCCGTGCCCCATGCCACTGCCCGGAACACTATCCTGGGCCTTGAAAAGCAAGGCCTATGGCGACATGGCACCCCAGAAAGAATTGAGTCAGACAACGGGACTCATTTCCAAAACAGCCTCATAGACACCTGGGCCAAAGAGCATGGCATTGAGTGGGTATATCACATCCCCTATCATGCACCAGCCTCCAGGAAAATCACACGATACAATGGACTGTTAAAGACTGCACTGAGAGCAATGGGTGGTGGGACATTCAAACACTGGGA
Source organism: Platalea leucorodia (assembly GCF_965183815.1). Classification (NCBI taxonomy): domain Eukaryota; kingdom Metazoa; phylum Chordata; class Aves; order Pelecaniformes; family Threskiornithidae; genus Platalea; species Platalea leucorodia. Next base: position 43,247,114 of record NC_138859.1, read on the forward strand.
TACACATTTAGCAAAGGCCACCTGGTTAGCCAACACTAGGGGATCTGCCAATCCATCTGGCCCTGCCCCATCAAGACTTTTATGTACTGTAGAGGGGGATAAAGTCCCTGTAGTGCACATAAAAAATATGCTGGGGAAGACAGTCTGGGTTACTCCTGCCTCGGGCAAAGGCAAACCCATTTGTGGGATTGCTTTTGCTCAAGGACCTGGGTGCACTTGGCGGGTGATGCAGGAGGATGGTGGTGAACAATTGCATTGTGCATCACTTGCTTTGTATATTCTTTTATCGTTATTATTTTCTCTTCCTTTTCTGTCCTATTAAAATGTCTTTATCTGAACCCATGAATTTTAGTTTGTTTTTTTGTTTTTTTGTTTTTTCCCTGATTCTCTTCCCCCATCCAACTCAGCAGGGGGAATGGGGGGGGAGTGAGCAAACAGCTGTGTGGTGTTTAGCTACCTGCTGGGTTAAACCACATTTCATCTTCCCCCTTTTTTTTGTAGTGGTGATACCACCTGTGCAGCAGTATGGAAACTGAAGTGTCTGCAGCTGTAACTCACATGGTCAAATGCATAGATTCTATTGTAGCAATTTAACATTAAGGTATTCATATAGTGACAATTTATTTATATTTCCTTTTTCCTCCTCTCTCTTGTAGCTGTGCATAATTTCATTCAGGTGCCTTGAGTGTTTTATTATTTGCATTCATTTACTCCACTGCTGTCCCCAGTTGTTTCCTATCTTTAGGATTATAACTGTCTACCTTGGTCTTCCCCCCCCTTCACATTCTCTTCAAGGTTTGAGATTTCTTTGCACTTGTGTGATCTGATACAACATCAGAACTTCGGAGCCTGCTGTGTGTAAATTTGACTTTTTAAAATTAATATCTCCTTGAGATTTCATCAACAGTTTCAGATGATTAACCAGTCCTCTGGATATAAATGTGTGCTGGGTACTAGAAGTCTGTTTGTTCAGTGATTTCCTAATTGAAAAATAAAATGTAAAGTGAGACCATATTCATAAGTATAAGCAAGAGGGGGAGGAGAGCAGAGTTATGGTTGAGCTTTCAGCCTTAATTCTGGATTTCAAGAGCTCTGAATGCTTGGTTTGTCAGCATTAATGTTGCACTAACTTAGGGTATTTTTGCACATTTTGCATTTTGTGTGTGTTTAATCAACTAAGCATGAAATCCTTTGCTTCTGCTTGTCCCTATTAAATAGTAGCAACAAAAGAAACAGACAGGAGATGGGTCCAGAACAAAGCAGAAATAATGGAGTATTTCACCCCAAAAAGGAGAGTGAAAAGAGAAGTACAATGAGTAGGCAAAGGCAGACTCAATGGCCAGAGGCAGTATAATGTGTTGGAGAGAGCAGTAATTCAGGGACGTTTGCTGCCCAGAGCTTCAATCTGTGATCTCCGAGCAGCACATATGTCAGAAGTGTTTGGCCACCCCCGCTATAGACACAAAATTTAATGGTTTTCCTAGAAGAAACCTCCATAGGGTTTTAAAGGGCCACTGTCTAGGAGTGTCAACTCAAATGCTGATCCACCTAAAACTGGAACCATCTGGTTGGGATAGAAATCCCTAAGCAAGAGTAGGACTGGTTAACTTCTTCCCTTAGCTTTTGCATATGATTATGCGTGCATGCACGCATGCACACAAGTAAAATGAAAGTAACAGTGGTGCTGAATATTGCAGTTTTCTGCAGACTGCAGCACCTAATTACTCCCAGTTTCCTGGGTAAATACATCCTTTTTTCCAAGACTGGCTAAATGCATACATTTTTTTCAAGATACTGTATTGCATTATTTTCAGTACTTTCAAATCTGCTCATTCATTTAAAAAAAAAAAAAAAAAAAATTAACCCCTGCCTCTCCCTGCCTGCTTCTTCTCCCCATCCAATGGCTAAAAAAGAGAGTTTTGAGTGTGATGTTCTCAAAAATCATGAAAACTGACACTTTGTTCGACATGTCTCTCCCTTTAAAGTTATATCTATAAATAAGGTCTTGCCCTATTTGGATGAAAGGGCTCCAAAAAATATTGTTCCTATTTTGTTGCTAGCGGTGGGGCTGAAATGCACAACCCTCTCCCAAACAGCGTTTCAGTGACTATGCCAGCTACCTCTGACCCTACATTTGCAGTAGTCAAATGTTTTATATTTCCATCCTCTCCAACACTCCCTCCAACTGGCCTCATTTGGGTTCTGAGTTTGTTTTATAATATCTAAAAGGCAGCCTTTTTTTCAGGCTGTTAATTCAAGTTTCTCTTATGCCCTTTGGTTTGTCCAATCGGAGTGGAAAGTACTCTGGTTTTGGAAAAGAATGAGAGCTAATTGTGGATTAAAAAACTATCATCTCAATGTTTTTGATATTTGTGGTTTGCATTTCAGGAATGGCTTCTTTAGTTACTACTTATACACACGTTTCTTGCAGTTCTGTGCATTTCAGACTGCACTGTAATACGTGGCGACATCGGAAATAATGGTGTAGCTCTAGTCCATGCTTTATAAAATATCTTGGCATGCGTTTCCTGTCCGTAATCAAAAGCAGAATATAGGATGTAATTTTATTTGCGTGGTCAATGACCTCTGAATTTTCTACTCTCACACAAGTCTTGTGTAGCTACTAGATGCAGCTGCCAAAGCAGCGACAATAGAGGTTTAGTCTCTATAATGGATGCTTAAATAGCCCTGACTTTGTTAGGGGCCGAGTAACTTTAGGCTGCTGAGAGAACAGGAAGGCAGTGATCGGACTGTTTGTTATAGTGATATTTCCAATGCAAGAGATGTTCGTTGAGCCTGAGTAAGGAGGATTGCGAAACAAGTTCATAAAATTTAAATATGTTATTACAAGTATATCTCCTAAAACGCGCTGGTAGTAATAGAACTGTAGAATTTCTCAAGTACTGTACACAGTAGCTTAAATTTCAGCAACTTTTTAAAGCTAGAATATTTAAAGTAATTTTTGTTTGGCTGGAATGAAAAAAATCTACTGAAGGAAATTAGCCTTGCAGAAGGACAGTCATGAACGTAACAAAGATAGGGGAATCATATCAAATCAAATAAAATACGAGAGTAGTCTGGAGCGAGTTATTTCCCTGTCTTCTGGGGTACGGTGTCTGCTGCATCTCAGAAACTTTGATACCTAACTGCGCTTACTGGTGAAGGATGAGTGGGTGGGTGGCGAGTCTGCGTATGCCGCTTTGGACATGCGAGTTGACCTGGATTTTTAATTGTACGTATAATCAACAGCACGTGGGTTTGGTTTTTTTTTTTTCCTTTGATTCTCTCCTCCATCTGACTCGGCGGGGGGAGGAGGGGGGAGTGAGCAAATGGCTGTGTGGTGCTTAGTTGCTGGTTGGGGTTAAACTATGACGCTAGTTTTGAATCACCGGGGTGTCTTTAGACTTAAAAGACACCGGGGGTGAATTTGGACGCTTTTTTTTATGTTTTGTTTTTTTTGGGGTGGTGGGATGGGGTTTTGGTTTTGTTTTAAATAGCCTTTCTAGTTAAGATCTTGGTTTTAGCTGCATTGGTATAGAAATTTCTTTGAGAACTGATTGTCTCATTCTGCTATTTTATCAATTCAGTCTCAAGTGTGAGCCTTTGTAATTTTTTTTTTTTTTTTGGACAGCAGAATAGTTTGTATTGAGTTGTTTCTCACTTTGAGTGGTGTTACCACATAACAGGCTTTGTATATCTCTATTCTTTTGTATTCTTCTATGAGCTTTATATTCTCTTATTCTGTTAAGTTAACTAGTTTTTCTTTGAAATGTTTTTTTCCACCCTTTTGTCTTTCCTATTTGAGATCATTCTCACAGCAATATTACGCTTGGCTAACCATATAGGTTTGCTAATTTTCTGTCTAATTCCTTCTCCCATGGACCATGTTGTCTCAGCAGAAGTGGTTTCTCCATCTAGTCAGGACTAGTTTATAATGCCTGCCTCTTTCATGTGAATATTTGAATTGCTGAGGGGAGCCAGGATCACCTTGTCTGTCAGTGCTGGTAAGGGCTGTGTGCTTTGCCTTCTACATTTGCTTTGCTTGGGGTTATGGATTTATGTTTTTATTTTTGCATGTGAAAGGGTTAAAAACCACAAGAGCAAGAAAGATGTTCTAAATACCTTAGTCACTTAATTAGATCAGAAGACACCCTGGTGTGATTTAAGGATGTTGTGAATACCTTACAGTTTGATGTGATTTAGGGAGTAGCTGGAAGAACAGTTATAAGATAAGGGGGGCTCCGGGATAATCTCGTTACTGACAACTCGGCCTTGGGAGAACAGAGGCACGGAACCATGAAGATAGGAAGACACAGGAGAATGGCAACAACAGCCTTGAAGGACAATGTCTACGTGATCCTAGGACTGAGTTCGCGCAGAAGCAAGGGTCAATCAGCGAGCACAGTGAAGAAGACTAGGAGCCTTCATCTGAAGACCCCCAAAGACCACTTGAAGACCACCACGAGAGATGACTGCGCATGCGAATTGGATATTTACATATGCTAATAAGTTCCTGGAAACCTCATGTTTATGTAAACGATTTCCCGGAAATCCTATGAATATGTATGATTGTATAGTATATATTCTCTAAAAATTCATTAACTCGTTGGAGCACTCATGGTGGAGAATCCCCAGTGCTGCCCAGCGCTGCAATAAAGGATACCTGCTTAATAGTAACTTTGTTGCTATTGAGTTTCATTTCAGGGACTCTCTGAATACTCCGTTTCTCCCTTGGGGAGACTCGGACTGTGAGGAGAAGCATCTGTGAATTTTTGTATCACATGTCCATGGCTCAGCTTCTGCTTCGCTTAGTCTCTTGCTTTGGTGACCTAACATATTTCGGCCTTCTACTTCTTGAACTGTGTGTAAATGGAAGGTCTCTTGTGATGCTCAAGCTAAGCTGTTTTGTCTGTGGACCAAAATCATTCTGCATTACTGCACCTCTATTGTGTATATGCCTGTTCTACGGTGGTTTCTTTTTCTTTTAATTGTTACAAATTTAATGCTTACTCCCTCAAGTGCAGGGTCTGCAACAATTTCTATCGAGGTTCCTTCTGTCCCCTCCTTTTTTTCTTTTTTTAATGGTCCTCATTTTAAGCCAATTGCTTGTCCGAGCCCTGAGTTGTGAGGCTCTGTCTTCTGTAAGCTACTGACTGCTAAAAGTTTTCTGTGCCTCTTTAGTTGATTATCTGTTTGTTCTACCGTATTTCCTGATTGTCTTGAGAAAGAAGTTGTTCCTCAAAGACTTGTTCTGGTGTTGGCGAGCTCAAAACATTGGCAATTTCTCCTTTTTATTTTCTGGAGAAATGTTGACTTTCTGGCTTTGAAGTTTTAATCCTGGCAATCTTTAATTTACTGTGGGGAGCTTGGAGATGACTTGCAGCTCACAATGTGTGCAAGGGATGAGAGAATAGGATGAAGTGAATGTTCACGATAGTCCATCTCAAATATTTATGTGGATAGCTGCTATTGCGGAAGGTGGAAATTAGTGACTCGCAGTGATCTTATCTAGTCCTGTGTTCCCGCTGAAAGTGGGAATTGAATTGAATTTACCAACAGTGTTTTCTATCTCATACTTAAATTGTGCTGAATACCTCTCGTGCCTGTCTCTGAAGTTTCAGTGAGCCCTTATTCACAGCTTTTCAGATGTGTACTCAACAGTTTTCTTCAATCTATAGTGAGTAAAAACTTTCCCTAAATGAAGGGCTGTGGCTCTCAGAAACGGATAACTTGTATCTTCAGGGAAACTTTTCAGGAATGCTGATAATGACTGTAGCTTTACTTTAAAAAAGGGGGGGGGGGGGGGGAGAATTTTGTGTTTCAGCAGCTTATCCAGTCATCTGTGGGATTTGGGGAAGATGCTTGTTCTTATGCTGAGCAATTGGTTAGTTTTATGGTAGCCTTTTCTGAAGCACTGGGGAAGGAACGTGGAGAATGGTGGATGGTGGTCTCTGTCTTCTAAGATGCTTGCCTGGTCTCTGGTTCACGTGACTGGAGTCAACTTGACTGGTAGATTTGAGATCAAGATGGTGTTGGGGGGCGTGTGTTGGCTTTGTTTTTATTTGGCTGTGGGGTGTGTGTGTTTTCTTGTGTTGTTTTGGGGGTTTTTTTGGTTGTTTGGTTTTTTTTTTCTTTTCTTTTCTTTCCCCTGAGGTCAGACTGTCAGGGGCATGTTGCTTCTTCCATTTCCAGTATGCTGAGAGGTGGTTTGCCCACTGGGCAGTATAGTTCACCTGCTCAGCTGTGCATTGATGATACCCTCATATTGCCATTCTGTTTGTGACATTTGATCTAGTCTCCTGATGGCTGAAGTATTTTAGTGTAACTGAAGTTTCTGGTCTGTTTTATAGCAATATTTGGGTAAAATTAATGGCATACAGGTTAATGCATTGAATATTCTGGTGATCATTTCCATCTTTTAGCTGTGGCATAACTGCACTTCGGAAAATTAGTACCAGAAGCAGTGATGATACTTGTTATAAGCAAATTACTCAGCTGAACGTGATCCATTTTTTCTGCCTGAGCTCCAGTCATTATTTTGGCTAATGCTTATGCATTGCTAATTTGACTGTTTCGTACCATGTATTATGAAATCCACTGTCTGCTTCAGTTGTCTTGCTGCTTGCTGTGTGTGCTGCATGAGTGGTCACAAAAACCCCACATCCTACAGAGCTATTCCGTGAAGATTGCATGCCGCTTTAAGACGCAGATGTCGACTGATTGCTGCGTGACACAGTATGGTTACAAAGCAGTCTTTGCTTATTAAAACTCAGAAGAGAGTGCCACTGACAGTATGTGTGGTTTCGTGTAAAATTACTAAGAAAAATCCTGCTAAGTTTGGGAGAGTGATTATAAACCACTAATTTCCTATGAGAAATGCTGGTGATTGCACTCTCCCTTCCAGGAGTGTGGGTTGGATACTGGGAGTCTGTGTGGTCCTTCTCTGCCCTTTAGTTTTCAAGTGGACATTCGGCTATTAAATATGTTGTCACTTTCTTTTTACTAATCTCTCCAAGCCTTTTCCAGAAATTCATGGAGAATTTAAAAGAAGCAAAGATTACCTGTTCTTCTTAAACTTATACTGGTGTTTCTCAAAAAAATTTGCAGATTCAGTTGGTCTTCTGTATGTGTCTGTTTTCAAATAGTCCTTTCTGTTCCCCAGCGCTGTCTAGCGAGACCATTACCTATGGTTAGCTTATCTTTAACTGCTAGTAGCAGCTTGTTTCCTCCAGGTCAGGAGAGTGAGAAACAGCTGTGATTTCTGAATGTAGGTGTAAAAGTTCACTACCTTGTCCTGAAGTGGCTGAGCTGTTGCCAGCAAAAGGTAGATAATTGTTCCCTGGATAATGTAAGTACTTCACTAGCTATTGTGATTTATGTGTGTTTAAATCTTGCTTGATATTGTTGTGTCTGACTGATGGACTCTGGGCATAAATAATATTAAAATGCTATTTTGTCTCTTATCAGATACTAAATGAGTGGGAATACAGAAGTTTAACAGACTGGCATAAGTTATGATATCAATATAGTATTTGAAAGCTGTAATTCAGTATAGGAAGTGGGCTCTTGCAGATAACATTAAATTGAGCGTTAAAAACATGGTTTGATGTGCTCTGGATATGTAAACCAATTTAGTTGTAAATCAATTTAGTTGTTTAAGCTTGTACACAAAGAGATTTCCTAGATGCCAGTTCAATGCAGAAAGTTAATGAAACCCAGAAATTGGGTATGTTGCAATTAAAAAGAGAACAGATTAGCTGGGTTCTAAAGGAGAAATCTGTATCCCCTTGGAAATTAAATGCTTTGGGTTTTAGTGAATTTTAAATAAATGACCAGTGCAGCATGAATGCATGCTGAATGAAATAACAAGTGAAGTCTGGAACCATGGGGTGTTGTGAGTATGTCTGTGTGTGTAACTCAACACAATATTTCAAGGATGTTAGCTTGACATGCAAACTGAGAAGTGACAAAGCTATGACTGTTCAGGAAAGCAGACTGCTATCACTGGGTAAAGCTTACTAGCCCTTTCTTTTCTTTAGCAAAAAAGCAAACATGGATGCCAAAAATGTGATAGTGATGCAGTTAGATAGATAAAGGAACAGCCGTTATTTATCTATAGCATAACAGAGGTCTTTTCCCATCTCTCTAAAAATGCTATTGAAATAATACTTCTGGTTCTCTCTTTAAAAACAAGCAAACAAACAAAAACCCCTGACAACTTTTAAATCTCTCTGAATATCTGGTTTCAGAGACCACTACAGAATTTGGGGCTCTTTTCTTGGAAGAGTGACATGAAAGAGGACAAGAAATAATTTGTGTAGAGGTGATAAATCAGATGCTCCTGGATGACCTTTCAGATATCTTTTTCTTTTTAACAAATGTTGCACATTTTTTCATAGTACATAATGGGACATTATGCTACAAGATAGTTCTGGAGTTAAGAATTTAATAGCATTTGAAAGATTAAACATTTATATGGGTTTTTAAATCATATTTGCACTGAACAACTAACACTTTTAGAGAAGATATTAAACCTCAGGTTTTAACAATATAACCTACAAACACTATTTCATAGTCCTATACATGTATAATTAAACTCTCCTTTGTACATTTTCTCTTGGCAGCCACCATGAGACATTACAAACTTATATGGAAATTACTTTTTTGCTCTTTCTATTAAAACAAAGTCCCTAAACATCTATCCCTAAAAGCAATGAGCTTTTGTGAAGTTCCAGTCTATGTATACTTTCTCAGCCCTGTTTAGCATTTTTCTACTCTCTCCTGAAGGTTCTGCCCTAGAAAAAAAACCCAGGATTTAAAAAAAAAAATATCTCACCTCCCCTTTGACAGATGCATCTATTAGTAAACTTAGCCCAGTTTAACACATAATCAGCCATCACTTTCTGGTTACGATCCAATGCAGAAGATATGGAATAACTTTTACAGCAGTATCTTTATAACTGGCAGAGATGTGTGTGATTAGTTAGACTTAAGGTTCCTAAGTTAGACTTAGGGAACCTGCACTAAAGAGAGACTGAAGTTCACAAAAACAGCCTGCGGAGCCCCTCTGTCACCCACAGAGCTTCTGTGTGTGTCCTACAAAGGGCAATAATTATCTTTGACAGAACTGCAGGTTAATAAATGTCATTGGGGCCCATAAGAATTGTGTCTGGTTGCACAAGAACTGGCACAGTGTCTGGAAAGTGAGAAGCAGAGACTTTCATCAGCTCATCTATTCCTTTATATTTTTCAATATGACATGAAGAAGTTGTCGCAAAGATTCCATGCTGATGGGGACAAATTGAATCCCTTTTAAAGACTGGCTGCAATGGGCCTGACACACAGCCTCAGGAGCTCTGGTGAGCTTCAAAGAATTTTACGTGGCCTTCAGCCTGATATCCTTTAAGTGGAAACTCTGTTTGAAGGAGTTTATGTTGTACCATGAACTCAATTGGCCTTTCTCACTTAAGTACCAGAGTAGAATATTTGCTGTGGCTTTGTAGAGTCTGTGGGATACGTATAAACTGACATCAGTGAATAAAGCTAGAAGGCATGTTTACTCCTTTTAGCTATGGACACACATGTAAGGGCAAACCTTCTTGAAAAAAAATTATTTTTAAAATCTGTTGCCTTTGTTCAGCTTAACTACTACAGTAAATGTTTTTATTCCTAAAATATTTCCTTTCATGTTTTTATAAGGTGTTGAAGGAATTTCTTAACTTTCCCTTAACATATCTTTTGCTTCTTTAAACCAATGAAGACTGTTTTGGCAGCATGTATAATAATTTATCATCTGTACAGAAAGAACCCAATAAAAGTTCTGCAGTCAGTGAGCTATCTTTTTATAATCACGTTTTCTTTGGACAACTTGCTATTTGCAATAGTGCCTTGCTGATGTCTGTTCAGTTTTTCTGCTCTTCCAGTAGTCCTCAATGAGAGAGCCTGGGTAGTCATGTAGACCAATTAGGTTAGAGTTGTAAAGACTGTGTTTCTTTATCCAATGTAGTGATCGGCTTGTGGTTAAGATGGAAAAAAATCAATTAAATTAGCAATGAGCTCCAGTTCAGGTGTGGAGACTCAGGTTTCTATTGCTGAAGGGTCAAGAGCTGGGACTATGTAAAAACAGAACATGTGAGAGAGGAGTGGTTGCACAAACATGTTTTCCCTTCCTTGCTATTGCAGATGTATTCCTCTGATGTGAAGGTAGCAGATATTGGGGAAGAAGATATTTATATATATTGGGGTGGGGGGACCTATCTTGGACATTAGTGGGTAATTATACCCCATACCTTAAATATAAACTTCCTAGCTTTCCCAGAATGGCATATTTTTACATTTGTTTACATAAAAGTTTTCCATATTACATATAAAGAAGGGTCTGATGAACCTTACTAAGGGCTTAAGGGACCTTTTCAATGGGTTTGGCCTAATTTGGCAATACTGTTTAAGAGACATGAGCAGAACTCTGAAGTAGGCTTTGTGTAAGTGATTTTTATTCTTTATATTGTCATTAATTCATACTTCTCCAGGGAGAGATCTGCATTTTTATGACTAGAGCTATGTCCAGCAAAATGTATTTCTTTACGAGCTGTACTCTTTAACAGTTGATATTGTAAGGTAGGATGAGTGCCGTCCTCCTTCAAAACACGTGCCAAAGCAAGCCCAGGAAGGACAGCAATGGAGCAAAGTTCTTTGATTCTTTCCTGTGACAACAGGGAGAGCCTGGCCAGCAGCTGCAATGATGTTCACACCAGGTATTGCATGAAATTAGCACAGGAAGCAAACTCATGCATACCCAACTGCGGAGTTGAGTAGAGCACGTGCCTATCTCAATGTATGCGCACTGTTCATGCTATTCAGGAAATGGAAGTCACTTTCCTCAATCCAGCTCTATGAGGTTTAGGTGAAAAGTTAATGGGTATATTTATGTTTTCTTATAAAGCTCTTATAGATTTTAGTTGAGCTGATCTTAGTCTATTAATTACTGGTTTTGCCAAAATAGTAAATTGGAACAATAATCTGCTTCTCTCTAGCACCTTTAAATTTATAAACTTGAATTTTCATACCTTGTTGAAGAAACATTTGCAAAAAAGTAACTTCTTCCTTTTCTCCCCCCCAGCAGTGTTTTAGAGCACTTTGCTGCAAGGGACCGCCACCACCACGACCTGAATATGACTTGGTTTGCATAGGCCTCACTGGTTCTGGAAAGACAAGTCTTCTGTCGCAGCTTTGCAGTGAAAGCCCGGAGAATATAGTGTCTACCACAGGTAGGATGCTGCCTTTATTCCATGGTGTGCTGTAACGTTGCCCAAAGGTAACTTCTGAAACACATAGCAAAGGCGGTAGAGAACTTCAGCTTAGTTATCTTGCTTTTGAAAGTACCTAATGGATTGCTTTGAAGTTACCACTACTTACTCTTTCAGTGTTTGGTCATACACTGGGGAATATCCATGAAAACATACAATTTGGAATATGTCAAAAGTCAGAACATACATTGTGGTGTAAGTAGACTCTTTGGAAACGGACATTCACAGTTTACTGTAGACAGACCTTAAAAGGTTTGTTTCTTCTCTTTTGTTTTTTAAGCAGTCATCTTATACAGATAGAAAAAAGAAGAATGTCATATAAAATAGAATGGGACAGTGATGCTCTGAAATTTACATTGGGGTTTATTTCTTCTCATACTTGGTCAGTACTGCCTTGTGGTATATGCTAGCAACCAAAAGAATAAATGTAATGGAAATGTTTGTTTCTGGTGATAATCCTTTCTTTTAGATCAGCAAAGAGACTTGTTTATGTAGTAAGGGCAGATTGAGATCAGAGAATCAATTTACAAAAAGCTCCAGTGGCATTGAGAAGACACACAAAACCAGACACAACCACCACAACTAAAAGGTTTCTTAAGTTCAAAAAATTTGAATATGCATGCTGATATAGATGAACCAGAATGCCTAATATTGAAAAGTGTATTTTGATTAAAAATAAAAACCACCAGAAAAAAAAACAAAAACAAACTTGTAGAGTGAGGAAAAAGGAATGCCTGGCTGCAGAGTTCAGAAAGAGGACAGATTAGGTCATAGAGATGGAAGAAATCTGGTTCTGTGGCTACAACGATTTAGTAAGGTTGATTGGGTGAGGGAACAGATAGTGAGTGTTGTGTGAGTAACTTGTGTATATAGTTATATGGCTTTATATTGTAGCTGTGGTTCATGGGCTTGAATTTTATGATTGTCTCTTAGCAACCCTAACTGGTTTTCAGTGTATCCTTTTATAAATACAAGAACATAAGGTTATTTAATACAACTGTAAGTAAACAAAGTAAAACAGGTACAATAAAATAGTGGGTTTTTTCTGCAATGAATAATTAACCCATTGCCTTCATAGTGGTGTTATTAGGAATGTTAAAGTGATCTGACACTTCATTGTGTGGAGAAGATGTCAATGCATAACTCAAAAGGTTAGAAGGAAATTGTTGAGTAACTCAGTCTTTTTTTTTTTTTCTCCCCCCCTTTATCTTTAGAGTTCACCTGAAATTAGTGCAAGTTCACCTGGACTCTGAAAGCAATAGTAACAGCAATGTAATATAGCAGTATAGATCTATCAAGGAAATAATGAAAATATGATTTATTTTAAAATTAAATTTCTTATATGTTTCTAGATAGTTGCAACAAAATACCATCATTTAGTTAGACAACTTGAGGAATGAAAATGGATTCTAGGCAGCATCGAAATCAAAATGATGCATATCTAGGCTATTCAGCTTATAATAAATCTACCCATATGTACCATATCTGTGCTATATTAGATAATATGGTTGAGAATCCAAGAATATAGTGTGACAACTTCTCCACTCAGTTTTCAAATTATAACCTGTATTTTTGCTTTTCTCATCAACACCACTCAGGTCCATTCCAGTTTTTACTCCTTTCTAGGAAGAGAAAGAGTAGATGTAATTTTTCCTATATAAAGTATTATATACACTTACATGTATGCATGCACTAAACATGCAGAATCTAGTATGTAGTATATTGAAGGATTGCTGGAAGCCTTTCATATTCCCTTTCTCTTGGCTGTCTGAATTTCCAGTTAAGGGAAAACATCAAACTTTATTAAAGATTTTTAGTTTTAAGCATATAATAGGCTAATAGAGGATTCATAGATGCTTCTAGTGTGCTTGTAACCATTTTAATACATACCACTCAGGTCTGTAAAAGGATCTTTCTGTTAATAGCATTTATAGACAGGATTAATATTCTAGGTGTAACCAAAACCTGTGAAGTTTAAATGTAAGAAAACAGTGATTTGAATTGCACGTTGTCTTCCACATCTCCTAAAAATTGCAGAAGGATCACTTCATATTACTGGTAATCTGAAATCTAAACTTTAATTCCAGATGCATTAAAAGATCATTTTATAAAGGTATATTCCGTACTAACTCCTTACCAAGTGGTAGATGGCCTGGATGGAAGTTTTGTGCTGCATTTAATGTATGCCAGCTATTTAATAGTATCTTTGCAAATTTCATTGCTCATACTGATTTTTTTTTCCCCCCATCTTATAACTGATATTTTTAAACATCATACTGAAACAGAATTTCCCATGCAAAATCCTGGTTCTTGGTGAAAAAAGTAGTCTTTTCTGAATGTATGCAACTGATTTTAAATGGCCTCTTTAACAAATAACTTACTAATACTCTTTATTTCTCTTTTTAGGTTTTAGCATAAAAGCGGTGCCATTCCAGAATGCCATCTTGAACGTAAAAGAACTTGGAGGTATAGCGTTTATTCATTTAATTATAAAAACATGCAGTGTCTAAATCTCATCATACCAAACTGTTATTTGTTTTAAATTTAGAAATGATAAATTTAAAAATTCCAGTGTGGCTGGAATTTAAAACCCATGTTTCACCACAGCAGATAAAGTTGAGAAAAATTGAACAAATGCTGACTAGAAAGAACAAAAAGTAAAAAGCAGAAGGCTGATAAGTATCTGGTGTATCTCCTTCATGTCATTCCTCAGATTGCAGAGGTTAAGTCATACAGAAATACAAATTGGGCTGTAATTTTAGTATGGCTCATGTGGCAGCTCAGGGAAGTGTGTTCCTTGTGTTTATTGTACATATAAACTTTTACTTATGAGCACTAGCTCAGGTAAGCTATATATAGCTTTCAAATCAAACATAAGCCTGCTTGAATTACTTGAAAAGGAGCTCTTGCTTTATTTACTGATCAAGTTGAACTGCCTGTTCTCTAAGTTTCTATTTTGATATACTAAGAATCCCTTCCTGCTCCATGAGAAACTAAAAAACCCACACATTTTCCTCCAAAAATTTAGTCTATAAAATAATGCATGTAATTTAGATTACTGTGAAGATGTGCGTGCCCTAGTCCACATTCTTTCAGAATGTAATCTTACCAGGATAACTTGAAATATCTCTATATATTATGCAACTCAGTTGAATAATGGTATAGAAAGAAATTACAGATTTGATGATTTCCTGCTATGGTGCAGCAATCCCTAGTGGGGAACTAAGGGTGAAATTGTGTACGATGAACATACAGGAGAATGGGGAAAGACTGGAAAAATAAGACAGATGATAACATTTGTTGTTCAGAAGTTTCTAACAGCGTTTTGCTGATAGGAGTTTGGGATGCTGAGGTTTAATCTCAAGACAGATAATGAAGGTGCAAAGGCAATAGGAAGCTGCTTCTCTGGTTCTAACAGGCATCTTTCCAGCCTGGAGACACAGTGCCTGAAATCACCATTTATTTAGTATGTTTATTCAGTTATTCACTGTTGTAATGCTGTCAAAACAGAATGCAAAGTCATGGTGTCAGTTGTGATGTGGATACTTATTCAGGCCTAAATCAAGATTGTAGACCCATTCTAGAGGCCAACTAATAATTTACAGTTGGTTTTTTTTAGAATAAGTCTATTTTATATTTTAGTTTGCTATCTTGTAAATGCAGACTTAGAAACTACTGGTGAGATGCCAGTAAAAATACTAACAACATGTTATAGGGTTTAGTAACTTTCTCTGGTTTACATACTAAAAGATATTGTCATATGTTTGTGTTACGTTTTTGTAATCCACCCAAAGGCCTTTTTCACAAGCCTAGAGAATCAAGATGTTGTGTAGACATCTTTGAAATTTCATTTAAGACAAAATGTGTTAAGTGCTTAGCAAGAGCAGAGTGGTAAATATCGGGGATGCTTGAGTTTGCAGCTGGTTGAGCATGCCCAGGAAAAGAGAGATGAGAACTGTCCTCCCCACTGCTGTTCCTCCTTAAGCTTCTTTACCAAAGTAATGAATTCACACTCTCAGGCCAGCTAAATTAATTGTCTAGGTGAGAGCTTGAGAAAAAATAACTTTAAATAGGATTGGTTAAACAAAGCATGTGTATTTTGTCTTAATTTGGAAGTAAAGAGCAAAAGAAGAGAGAGTAGGAGGGGGAGTCACACTGTCGTGCGATCCAAATTGAATGGAAAATATGAATCCTTGGAGAAGATGGCAACAGATATCAGGTAGTATCTGCCTTGTGAAAAAATGAGGGAGGAGGGAGAAAATTATGTTGAGCTATTAATTAAATTTAATATTTTAATAGTTATGGGAAAACCACCATCTTCCTTTGTTCTGTGAAGAAGGAGGGGAGTACTGAACACCCTTTTAGCAACATAGCCTGACAGAGCAGCTAAAATTTCATCTAGTTAGTCATCAGAAAACTGGTCCCACAAGTAAATGCCAGCCTAAGTCATCCTGACAGTGATGTACTAACACAAAGCAATAAAATATCCATACTGTATTTGACTAAAAGACAGTTGACACCTCTACAAAATCTAGTTGTGGAGTGCATGCAATGCCATCTGCGACATAGCTGCATCTAACAGTTTACAGAAAGTCTTAGCAGATGAAATTTTTAGATGACCCTGATGAGCTGTCCAAGCTGTGAGTCGCAGAGAGATATTCAGCTTCCAAAAGCATTAAAGCTAGATCTGTTTGCTATCAATCATACTCAGCCTGCTGTTCAAATGGTGCCTAAGCCCATGCTCTGTCACATAATTTCCTCATTTCATAGATAAGAGAGATCATTTGCACCTGCTTATGGATCTTAACTTGAGTCCTGAGGAAAAACAGATAAGGATTCAGCGGTAGCCATCTTTCCACTGTTCTTTGAAAACATTTTTTTTCTACAATTAGCTTTTTACAGTGTGAATAGACAACCTGTTGCCTTTCTTACTCAACACAAGTAGGAGCCATGTAAGCAACACCTATCAAAGCTATGTACAATAAGATAAGCAAACCACAAAATTTCCTAGTTACATTTTTTGTGGGGTGGGGGGTTGCTTTTTGTTGATGGGATGTTTTGTGGAGAGAAAAGTAGAAACATTGGTTTGCTAAAAATTAATAAAAAGATACCTACGTTTTATGACACACACACCCCCCCAAAAAATATTTTTTATTCTAGCCAGAAATGGCTTTGATCCTTTCAAAGGCTAAAGCAGATTCAAACTTTGTGAGCCAGTCAGCAGAAGGGCTAGACAGACAGAACTAACACAGCTGTGGTATGTCTACTAATCTTAAGTGCCATAGAGATAGATGCATAAAGATCATTTTGAGATTTATTTGAGATTACCTGCACTGTTACCAAAGGTGTGACTGCAGCTCAGAGGAGGGTACATCTGAGCCTTGCTGGGTGTTGACAGCAGTTGTCAGCTTGGGGAGTTGTGGTGCTGCTTCTGAGATCCTGGCTGTTATTGAATTCTTCAGCAGAGATGGAGGGAGGGCAGAGATGGGGTAATAGGTAGAAAGGAAACTGGTAAGTGATTTTCTTGTTGCCAGCCATTCACTTTGCTTGCCCTAGAGGACTTACTGTGTGTTTGTGCCTTTAAAAATTAAAAAAAAAAAAAAAAAAAAAAAACAAAAAAAAAAAAAAAAGAGGTGATTTTGAGAATGGCTGTCATACATAAAGTCCAGTTAATGTAGTCTGCCACCTACTGCAAACTATTAAAGCTTCAGACTTCAATAAATCTGCGAGCATATTGCAGGGCACATATTTTATCTTCCTTTTATAATAATCTGTAAGATTTTTTATAAACTTTTATGAACTTTTAATTGACTTCATGGTCCTGACTAGAACAGGAGATTTTTGTTTCAAATTGCATGTTTTATTTTAAGATGGTAATGTAATACACATGCTGAAGTAGATCAAACTGACTTTTTGCAAGCAAGTGTAAATATGGTGTTTTTAAATCTTCCAAGTGCTTGCAACCTAAATGTTGTTCTAACAGTTTTAAATATCTTAATAGGTGAAGATTCAAAGTTGGAGACAGCACCTAAGTTATCTAATAGGGAAAATACTGAAGGCTTGACTTCCAGATTAATCTCATTGAGGAAGCCTGGAAGGCAGACAAGAGATGACAGAGATGGTTTCCATAAGCTTCAGTTTGATAAGAAAAGTAGAAATAAGCACAATATTTTATGCGTATTTCTGTTTTTTGTATATATTGAGGATAAAGGGAGAATATTTATTCCTCAGCGTTTCTGGGGTTTTCTTTTATGCTGTTTGTTCAGAGTGTTGTTGAATTTCTGCAATGAATATAGGTGATCTAGCAATCTCAAACTGTTCCTCCTTGAGGGAAAAAATACCTGCCAATTCCCTGCTGCCATGCTTTGTGTATGTTTGCAGTACAGTCCCTGAAAAGCTGCAGAAAGCAGGCTATGATCTCTTGGTCTTAAACCCTAGGAAGCAAAAGTCCTGGAAATTTTGAACCTTGAGGAAGGTTTTGGCTTAGCAGCTGTATTGCTGCTTAGCAATAAGCAGTAGCAATACAAAATAGGCATCGAAGGGTGACTGACATTAGACCCACGGGAAACTTCTGTATCTGTGTGTGGATGTGTCTGTCAATGTGGACAAATTGCATGTACATACAAAGTGGGTATCTTTCTTAGAAAGGATTTGTAACTTTATTTGTAATAAAAAGGAGAAAACAGGTTGAAAAATAGCTCATGAAAAAAACCCCAAAATCTATATGCTGTATTTCTTCAAGGGGTTTACTGGGAGATCTAAACAGAAAGTATACCCGAGATAGATAAGAAGCAGCCAGATCTCTTAAAAATGTGTTAAGATTTCTAAGATTTCAAGCATCTTCCTGATTACCTAAGAAAACATGACAGTTTTCCTTGTGAGGAAGTGATGGAAAGTGAAGTCATAAATCCTATGTAGATTTAGAAACAGTTATTTCAAAAGCCTTTTCATAAGGTTTTTCAGGGAGGGGGTAGGGTATATTTTAAAATTTTGCAAGAACATACAAGAGTTGTGGTTTTTTTTTCCCTTCCCTTCCTTCTTACTCCCCCACCAATGGGGCAGTCTTTCAGGCAAGAAGATTTTTGTGGTGCAGTTGACATATTCCTTGTCATCTTTTAATCTTTTTGCTAGTTATAAACGGTTTGTTTAATATCAGTAGAGGAATTAACTATGTAACTTTTTATCAACTATATAACCTTCAAAATAGGTAGGTGTCTTTATTTCAGGTGAGTGGATGTTATATTTGAAGTGGTAGAAAAACTGGTTGCAGCCTGCATGCATTCATGGCCCCAGATTAACTATTTTTGGTGGGAAGGAAAAATAGTTCTTCCCTGGATTGAGAATATAACTTCTCTGGAGCTGTGATGTATTCCTCCTCCTGTTTTGAGGTGAATAAGAGCTTTCATGCACAGGGTAGACTATCTTAAAGCAAGGGCTGTGTGACATTTGTTGTGCTCTCAATGGAGACTTGCTGGAAGTTTGACAATTAACAAATTTGATGCCTTTAAATTGCTTTCAGTCAATTTTTTTTCTGTAATGCTGTGTTCTGTTCTCCTGAAAGTACTGAAAAGGAGGGAATTGAAGGTAGCCTCAGACTGCCGTGAATGAAGATGTAAACAGAAGTATTCATAGTTAAAAGGAAGATTTGCAGCTCTGCATTTTGCATAATATTTACAGGAGTGCATCATTGTGCAACCTGTTTTGTATGTGTATTAAACTGCACGTAACTCTCAAACTCTTCCCCCCAGCTTCCAAGGGGCATTTGAGAGGGTACTTACTGGCACTGATAAAAATAATAAACTGTATTAATATGGAAACACTATACCCTTGGCTGATAATAAAAAAAAAAATATTTATTTGATATTTTTAAAATTACAAATTAAAATTTTTTAAAATTTTGAACAGTTAGTTGAATAAACCTTCCCTGTAGTAATGCTGAATGACTAGGGTTTTT
Source organism: Platalea leucorodia (assembly GCF_965183815.1). NCBI lineage: Eukaryota > Metazoa > Chordata > Aves > Pelecaniformes > Threskiornithidae > Platalea > Platalea leucorodia. Next base: position 43,266,374 of record NC_138859.1, read on the forward strand.
CATTAGAATCATAGAATCATTAAGGTTGGAAAGGACCTCTGAGATCATCGAGTCCAACCGTTAACCCAACTGCCAGGTCCACCTCTAAACCATGTCCCTAAGCACCACATCCACACATTTTTTGAACACTTCCAGGGACTGTGATTGCACCACTTCCCTGGGCAGCCTGTGCCAGGGCCTGACCACTCTCTCCGGGAAGAATTTTTCCTAATATCTAATCTAAATCTCCCCTGGCACAACTTGAGCCCATTTCCTCTTGTCCTATCACTTGTTACTTGGGAGAAGAGACCAACCCCCACCTCACTTGTAGTTTTTCTATAAGAAAAGAGGTTATGTTTTTTTTTTTATAGAGTAATTCAAACCTATGTTTGTGCAGTGTGCCCAGGTGGCCAAGAGGGCCAATAGCATCCTGGCCTGTATCAAGAACAGTGTGGCCAGCAGGACCAGGGAGGTGATAGTGCCACTGTACTCAGCACTGGTGAGGCCGCCCCTCGAGTGCTGTGTTCAGTTTTGGGCCCCTCACCCCAAGAAGGCCATGGAGGGGCTGGAGCGTGTCCAAAGAAGGGCAACGAAGCTGGTGAAGGGTCTAGAGCACAAGTCTTATGAGGAGTGGCTGAGGGAGCTGGGGTTGTTTAGCCTGGAGAAGAGGAGGCTGAGGGGAGACCTTATTGCTCTCTACAACTGCCTGAAAGGAGGCTGTAGCGAGGTGGGGGTCGGTCTCTTCTCCCTAGTAACAAGAGATAGGATGAGAGGAAACGGCCTCAAGCTGCGCCAGGGGAGGTTTAGGTTAGATATTAGGAAAAACTTCTTCACCGAGAGGGTGGTCAAGCATTGGAACAGGCTGCCCAGGGAAGTGGTTGAGTCTCCATCCCTGGAGGTATTTAAAGAACAGATAGATACAGTGCTCGAAGACATGGTATAGATGGATTTGGCAGTGATAGGTTAATGGTTGGACTCGATGATCTTAAGGGTCTTTTCCAACCTTGACGATTCTATGATTCTATGATTCTATCACCGAATACTATCTTTTCTAATAAATAGCATGATTGTGTTGTGGTGGGTTGGTTGGCTGTTTTTTTTTTTTTTTTTTCCCAATTTATTTGTGAATGGGATGTTTTAGTTATATCACAGGACTTTTGGCTCCTGTGGGTTCATTGCTGAGGGAATCAAATCATATACCCGGGCACAAGTCGTGACTCTTGCCTGTCTCTGAGCAAAATAGTACACTGAATGTCACATTTTAGTGAACCTCTCGCATAACACATTCCCTAGGTCTAATGTGAATTGTTGTTATGTTTTTCTGATGCTTTGGGGATTTTTACCTGAGTGTTTTCTTTTTTTTTTTTTTTTACTTAGTTTGGACATGAAGTGATTAATTCATAGGATACTCTGTGCTAAACTACACCTTTAAAAACAACTGCTTGCTCTGTAAGACTAAATTTGTCATACCATGAAGTGCAATGGCTGGGTCATTATTCACAGGCCAGCGTTTCCTGCCCAGGATAGCACCACAACATACTACCTAATGCTCTGGAGAAAGAAGCTGAGAACAGGTTGTGCTCCTTGGATATGAAGAGTTAAGGCAAAAAAATATAAGCTTATTTGTCTTATAGAAATTGCAATTTCCAGTTGCTGATAGTTTATTGATGCCAAGAATTACTTTTCAAGTGCATTTGCCAGAAAAATGAGTTAAAATGGCACCCGAGGTACAGACTTTCTCAGTCTTCTTTCTTGTCTGGTTAGTACAAATTTTGTTATTCTTAAACCTCAGGCTGTGATTTCATCAGAATTAAAACATAAGCAAGTTCAGAGCAGGTCACTATTCTAATGGAAAATCTTGAAGGAAATACTAAGTTTTGTTAGGCATTATTAGGTGCTTCTTAGAACTATGCCATAGTGACTGGCCAGGGCTGGAGAGAAAAGGACTACTATGCTTTGGTGGTGTTTCTTTTGGGACAGTTGATGTGGAGAAACAAAGTTCACCAGCTGAAGAACCCGAACCAAAAAGACAGGGCCATAAGGTCAACAAATCAGCATACTGCTTTTCTGGCTCCAGTGTCTCATGTAGGGATCCATGTGCTGCTTTCTTCCGTGTGCCTGGATACAAGAGGTCAAATGCTCTGCAGTTCACCACACAATTTTTCTCCTTAGAAATAGTACAGTTAGAGATAAGACTCAGGGTCTGGCAGTGACATGTGGTTGAAAAGTAGCTGGCTGAAGCTTAGAATAGATAAGACAAGTTATATTGCTGGGGGAAAAAAAAAAGACCTTCAAAGAACTGATCATGGTGTTTTCCTTTCATTTCATTGAAAATTATTCTCTACCAGTTTTTAAAGTAATGTGATATTTCAGAAGCCTGCGACGCTGCTGTGTGTGGCTATGTAAATAGTGTCCCTCTGGCAACTTGCCCTACTTGGTTCTGACAAAGACAGCTGTTTGGAAAGACTGGGACATCTAACAGATGCTATGAAATTCTTTACGAGTACAACTGATAGATATTATGGTGGTACAGAAACACAGATTTAGCTTTCAATGCAATCCCTCTTCTGTATAAGTAATGTTGATCTTCAGAAGTTGATAAAATAAATTAAACACCTGTCCTATTTGTGTGTTGTTACTTTATGAATCTGGTTAAATTAATAGAGAAATTAAGCAAGGTCTTTACTAAATCCCATGACCGTTTACCTTTAACCATCTCTTTAGATCTCTTGCAGAAAAACACTGTTCAGGTCTGACTTCAATATCCTCTATAGGAAAACGTGTTCACAACATTCATTAGCCACCTAAATTGTGCTAGGTGCAGAATACAGAAACTGAGTGCTTAAGGTTCTAGTGTGGCTAGTACAGAGAAGGGAGTAACTCCATGTAGCGAGATTTGAATATCTGAATTGGATGCCTAAAGTGTATGGTGTAAATTCCTCCCTAGATATTGATTTCTTCACCTTTTTTTAGTGGCTGTCTTTTCTGTTGCACAGTGTACACAAATTAAGTGAATATTTTAAGTATCATATCAATGTTATAGTAATTATGTTGCATTAAATTCTCATTTTGTGCCAATGTTTTGGTCAGAACTTTTGTGTAGTTGTTTTGTTTCACTAAAATGGAGTTTTATTATTATTAGCACTTGGTATTTGTGTCTACGTTAAAGTTCACTTCTCTATCTCAAAGTAAGAATAGTGTCTGTAAAGGATACTTGCAGCACATTTCTGCAAATCACTGTCTTGCAGACATGTCAAGCTTTCTACTAGAGTATTACTGCTGCTGTTCACTTTTTAGTGTTAGTCCTTGTGAGTGTAGTGCCAGATTCAGACATACAAAGAATAGCCCATATCCAAATCATAGTGTAGATAGTTTGATAGCTGTCCAATACAATTTTTTTAATTTTTTTTTTTCCTACCTCAATGTTACAAACATATGCTGCTCTCCAGGGGAGACAAAAGCTTTCTATAGATAACCTTATTGCTTAGCTTATATTGAGATGGCTGAGTGCTGCTGAACTGTGTCCTAAAAATTACTGTGGCACATAAGCCTGTATAGTCACTCATGTGTCTACTGTTGGGCTCTTCCAAAATCCTTAGTGTGGCTGACAGAGCAAAAGTAGATGAAATGAATGCCTTTGCATGTTGTCACTGTTCAACTCACTATTGTATCACCATTCTCCTCATTAAGTGTCTAATTACAACTTTAATAGGCTTTCCTGACACCTTTTTTCCAGTTATGAAGTGTTTGCCCGATAGTTTGGAGATGAACTGGAAGACCTTACCATGCTCAGAAATGAGCAACTGCCATGACAGAAGCTACAGGTTATGGCAAGGAGCTGCAGGGCTAAGGAAAAAAGAATGGGCAAAGGTTTATATATTAATACCAAGATATTTCAGTGAGAAGGTATAGGATTAGGCTAGGTGGCACTGGAAGCATGGTAGTTCTGCCAGTACTCATTAATGGAGCAGAAATTTTCAGGGATAAAGAACTGCACTGAGTCAAATTCCTTCCTTATTTAAACAATGTTAGTTTGATGTTTGTGTGTGTGTTGGATTTATGGTTGCTTTTTTACTTTTTATTCTTTCAACAATGTATATTTAGGAGAGAAAAATCTAGTCTATTGCTTTGATTGTTCGAAGTAGAAGGGTTATTTTCAGATACAAGTGTTAAATCTGTTTAACTATACTTGTTTTAATTAGTTCTTATTATTGTCTTGAAAGGGACTGACAATATCAGGAAATATTGGAGTCGTTACTACCAAGGATCCCAAGGGGTAATATTTGTATTAGACAGTGCCTCCTCTGAAGATGATCTAGAAACTGCTAGGAATGAACTGCATTCTGCTCTCCAGCACCCACAGTTATGTACTTTGCCGTTTTTAATACTGGCCAATCATCAAGACAAGCCAGCAGCTCGCTCCGTACAAGAGGTATGTTAACATGGCAGCATCTTGCCTGTTTGTATTTACTGTCTGCACACCACTGACCCAGTATTACATATTACCCTGACATCCTAGTTAAGGACTGGCCTCATTTACTCTTCTCTGTAAGTACACAGACCAAGAACAGTCCCAGCCCCTAAGAACTTAGTCCAATGCACTCTATACAGGCTTAGTTGTTCTGGAAAACAGACAAGTAATACTTGGATACAAACACAGTTCTCCTGCTTTCACCATATTTTGCTTAAGGAAGAAAAGATGTTTTTAAACTACTCTTATCAAAAGCTGCTGGGACAGTGATTTTTTTGTTTTGTTTGGGTTTTTATTTGCTATTAGTTTTAATCTTGCACTATCCCATTACTCCATTCTTTGCAACTGCTTAAACCAATAGATTGCAGTCATGGGCAGTCTTTTATGTAAAAGCTTTTTTCTTAACTGTTATGTACTGATGCGAGGGCAGAGTTGCAATTCCTGTTCCGAAGTCCTCAACCTGTTCTGATTTTCTTATTTTAAGGAGTAATGTCTTTGTCTAATTTGTAGCTGTCACATAGTAAATTATATAATTGTTCTATTCAGTGTACCTTTTGCTCTTAAGTTTCTGAAAAATTCTTATTACCTACATTCCTATTGTGTCACATACCTTTGAGGAAATGCTGAAAGTTACTGATTCTTTATGAGAAGCTCCACTTATTCTTCTGAAGTTGTAGGAAGAAATTAAACTTTGTGTCATTCTGTTCATAAATGTCATTTAAAGGACTCTTCCCATTAAAGATTGTATGTGAAATCTCCTGTTTGTTCCGTGAGCGGTGGTTTTTACTACGGCAGAGTCAAAACTGTTTCATCACCTTACTGTGCTGCTTTGTATTTAAAATTGTTGCTTTCTTAGATGCTCTTTTGTCTAAAATATGATCTTTCTGAAGAATGCCAATTCAATTCAATGCAAAAATTATTGATCTGTAGGAAAACTGCTATTTGTACAGTATAGTTTTTTGTACATTCTGTATTGTTTTATTGCTATTTATGCCTCTTTAGTTAGCAAAAAGAAATAGAGGATAAAATGTTAAGCTTATTATGTGTTAAGAAGGAGAAATGTAAATGTGACTGGGGTATAGTGATGTTTTTAATATCAGAGGAAGAGAGTGAGAATCCCACGGTGTTTTGGTTTTACTTTTTTCAGAGAGCTATGCAGATTACGATTTCCATCAACGGAAATGCTTTTTTCACATGATTTAAGTATTTTTAAGCCTTTATTATTTTATTACTTTTTTCCTTTTTAAACCCTCCAAATTGGGTTTACAGTTAACTGAAGATTTTGATTATAAATCTCATTTAAGAAATGTTCTTCCTCCAGTTTCATGAGAATAGTGAATACAGGAGAGGAACAAAGTCTTTATGCCACGTGACATATGCCAGTTAGTTTGCTTTACAGCAAGTTATAGACTTAACTCTCCATTTTGCAGTTGAGCCCATGTGGATGGACTTTTGGGCCTGTACTGAATCTTTTGTGTATTTAGAGTTAGCATTTCTTCTCTTTTATTGACAGTACCCTCATTTTCTCCTTATCCCTCTGCATCATTACCAATTGCTTGATATCTCAGTAGAGGAATAGATCTTTATGTGCTTACAGTAGCATTTAAATATGTTTCTACTGCATGCTCTTCATAAAAAAAAAAATCTTTCAGTGTATTTTCATAGTAAACAAGTCTTTCTACTTTGAGTCTGTATGAAATGCTGAATACAAGAATTTTGTTAAATGCGTGTAGCTTATGCATATTTTCAGAAAAAAAAAACACCCTTGTATCAGGATCTCAGTGTATGTCTGAAATTCTTTACTTAAGAATAGTGGAAAACAAAATTACAAAAAAGAAATGAAGGAGAATGTCACAAAGTTAGAATCATAGAATCATAGAATCATTAAGGTTGGAAAAGACCCTTAAGATCATTGAGTCCAACCGTTAACCCAGCACTGCCAAGCCCACCACTAAACCATGTCCCTAAGCATCACATCTACCATCTTTTAAATCCCTCCAGGGATGGGGACTCAACCCCTTCCCTGGGCAGCCTGGGCCAGGGCCTGACAGCCCTTTCGGTGAAGAAGTGTTTCCTAATATCCAACCTAAACCTCCCCTGGCGCAGCTTGAGGCCGTTTCCTCTCATCCTATCACTTGTTACTAGGGAGAAGAGACCGACCCCCACCTCGCTACAGCCTCCTTTCAGGCAGTTGTAGAGAGCAATAAGGTCTCCCCTCAGCCTCCTCTTCTCCAGGCTAAACAACCCCAGCTCCCTCAGCCGCTCCTCTCAAGACTTGTGCTCTAGACCCTTCAGCAACTTCATTGCCATAGAATCAGAGAATCGTTAAGGTTGGAAAAGACCCTTAAGAAAGGGTTGTTAAATAAAATACCAGTTGTTACTGGTATTTTGTCCCTGAAAAAATTATGTTCTATGTTTGCTGTGAATGCAAAGCAGGAGCCTTAGTCAAATTTTTCTGATGTTGAAATAGAAATGTCTTGCTTTCCTAAAGGCTTTGCTGTTTTTTTGTCCTCATTACTGAGGTGTGTAATGAAAGAAAATAAAATGCTGAATCATCATAGAACCATTTCTTAGTTCAAAAAGAGCATTTTTATAAGCTTTAACAAAAATAGTGTGTTGAGCATTGAGTTTTATTAGACTTTTTTGCAGAACTAAGTCCATTAAATATAGGTATTGTCTTACTTTTTTGTGTGTCATTAATACAAATGAATCACAGTTGAAATTTAGAAGTATGTATGCATTCTTTTAGACAACAAGTTGCCTTTCTTTAATGGGGATAAGGAAGGACCCCTTAAAGAAAATGTCTGAGTGGTGCATAATAGGAATTGTAAAAAAATATTTATCTACAACAAAAATCCTTCACAAAACTGTAGAAGTGCCAAGCAGTTTCTGCAACAGATGTTAGTTATATTTATTGTTGGGAAGTGCAGTTGCTTCAGTTTTTCAAAATTTTGTATTTTATTTTTAATGTGTTTTCTCCATGCATTGGTAGAAACAGTATTGTAGAAGCTGTATGCTGTAACTATTAAGCAATGATGTCATGAATAGTTCAATTCAAAACGATGACTATTTTTAAGAATATCCAATTAATTTGTTTAATTTATGAAATGTAATTTAAGCTATTTCATTTTGCAGGCATAATTGGAGAAAATACTTAATATTATTGAAGTGATTAGGAAAAATTACTGGAGACGCTAAGTTGAAATACTAATCAGTAAATGTAATCCTTTTTTCCTTTGTTCAGTTGCTGGTTGGCTGTTTCCTATTTTTTTAATTTTAAAATGAAACCAAGAAAGTACATTTGACACTTCATTCTAGAAACTATAAATTAAGATGTCATTTTAAATATTGTGCCCCTTATTTCTGTTATGTCAAGTTGTATGGCATTTATTCCACCTTCCCATGTCAAAGATATCTGTAAGTTGTTTTGATGTTCTTGTGACAGTAGCATATATTTAAGTGTTTTCAAATAGCTACTAAATTATTTCAACTGAGCCATGTTGAAATAAAGACTGCATATATTAACCAGACTGTAAAACTCAGACAATCATATTTGAGTCAATAGGTATGTTGTAAAATAACCTTATTTTAGATTAAAATTACAATAATGAAGAATCAATCATATGTAAGTCAGTTCTTACTGCTGTTTTGGAAACCTCCTGAATTAGTAAATATAGTTACAAGTGAAAAATAAATTTAGTTACTCAGCAGATGGGAAGATGGTTTAGTAATGGCATATCAGTTTGTTTGGCCACTGTTTCCAAAATACAGGGTGCAATTCTAGAACAGTGTACCTAATTATATTTTTTTAATAAGCATCTTACTGATGGAGTGTGCTGCTGGTTTTCCATCACAAAGGTGCTTTTGATTATAACAAGTGTTTTTGATTAGTCAGATTTCTGTTACAGGCTTAAAACATTACATGGTGATAAGAGCACTGTAAATTGCTTTGCAAGGGAACAGCAGCATGACTATGATTACCAATTTGTTGATTTTTATTTTGGAATCTCTGCTACTTTGTGTAATTATATCAGAAACTGGATGTTGCAGTGGATTCCTGTGATTTGAACCAGTATGCAAACTGAGAGTTGCTTTCCTCCTGAGTCAGAGCAATATTTAGGAGTCGCAGGTAAGATGGGTTGGAAGTTGTTCATAGCCACTGTACTTGAGGAACAGGCTGTGCTGAGCAAACACTCATCTGAATCTGTTGAGGACTTCTGGAAGCCATGCAGGACTGGCCAAAGTAGAAACCCAATTGAACCATGGAGCTTTGCCAGTTCGATGGTGAAGCAGCTACATGTTTGGGTGGTGGGGTGTTGGATTTGGGGAATTTCTTTGGTTGTTTGGTTTTTGTTTTTTCTTTTTTTTATATTTAAGGCTGTTTTCAAGATTGCAGTTGGACTAGATGATCATTGTAGGTCCCTTCCAACTGAACTATTCTATTCTAAGATCATATATGTGAAGACATTCATAGAGTATAACCTTTTGGTGGGTTTTCTTTTAGTTATCCAAAAGTGCAGGCAATTAATACATTTCTTTCATATATATAAATTGTTGACCACTAGTACCAGGGGAAATCATTGAAGATATATTCTAAATTCCCTTTTTAAAAAATGCTAGAACTTTTTAACATAGGCTTACTAGTAGACAGTGAATCAAAAGTCTTCTCAGTCTATTTTAAGATTATATTATCTTTTAGAATATTATTGTCAGGGGAAAAAAAAGGTGAAAAGATTATGTAGTGAGCTGATCACAAGTGCTTTTTTTTCCTTTTGCATACAAGATCTTACTTTAAAGTTGCAATGTGTGAAACTCCAGAGGAAAGTCTTTCCCACTTTCCTTTTTTCTTTGATAGAGCAAGATTAAAAATATCTTTGAATTACAAAACAATATTTTCAAAAGCAAATGTGAAAGGTTGATCCAATGTTTACATAGATTGTGATGTATTTATCTATTTGAGAGTATTTTAAAGATGTCTGGGTTTTGAATTGTGGTTTTCTGCTAGCAGAAAAGTGGAGGGTAACTCTCCTTATGAAAAGAGCCACTTGAGTGATGTGAGGGCTAATATCTGTTACCCTGCCAGTTTCTTCTCTGTTTTTTTTTATGTCTGGAAATAATTTTGTAGATAAACAATGTCGTCTTGATGTCTTAAGTGTCTTAAAGCTAAATAACCATCACGGGAGAATGTCCCGGTTTGTCAGCATCTGCGGAGGCCCTTACTCACGCAAGGGAGCTGGAGCGCTATAGAAACTGCACTTTCTGAGCCTGCTGATGCTTTATGGTCTGACTTGGCTGCATATATGACAGGCTTAATTCCAGGACTTAATTACTTCTTTGTATTTTGTGTTAGGGTGGTCAGTGTCTTCATACTATTTTGCCATAGTTCATGCCTTTTGTAGCTTCTGCTAGTTTAGGGGAAAATAGTTTCTTTATTGAAACCCTTTCAACTTATCAGTGTGTATTACTGTATATGTCATTACTAACAATCTGAAAAACTGTGTTGAACAGTGACATGTGAGGAGGCTTAGCTTCAGAGAGTGTGCACTATCTCAGCTAACACCTTTGAACAGCTGATGCCTCCAGCACCAGGTACTACAAAAACAGCCTGAAGCAGAGAGTGAAAATGGAAGTGCTCTTTGCAGACTACCTCGTTCTCACCCCGGTCAAGCCTCTCAAATTAGTTAACCAATCTGAATTCTTAAATATCAGCTGTTGCAAATCTGTGTACTTTGACAGGGACATCTATAGCAAAGTTAAATTAGGGGCAGATTGTTTGGTTCCTCAAGAAACTGTTTCTGAAATGATTTATCTTCAAATTACTTCAGCAAATAGCCAAAATATGGATTCCTACCCTGTTTTGAGATCATAGTGACCTTAATGACCTTAATATTTGCAATCCCCTCACCGCAAATACTTCTCATCCAAGGTGTATCCCCTGATATTTGAAGATTGTTTTGGAACTGGACTCTGCTATTTTGAGTATTGGCTGCTTCCTTCACAACTGTGGGAACAGAGGAGTTATTTGTCAGACTTCAGTTATGAACACATTTGCAGAAGAGGAGGACGTTGTTAAACTGATGATTAGGAAATATTAGTTTTGCCATGTGTAGAACAATGCAGAAATAACTCCTATTTACACGTCTCATAGGAAATCCCTTTCTGATAAAAGAATTTCTTCAGAGCTGTTAGGGAGATGATTTAGATATAAAAAGATCCTAAAATAAAATAATGTAAATACAGATTATTTTTATTTAAATTGTTTTTTTATTTCTTTATATTGTAAGTAGATCCAGATCCTAGCTGGATGTGAAGAGCGAAACAATTTCATACAATTGCAAGTCTGTGTTCAATGTAAATATTTAGCAGGTAGTGTTTGCTTTAATCATTGCATAGTTAGAATGATCATACTAATAGCAAGTTGGGTAGAAAATACTTATTGCTGCAAAATGCAAGTGACCATATAAAGAAATTAAAATGAGAAACTGCAAATCTTGGAAGAAGCTGGATTTGTCTGTTCTCTTTGAGTCACTGATATGGGAGGAAATAATGGTGAGCAAAAAAGAAATTAAGATGATCTGAAAAGGAATTGTAAAGACTTTTTAAGGATTTATAAATAAATCTATCTAGAATGGCTCTACATTTTTTTGAAAATCCCTTTATAAAAAAGTGACATGAAAAATCCAAACAGTAAGGATACTCTTTTCTTTACGTGGATTTCTGTTTCAATTACTGTTTTAAAATAAACAAAGCCATGACAGATAAAATCCCCAATATATTTTCATTAGATCAAAAGATGAGTTGGAATTGTTGATAATTTTTAGGTGAATAATACAGCTTGCAAATAACTGTGCTGTAGCAATTTATGTGTCCAAGTTAACAAAGAAATATAAATCTCTGAAAAGTAAATTCCTAGTCCTGCTCTTGACAAAGAAATAAGTCTGCAAGGAACTGAGTTGAAAGAGTGCCCCTAGAAACTTTGAATTGGAATGACCCTCCTAAAGATACAAAAATGCTTGAGCACACCTGCAAATGTGCACTTATTGCACAATGTACAGGGAGCTGAAGAACAGGAGTAGAGTAGCTAAAACACAGGAGTTGGAAGTACTGTCTGCATATATCAGTTTCATGACATCAAACTGTCCCTAGAAAAGTAAATCTCTTGGGTAGTGCTTGCAACTAATGGTGCAAGGTACAGGTCTGCCAAAAAAGTTGCATGTTTTGGAGTAGATTTTGAAGGGTGTTGCTGTGTATAGCTTTTCAACATCAGTAACTTGATTTTTAAAGCGCTGTTTGTGCCTGTAAATGGTTGTTTTATATATGTATAGATGGGTGTACTTTGTTTCTTTTGTCAGTACTATTGACTTGCATGCTGGCCTCTTTGCCTATCCCATCCTTCAGGTGTGACAGTCCGACTGTTTGTGTGGCCATGTGATGAGCTGGTTTGGGCATAAAAATTACTTACTGCTCCTCTCCTTCCTTGTCTTATTTTCAAACAGACTCAGCTCACAAGACAATTGGATAAGTTAGTGTACAGGCACAAACAAGGGGCAGGAGGAAGGTGAGAGTGGAAGTGGTACCGGTGCAGAAAAACAGTGATGAGGAACTCTACAACCGATCATATATAAACCCAGTGGGACTTGGACCTTTCTCCCTGCCACCTTTCTCATTCACCTTTTTTGCTTATCCCACTAGAGTGAACCTCAGTAGAAGAAGGTTATACAGGAAAACCTGGGAAACAATTTTCCCCTATTCCTTAACAATGAAGGTTCTGGAGTAGATGTTAAAGTACTTTTTCTGGGGTTGAGAGAGAGGTATGAAAGAAGCATTTATTTTCACTATGTGCTTTGAAAAGTAAATGTCCTCATAGTCTTCCTAGCCAGGACAAAAGAAAATGTCATTCAAAGAGAAGGAGTTCAAAGAGTACCCAAGGATACTGAGGGAGCTGGCAGAGGAGCTTGCCAAGCCACTCTCCATCATTTATCAGCAGTCCTGGTCAACCGGGGAGGTCCCAGATGACTGGAAGTTAGCTAATGTGACGCCCCTCTACAGGAAGGGTTGGAAAGAGGATCCAGGGAACTACAGGCCTGTCAGCCTGACCTCGGTGCCAGGAAAGGTCATGGAGCAGATCATCCTGAGTGCCATTACCCGGCACGGGCGGGACAACCAGGGGATCAGACCCAGCCAGCATGGGTTTATGAAAGGGAGGTCCTGCTTCACTAACCTGGTCTCCTTCTGTGACAAGGTGACCCGCTTGGTGGATGAGGGGAAGGCTGTGGATGTTGTCTACCTGGACTTTAGTAAGGCCTTTGACACTGTCTCTCACAGCATTCTCCTGGAGAAGCTGGCTGCTCACGGCTTGGATAAGTGCACTCTGCGCTGGGTTAAAAACTGGCTGGACGGCCGAGCCCAGAGAGGGGTGGTGAATGGAGTCAAATCCAGTTGGCAGCCGGTCACGAGTGGTGTTCCCCAGGGCTCAGTGTTGGGGCCGGTCCTGTTCAATATCTTCACTGATGATCTGGATGAGGGGATCGAGGGCACCCTCAGTAAGTTTGCAGATGACACCAAGTTGGGTGGAAGTGTCAAATGGCTGGAGGGTAGGAGGGCCCTACAGAGGGACCTGGCCAGGCTGGATCGTTGGGCCGAGGCCAACTGTATGAGGTTCAACAAGGCTCAGGGCCAGGTCCTGCACTTGGGTCACAACAACCCCAGGCAACGCTACAGGCTGGGGGAGGAGTGGCTGGAGAGCTGCCTGGCGGGAAAGGACCTGGGGGTGTTGGTCGACAGCCGGCTGAACATGAGCCAGCAGTGTGCTCAGGTGGCCAAGAGGGCCAATGGCATCCTGGCTTGTATCAGGAATAGTGGGGCCAGCAGGACCAGGGAGGTGATGGTGCCCCTGTACTCGGCACTGGTGAGGCCGCCCCTCGAATGCTGTGCTCAGTTTTGGGCCCCTCACCCCAAGGCGGCCATGGAGGGGCTGGAGCGTGTCCAGAGGAGGGCAACGAAGCTGGTGAAGGGTCTAGAGCACAAGTCTTATGAGGAGTGGCTGAGGGAGCTGGGGTTGTTTAGCCTGGAGAAGAGGAGGCTGAGGGGAGACCTTATTGCTCTCTACAACTGCCTGAAAGGAGGCTGTAGCGAGGTGGGGGTCGGTCTCTGCTCCCCAGTAACAAGTGATAGGACGAGAGGGAACGGCCTCAAGCTGCGCCAGGGGAAGTTTATGTTGGATATTAGGAAAAACTTCTTCACCGAAAGGGCAGTCAGGCACTGGCCCAGGCTGCCCAGGGCAGGGGTTGAGTCCCCATCCCTGGAGGTATTTAAAAGAAGGGTAGACGTGGTGCTCGAGGACATGGTTTAGTGGTGGACTTGGCAGTGCTGGGTTAACGGTTGGACTTGATGATCTTAAGGGTCTTTTCCAACCTTAATGATTCTATGATTCTATGAGTTGTGCTTGCAGAACTAAACATAGTGACTGTGAAGTTATATCATAGTCTGTATAAATAAAAAGCAAAGTGATTAGAGAAACTTTCAAATGCTTTCAGGTAAAAAAATATGTATTCATCTTTTATTAATGTTTTTCATAAATATTTTATACTTACAAATGCTTATGTAGTATTCATTAAAGACTTCTGGAGCTGAGAAGAGGGCAGCTTTTTAGAATTCTTTCTGAAACCTTTTTTGCTTGGTCAAAAGTTGCTTGGCTGTAGTAGATAATTAAATGAAATCCTAAGGCCTGTTGGATACAAATCTGACTACATGAACATAATGATCCTTTTGGGCCTCTGTGTCTGTGAAACTGCTGTTCAGAGGAATTCCTGAGTGCTCAAAAAATTAATTATTTTTTGAGACATTTTGCATGAGCAAGAGAAGATTTCTTTCAGAATAAATAACTATTTCAAATGGAACCAACTAGTGGCTATATAACTGCTTTCTAAATACAGATCTACAACTTTTATAAAAAAGGTCTCAGGATCAGATGAAAAAGAATGGAAAAGTATTTAGTAATGCATTGGATCAAGTTTGTGAAAACTCTGCTATTGTATAGGTGATTTAGAATGTGTATAAGTGATTTAGAATGTGTTTTCCTTTCAGACATCCTTCTTATATTTGTTAGAATGAATTCTTGAGTGCAAGAATACAAGCTGCTGTTTTTTTAAAGATGAGGACATATCCTTTTTTTTAAAGAGAAAGTATCATAATGTCTTTAGTATTAAAATAAGTTTACTGATTGAAGGGAAGTTAACTATGTTGTGAACCTTTTATTTACCAAGGCAAGAGGCGCTCTGATAATTTTGCGTACTTTTCTATATCATTTATATTTGGTATTCAATATAACAGAAGTAAATTTAAAAAAAAAATGTTCAAGTTGATTATGATTACATAATCATCATTACATTAGAGTAGGTATGCAGCATATGAAATGAATTTCTGGTCTCAGTCCGTTCTGCGGGAATTAGATTCTCACACTGCGTGGGAGATCATGATGAGCATCTTTATTGGTCATACCAGAAGGGAGGTTCAAGAATAACTGAATAGGAGAAAAGCTATCCATTTCATATCCATATAGGTAGTTAAAGTTGGAATTTAATTATATGCCTGAAAAATAGAAAATTTTTAGCTACATCAGCACTACCCGCACCGTGAAGTAACATAGATTAATATTGTCTATAATTACCAACAACTCAAAGAGCTTGCTGGGAACATGTGTATGCAGGGTTTCTTTAAACCTGCATCAAATTAGAAGGTGCTCAAACTTCAGCTTGGGTATGGGATGCTTTTAGTGCCTCTTCAAACTCAGCCTTTCTGAACATGCTTGAGAGGAATTTCTCTTTGGAATGTGTGGTAGCATGAGGGAAAGCAAAACTGAAAATTGATGCATCATTGGCCTCTCAGAGGTTGAAACTGCTTTGAGATGGGTGAGCATAAAAGTCCTATGATTATGAGAGGGAAAGAATCATGCAGCTCTGGACGTGGAGATGATGGCATACATGTGAGACTTTACACAACAAGGATGTGTTTCGAGTGACAGGATAGGGAAAGGATTGTTTTTGCATCAGAATTCTGGATGCATGTTACTGGGACAACACTGCAGTTGCCAAGGACCAAGAAAGAATGACCTAGCATTATAAGGTGAGATTAAATCTTTTCCTATCCATTCTCAGTGCTGAACCATACCATACCAGCCTTCATACCATTATGCTTTTGGAAAAATCTTGGATACTGTGTGGGTGTGAGGGAAGCCAAAAATCAAAGACTGTTCCCAGGTTATGAGCTTGAGTGTTGGACAGGACATTGTGGTTTTTGAAAATGGGATAATCCAGAGATAAGGAGTAATGGGAGGAATAGAAGGGGACTAGTGACAAATCTTGTGCGCACCTCTCCCTGCCACTCCCCAGAACTTTACTGGCAGTAAAGCAGAAGAGATGAGTAGAGAGCAATCTGGGATTGAAACAAAAATGAAGAATGGAAGGGCAAGTTCAAAAGTGGTGAAGGGTCCCACAGTTCAGGGAGTTTTTGCTTAAAGCAGTCCATTGGAGGCCTTCTTCTGTAGGGATGTATGCTGAGAAGAGTGTCCATTATTTTTTCAGAAATCTCTTCTGTCCGGTGCATAACGACATTTGGCTCAAAAAGAGGAAACCATTCTCCCATCCCCTTCTTGCAGTGATTCAGCAGCAGATGCAGACATACCCCTGAAGAAACATGAATTATCCACTCTCTACCATCTGGGAACAATCTTATTCATAAGACTAGAAACAGAGTTTTGAATATAATGACATTATTCTAATGATGATTTGTTGATATTGCAGCATATCATTAGTCATGCTAGAATCTTTATAAGCGTAAATGTTTTCTCAAAATAGTTTAAATGTTTAGAAAAATCTATTACAGCAGTCTGACATGAAACAGTAACTAGTTCTGCTGCAATCCGAACAGCCCGAAATTTTGAGTTAGTCTAGGAAAGAATTATTAGTGAAGGATTATACAAATAAACTAGAAAACTTATTTAAAACAAAACAAAAACAAAACTTGAGGAAATTATTTTTTTAAATGTTTTAATGTAGTATTCATATTTACCCAGGTCATTCTTAAAATTATTTTTTCTACTGTTTAGAAGAATAAGAGTATTAACAATACATGGAATAATCCATGGTGATATGCACACACAATTTCTCAACATCTTTACTTTTCTGATATTCTCTGTTATCTTTGGCTGTTCAAATTCCACTCAGATGCAGAGTTGCAAGGGTCAGAAATATTGTCTTAAAACTAAAACCTCAATATTTGTGTGTAGGCCTTTTTAAAGTTAATGCATGCTGAAGTTCTTTGTTCAAGTATTAATATGCACTGCTAGGCATCTAACAAACTGTTTAAAAAAAACAACAAAACCCCCAACCTGCATTAGTGAATGAGCTTTTCTTAAAAGGCTGTTCATCTCTTCCACGCATATGTATAGAAGAGGATAATTGGGATTACTGCATATATTGTTATATATTTGCTACAATTGCATTATTTTTTTTAAATTAAGTTGTCCCATTGGTCTCTCTGTCAATACATATTTGTTCTGTAATTTTTTCCTATATTTTTTCCTAATGTATTATCACACCATTTGCATTCTTGTTTTGTTTTTTTATGTTACTGTGGTAATAAAGGCTAAGAAATTATTTTACTGAAGTTGTATGAAATATTTAAGTATTTTAAGGATTTCTTTCTTTTGCTTTCCTATAGCTTTGTTCTACTGCAGTAATACCTTTGGAACAGACCATATATTAACTACAAATCTACTATCAAATATTCTGTTCCAAATTAAATACCTTTGTTCCTGTCTCTTAATTAAGCCTTTACTCATGGCTTGAGGATAAAGGAAATAAGAGAATGAAATTTGATTTACTCTCTAGGGCAGAAAAATAAAGCTCTTCAGAGTTATAAATTAAAAGACGCCCTGTCACCAATATTGCAGGAAACATTTGGGTCCTTTTAGCTGCAGCACTGTCTTCATTGGTGGCACAATGTATGTTTGTTGTTTAAAAAATATATAACGCATTTTGAATAAGCAGAGTTATCTATGCGATTTTTAAAATGCATTATGTAGGTTCATTTTTTACATATTTCATTCATTCTGGGTAAGAAGAGACTATCCAATGTTGCTTTCAAAAGCACATGTTTGCACAGAACTTTGTTATACAGCCAGTACTCTTCATTGAGTAATTTCGTCTGTTCTGTGTATCAAAGTTCATTACTTATAGATAAAGTTGTTGCTTTATTTAAAAATATTTTTTGTTGTTTTGGACTTTTCTGTGGTTTTGTTAGTTGTCTTTAATAAATTGCTGTATGTTCTTAAAAGATGAACAGAGGCTACAGAAATGGTGCTGCACATTCTTCAAGTATTGCACATGACTATACATCTGTCATGTATCAGAAGAGTGCAAACCATGTAATTTTGGTTGACTATTTTTCTGTGGACATACTACCTGTATAATTTCTCATGAAGTTCAGAATGCATCATTTGTTTAAATTAAAATAATAATTTTAATGAAAATTTATTTTAATTACATTTTTGAATAATTAAATATTTATATGATGGAGAGAAAATCCCCAGCATTTTCCATTATTATTTCTCTTGCTGATTTTCTTAAGGTAATTTTGAGGTTTATTGAAACCTCACTCTTAGAACTTAAAAAATAATCCTACTTTCAGAAAATCTTCTGAGAAACAAGGTATTCTATTTTAAAGTGAAAATGGAGTGTTGTTAAGGGGGAGAAAAAGCTTAGTATCTTTGTATTCTGATTTATTATACAGAAGGCTGTTTTTTAACAAAAAAGGGCTGCTTTTTCTTTTTTTCCTCCACTATTCTCAGTCTCTTTTGATCATTGATCTGGGTGACCCCATGCTCAGGGGTTTTTTCTTCATTTGACATGGACAGATTTTTGAAGTATAGCTCTCCTTTGGGAACCTCAGGCAGTTCCACTTGACTAACCTGTGATGATCTAATGAGCAGTAATGCAGGGTTACAGTGATCATTTTGTTTGCTTTGAGGGAGGATGGCTAGACAGAGAGTGGGAGAGAGGCAGTGTCTGTGGAGAAAAAAGATGCAGGGTGATCGAACAGTGTGAAAAAGACTTGTTAGCCCACATTAGTGTGCCTGATTTACTTCACAACAGGTCAGGAAAGGCCAAAGGCAAGGTTGTCATTAAATTGCAAAGTTGAAAATCCCGGTATTCAAAAGCATTCAGATTTCTGAAAGTTGTAAATTAGAAAGTTTGTGGTTCATGTTGAATTTGCCAGGAGTATATACAGAAGTACCAGCTTCTGTAAAACATGAAACGTACATTATAAAATCATGCTGTAAATATAAAAAGAAAACCAGCTTTTTAAAGTACTTTCATGATTGATTGACTGTTTTACAATGAGACTGGGTGCGAAAGAAAGGCCAAACACTAACAAGGTTGCTGCACTTTATAAGCCCTGGGGGTCCCTTGATTATGTGCCTGTGCTGCTTATTTTGAGATCTGTAGAGAGTATGTGTGTGCGTGTTTGTATAATACATAATTTTTATTTGTGTTTATTAAATATGCACACATATATATACGTATACATGCATATATATGTAAAAATAAAAATCTAGTGGCAGTTGCCCAGGAATGTTGATTTCTAGTCTTCTGCAGCATATTATGATTTTTTTTCCTCATATCCTTTATTGTTTCTCTTGGAGCAAGCGTTAAACACTAATCTTCATGCCATTGGTCATGAAATGAATACAGATTTATCTTAAATTTATACTTATAAATGCAGAGACCAAAAAAACCCATTGTCTTCATGTTCTGAAGAATAATTCTTCCTAATAGTAAATGTTGCTTCCTGACACTTGAATTGGACTTGACAGCCTGTCTTTAAGACAGACTAATATACTTCGTCATCTTTGGTTAATATTTGCAAATATTTTATGGCCACTTTGCAATTGCAAAAAGAAAAAGCTGGAGTTACCTATTTCTGAATTTGTATTTGCTCTTTTATTTCATTTGTTTACTTGGCAGTGGCCTGAATCTCCATGATTTGAAGAGTACAACTACCATGCAGAATATCCTTTTAAGCTGTTGCATTGATAGCCTTTAACTCATAGCAAACTCTTGTCATTGCTATTTCTGATCTGGCTGGCTTTAATAAAAATCAAAGTGCAGCCTTTTAGCTATATTATCATTGTGAATTGAAGCAGTAGGTAATAAAACAAATGGGTGGTCTTGGGGTAAGGTACTATTTTCTGTCTGCTACCAGAAGTTTTGCTAATTGATTCTTACTCCTGCTGCCTGTCAAAAATCAGTTTTCCACAACTGACATACAACTGTGTTAACTTTTAGATTGTGCTACAGGGACAGAGTTTGTTGTCTTGATCTTTCTGTGTCTCATTGCGACTAGTAAATATACAAACTTAAATGTTTAAGAACAGCTGACCATAATTAAGAAAATTTTTATTACCTGACTTCAGGAACTGTACTCCCCTTGATCATTCAAATGATTTCATTGACATTAAGGGACTGTCTTGGTTAAAAGGAACAGAGGACAATAGGATGTCAGGCTAATCGTTGAACATTAGCTTTTGGTTTTTACTTGCATTGGATTATGTATTAATATGTGGTGCCAGATTATTTCTGGTTTCTCTTGATCCTCTTTCGGTTGCAGTGTTGATCACACGTTGATCACGGGTCGGTTTACACGACACCAGGCCTGCTGGCGACATATGGGGTACACCTGTCGCAAAGGGGGAAAAGGATCCTAGCACAGGAGTTAGCAGGGCTCATTGAAAGAGCTTTAAACTAGATTGGAAGGGGGAAAGGGGTAAAACCAGGCTTGCTAGAGATAAGCCTGGGGGTGGCACACCAACATTTAAGGGATGGTGTGCTAGCAAGGTCCTTTGGTCTGCCATCTCAGTGGAGGTAGGGGATGGAGATCCATGCAGCAGCAAAGCCGCAAGGGCTATGCATGTGTTGGAAACCACGGAAGCCCCTGAGAATGGTCATGTAGGAACTAGGGCTTCTCCCCCCAAAAAGGTGGCAGGATCAATAGCCCAACTGAAGTGCGTCTACGCCAATGCACACAGCATGGGCAACAAACAGGAGGAGCTGGAAGCCATTGTGCAGCAGGAAAACTATGACATAGTTGCCATCACGGAAACATGGTGGGATGACTCGCACAACTGGAGTGCTGCAATGGGTGGCTACAAGCTCTTCAGAAGGGATAGGCAAGGAAGGAGAGGCGGTGGGGTAGCCCTGTATGTTAGGGAGTGTTTTGACTGTCTAGAGCTTGACGATGGTGATGAAAGGGTCAAGTGTTTCTGGGTAAGAACCAGGGGAAAGGCCAACAAGGCAGATAGCATGGTGGGAGTCTGTTATAGACCACCCAACCAGGATGAAGAGGCGGACAAAGTATTCTGTAAGCAGCTGGGAGAAGTCTCGCGATCGCTAGCCCTTGTTCTCGTGGGGGACTTCAACTTGCCAGATGCCTGCTGGAAATAGAATACAGCAGAGAGGAGAGAGTCTCAGAGGTTCCTGGAGTGTGTGGAAGATAAGTTCCTGACAGAGCTGGTGAGGGAGCCAACTAGGGAAGGCGCCCCGCTGGACCTCTTGTTTGTGAACAGAGAGGGCCTGGTGGGTGATGTGACAGTTGGAGGCCATCTTGGGCACAGTGATCATGAAATGACAGAGTTTTTGATCCTTGGAGAAGTAAGGAAGGGGGGTCAGCAGAACTGCTGCCTTGGACTTTTGGAGGGCAAACTTTGGCCTGTTCAGTAGCCTGGTTGAGAGAGTCCCTTGGGAGGCAGTCCTGAAGGGCAAAGGAGTCCAGGAAGGCTGGACAGTCTTCAAGAAGGAAATCTTAAAGGCGCAGGAGCAGGCCATCCCCATGTGCTAAAAGATGATCCGGCAGGGAAGACGACCGGCCTGGCTGAACTTGCTACACTACTTAGACACACACAAGTCTATGGGGCCAGATGGGAACCACCCAAGGGTACTGAGGGAGCTGGTGGAGGTGCTCACCAAGCCACTTCTCATCATCTATCAGCAGTCCTGGATAACCAGGGAGGTCCCAGTCGACTGGAAGTTAGCAAATGTGACACCCCTCTACAAGAAGGGCCATAAGGAGGATCCAGGGAACTACAGGCCTGTCAGCCTGACCTCGGTGCCGGGAAAGGTCATGGAGCAGATCATCTTGAGTGCCATCATACGGCACGTGCGGGACAACGGGGGGATCAGGCTCAGGCAGCATGGGTTTACGAAAGGGAGGTCCTGCTTCACTAACCTGGTCTCCTTCTATGACAAGGTGACCCGCTTGGTGGATGAGGGGAAGGCTGTGGATGTTGTCTACCTGGACTTTAGTAAAGCCTTTGACACTGTTTCCCAAAGCATTCTCCTGGAGAAACTGGCTGCTTATGGCTTGGACGGGCATACGCTTCACTGGTTAATAAACTGGCTGGCTGGCCGGGCCCAAGGAGTTGTAGTGAATGGAGTCAAATCCAGTTGGCAGCTGGTCACGAGTGGTGTTCCCCAGGGCTCAGTACTGGGGCCGGTCCTGTCTAATATCTTTATCAATGATCTGGATGAGGGGATCGAGGGCACCCTCAGCAAGTTTGCAGGTGACACCAAGTTGGGTGGAAGGGTCGATCTGCTGGAGGGTAGGAGGGCCCTACAGAGGGACCTGGCCAGGCTGGGTCGATGGGCCGGGGACAACTGCATGAGGTTCAACAAGGCTCAGTGCTGGGTCCTGCACTTGGGTCACAACAACCCCAGGCAACGCTACAGGCTGGGGGAGGAGTGGCTGGAGAACTGCCTGGCGGGAAAGGACCTGGGGGTGTTGGTCGACAGCTGCCTGAACATGAGCCAACAGTGTGCTCAGGTGGCCAAGAGGGCCAATGGCATCCTGGCTTGTATCAGGAATAGTGGGGCCAGCAGGAGCAGGGAGGTGATGGTGCCCCTGTACTCAGCACTGGTGAGGCCGCACCTCGAGTACTGTGTTCACTGTTGGGCCCCCCACTACAAGAAGGACATGGAGGTGCTGGAGCGTGTCCAGAGGAGGGCAATGAAGTTGGTGAAGGGTCTGGAGCACAAGTCTTATGAGGAGTGGCTGAGGGAACTGGGGTTGTTTAGCCTAGAGAAAAGGAGGCTGAGGGGAGACCTTATTGCCCTCTACAACTACCTGAAAGGAGGTTGTAGCAAGGTGGGGGGATTGGTCTCTTCTCCCTAGTAACAAGCGATAGGACGAGAGGAAATGGCCTCAAGTTGTGCCAGGGGAGGTTTAGGTTGGATATTAGGAAAAACTTCTTCACCGAAAGAGTTGTCAGGCACTGGAACAGGCTGCCCAGGGAAGTCCTTGAGTCCCCATCCCTGGAGATATTTAAAAGCCGTGTAGATGTGGTGCTTAGGGACATGGTTTAGTGGTGGGCTTGGCAGTGCTGGGTTAACGGTTGGACTCAATGATCTTAAGGGTCTTTTCCAACCTAAATTATTCTATGATTCTTTGTTGTAGTTTTACCTCCTGATAAATTAAAGTTTCCATGACAGTTTAATGTGGGAAACAAAGTACATTTTCAATATACAGTGCTGCATTTCTCAATGATTTTCTCAGTGTGTCAGTCCCGGTTTTACCACATTGTAAAATTAGCTTATGAGTATATTTTTTAATATGGAATTATTTTTTATAGAATTAATTTTTATATTTTTATATAGAATTAATTTATGTTGAAACAGTGTAGTATCCAAAGTAGCTTAGTGGTTACCACAAACTAGCCTCAAAGAATTTTGCCAGGGTGCATTTCCATTTTCTGGATTATTTTAACTGATGTTTAGTTGCAGCAACTTGGTGGAGATACAGTCTAGGAAACTGCACTTGACTAGCTTTCTTTGTAGCTTTCGGTCATGTTAGTCAATGGAAACTTATTAGGGCATAAAATGATGGGAAAATGTTTAACAAATCAGAATACTGAATCAAAACACACTTTACTACTACTCTTTCCATTTACTTTCTCCATTCCCTAAATAACATTGTCTGTGCAGTGTCTATGCACTCTTTATGAGCTCTTCTATTTGATTTAATTATTCAGTTACTCAGTGTGTCTGAATTAAGTCATCTCTGCTAATCTGCTTATTACAAAGCATTTGGTCAGTGAGAAGAGACTAATGTCATCTCACTGGACTATTTTTTCAGGGTGTTTGTTTAGGAATCAAAACACTGGAACAGTATTTCAAAATTGGCTTATAAACAAAAGTCAATCTAAGAGTAGATTAATGTACTGATACTGCCAATCACAAGCAGTGAAAGAGTACGTATTACTTACCCATCTGAAGAACATGATAAATTTTCGTATATTCTTGTTGGCTTTCCTAAAGACATGAATAGTTTTTGCAGCTTGATGTCTGGAAATTCTTTTAAAAAAACACAAAAAGTTTGCTGCCATGTAAATTGCTTTTACATAAACTTGCCAGGTATTATATGAAAAGAGTAAGATCTTTTTTGACAGTAATACTGTGGCTTAGTTCAGGAAGACTGATCACAAAAGAAGAGGGGATAGAGCCATATGCAGGCTTTTGGAAAATTTTTCTTACAATTCATAATTGCCTTTTAAGAAAGTATTTCTTGTAAGACAGAGATGTTAACTTTTGATATAGGTACTAAAATGCAACATAGAAATGTTTGCTGTTTATCTATATGTCGTGATATATAACCTGCAGCAAAACATTATACCTTCCTGCAAGTTAAGATACAGTTCCTGCAGGTTATTCATCATAAAAATCTTAATGGGGTGAAGTGGTTATGATTTAGTCCACATTATGAATGGGATGCAACCACTAAGGTTGCAAAACAGGAGAAACAAAATATAAAAGTAGTTGCAGGTGCTCTTTTACTAAAGAAAATGTGTGTGCCTTCTTACATTTCTCTTAAGTCATTATTTGTGTCTCCAGGCTATATTTGAGAAATATACCTCTAAAAATGTTCTAAACTGGGAATGCAGTAGCTAATATGTTGCATAAAAATGAAGTGTTATGCTATGCCTATGGACTCTGACAATTCAGTTTTTAGTAACTGTAAAATGGGCTTAAAGTGCTCCCCAGATGTATTTGGCTACCTCTCCTTTTGGAAGTCATTCCTTCTGTGCAATAGGAAAAAATCTTCCTTAACTAAGAAAATGAATTCAATAATGCCACCCTTCCCCTGCATAAATAAGAAGGTAGGGGTGGTAATACTATGTCTGGGAAAGGAAGCAAAAATGCATGCTTGGATATCCCATTGCTGGCTGTTGTAGGGAGTGTGCTTGCCAGCAGTTTCTGGCAAACTTATTCCTTCCAAACCCTCTCCAAACTCCCCAGGCATTTAAAAAGTCTTTTGCCTGTTAGTCACCTTTCACTTACTTGTAATGTAGAAGGAATGTTTATTGACTGTCTGTTTTGAAATCAGGGACATTCAATTATGTTTTTTGTTTGTTACATGTTAGTTTGTTGACATTTACTTCAGTTAGGAAGATGGCTGCTAGTGTCCAAACAGGGTAAAAGCTTAAAGGGTCTGCTCTTGCGGGTAATAAGGGGCAGGATTTGGCTGATGGTTTTTGTGCATGTAGAAGGGAGCGGATCATCAAGTCTCTGACCCCTATGCAGGGGGATGGACGCTCCAGAAGTGAGCTGTGTTCAAAGGGTAGGTCAGCAAAGCAGTATCTCCATTTTTGGTAGAACCTTGCTGTGAGATAATTTAAAAATCTAGTATGTCTGGCAGTGGGGCACACGGAGCCTCTTTGTGTTAGTTTGGTTCAGTCATGGCCTGGTATTTGAATCCTCTCCTGTGTACTATTGATCAGGATGTGCATGGGTCTGAATCTCCATAAGGCATTTGAAGATGAGATGAGTAGCGTATGTTAAGTATCACTTGATAAAAATGTTGTTTAGAGTCTGCAGCTGTAACCAACACTCTGCTGGGGAGGAGACCTAATAGCTAAGGACAGTGCCCTAAAACACTGTTGTAGAAGACAGTTCAGGCAGAGAGGGTTTCGAAGGAGAAAACAAAGATGTAATGAAAGAGGAGGAACTTGACTAATGTCCTAGGTAGAACCATGGCTGAGGGGGGACTAGAAATCTAGCTTTTTGGATGCAAAATATTTTGCAAAACTGTCCTTCTCAGGAAAGTTAGATTCATAATTATGTTTCTGTTCTTTCCACTCCGTTTTGTTCTGACACACAAAAACTGAATTAAAGAGATACTTCAGTTATAAATTGTTATGCAAAATCATTTAAGCAATAAACTAGTATGCCAGTTTTCTAGTCCTGGGGGCTTTACAGTTATTTCAACTTCTGTATTCTGAAAAGTACAATTTTAAGTATTCTGAGACCTGCAATGAATAACTGAAAATGCTTGAGAATATTATATATATTGTCTGGGTATTATGATCAAGCAACAAAGGAAGAGTTGACTTACCCTGCTCAGGATTATCAATCAAGGATTCACTATGTTAGAGTCAATTGACTAAAATACGTCGAATGCTGGAAAAATGTGCCAAAGTTGTCTGTGAAAATCATTAGGTTATTTTAGTATGACTGAAAATTAATTTTGATTTTTTAATTGATTGGATTTAAAATTTGAATTTATATTCAAAATACAATTTTTAGGGTACTTGCATAACCTGTCAGTTTGTAACCTGTTTGGCAGCAATAGCTGCAAATTCATTGAAAGAGATAGTGATGTTGCTTTGACACTTGAGCATTGTGTCATTCAAAACCTTTTCTGACCCTTTGAAAAAGATTTTGATATGTTTGATATCAGTCTGGATTCTCTTTTATTGTGATAACTGGAAATAAATGTAGCGCTGTCAAGTTCTGAAATGGCATTCCTGAGTTACCCAAGACATAGATGATATATAGTATGTCCTGATTAGTTATCTGTTATAAAGAAATTTTTCTGCATACTTCATTCATAGAATCATAGAATCATTAAGGTTGGAAAAGACCTCTGAGATCATCGAGTCCAACCGTTAACCTAACTGCCTGGTCCACCTCTAAACCATGTCCCTAAGCACCACATCCACATATTTTTTTAATGCTTCCAGGGACTGTGATTGCACCACTTCCCTGGGCAGTCTGTTCCAATGCCTGACCACTCTCTCCGTGAAGAAATTTTTCCTAATATCCAACCTAAACTTCCCCTGGCGCAGCTTGAGGCCATTTCCTCTCGTCCTATTGCTTGTTCCTTAGGAGAAGAGACCGACCCCCACCTCGCTACAACCTCCTTTCAGGCAGTTGTAGAGAGCAATAAGGTCTCCCCTCAGCCTCCTCTTCTCCAGACTAAACAACCCCAGCTCCCTCAGCCACTCCTCATAAGACTTGTGCTCTAGACCCTTCACCAGCTTCGTTGCCCTCCTCTGGACACGCTCCAGCCCCTCCATGGCCGCCTTGGGGTGAGGGGCCCAAAAGTGAACACAGGACTCGAGGTGCGGCCTCACCAGTGCTGAGTACAGGGGCACCATCACCTCCCTGCTCCTGCTGGCCCCACTATTCCTGATACAAGCCAGGATGCCATTGGCCCTCTTGGCCACCTGAGCACACTGTTGGCTCATGTTCAGCTGGCTGTCAACCAACACCCCCAGGTGCTTTCCCGCCAGGCAGCTCTCCAGCCACTCCTCCCCCAGCCTGTAGCATTGCATGGGGTTGTTGTGACCCAAGTACAGGACCCGGCACTGAGCCTTGTTGAACCTCATACAGTTGGCCTCGGCCCAATGATCCAGCCTGGCCAGGTCCCTCTGTAGGGCCCTCCTACCCTCCAGCAGATCGACCCTTCCACCCAACTTGGTGTCATCTGCAAACTTACTGAGGGTGCCCTCGATCCCCTCATCCAGATCATCAGTGAAGATATTGAACAGGACCGGCCCCAGTACTGAGCCCTGGGGAACACCACTGGTGACCGGCTGCCAACTGGATTTGACTCCATTCACCACCCCTCTCTGGGCTCGGCCGTCCAGCCAGTTTTTAACCCAGCGCAGAGTGCACTTATCCAAGCCGTGAGCAGCCAGCTTCTCCAGGAGAATGCTGTGGGAGACAGTGTCAAAGGCCTTACTAAAGTCCAGGTAGACAACATCCACAGCCTTCCCCTCATCCACCAAGCGGGTCACCTTGTCACAGAAGGAGACCAGGTTAGTGAAGCAGGACCTCCCTTTCATAAACCCATGCTGGCTGAGCCTGATCCCCCCCATTGTCCTGCACGTGCCATGTAATGGCACTCAAGATGATCTGTTCCATGACTTTTCCCGGCACCGAGGTCAGGCTGACAGGCCTGTAGTTCCCCGGATCCTCTTTCCAACCCTTCCTGTAGATGGGTGTCACATTAGCTAACTTCCAGTCATCTGGGACCTCCCCGGTTGACCAGGACTGCTGATAAATGATGGAGAGTGGCTTGGCCAGCTCCTCCGCCAGCTCCCTCAGTATCCTCGGGTGGATCCCGTCTGGCCCCATGGACTTGTGAGCATCCAGGTGGAGGAGCAGGTCGGTGACTGTTACCTCTTCGATTACTGGGGCTTCATTCTGCTTCCTATCTCCATCTCCCGGCTCAGGGGCCTGAAAACCCCGAGGATGGCCAGTCTGACTATTAAAGACTGAGGCAAAGAAGGCATTAAGTACCTCAGCCTTCTCCTCATCCTTCGTGGCAACGTTACCTTCTGCATCCAACAAAGGAGGGAGATTCTCCCTGGCCCTCCTTTTGTTGCTGATATATTTGTAAAAACATTTTTTGTTATCCTTAAGTGCAGTGGCCAGTTTAAGTTCTAGCTGGGCCTTTGCCCTTCTTATTTTCTCCCTGCGTAACCTCACAACATCCTTGTAGTCTTCCTGAGTTGCCTGCCCCTTCTTCCAAAGATGGTAAACTCTCCTTTTTTCCCCTGAGTCCCAGCAAAAGCTCCCTGTTCAGCCAGACCCGTCTTCTTCCCTGCCTGCTCGTCTTTCAGCACATGGGGACGGCCTGCTCCTGTGCCTTTGAGATTTCCTTCTTTTTCCTTCTTCATCCAGCCTTCCTGGACTCCTTTGTCTCCCAAGGGACTCTCTCAACCAGGCTCCTGAACAGGCCAAAGTCTGCCCTCCTAAAGTTCAGGGTAGTGGTTTTGCTGACCCCCTTCCTTACTTCTCCAAGAATCGAAAACTCTGTCATGTCATGGTCACTGAGCCCAAGACAGCCTCCGACCACCACATCGCCCACCAGGCCCTCTCTGTTCGTAAACAGCAGGTCCAGCGGGGCACCTCCCCTGGTTGGCTCCCTTACCAGCTGCATCAGGAAGTTATCTCCCACACACTCCAGGAACCTCTGAGACTGTTAAATATGTATGGTCAGTTTCACCATCTTCTTATTAAGGGTGTCTGATCCAGAAACAGTCAAATCTTTCTCAGAGTTGAATGTTTTTTGAGATCTATGGTGACTTAATATTCTCTATTTGTGTGATCATTTTCCCCCTATAAATCAGTGAGGAGATATAAACATTCTTTAAAAAAAAATTTAAGCCCACAAAAAGCTTGCAGTGGGATGTCAAGGTAATATACTACTATGATTATTTTAAATTCATCACATTTTAGGTTGAGATCTTACTTGTTCAGTCAGGTTTGGTGTTAAATAATGCAGAAATAGTATTTTATAAAATATTTTTTAGATATGTGAAATGTCCTTACTGAAGTGGTCATTTTGCTAGTATACCCATTGAAGACCATAATTTTCTCTTTCCTGCAGAACTAAAATTCTCTGTTACTGTTTAGATTGTTTCAGTTGTTTCCATTTCTTTTGCTTGATTGTATGTTCTTAATGGAGTTTTAATTCATCTTTTGTATGCAAAAAAAAAAAAATTGTTCCTATTTAGAAGTATTTCAGAATTAATAAGTTAGGATGTAGGTGCTAATATTCAGAATATAAGTGTTAATATATAGAGTGTAAGTGCTAGTAGATAACGATTCTTTAATTTTGTATTAATAGGCAAAAAGTAGTCTCAGCTAGTTTGTGTTGTGGAGTTGTTTGCAAGCTTTGATAAAATTCTGCATTTTTCCAGAGATGAAAAGGAAAAAGCTTTAAATCTGATTCCCAGTTCTCTTTTTTTTGGACCGTAATTGTTGCTTCATCAGTTACTTTGTTCTCAATTTAGACTGATGAGGCTCTTCAAGAGTCAAGTTTATGGGAGTTTTGTGAAGATTGGTATAAAGTATTACTGCTTGAAAAGTGTGGCAATTGTGTACCTATTAAAGGAATTTGCAGCTTGAGCTCCACAAAAGACTCAGCAAGAAACGAATGTAGTTCTATAGAAGTGCAGGAAAACTCTACCAGAAATCCTGCAAAGCACCACAGGATTCCACAAATTTAGTATTTTTCAGCTGACTGCACTCTGGACAACTGCCCTCCCTGTACAACAGCAATAGATCTGAGTGGGGCCAACAGTCTCAGCCTCTATCAAATTTGTCTCTATTGCATCTTCATACTTTGCTTAGATGACTGCTTTGTGCAGTGCTCAGAAATAGAAAAATGTTTTCTTATCTGCAGCTTTTGTTGCTGGGACAGATGTGAACAGTTATTCATCACCATGTTTTAATTGTCTTGAAAGCACTCTGAAAGTCTTAATTTCTGGTGATAAGAGGAGAATTGAAGTCTATTCTTATTGAGCAAATTTCTACTTCATGGCTATTGAAAATAGTTGTCTTTCAAAAAGAGTTTGGGTTTGTCACCTTCTTATTAAAAACCTCTCTGATTTTGAGTTGGGTTTCTATATATCTACCCTTTTAGTAGAATGCTTGCTGTTCCTACAGAGGAAGAGTTATAGATACCACCATCATAGTCTTCCTGTTCATGAGCTTTGAGGTGCTGAGGGTACTTTCCAAAATAAAACTTTGTTTATCGTCATAATTTTCTATGCCAGACATGTATCAATACCAGAAACCTTCCAACAACCCCATGCTACTTCTCCTTTAAATTGTGTGCTGCAAGCAGGTACTGGATCCTGCAAGGTTTTACTGTGCTATGGTACTAGATTTTAGGGCCATATCAGCTTTTTTTGTATTTCATACCACTAGGGAAATGTTATTTATTTACACATAGTATGTAAAGTTTTGTCTTGGAAGGGGCAAGCCACATGTCTCTTGTAGTCTGTCTCTGAGCCTGGCAGGCTATTGTTAGAAAAGACAGGGTTTGTTTTTTGTCATGCAGTAATAATCTCCTGCTTGTCTTTGCAGACCCGAGTATTTAAACTTAAATTTAACAGGCAAACAAGGGAGGAGAGATGAAGAGGAGAAAAGCAAACTAGAGTCCTAGAAAATTCCTTTTCTTTTTTTTCTCCATGAAACTAGTTCTGCAGTGAAAGAATATTTACAGACAGGGTGTGCCAGCTAATGTCACCAAGCATTGAATGAGAAGAAGAATGCTAAAAAGCAGAAAATGAGAGCTATGCTTGCCTGTTTGCCTTCCAAAAAGAATTGAAATTGTCAATGTTTGAGACTTCTTGTCAGAGGCTCAGAGCCTCACCTGTTTGTGGTGCTCTGCAAATCTGCTCCAGTGACCATCGCCCCTCACAAATTTGTGTCTGAGAGCAATTAAAATTTTACCAAAGAATACTGAAAAAAATTAGGTATGTGTGTGTCATGTAGTTACTTAATTTTTTAAAGATAAAAACAAAGGCCACCATAGAAGCAAATTAAAGCTCCTGGGAGCTGATATGGCTTTAACAGAGCTGCCCTGCCATAGAAATCTGCTTTCCTATTGTCATTCATTTTGGTGTCTGAAAAGGAATTTATGATCAAAGTTTTCTTTGAGCACAATGTAATGGCACAGTTAAGCACTCAGATTAGATTTTGGCAAAGTTAGCCAGGGATTTGGGTCGTCTTTTTTTTTTTTATGTGGCACTCATCCTGCAGTGAGAAAAGCATTTTACCCCTTAAAATGTTTACCTCTTAAAACAGAACTTTACCTGGGATGGATTTTTAAGGCTACTTTTAATCTTAGCTCCTTTTTTTAAAAAAAAAAAAAAAGTGGAAGAACCTGTCCAAGGCCTTTTTCCTGAATTATATTAGATCTGTGTTTCTTGTTTTATATCTGCTCCTACTATTTCATGATAAACACCAATTTAGAGCATCTTTTATGGGTAACATCTCACAAAGTAAATAAAAGAAAACTGTATATTTAAAATATTTTAGCTCTAAGATGCTTCTATGCATAAAGTGTCCAACTTGATGACTCCAGCAAAATTATTGAATGTCTACTGTCCAATTTTTTAAGTATCATCAGAAAGAAGTTATATTTTTGACAATTAATATACCATAATATAATTCTTTTTCGTTATGCAAGCTAATTACCAGTTGCTTCATTTGACAACACATACAGTTTGCTTTAATCCAAGGGGGGCTTTTGGAGGAGAGAAATTAAGATTAGAAATAACTGTTACTTACAGTGGAAGAAGTCATAACAATTATTGAGATGTTAGGAAATACAGCTTCATTTCCTCTCTTTGCTGTGGACTTGCTGCACAAGTCTACAGTTGACTTTGTGAAAGTAGATTATTTCTACACTCCACCTTATGTCCATATAGAAAAGTCTTATAAATGCTCTAGGATTATAATGACAATGTGTAGCTTTGAATAACTTGGAGACCCAAGTACAGGTGAAAGAAACATGTTGATTTCTGTGATAGAAAAACAAAGCTCCAAAGACTGTGATTGTGAAATGAATTATGTAAACTGATAAGAAGTCATTTAAAACAAGGGTCAAGAAAAATCTCTGTGTATACAATTCCCTTAACATACAGTCATGCTGGTATTTTAGAAGTAGCTTTAGAAATGCTGTCTCATGGTGTGATCAAAGCAACATGAGCAATCGGCATATTTAAGTTTTCTGTCTTGAATGCCCATGGGAAATAGGAGTATTAGCCTAGTCCTATATATGAGATTTGTAAGAAGAATGCATTAGAAGCTAAACAATGGATTTATAAGACTGCCTTTGGAGTGTGTTGAAAGAAAGAAATCATAATAGAGGTCCCCCTCTGCTGGTAGAGAATTTAATGTTCAAGACATTGCAACATATCTAGACACTGATGTAAAGCCGATTGAGTCTGAACATGTTTATGCAATAAAAAAGCCACTGTTAGAGTATAAACTATTGCAAATCTACTGAAAGCATTTTAAAGTGAAATACAGTACAACTGAAGTTATCAAGTTCCCTGTCTGTTCATTTTAGCTGGCACATAAGTAATTCATGTCAAGTGCCCAATTAGAGAATGTACACCATATTGTCAATTTGTATTATACCTAACCTGTGTCACTGTGCAGCTTGTTGTTTACCCATTTCAATGCTGTTTAAGAATTTTGTCCTGGTAAGCAACCCTTTGCACTTATCCTTAAGAGATTTTTTTCAATTCACTTTAATTAATAATCTTAAAATGTTAATTGCATTAATATGCATGCCTGTCAGGAGAATTTCTCAAGTCCTTTTTTTGGTGGGAAACGCTTGTACCAAATTTTGCGTGTTTACTTTGAGTACTCATGAAGAGTGAAAATTATAGGGGTATTGGAGACAAGTAGATTATTCAAGGTGAGAAACAGATACAGTGATCCACTAAGTGAACCAGCAGGAAAATACAAACAAACAAGCAAACAAAAAGGTATGTTAAGTGAATCTCTCGAGGACATGTGTGAATTCCTGCTGCCTAGTGCGTTTGTCCTGAGACTGTTATGAAATCTGTTGTCCCAATAGCCCCAGCAGTGCGATACTTTTTCCTCTACCAGAGAAGAGATTGCCCATCAGGAAGAGAAATAATTCTACTGCCTCTTTGCTGGCTCCTTCCAGCTTTTCTTTTTCATGTTTAGCTAGGTTAAAACTCACTCTTAGCTGTGGATTTAGTGTTCAGTAATATGGTGAATCAATTCCTTACTTTAAAATGTAACGCGTGTTGTGGACGGTTATTTACCTCTGTGTGTTTGTGAAATAAAATGTGTGACATAGCAGTGACTACTTTTATAGAAGGCATGCCAAGGTTTTAGGTTCTGAAATGTATTCCAAAATTGTTTAATTTTGGTATGGCAAATATTAAAGTAACTTCAATCAAGTACTTGGAATAAATACTATTATTCTATCTCAAGTAATTTGCATTTCTTTTGAATATAATTAGTGATCTATTACAACTATAAATCAAAACCTTTCTATAGTTCATGTATTCATACTCTAATAAGAGTATGAAAACAAGTTACTCTGTTGCATACAAAACACACAAATTAACTTTTTAAAATTAAGTCAAGCATTTGAATGTGAAATTTACTTATGCAGGCTTAATGTTGTCTCTCTGTACATCTAGCTAGTGTAAATGAGACAGAATGAGGTTTTGTTCTCTTCAGAAATATAAATCATAAGAGGAGTGTGGATGAGTCTAATATGATCGTTCAGCTAAAGCTGAATGGATTTTTATATAGCAAAGAAACAGCACCATCAGCCAAAGGGGTTTTCACCTTCTCTTAGGCAATGGGCAGTCTTGGAATTCTTACAAAATGTTTTTGTAGCTTTTTTTAGATGAGAAATGATAGGCAATGTTAATACTGCCCCCCTTCTTTCCTTTCCCTCCTGTGTTTAGTATGAGTTGAATGATTTTAATGCCTAAGAAGGCAAGTAGGCTTTTTTTGACAAAATCTGATTTTGATTTTTATATTTTCTAATACTTCTAGATTTATAAAGGCCTTGTTGGTCATACTCACTGTTGTTTTGCTAAAAATAGCTCTGGCTTTTTAATCACCTAATTTGTTTTTATATAGCTGTTGGTGTCCATGGCAAATATTAATCCATATCTATTGGAGTTTTTCTGTTTTGTTTGCTTGCATTAGATTTAAATTAACAATAAGCATGACTTCTCAACCTTCAGTTTTCTGCTTGCCTTTCAAGATGGTGTAAGCTCTATCTACCACTAATCTGTTATTTTGTTTTGGCCAAGAAAGTTAGATATAGGGTAGCATATTTTCTCATTAAACTATCACTAAAAATAAACAATTACTGTTACAAATTATTTTGTAATTGCAACTTTTCTGATAATTTAATCTTGTTTAATTTTCTTTGAATTTACCAAATTGTTTTAACCATTTTCAGCTAAGTTTTGAGGCTGGCTATTCAGAACTTGATTATATGCCTTGTCTGTGTACTTATATTTTTAGTATAAACTAATGAAGAATAGAGTTGACTTGAAAATTTGGCTACTCCTATATGTATGGCGAGTTCAAAATTATCCCTGTTTATACAGCCTTTGGCAATTTAAGCAATGATGTGTTTTGTCACCTGCTTTGCAGTCTCATGAAGCACTGGAACGTTTATGAAGAAATAGAAAATATGACTTTGAATTCTTGACATCTTTTAAATAAATGCACATATTGATAGTGACAGATTGCTTAACTTGGCTTTAGACACTTAGCTGTGTTTCTTGCCAAAAGTAATCCAGATGTGCATAATTTATCTGCCTGCCATACATGCACCAACATGTCTTTCTATAATCAACAGTCTGTTGAGTATTGTTAAACAGTTAAATGTTCTTTATCATCAACTATCTTTTTGAATAATGCTAATAAATCCTTTAAGGAGTTAAGGAGCAGCAAGACCATAAAAACAGCTTTCTTAAGCTGAAGAAAGCATCTTCAGACTTTTGATTGTTCAAAAGGCATACACATTCAGAAAAAAAATCATTGGTAAAAGAAGCTTATGTAAAGACCATTTTAGATGGTGTTATGCAACAAAGGAGGGTTCGTATTTTACATAATTTTGTTATGATGGGACAGATTTTTTTTGTGACAGTGTAAAGGAAGTTGCTATGGAATAATAACACTAATTAATAAGGATTTTTTTTTTGTAAGAGTTACTTGTTGAAAGGAGAAAATTATCGTAATTTGACAAGCAGTAACCAAACATGTCCTGGCATTATGTTCAGAAACAGTTGTAGGAGGACACTTGTATCATTTGGAATATTTCATCATATCATCAGAAGAAACAACTCCCATTTTATGGCATGTTTTGCGATGGGTGTTTGTTCTTCAA
The DNA here is from genome assembly GCF_965183815.1 of Platalea leucorodia. NCBI lineage: Eukaryota > Metazoa > Chordata > Aves > Pelecaniformes > Threskiornithidae > Platalea > Platalea leucorodia. The sequence continues at coordinate 43,301,856 of NC_138859.1, forward strand.
CTGTCCTCAGAAAGTTATTTATTTTTGTTAGTATTACATGACCTGAATGGAAAAATTCCTATGCAAAAAAGTTTTCTGTCCAAGGAGTTTGCTATCCCAAAATTTTGTTTGCAAAGGAAGCACTGATCCATAGAAATATTCCCCCTTTGTTTCCTATATGCTTGTCCTTTCACCCCATTGGCATAATGTCATCAGAATATTAACATGGATAATCTGACTTTCATCAATCTCTGAGCCAGATCCCAGGGTTCACCTTGGAGGTATGTGTGGTGGTCATGTAGAGAAAAATGTCTCATGGTTCTGAGTTTCCCCTGAAGAGAAAGGTGTCTGGCTCTATCTGATGTTCCTGTGCATACAGGTAAGTATTTACCCCTACAGTTATATAGATATCTATCTGTTGTACATAGGCCTGTCTTTGTAGCAATCTGCTTTGGTTTTTGAACGTTCCCCCCCCCAGTAGTTGCATAACTTGTGGCATGATTAGCAGCTGCTCTTCATCATCCTGGGAGGTCTCAGTCATGATCTTTCCAACTGCTGATCTTCATCATTAAGATGAGAATAGGTGTACATAAGCTGTTGAGAGCAACAACTGTATGATGCTTATTTCCATAAGGTCATGCAGATTTGAGCAACTCATCTTGGTTTGTACAAAGGAAGTAGAAGAATGCCTACATAATGTGCTGAAATTAGGTTACCATGCTAGACACAGTAATGCAGCAAACAGTTCTTGCTACCATCCTGTTAGAATCCATCATTGCTGAAATGATAGAAAGATGCTGCATGCTCCTAGTTTGTAGACTTTGTTGTTTAAAACAACTTCAGAAGATTTTGAACTGTTCACCAACATTCAACCCACTTTCCTGAAGAAACATCTCAACTTTCGTGCTTACTGCCAGCGTTTGCATGAGGGTACTCTGCCATACCATATCCACACAGCCTGTAACTTTGGTAACTACAGCAATATAACATCTCAAAATACTGAATTAGTATTTCCAAACCATTTAGATCACATGTTGGTCAGGGAGATAAGTTGAAATCTTAAATTTTAAACAACATACATGGCTTTTATGAAAAAAACTTTTTTGCTCTGATTACTTATATCCTGAATTTGCTAGAGCTGACATTGTTTGCTGAAGAATTATGCTCTAGAATCTTCGTTTTTAATTTTTTTTCTTAAACTGTTTCTGTCTCAATTTTGGGAGCCAGAAACTCTTAAAAAAAAACCCAAAACAACAACAAAAAAACCCCAGCAAAACATACAGACTTTAATAAATGTTACTATGTTATTACATTACATGACCATCTGAAAATAAAGGATTGTAGCATTTTGAAACTCTATTGCTGATCATTTAATCAGTATCAGTGACATCTTGGCCACTTCTAACATGATAGTTTTGTCATTCCAGATGTTTTCTGGTAGATAGATGAAAATGGGGAGTGGGGAGGAGAGGAAAGATCATTCAAAATTAACCTGGTTGTGTGCATGTATGTTTACATACATCCTCCAGACAGTGCTGCAGTGAACATCAACTAAAATATTGTATATCTGTGCACTGTACTTTTACTGCCCAGCAGCATTTAGTTATTTTAGTTTGTCTTCAGTTACATTTACCAAAAGGGTAATTAATGTAATAGAAAAGTGGTTTTGGCCAAAGAGCAGCTAGTATGACAACTGAGTTCTCTCATTACATTTCTGTATATCTGTCTCGCTAAAGTAGAAAAGACCCTGAACTGACTATAAATTGAAAGGTTAGTTGAAAAGATTAAAGGTGACTTGTAAATGGAAATAGGCAACTTTTTGCTCTTTTAGATTCTAAACACATCTGGTCTAGTGTTCCTCTTGTTGAGTGGCAGGTTTGCCAAGACTTGTTGCAGACTTTGTAGAGCAGTAATAATAAACCTGTTCAGAGTGTTTAAAAGAACTTGGCATGCCATATGACAGGTTCTCGAGTAGTTCTGTCAGGAGCCAAGTGTACTGTAATAGACCCCTTTTAAACTGTTGGCTTACACGAAAACTGGAGATGTCTGCATTTTTTCCTTCTCTTCTCCCCCTCCCCTGAAGTACAAAAGGCAGATGAATTTATTAAAATGCTTCTTTAGTGTATGTTATTGAGCTGTGAAAGGGACCAATAGATAAACATTACTATAAGTTTGCAGATGCACTCTCATTTATGCCTGTAGGCAAGATACATTTATCTACTTATGTTAGAGGAGCCTTTAATCAGATAATCTGTTGTTGCAAGTAGTTTAGATCATGAGGTGAGTAGTTTTTAAAATGGCCTTTACAATGTGTGTAGATTTGCTGGTCCTTTTCTTCCTTGTGAGAAACAAAACACAATCAGGTATAAAGAATATAAGCAGTATCTTTTTCTCTCTTACCTTCAATACAATGTATGTAACTGCAGACATATACAATATTTCTAGATTAATATACAGCCCATAAAATATTGCTCATTAGATTATAGAGAAAAGAACAGATCCAGATGTTTGGATAATAACATCCTTCTAGAGAAGTATAAAAGTGGCAGAAGGATTGAAATATATACAAATAATATTGCATGAAAAATCTGGCCTCATATACCTAGAGGTAAAGGAGACAGAGATGATAACAGAGGCCTAAGCTTGTTAGGTCAAGCATGAATTTTTATGCCCTGAAAAGATCTGTGCTTTCATAAAGAATGAGTTGTCTCACTGCAATGTACATGTTCGTGCTGGTCTTCAGGTCTGGTCTTTATACTGGTCTTATGGAATTCTCACTTTACACAAGGAAACCTGTGATTTAAGATATGGAGACCTTGATCACCTTTGACATTGACATCCTCTACTGCTATACTGGAAAGAGTACGCTTTTCTGAAAGCATCTTCGTCTTCAAGATGTGGCAGGAAGTGAATGACACACAGAGATACTATAAGTGGTTGGGCACAAATTAACTCTGAGAAGAAATCCTGTGTTCATGTTCTCTCTCAGAGATTTCTAATGATTTGGTAATCTATAGTGATTTTTATTTTTAAATACAGTAAAATAAAATTTAAAAAAATCCACTATCTATTTCCATTTGATCACCTAGAAGAACTTAATGTTATCAAAATATCCAGGAAAAGAAAGACCAGTTTACAGGCCTCCTATTCTTCCATCTCTCTAACCCCAAAACCTCGGAGTCCTCTTACCCTCAGTAAAATGTGAAGTACTGCAGACTTCATTTGGGCAAATTGAGCAAGATTTTGCACTAAGGCAGAAATGACAGACATGAATGGTGGAAGCTGAATCATGAGTTCTAGAGTTGTGAATGTAAACCAGTCCATTCAAGAATTTTTTAGAGTAAGATTAAATATATCTTTCAGTATACATTTCTCCTGAATTTCAATAGTATTAGCTTCTCTTAACATTACTCATAATGGAAATCTGTTCTTCTAAGAAAGGTTCTCAGAACCATTTTTAAGGATTCTGAAAGTGAAGTGAAATACACAAGTCTTTGCCTCAGGGTTTAGAATATGATGGGGAGGAAAGTTGCAGTTTTCTGAAGGGGTCAGTCAATCATCACATTTGTTGCAGTTGTGCAGCTGTTTGGATCTTCTGCTCTGCCTAGCTCTGATGAGGAGAAGAGAAGCAGCACCTGACTGGGTGTGAGAAGGTAACTCTGCTTAGGCTCCTTTGCAAGAATGAGCATGGGATACAAAGCTGGACTTGAGGGATTTGGGTTCAATGATCAAAGCCCAGAGTAAATGTTTCAAGAAACTATAGTTAGCTTAATTGCTGTATTATCTTGGACTTCTTTCACAGTGCAGCTGAATTGAGGAAAAAACAAACAAACAAAAAAACCATTTTAAAATAGTTTGTCTTTGTTCTTCTGACTTTCATTTAGTTTTATGTATGTGAGGCAGGATTTTTTGGTGTTGTTTCTGACCCTGTGGTTCTTTCTCCAGTTCCTATGTCCTTTCTTCTCTCCCTCATCTTTTTTATCATACCCTCATCTCATTTTTTTTTACTGAATATTATTTGTTTGCAGAAGGAGTGCTCTGTGCTCAGTGAAGGTCAATATCAACATCAAGGTAGTACCACTTTTCCAAGGAGAAGTTTCACTTAGTTGCTTGGCTATTTTCTTCTAGCTGTCTCCTTGCATGAGAGCCTGTTACAACGCTGCTGATTTTGTGGAGATGCAGTGTGTCAAGGCGGGGAGTGGGCAGATGTTTCTGAGGTACAGAGAGCAGGCTTGTCGGGCTCTAAATACAAAATCTTTTAGAGAATGTTTTACAAATTCTTCAGATTTCTAAAGAACTTTGCAAACCTAATGCTTTATCTTCAGTATTGTAAAAAGCATTTTTACAATGCATTGGCATTTTCTTGCTTCAGCTGTATCACTGAAAAGTAAGGTGTAAAAGTGGTCTGTGAAGAAAACGCTACTGAAAGCTACTAAGCTTTACTTAAGAGTATTAAGAAGTAGTCTAGTTTTATAACTAATACCTGGCATCACAGTTACTTCCATTAAATAGGATAAAATATACTTAAACACCCTCACATTTAGATTTATTAAAACAGAAAGTACAAGACAAAGCAGTGCAGCTGTTTGCTATCCAGGAGAGTTGCAAAATCTTGGAAACAGAAGTATTTTGGATGTCTGCTCTGCTACATGATGGTGGTCTTCACACGGCCTGGGCTTGTTTTGGGAGTGATTTCTTGGGTTCTTGGCTCTTATGTAGACATAAAAAGGGAGACAGTGCTCAAGTGCACGCGTGACTAAGCCAATCAGCTAACCCAAATACAAATGTTTAAGAAATAGCCCCTAGCCCAGAATCTTCTGTGCAAGGGTGGACTTTGAGATTTCATTTTTCTGAAGAAAAGGACTTGACCAGGTTTAAAGGCAATTAATAAGATATGTTAAGTTTTTGAAATCCTTAATAAGCTGAGGGGTGAAAAAGCTTTATTTTTATGGATTTAGACTTTTTTCAAAAATAAAATGTTCCCTCTTTTTAAGATGCTTGTATTGGGTTTGTGTGGCAAGGTTTTGGTGGGGGGGCTGCAGGGGTGGCTTCTGTGAGAAGCTGCTAGAAGCTTCCCCTGTGTCCAATAGAGCCAATGCCAGCCGCCTCCAAGACAGACCTGCCGCTGGCCAAGGCTGAGCCCATCAGCGATGGTGGTAGCGCCTCTGGGATAACAGATTTAAGAAGGGGAAAAAGTTGCTGTGCAACAGCAAAAGCAGCCGGAGCGAGGAGTGAGAATATGTGAGAGGAACAACCCTGCAGACACCAAGGTCAGTGAAGAAGGAGGGGGAGGAGGTGCTCCAGGCACCGGAGCAGAGATTCCCCTGCAGCCCGTGGGGAAGCCCATGGTGAGGCAGGCTGTGCCCTGCAGACCATGGAGGTCCACGGTGGAGCAGATATCCACCTGCAGCCCGTGGAGGACCCCACGCCGGAGCAGGTGGATGCGTCCGAGGAGGCTGTGACCCTGTGGGAAGCCCGCGCTGGAGCAGGCTCCTGGCAGGGCCTGTGGGCCCATGGAGAGAGAAGCCCAGGCTGGAGCAGGTTTGCTGGCAGGACTGTGACCCCGCGGGGGACCCACGCTGGAGCAGTTTGTGAAGAACTGCAGCCCGGGGGAAGGACTCACGCTGGAGAAGTTCGTTCCCACTGGCTGCCGTGGGAGGGAGCCCACGCTGGAGCAGGGGCAGAGTGTGAGGAGTCCTCCCCCTGAGGAGGAAGGAGCGGCAGAGACACCATGTCATGAACTGACCCCAACCCCCATTCCCCGTCCCCCTGCGCCGCTCAGGGGAGGAGGTAGAGAACTCGGGAGTGAAGTTGAGCCCGGGAAGAAGGGAGGGGTGGGGGGAAGGTGTTTTAAGATTTGGTTTTATTTCTCGTTACCCTACTCTGATTTGATTGGTAATAAATGAAATTAATTTCCCCGAGTTGAGTCTGTTTTGCCCATGACGGTAACTGGTGAGTGATCTCTCCCTGCCCTTATCTCGACCCACGAGCCTTTCGTTATATTTTCTCTCCCCTGTTCAGCTGAGGAGGGGGAGTGATAGAGCGACTTGGTGGGCACAACACTCTTTATCCTCTCAGCCTCAATCTTTTTACTTTTGAACAAATCAGAGCTAAAATTTTTATTTCTCTCAATTAGGATATCTTTAATCTTGCTTCCTAGGACAGAAATATTTGCGCTGTCTTCTTCTTTTGAGTTTAATTCTAAGATATGGAGAGACAGAGATGTAGGCATGGTCTGCATTACTGTCAGTTCTGGATTAGTGAGAAAAAAATGCCTGATCCAGCCTTGGAACAAGAATTGGTCAGTAAGGCAAAAATGGAAATGTTTGTATATGAATGCAATGTTTCCCAAGTGTCTTGGACTAATAAACCTACAAGCATAATCAGGTCAAGAGAGCAAACTGCTTTTAAAGAGGTAATTTCATCAGTTGTCCGAGCTGGGACAGAGATTGCCATTGCCTGCAGGAGAGGATGAATGCACTTGATCAGCCTTGCAGGCTCCACATAGTCATCCACCCCTGTCGTAGTTGTGAAGCTGGTGGGCAGTTTAGAGCTTGGTAAGGTATATGTGTAATTCATCTTACTCCTTTCAGAAGCCATTCATGTGCAGTTATTGTGACTGGAGGCATCTCACCTCATGTAGCCCTTCACTTGCTTTGGCTAGATCCCTCTGATCCCTTACTCAATCTGCATCATGATCAATATTGCTTCATTTATTTTTTTTATATATAAGTGTATATATGCTAATGCAATATTCATATTTAACATAATTATTCAGATACGCATGTACTTTAATATCAGATAGCAGAAAAATCATTTTAAGTTTGCTTTAATCTATTGGTTAAAACAACATACAAGTGATTTTCACATCCATGGCATGTTGAGTAATAGTTCTGTAAATGCCATCTCATTGATTAAAGGAGTGGTTTTGTGACATCTCAAAGTTTTTCTGGTGTTACAAAATTGCAGCGTCCCCCACTTATAAAGAGAACTTGAGATTGTGTTTAAAATGCAGAATGTGAGTTAGCTTCATTTCAATATGATGTAAAACTAAAAAAATAAAAAGCACTCAGAATTCCCATGCAGTAAACAGTTTTCAGTCTTCCACCAAAGAAAAGTTAAAATATCGATAGCTCAATATGTCAAATAAGAAATACATATTTGCTCTGAAGAGATGCATAAAATCAGCCAAAGATTAAAAAGTATCTCTACGCAGTATTTTCCAGGCAGCTGCAGGCAGACTCTGACTGTACTCTGAGCAGACTAGAAGTCACACAGTCATGTTAGTGTGGCACTGAGCTTGGGATGTCCTGGTGTCGTGGTTTAACTCCAGCCAGCAACTAAGCACCACGCAGCCGCTCGCTCACTCCCCACCAGTGGGATGGGGGAGAGAATTGGAAGGGTAAAAGGGAGAAAACTCGTGGGTTGAGATAAGAACAGTTTAATAATTGAAGTAAAATAAAATAGAACAGTTAAATAGGTAAAGCAAAAGCCGCATGCGCAAGCAAAGCAAAGCAAGGAATTCATTCACTCCTTCCCATCGGCAGGCAGGTGTTCAGCCATCCCCAGGAAAGCAGGGCTCCATCACGCGTAACAGTTACTTGGGAAGACAAACGCCATCACACCAAATATCCCCCCTCTTCCTTCTTCTTCCCCCAGCTTATATACTGAGCATGATGTCATATGGTATGGAATAGCCCTTGGGCCAGTCTGGGTCAGCCGTCCTGGCTGTGCCCCCTCCCAGCCCCCCGTGCACCCAGCAGAGCATGGGAAGCTGAGAAGTCCTTGACCAGTGTAAACACTACTCAGCAACTATTTAGCAACAGCTTAATACTACTTAGCAAGAACCAAAACATCAGTGTGTTATCAACATTATTCTCATCCTAAACCCAAAACACAGCACTATAGCAGCTACTAGGAAGAAAATTAACTCTATCCCAGCTGAAACCAGGACACCTGGCACTCGGCACACCACTGCAGGTACTCTCCTCTTGGTCTGAAGTCTTGACTCAGCTCTATATCAAAGGAAGCTCAGGTCTGCCTTCAAGACAGATTTGGAGATACCTATATAATGGTCATTGTGACGTACTAGCACAAAATACGTATTAATAACAAATAGTTTGGGATTATACTTCAGTGCATATTCTCATAGAGCAGAATTAAGATCACATTAATTTAGGCATGTCCTGGCTCAACTGAAAGATGGAGCCACTGTATTCATTAACGTCTTTAGTTTCATACTGTCGTGGTTTAACCCCAGCCAGCAACTAAGCACCACGCAGCCGCTCGCTCACTCACTCCCCACCAGTGGGATGGGGGAGAGAATCAGAAGGGTAAAAGGGAGAAAACTCGTGGGTTGAGATAAGAACAGTTTAATAACTAAAGTAAAATAAAAATAGAACAGTAGTAATAATAATAATAATAACAATAATAATAATAACAAGTAATAATAGTACAATAGTAATACAAAGCAAACGATACACTCTACAATTGCTCACCACCCTCCGACCGATGCCCAGCCCGTCCCCCAAGCAGCGATCGTTGCCCCCCCGGCTAGCTCCCCCAGTTTATATATACTGAGCATGACACCATATGGTATGGAATAGCCCTTGGGCCAGTCTGGGTCAGCTGTCCTGGCTGTGCCCCCTCCCAGCTTCTTGTGCACCCGGCAGAGCCTGGGAAGCTGAAAAGTCCTTGACCACTGTGAGCGCCACTTAGCAACTACTTAGCAAGAACAAAACGTCAGTGTATCCTCGACATTGTTCTCATCCTAAACCCAAAACACAGCCCCATACCAGCTACCAAGAAGAAAATTAACTCTATCCCAGCTGAAACCAGGACACATACATACTATATAGATACTTTCTACTACTGGTCGCTGAGCCTGTAATTAATAGAGAACAGAAGATTACTCTGTATTCAAAGAAACAAATGTTATGCAAAGTACAGAACTGGCAGATGAATGGCAATGCTGCTTCAGCACTCAGTGCAGTCACTCGTTAAGTGAAACTCTTCCGTGGTCTGAATGCAAGGCTTGATACTGTGCCTGCTATTGCAGTCTAGCCTAGCTTCAAGATGAAGATGCATTTTACAGAGAGACTGTGGGGTAATTGCAGTGTGAAAACATTAATTATGTTATTATTTACTTCTCCTAAATGCCTTCTGGAGGTAAAAAAGTAGTTGTGCAGGAAGCTTGATCCTTCGTTTTGGAATGTTAAAATAACACAGCTAAGTCTGGGGTTTTTTCTTATTACTATTTTTCTTGGTGCTTTTTGGAAGTTGTCGTTACAGTTAGAAAAAAACAGTAATTCTTATTTGTAAAGAGTTTTAAAGTTACTTGGCTTGTGCTGGGTTTAGCAGCCTTGACAATATTTGCACATAGGTGACCAAAATCTGGAGATGCACATTTAGGGAAGAAAATGAGTGTTGTGTTATATTGATCTAGTTTGCTGTCATGCAGCATCACTGCAAACATAGGTGCCTTGTGATGTGATGGGCAGCCTGCAAATAACTAATTGGCTCTGATCTCTGTTAATTAGTGCGAGTAAATCTTATAATGAAGCTTTGAAGAGATCATCTGAAGTAGATGAAAGCTGAGGCTTTACTCAGTGTCAGGGCCTTGATGCTAATTATTGAGTCCTGTGACCCAGCAATAGGAAGACTCACTGATAAAGCGGTCTTAATACAGGAACTTCTATTTTGCAATTTGCATGAATTGTATCATCACCTCTGTTTCACTATTGCTGTATTTTAGCAAGCAAACTTAAAATAACTAAACCAAAACCTGAGGAATAGCACCCCTGTTTTATGCTTAAGACAGTTTAAATACAGAAATTAGCTTTTGTAATATAAAGAAAAAATAAAATCTTAGAATAGCATATTTATATTAAAATAGAATTTTTTTGAACACAGAAATTAATCTTCTTTTACTGAAAAAGCCCTTGACTCCCCCCCCCCCCCGAAATTTTAGATGAATCTCTAACAATGTCAGATAGTAGATTGATCATATTTACATTTTATCAGCCTAACCTTCTAGGTGTAGGGAGTAATACTTTGTAAGCTAAGGTCTCAGTTAATTGTTATGGTTTTATACTGTATAATTTGCTTATTCTATAAAATTATACAATCCAAGTTTTATAGATGAGTAACAATGTTAAAAAAATTGCTATAAACTGTTCAGGTGTCACATTTCAATGATCAGAAAGACTAAAATGAAAACTGGAACACTCTCAATCCCAAACAGACATTGTGATGGAAAACATTTATAGGCTTTTAATTTCAAGGGTTTAGATATTTCCGAGATATATAAACTAATGAGGATGTGAAAGACTGAGTGTTATAATATGAACGGGAAAGATCGTAGGTCATCTTTACTGGAAGCTCCTGACAATACGTGGTGTTTGCTCTCTGTGACCTGGTAATTTGAAACTGAAATTTTTTGTGAATCTAGCTGTGTCTTCTTTATAGGGGTTTAATTGGTGCATGCTAGACAGCAAAAGATTAGGCTTGCAGCTCTGAAGTTAAACACTTTTTGATAGTGACTGCCTGATCAGGCTTTTTGCATTCTTTCACTAAAATAGACTGACTTTGCTAAATTAGAGATGGCCACATGAGATACTTTTGGAGTTTAATTTTTTTTCAGGATTTTTATATTCACTGCAGATGTCAAAGGAGAAAGTTGTTCCAGAAGAGTTAGAGTAAGAACAATTATAATGGACTCCGATTTTCATTTTTTTTTAAAGCATTTATTTTTAAATCTATTTAGAGTAATGTCATGATGTAATTTATGAAGGCACATTACTGTGTAGAAAAGACCTCTGAACCTAAGTTCTCAATGCTCATTGATAGAAGTTGAATGCTAAGGGACCCAATTGCTAGCTATGGAATTGGTCCTAATTTTCAGGTATAATAAAAGATGAATTATGTATTTTGTTAGTCTGGGAATTGGAAATATGCCATAAAATCAGTGCTAGCTTCAAGATAACTTCAATATACAGAAGTTGTTTATTAATCTTACACCTACAGAAGATGAGGGCTTTATTTTCAAAATAACTACATAAAAATAATCTTTACTGTAATATGTAAAAAAATTATATTTTTATGTTCATTACTTCAGTACTAGGAGGCAGTGCTTATTAAGGTGGCTAGCAATAGCAAAACACTTGGATAGAATAATTGTAAATAAGCATTGGTAATTTGAATGATTTTTTTTTTTGCACGCTACTTATAATTTCTATCAATTATTACAGATAAAGGGTGTCACTGTAGGAGATTATTGTTAAAAAATGCTAGAGAAATTTGCCTTACAAGCATTCAAAATATGCTAAAGAAAACTGAGTTTATATAAGTTAATTAAGCTAGTTTGTGTAAGATAGATTATAACCAATGACAAAACAGGAATCTGCCAAAATATGGCAGTGGAATTTCCTAGTATAGTGGACAATCTTGTACAGCGCAGAGATGAGAAAATTCCTGCTTTATTCTGCTTTGTCATAAACTGGATTATATATGAAAATAGTGCAGCCTTAAGGAATATCATGGAATATGGCCCAAGTTACATTCTTTAACTGTATACAGAAGAACAGGGAAATGCGCCCAGCAAAAATGCAGTTTTATGAAATGCATGCTTTGTGTAGCTCAGCCATGGTTGTGAGTGTTTCCTTTTGTTCCATGTACAAGAAGCCGAGATGTGAGATGCACCCTTTGCTGAGGCTGTGGCTTCATTGGATCTAGGAGCTCGCGGTGTGAAGGTCGTGATTATTTCCTAATTGTTCCTGGCTGGTGACTCGAGCATTGTTTGTCCCCAACTTGTTCCTGAGACCTCTTTGCCAGGCTGAGGAAACGGGGGAGGATGGGACAACTTCCCTGAAGTAGGATAACTGTGTCATCTGATGTGGGAGAGTAGAGTAACCATGTTAAGTACAATAACCATGTAGGTTATGAACACAGGGATAGGGTCGTTTCTCTGCCCCTCTGCATTGCGTGGATGGAAAACTAAGTTTTCAACCAGACCCTCTCCTTGGAGATATGAACAGTTTTTAATATGTTGTCCCTCACCTGCCTTCTCACTGCAGTAACAAAGTAGTATCTGTTTCCTCAGCTTTGGGCTCCGATTTTTTCCTGGTTTTAATTAACATGATGTTGAACTGTTTCCCCTGTACCAGCTGAAGATGGTTTGATGGGTTGCAGTTTCTCTCTGTGTGGATGCAGACTGGACGTGGGAACATTTTGCATTTCCTTACCTATGTCCAAACTAAAAGTTTTACGGAAAAATGTCCTGATTAACTTGATGCCAAAACCAGTGAGCTAATTCCTGGACACTGTTTGTTAGTCAGTGTTCCAGGGATCATTCCCAAAAGGCAGTGTCTGTGAGGCCACTCTGTTTTGCAGATTAGGGGAGTTTACTACCCTAGACGCATGTCATTTTGTACTAGTTGGCCTCAGTTCCCTGGAATACCCATGGACATGTTTAATTTGCTATTACAGACATATCTGAAAAGTTTGTTGTAAAGGAACCATTTTGGCTAAAGAATTATGATGTGAAACACTTCCATGCTTGGTGACAGTCACTAGTGACTTCATCTGGTTATGCGACAGACAGCTTCGTGGGCATGGGTGAAACTGCTCATGTATGCTGAATTATATAGGCAGCAGTGCATATAGAGTGCTGCTCTTCTAACCTACATGACTCTTGCATTAATGCTGTTGTCCTCTCAGCTCTCTGATTCTCTCTGCTAATACCTTGTGATTCTGCAAATTCTCATAAAATATATGCAGCTAATCATTTTATTTTCTTCCTCTTTTGGAAGTCACAATATCTATTGTTGCATTTTCATTTGCCCATTTTAGTTCAATTTTTTTCCCCCTTGGTTCTCATATGGTTATCAGAATTCATGCATCCCAATTCAGATGAGCATAGAAGTACTGATTTCTGAGACCCCTTCATACAATTGTTTACCTTTTAATTAACCTATGAAAGATCTTTTTCAGATACATTTGACTTTAGGTATAAAAACTATTTTAAAAACTCTTTAAGATGATTTATTTTAAAATATTAAACTTGTGATCATTCTAAACAGCTTCTAAAGTAAAAAGAATGAATGTGCATAGACGTTTGCTTTCTTATTTATAGGAATACAAGTAGCACTAGGGCTCAAGCTCCTCTGTACTTTTGCATGAGAACTAGGGTTCTGTCCAACTACTGTCACTGGCTTGGCTGTAAAAGGAACTGCTGGCTTGGACTCTCAACTCTAAATAGGACCATTGTGAGTAAAATGGTCTTTGTGCAAGTTTTATATAAGCAAGAGTTAAGTCTTTGGTGTAATATAGCACCAGTTAGAAGTAAACAGGCTATGATTTCAGTGCTAGACACTGCCTTAAGGCAGAAGAAATTACACTGTCATGCAGAGGATATGGAGCTGCTGCTATTTTGGTGTTTGATTTCTTCATTGTCACATAGTTGAAAGCTATCCAGGAGAGGAAGAAGTATAAACTGGCAAGGGAAGAAAATGACCAGTTTATGAAGGATATAGGAGTGAGGAATAGCATATATACTTAAGAGTCATTTGTACTACTTGCAGCTTGCTTCTATGTATCTGTTCATTCTTAGTGAAAGTATTGACTCCCAAGAATAAAATGCTTCTAACATCTGCAGTTATCAAAGACTTAAAGGGTTAAATGCTGATGAAATGTTTTAATAATCAATCATGGAGCTGGTTATCATCTGACTGATGGAAGTGCACTTCACCCTGTTAAAAATGCATATTTTAATAATAGGTATGGCTTTTAATGTACAACGATAGTTGTCTCAAGTTTTGAAGAAAATTCCTGGAAGTAGCAAAGTTGAAAAAGGCTTGTTTATAGTAGCATATGAAAATATGTAAACATCACCTGTCATTGTGTGTTTCTCCAAAAGAGTCAGGGTTTTTTAGTCCTAAATTTGTAAGTTGGAGATATGTGATTTATTAACAGGCTCTTTTAAATATAGTGCTACTAATGCTAATGAATGAGTGAACGGCTAATGAACTTCTGGGAACATATCCATAACAAGTTCTAAAAAACCTGGGAGGTATTAGCACAAGACATGTGTAATTGAAGCCTTCAGAAAGTATTAAAAAATCCTAGTAATAGCTGCCAATAAATCTCACTCAGGAAGTGAAACATCTCTGACCTACTCAAGAATGAAGCATAATTGTATGCAACAGTATTCAAGATCCCCTTGTATATCTTGCCCAGATACTTTCAAACATCTTAGTGCCAGGATGATAACTGCCTGCATTCTTGCATACAAATTGACCCCACTTTAGAGAGGATACTGGGACCAATTTGTGAGGAGTGAGTAGCAGGGCTTAACATATACAGCTTAGGTACATGTAGACTGAGAAGGAAACAGCAGTCTACACATTACTGAAGAATATTAAGGAAGGGAAGGGATTGTTCTGATATATATAGTGATTGAAATTAGTATTGATGATGGTAAACAGTCGAAAGAAACTTGTGTATGTAATACTGTCATTATTTTGATGGATTCTTCTCTCAAATAATACTGAAGGAAGAGAAACGGTATAAAGCCCAAGAAAAACAACCTTTAAAATTAGAGCAGGAAAAGTACTAGAATTTCACTGTAAGTAGTTGTCTTTCATTGGGAAGGTGACACAAAAAAATGTGTTCTTTAAGATACTTTGCTATAGCTGTTTGGACTTTTTATTGCCTTTTCTTCAATGTTTCTGAAATACAGATAGAAATGAATCCCAGTAGTTCTGCGAGGGAACTGAAAACTCTTCCCTTCAAACTGGGGTGGAAAGCCAAGAAGCTGGCTGGGGTAAGGAGAAGAAGAGGTATAATGACAAACTTCTGAAATTTCATTTCAACATGGAAACATGGGCTTTCTTAAAAAAAACAAGTTGTTCAGGATCTGTGGTAACCGCTGCCTGAAGCTGGCATTCTTCTCAGTGCCACAGCTCCCCAGTCCCAGGTAGTTGTGGTAAAACCACACTGGAAAAACCTCTGCTCCTTTCATTAAGAGCAATATAAGGAGGTAAATATGTAGACTACCATAGTTCATTCCATCACCCTAAAGTGCTTGCTTTTTGTTTTACCAGAAAACCTCCTTATTATCACCAATGAGAATATTTTCCTAAAAAGTAGATTTTTGTCTCTGAATTCTTCAAGGCAGATAGATCGATAGATTTTTATTTTTTTAACAGAATATTTTGTTGAATTTAAGGGAACTGGACTGACCAAATTCATTCTATTTGGGGAACTGTTGTTAAAACCAGAGCAAAAGAAAAATCTGCAGAAAATCTTGCTTGAACAAAAATAGCTAAATAGATAAATATGCCTATCAGCATCCTCGCCAAACATTTTTCAGTTGTAATTGTACCATCATATAAAACTACATCTTTTATAATGAGGGAAATCATAGGGTGTGCATTTTGAAGTCTTTCAAAATTAGAACAGGAAGAACGTTACTTTATGACAAGGGATGTGCTGAGTACCGTAGAATATATGTCTAAATGTTTTTTTTTTTCTCTGAATTAACAAGTTAATCCCTGTACTTTAGTTTTGAAATATATTTGGTGGTCATCTTAGCATATACTCAGTTTTCCATCAATCAAAATGGTTAGAAAAAAAAGGCAGTTGGAACTATCTTTTGTGTATTTTTCTCCTTAGTTGCATGGAATATTAAGAGATATCCCAGTTCTCCAATTCTCCCTCATCAATTTTTACCAGTAATTACCATTTAATGATATAACTTGGTCATAACCTTTTTGTCATAATTTCTGTCTTAAGTATGATAGGCTGTGGATGTTGTCTGCTTGGACTTTAGTAAGGCCTTTGACGCTGTCTCCCACAGCATTCTCCTGGAGAAGCTGGCTGCTTATGGCTTGGATAAGTGCACTCTGCGCTGGGTTAAAAACTGGCTGGATGGCGGGGCCCAGAGAGGGGTGGTGAATGGAGTCAAATCCAGTTGGCGGCCGGTCACGAGTGGTGTTCCCCAGGGCTCAGTGTTGGGGCCGGTCCTGTTCAATATCTTCACTGATGATCTGGATGAGGGGATCGAGGGCACCCTCAGTCAGTTTGCAGATGACACCAAGTTGGGCGGAAGGGTCGATCTGCTGGAGGGCAGGAAGGCCCTACAGAGGGACCTGGCCAGGCTGGATCATTGGGCCGGGGCCAACTGTATGAGATGCACCTGGGTCACAACAACCCCAGGCAACGCTACAGGCTGGGGGAGGAGTGGCTGGAGAGCTGCCTGGCAGAAAAGGACCTGGGGGTGTTGGTTGACAGCCAGCTGAACATGTGCCAGCAGCGTGCTCAGGTGGCCAAGAAGGCCAACGGCATCCTGGCTTGTATCAGGAATAGTGTGGCCAGCAGGACCAGGGAGGTGATGGTGCCCCTGTGCTGGGCACTGGTGAGGCCGCCCCTCGAATGCTGTGCTCAGCGCTGGGCCCCTCACTCCAAGAAGGCCATGGAGGGGCTGGAGCGTGTCCAGAGGAGGGCAATGAAGCTGGTGAAGGGTCTGGAGCACAAGTCTTATGAGGAGCGGCTGAGGGAACTGGGGTTGTTTAGTCTGGAGAAGAGGAGGCTGAGGGGAGATCTCATTGCTCTCTACAACGGCCTGAAAGGAGGCTGTAGCGAGGTGGGGGTCGGTCTCTTCTCCCAAGGAACAAGCAATAGGACGAGAGGAAACGGCCTCAAGTTGAGCCAGGGGAGGTTTAGGTTGGATATTAGGAAAAACTTCTTCACCAAAAGGGCAGTCGGGCACTGGCACAGGCTGCCCAGGGAAGGGGTTGAGTCCCCATCCCTGGAGGTATTTAAAAGAAGGGTAGACGCAGTGCTCGAGGACATGATATAGTGGTGGACTTGGCAATGCTGGGTTAACGGTTGGACTCGATGATCTTAAAGGTCTTTTCCAACCTTGACGATTCTATGATTCTATGATTCTATAGCCAGATATCCCATATAATCCAAAAAGTTTAGTCAATGTGAATGAATCCCATTCTGATTTTTTTTTTCCCAGGGATTATGCTTTTTAAATATATCCAAATCAGAGTTCCATATTTTTCCTTTAAATCTCATACTAATTTTAAATGAGGTAAAGATTTAACTGCCTGCTAGTCTCTGTTTTGTTAATGACAGGCACATGCTGTATCATTCTGATAATTTTACAAAGGTTGCTAAATTCTTTCACTGTGGCTCAAGATATTTTGCAGCAAACTGATACGACTCTGATCTATCATATAATTATTGTTTTGAAGCCATAAAAGGAATGGGTTCTATCTTCCAGTCATGCTAGTGTTTTCTCTGACACCTCAGCTCTCTGGGAAGAGTAAAAACAGAGGATGGCTTCCTTATCCTGTCAGATTTGGACCATCTTTTTTTTTTTGTTGTTTCACTTTTGCATCTCATGCTGTCTGATGAACTGGGAGAATATTTTTATCTGCAGTTTGACCACAACTTAGTAAAGAACTAAACATTGTACTGGATAACAGTTTCTTCCCCAGTGTCTGAGAAAGAGATTAGGAAACTAGCAATTTAGAAATGACTCATTTCTATGTAGTTATTATTTCTGTTTAACCAAAATTTCTAATGAGGCTGTATATTTCTGTCATAGAAAATGAACTCTCAATTGACTCAGCTGGAAAAAATGTGTTTATATACACATATTATTATATGTATATATAATATTTAAATGATTTTTTAAAAATCATAGTTCTAAGGCCATCAGCATGGACTTGCAATGAAATTAATTACATCAGTCTATTAGCCTTGTCAAGTACTGTCCTTCATAATCATTTAACATATAATTTTCAAGATGCTGGTGATGTATTTAGGCTAATGCTTTTTCTCTACTTTCCATCATTATTCTGTCATTTTAATGAAGTCAATGTTTTGTATGTAACTTTGTGATAAAAACCCAGACTTCAAGCTTTAGCTTGAAGCAAAGATTAATAAATACTTCTGTATCAAATTATGTGTTTCTTACTAAAGATTGTAAGTGTGTCATTGAACTGCATTCAGTTGTCCTTAAAAAAGGAAAGCAAGGAGATGATGGTAGACAGGTTTCATAACAGCTAAATAAATAGGCGCATAGTGTGATGGGTATATTTAGGTTACGCCAAGCTTTATGAAGTAGGTTGGATAGTTCAGCGTCTTTCCAAACAAGAAAAGTACATCTAAAAGTTGTATGGATACCTGTTTTAATACCCTTGTTTCCTCACAAATGCTGATACTCTCTTTTAGATGTATATTAGCTTGTTCCAGTAGCTGTCCTGTTTTTAGGCTGTTGAGAAATCATGCTAGGGCATCAACAGGGTTGCTAAGATAACATTTCAATTGCTGACCTTTTTTCCAACATATTTACTGTTTCAGGCTACCATTTAAATAAGAAAAGCAGTTCTAGTGTTATTACAAAAAATAAATTCATACTATATAATAGTATGAAATAATGTTTGGAAAATTCCTCAGTTTATACAGGATCTGCTACACAAATTCTCAAGCCTCCCCCCCTCCCTATTTTACAGGCAACTTGAAAGTATTTTACACTTGGCATAATTATTAGGGTGGAGTCCTTTTAAAATCATGATGAATGCATTCAGCTGTTGTTTTGGGAATTTAGCGATCAGTATGTTTCAGCATCCAGAAACAGAACCAACTATATAATGACTGAAACTTTTTTTTTTTTTTGCAGCATTGAGGTGAGGTCTCAGTTCTCAGTTTCAGTTATTAAGATGTATTTGTATACATCATAAAAACTGTAAAGTGCTTTTTAAAAGTAAGTTGTAAAGTGCATTTTAAAAATGCTTGGTGTAAAATGTAAAGTCCTGCACACTTCAGCAAAATTGTCAGTGGGGGAAAAAAAAAGCTTTGAATAAGAACATGATGATTTAAATAAATTACAGGACAAATTGAACTAGAACAGTCCATGTTCAGGACTGAATCCTTCAGAGAATGAAACATTTCAGTTTAAAAATCCATAAAGCTATTCTCCCAGAGTAAAACAGCTCTTATTGAAACTTGGTGGAGTTTATAGATTTCAAGGTCCCAAGTCGGGGAGTATATTTGCTCCTGTATCTGTGTTCTACAGCGATCATACTTGAGAATAATTGATCATATGACACATTCCACAGTATCTTGAGAAACTCTATAAGGTGGCTGCAAAATACAGTCAAATAACAATATTTCTGGCCTGTACTGGTTGGCGAGAGAACTTTCAGTGTGTCTAAAGATGTGTCTTCACAGCACATGTGTTGTTTTCGAGTGCTGTTAAAATACAAGTTCCTGAATAGTACTGAAAGATCTGTCACGGTTGATTATTTCACTATTTTTCATTACTAATTTAGAGGATTTCAAGTTTTTCTATTGCATTGTAATTTGTTTCTTTTTATGTATGCAGAACCAAATGTGTGACAGCCTGGCTGGGCACTACACTGTTACAGCTTTGCCCAGCCCCACACATTGCACAATGGGAGCAAAGCCTTTCTGAATATGCTGATAAACAGTAGCTTTTAAAGAAGTATAACCATGATGACTTTTAGGTTTTTAGCTCTTCCACAGAAATATCCAGCAGTGGTATTCTGGGATCGTGTTTGGAGTTTGCAGAGGAAGCTACCATTCTTCTCCATGTTCAGTCATCCTTCCAGGAAAATCTACTTGGAAGAACATGCAGACCCCCTCCCCGCTTCTTTTTTTCCTTCTCTTTTTGTGAAAGGTATGCAAGATGACAGCTAGCATCTTTACTGCCAAAGTAGTGTCTATTGTAAGATAAATACAAATTGATAAGAAGAGGCAAAGTTGAGGAAAACTGGAGATAACAGATCTTTCTTAGATTTTTATGCCTTTGGTCTGGGAGTAGTATTTTGGCTGCGGGATGTTTGCATGAGAAGACTGTGTAGTGTCAGGATGGGCAGATAAAGATAGTACAATTCTGTAGTTATCCAGGTAAGAGAAAATGGATTGACAAGAGGTTTGTGCAGTCTGTGCACAGGCTACTGTTGCCATGGGGCATAATCACTTGTGAATATACATCCCTCTTACCTCAGGTTAGTTTAGCTTTTATTTGAACCTGGACTTTTAAAACTGTCTGGCTGGTTTATGCTGAAGATCCTGATGGCAATATCTCAGAGACAATTAAGCTCCTGCACATGTTGTAGAAATAGGCAGCTGGGTGGAGAAGAGTCAATCCCACAGACGCCCTTGACAAGGAGAGGGCTGCAGCACGTGATGCCAGTGGTCAGAGTTGTACGGAAAGCCTTGCTCTGTGCATGTGGGAGATGCTGCAGGAAACTCGCCTTGTAAGTGTTACTAGAACAGTTTGGGTTGGATTTTTTTCTTAAATACCATGCACACAAATACCCTATTGACATATTTGTTTAAGAATGAAACTTTTCTTCCCCCCCCATCATCCCCTAAAAAGTAGCTTGTTCCAGCTTGTTTTCTTGTGTTTATTCTCCCATCAAGCATATTTGGCCTGTGCTTTTAGTTAAAAATGTAAAAAACAAAGTAGTCTCTCTAAAAGCCTGGAATGTTGCTCTGACCTTGGCAAAAAGAAGATGCTTTGAAACTTAGTAAGAGGAGGATTTTTTTCATTAACTTTCTTAAATGTGTTTCCAGACGCAGCCTGTGACATACCAGGTACTAGGGAGCTAGGAAAGAAGAAAAGGTGACAATCTGCATAACAGGAGGAGGACACTATGTTCTCAGATGCCCCATTTGGGCAAGGGGAGGGCAGGGCAGGTCAGCTGCCTGACTTCCTCGCTCCCTCTCATTTTCGGGCTTGCCTGCCTTTTTCAAATGTCTCTTGCTCTGTTGATTTCTTCGCAGTTTTAATAAACCATAGCATGCTACACAAATTAATCCCAAATACTCCTCGTTTATTGCAGTACAAGCCTGGATCAAAAACACCTTGTGAAAATCCAAGCTTAATCCTGGCAAATGTGGGGAGGTTTCTTCAGAAAAACAAAACAACCAAAAATGAAAACTTATGTATTGTAATTAAAATGAACTGGAAAAGGGTGCAAAGAGTCTATAAAAACTTCCCAGTCTTTCAGTGTAAATAGTAATGATGTAAGTACATTACTTCTTTAAATAAATAAGGAGTAATAATAGTAAAGGAGTAATGTATTTACTCTTTTACTCTTTGTATAAGACTGTGTACAATCTTTCTTCCTTTTACTGGCTGTACTGCTTGGACTGGGTTGGTTAGTTGGTCTCTGTTACTTCCAGTTTGGAAATACCTCTATCCCTTTTTGCTACAATCATAGAATCATAGAATGCTTTGGGATGGAAGGGACCTTTAAAGCCCATCTGGTCCAACTCCCCTGCAATTGGCAGGGACATCTTCAACCAGATCAGGTTGCTCAGAGCCCCATCCAGCCTGGCCTTCAATGTTTCCAAGGATGGGGCATCTATCACCTCTCTGGGCAGCCTGTGCCAGTGTTTCGCCACCCTCATCGTGAAAAATTTCTTCCTTATATCTAGTCTGAATCTCCCCTCTTTCAGTTTAAAGCCATTACCCCTCGTCCTATCACTACACTCCCTGATAAAGAGCCCCTCCCCATCTTTCCTGTAGGCCCCCTTGAAGTATTGAAAGGCCGCAATAAGGTCTCCCCGCAGCCTTCTCTTCTCCAGGCTGAACAACCTCAGCTCTTTCAGCCTGTCCTCATAGCAGAGGTGTTCCATCCCTCTGATCATTTTTGTGGCCCTCCTCTGGCCCCGCTCCAACAGGTCCATGTCCTTCTTGTACTGAGGACCTCAAAGCTGAATGCAGTACTCCAGGTGGGGTCTCACCAGATCAGAGGGGCAGAATCACCTCCCTCGCCCTGCTGGCCACGCTTCTTTCGATGCAGCCCAGGATACGGCTGGCTTTCTGGGCTGCGAGAGCACATTGCTGGCTCATGGCCAGCTGTCGTGGTTTAACCCCAGCCAGCAACTATGCACCACACAGCCGCTCGCTCACCCCCCGCCCCCCGTGGGGTAGGGGAGAAAATTGGTAGGGTGAAAGTCAGAAAAACTCGTGGGTTGAGATAATAACAGTTTAATAATTGAAGTAAAATGAAATAGAATGGTAGTAATAATAATAATATAATACAATAATAATAATGTAAAGCAAGTGATATACGACACAATTTCTCACCACCCACCGACGATGTCCAGCCCGTTCCTGAACAGCAATCGCCCCTTTCTCTCCGGCCAGCTCTCCTCAGTTTATATACTGAGCATGATGTCATATGGTATGGAATAGCCCTTTGGCCAGTCTGGGTCAGCTGTCCTAGCTATGCTCCCTCCCAGCTTCTTATGCACCTGGCAGAGCACAAGAAGCTAAAAAGTCCTTGACTGGTGTAAACTCTACTCAGCAAGAACCAAAACATCAGTATCTTATCAACATTATTCTCATCCTAAATCCAAAACAGAGCACTCTACCAGCTACTAAGAAGAAAATTAACTCTATCCCAGCTGAAACCAGGACAGTATCCACCCCTTATTCCATACCATTTACGTCATGCTCAGGTCCCACATTATCCAATACATCCTCATTAACCACCACCCCACTTATTCTATGGACCACTCCTGTAAAATGTCTGTAAAATGTCCATAAACATCCACAAATGTCCACATAATGTCCATTGAGTTCATTTAGTCCGTGACTTTGGGCTTCATCTGTCATAACAGTCTTTCAGGGCAGGAGAGATGGTGTGTGGTGTTAGATTGTTGCATGCTGAAGCCAGTTCTGGTTCCATCACCGCTGTACTTTGCTTGGTTTCCTCAAAGTTCATTCTTAATTAATTTGAGTGATTCTTACTGTATACTGTTGATATAGCATATAGCAACCATAGTAGTGATGACATCCAGTATTATATAGCAACTAACATTATACAATTCAGTTCATTGGCTATTTTCACCCAAAATCAAATGCCCTTGAGGTACACATCGGACTTCCCCATCGTCCTGCATCACCCACCAAGTACATCCAGGTCCTTGAGCAAAAGCAATTCCACGAATGGGCTTACCTCTGCCTGAAGCAGGAGTAACCCAGACCGTCTTCCCTGTCATATTTTTTAGGTGGATTACAGGGACTTTATCCCCCTCTACAGTACATAAAAGTCTTGATGGGGCAGGGCCAGCTCGATTGGCAGATCCCCTAGTGTTGACTAACCAAGTGGCCTCTGCTAAATGTGTATCCCAGTGTTTGAATGTCCCACCACCCATTGCTTTTAGTGTAGTCTTTAACAGTCCATTGTATCGTTCGATTTTCCCGGAGGCTGGTGCGTGATAGGGGATGTGATATACCCACTCAATGCCATGCTCTTTGGCCCAGGTGTCTATGAGGCTGTTTCGGAAATGAGTTCCGTTATCTGACTCAATTCTTTCTGGGGTGCCATGTCGCCATAGGACTTGCTTTTCAAGGCCCAGGATAGTGTTCCGGGCGGTGGCATGGGGCACGGGATATGTTTCCAGCCATCCAGTGGTTGCTTCCACCATTGTAAGCACATGGCGCTTGCCTTGGCGGGTTTGTGGGAGTGTGATATAATCAATCTGCCAGGCCTCCCCATATTTATATTTCAGCCATCGTCCTCCATACCAGAGAGGCTTGAACCGCTTGGCTTGCTTGATTGCAGCGCATGTTTCGCATTCATGGATAACCTGTGCAATAGTGTCCATGGTCAGGTCCACCCCTCGATCACGAGCCCATCTATATGTTGCATCTCTTCCTTGGTGGCCTGAGGTGTCATGGGCCCACCGAGCTAGAAATAATTCACCCTTATGTTGCCAGTCCAGGTCCACTTGAGCCACTTCAATCTTAGCAGCCTGATCCACCTGCTGATTGTTTTGATGTTCTTCAGTGGCCCGACTCTTGGGTACGTGAGCATCTACATGACGTACTTTTACAACCAGGTTCTCTATCCGGGCAGCAATATCTTGCCACAATGCAGCAGCCCAGATGGGTTTGCCTCTGCGCTGCCAGTTGCTCTGCTTCCATTGCTGTAACCATCCCCACAGGGCATTTGCCACCATCCATGAGTCAGTATAGAGATAGAGCATTGGCCACTTTTCTCGTTCGGCAATATCTAAAGCCAGCTGGATGGCTTTCACCTCTGCAAACTGACTTGATTCACCTTCTCCTTCAGCAGTTTCTGCAACTTGTCGTACAGGACTCCATACAGCAGCTTTCCACCTCCGATGTTTCCCCACAAGACGACAGGACCCATCAGTGAACAGGGCATATTGCTTCTCATTTTCTGATAGTTTATTATATGGCGGGGCCTCCTCAGCACGCGTCACCTCCTCCTCTGGTGATATTCGGAAATCTTTGCTTTCTGGCCAGTCCATGATCACTTCCAAGATTCCCGGGCGACTGGGGTTTCCTATTCGAGCCCGTTGTGTAATCAGTGCGACCCACTTACTCCATGTAGCATCAGTTGCATGATGTGTACAGGGGACTCTCCCTTTGAACATCCAGCCCAACACTGGCAGTCGGGGTGCCAAGAGGAGCTGTGCTTCAGTACCAACCACTTCTGAAGCGGCTCGAACCCCTTCATAGGCTGCTAATATCTCTTTTTCAGTTGGAGTATAGCCATCCTCGGATCCTCTGTATCCCCGACTCCAAAACCCTAGGGGTCGACCTCGAGTCTCCCCTGGTGCTTTCTGCCAGAGGCTCCAGGTAGGACCATTCTCCCCGGCTGCAGTGTAGAGCACATTTTTAATATCTTGTCCTGCCCGGACTGGCCCAAGGGCTACTGCATGGACTATCTCCTGTTTAATTTGTTCAAAGGCTTGTCGTTGCTCAGGGCCCCATTTGAAATCGTTCTTCTTCCGGGTCACTTGATAGAGAGGACTTACGATGAGACTGTAATTTGGAATATGCATTCTCCAAAAACCCACAACGCCCAAGAAAGCCTGTGTTTCCTTTTTGCTGGTTGGTGGGGACATGGCTGTGATTTTGTTGATCACATCCATTGGGATCTGACGACGCCCATCTTGCCATTTTATTCCTAAAAACTGGATCTCCTGTGCAGGTCCCTTGACCTTACTTTGTTTTATGGCAAAGCCAGCCTCCAGAAGGATTTGGACTATTTGCTTCCCTTTCTCAAAAACCTCTTCTGCTGTGTTACCCCACACGATGATGTCATCAATGTATTGCAGATGTTCCGGAGCCCCACCCTGTTCCAGTGCAGTCTGGATCAGTCCATGGCAAATGGTGGGGCTGTGTTTCCACCCCTGGGGCAGTCGATTCCAGGTGTACTGGACCCCCCTCCAAGTGAAAGCAAACTGTGGCCTGCACTCGGCCGCCAAAGGGATTGAGAAAAACGCATTAGCGATGTCAATTGTGGCATACCACTTGGCTGCCTTTGATTCCAGTTCATATTGAAGTTCTAGCATGTCCGGCACGGCAGCACTCAGTGGCGGCGTGACTTCATTCAGGCCCCGATAGTCTACTGTTAGTCTCCACTCTCCATTAGACTTTCGCACTGGCCATATGGGACTGTTAAAGGGTGAGCGAGTCTTGCTGATCACTCCTTGGCTCTCCAGTTGGCAAATCAGCTTATGGATGGGAATCAGGGAGTCTCTACTGGTGCGATATTGCCGCCGGTGCACTGTTGTGGTAGCGATTGGCACTTGTTGTTCTTTGACTCTCAGCAACCCCACAACAGAAGGGTCTTTCGAGAGACCAGGCAGGGTAGACAGCTGTTTAATTTCCTCTGTCTCCAAGGCAGCTATACCAAAAGCCCACCGGTACCCTTTTGGGTCTTTGAAATACCCTCTCCTGAGGTAGTCTATGCCAAGGATGCACGGTGCCTCTGGGCCAGTCACAATGGGGTGCTTCTGCCACTCCTTCCCGGTTAAGCTCACTTCAGCCTCCAATACAGTCAGCTGTTGGGATCCCCCTGTCACTCCAGAAATACAGATGGTTTCTGCCCCTTCATAGCTTGATGGCATTAGGGTACATTGTGCACCGGTGTCTACTAAAGCCTTATACTCCTGTGGGTCTGATGTGCCAGGCCATCGAATCCACACAGTCCAGTACACCCGGTTATCCCTTTCCTCCACCTGGCTGGAGGCAGGGCCCCTCTAGTCCTGGTCATAGCGTTCGTTACTCACTTCTTGTAAATGCGAATCAAAAACCCCTGTATTAAGATCGGAAGCAAAATCAGCCCTTCTACCCTGTCTGGGGAACTGCTCACTGGAAACTGGAGCAGCAATTTTCCTGGAAGAACCACCTTTTGTAATTGTTTTTCCTTGCAACTCACGTACTCGTGCCTCTAAGGTCGAGGTAGATTTTCCATCCCACTTCCTCATGTCCTCTCCATGGTCACGCAGAATAAACCACAGGGTGGCCCGTGGTGTGTATTCACTGTATCTTCTCTCTTGAAGAGAGGGATGCTTACTCCTGATGGCTGAGATACTGGTCCGTACAGGTGAGGAGTAGGACATGTCCTCTTTGAATCGCTGGAGCTCCCGGGATAATTTCTCAGCTATCACATCAGGCAGTTTCTCCACAGCCGAGATGCAGGACCGTAGGGAGGAAGAGAGACTTTCTTCGTATTGTCGGAGTTGGCCAGCCACTTCTTCCACTGTTGGTGCCTCTTCATCTTTCCAGGTCATTACTGCCAGAGAGTTTGCATACGATGATGGTGCGCCCCGTACAAGCTTCCGCCACATGGATCGTGTGCACTGGGCTTCATCTGGATCTTTGGATAACTGCTCATTGTTTAAGTCATTATGCATCACCTCTAGCACGGCTAATTCTCTCAGGTATTGGATACCTCTCTCTATGGTGGTCCACTTGCCTGGCTGACATAGAAAATCTTCCTTGAAGGGATACCTTTCCTTCACAGCTGCCAGAAGTCGCCTCCAGAGGCTGAGGACTTTTGCCCCTTTTCCAATCGCTTTGTCAATGCCCCCTTCCCTAGAAATGGATCCCAGCTGCTTGGCTTCCCTACCCTCTAATTCCAGGCTACTGGCCCCATTATCCCAGCATCGGAGCAGCCAAGTGATGATGTGCTCGCCTGGATGACGACTAAAATCCTTTCGCATATCTCGCAGCTCACTCAGGGACAGAGATCGGGTTGTTACCATCTCATTTGTGGGTTCTGCCTCTTCCTCCTCCTGTTCTTGTGATGGCCCTGGTTCATCATCAGCCCTTACTAAACGAGTTGATTTTCTCGTGTATTTTTTCTTCTGTATAGGGGCGACTGATACTGGTACAGATTGGTTCTCTGGTGTAGCCACAGCGTCTGTTACCGGGACCGGTATAACTGCAGTGCCTGTTGCTGGGGCTGGCATAACCGCAGCGCCCGTCACAGGGGCTGGCGTATCGGCAGTGCTTGTCGCTGGGGCTGGCATAACCACAGCGCCCGTCGTTTTGTTGTCAGATCCAGAGACCTTCTCTTCCCCTTGAGGGTTCTGAATAGTGTTGAATAGGGCTCGGTAGGCATGGGCTAGGCCCCAGCACATTGTAGTAATTTGTGTCTCCCTAGAACTGTCAAGATGACAACATACTTTCTCTAAATGTTCTACTAATTTTTCAGGATTCTGCACTTGTTCAGGGGTGAAATTCCAAAACATTGGAGGGGCCCACCGTCCTAGGCATTTGCCCATGCTCTCCCACACCCCCTGCCACTCATAACTTTCCAGCCTTGGGGCAGATCTCTGTATGATATTCTTAAAATGCTCATTAACCTTAGACAAAGCCGAAACAATATTCCCAAGAACTATCAATAGATATATCTTAACTACCCAAGGATGTTCAAGATAGAAAAAAGTTGTTGTAATGAAGGAGGTAACATCATCGAAGAAGGCAGTGAAGGTGCCATTCTGTATTTCCTCCGTAAAAAACTTCTCAGAGGAAGAGGTATAATTGCTAATTGTCTCCATGAGGTGGTACCCGCAGTACAGTAATGGCTTCAGTACAGAACCCAAATACCAGATAGCGCTCAAGGTCAGTGTTTTAATAACAAATCTCCCAGGCAAAACACCACTAATCACGGCAGAGCACAGCAAACTGCAACACCCAGCACCAAACTTTAACACGTACTGCAGAAACAAGAGCATGGTGCAGATGAATCAATATTATGACCAACTGTTAACAGATACAAATTCCTTAATACACTCTGATTGATCTGTTATTATCTCAAACCTTTCATGCCCCACGTTGGGCGCCAAAAAGGACTGTCGTGGTTTAACCCCAGCCAGCAACTATGCACCACACAGCCACTCGCTCACCCCCCGCCCCCCGTGGGGTAGGGGAGAAAATTGGTAGGGTGAAAGTCAGAAAAACTCGTGGGTTGAGATAATAACAGTTTAATAATTGAAGTAAAATGAAATAGAATGGTAGTAATAATAATAATATAATACAATAATAATAATGTAAAGCAAGTGATATACGACACAATTTCTCACCACCCACCGACGATGTCCAGCCCGTTCCTGAACAGCAATCGCCCCTTTCTCTCCGGCCAGCTCTCCTCAGTTTATATACTGAGCATGATGTCATATGGTATGGAATAGCCCTTTGGCCAGTCTGGGTCAGCTGTCCTAGCTATGCTCCCTCCCAGCTTCTTATGCACCTGGCAGAGCACAAGAAGCTAAAAAGTCCTTGACTGGTGTAAACTCTACTCAGCAAGAACCAAAACATCAGTATCTTATCAACATTATTCTCATCCTAAATCCAAAACAGAGCACTCTACCAGCTACTAAGAAGAAAATTAACTCTATCCCAGCTGAAACCAGGACACCAGCTTTTCATCTATCAGCACCCCCAAGTCCTTCTTCTCAGGGCTGCTCTCAATCCCTTCATCCCCCAGCCTGTACTGATACTGGGGATTGCCCCGACCCAGGTGCAGGACCTTGCTCTTGTCCTTGTTGAACCTCAGGAGGTTCACACAGGCCCATTTCTCCAGCCTGTCCAGGTCCCCCTGGATGGCATCCCGTCCCTCAGGCATGTCACCTGCACTGCTCAGCTTGGTGTCATCTGCAAACTTGCTGAGGGTGCACTCGATCCCGCTGTCTATGTCATTGATGAAGATATTGAACAGCACTGGCCCCAGTACGGACCCCTGAGGGACACCACTCGTCACTGATCTCCATCTGGACATCGAGCCATTGACCACTACCCTCTGGATGTGACCATCCAGCCAATTCCTTATCCACCGAACAATCCACCCATCGAATCCATATCCTTCCAATTTAGAGAGGAGGATATTGTGGGGGACCGTGTCAAAGGCCTGACAGAAGTCCAGATAGATGACAACCGTAGCTCTTCCCTTGCCCACTGATGTAGTTACTCCATCACAGAAGGCCACTAGGTTGGTCAGGCAGGACTTGCCCTTGGTGAAGCCGTGCTGGCTGTCCCGAATCCCCTCCCTGTCCTCCATGTGCCTTAGCACAGCTTCTAGGAGGATCTGTTCCATGATCTTCCCAGGCACAGAGGTGAGGCTGACAGGTCGGTAGTTCCAAGGGTCCTCCTTTTTACCCTTTTTAAAAATGGGTGCAATATTTCCCTTTTTCCAGTCCCCAGGGACTTCACCTGACTGCCATGACTTTTCAAATGTTTGTGGGGTTTTTTTTGCAGCAAGCTGGGACATACTATAGCTGTCAGAGTGAGAATAAATACAAAATTAAAGCATATTTGTTACAGGAACTGGGTGACAAAAGCTTCCTGTGTGCATACTTAAAAATGAAAAGTGGTATGTTCTAAAAGGATTTGGCTATTATAATAACATATCTGTATTTTGTGTTACATTAGCCTGAAGAATTTGACATTCAAACATGTGTGTGAATTAGGTTAACTGTTTCTGGACCTTCTGTTGGAGGAGTGCAGGGATGGGGTTATTTTCTTCACCTGGTCACCTCATCAGTCATTACAGGTGCCTTGCTCTGTAGTTACGGTGTTGAAGCAGAACAGTGTTACCCTTTTGCTCACCCCATCCAACCTGGCCTTGAACACTTCCAGGGATGGGGCATCCACAACTTCTCTGGGCAACCTGTTCCAGTGCCTCACCACCCTCACAGTGAAGAATTTCTTCCTTATATCTAGTCTAAATCTACCCTCTTTCAGTTTAAAGCCATTACCCCTCGTCCTATCACTACACTCCCTGATAAAGAGGCCCTCCCCATCTTTCCTGTAGGCCCCCTTGAAGTATTGAAAGGCCGCAATAAGGTCTCCCCGCAGCCTTCTCTTCTCCAGGCTGAACAACCCCAGCTCTTTCAGCCTGTCCTCATAGCAGAGGTGTTCCATCCCTCTGATCATTTTTGTGGCCTCCTCTGGCCCCGCTCCAACAGGTCCATGTCCTTCCCGTGCTGAGGACCCCCGAGCTGGACGCAGGGCTCCAGGTGGGGTCTCCCCAGAGCGGAGCAGAGGGGCAGAATCCCCTCCCTCGCCCTGCTGGCCACGCTGCGGGGGATGCAGCCCAGGATATAATTGGCTTTCTGGGCTGCAAGTGCACACTGCTGGCTCATGTCCAGCTTTTCATCCACCAGTACCCCCAAGATCAACTGTTAAAGCTGAAAAATTAAGTGGTCCAGGAATACAGAGGCTTTTCTCCATGTTAACAATATTGTAAATTTTAAAATATAGCAATTATCACTTTAGTCAGACTTCCCTACATTAGTAGTCTTTGTAATAGAAAATATTAAAAATATGGACTTTTAATACAATTATAAATGTAGATGTAACACACAACTTGCAACTTAGCTTTACCTGAATGATTTGCGTCCAAAGCTTGTTTAAATTACGTTTCAATGTTAAATGACATTTTCTATGTCTAGACAAGTATTTGATCTGCTGTATTCGTTTGAGGCTTTTTCTGCTCTATTTGTTTGAGAGCACTCCCCACAACCACCCCATTCACAGAGGCGCATCTTACAATCAGGGAAGAGGATTTAATCTGAAGTGTTTACAAAAGAAGGTGATGAAGGAATTGACGACACTGTTTCATTTTGACAGTAAATAGTTTAAGAATGTATAGTTTGTGCTAAGATAATCAAAGACTGTCAGCACTGATTCTTCTGTGGGTCGTCCCCCCCCATGATTTTAAATGTTTTAAAATCTGGATACAGATAGGGACTACAGTCAGTGTTAGGATTTCTTTATCTCAGGCAGTTATATTACTAGTTAGTTGGGCTTCGAAACTTGCGTTAACTTTTACAGTGCCTGTGTAAGAAAACAGCAAGTTGATTTAGCAACCTTGGAAAAGCTCTAGATTGCTGGTATTTAGAGATGATGTACCTTTTTTCTTGGCACTAAGTTTCCATGCAAAAACACATGCATTAACTGATTCTATAGATGTCTCATTTGCACTTTTTGTCAGTGGCTTGATAACTTTCTCTCTGAAGAATGACTGTTATACTTCCAAAGTTCAATATCTCAATATTTTTAGGATTTCAGAAGTCTGAAAGTATCAGCTGGCTTTGAGAATATTTGTCTGAAATGCACAGCACAGATACAACATCTTGCTGAAACAAAAGAAGGGAAGGGCTGCTGTTTAGGTTGATGTCCATTCACAGTTTTACATTTAGAGCTATTCCTCTGTTTTCCTTTAGTCAATATTTTTACTTTTCTTACTTATACACATGCTCTGTCTGGCAAAAAATAGCAGTCTCAGACCCCATGGACTACTGGAATGCTCTGAGTACTGAGTACATTATGATCCCAGGATGGATTGACAGGCTGAAAGTATTAAAAAAATAATTTAAAAAATGTGAAGACTGAAGCTGCTGGGAAATGTGTTGCTCAAAAGAGATATAGGACATGACTGTATCTCTGCTTTGCACCTAATCTAGACTGCATGAAAACTACTGAAGAAACATAAAACCTTAACAAAATAATATCAGTGAATAAAGTTTTCTCTTCAGGAAAAGCATGAGGGAGAGCAAATAAAGAGACAAATGTTTGTTGGGCCCCATTGTGTGCTGGTAGAAAACCTCTGTGGATCATGCCATAGACTGCATTGTGTCAATCTGGGAGTAGAATCAAACCTTTTGCTCCCCATAAGTATTTTCTATCATCTGGAAAAGCATTTTGCTATTTAAGTTTAGAATCTGTTTCTGTACCTGTGAGTTGATCATAGAGGACTATGCTTGGCATTTGCTATAGGTCATCCTAGAAAACTTCTGTTACATTAATGTTTGTAAGAGGGCAAGAGCCGGAGTTCATATTGTAATTGACCTTAATAAAATTAAAACTAATGAAAATGAAGTCTTTCTAATCTTAGAGTATTTCCCAGTGTACTTTATAAACAGTTTATATTTTGTTCCTTACTGAATTTTAAGTTGAGTGAATTTTTGAAATGTGTTTTAAATAGTGGCTCTAGACTTGTTGGTATTCATAGCAGGCACATCTAAACATAATTAATCCCCTTTTGGCAAGTTCAGTATTCTGTAGTTGAGCTAGATATTCTTTGCTATAGAGCCTTAGGGATTACACCTGAATTTCATTAAGGAAGACTAAGTAATATCCAGAGGAATCTCCTCATGTAGAATTGCTTCGGACTGGTTAGGACAAGATGGGATGCAGCTCCCCCCCCCTTCCCGAACCAGTTGTATTGTTTGCTTTTTGTAAGAATAAAATTGTATTGAGATGAACAGGATATTGTCTGTGAATAATTCAGAGAGTGAAGACAGATCTATTGTGCTGGAGTCACATTTTCAAGGCATGATATGTTTTATAAGCATTTGTTTAAAATAAAATTGTCAAATTTTAAATGAATACAAAGAGTTGATGTACAATACAGGATGATGGGAAATAGATTAATTATAAGAACACCAGTTAAAGCTCAGTCTGCGTAAGTGAATGAAAATTCAGGAGCTTTATTCAGTGATCATATTATGGTCCATTTATCTCCCAGAGAAAAACTTTGATATTATAGGCTCTTCCCCATAGATTATTTGTTTACTATTTATTTATCCCCAGGATAGGTCCTTGCTTCTTTCATCATCTGTTTCTGTATAGAAAAATGAATAGGGGAAAGATGTGAAAATGCTTAAGGCTTCTATTCTATGTTTTGTTTTGCTTTTTATATTTAGGGAGCTCTAGTTATGGTCTTCTTAAGAAAAAAGGAAAAACTAACTTACCTGCTGCTGTGCATAACAGAGCCCAACTTCATTATGTATGATAGGTGTTAAGAGTATTGCCTGTGCTTAATGTCCTGCCAAATTAGAAACATGAGAGGAAATTTTTGTCTTATCTGAAACTAAATGCTTGACACAGATTTTGAGGTATTTGTTATTAATCTTAAGTGCTGCCTTTTTGCTTTGTGCCATACACAATTTCTGTCCTGGGATTTTATGTTTTAAATTTGGAGAGCTGTTGAAGACCAATAGATCAGTCTGTTGGACCCTGTTGGAGATCAGTCCAAAGCTTGAATTCTCTTGATGCTTCTTTACTCACAACCCATTTTTGCACACTATAGAAAACGTTCATCTTTGTCACAGTTTCCTCTTGAGAATTTAATTCTGAAACTGCTTAAGCTCACTCACCAGGCATTAAACTACCTGGATTTGAAACTTCTAACCAAGTTTCTTTTCTGGGAACACTTACTCTTGGTGTTTGTCAATTTGTTATAGCTTGGACTAGACACAACTTTGGGATGATGATATCAGTTCTGCAAATGTATTCCTGCAGGCAAGACCTTTAAAAGTTTACAGAAGGATTCCAGGTCTGTTTAAGGTTCTAACTAGGTCAAATCAAGGCTTATATAGAGAAAACATTTTTTTGAAAATCTTTTAGCTTTCTGCTGGCTTGGCCAACAGCTCCAGACTGTCATGCAGTAATAAATTTCCTGTCATCAAGATGATTGCTTCTGTAACTAAATGGATATTTTTTTTTCACCCTCTGAATTAAAATGCCTTGCAAAAGTATATAAGTGGCAAGTAATGGAAATTCATGTAATTAAGAGCTCTGTTGTATAAAGTGAGATGGTGATAGTTTCCTGAAGACTCAGGTGAGCCCTGTTTATGTCTAGTACTGTACAAGATGTTTCATAGTTATGAGGAGCTCTATAAAATTAGTTGTTCTAAGCTGTTATCTTGATAGATAGATTTATTACCAATAAAACAACTTCACATTAGAAGTCCTTTACATTTAAACAACTACTGGCATTTTTACAAATGTCTTACCAGAACCATAGAACTGGGATTGTACAAGATGAAGACTCATGAGGGTTTTCCAGGCTAATAACTGACTATTATAAGGGGGTTTTGCTGCTGTTTTACCATGGAGATGTGTGAATTGTTCAGGGGAAGTGCAGATTTGCTGTACTTTCAGTAGTTCTTTCAATGGTAATGCTTTCTGGGTTGAAAAGCTCTTATTTACTTTCAGCTACTTCTAGTTACTTCCCTTCCTGCAAAAGAAAGGTAGAAAGGAGAAGAGAGTCTTTTGCTGGCCCCTTGAAAAGTTTTGGAGTCTTGAGCAGCCTTTCAGTACTTAAAGAGGGCTTATAAGAAAGATGGGGACAAACTTTTTAGTAGGGCTTGTACGATAGGACAAGGGGTGATGGTTTTAAACTAAAAGAGGGTAGATGATTGAGACTAGATATAAGGAAGAAATTTTTTACGATGAGGGTGGCGAAACACTGGCACAGGTTGCCCAGAGAGGTGGTAGATGCCCCGTCCCTGGAAACATTCAAGGCCAGGTTGGATGGGGCTCTGAGCAACCTGATCTAGTTGAAGATGTCCCTGCTCGTTGTAGGGGGGTCAGACTAGCTGACCTCTAAAGGTCCCTTCCAACCCAAACTATTCTATGATTCTATGATAAGCCATTGAAAATAGTCATAGTCTGTCTAGCTTTTGCTTTATAGAATGTGTTCCTGGCTTACTGCCAAAATCACTAAGCATTATTAGCACAACACTTGAACCATCTTAGTGTCTTGCATCAGTATGACACACACAATTTTTTAAACTCCAGACAGGACACAGATAAAATAGTGGTTACTATGGCTGCAGCTGCTTTTCTCCCTCTAAATACCCTTTGGCCCAGACAAAGGTGTCCTGGGGCAGGTAACTGGAAAAGCATGAGATCAAGCATCATGTCTGCTGACATGTGTTGCATGGGTATGTTCTTTCACAGAGCACGTGCCAGTTGGCTAGTTTGGGTTTGCGTTCTTGCAGTGTGGTTTATTTTTTCTTATGTCTACAAATTCATGAAAATCCTATAGGCCAGATGAAATGGTTTAGTGGGATGGATGTGGCCAACAGGCTGGATGCTTGACATACCTCCTTTAGAAGAGAAAGCTTCAATGATCAGGTCTGAGAGTTAGGACTACTATAGCAGTCTTCTGCATTTTAGCAACCAGATTGTATCTTGTAGAAAACAGCCATTAGAAAAATTTAGAAGCCTTTTTAAGAGTTCAGGGTTGAATGAGGGAAGCAGGAGACTGAAGCTGGAATGTAAAACATCTAGGCATGAAATGTGTCTATTTCTCACAAAATGTAGATGACTGAATGAAGGTGAAGAGAATGAATAAACAGCAGATGGAAATCACGCAGACTGGAGCAGGTCAGGAAAATAATAACTGTCATTGAATATGACTCCATGTATTTTTTCAAGACTCCCCACGTCATGCCTTTTAGCATCTTCTCTAACCAGGTCATGAAGAGCTTTGTAATGATGTCCAGAACACTACTTTTGTTTTTTGCAGTGCCCCATTTCTTGTCATGTTGGGAAGATTTTTCTAATAAATGGTTTGGTTTTTTGGCCTTACTATCCTCTGAGACTGAATAATTCATTTCCAGCAGACCTGCTTTTTGTGTGCTCAAACTTAGGCTAGAATGTGCCAAAATAACAATGATGTGCCAATGTCTTGAATTTGTTTATGGAGAAAGGGAAACACCGATTGTGTTGCTTTTTTAAATGTATGTGGTAATATATTCAATGGTATATCTGAAACACAAGTAACCATTGCAATTCCATGTTAACAGTTTCAAACTTGTAATTAAGTGAAATAAACTCATTTTTATGTAATGTTGATAATGCAGGGTATTATATGACAAATGAGGGTTATTTAGTGATATGTTCTGTTACTTTGGCTTGAGTTGGTTGCCTGGCAGAATTTCTTCTGCTTTTGAAAAGGGAGAGACATCTTGCTTGCCTATTCTCCAGTTCTTCATTTGATAAAGTGCAAAATTACAGTTTGTTTGTTTTTTTTGTTTGGTCGTCCCCGAGTCGGGTGTTTGCTGTTCTCTATCTTAAAATTATTGGATGCCTCTCTCCTGATGGATGTATCTACACAGTTGCACATGTTTTCTATCATCATAAAATAGATTTAATGCACAGCGTTAAGGTTTGGATTAGCAACGTAACTAACCTCTTATGAAGGTGAGGAAAAAGAACAATTTAAAGTCAAGACCTAAAGTTCATATAAGTGTTTCTGAAATTCTAAACACACTGTGTACTGTGTGAAAAATATTGGTGTCACAGATTCAGAAATGGGGAAAATGCTGTTTAAAGTACAGATGGATGAGGGACGAGGCTCTGAAATCTGGAAAAATGTTGACAACTGTTACTCTTATGCTGGCAAATTACAAAACCTTTGTTGCAGAAGCAACACCCACAGCAGCCTCCTGGGCCCCTGGTTTCAAACTTGCAGGTTTTGGTGTTTGCAGTGTGTGACCTGCCCTGGCTGAAGTGCTCTAGCTCCTGAGAGGGCCCTGCAGCGTGCTGAATGCGATGCAGGCAGCAGGGTCTGTCAGGTTTCCCCCCCCCCGGTGGAAACCCCTCTGCTGTAGAGAGCTGACAGTTGTTCTTGCCTACTTTTTACATGGTAAAATATTTATCCTCTGGGTTTGTTTGCAAAATAATTCTGCAAAATGTATGCTTGTATATAAGAGCCAGTCATAGCAATAGGACAGGAAAAGCTATTAATGACTGGGAAATTGTCAAAGAGCAAAGCTTAGTAGAGCCAAAACGGTAAAGAAATTGATCCCACTCTAACGCCAGTTCAGTCTGCACGTTATTATCTGAATGCGATGCTGTTCATACTCAAAACAACATGGGCAGCTATAATAGATTAAAACTGCTTTTCATCTTTTTCTTCTTGAAAGACCAAACTTTTCTCTTACTGTGTTTGTGACTTTGCTTCAAGAACATAGGGCTAGACTTTACGGTTTGTTTAGCTATGAAGGGATGACAGACTAGGGGGGTGCTTAGGGGAGCTTAGTTTTGGAATGTAAATACATGTAGAGCTCTTCTTTTGTTAAGTATCTCTTTAAACTAAGACAAAAAAAAATCAGTGAATGAATGAATAGCAGCATGGTGAAATACCTAAATGAGTTAAAATGTTTGGGTGTTTGAAATCCTATTTGGATCCTTTTCCCAGATCACAGTGCATTCATATGCACTCAGCAGGAAACTTCATGGAGATGCACATTTGGGCAGGTCTTTGGCGGTGCCTTTTTCTTAACTTGTGTCTTTTCTTCTTTTGAAGAAAGTAATGGCTTAAGTCTGACTGAAGAACAATCTTTGTTTGTATGATGTTCCTTTATAAGAATTTACTTATGGTTCACAGATTTTACCCACCATCTATGTCTGCAATCCTTTGGATTTAAAACAGCATATATCCCACTGCAGACAACAGGAAATGCCAAATTAAAGACTTAATGACATACTGCTGAAAGAAGACAAAAGGTGACAAATTATAAAACAACCAGCTAAACTTTTAAAGAAAATGCTGGGAAAAAACCCCACGTTCAAACAGCTTGAAAAGGATAAGGATATTGTTACACTTGCAGACATGCTAATAGAAATTAGAATGAATCATGCTGAATATAAATTTAAGCATTTTAAAAAAAACTAATGGGTTTCAAAAAAAAAGTAATTTTCTAGAACAATGAAAACAGGCTTCTGAGTTAAAAAAAGTGAATACTGTGATATGTTTTAACCTTGTTGTTATTGGCGACTAAACCACCGACTCCATTTTTGTAATTGTGAAACCAGTGAATGTGTGACTTGTGCCCTTTAGAAATGGTTAACCTCTCTTGCTGATGCAAGTGCAGTTGTGTTCACTTTCCCTGCAGTTGCACCCTTTCTGTGTGCTATTCAACAAGGCTCAGTGCCGGGTCCTGCACTTGGGTCACAACAACCCCAGGCAACGCTACAGGCGTGGGGAGGAGTGGCTGGAGAGCTGCCTGGCAGAAAAGCACCTGGGGGTGTTGGCTGACAGCTGGCTGAACATGAGCCAGCTGTGTGCTCAGGTGGCCAAGAAGGCCAGTGGCATCCTGGCTTGTATCAGGAACAGTGGGGCCAGCAGGACCAGGGAGGTGATGGTGCCCCTGTGCTGGGCACTGGTGAGGCCGCCCCTCGAATGCTGTGCTCAGCGCTGGGCCCCGCACCCCAAGGCGGCCATGGAGGGGCTGGAGTGTGTCCAGAGAAGGGCAATGAAGCTGGTGAAGGGTCTAGAGCACAAGTCTTATGAGGAGCGGCTGAGGGAGCTGGGGTTGTTTAGTCTGGAGAAGAGGAGGCTGAGGGGAGACCTTATTGCTCTCTACAACTGCCTGAAAGGAGGCTGTAGCGAGGTGGGGATCGGTCTCTTCTCCCAAATAACAAGCGATGGGACGAGAGGGAACGGCCTCAAGCTGCGCCAGGGGAGGTTTAGGTTGGACATTAGGAAAAAGTTCTTCACCGAAAGGGTAGTCAGGCACTGGAACAGGCTGCCCAGGGAAGTGCTTGAGTCCCCATCCCTGGAGGTATTTAAAAGAAGGGTAGATGTGGTGCTTAGGGACATGGTTTAGTGGTGGACTTGGCAGTGTTAGGTTAACGGTTGGACTTGATGATCTTAAGGGTCTTTTCCAACCTTAACGTTTCTATGATTCTACGATTCTATGATTCTATGGCCTGGCAGCCTCTGGCTTGATTTACAATGGTGGAGCATACTTTGATGTCCTCTTGAGTTCTGGAGAGAGATGAGTGGAAAAGAGAAGGGAGGAGGAAGTATACAGATGAAAAAGCAAGGTGACAGACCTTTCCTCTCCAATTTCAGTGGCCTTGATCCCCTAATTTATTTAATACTTTTATTATTTATATTCTTCAATGACAAACACTTTACGTTTTAATATCCTTGCCATTGACTTAATTTTGGACCGTAGCACTTTTTGTCAGTAACTTCATGGGAGGTACTGCTTCTGGTTGGGAAATGGCAAGAGTTTGAACAATGGTTCAGCTGGTAGTTTTGAGAATAGTGGTGTTGCATTTACCTTAGACACTGTTCCCAGTTTACTAAGGATTCATACTTAGAGGTTACCTACTCAGTAGCTTACTGATACAAGTCTGAAATCAGCTCAGATGGAATCTATAACTTCATCATAAACAATAATCATGATAGGACTGTGGCGAATCTGTTCATGTGCTCCTAAAATTATTTTTTTATATATTTGTGTCACTGCTACTGCAATATTTAGAAATACACGGCACCCATTTGATTGATAAATGCTGTTGATGTATTGTTTTTTTGGATTTTTTTACACTTTGGAAAAAAGAAGAATGACTGCTCGGGAGTTGCTAATAGAATCAAATTGCATATAAAGAGAGCGAGCTATTTATTCATGACTCCATTTCTGATGAAAAGAAATGTTTAAATAGGAACATTTGCAGGTCTATGTGAAGTGTAGTATTCATCTAACTCATCTAACTATGATGCTAAATTCCATTGTTCACCTAATATTCAAACTTGCCATATATATTTTTTTGTTTTTATTTTTATATATATATATAAAAAACAGTCATCTGCCAATGTGCTGAGAATACTCTGACCAGCTTTACCTCCTTTTTAGATATTGTCTGCATCCATCTGTTGTTTCTGTTGTTACACATGCATTGTAAGCTCTGGGGCTGAGCTTCTATGTGCAGCATCTATTGCAATGGGTACAAGTTAACAACTGTGCATCAGGCAATGCAGTAAAACAAAATAATGAATGAGTGTGTGTGTCAGACAAGCCACTATGTAAATGTGCAGCACTGAGAAACGTCGTGGGATGAGTGAAATAGAAGAGACCCACCAAGTTATTTTATTTGGTGCTGTTCTTGATAATATGAGAGAACAATTTTATTTCTTTGGTTTAAAGCAGACTGAAACATTTACCCCACCTCTTCCCATATGGAAAAAAGTTTGCCATTGCAAAAGCACTGATTTTTTGACTGCTTCTATTCAGCAGTTAGAAACTTGCTTGATTTTTAGTCAAGCTTGGTTTTATAAAGTGTCGAAGTCCATTTGATGTTTGTCTTTTAATACAGTGCTCCTAAAAAAAAAATTTTAAGCCGAAATGCTACCTGGTCTTTTTAAAAAATATGTGGATATTCAAACTCAAAAGTATAGTCATTGCTCGATAGTCTGTGCTCTCAAGGGTGTTATCCAGGCTAGTTCTGAAGAACTGAATGGCCACACTGTTTTTATGTGCATCGTAGGAGAAATACAGATTTGTGAACTCTCTTGGGCTAGAGCTGAGTTCTTAATAGATGTCTGTACAGCATATCATACAGTGGAGCCCTATTCTCTAGTGGGGTTTGTAAATTCTACCATGATAAAAATAATAAAGGAGAATCTTCTTGAAAAGATAACTTAGCCTCAGGGTGTTG
The DNA here is from genome assembly GCF_965183815.1 of Platalea leucorodia. Classification (NCBI taxonomy): domain Eukaryota; kingdom Metazoa; phylum Chordata; class Aves; order Pelecaniformes; family Threskiornithidae; genus Platalea; species Platalea leucorodia. The sequence goes on from NC_138859.1 coordinate 43,342,402, forward strand.
CCTTTTTGTGCATATATATCTCTCTATATATATAAAAACACACACTCAGCTATTCAGTTATTAGTAGTAAAGCCAAAATTTTTATTTTAATACCTACAGAACCAGTAATTCCTCATTTAAAACAGAGAAAATGTTCAAACTGAGAAAAATACTCCAAATTTAATTTACAAAAAGTGAAAAGCAAAGATGAAGCATGGGAACTGATTAAAAAAAAGTGTATTTCTCTTAGTCATATGACAAAAAATATTAATCAGAATATTCCCTAGTAATTTGCAGCACCTGGTAGAAATGGAGCAGCAGCTAAAGCCTGGAATATGATAATCTTGCAGAAGAAATGAGTAACCACATACATTTTTTAGCAAGTCAATTTTAAGTTTTACAGTGTAGGCTCTCTTCTTGTATAGTTCTGCCAGAAATCAAAAAACAAACAAACAAACAAATCGGTAATCATCTCAGACAGATCTGAGACAGTAGCTACAGTGAAGGAAGTTTCCTGATGAAGACTACCTTCTTGTAGTAACAAGGAAAGGGGCCGCTAATCCCTCAAGAGGGAGACAGTGAATGTAACTGGATTTGAGGTGGTTGGCATGGAGTGGAAGAAAGGGAAAAGAAATGCAGAGAAGCAGGCATAACAAGGTTAGGGCTGTTCCTTCTTTAGGACTTTCCACCTTTCCATTTGTGGTTGGAGGAAGATGAGAGTCAGCTGTTGGCTCGCCTGCCTCTGGTTCCTAAAATGGATGTGGAGAACATCTTTTTGCTATGCTTAGGTACTAGCAAATAGAAATAGTTTGTAGGTTCAGCTGAAATACAAATAATCGTTACACCTAAAGCTAATTTTGTATTAAAGGAAGGTACATAATTTCTGAGCAAGTTCAGGTACGATATTCCAACCATACCAGCATAAAATTAGCTCTCTTTATGGCTACAGTCTCTCTTGATGCAAATATTATTTTAAACTTAGTTTAGAGTCTGTGGAGAGTGCATGGTGGTTAGTCCTAAAAACTGTACTGTGTTTATGCCCAGAAGTCATCCAGTGCAGGCGGTGTTCAGTACAGCCTTCCTTCTGTTGGCTGCCCAATACAGCTGTAACTTTGAAAGCCGGTTTGCAGGAGAGAGAAACACTGTTTTTATTCCTGTGCCACTTCAGCCTTGGGTCTGAACTGCAAAGCTGCAAAAATTGCTAGTAATCATGGTAGTGTGAATCAGGGGTTTTGTTTCTTTATTACTGAGAATGCCAGCTATTCCAGAAATTAAGCAATACCTTTGATTAAATTTGCACAGGCTATCAAACTATCATCAAATGGCATCAACTTTTAGTAAGATATGGTCAGAATTATCTTCTACAGTGAAATCCCTACAGGCTTTGAAGGAATGGTGCGTGAAGAACAGACCTGGCACTGGCAACTCTCCAGCCCTGCAAATGTGAGGCAGAGGAGGTTCTGCAGGATTAGGGAGTGGAGAATACTCTGTGTTCAGCTTGAAAACTCTACCCTGGTTTAAAATCCCAGGTTGCTCGATATGGGTAGAAGGTGGCAGAAGCTAAGAATATTTCATAAAATTGTTTAGGCAAAAAGTGAAAGCAAATGATGAAAAAACAAAACAAAAGTTGAACCATGCTTGCAGTAATTTAGAAAGCAATCATATGTTCGGCCTACATACAAAAGGGCTTGTAACTTCTCAAAAATGCTTAAATAAATAAATAAAAATCCATGATCTTAAGACTGGCCCAATGAAAAACTGTCAAATGTGTTTTGAATGAATGATTTTAATGGTCAGTTTGCCATGTCTTTTTGATGTCATTGAAACACAACTCTCTTGTGGTGCACCGGACATCTTAAAGTGGTTTATCACTGTTATCTTTGGCTACCACCGCTATTCTGCGTTGAGCCAGTGGGACTCTTCACCGCTCCACTGAAGTTTTCGAACCACTGAAATGCAACATAACACAAAACCTAACCAAACATCTGTAGCTTACCCTATGCAGTTCTTAAAATGGAGAACCCAGGTCCTTACTGCCTTGTCTGTTTTTCTAGGGCCATGGGGTAGTTTGGTTTTTTCTCCTGGTGTTATTCCTATGGTACCCTAAATACAACAAAGTGGAAAAAACCCCACACACATCAGCAAAAAAAAACCCAAAACCAAGCACTGCACATATTTTTGTTAACTAGAAAGGTCAAGGTTAAGAACTATATTGTTTTATAATTAGGAAGCGCTCACCTAGCTTTTAACCAGATTGCTTGCTCTCCTGTAGGAGCCTTACTGCCTCTCCTTACACTACCTTTTTCTTGTGATGGACTGCTGATAGAGATCTTCAGTTTAGCTGCCCTTCTTCTGGAAGTTCATACCCTGCTCCCTGACTTCTGCTTCTTGAAATTTGGCAGTTATGTAGCTAGAAACATTTGTTACTTGGCTGGTGTCTCCTGCCTCTCTTTTCCTCCCAGATGTTATGTTTTCCTCCTGTGTTTTCACTCTTAATATGTTTGTGTAGCACTTATCAAAACAGACCCAAACAATGTAATGGATGTTATGTGTCAATGATAATCAAAGCCATGGTGCTTAAACCGCTTTGCAAAGGTTTGGGTTCCCTTAGTATTCTGAGGTGTCTTTGGAAACAATTAGGTCTGTTTTTAGAAAAGAGATCCTTCAGAGTCTGAAAAGTTTTTCTTATTCCAGACTGAAAAATTCAAACAAAAGCAAGTTTTCTATTGAGTGGTTCAAATAGTACTGGGAAATTACAATCTAGATTAAACTTTTTTATATTCCAACTTTGCTGTGAAATACTCTGAAAGATACTGTTACCGCAATACTAATTCAATATGTAGTGTAATACTCCTCAGACAAATACCGAGTTTTATAGGCAGGTTTGTATTTTCATCATGTCTCTACCAGAACACAGGTTTCAATTAGGGTTTGGGGGAGGAAGAGTCTTGTCATGTGTAGTACGTTTTGCTGTAGTACGTATGTTTTGCTGAAATCATTTGCAAATAACCACATCTGTTAGGTATTGGTGTTCTTGCTTAATAGGCAAGTTTAAAATAATTGCTTATAATTATGTGCTTCTGATTCTTTCTTTTGCAAAACAGATGAACCTCTGTATTCCAAAAATTGTTCCAAATCATATTTTCTAGCACTGCTCTTACTTTTAGTTGGTGTATGAATTAATACGCTTTCCACCTCTTGCCTAAGTTGTAAGAAAAAAGTCTCTATAGAATTAACATGCATACAGTTTTTGCACTCTTTTTTTAAGCAATGTTAAATTTGCTTGACCAACATCTCTTGTTTTGACTAGTGGAAGATCTAAAAATACACTACTGTATTGACTGAACTAATTACATTTCAGTTCTAGCCACTACCATCTGGATCTCTCTCTGGTTACATTTTCATTGCACAAATTGCACACGAGTGATTAGCACCATGAGTGGGTTGTCCAAATTTTGTTCTGGGTGGTAGTAGCAGCTCTTCAGAGCCATATACAAGTTGCTGTGCCCTTTGTCTTCCTCCGTGGATACTGTGTTCCAGTCGGGGGGACTGTCCCCAGTTCAGCAGGGATGGAGAGGGTCCAGTGGCGAGCTGCCAAGGTGGCCAGGGGCCTGTAGCCACCTTCTTACCAAGAGAGTCTGCGAGGGAGCTGGGCTTCTCTAGTCTGGCAAAGAGAAGGCTAAAATGCGATCAAAATAGGTGCTTCCTTGAGAAGCAGTTAGAAAGATAATGAAGTCAAACTCTTCTGAGTGGAACCAGGTGACGTGATGTAAGGAGTAATAGCCAGAAGTTGTTGTTTGGATGGCCAAGGCTGGGCATCAGGAGGGAAATCTCCCCCAGGAGAGCATGGCTGCACTGGGACAGAGGGTTTCTGGAGTCTCTCTTCAAAGGTTTTCAAGACTCATGGAAATAAAGCCACAGCTGGCCTGCCTGGTGATGCTGTTAGCATAAATTCAGGCAGGAGCATGGGCTGTGTGAGCTCCAGAGATCCTGTTTCTCCTTACTGGGGCTTTCTGACCCCTGTGAGCAGAACCTCTGTGGGATCTGTGATTCCTACCAGTGAATTATAGGCAAAATTTTTTGCTCGAGGCAGGTGCTCTGCCAGGCCACAGGTTTCAATCTTGGTAGAAAGCCAGTACATAACTGAAACTTTCTCCCTCAACCTTTTCAACCCATGCATCACTTAAACTGAGAATTTTTCATGCCTTGCTATAGTATATAGCAAATACCTGAATGATACGGTTTAGCTGTGGCAAATTGCAGGCAAAAGGGGTATGCTGCCTGAGGGATGCCTAGCTGAAGCTATCAATTTGACTTCAGGTTGAAGGTTCTCCTGAGCTTGGGTGAAAGGTTCTCTTACACAGATGTACATTAGGCAATAGTGCTTGCATGAAGTCTTAGGGTAACCCTCAGCAATACTTTGTGCTTCTCTCTCTGTTCTTTCAGCTGTTCCTAAGGTCATTTTTACCTAGTCTTTTCTGTCTCAGTGTTGTAGCATATAGTTTTCTGCCATTAGCAGAATGTCTCAGGGAGTAGCTTGTGGATCAAACACTGAAACTAGAGAGACAGTGGGATGGCATGACTGTGTCCCAGTTGGTGAAAATCAAAAGGCTTTTATTTAGGTGCCAAGTACGGATTTAGATAGCCAGCATTGCCTCTGAAAGGTCTATAGAAAGCTTTCAAAACACAGGAGATGTTTAAATTGTACCAGCCCAAGTCACAGGATTTGTTGTAGTAAGTGTTCAAAAAGCAATGTTTTAAGATTCAAGATCTCACAAACCACCTGTATTAGCAAAAATTATGTTCTCTCAAGTAACTTGTAGAAAAAGGACTAATGTAATGATCTCAGTCTCTGTTTTATAATCCAAACTAGTTCTTTCAAAGATACCTCAACATACAAGCTTATCTGATCTGATCTGAATTCTCTCAGTGCCAGGAGGCACACAAGGCGCGAACATTGTTCTTCCACTTTGATCGGTCTGCGGCTGCATGCTCTGGAGTCAAGGGCCACAGCGCAGTCTTCCGTCGGTTTCCCCCTCAGGACACGACCGATCCAGCTCCATCTCCTCCTCCTCACTTCATTACCGATTTTCTCCATCCCCGCCATTTCTGATGCTCGTCGTTTCTGCAACTTTTTATTATTTTTTTTTTTCCGGGAGGAGGTAGTTGGCCTCCTGCCCAACCCCCATGACTTGGAGGGCCAGTGGTTTTTCTGTCAGGGTGGCCTTCCCTTAGGCTGCGTTGGTTCGCGGCACCTTCTTCAGTTTTATCCGGTGCACCCTCCAGAGAGGGATCCCCTATCCACCACCCAGGGGACGCGCCTTCTAGCCGTGCAGCCCCAGCCGAAGGTACAAGCTTATCTAATCATAGCATTTGTACAGCCATCTTTCTTCCTCTTAACTCTTGTTCTTTAAGTTCCCACCTGATTTTAGAGACTATCTCAAGAATGGATGCTGTTAAAGCTAATGCTACATGCCAGCTCTTTTTACATGTGTCAATTTGTTGTCTTTAATACTAGTTGAGTGGAATTGTTACCTGAAGTTCTGTTGCAGGTAGACCTCATGACCAGAATAGGCAGCATTTGGGTTACTAAACTTTATATCTTAACAATGTAAACTTTGTCCAATTTATTCAACCTTATTGACTGTCTTTTGTTCATATGTTCATGTGATACTGTAGTACAGATAATAGAAATGGTCATATTCACTGCATAAATATCTTTTTTTTTTTTGTGAACCAGCCAATAATTCAAGAATAAGCACATTTTAGGGGAGGCTGTCAACAGCAAATAAGGTATGAAGTAGTGCTGATCAACTGGGAGCTATGTACTACAGTGAGGCATGAAATTCTCAAACAATTCAAGTGATGCATGGGTTGAAAAGGTTGATGAAGAAAGTTTGTTACATACTGGATTTAAAAAGGCACCTTAATTTCCCCACCACCACCACCCTGTCCTTGGCCACTTTTTACTCTTTCCCAAGCTGCAAATTTGCATTCCCGATAGCACTAATACTGCTGTTGGAGGTGCCGGATGGAGATGTCTTTGCTGTAAACAGAATCACTGAAATTCTGCATCCTTTGATGCATCCTCCTCTCTTTTCAGAAAGAGATGTTTGTTCTAGTGTGGCTCTATGATCCGTTTTATGGTGCAGCCACACTGTGTTGTCATGCAGGAAGGGTGGGAACTTCTTTCAGTCACTCTGTTGCAGAAACTGGCAAATGGGATACCTCCCAAGAAGCAAAAAATTGGGCTAATTCTGCTTCTGCATTGTTAGCTGTTTTCTATCCCATTATACTACCCAACTGTTTGCCAGTCGATACTACGTTAACATCTAATACCATTTCCCCCCTCTGATTATTTTCCCTGTGTTTACAAAGCAAGGCTAAAACATTTTCTTCATTTGTATAGGCCTGTTTTCTGTAGTTATTGGGCCAAAGAAGTTTCTCTTCAAGTGGGATCAAAAACAGTTTGTCAGTAATAGCACGAGGTTTATGACCTGTTCCATGGGGCATAATTAAACATGGAATTCAGCCCCTTTTTGCAGAATAACTTTGACACATCTGGTTTAAACAGTTTTAGTGCAGAGAGGAGATAAATAGAAGTTTTTTTGCACAGTAGATTAGTTTCAGATGAGGTATAGGATCCCCTCAAATTCAGGTTCACATAAAAAGTACACCAATGGCACAGCCATCCATGAAAAGTGCATAGTCATCCATTGAATATGTGAAAATAAATGGTAGGCCTACAGCACAAAAAAAAAAAAAAAAAAAAAAAAAAGAAAGAAAAACCAAAGATCTTGTCACAGTCCCAGAAGGAAATGTAGGGTAATCACCCAGAAGAGGAGGATGACCAGGGCTGAATTCTTTTACAAAATCCCTATTTTTTTTCCCTGCTTTCTCTGCCAGAGCACCTCTGATCCAGTTTTGTTCCACATTCCCCTTCAGTATGTTTATGTTTTTACAGATATAGCACATTTTATGACACCCACTAAAGTTATCTGCTGTGAAATTCAGTTGCTTAAATACTTTGTCCTTTTGTTACCCTTTTCTAATGGATTGCCAATACACATTGCTTTCTCATCAGAGGCTGATACTCTCTTTAGTAGAATTTACTATTCTGTAAAATGTTGATGAACACACAATATGGCTTATAGATAGTGAAGTATAAAGTAGTTGTTTCAGCACTTTGCTCTTGAATAGAAAAATACAGTCCATGTCTCTTTAATATTCACTAGGCTATCCTGGTGTTTAAGGCATGTTGCTGGTAGATACCTCTCTAAACATTCAGACATGTTATTACTGCATACATTTTAGTGAAATATGTTTACTCATTTTAAAAGACAAGATATGGGGGAAAGGTTTAGTAATATTTGTGTAAATTAAGGCAGCATTTGTGAAGACCTTATAAAGTCTTAATAAGAACTGTGTTTATTTGCATTAAAAGGTAAGAGACCTGGTCTGAATGGCTGACTGCTGGGAGTTAGACTGGCATAAATAAAGGATAGCACATCATGATGCAGATTAATTTTTATGTAAATTATTTCTAATTCACATTTTACTGGTTAATTAATGTTTTGTTGTATGTTTTCTCAAAGTAGACTGGTTGAGAATCTGAGATATCTGATATTTAAGCAGTCTGTTCTAAAATCTTTGAAATATCCCAAGAAATGTCTCACTTTTTGCATAGACTGCAGAAATACAGTAGTTCTTGACCAATCTGTGTGGGGAAGTTGAAATGATATAAAATAAGTTGAACAAATACAAGTATTTTTACGTTTAGCTGGAAGTACATACAGTTTAAGTCACTGTAGGTGGTCTCAGTAAAGCCATTTCAGATGCGGAAAAGGGGTAGTGTTTTCATTCCCTTCTGTTATATGTACATTATCATGGTTCAAGTTAAACTATTTCCAAAATAATTGGAACATGAGGAAGTTGGTTACTAGCAAAGTTAATTCAACCCGCATCCTGCTGTAAACCTTTTACTCTCTAGAGAGGGTACATTTTGGTTTTTGTTTTTTTTTTTTTTAAAAAGTAGAAATGTGTTGTTCTGTCTTGTAATTAAGTAACTGACATCTTTTTATGATAATACATTTGGGTGGTCTGTTCTTGAAACACTCTATTTGTTAGGAAACATTACCATTTCCAAAAGTAATCTTTAAGTTGAAAAAAATTTGCATTGTGGTATTGAATCAGTACATTACTCACCAGTTACACTCTCTAAACTGCTGTCGCTTGGCATCGGAGAGGGCTTCCAGATTTTTTTCTATCAGCAAAAATTTCTATAAATTAGAATATTGCTTTGCAGAGCATAAGGAATCAATACTAGAAAAACAGATGATTTAAGAGAAAATAAATGGAAAGACTTGAATCTCATCTTGCTTTTCCTTGGAAAAAGAAATCTGTAGTTTGCAAAACATCGAAAGTTTGAAATTGCCTTCAGCTGCAATGTTTGTTTAAGTGTGGTGACCCTTTTGTATCCTTGTCGTAGTTTCCTCTCAATCAGCACAATTATGATTGTCCCCACTGGACACTGTGGAGATTTAGCTTACTTGCTGCAATGAACCTCAATGATTTTGAGGTTAGGCATGCTGCCACTGAGTCTAGGATCATTTTAACTGCTAGTGGTAATGAGCTGCTGAGTTTTTCAAATTAAAAGAAAAACAGTTTGAATATATTTAAATATTATGCTAATGTACATAAACACTAATATATTGAATAAGGTTCCTGTAACCAGAACAATCTACTCAAAACCAATTTTTGTAGACTCAGCTGATTGTCAGGTTACTCATTCTGTGCACAGATGTTTAAACTTTAGGTACCAGCAGGAATTAGCTAATCCACTCAATACTTCCCATAGTTTATAGTTGAAGGGTCAATATTAAAATGTTTCTGTGATGCAGTTGGTGAAAACACTCTATGAAGATTTTTCCCAAGCCTGATTTTTAACACTCTTACTTTCCTAAAATTATAAACATCTGTAGAATCACAAAAAGAATTATATTCATGGAAACCCAACTGGCCTTTTTAAAAAAGAGGAGAAACAAAAATAAAAACAGAATCAAGTTATACTTATTTGCTTAAAGATTTTAAAGATCAACATTCTTCTCACTTTATTTTCCATGTGATTCCACTGCTGTTAAGTTACAGACTTTGTTATAAAACAAAAATGACCATTAGAGTTGAAGTAATCTGATGTTTGAGTTATTAGGAAATTTAGGACACACTTAGATTTCCTTCTTTAGGACATTCAGGAATCATTGTATTATCATCCTCTTATTCCAAACAAGAGCAAAGGTAGGATGTGAAACTAGAGCCCTTTGCTTCCTCCTCTTTTACTCTGTGCATGCTGCTGTAGCAGCAGCCAAGCTACGTGGCGTGAGTAGTTAAATGCTGTGACTGTGTCCTCAAAACGGGAATTTGATCATTTGCACACAGGGCCTGAGCTCGCACAGTAGGTACGACCTGACAAGAGCACTTTAGAAGGTTGTGGAGTGATTATGCATTTTGTTCATAGGTGGGAACTCTGCTCAAGAGAGGAGTCTGTCTAGGGAAAGAGCAAAATCCTCTCTTGTCATGGCTCAGAGGCATGCTGATGCCTCCTGCTAATGCTCAAGTTTCTGCTGTCTAGACAGTTTCCATTCGGTAGCTCTGCTTTTGTTTCTTATGATGCTTTGTGTCTGCAAGGACCATGCTCATCTCTGACAAGAACATTCTCTGTGGCTTGATTAAGTCAAAGTGATCAAAAACTGTAGAGGCAGGTTTTCCCTATAAGGTTTGTCTCAAGTCCTTAGTCATATGCCTTCAGCAAGTTGTTCATCATTCTTGAAGTTAGGAATAAAGGCTTTGATTTAAAGAAGAAGGTCAGACAGTGCACAGCTCCTACCATTCTGCAATAATTTTACCTGTTCTGAGAGGAAAAAATGCCAGTGCTGGAAATTCTTTAACTGTATTATTTCTCAAGCCAGCAGAACTTAAGTGTGTCCACTATGTGTACATTTACCATTGTAGAGCCTGATTTATGGTGACTATTAAAAAAAAAAAAAAACACAACAACAAAACCAAACAAAAAACAACCCCCCCAAAAAAAAACCAACCCCACACAATATGAATGATCCTTAGCAGATATCTCTGGAAGCTGTTAATAAAGTGAATACCAGAAGTTCAAGAAAATATAATTCTGTATTGGAGACAGGAGAAAATGGTGAAATATTGATGCCTTGTAATACAAAGTTTTTGCTTTAGCTGCTACAGACTCTTAACTTCATTTTTCTAAAATCCTGGACTCATAAGACTTGATATGAATGCTGATTATAACTACCTTTAGGAATGATACTATTAATTTTCCTTTAAAAGACTGAGTTTTTGACAATAGCATATATATCTTCATAGCTTTGTTTCCTGGTACCAAGAGAAGAAAATAGTGGGTTTGTTGTAGCAAAAATTGCCCATTGTTTTTATTGTCTTTAACTTGAAAATATAATTGCAACAACCAAAATGAAAATGAAGCCAAATTAGGTTTTGTGTGGAACAGCCACAAGCTATTTCAGAAGTGACTCCACAAAACATTGATTACTGGCCCTGAACTGTGATGATGTAACCAGCAGTGTGAGTACTCCTCATTATTTTCTGAGCAAAGTAAAAAGTGCTGGTATAATCTACTGATGAAGATGGTCTAAACTAACCTTTGAGCTGAAATGTACTGGAGCTTATACAGTTAACTACTTTATCTTGCTCAAGTGAGTGTGTGTGGGGAATGACAGTAGAAACATCTGCAGTACGGTAACTTTATATACTACTACAGCTGTTAATCAAGAAGATATCTGATTCCTCTTGGATCCATTTATATCTGAGATTTGAAAAAGGCAGGCACTTGTACCTACATCAAATGCTGTATAAGAGTTGGGATATGCCATGTTCAAGCATTATAATGTTGCATTCTTCAAATATTTTGTTAATCTGGCTGTGATATGTTGATCTGTATAAAATAAAATCACTTGTACAAATATGGGATCCCTGGTCCTGTTTTGGATCATTCATAGTAATTTTCTTATTTAATTCTAAAAGGAATATTATTACTTTAAGTATGTTTGAATTCCTTCATATATTTTGATAATTCATGTAATTTCACCTGAAATACTTCAGATTTTTTTTTTCTTGCTGTGCACTATGTGTTTACTGTGATTATATAACTAAAGATGATTTTTGAAATTTAATTGGTCTTCTCTTTGGGTCGCTTATATTAGTACCACATAGAAATATTTATATTTGAATCAGATTATTTTCATGTTGTCATAGAAATATCTAAATGTAAATCGATGTGGAACAACACTGTGCCCCATGTCTTTGAACTGTATGGGCAATATTGCTTCCTAAGCAGACGGTGACAAAGTTTTGCGACACACTGAGCTGGAGTGATGGCTGTTTTGGTGAACTGAATGTGTAAAATAATGTGTAGCAGAGATTTGGAGTGCTGCTACATGAAGTTCAGCCTCTTATTTTCACTCAGCACTTCATTGGCTCTGTCAGAGTCACTTCAATTGATTGAGCCAGGAAAGCAGCCCTCCAATTAAGCTCTGCTCAGCTTGTGAATGCATGAGTACATTAGGAAGTCTGTTAGTTTGAGGGTCTGCAGAGATGATACTGGGGGGAGGGGATTCACTGGTGACTAGAAATTGCAGCTGCAATGTCATGCTCTCCCTCCCTCTTTCAATTTTTCAAAGTGAAATAGTGAACAGAGAGGAGGAAATGGGGCCTCTCGTGCCCTTAGACCAGAATGGCTTCAAGTCTACGAGCTCACTGACACACTGCTCTGAAATTGGTTTGAGTTGTGCAATGTGCAGCGCCTGGGTTAATCTGCAAGGAGGCAAACGTATCAAACAGGCGAGTAATAACAGGTTTCCCCATAACTCAAATGAAATGTACTTTCAGACAATTTTTTTTTACTTAATTGGATCTTAGCTGATGGCGATAAGCGCTATTCCTGTGACCTGCTCCTCTTTGTTTCATGGACAGAATGCTCTTAAGGCTTTGTCAGGTAGTTCAGTGGATGTTTGCCTTTGTTGTTCAAGAAATCATGGAAAAATTACTTTTATTTGAGGGAAATATGTTCTAACCAATTATAAAACTCCAACTGTGGACTGGTTTCTGGATACTGTTAAACACCATATATGAAACAATGCTGTACTGTATCTCTTAAGGATAGTATGTATACCAAGACATGCAGCAAAGGATTAAACAGACATGCAAGTAAATCTCTCCCATAAAAAAGATATTGTGTTATATTGTATATGACCTGTAGCCCAAGACACTTTTATGAACTGCTTATCCACTGCCATCCCAACCCTACTCCCCTGTCTAGTACCAGCACTCATTATAAATCATCAGTGTTTCTCTCTTAATCTCTTCCTGCTCTAGTTGTAATCTATTTTTTTTTATATTCCTTAAATTAATATTAAGAAAAAGATTTTTTTAAAAAAAGAGGGGTTTTGCTGGTTTTTGCCTTTAGGTTATGCTTCATCTGAGTGATTACCTTGATTTTAAGGATAGTCAGGGTAAGAGAAATGTTGCAAGAACCATCTGTCTGGACTTACTAAATGACCGAGAGGGTGTCTGGGTGATCTGCATTTGAATTGTATCATCTTATCCTCATTATCTTTTTGTGCGATTGGGGATTTTTCTGAAGGATTCCTTTAGCATAAATCACAATGTATGATTTCTGATACCTCATTTTTGTCTGTGTGGCTTAAACCAGAAATATATTAAATTTGGTCCTTAGAGTCCTCTTGGGTCATTCTTTTTTGTGCCTTTATGAATTAAATCCCTTTCCCCCTCTCCCTTTTTTTTCCATCCCTGGATTATTTGTCCACTGGAAAGAGCTGATATCTGAAACTTACAGGGAATGTGTGTTCCCCAGACTTTCAGAGTGTATTTGTGTTAGCATATTAATGTTTTTTCCTCTTATAATCTAATGATGGTGGCATTTTTAATCAATTTTAAAGGACCATTCTGAAATAGCCTGTGAAATTTGAAAAATACTCCAAAAGGAGCTGTCTGAGTAGGTCTGAGATACTCATTAACAAACATCCATAAATTCATAATTGCAGACTGGCTTCCTTGTTTACCATTTTTCTTTCATAATGACAATGAGACATGACAGATAGTCCCAGTGGATTACTGCACTTCTCAGCTGGTTGATGTCACTCTGCCCTTAGATCTGCATCTTGCAGAGCAACCAAGAGACTCACTCGCTTCCCGCAAATGTGCTGTCACATCTTATTGTCTTAAAAAAACCCCATCTGATTACTGAAATGGAGAAATATTTGTGCATAAGGATTTAAACTCTTCTGAAAAAGACTGCCTCCGCTTCTGTAGTAGATCCAAAATTGAGATACGGTTTAAATTAAGCACATAGGAAAAATGTTTCAGATTTAAAGATTTTGTTTCTGAATCAGTGTTCCTTTATGTTGGTGTTGGGGAAAAAAAACAAATAGTGACTTTCAAATAGATTGAGGTCTTCCACTCTACTGGAAGTCTTCTCATTACGTTTGATACTTGATTTCTACTCAGAATTAAAATTCTGCTGTTCAATTGGTAATTTTTCAAGTGCAGTGAAAACCCAATTCCAGACTTCTTCAAATTTAACTGGTTTGCTGTAGAATTTGGTCAGAATTCCATATCTTGGTAAATACAATGACTTTTTGGGCCTTTATATTAACATGCTTTTGTAAATTTATTATGATTATTGAGTAAATGCTGGTTTTGTGTTATAAATTCTTTAGACTGATCTGGATGTCCCCAGATACTTCTGAGTTGGCTGCTATGTTCTGGATTCTTGACTTAATTTTAAACTGGTGTTTGGATCTGATTAACTGTGCTGCTTAAACTCTAATTGTAATTTTTGGACTAAAAGAGCAAGAAAAATTTTTCCCTGAAGATTTGGATGTGTTCATCATTCAGCCTTAAAACTGTTAAGCTTGCAAACAATTTGAACTTGATTACTTTTCTGCAGAGCTATGTCCTGCTCCAAACAAAATTAATGGCAAAAACGCTTTTGAATTTTTCTGGGAACAAAATCAGGCTCTTACAACCTTGTTCAATGTGCTCATCTTTCCAGAATGTTCTCAGAATTGGTTTTGCCAGTGTATTTGCACTGATGCTTTGGCCTTTGGTCCAAATGGCCAATTAGTCCACCAGTATGGCCCTACCAGCAAAGAGCAGGTTTAGCTGCCTACCCATGAGGGTCCCAGCTGTGCTGGGAGCCCCCCATGTGGCAGCATGGATGCTCGGGAGGCACAGCTGGAGGCTTCTTGTGCTAGAAGGGGATCAAAATTCCTTGCGTACAAAGCTAGCTTCAGCTTGATCGGTGACTTGAACTCTCATTACTTGCCCGTCTTGGAAAGAACATACATCTTGCTCCAACATACTGAGATTTTTCAAGTTTCTTGGTCTGAGAATCATGAAATTGTGAGTCCTTGCATATTAATCACTCCTAATGCATTCGATCTCAGTGCCACTTGCTGTCTCAACATCATGGTCTCGCTTGCTCTCTGTAGCTCCCATTGGGCTGAATGCAGTTGTTTGGGCAATCATTTAATTTCCTTGTCAGCCGCATTGGCATGTGAGGCTGTGATGATACCCACGCAGTTGGGGGAGGTGTGTGTGACCCCCAGGGTCCTGTGTTTGGGGACCCTGCTGGGGCACAGTGCCCTGTACCAAGCCCTGAGCACCCATCATATCCCTCCACGCCTTGTGATTGGTTGGGTCCACCAGGCACATACCTTCTCACATGGGCCCATCTGTCACTGACTCCTGTCAGTCAAGGGGTGTTTGCAAATTCTGTGTGTTCCTTCCACAAATACCTGCTGTGTGTATATATATTTTTTTTTCTTCCCCCAAATATTAAATGATGGATCACTTAAATAGAAGTAAAAACTTCAAACCTTATCACTGGAACAAGAATTAGTAATTTGGACTAGTTTCTGAATATTTACCTTTATTAGTAATTTAGTAATTAGTAAGATGACGCACACCAGTCATCTTGGTTTGACACCTTGCAAATTTCAGCTACCATTTTTAAGGGAAGACAACCTTTGTCTGGAAAAGTGACATTGTGAGCCATTCCAGCCCCATCTTTAATTATATGAAGCTGGCTTTGAAGACAAGAAGATGTAATTGCAGAAAGACACAAAATATCTCCATAATTACCAGTTTCATAAAGTACTTGAAAATGGTGAGAGGGAGCATATTGCCAATCTCTAAAAATAAATAGTTTGTAAAGTCATAATCATTATAAAACAGACTTACTTGCGAAGACAGTATTACATGTTAAGGGTAGTCTGTCACGTGTAGTACATATGTGACTTGAAAAAATAAGTCAATGTGAGCTGTATTAATGATGAATTTTATTTTCTTCTATCATTTTAATGGATCTAAATGGACCAATTATGAAAACTAGGAAGGAATGGATAATCTTTTTTAAAATTTAGTTTAATTCTGAAAAGAAACCCTAGTTTTTTTAAAACATGGGCCTACTTGGACTTTGAAAACAATGCAAAAGAATCCCCTTCATCAATAGATAATCTCTCATTTTGACCACCTCATCAGTTCTTGTTTTACTTTTTCTTTCTTTTTTTTTTTAACTTTAGATTCTACTGCTGGCTATATTGGAAAACTAGTAAAATACTGTCATTTTCCAGGTAATGTTCTTAACTTCTTGGCATATGTTCCTTCTTTCAAACCCCTCAGGATAATCCACAGCTCCACAAAAACATGAGTCAACTACATTACAAATTTCCCTCAGAGAATCAACATCTTTTCCAGCTGTTTGGATAGTCTGTCTAAAACCTGACCAGACCTCTCATCTCCTAGTATTGTTTTGGGTTTTTATTTTTTTACTTTGATTTGTTCAATGTTATAATTCCTAAACTGAGCCAATAATTTGATTCTCTTTGTTTTCTTTACAATACTTACACTAGACAATAAAATTATCTATTATCCAAAAAAGATTACATTGTTTTCAACTATTCCTGTTCACTAGTGTGAAATTTCTTACCCATGTCAACAAACCCTCTTTTTAAAATCCTCCCTAGGCAGTTTCATATATTATTTATGGATTAAAATATCTCCCAACCATATTCCTAAATAGACTTCTACTTGTTTTAATTGGTTTCAGATAGGTGCACAGCAATTATGGGGGCCATATACAACTCTTGGTAGATGTTCTATTTTAAATATAGTTCTGGCAACTGAGTAAGTTACTTTTAAAAAAAAAAATGCATTTGTGATCATTCCAGTTAATTCCTTGTGTATTTTGTCTGGCAAGGTAGTATAAATATAGTTGTAACAGCTTCAAAGATTGGCAAGTTACTTAGTAAGCAGCCTAAGGTGGGAATTTGGTCTCAAAAGTTTTCCATCTCAATTAGCAAGAATAAGCTTATCCCCCATCCTGTCTACACAGGACCATTTATTTTCTTCTAACCTTTAATAAACCTTCATTGACTATGGAGAAAGAGAATTATGTTAAGAGAATCCAGAGTTGGACCAGTTAATATCTGTGAACAATAAAATCTCTCCCACTCTATTTTTCATTTGTTGCCTGCAAAGGGAAGAAAGCAAAGGAGGTTATAACTATAGTAACATTATGTCCCAAATCTCACAATATATTAGATCATACTTTTAAAATAAAGTGCTCTATTAAATATGATAACCAGTGATCAGGAAAGTGTTTGTCACTTGAGTTGCCCAGGTCTCTCTCAATGGAGGTGCTAATTGTGTGTTTTTGTGCTCAATGAAGTTAGCTAGCTGCTGGTTTCTCCTGAAGCTGGGGACTAACACAATAATGGCTCTTTGATGTTATCGGCCACAAACTCCTCCAGCGTTCAGCAAGCTGGAGACCAGCTTGTAGCTGTAGGACACGATGCTCTTCTGCTGGCCCCTGGCAGCCCTACCAAGGATCCCAGTCCTATGCCTGGCCCAACCCTCAAGACCCTGAGCCATCCTGCTGGCGCTGGGTTGCTGCGGGTATGTGCCAATGAGCTTCAGCCTTCCCCTTCCCTCTTTCTCTTCCCCTGACTCTGGCTGCTGGCCCCCTTCTCTTGCAGGTGGGCAGGGGGAGCTTGCCCTGCACCCCCAGCTCCCCTCTGCTCACCCTGCTTGCCTCCCTGCCTTGCACTTCCCCACCACTGCCGCTGCTGCAAGTTACCACCTGTGGCATAACCTGTGTGATTGCTCACCAGCCCTGTTCTGTCTGTAGGCTAAAAAAAAAAAAAAAAAATTAAAAGAAAAATACTACTGATGTTGTATGATGCAACTGTGTATGTACTGATACATACAACTATGTATGTACTGATGTTGTATGATGAAAAATACTACTGATTTTGTAGCCCAGATCATTCTAACTGAACCAAGTAAGCAAACAATTACTCGAGCAGTTATTACAGCAGATATGCCAGGGAGAGGAAACCTCCGGCATGCCAGGGAAAGGAGCTGACACGCGGCAATGACAGCCAGGTTAAGGAATCAGTCGTCTTCTCGCAGAGCTCAGCTGCAGGCAGCACTGGCTGCGTGGTCACCGCCCTCTGCGCGGCACTGGGCTGCCTTCTGCAGCCCTCAGCGCACGCTCACCAGCTGGGGAAGATGCTCTGTAGCTGTGTGCTGCGATGTTCAACCGCAGTTCGCCACACTTGGAAGTTCAGCAGCTTCCATTTTTTGATCATTGTCTTTCAGACACGTTTAAAGAGTTGGCACCTGTGTACTTGCCTCAAAAACAACAACAACAAAACCAAACAAAAATATAAAAACTTCTGCAGAAAAAAACCTGTGATGAATCCTTTCCCTCGCCTCCCTTGTCTGCGCACTTGCTTTTGCATTGTCTATAGGTGACTCAGCAAAACTTGGGCATGAGTTTAAGAACCATTCAGATGAGTTTGAGTTGGAGACATGAAAGAAAAGGTCATTTTCCTAAAGAAAAGCTGTTTTGGGGAGAGCTTTTTGCTTTGCTATGGAGTCTGAGATGAGCACAGTCAGAAAGGCCTGAACATTGTGAACATTAATACTTTTCTTTTACTAAAATGTTATGCGCGGATATCCTCATGACAGTATTTTAGCATATATAGAATTATGTGTGGATCTGATATAGTGGGTGTGTGTTTCTGAAATGTAATATATAATGGGTTTTGCATGCAGTGAAAATTTAAACCTCATTGTCAATCTAGACACCCTAAATTATGCCAGTGACCATGCTCTGAATTTAGGAGGTCTAATAAAATTTTATTTAGTGCTATTCATGTGGGGATTAAGGCTTTACTATTATTTATGGTATTCTTTAAAAATAGCCTTACATTGGCGGTGTTTCAAAGAAGTACAACAATCCTGTGGTGCTTAGTTGCTGGCTGGGGTTAAACCACGACAGTCTTTTTTGGTGCCCAATGTGGGGCTTGAAGGGTTCGAGGTAACGACAGATTTGACTGGAATGTGCTAGATTGAATTTATAGCTGTTATTGCTGTTTAACTATTAATCGGCAGGCTTCTGTGCTTGCCACGGGGCTTGCTTGCCTTACTGTATATTAGAGTCTAGTGCTCGTTAGTGGCTGCTTTTTGCTTTTGCTGCTTGCTGTGCTGCTGAACTGCTTATCATCTTACTCTGCTGTGCCTGGGAACATTTTGATAACAACAACGGCCATGCGCCTGGGCTGGCAGATGGCCAGGGCATCTCTGCTGTTTCTGTGCTGCTGTACTGGACAGGCTGGAACTCCAGTGTGAACTCGAGTCGAAGGGACTGTCACCTGTGGATGAGTCCACGCAGGAGCAGGACACCCCGAAGCGTCTGTGGCCGTGGATAAGCCCATGCCAGAGCAGGTACATCTCAAAACGTCTGTGGCCGTGGTTATGTCTGTGCCACAGCAAATATACCTCTAAAGGGATTGTGGCCCATGGAGAAGGCCACGCTGGAACAGGTGCACCTCAAAGCGACTGTGGCTGTGGATAAGCCTATGCTGCAGCAGGTATACCCCTGGAGAGACTGGCTCATAGATAAGGCTCCACTTGGAGCAGATACATCCCTAAGGGACTGCGGTCCATGGATAAGTCTAAGCTGGAGCAGGGGCAAGGGGAGGAGTTCATTGCAATGTTAAACCCTGTGGTCTGGTCCAAAGAGACTAGGGGTGGAGATTGTAATGGATATACCTTTAAATTGTTGTAACCCATGATTTGAGTTGCATGTTATAGGAATTACTATAGCACGAACCACCCGAACCAATGGAGGAGAAGCCTTACAAGAAGCAGTGCAAGTGCAGCAGTGACCCGACGCGAGCTGCTTTGGTGCCAAATAATTCCACACAAGACACCATCTCTCCTGTCCTGAGTGACCACCATAAGAGATGGAGCCCAAAGTCATGGACTAAATGAACTCAGTGGACATTTGGTGGACATTTGTGGACCTTTTACAGACATTTCACAGGGGTGGTCCATAGACTAAGGGAATGATACCTGTGTATTGTATCAAAGGATGGGAAGGGGGGGGTGGTTAATGAGGATGTATTGGATAGTGTGGGACCTGAGCATGACATAAATGGTATGGAATAAGGGGTGGAGAATGTGCTGGTTTTGGCTGGCATAGAGTTAATTTTCTTCATAGCAGCTAGTATGGGGCTATGTTTTGGATTTGTGCTGGAAAGAGTGTTGATAATAAAGGAATGTTTTAGTTACTGCTGGGCAGTGCTTACACAGAGTCAAGGCCTTTTCTGCTCCTCACCCCACCCCACCAGTGAGTAGGCTGGGGGTGCACGAGAAGTTGGGAGGGGACACAGCTGGGACAGCTGACCCCAACTGACCAAAGGGCTATTCCATACCATATGATGTCATGCTCAGCATATAAAGCTGGGGGGAGAAGAAGGAAGGGGAGGACATTCGGAGTGATGGCGTTTGTCTTCCCAAGTAACCGTTACGCGTGATGGAGCCCTGCTTTCCTGGGGATGGCTGAACACCTGCCTGCCGATGGGAAATAGTGAATGAATTCCTTGCTTTGCTTTGCTTGCGTGTGTGGCTTTTGCTTTACCTATTAAACTGTCTTTATCTCAACTCACGAGTTTTCTCACTTTTACCCTTCTGATTCTCTCCCCCATCCCATTGGGGGGGAGTGAGCGAGCGGCTGTGTGGTGCTGAGTTGCTGGCTGAGGCTAAATCATGACATAAGCTAATATTAATCTTTCTCATTATAAAGACTGCATTTAGCTTCTGTTAGCATGCAGACATCATTATTATCACGTTTCTAATTTCTGAAAATTAATGTTTTTAAGATAAACTTGGAAAGAAAAAACTCTGGACACTTCATTAACAGGAAAGCAGTTGAAGTTCTGCCATAAATGCTTATGAAAAACTGTATAATACTGTTTGGCCCTATATAATTTCCTAGGGAATTCAAATCCATGAATAAGTAATAGTAGTTTTATAATGTTCTGTGACAGACAGAGCGTGCTTGTTATGTAAACATAGTTACTAAGATACATAAAGATACTAGAACACGTGTTTAATACTATAAATTGATCTTACTTGAGCATGAGTGACTGAAGTCCTTTTGAATACTTTCTAATACACCTAATGCTTATGCCAAAAGTGCAGAATTTATCTGAATCATTGACCTTTACTAAGCCTTTGTCTTGCGTATATGTTTCTAAGCTGTGTCTCAAGTTGCAAACTGCTTGCTTTAGAAAATCAGCCCAGGAACTTTTCTTGATGTATAATTGAATCTCATTTTCTGTGCAGAGCAACAATTAAGGTAGGTGAGCATTGATCAAGATACTAAACACTTGAGATGATAGTATGTTTCTTGTGACATCTTATAAAAAACCTGTGTTCTCATGTTTTTGCTGTGTGTTCCTCGGTTCTATGGAGTGTATGCACGAAGCACGTTCTGAAAGAAATTGCTGATATAACTAATGGCACTTGCCATGAGGAGCAGGAAGAAATGAAGCTACGACCACACGGTCAAAACTCCACCAAAATTGTTGGTGTTACTCTAGCTCTTATTAATCAGTGATTGCCTCCCCTCCTGTTAGGAGGATGGTGATGCTGTCTAAGAATCAATATAGTTTTCTTTTTTCTTCTTTTTTTTTTTCCCCCTCTTCAAACTTCAGATTGTAACTACTGGATAGTTCCTTATCTTTGTTTCTGGGCTTTGGAGTTCTTTATCACTACAGAAGAGTCTTGAGCTTGTGTATGTTTATGTAGGTGCATCCTCTTGGCTAATGGCTATTATCTTTGCTAAAAGCTGCTGACAGATGAAAAAACAATAAATCTATGTTTCTAGTACAAACTTATTTTAATTCTTATGAGCTAGAAGGAAATGGATTAAACCTTAAACAATATTAAATATCTCTTATATTATTAATAATTAAAATCAATGGCAATCTATATTTTACCAGTCTTAACATAATACTTTCATGTGTCAGCTATTTTGTTGATGAGACTTTTTAATAGATTAATTGGGCAACTAATGAACCTTGCCTAAACATGTCACTGTGTACTTTAAGAACTTCATCTCTACAGCTTCTGGATTAATTGTAGCTGTAAACATGCTACTGCCAGATGTCTTTTCAATTAGGACATTGCACCTACTGCATGCTATTTCTTCTTCAATCTTGACCACCATATTAGGGTATAGTGGTCAAGAAACTGGAGCTGCTTTGGTCTTGGATAAAGTTGAAAAAATCCCCCAAATTATTATGTTTTAAAAAATAAAAAAAAAAAAATTGTTGAAACTGAAATATGTTGTGGGAACCTGTCAGTTTTAATGGTACAACTATTAAAAAGTTCAATATTTTATTTCATATTGAAAAGATTGTTCTAATGTTCTCTGCAGTAAGATAATATTGAAGATGAAACAAAGATATTAAAATAATAGTTGAAATGTTTTATTTTGAAACCTAAAAAACTCAAGCTAGCAATTTTTAATTGGGAATGATAATTTTGTGGCAGAGACTTCCTCAGTTTTTTGAAATAACTATTATAAAATTTCCAAATATTGGAAATAACAACAACAACAAAAAAATCTAGCTCCTGATGATACTATTGTGAGCTACAGTTGTATAATAAATAAGACATGATCATTATGGAGTAAAATGTATTCAGTGCTAGATATAGTTTTGCTTTCCTCTCTAAACCCGAATGTCCTAATGTGACTGAAGAATTACAGGAAGTATGATAATGAAGTTCTCAGGTTCTGTACAGAAGGTGTCCTGGTTTCAGCTGGGATACAGTTAGTTTTCTTCTTAGTAGCTGATAGAGTGCTGTGTTTTGGATTCAGGATGAGAATAATGTTGCTAACACACTGATGTGTTAGTTGTTGCTGAGTAGTGTTTACACTGGTCAAGGACTTCTCAGCTTCCCATGCCCTGCCCGGTGCACAAGGAGCTGGGAGGGGGCACAGCCAGGGGGGCTGACCCAGACTGGCCCAAGGGCTATTCCATACCATATGGTGTCATGCCCAGTATATAAACTGGGGGGAGTTGGCTGGGGGGCAGTGATAGCTGCTCGGGAATGGGCTGGGCATTGGTCAGCGGGCAGTGAGCCAATTGTATAGTGTATCAATTGCTTTGTATATTATTATTATTATTACTATTACTACTATTCTATTTCATTTTACTTCAATTATTAAACTGTTCTTATCTCAACCCATGAGTTTTCTGACTTTCACCCTTCCAATTCTCTCCCCCATCCCACTGGCATGGGGTGAGTGAGCGAGCGGCTGTGTAGTGCTTAGTTGCTGGCTGGGGTTAAACCACGACAGAAGGTCATTACAATCAATTGATCAACTGAAAGCAAGGAAGAACTATTTTTTGTTTGTTTTTTTTTTTTTCTTTTTTTCTGTATACTCCTTTTAAACTTAGTATGGAGAAGAGATTATGAGTTTCAGATAAGTTAATTTAAGAGACTGGGGCACTAAAACGGTTATGAATTTTAATGCTTCCTCTGTTCCTGGTATTTAATTCGTCAGGACCTAGAAAATCACAGCAAGGCTTTGTTACATCAAATTTCCTAATCCCTGAAATAGGCTTTTAGATTTTTGTCCCAGTAACATAGTGAGAACTCTCATTATTAAAGTAGTACATAAGTAATATTTCTTCCTTTATTATGATCATTATGTCACAGGTAAGATTTGGCTTTAAATTAAATATCCTTTGAGGAATTGTTTTTGAATGTGGTGTCCTAAGAAAACAAAGCTCATGTGATTGTGCTTTCTGCATGTGTGCGCCTGCCTGTGTGCCCTACAAGCAATAACTTTTGAATCTTGTCCAATTTCAACATCTCTGAGCGCTCTCCTCAAAAACAAGTTCACCCCATGCTAGATACCAAAGAATCAGTGCAGGACACAAATATGTATTTTACAGAAATCCAAGTTTTACTTGTTCAGCTGCTTATGGAACCACTTGTTTCTTATGTAACATATGGGTTTAATTTGTTTCTTTTCCAAGTTGGGAAGTTCTTTTTAAACTGATTCTTGCATGACTTTGTCTTGTTCCAGGCTGGGTTGTTTAGATGGGGAGCTAATCAGATGACTGATTTAGTTCTCATACAAGCATGCAAGCAAGGAGATCTGGCCCCATTTTTATATAGAGTTTGTATTATCACTAATCCCAATTTTCATGTACAATGTGGCATGAAAGCATGGATGCTTGTCTGATGCTAATGAACCATATTCTTTGGTTCTTTTGATTTTAAAAAATTATTTTAGATTTTTTGTAATTTATTTCAGGATGTGTTAGTTGACATCATGAGCATGATTCTCTGTTGTCTCCAGCAACAAGCCATTGACATTTCCATCCTTGCAAGCCCAGTTATTCAGCCACACCTGCCTCTAAGCTTCAACTGAAAGCTGAACGCATTTCTCCTTTGAATTATGTTTGCCTTCCTTTTTTCAGTTCAGCATATCCCCCGCCTTGGTCCCGGGGAAGCTAAGGGAGCTCTGCCACTCTCTGGTTGTCCTACATAATTGTTACTTGCTGTTTTTGTCTTCTTTTTGTAACGGCTTTACCCCAGACAATTTGGTCTTCCACCTCGACAAGGGTAATATTTTCCATTTGCCTTTGCCTTCCCAGGCAGGCTCTGCAGCGGCCTCCAGGACGCCCAGTGGCAGCCAGGTAGGCTGCCCGCTGGGGCTGCGCCTCTGCACCGCACCACACTGCGCCGCCTCTCCCGCTCTCCTCATAACCTATGTTTTGTTGTGCCTTTGCTGCAGCTGATGGACTTTCCTTAAAAGGAATAACTCATATCATTATGTGAATGCTATTTTAATCTGCTACCTAAAATATAAATAAATGATAGCTTGGAGTTAACATTTTAGCCTTCCCAAAAATATGTTGTCTTTGAAAACCAAAGAATATTTCTTTAATTAAAAATATATAGCTTTATAATTTGTTATACTGCTAATGTGTGTCAGTGGAAAATAGGAGTAGGACTTTTAGACTGCATTTAGAAGTGTCCTGAAATTTTTATTCAATAAATTATCAAATAGTAGGTGTTCAGTCCTTTATTTTGATTTCTTAAATTGAAGTAGTACAGAGTGGTAATAGAATTATCTGTGAGGAGAGTTTAGGGAACATTTTTTTCTTATTACTCACATCCGCAGTAAAGCAAAGGGCTCATCAGGTCCTGGTATCCCCAGGCACACCGTCTTTGTAATCACCTGGCACGAATATTTTTCACAACTTTTTGAGGTATCATTTACTGTCATAAGGAGATGAGTAAATGCTTTCTAATAAAATTTTATTATTTGAATATAGCTTTGAGGATGTGTTTCCAAGATACTGTTGTTCAGCGGAAAGTACACTCTTTCTTTTAAATGTGTGCTGCTTGCAGGCCAGGCTCTGAATCAAGGCTGTACTTAGCGCCTTGATCTCAGTCTTGTTCTGTTTGGTTTGGTTTTGTTAATTTTCCACCACAGCTAAAATCATAGAACCATAGAATGCTTTGGGATGGAAGGGACCTTCAAAGCCCATCCAGTCCATCCCCCCTGCAATGGGCAGGGACATCTACAACTAGATCAGGTTGCTCAGAGCCCCATCCAGCCTGGCCTTGAATGTTTCCAAGGATGGGGCATCTGCCACCTCTCTGGGCAACCCGTTCCAGTGTTTCACCACCCTCATTGTAAAAAATTTTCTTGCGTTCAGTCTAAATCTCCCCTCCTTTAGTTTAAAACCATCACCCCTTGTCCTATCGCTATTGGCCCTGCTAAAAAGTCTGTCACCATCTTTCTTATAAGCCCCCTTTAAGTATTGAAAGGCTGCAATAAGGTCTCCCTGCAGCCTTCTCTTCTCCAGGCTGAACAACCCCAGCTCTTTCAGCCTTTCCTCACAGCAGAGGTGTTCCAGCCCTCTGATCATTTTTGTGGCCTCCTCTGGACCCGCTCCAACAGGTCCATGACCTTACTGTGCTGAGATGTCCTTCCTGTGCTGAGATGTTTTGTCTAGTAGGAAAAGTGCTATGAGCTTCTGCATGGAAAAGTACGTCTTATTTAGGTACAGAGGTTTTATGGATTGTTTCATAGAATCATAGAATAGTTTGGGTTGGAAGGGACCTTTAGAGGTCAGCTAGTCTGACCCCCCTACAACGAGCAGGGACATCTACAACCAGATCAGGTTGCTCAGAGCCCCGTCCAACCTGGCCTTGAATGTTTCCAGGGACGGGGCATCTACCACCTCTCTGGGCAACCCATTCCAGTGTTTCGCCACCCTCATCGTAAAAAATTTCTTCCTTATATCTAGTCTCAATCATCTACCCTCTTTTAGTTTAAAACCATCACCCCTTGTCCTATCGTACAAGCCCTACTAAAAAGTTTGTCCCCATCTTTCTTATAAGCCCTCTTTAAGTACTGAAAGGCTGCTCAAGACTCCAAAACTTTTCAAGGGGCCAGCAAAAGACTCTCTTCTCCTTTCTACCTTTCTTTTGCAGGAAGGGAAGTAACTAGAAGTAGCTGAAAGTAAATAAGAGCTTTTCAACCCAGAAAGCATTACCATTGAAAGAACTACTGAAAGTACAGCAAATCTGCACTTCCCCTGAACAATTCACACATCTCCATGGTAAAACAGCAGCAAAACCCCCTTATAATAGTCAGTTATTAGCCTGGAAAACCCTCATGAGTCTTCATCTTGTACAATCCCAGTTCTATGGTTCTGGTAAGACATTTGTAAAAATGCCAGTAGTTGTTTAAATGTAAAGGACTTCTAATGTGAAGTTGTTTTATTGGTAATAAATCTATCTATCAAGATAACAGCTTAGAACAACTAATTTTATAGAGCTCCTCATAACTATGAAACATCTTGTACAGTACTAGACATAAACAGGGCTCACCTGAGTCTTCAGGAAACTATCACCATCTCACTTTATACAACAGAGCTCTTAATTACATGAATTTCCATTACTTGCCACTTATATACTTTTGCAAGGCATTTTAATTCAGAGGGTGAAAAAAAAATATCCATTTAGTTACAGAAGCAATCATCTTGATGACAGGAAATTTATTACTGCATGACAGTCTGGAGCTGTTGGCCAAGCCAGCAGAAAGCTAAAAGATTTTCAAAAAAATGTTTTCTCTATATAAGCCTTGATTTGACCTAGTTAGAACCTTAAACAGACCTGGAATCCTTCTGTAAACTTTTAAAGGTCTTGCCTGCAGGAATACATTTGCAGAACTGATATCATCATTCCAGAGTCGTGTCTAGTCAGCTTCAGCCTTCTCCTCATCTGTTACCAGTTTGCCAGTCGTGTTCATCGGGGGGTACACTTTCTTTGACCTTCCTTTTCTGTCTGACATACCTATAGAAGCCCTTCTTATTATTCTTTGTGTCCCTTGCCAAGTTCAGCTCCAGCTGCGCCTTGGCCTTCCTGAACCCATCCCTACACAACTGGGGAAGGTCCCTATACTCTTCCCAGGATTCCTGTCCCTGCTTCCAACTGCCTGTGCATTTCCTTCTTGCCCTTTAGTTTGACCAGCAGGTCTTGATTCATCTATGCTGGTCTCTTGCTGTCCTTGCCTGATTTCCTACTCCTGGGGATCAAGAGCTCTTGCACTCTATGGAAAGTGTCCTTAAAGATCTGCCAGCTCTGTTCTACTCCCTTGTCCCCGAGGGCAGTTTCCCAGGGGGTCCTATTGACTAATTCCTTGAACAGCTGGAAGTTTGCTTTCCTAAAATTCAGGGTCCTGACTTTAATCTTCACCTGACCCATCTCCCTCAGGACTCTCCTTCTTTATCTACCATCTGTTCACTCCTGTTCTTTTTGGAGGTTCTTCCCCTCCACCCCCTCAAATATTTTCTTTTCTAGCAAATCCGTCATGCAGCTCTTTTTTGTGTGACCCTGAAGAATCCAGTATGTTGTTCAATGTATTTGCCACTTGGATAAAAAAAATGTTTGAATAACAATGACTAGAGTTTTAAAAAATAAGTATATTGCTTTAGACACCTGACCAATACATATAAAGTTTCTGAGTGCCTAATATCTTCTGCTGAAACTGAAAGTGGTTTTGTTTTTCAAGAATCAAAATAAGATGTCCATGGAAGCAAGTTGGAAGTGTTGTGTATTCATTAATGAAAGGCAAGTCACTGATACCTGAACTCATTTTTGAGATCTACATATCTAAATGTAAAATGAGGTCTTAATGCATCTAGCTTTGCTTATTTGACTTAATAAATAAGCTACATATTTTGAAGGCAGAAATATAAATTAGAAAAAGTAAATGATCTGCATGCCATAAAATCATTTGAGTTTTTAATTTCCCTCCTTTTTGCATTCCATCATTTAAATAAATCATTTAAATAAATCATTTTTATGTGATGTAGTATTAAGCATAGATTGACATAAGTAGTTCACACTATTGAAAAAAAAGTAAATTTGAGAAGTAATCTGAAGGAAAAAAAAGTTAAGAAAAACTAAGCTGACCATTTCATTCATTATAATTATTGCATTAAAACACCAACAAACAAAACTAAAAGTTGTTTATGATGAACATCTTCACGTCTTGATAGCTCTGTGATAAATTTAGCTCTGACATTATCAGGAGTGGAATGTATATGAAACCTTCCTCTCTCTTATATCAAATGTGCTTTTTAATTCTTACATCTGGGATCTCTTTTTTTTTGGGGGGGGGGAGAAATGCATTACAAGCTGCACGTGACATTGTATTTCAACAGCAGAGAGGTTGAGCATGGCTTCAGTTACTCTTAACACTGGTGAGTGGTCATATTGCTGGTTAAAGCAGCATAATTATCAGAGGAATAAGTCTTAAATTGGGATGGTGAAGTAGTTTTATTAAATTACAATAAACTAACATAAAGGGTGATTGTTTTGTGAAATGGCAGTGTTATCCTCTAATACCTGTGGCATTACATCTGACTGAACTAAAACCATTTTAGTGTTAGTCAACTCTATTAGAAAATAGTGGGTTTCTCTGTGAGGCTTTGCAATTGATTTCAATTAAATTATAACTGTGATGACAAAGTGCTTCATTTGAGTGCTTTTAGGTCACATGGGCATGTGCCCTTGCATGCTGGAAGGATGCAGAAAGCATTGTGCTCAAGTAACTGAGATTCAAGTGGTCAAATTGGCAGGAAAATTTCAAATATCAGGCAAAAGTCGGGGCAAGAGTTAGCTACCATCAGTGTACAACGTTGAACTCGGGCATCAGACATTTGTTTGGTGGGTAACAGGCACCTGTGAATCCTTCTTTGGGGAGTGCACTGGTGGGCGAGTGCCTGATGGGTTGGTTGTTCCTGCAGGTGGGTACAAGATCCACCATGCCAGAGCGGTGGGTTATGCAGCCACAGTCATCAAATACTGCGGTTTGCCACAGGCATATAAACAGGCCGATAAAGGATCAACCCTGGATTAATAAAGACAAGCAATGACAAAGAATACATGGAATCTGAATAGGTATATAATATTACAGGAATTCCTCTTATTTTTAAGCTATGCTATGACTTTTTGAGTATTCAGGAGTATTCAGAGCCTTACTACTCTAACAGACAAGCATAGACAACTTTTTATGACTAATACTTCATTTTTTGGCACATTATCTTTTCAACTTGCTAGGTCAGTGTCTGCAATCACTAAGGACTGTTTGAGGGAACTTTCTATTTTTTGCAAAAAGGGAAGTATGTAAACACAAAGGGCCAATCTGGGCCAACTACTAGTTGGTTTACATCCCCTGAGACCTTCCTATGAACTCCATGTGGCAGGAACTTTTGCTGTAGTGCATGAGTGAAATCTCAAGTTACTACTTTCTGGATCCATCATTGAGTGACTGACAGGAAAAGGCAAACAATGCCCAAAAGAGAAAAGTAAACAAAAAATATTCCACAGACTACCATTTTCTTTTGTCCATGTGTCTTCAATCAGGTTTAGACAAGCTTAAACATCATTTATTTCCCCTCAAATTCACTCTTCTAGTGAGGCAGGCAGAGGCAAACAGAATTATTGAGTTGGAGGACTCTTAAAATGTCTTTGATGCAAGATATCCTCTACTTATAGAAAGAGTTTACTTTAAAGAAATTAATTCCTTTCACATAATGGAAAAGTGAAGCAATGACTAAAAAGCAGGACCCTTCTGCTTCCCCCCACCCCTCAAAAAAAACCCCATATCATTAAACAGTTTAGGCAGGTGAAATCAGTGGTGATTGTCCAAAAGTCAAGACCAGGCAGGTGCTGTGGGTGGCTTTTTTTTTTTACTTCTCCTGTGAAAACTGGGGCAATTCACTTAAAGCAACAAAAGAATTTGCATTGATTCTTTCAGACAGCTGCTACAGAAAATGTTATTGAGAAAAATGTAGAAATCAGAGGCACTAGAGAAGATCACAAGCATCTGACCATGCTTCAGAGGCAGTGAAAATATTCAGAGATGTGGCACAAAGAGACCTGGAAGGGAAGAATAAGGTTCTTCTGAACAGTTCTCTTTATACGGGGGGAAAAAACTTATTTTTGCAAACCAGCTTGTTACTGTGCTAGCGGACTAGAAGTCACACCCAAACAAAATATAGGATGTAGACAAATAGCTGCTCTTAATCTAAGTGATGCTCATCATCCAGTTATCCTAAAGTGACTGTTATAGCTGTAAAATCTTACAAGTTTTCCCCAAAACTTTTCATTAACTCTTCTCTCTCACTCTCTCCTGATAACAGCAGCAGCAATTTGGTATTTTATCAGTTGTCAGAAAGAAATCCAATTAAGCAAGAAAGGCCTACTTGGAAAACAAGCTTTCAGAAGGAACACCTTAATATTTGTTGTTTAATGTTATATCAAATTCCATGTTTTATCCCTGTGGGAGCTACAAAGTAGTGTATATCATAAGTACAAGAATTCAAAGTTAGTGTGAACACCAGTGTTAGGTGGAGGTGTGTGCTGTTGGGGAACTGTGTCTGTCATTAGGATTATGTGAGGGTCTATGAACAATTCTCATCCTATAGCATTTTTTTAGTTATGATATAACATAGAGGTTGGTTAACGCGACTGGGATTTCTAATTGCTACTTATGACAACTTAGAGGTCTGGGCCTGAAACAGGCAAGCTTTTGTGCCTGAAGCTGACTTCATTAGGAAATAAGAAACCTTAATGCTTCTGCAGATCAGGATGCTGCTTTGGTTCCTTTAATAGTATATCCAAATCTGACATGCTGGTCTTATTCTTTTGCTTGATTACACTCATGTCATTAACATTGTATTAAATAATTTGGCTGGAAAGAACTTCACTTTAGTACACAATCAAATATATGTAATCATCAAATATATTGCATTGCATAATTTTATTACATATTATGATATTTGAGGATGAAATATTTCACAAATTTAACTCCTTCCATTAAAGAATAATATGGCTTGTGATATTCCATTAGTTTTGCAGATCAGCCATATAAACCACAGCTGTCTTAAATGATCAGAGCACTTCCACTTAACGCTTTCTATGCAAGACAGGCGGTTGTTTTTGTGAGGTATTATGATATGTAAAGAGGTGTCTGCTCCAGTATTTTGCCTTAATGCTTAATTTCTTTGCTTTTATAGACTTAAACCAGACCCTTTATATTGCTTTAATGCATTTTTTGCATATATTATAAACATACCCTCACACGCATCAGTTCAACATTCCAGCAAGGCAGCTGATTTTAAAAAAATATTGTTTCAACAAGTTGAAACTGGTTGGCACATATCTGAAGAAAGAAATCAAATAAAACTGGCAACTAAAGAGAAAGGGAAGTTGATATTGGCACTTCATCAGAGGTCTCCAGGTAAAACATATGCAAAAGCCCTTAAAATGTAATTCTACTTTGAAAAGTGACTATGTAAAAATGTCACCTTACTCAACAGATCTATTCCTTGTATGGTATTCAGTGTTACATCTGCTTGCCCTTGTAATAAAATATGTATTTTTTTTCTTCGATTGCTTTTCCTGTTAACTCTACAGTATCAACACAAACCTTGCATTTTGACATTTGTACTACCAAAGCTCAATCACCTGAGACAGTTTGCAAAGGATCTTAGGGAATATGTAAGTTCTCTGACTGATGGACAGCAAGAAAAAATCATACTTAAGCTGTCAAATTCCAGCCTGAGTTTGAATTACTGGTACCTTAAACTTCATGTCACCTTTTTAACCTTTTTGAATTTAAGTTGTCTGAGTTCCTTTGATAGTAATGCTCAGATTGAAGTTTTAGCTTCAGTGGGCTAGTATTTCATTACAGAGCATAGAAAACGAATTCTTGGAATTTAAGCCCATGACTGCAAATCACATAAACTGGAACTAGAGAGCATGGTATAGGAAGAAGGAGCCACTCAGCTATTTCTAGAATTACTTTCTACATCAAGAAACTACTTTGAGGTACAACTTGTACAGGTCATGCTTAAATTACATAATTGCTGATTTTTTTTTTAAGGGTTTGATAATGTACTATTGAAAGAAAGTTTTTCAGTCTTGTCCTTTTGCCTTAAGTGTAAAGTTGCTCAGAAGAGTTTTTATTACTAATTATAATTTTTCAGGATTCATTTTGTCAAGGTAAGTTTTTTTGTATCCTTTTATCATTATAGATACTTCATTGTCATGCTGAAAATATAATTATGCTTGATCACCTACTTACATCCCTGAACTGATCTTGCCATAGTGCGGATATTCATTTGTTTATCTACTTAACCTGTCTAGGTGCTTACTTAAGTTTATTACCCTTATACTAGATGTAAAGTAGCACTGAAACATGCAAATAAATGAAAGGTATCTAACTGTGTTAGCACTCTTAAAATTTAATTATCAGTGTTAATTGTAAATATGATTACCTGTCTTCCAGTCAACCTGTGTTTCTTTTGCTACTTGTATTTTTTTAATCTGTCCTTGTATGGTAGTGCTTCCCTTTTAAACTATATGAAACAAAACAAAAGCATGTCCACAACTGTCCTCAATTGCATAAAAAATGACAAAGAGACATGAAGAATTTCAGGGTGGACAACTGACAAAAGTGTTATTACAGCACTTTGATAAGCTCCGAGTTTAAAACTTGAAGTTAAAATACTGCATGAGTATCAACATTGCTATTTTAAATTCTGATTAGGAAATTGGATATTCCAAGAATTTTGAGTTACTTGAAGTGAGTAAACAAGATGAAGATAGGTGAATTAGGGGCTTTTGTTGTGGGTATTTTTTCACAAACAAAAAATTCTGAACTGTTTTAGATTCTGTAGGCATTGACACATCGTCTGGCGCAGTGCAAACACACTTATGTGATGTAACAGCTCCTGATGGGATCACAGAAGCGTTCAAAATTGCCTGGAGAGTGTTAGAAAAGGCTTAAGAATTTATTTTAGGATATTCTAAAAAAGCTAAAACTTAACCAGTATGACTGTTTTTTTTCTTGGTGTTGTAAATCTGTAAGTTGGGGTGGTGTGACAAATACTATTCTTCACATCTATTTTTAATGTTGTGACCCTGGAAGTGTACCTAGTATTTGGCTCCTCGGGTGATCGGGTGATCAGATGAGCTAAAAAGCCACGCACTTCCACTAAGCTTGAGAAACATGGCAGTGAAGCAATTGTATGCTCAGTAGAGGACATTGGCCTTAGCACCTTTTCTTTTTGTCTTTTAGTGACATGCTCATAGTCAACAGTTTGCTG
Source organism: Platalea leucorodia (assembly GCF_965183815.1). NCBI lineage: Eukaryota > Metazoa > Chordata > Aves > Pelecaniformes > Threskiornithidae > Platalea > Platalea leucorodia. Next base: position 43,375,515 of record NC_138859.1, read on the forward strand.
CTGATCAAAGCCATCATTTCAATTAATGGAAGGAGCCATCTACATGCAGATCACTTTTCTCAGATATGCCTTTTGTTCTAGTCCGTTTTTCTTACAGCTCTAAGATTTTCTAGTTGATGTGTGTGCACTGAAAGAAGCCCCTATGTGCTCATCTCTCTCTTTTCTGTGCTTGTGATACAGTAGCAGTTTGTGAAACTGAACAGCTCTTTTTTATGGGTCAGGCTAAGTACTTTGGGATAAAGATACGTATTATTCATATACACAGCCCACACTTTAAATGTGTTTTCTGACCTAGCTTTCTGTTTATGTGATGTAGAGAATACATCATGGAATTTGTGACAGTCATGATTTTTTTTCCTTTGAAACAAAAAATTAAATCTAGTGAAAATTTTCTAATCTGGTGCTTGCTACCATGGCAACCTAAAATATGGCTTTGTGTGTGTTTGTACTATAAGCTGACTTGAGATGCTAATGTTAGTGAAAATATGTTAAATAATTACTTTGCTTCCATCCTCCCTGCAGTTTCTCTTCCAGCCTTCCCATGCCTAACACTTACTTTTGGATCATATCTGATTGTACCTCTGAGAAACAGGAGTGTTGCACGTATCTTTTAGCTCCGGTTTTTTGAATCCTAGGAGAATGGGCTGAATGAGTTACCAGTTACAGGTCACTGTAGTGATTACATGAAATGTTGCCTGAAATGCCTAATGTATGTTATGCAGATTATCAAATCAGGTGATCTAATGATCTCTCTGAACCTTAAATCTATGGACTACAGTCTTAGTAGGCATGTCAACACTTTAGGGTTTTTATGTATTCAATTTAGTAATATCGAAAGTCTGATATGTCATGTCTTTGACACACTGGACTTTCACTGGTCTCAAAAAGAAAATGTTACGCACATTTTTGGGGGGACTTTTTTTCATTGTAATGTGGGATCTGTCATGGCTATGCCAAAAATCTGTTGATGCCATTTCTGTTGCCAGTGCTTTGAATCAGGGAGGGGTAAAAACTCAAAATAAAAACATATGTCATAGAATTTAGGATTTAGATCTAAATGCCAGCTTCTCAGGATGGCCATAGGCATTATCTGTCTGTAGAAAAAATTCTACAACCACCACCTCGAGTTATTGTGACATGCATATTTTTCAAACAAGATACAGTACTAGCAGATAGAGGGTTAGTCTCTACTTTTCATGTCCACTTTAGAGCCATAGAAAGAGACTTGGCAAAACAGTCCCCTGTGAAGACTGGAGAGTGATGATTATGTTCTTTCTGTTCATAATACATGCATCATACTGTTTTTCTAGCTACTTTCAGCTCTTCAAAAAAACCCAAAACTGATAGCAATTAATTATCTTGAGCTGCACTAAAGTAATTCTACTAATAATTATTGCAGATCATTTTCTTCCAATTTGATATTTGGAAACTGTTTTCTAGTTGCTTTGAACAGAAATTGGCTTCAGGAGAAAGAGTACTGTGTTGGGTCCAAGTGTGTAGTAGCTTAAGTAAAACCTACAAAGGTCTAAAGTAATTGCCAGGTTGTTAAATTGGAAAATACCTATTAGATGTCAAAAAAATATAGGTATGTAGTACTCTGCAGCTCCTGAGAACATACACAATTATGAACTATTTACCTTTTCTATTAGTGCTAGGCTTGGTGGTATAATTTTTTGCTCTTTTTTATTTACTTCTGTCCATTCTATTCAACATCTCAATCAGGAACAGTTAGTTACCATTCAGGACTGACTCCAAAAATGTCTGGAGAAAGTCAGCTCTCCATTTAGATTTGACCTCTATTTCCATATGGTAGAGAGCCCAGATGATGTACTTACTAGTATACTTGGCAATTTTTCCCCAGGAATGGGGATGCCTTAAAAAAATATATGAAAATTATTTAAACTAAATAAAGCTTTGAATCTTGAAAAGCAATCCTTCTAAATATTCTAGAACCTTACATATTAGCTTTCTTGATCAGATGTAGCAGTGTCTTAAGATCTGATCCTATGTTACAGTACTTTGTCTATAGAGTTTTATAAAGGGTATCTTCATTTTTCCTGTCTTTATTTGCCACATCAAGGACTTTTATTGTAAGTCTGAACAGTCTATTTTAATTGAAAGTTTAATATAAGATATAATGTGTGATTGTCATTTAAATAAAATATAAAAATAGGGGATTAATATTAGAGTTTGAAGTGAAATAATCTAACTGGATGTAATTAAAACATTTTAAAAAGGAAAAAGTTAATTAGGGACAACCAACATGAATTTCTGAGAAGGCCAGCCTGCTTAGGATGTTGAGATGGCAAACAAAGAAAATTGAGTAGATGTTTATTTTGACTTCCAAAAAGAATGTTAGAAATTAATCGCATCCAATACCATTGGCTAGTTGGCTAGGGTAAGAAATTTTGTTGCCAATGTAATATGGTTTGTTAAAATGAAAACTGGCTTACAACCTTAAGCAAACCATAGCAATAGAATATAACAACTATTTTAATAGTCAGAAATTACTAGTGCTTATTGTAGGAAACGATTGTGGGTCATCTAACATAAACATACAAAAGTTTCCATTATTGCATCACTGTGGTTATGAATTCATGAAATTAAATTGATATGATTTATAAAGTTACTTGATTGTGCTGTACTTCACGTGTTTGTTATAGAGTTCGAACAGACATTTAGTACTGTTGATTCAGTGGACAAATCTGATTTCAAATGTTCCTTTCCTGCAAAACATTCCCCCAGGGAGTTTGAAGAATTTCTTTTCTCTTAGGGGAACTCTCCTGGCATCAAAATCCATCAGGAATAGAGAGCTACAGGCTTGTTGCTGTCATAATCCTATCAACATGAGCTTTTTTCTTTTAAGATGGTCTGAGCAGTCTGTCACTGTATTTTTGAGGACTGGTTGATGCACAAAAGTTAGTTGGCTGGCAGAAGCTCAGTCAAAAGAAAAGAAAGAAAATAGTGGTTCTAGTTTAAGGAAAACTTCCAGAAAATTTGGTGAAGTATTCATGAGCTAAGAATCCTAGTTTCCTAGCTGTTGGCAAGGTTCAAATAGCAGCAATGACCAAAACCCATTTTTCCATATGTATTTTGTAGGAGACTGAGAGTAGAGCACTGTTAAGTGCAGACCTCTCTTGTCTACTTGTGATTAGATATTTGCATCATGCATCGTATTTTAACCCCCCTTCATAACCCAAAGCTGGTAAGGAACATAGTAGCTTGATTACTTAAGTGGCTGTATCATCTCCAACAACCCTTTTCATTTAATACAACAGGTGAGTTTTTCTTGTCATTGCATGACTCTGGAATCTGGGGTGTGAAAAAAAAATCAACAAATATCCTGAGACTCATGATTAAGTGAGCAACGGCGGAGCTCGAACAAAAGATCTCCATTTAAAGGAGAGGAGCTATGGCAATGTTCCATCATTATTGCACGTCAGTTTTCTCATTGCCCCTATTTTTATCTTACTGAGTTTATTGCTGGAATTAGAAGAGCTTGTAGAGATTATGTGGGCCTCGGGTTTTTTTTCTACAACCACACTGAGAAGTGTATGCCATTAGCAATGCTGAATCTGCCTTCATATCAGATCTGCAGAAAATTTCTACAGATTGAAAAGTGTTTATACATATTTGCTCATATTCATGGTTTGTCACATATTTATTTTGCAAATAAAATTAAAGATCTTAGCTTTAGTCCAGGTAGCTGTAAAAAAAAAAGTCTTTATTCAATGCATTTTTGTGAATTGCAGGGAGAGCACTGTGGTTGAATGTAACCTCAGCTCAGGAGGTTCATGTTTATTGCTAAAATCATAGAATCATAGAATCATAGAATCATTAAGGTTGGAAAAGAAACTTAAGATCATCGAGTCCAACCGTTAACCTGGCACTGCCAAGCCCACCACTAAACCATGTCCTTGAGCACTGCATCTACCCTTCTTTTAAATACCTCCAGGGATGGGGACTCAACCCCTTCCCTGGGCGGCCTGGGCCAGTGCCTGACTGCCCTTTTGGTGAAGAAGTTTTTCCTAATATCCAACCTAAACCTCCCCTGGCTCAACTTGAGGCCATTTCCTCTCGTCCTATTGCTTGTTCCTTGGGAGAAGAGACCAACCCCCGCCTTGCTACAGCCTCCTTTCAGGCAGTTGTAGAGAGCAATAAGGTCTCCCCTCAGCCTCCTCTTCTCCAGACTAAACAACCCCAGACTTGGGGTTAACAACTTAAACAAGTTAAGACTTGTTCTCTAGACCCTTCACCAACTTTGTTGCCCTTCTTTGGACACGCTCCAGCACCTCAATGTCCTTCTTGTAGTGAGAAAATGTATAATTAGTATTGAAATACATACCTAATAAGAAGTGTTTGAATTTTCAAATAAATGTCACTTGAGTTCAGATCAAAAATAACGCATGTATTACCTGATGTAATTTTTGGAAAACATGAAAAAGCTAACAGTTTAAAAATGTAATCTTTTGTTATGTTAGAGCTGAGACACACTTAAGACTTTGAAAGAAATTATCAAAAATAATTATTTGTAGCTGTAAATAGTCCCAATTTATGAGGATAGTTGACATTGCACTTCCTTCACAGGAGCTCTGGGATTGAAAGAGGTGCATAACAATTGATAAATCCTTTCAAAATGCATAATACGTGTCCTCCAAGACCTTTATCCATGCGCCTGGGTATGTTCTGCAAGTCTTCTGAGATCTGAAGAGCCTTTTCACCCTTGTAGCTCAGAGTCAGACTGCAGGCCCAAAAAAAGGTGTGTGCTAGAGAAAAGCATGCCTGTGTGCTGACTTGAATAGCCTCAGTCACGGTGTGTCACCAAGTATACTCCAAATTTGCTAATAATAAAAAAGAATTGTAGATTTAGCAAACAAGAAACAGTTCAACTGTATTATGTCAAGTGATCTAGATATCTAGGCCAGTGTAGAGAAATTGCAGCTTCTTTAGGTATTCATTATGTAAAGGCTTGCAGCATAAAGCAGAAGAGCTAGAAGGTGTGGTGTACACTTAAAGGGTACAGGCTTCTTTGTGGTGGTATTTAATCTGCTGACTGCTCATAGTCAAATAAAATTTTGCTTATTGCTTCTACTCTGGAAATAAATTAAATGTTGAAATCAACAACTTGTTACTACTTATATCTCTTGTGAGTAGCTAAGTGACAAGCAGACATTGCTTCTGGGTGAGAGTGGGAGGATGGAAAATATCTCACTTTTGCAGTATGTGGAAAAGGAATCCAAAAGAGATTTGAAGGTCTGCTATATGCCAGCAACACTTTTTTTTTTTCCTTTTTCTTTTAACAGAGAGGTTAGTTAAAAAATGAAGAATACCACTTAAGCATATAATTTCACTTGATGTGCAATCATGGTAAGATGAAACATGGCACAGACAAAGTGAGATGAGGTTTGTAACTTTGGCATTTCTGTCTTCTCTCCAATGCTTCAGCTTTGCCTTAAGACAGCAGACTTCCTTGGGCAATGACGACAGCAAGACTTACTTTGAATACCAAAGCTTGTAACTGCCATTCCTAATTCAGCTAAAGAAAGCATTGTCTTCATAGGTCCAAATACTTTCTAGTGGGTTTTGTCCCCATTTCTAACAGATCTTAAGCCAGCTTTTTATAGTCAAGTGTTAAATTACTGATTTGAGATACAGCAAAATCCCTTGCTATTAGTTAAGATAGGGAGCTATGTCTCTTAATCAAATAAAACATTCAGAAGTGACTGTACCATCATCCGTAAGTAAATAATGGAAGATTTTGAATAGAAGGGGAATCTTCAATGTGATGGTGAGAATGTTAAGTACAGAAATAATTTCCCGTAATCCGGTAAGGGCTCGGGGGAAAACAACAGTTGCAATGGAATAGGAACTTACTACATGTCAGGTCATTTGTGGTGATAGTCCATGCCCACTTAGCTTTCAGCAAACACAAAGTAATTTGAATGAGCTTAGTTCTCAGAGGATGTAAACTATCCCGAATTTGTCATGGGACAGGGTAAGCGCACAAATTGTTGGCATGATGCTCTGATATATAGTAACTCTTTGTTCCACAGTAACTTGTTCCCATGTTGAAGCTTCTGCAATTTTTAAAACTAGTTCTAGTTCAAATAATAATAGCTGAGATTTGTGCAGAAACTCTGTGGATTGTCTGTAAGACCTGAGATGACTGTCATAACTGATGTAACTGTCAAATCAGTGATTGACATAAGTGTCCTTTCTAGCTCAGTTACTTTATCCGCAGAAAGGATTTAAAGGCCAAGTCTAGTTAACATTCTAAGTTGAAGTTTTTAACATGATTTTATTGTAGACTATGCAAGACTCACATATGTTTACATTATAAAACCTCTTTCTCTGAGTATTAGTAACTATCACCCTTCTCAAACACAGAGCTAGATATTAGAAAAAGCAACCAATTCACTTGTAAGAAATTCATTTCTGCATAATTACGTCCCAGTGTTTTTAACCCTGAAGCAATACAAATTTTTAAATTTAAATTGAAGCAGTAAATCTTTCCTTAGAAAGATGCACACTGTACTGTGTGCATCATTACTGAAACCATTTTACTTTGAAGCACAGAAGGAACGCTTAATTTTTATTTACTATTATGAAGGAAACCCTTTGATTACAGGAAAAACAAGCTGACAAATATGAAATATGACTCTGATTTGGGCAAAGTTCCAGAGACAGGAGAGAGTGATGCTTTTACCTTCAGAGGGTCTTTGACTGCTGCATTTATTCCATTAATAGCTCCAGTATGGCTAATGTCATATTTTGTTCATTCGCCTCTGTGTCTGGCCTTTGTATAAACTGCAGGGGAAGGTATTTTGATGTTTAACTCTGCTGGGAAATATGGTGGAATAATATGCTGTTTCTTATTTCCCTGGATTGCATGGAACACCATGTTAAAGTTCTGGTTTTGACAAATGTGTTTGTTCAAACTTTTATTCTTCCCAATTTGAATATTAAAATCATTGCATTAACAATATAATTGAACAAAAGTCATTGCAAGTTACGTATACTCATGAATAGTTTCAACTTCACGTGAAAAGGCTGCAGTGAAATTATTTGACCAGACAAATTTGAACAGTGCTGGCCAGTCTGAAGGAAAGGGCAGATCCTACCCATATATAGAAGGAACTGAGGAATGAAAGAACATAACTGTGAGCTTCAGTAAAGCCTATGTGCTTTGTTATCAAACCCACCATCTACACATGCACTCATTCTATTCTCATTCAGCATTTATTATTAGGTATAGCTTTGGATGTTGAATGCAGAGATTTAATAAGCAAATGCACTATAGTTCCTATTCAGCTGTTTCCCATCTGCCAAATAAATGAGTGGAGAATGTCTATGGATATATACATGGATTTAATGCTGAATAAAATCATAACAATTTGTAAATTAATTTAAAAAAAAAACAGGTGAAGAAAAAATCTGTCAGCTAAAATTATTTTACATTATATACTTCAGTTGAAGTGAAAGGATTCCATCTACACATACTAATTTATGTGTACTGGAGGAGGATAAATCACAGGACCTGGAACTTACATGTCATTGGCCATGCCAGGATTTTGGAATATTCTGCAGATTTTAATGTGAAAATATAGCCTACCTAACCTTGCCTTCCAAAAACAAAGATAAATGAGATCACTGTGTAACTCAATAAACTTCAGTCTGATCTCATTGCATTGATTCTTAGCCATATGCTTCATGGTGATACAAAGGCTTTAGAAAGAACATTGATGAAACATGCCACTGTCTCTTTCCAGTACATGAAAAGCTATTCTGTTTAGCTGAAGATTATACATTTAAGTTTTTTATTATACCGTACTATTTTTGGCAAAGGTGTGTTTTTCACAATTTCTAATAACAAGTTTGTTTATAGGGCTCTGAGTTTTCAAATCATTTGATGAATGTATATAACCCCTAGTTCTGAAATGTAGGTCAAAAAAAGTATTATCTACATGTTGCAGACAGGGAAATACAGTTTCTAGTTGCCTTTGCTGAGAACAGGATAACCAAGCAAAAGGAACTCATCCAAAACACTTTACAGTGGCACAGCAAGGGTTAGATCTACAGAACTAATAAGTGATCTTTTAAAATACGGAGTACTCACTAATTCCATATGCTGAAGGGTGCTCCTGAAAAATCAAGGTGGTAATTTCTAATGATTCCCAACTGAGGCTTTTAATTCAAAATTGTATTTTATAATATAGTAGGCTCTTGTTTTGTACAGGTATCTCTTCATGGTGTGATTTGGAAAAGTCATTCTGGAGGGAAAAAATGCTTGTAATTCACAAAATCTGTGATGTGAAACTGTGCTGAAAAGGCCATATGGAAATTATGAGAACAGGTTAAAAAGCATGGAAATATGCGAGGGAAAACATATGGATTCTTAACACAATTTTAAGACTGTATGATAAGAACAGGAGTTTTGCTTAACTACTTGTGTCCACTGGAGCTAATATTTCTGTCAATGTGCATTTTGTTTTGAGATAAATCGTCCCGATGTAGAAACACTTCTGTGCAATAGAAAGGACATACATTCCTGGTTGCTCTTATTTAGTTTCTTGCATTTTTATGGAATGTTAATGGGACTTTTTGTTTCCTTCTGTCAGTACATAAGATTAATGTACAAAAAATTCAATAATATCGGAGATCCATCAATACTTGCCCCCATGCCACACTCACCATCCCTGAACATCTCTATCAGCCATGGATTTTCACTCTCCTCAAGTTTTTCCACCCATGCACCAACTAAAACTAGAAAAAAATTAGAACCCAGGGACATATGATCAAGGAATGCTGTGAGCAATCCCGTGCTTTGCTCTTGCGATGATACCTCCTGCAAAGCGAGCCTTTTGGCCTACAGTTACTCCTTACGGAGATCCTAAGTAAGATCACATGGGCTTTTTTTATACCTTGATGCTTATAATCTGTTTGATCACAAGCTTGCTGTTGGTGAAAACAAGGTAAGATTTATTCTGGTTTCTTACATAATGCTTTACATAAATTCAGTTTACTTCTGTTATCCATCATGTGAAAATAATCTTCCCATAACTGACCCAGGGCTGACTGATAAGAAGCCTAATAGCAGTCTGTAAATTTAAAACATTTTATTTTGTTTTTCTTTTTTTATATACCCAAAGCAAGAGGAAAAACAACCAGGAAGTTTGGGAGGTCTGAACTTTGTTGGCTGCAAAGGGTGTGCTGTGTACATGAGTTCCTCCACTTTGTTTTTTAGCTCAGCTGTGGATATCTTTTGGCAGCTCTGAGTGATGTTTAAACTATTTATGGCCATTCACACTATGCTGAATAACCTGCACTCAGAAAGCCTCTGAAAGTCAAGTCCAACAGGCAGCTATCCAGAGTACAAGGATAAAACACATACTACTATTGGTTTTAACCAATATAACATTAATAATATAAGGCAGAATGGTATGTGATAGAAACCTAGAAGCTGCCATGCTAATCAGGTAGAAGCCTAATTACTAATGTTTTATACCTGAGGAATGTTTCCTCCTTCCCTGCAAAAGCACTCATAAATGATACTGCACTCTATCACAATATCATTTCTTTTGGCTCAGCTTTGCAATCTTCTCCTGAAGTGCAGGGATTTATACCTCGATGTTTTAGCCTACCAGTCCTTTTGGAATTTTTATAATTAATTTGTGTTGGTAGAAAGCTGCAATTGGCTTCCACAGATTAATATTTTCAGTAATGATTTTTAATCTCTATTTAATTTTTATTTCATGACATCATGTAGTTGGTTTGCTTCCTTGTTTAAAAAGACAGACCTTTAATGCCGTTCCATTCTTTCAGGTTTTACCTCATTTTTCCTCTTAAAACTTTGAAAACCAAAGTTACAAATTCTGATTCCTAGCTCTGTTTCATTATAATAATGTTTGTCCTTATTTACATTAGAGCATGAGAGGAGTGGAGCCCCACAGGAACATTTGCTATGTGGTGTTGGTTTGGTTACATTTTTGCTCTTTTGAAAGAATTATGTTTTAATGTTAATCAAAATTGTACTCCCCTCCTACCATCTAGCATAATTTTCTTGCTCAGAAATAATTGGATTTTTTGAATCTGATTTTATAAGGGTTGCTCTTAATTTATATTCAAATACTACATAGGAAATTATAGTTGTATTTTCTTGTTTATGGGAGCTGATGTCTGATGCAGTTGAGTAACAGGAATTGCCCATATTCCAGGGTGTTCTGTTCTCGGACTGAGAGTTTTCGTGTGTTGCCACATCCAATGACTTCCCTCCTTCCTGTGATCTTAGATATTTTAGCATCACTTTCTGTATTCAAAAAGTGTGGGGGTTTTTTGTATTTATAGAAACATTTCATCACGGACTTGCATTGTGGCAAAGATGACTTCTGATTATTAAAAGGATTTTTAAAATAATTCTAAAAAATTATTTGTTTTGGAAGTTGATTAACACTCACATTTTATGAATATGGGTACAAATATGGGTGTTTTGATTTGCAAGACAATGCAAAGGGTTTTACATTTAATTAGGGGGGTGTATTTTAAGTTTTTTTTATCGATCAAAATTTAGAGCAACTTTCTTAATTTTGTAACATTCTTCCTAATCAATTTGCATTAATCCTTATTTCGTTTCCCCCACACCTTGTTTCTATTCCTATACTGTGTTAATATAGGTATGGTCCATAGGTGAGCAACATAGGTATACAGAGTTGCTAGTGGTGAAGCATGAGTATACAGTGACAGTGAGGTTCATGTAGTCATCTGTACATTGGCTTCACTAGTCGGTTCATCGTTCTAATTAGCATTACATTTCTGTTAATATGTAAAATATATATATAATGCACAAGTTAAAATGGCATAAAGTAGATTCCATTTCAGATAAAAGCTTTAATTTGGAACTGCAAGACTAGAAATGCCACTCACATGAAGAGTGTAAGAGCTGCTGCACTAGGTCACACCAAAGGTTTATTTTTCCCTGGCTCCCCTTTCTGACCATGGCTGGCTCGGACTCCCATTGTACGAGTGTAAGAACATGTGAGGTATACAGCGATGCTTCACCTGTTATCTTCTCCCAGCTTCTAGCACTCTTTAGGGATTTCCTAAGTGTGGAGGTTGCATTCACACCTTTCTGCCTAATAGATTGTTTCTTCCATGACTTTGTCAAATTAATTTGTGAATGTATTTATACTTCTGGAATCCATAGCATTCCGTGGCAGTCAGTTTCACACTTTGGTTGTACTTTGTGTGTGGGAAATGTACTTCCTTTAAAGGACCTCTTTGGGACAGTCAGCACGGCTTCACCAAGGGCAAGTCCTGCCTGACCAACCTAGTGGCCTTCTATGATGGAGTAACTACATCAGTGGGCAAGGGAAGTACAGGCTGGGGGATGAAGGGATGGAGAGCAGCCCTGCCGAGAAGGACTTGGGGGTGCTGATAGATGAAAAGCTGGCCACGAGCCGGCAATGTGTTCTCGCAGCCCAGAAAGCCAACCGTATCCTGGGCTGCATCAAAAGAAGCGTGGCCAGCAGGGCGAGGGAGGGGATTCTGCCCCTCTGCTCTGATCTGGTGAGACCCCACCTGGAGCCCTGCGTCCAGCTCTGGGGTCCTCAGTACAAGAAGGACATGGACCTGTTGGAGCGGGTCCAGAGGAGGGCCACAAAAATGATCAGAGGGCTGGAACACCTCTCTTATGAGGAAAGGCTGAAAGAGCTGGGGTTGTTCAGCCTGGAGAAGAGAAGGCTCCAGGGAGACCTTATTGCGGCCTTTCAATACTTAAAGGGGGCTTTTAAGAAAGATGGGGACAGACTTTAGCAGGGCCTGTAGCGATAGGACAAGGGGTGATGGTTTTAAACTAAAAGAGGGGAGATTCAGACTGGATATAAGGAAGAAATTTTTTACAATGAGGGTGGCGAAACACTGGAACAGGTTGCCCAGAGAGGTGGTAGATGCCCCATCCTTGGAAACATTCAAGGCCAGGTTGGACGGGGCTCTGAGCAACCTGATCTGGTTGTAGATGTCCCTGCCAATTGCAGGGGGGATGGACTGGATGACCTTTAAAGGTCCCTTCCATCCCAAAGCATTCTATGATTCTATGATTCTATGACCCATATTCATGAGTAGGTAGATAATTTCACTGGGGGAAATGTAGACACTGAGAATATTAGCTGGGGGAAAAAGAAGTTTACAACATGTAGTCTCATTTAACTAGATCAGTCTGATGTGGTTGTATTTGCTTTAGGATGTGTAGTTTTCCTTCATTGAGCTTCATCCATTTGTGACATATTGCATACAGCTTGTGTAAGAGGAAACAGATGTGGTGAAAAACACTGAAGAAGTTGCTTCTCTCCATAACTTATCTTTTAAAGTGCATTTTCTCCTAATAAAATGTTTAGTAATTCCAGTTACAAATAAGAATCAAGAAATAATGCTAGGCACCAAACACTCATCGTATTACATTTTTTGGCAGATGGAAGAGAAGCAAATATGTGGGCTATCCTAAAATTGGCAATTTAGTAGGAATATTACAATCATTCCAGGTGTCTTCTGATACAACAGTATATGAAGTCACGTATTCCTCTATAGATATGTGTAAGTTGGTATTATGTATAATATGACATTTGGGGGTAAAAAAGGGAACTGTAGGAGGGAGAGAATTTTCCCTCTTAGCTCCATGAGAAGCTGTTTTTATGTAGATAGATGTGCATTTGTGTACGAAGGAGAAAAATTCTCTCCTTCCTAAAGTAAAGTAATAGGTTGGGGAGGGTAATATATAGATAAATGTATAAAAAAATATGTGAGAGCATGCATACAGTAGCTACATTAATATTGTTTATAAGGGGGAAATTTTCTCACCTCTATATACCTATCATCCTGCTGCAATTTAATCTGATTACAGAATCATCCTGATATTGTGTCAGGCATAGATGATTGTTGGTGGGTGATTTTTGGTGGTCAGTATTGCCACATAGAGAAGAGTTTTTCTCTTCCACAGAAATTAGTCAAGGAGTCGAGTGCATCCATCACAAAAGATACAGAAAGTAGCTTTCTTAGATACTGAAATTTGGTTTCAGGTAGCTACAATGCTGGGGCTGCGTACTGCTATAAAATGGAAAGTCACCACATGGTTTTGGATTCTCCCATTGGTCATTTCATTGGAATAAAGTAGTGACTAATTTTAATTTTCTCATCTAAAAATTTTAAAGCAGGTCAGTCCAACCTGAAGTTATGTTACATAATTTATATTTAGGCACTTCAACAAATGGCTTGACATTTCAGTGATGTTGAAGTTCTGAAACCCTGAGCTTTACAAGTTCTCAACACCTCTGAAAACTGGCCAGTGCTCAAGTCAGCATTCAAATCTGGGTTAGGAATCTAACTGTAGGTATCTCATTTGAAAAATGTGACCTAAATTAATTCCTTATTATTTTTGGCATTACATATTGGTGAAATATTAATATCAGTCATGTGATATTGTGCTCTTGACATTCCTGGGTGTCACCTTCCTTCTCCAGCTTCCTCTGCAGTGTCTTTGTGAAAGATGTTCTTCACAGAGCTTAGTACCAAGTGTGGAGAGCCAAAAATAGGCCATCAAGCAGGCTGAAGTGCATGCAGATACTTCTGTGGTAAGGGAAAAGAGGAAGATTCAGCAAAGATTCTTTTGGGGCTCAGCAGACAGTAATACGTCTTAGTGTTTAAGCCTTGATTCAGCAAAGCTCTTGAACAAAGACTTATTTTTAGAGATGATAAAGGTCCCATCTCTGTTCCTTAAAGCTCTTCAGTGTATTTTTAACTAGTAATGGGACTGTTTAAATAACTGAAGTTCAGCATGTGCTTAAAAGCCTTAGTGAATATGGGAATTTTGCTTAGTGTTTTACTTAATCCTGGTCTTTGCTGGTGCTCCTTAGAGTAATGGGAAATGTAAGATCTTTGGAGAAAGGAATAGGATCAATTTGGGGAGGATGTGCAAGGCAGCACACAAAGAATTATATGGTTGAAGTAATTGAATGTTTCTCTATCTGAGTGCCTTTGGCATAGAATTTTTGCCTAATGCTCAATAAATCAGTGAAACCTAGCCTTTTTGAGTTTCTTATTCTATGTTCTCCCAGTTCTCTTTTCTCGATACCCAACTTGAGAGTACTTTTCTATGTTAAATATTGTCAATCAGAGATTCAGTAGGCTCTTTGAATCTAGAAAGTGCTATAAAATGCTAAGAACTTTGACAAATCAGACAATTAATGTCTGGAGCTTGGAATAAATAGAAAACTTTTGCCTTTATTTCTGTAGCTCAGTTTTTTAAAGATAGTCGGTTTGTTCATTTCACAGCTGGTATTGTTTTCATGCAGTTTCTATGTATGTTTATCTGTTTCTTTTCCATGCAAATAATTTACATGAGCCTCCTGAACTCTTAAGAAAAGTAAGAAAAGATGTGATCTCAAGTATGAGATTTGGGAGAGTTTCCATGGGGATATAAGTATTTGACACTGTCCCGCACGACATCCTTGTCTCTAAATTGGAGAGACATGGATTTGATGGATGGACCACTCGGTGGATAAGGAATTGGCTGGATCTCCAAGTGGAGATCAGTGACGAGTGGCATTCCTCAGGGGTTGGTATTGGGACCAGCACTGTTTAACATCTTTGTCGGTGACATGGACAGTGGGATTGAGTGCACCCTCAGCAAGCACCAAGCTGTGTGGTGCGATTGGCACACTGGAGGGCAGGGATGCCATCCAGAGAGACCTTGACAGGCTGGAGAGGTGGGCCTGGCAATGTGCGCTTGCAGCCCAGAAGGCCAACCGTCTCCTGGGCTGCATCACAAGCAGTGTGGTCGGCAGGTCGAGGGAGGGGATTCTGCCCCTCTACTCCGCTCTCGTGAGGCCCCACCTGGAGTACCGCGTCCAGCTCTGGGGCCCCCAACATAAGAAGGACATGGACCTGTTGGAGCGAGTCCAGAGGAGGGCCACAAAGATGATCAGTGGGCTGGAGCACCTCTCCTATGAGGAGAGGCTGAGAGTTGGGGTTGTTCAGCCTGGAGAAGAGAAGGCTCCGGGGAGACCTTATAGCAGCCTTCCAGTACCTGAAGGGGGCCTACAAGAAAGCTGGAGATGGACTTTTTACAAGGGCATGTAGTGATAGGACGAGGGCTAATGGCTTTAAACTGAAAGAGGGTAGATTTAGATTAGATATAAGGAAGAAGTTCTTTACTGTGAGGGTGGTGAGGCACAGGCACAGGTTGCCCAGAGAAGTTGTGGATGCCCCATCCCTGGCAGTGTTCAAGGCCAGGTTGGATGGGGCTTTGAGCAACCTGGTCTGGTGGAAGGTGTCCCTGCCCATGGCAGGGGGGTTGGAACCAGATGACCTTTAAATGTCCCTTCCAACCCAAACCATTCTATGATTCTATGATTGCCATCAGAAAAGGCCAGTCTCTTCAGGTTGATATTCCTCTTTTTTCATCTAAGAGCTCTTTATTCTCAGTTGGGAGCTTTTGCACTCAGTTATATTGCTGTTGCATGAGCAGTTTCTAAGCAAGCATAACCTGGCAGAGCTTCCCATGGAAATGGTTGCAGTTGAACTTGTAGTTGCCCTCAAAGGGAGCAGGGGAGGATGCGGTCTCTATGAACAATTCTTCCTTCATTATCACAGCATTTATGGTAGTTACTGAGACTCAGCAGTCTTTTTCAGAGTCTTTGCTTTGGAGCATCAGGGCCTTCAAAACAAAAAATAAGCTCCTCTGAGTTTGAGATATCTGCCTATAGATATAGAAAGCCAATATGCAGAAATAATTGCTTGGGTCTGGTTTCAGTCTGCTAGCTATGTTACGCTCTCCCTTTCTGCATTCAGTAGTCCTGGGGTGGACAAGGTCTCATCCTGATTCTCCAGTAGGTGAAGTAGGAAGAGCCACCAGCTGCAACAAACAGATTAGTAGCACTTCCTTCTGGTTTGCAGCCCACTGCCTAAAAGTTTCTCACTTTGTGACCCATCATATTTAGTTGATTTATAAGCACAGACATTAAACTTCTGTTGTCATTAGCACCAAATTATTTTTACCTTTGAAAGGGTAAGGCTTCTGTCATTCAACAGCCAGGTACCTTGTAGTGTTAAAGGACCACAGACCTCTGGGTTGAAACAAGAACATTGTTGTCTGAGGTATGACCTCCACTGTGCTTTTCTCCTTGCTTGTCCCAGATGAAGAGCTTTTCCCTTATTTCCTGACACTTGTATTCAAGTCAGCTAGCAAGGCTTCAAGTCTTCATCTTTTTTTGGTCTACAAATCAACATTACTATATTGCTTATAGCTATTAAGGAAACACCTGTCAACAGCAAAATACTCTGACTTTGCAGCCAGCAAAGTTATGAGTGTTTTTTGTAAGTATTTCCATGTTTGGAAATGCCGGAACCCCTTTCAAGAGTAAAAAAGCACCACTGAAAGTAATTTGTAATGGAGGTGCACATGGTGACTTCCCATACTCTTACTTATTGCTTATGTTTGCTGCTACCAGTCACCTTCCTTCTATCCCTTAACAGATGTCACAAACACACAGGGAAATAGTTTCCTTGTTTTTTTTCTTTGGCTCCTTTACTGATTCTTGAGCTAACATTAGTGGTGATATTGTATTGAAATAAGCTTGATTGTGCTGCCTTGCTCTGATGTTCCAGAATTTTATACTGGTGTTAAAATATTTTTAAAAGTAGTGCAACAAGGCATTTTGCTGTTCCTGTACTTCAGTTCATGTATCTCCAACTTGTTTTATTATAATACAAAAGTTTTAATGGAACTATTGGTCATATTTTTAATTGGAAAAATAAACAATGTTTATGATACTAATTAGGTACTCATGGTTTTGCTTTATATCAGATGCTCTCGATGCAGTTTTGATACTGCTGTCTTTAGAGTAGTATTAGACTGTGGTGAACCTCTTAAGTAGAGAACATGAAGAATAACACCAAAGAAAGGCAATACTATTGAACTTGCTTATTATAGCTGTCTTTCTGTAAGAAGATTTCATATCTAAGTTGCTTCCATATAAAATATCAATAGGAAAGTCCCTCTGTTGACTTCATGTGGTACCTGGATCTTTTTCAAGAAAATGGTTTTGAAAATATTTGAGGAGTTGTTTGGACTTTTTTGCAGTTTGGTTGATTTCTGTGTTGTCTTTGTGTGTGTGTTTAGGGAGAAGATGAGGGAAACATAAGGGAAGCTCAGTATATAAACATCTTTCTTGCTATGATTTAATTGCCAGAATAATTTCTGCTACATAGTAAGCAGGAACCAAAAAGGAAGCATACATTATAATTCCATCTGAGTTCTTCTGCTGTGGAGTTTATTAAGATGTTCTGTCTCTAGCAGTAACCTCTCCCCTTCTCTGTATCATTTTTGTAGTCTGTTTGTGAAGTCAACTCACGTAAATGTGTGCATGCTTTACTGACCTAGAACTAATTAATCAAATCACTAAAATAACCATTGCTTCAGCACAGCATGGCATTAGGACTCCAGGTTTTGGATATATATTTGTTTCAAGAGGTCCTCAAGAAATGCAAAGAAAATGTGTTTATGCGATACCATTTTGTTATTTGGTGTAGTTTGATGAAGCATCATTTAAAAAAAACATGTTAACAAAAATGAGATGTCCAGTGTTAAACTGAATTGCACATCTGTTCTCATTGAATTTCCCAAAGTTTCATTTCAGTCTGCTGCTAAAAGGCACTTATTTGTCATAGCTGTCTGCCAAAACACATTTAAATGATTTCAAAACAGGATTTGCGGAGTGGCCGTAAGAGGGGTGAATTAGTTCTATGTACGGCAGCAGCAGGTTGGCCTAGCAGACTACTTTTGACCCAGAAGGATCCTGAGTCACCACAATCTGTTCTGTGGGAGATGGAAGGCAGTATGACCTAGCTCTTGGACATGTTTTCAGCAGTTGTGAGAAAACAGCCTGTGGGCTAAGTGATGCTATGGTTCTCCATGCTGTTCCTGGTCTTGGGGCTGTGGTGCTGCAGCAGATGGTTCTTGTCCAGTTGGGTGGATTTGACAGATCAGAGCAAGGAAAGCACAGGAAAGGCACTTGGTTGAGGGGGAGAGGGGAAGGAATGAAAAGGGATAATCAGGCCATGTTTATTTTCTCCTTTTTCTTTGATGTTTTTCCTTTCTATCTTTAAATTCTGTATAAATATATATAAATATCTTAACAAGTAAACAGTAAGACCATTCTGGCAGGAGAGGAGGACAACAAAAACTTACCATTAATGTTTCCATACTCAGCTAATGTTCTGACATTCTTTTTGTATTTACTTGGAGAATCTTCAATTGTGTTAATAAACTCTTTGTCTACAAACTTCTCAAATGTGTTAGTAGCTAAAATGAATTAATATTAGCTTTGTAGTGTCACAGAACATAAATGGGAAAGCCAGAAAAAGAGCCTGGAACTTCTTAAACATCCTTGTTCTTTTAAATACAGTCTTTTCAGTATTTAAATGCAAGACTTTTCTACATCCATAAAATCTGGCCTCTCAGGACTTAAGTGTTTGAGGAAGTATAAAAGCTAACTTACAAAATATTTTATACACATTTTATAATCTATTGTGCAAAAAGTACTAATTTTGTTCCTGAGACTTGCTATAATATTCTTGACTAATGGGCCAGACATACTTAGAAATATTACTTTTTGCAGCCACTGTCAGAGACATAGCTCTAGCTTGCAGCATGCATCTTCTAGACTGGGCAAAACTTCTGTGCAAGGAACAGCTATTTTTACCTTGTTTAGACAGAGTTTGGTGGGGGGAGAGTTGTGTTTTGAGCTTTTTAGGTAGCTTGTGATTTTAAAGTGGGAATTCTAGTTTCCAGCAGTGCTTGCTATGTAATTATTGACATTAATAGCCTGGAATCATTTGGTAATATTTTGATTCCTTTAGAGTATCTCCAAGTTCCAGAGAATATCAGCTTGAGAAATACAGATAAAATCTATGCTAAGTCTAGTCAGGTTCTTTTTTTTTTTTTTTATTAGCTATAAATACTTGACTGTCTGCAGACTTTTTCACCACTGTGCATCTGACACAAGTCAGTTATATTGCTGTACACATTTAAATGATCTCTTACTAGTCTGCTGCCAGGCACTAATAAAAAGATATTAACCCTCTGATCAAATTTTATTATTTTTCTCATTTTCTTTCTAGACAGTTTATGGTTCCACAGGATTCGTTAATTCACAGTCGTGATGCACTGTTAATAGGCTTTAGTATCTTGTTGTCTTGGCTCCATGCCAAGCAGAAGTCTCAGCTATCTTTTGAATAGCTATACGTGTCGCAAATACATAGCACTGGGATTTCTAATACAGCTGTAAATGTGGGGTAATGGGACAAAATTTGTTTGACATATTGAAGTTGTTTATACATAAACTTACCCATAAGAATAAGAAATACATATGCCAACAAAAGATCGTTTGTATAAACTTGGTCTTACTCTATTTTAAACCTCTTAAATTTGCATATTCAAACTTATCTGGAAGGGAAAAGAAAATTAGCACTCTATATGGTCATATCACAGGGATGTGAAAAAGTTGAGAGATGTGGATAAGAAAGAGTACTGTATTTACAACTAGTATAATTCATTATACTAATATATACTAAGGAAGAGATTAGTCAAAAAATTCTAAATTTTCCATAATTTGCTGCTTCCTAATATTTGATCTAAAGAGAGACAGGTTATCTTTGTCTTTGGAGCAAACCAGCCCTCTACACCTTTTTCTGTTGTTACCTTCCTGGCAGTCTAACTTTTGGCAGTGTTAACTGACTGAGAGCCTGGATTTATTCACTCCTTTACAAGGAATTTACTGAATAGCTAGATCATAATAATTCCTCATGTTTTCCAAAAAGACAAGGGCCTAAGGAAAATCAAGAAACATGTCATAGCTCCTTACCAACTCATCTGTCTCATTCCCTTTCTGGGGTCACAAGATGTGCCAGATACAGGTGCTGACAGAGTCCATTTGTAAGTAAATCTATTTTAGACTGTTTTTAGGAGACAGTTTCTGTGTGGAAACAAGTTTCCTGAACTTCTCCAAGGCACAGACTGAGAAAAGAACAAGCCTGAGCTGGTGTCAGTTCCTAAAAAGAAGTGTTTTTGTTCTGGCTAGCCATTAACTGGCTGCACTCATTCCAACATACTTGGGATGGGGGTGGGTGGGAAGAACTAGAAAAAGTTGCTTGCAAGTCAGAAGTGAAGTATTTACTCACCTGAGTGGGACTGCTCACAACTGATAATCAAACACTTGATGAAATAACTTGCCAGTTTGAGGATTTTAATCTCTGTCTTCAGCTTTCTATCTGTAAAACTGGGAAAATAATACTTATTTAGCTCACAGGGATATATGATGTTTCCTTCATTAATATCTTTAACGTCAGATGGTATTCTTGCACAAAAGCCTTATAGAATCCAACAATTCTTTTTGAGATAGAGATCTGGTGTCCCTATCATAATTTGTATCAATCCAGAGCTTATTTATGCCTGCATAAGTGATGCCCAAAATAGATGTGCACTTAAATATGAAAGGAAGCAATGTATCAGTAAATAAACCAAATTTGCTGAACTCATAATGCTCATGGGTTATGTGTTTAAAAAAAAAAAGAAAGAAATTCCAAGATCTGAATTTTAATTTTATTGAAGACATGCTTTGAATGTTTTACCTTCAAATTATGGTATATGATTCTAGGTATTCTGTTAGCTGAATAGTAGATCCTGTAACTGGGTATGAGGATGGTAAATGTTACCATATTGTTATATTAGCCATGCTTTCAGGGAATGTCATGATGATGGTTTGCGATTGGTAGTGGACTTGCTGAACTAGCATGAATAATAAAAACTCTGCTCACATTGAAGATTTTGCAGATTAAGGTGGGTCTGAAAGACATGGAGTAGTATGGTATTCTTTTAACACTTCAGTACAATTTGCAAAATATAATTTTTTTTAACCTCTGGATTGTGTCCCAAAACATGGGCTTTACAGAATGAGAGCTTTCAGCTGACTTCTGAAATGAACGGGAAACATGAGATAAACGAGTAGCTGTAATGGAAGGTGGAGTTCTCATACAACAATGCCTCATATCAGCCTCTTGCAGTTTCCAATAAAAAAAAATAATCTGCAACTAATCATGATCTGAACTTTCTGCTTTGAGTTCTATGTCTTTCCCTCTGTCTTGACATGTTCCTAATGGAGCACATCTGTCTTTTGCTGCTGCTTGCCCCTATCCTTCACCATTTCTTCACCTATTCCTACCACCTGTGGGCTCTTTTGAGCTGAATTAGGGGAAGAGAGAAAAAGTTACACATACACACACCCCGCCCCAACTGTGTAGTCCCCTTAGCTCTTTTTACCTTCCATCTCTTCTGGCCAAATTTGACTTAATTTTGATGTATGCCCACAACTGGAGCTCCAGTCACCATGCATTGTGGAGGGCCTCACTCCTGCAGCATTCACCTTTGACCAAGAGTCACATGGACAATTCTACTGGTACAGTGAAATTTGAATAGCAAATGAAGCATACTGAGCTCATGGTTAGTGAATGCAAGGAAAATTTGCCCCCCTTGCTCCAGCTAGCCAGTCAAAGCAAAGAAGGTGATCCTTTACCCCTGGAGCCTGGAGTAAACTTTTTCCTGTTTGACTGCTGCAGATATGCCAAATTCTCATTCTTCATCTGAGTTACAGCTGGATATTTGGTTGTCACTATGAGCCAAAGGCAGGCTGGCAGCTAGCCAAGTGAAAGCTCTACCCTGCACATGTATTTTAGACAAGTTCAGTCAAAAGTTTCCTATGACTTTGACTTTGACCTTGACCTTAGGAAGGAAGTGACAGGGCTTTCTGGGAAAGCCTGATGAAGAAGCTGGGTATAACTGTACAGCTGCAATAGAGCAATACTCTGCATACAATTTAATTATCATAATCTGTAGCAGCAACCCCTGATAGTGCTTTTTTTTTGTTTGAAAGTTAACGTCAAAAAAACAGTTTCTTCGTCACTGAAACAGAACAAAGCAGACTTTCCAAAACTCAGAATATAATGGAATTACTGAAAATTAATTGTCACAAAATTATGTGTGGGGTACTTTTGCAGTATAGACAACTCTGAAAAGTGGAGCGCTCCTAAAAGTGAAGAAGAGGAGTCACACTAGCACTGTCAAGCATCTCAGCTATGTAGGGATGTATGGCGAGTTTCAAAAGCACAGGTGTTGCTCAGGTGCTGAGGTCCTGTTGCAGGTTGGCAGTAATTAGAAGCTGGCCTAACTGCTTACTTGCCATTAAAATCTATGCCTTTGTTGTTAATTCTAAATAGGGTCAATAAAAGCAGGGCTGTGTCAGATCAGCTGATCACCGTAGTCCCCTGAGAACATTGCTTTGGTCTGTCAGACCATGGTCTGATCTTAGCAGTAATACTGTAGAGTCCTTAATGAACTGCAACTTTGTGAATGTCATGGGAGAGTGCTGCTGTTCAGACTCCCGCCCCTCTGCTAACTTGCAAGTTAGTCCTAGGGAACAACCCATTCTTAGTTTTCCAAAAGGACTGATTTCTTGTCTACAGTTCTATAGTTTCAAATAAAAATGTATTTGTATTAGGTTAATGGATTTGTTAAATTGTCTCAATTTCATGGATTTGTAATAGCAAACATGCTCTAATACATTTTTAATTAGTTGATGAAAATTAAATGATCAGTTTGAGATTATCTTTTGCGATACAGATGAAACCAGGACCGGAATACTCAAACATTAATTATTGAAGAAGATTTTACTGAGAAGCCTTCTGCTGAGCATGTTATACTGCAGATGTGTGATAGGGAAAATAAAACTTCCCTTTCTGTTACTTCAACTCCAAAACAGGTAAACTACCTAGATCACTTGCCATATAGTCCCTAAGCATAAGCTGCAGGTGAGCTTTCCAAAACAAGTCCCATCTTTCTCCTGTGAACCGTGTTTTTTAGAATTGGAGGAAACCTCCTTATCAACATTGAATTAACACACTGATGCAAAATGATTGTTCCATATTTTTTTTCTGTGGTCCTGCTTTAAGGAGCAGATACATTTTAATTGCCTTACTTGTGTACAGAAGCACAGTAGTTCAAAATTTATTTAATATACATCTGACATTACAGTGCTATAAAATTGAGTAGTTTATAGTGGGTGGTAGTCTCTTTTATGGTGCAAGATTAGTCACAAACCCCCTTTTATTGCAAATGCTGACAATAGATTTTAGTTTTGGGTTTACCACCTTGTTGATTCCCTTTGCTGTCACCTCAACTTTACTGCTGTTGGTAGTTGGCTGTCAGTGCAGCTCTACATTGTTGGTTTTCAAAATCATCTGAGGAAAGAGTGTGTTTTGCTTCATTTGGATGTGAGGAATCATAGTACACATTGGAAAGGGATTCAAGAAGTTAGAGTCTAAACGTCAAATATGAAGATTTTCTCCTGAGCAGAAAATAAGCTGTTGTCCAGTAGGACAGCCACATAAAAAGCATTCAAGTATGAGCAATCTGGCTAAATCATTGACAGAGAATTTAAAGTGTTTTCTGAACCGAAAACGGTTGTACTGGATAGTCAGAGAGCTGAGCCATCCCCAGGTGGACTTGGAAGCATCCAACCCAAATATGAAAAGGAGAGTTAGCTTCCAAAATAAATTATTAGGAGTAGACATTTGTAGTAGACAAAGCCAAATATGTTTTCCCTCTTGTCGAGGACTAACCAGAATTGTCTCGACATTGCCGTTCTACCGCCATCTTCTGGGTCTGACATCCAGCCCCCGACGAAACCACCACAGGATGGATGCCCATGCAGAGACCAGGACACAAAAGGCGGGACCATGAACTTGCACGCACGCCTGCGCAGAGACCAGGGCGCGAAAGGCAGAGGCCAGGGCGCGGAAGGCGGGGCCATGGACTGCACGCACGCCTGCGCAGACACCAGGGCGCGAAAAGCAGAAGCGCAAACTGCACGTATGCAGACCTGTTCTGCGCATGTGCATGGCCCTATAAAAGGACCGCGTGCGCCTTTTGAGGTCCTCTCTTTTCTCTTCTCGTCCTTCCCCGCGCACCTCCTTGGAAGCTGCTCCTGCGGACACAGAGACTGGACCTACTGGACCTTTGATCGACGGGACAACGCCGGACTCGGAGTGGCGGTAGCTAGTTCCCCTACGTGGCTCTTTTCTCACCCGCCTGAGCACGCTCTTTCTATTTTTCTCTCTTTCTCTCTCTCTCTTTTTTTTTCCTTTTTCTTTTTTTTTTGCCCCCCATCTCCCTACCCGGTCCTCACCCCTTCGTTCGCCAAAATAAAGTCAAAAGGTTGTACGGCATTTGACCTCGTTTGCGTCTTAATCTCATCCTTGGGATCGTATCGAAACCTCTCCTGACATTGGATCGGGACACCTCTTCTGCTTTTATATCAACAGATGATGGAAGTTACTTAGTTTATACTGAAAACATTGGAATGTGATAGTCAAGCAGAGTTGTCACACCTGTGTTATGCTTTCCTGGTTGTCTAGACATTCCAGCTTCCGTTCATTCCTGCAGATCTGAATCCATCACCTATGCTTAATACTTATGTCTGTTGAAAAAAGTAAATACTCCTCCAAATGGTGTGTCATGTACATGCTCAAACTTCAAACAGGCCTTTAATTCTCTTGGGTTACGTGAAGTATGTTGGTGTCAAGATAGAAAGATTGCTTTCAAGGAACCAGGTGTTCATTCTCTGAGATTTTTCTTAATAGACCTACCCATACATCTCCTGCTGTTTTCAGCTACATCAGAGTGAGGAAGTGTGTATTTGTGACTATGGTATTGCAAGCTTTTCAAACATATCTTTGAAAGATGCTATCCAATTTGCTGTAATGATTGTCCGTTTATATGTCCTTCTTTGTTGCAATATGGCTTGCAACAGCTAACTCAATTTCCTTCTATTGAAAATTAATCTTATTCCATCTTCAAAAAGATACATTTATTCTTTGTACTTGAAACACTGTTACCACAGTTCACTCCTCTTTTCCATACCTCAGTCATCTGTCATCTTTCCAAAGCTTGAAAACTCTCAAGAGAGTACAGTGCATGTTAGATGTGAGAAGAGTGCTGTCTCAGTAAGATTGAACTGATCAGGAAAATTCCCTTCTTCTTTTCTTCTCCTCCCCTTTCACCTGAAATGACTCCTTCAGGAAACATCCAATCCTTCTGTAGCTCAGTGGATCAAAGTGCTGTATTGTTGGATCTTAATCACATATGAATGGCTCCAGAAGGGATCAGAGGCCAAAACCAGTGCCAGCATCCACAAAGGAAATATGTAGACCTCTATTTGGTCAGTGAACCATGTCACTCTAGGCTTGACCTCCACTTCTTTCCACAAACTTCCTTCTGCAGGAAGGTGGCCTAGATCATGGTCCTAATATATATTAATGATAGTAATTGTACGGAAAGGGATTTTTTTTCTTCTGTTTGATGTCCCTCTACTAATTTTTCTCATCGCATTTTTCTGCTTCTGAATATCCTCAGCTTTAAGTACAAACCAGGATGTTTTGTTCCAGATTTATCTGTATCAGATACAGGCATGGTCTATATCACTGCGGTATCACAGCATCTTGCAATCCGTAGTGTTCTTAAAATAATAATAAAATTAAAAAATCCCACAAACCACTGTTAGCTGGGAGAGATATTGTTGCCCTCTTCTCTCCCTTCTGGTTTTGGAAGGGTGGCTGCTGTGAGGTTAGTATCGTGCGGCCAAGCCCAGTGCACTATGGAGAGGTCTGAACAGTAGCTGTTTCTACCAGTAGAAAGAAATAGTCTTAAAATATGTTTGAATGGGCAATGAGTAATTAAATTAAATAGTACTATTCCCTCACAAAGAATACTTATAAGAAGGAATCTAAAAGCTTTTTGAATTGTGCCTGTTCCAAACAATGTTGTTATTTCTAGCAGACGACAACTGTTTTACTCTCTCTCCCTTCTCCTCACTTTTCCATGCAGTCAATCATTCACTTGTATATATTGTTCAGTTAGCACAGGTGTGGGATTACAAATGAACTTGAGTCTAACTTGCAGTGGTAAAAATGTACTATGCACAAGTATGTGCCAATATTGAAGTATAAGACCATAGACCATTTCTTCCTATAAAATGGGTTTCTGTTGCACTGGATGTGTACATATCTCCACTGATTGGGACTGGTGATAGGTAGATGAACTGTTCATGAAAAA
Source organism: Platalea leucorodia (assembly GCF_965183815.1). NCBI lineage: Eukaryota > Metazoa > Chordata > Aves > Pelecaniformes > Threskiornithidae > Platalea > Platalea leucorodia. Next base: position 43,401,724 of record NC_138859.1, read on the forward strand.
AAATTACTTAACCAAGTGTTTTTACTTCTTTATAGCCCATCAAGATGTTGGGAGTGCTTAATGAGGTGAAACAGTATTAGATATGACATTAACAAGACATACCTCTGTATTTCTCCTCTTGCTTCAGTTAGACATTTTTGTGCAGCCATTTTAATGATAATGTCACTTTTCCTTTTTATATGATACAAATTGAGATGTCCTTCTTGCCTCTAGACTAACATATAGTTGATGTCTCCAGTATAGCTAAAGTGCAATCCTGTATCCTTTCTTACTGTTGTATCAAGCATGAGTAAATTACATAACTGATAATAAACTTACTGTCATCTCTGAATGTTAGTGAAAATAAGATAGAGAATGAGAAGTTGCGTGTCATCCAGGATATTTATGCACAAACAAACACAAGTGGTGTTGTTTATTGAGTTATCTGTCTGTTACTGCCATGTTTTAAAATGTCATCCAGTGAAGAAGGAAAACCAAACAACTGATCAATCATATACTGTGAATAATGAAAAGCAAATAATTGAACTGTTCATGTTTACCCTTTAGGTTAGAAAATTCATTGTGCAAAGTAAATGACTGAGTGTGTTCACAGAAATAAGGATTGGTTTATATGTGACCTGTGAGTGTACAGGCTATATTAGCAGAACAATATATCTTCAAAAATAATTTCATTGGCTTTTTATCTTCATATACTCTATCCATAAATACAGACAAGGTTAAAAGGGAAGGAACTTAGTGTTTTAACTAATACTTCTGGTAAAATTCATAACACTTGCATATGTTAACCTTAAATACAAAATGGAATATACAACTCCTACTAAAAATGTTATGGTGTGTTGCATGTGTTTTGTATAAAATAAGCAGAACTGCTGTCTCCCCTCTCCCAAGAATAGCTGAAGATCCAATCAGACCACCAGCCAATGGATTTTTTTTATAGGATCCAGTAGTACTTGTTTGTCCTGTATTTGTCTTTAATCTATATCCAACTGATTGCATTTATACCTTATTTTTACTGATAGCTGCTGTTGATGCATTTTAACTCTTATCAAGGGAACAAATGAATCATTTTTTGTTTCCTGAGGCAAATGTTCACCTTGATTTTCTGAGCATTGTCCACTTTTCAGTATACACTGCTTCAAGCACCCTCAAGTCCATTTGCAGATTTGTACTTTCTAGTTGGCAAACATCAAGCTGATACACTACCAGCTGGGCTGGAATTTTTTTCTTTTAATATGTCATTTCTGCTGTGATGGATAAGACATCTCTAGAAGCAGGATGTTTTATTGCTTGTAAGTCATCTAAAGCCATTTTATGTGGTTGATCTCTTCACACCTCTCTCTACTTCCCCCCTCCAGTTCCTGCTGCACTGCCTGTGGTCTGACTGACGTGATGATGACACTGTCCTTTCTATTAATCTATCTACAGCTGGGCTTATAAAACAGCATGGCTGGTGGTACTCTTCACTGGATGTTGAGTAAACTGCTGTAAAATGTGCAAATACTTCTTTATTCAAAGTCTGAGAATTTGATTCTTCTCCAAAACAGTTTTGCAGTAGGCAGCACAGTTTCTTTTCCAGCTTTCCTGGACCAATATATAAATCATAGAATCATAGAATCATAGAATGCTTTGGGATGGAAGGGACCTTTAAAGCCCATCCAGTCCATCCCCCCTGCAATGGGCAGGGACATCTACAACCAGATCAGGTTGCTCAGAGCCCCGTCCAACCTGGCCTTGAATGTTTCCAAGGATGGGGCATCTACCACCTCTCTGGGCAGCCTGTGCCAGTGTTTCACCACTCTCATTGTGAAAAATTTTTTCCTTGTGTTCAGTCTAAATCTCCCCTCCTTTAGTTTAAAACCATCACCCCTTGTCCTGTCGCAGCAGGCCCTGCTAAAAAGTCTGTCCCCATCTTTCTTGTAGGCCCCCTTTAAGTATTGAAAGGCCGCAATAAGGTCTCCCCGCAGCCTTCTCTTCTCCAGGCTGAACAACCCCAGCTCTTTCAGCCTTTCCTCACAGCAGAGGTGTTCCATGCCTCTGATCATTTTTGTGGCCTCCTCTGGCCCCGCTCCAACAGCTCCATGTCCTTCTTGTACTGAGGACCCCAGAGCTGGACGTAGGGCTCCAGGGGGGGTCTCACCAGAGCAGAGGGGCAGAATCCCCTCTCTTGCCCTGCTGGCCACACTTCTTTTGATGCAGCCCAGGATACGGTTGGCTTTCTGGGCTGTGAGAGCACGTTGCCGGCTCATGTCCAGCTTTTCATCTATAAAACATTTGTTGTATTGATTTAAAAAACAAACAAACTATTGTTAGTGCTTCATCTTGTAATGAGGTCATTTCTTTTTTGAGAGGACAATTGGAAATGTTCTGTTTGCAAGATTTCAAATTTTACCTGTTACCAAGTAGACTTTTTTTTTTGTTTAAGTCACTAAAGCATCTGTGAATTATTAGCAACGTACCATTAGTACACTGATTCATTATAAACCAATAGTAACATTTTCCAGTTATGGAAGTAAACATAAAACATTACTTGGCAAAATCTAATCTGTTCAGTAACCCTGGCTTGGTCTATCTGCCTGTATTCATAGGACCACGCTAAACATTTAGATCTAAAATGCTATTGAACATATTTTTAGCTGTGGGGTTTTTTTATATATTCAACTCCATGACCTCCTCTCTTCTTATTCTTTGAAATCTGGTTCACTGTAAAGTTGAAAACTGAATCCCTGAGCTGGAGATTGAGGAATATTCAGTAGTCTGTTGCTAGTTATCCCCTTCTCATGCCACCCACTGCCTAAAAGGCATAACAAAATTGTAATACTAAATCTAACTGGAAGTGTCAGGTGTAAAACCACAATATAGTGCTACTTTCAGACTCTAGAAAAATAGCAGCTCAGATTTATTTTGGGTGCTTATAGCTGAAAGATGTTCTATCAATTGTTTTATCATCTTTGTGCTACTCTAGGAACACTAGATCTTATACCATACATCTTGGCATAGAAATAGTGATTGTGAGTGCTCTATTGAATGCCTCTGGTTAAAATCAGAGGGGTCGTCTCAAAGCAGGACCTTACAGTGGGCATCTGCTACCAACCTCCAAACCACGATGATAAAGCCGATGAAGCAATATTTGGGACACTAAGGCAAGCTTCTGGTCAACAGAACCTGGTTCTCATGGGTGACTTCAACTACCCAGATATTTGCTGGAAGAACAATACAGCAGCTCGCATGTCATCCATCAAGTTCCTGGAATGCGTAGAGGACTGTTTCCTCTTACAAATGTTAGATGTGCAAACCAGGAAAGAGGCACTGCTGGACCTGCTATTCACAAACCAAGAAAACCTGCTTTGTAATATCTCGGTCAGTAACAACCTTGGCTGCAGTGATCACAATATTGTGGAGTTCGGGATCTGGCTGAGCATGGTGAAGGTTAGCACCAAGACAAGGGTTCTAGATTTTAGAAGAGCAAACTTCAGCTCGCTCAGAGCTCAGTTAGGAGGGATTCCGTGGGAAGCTTCCATGGAGGATAAAGGAGCCAGTGAGCGCTGGGAGTTCTTCAAGAATGCTCTCTTGGAAGCACAAAACCAGTTTATCCCCTTGTCGTGGTTTCACCCCAGCCAGCAACCAAGCACCAAACAGCCGCTCGCTCACTCCCCCCACCCCAGTGGGATGGGGGAGAGAATTGGAAGGGTGAAAGTCAGAAAACTCATGGGTTGAGATAAGAACAGTTTAATAATTGAAGCAAAATGAAATAGAAGTAATAGTAATAATAATAATATAATAATATAATAATAATATACAAAGCAATTGATACACTATACAATTGGCTCACTGCCCGCCGACCAATGCCCAGCACGTCCCCGAGCAGCGATCGCTGCACCGCAGCCAACTCTCTCCAGTTTATATACTGGGCATGACACCATATGGTATGGAATAGCCCTGTGGCCAGTCTGGGTCAGCCGTCCTGGCTGTGCCCCCTCCCAGCTTCTTGTGCACCTGGCAGAGCCTGGGAAGCTGAAAAGTCCTTGACCAGTGTAAGCACTACTCAGCAACAACTAAAACATCGGTGTGTTCTCAACATTATTTTCATCCTAAATCCAAAACACAGCACTATACCAGCTACTAGGAAGAAAGATCAACATTATCGCAGCTGAAATCAGGACAATATCTACCCGTTATTCCATACCATATACGTCATGCCCAGGTCTCACACTTTCCAATACATTCCAATTAGTCACCACCACTTTTCCAGTCTTTTGAGATAGATATAGATATAGATGATATAGATATAGATATAGATACACACACACACATATGTATAATTTCCTTAGTCTATAGGCTATCCCTCTAATACATTTGTTGAGTTCATTTAGTCCATGACTTTGAGCTTCACTCATCATAACAGTCCTTCAGGGCAGGAGAGATGGTGTGTGGTGTGGGATTGTTGCATGCTGAAGCCAGTTCTGGTTCCATCACTGCTGCACTTTGCTCGGTTTCATCAAAGTTCATTCTTCCTTAATTTGTGTGATTCTTACTGTATACTGTTGATATGGCACATAGTAATCATTGAGGTGATGGCATCCAGTATTATATAGCAATTAACATCATACCATTCAGTTCATTGGCTATTCTCACCCAAAATCAAATCCCCTTGAGGTACACATCGGACTTCCCCATCCTCCTGCATCACCCACCAAGTGCACCCAGGTCCTTGAGCAAAAGCAATCCCACAAATGGGTTTGCCTTTGCCCGAGGCAGGAGTAACCCAGACTGTCTTCCCCAGCATATTTTTTATGTGCACTACAGGGACTTTATCCCCCTCTACAGTACATAAAAGTCTTGATGGGGCAGGGCCAGATGGATTGGCAGATCCCCTGGTGTTGACTAACCAGGTGGCCTTTGCTAAATGTGTATCCCAGTGTTTGAATGTCCCACCACCCATTGCTCTCAGTGCAGTCTTTAACAGTCCATTGTATCGTGTGATTTTCCTGGAGGCTGGTGCGTGATAGGGGATGTGATATACCCACTCAATGCCATGCTCTTTGGCCCAGGTGTCTATGAGGCTGTTTCGGAAATGAGTCCCGTTGTCTGACTCAATTCTTTCTGGGGTGCCATGTCGCCATAGGCCTTGCTTTTCAAGGCCCAGGATAGTGTTCCGGGCAGTGGCATGGGGCACGGGATATGTTTCCAGCCCCCCAGTGGTTGCTTCCACCATTGTAAGCACACGGCGCTTGCCTTGGCGGGTTTGTGGGAGTGTGATATAATCAATCTGCCAGGCCTCCCCATATTGATATTTCAGCCATCGTCCTCCATACCAGAGAGGCTTGAACCGCTTGGCTTGCTTGATTGCAGCGCACGTTTCGCATTCATGGATAGCCTGTGCAATAGTGTCCATGGTCAGGTCCACCCCTCGATCACGAGCCCATCTATATGTTGCATCTCTTCCTTGATGGCCTGAGGTGTCATGGGCCCACTGAGCTAGAAATAATCCACCCTTATGTTGCCAGTCCAGATCCACCTGAGCCACTTCAATCTTAGCAGCCTCATCCACCTGATGGTTGTTTTGATGTTCTTCACTGGCCCCACTCTTGGGGACGTGAGCATCTACGTGACGTACTTTTACAGCCAGGTTCTCTATCCGGGCAGCAATATCTTGCCACAATGCGGCAGCCCAGATGGGTTTGCCTCTGCGCTGCCAGTTGCTCTGCTTCCATTGCTGCAACCACCCCCACAGGGCATTTGCCACCATCCATGAGTCAGTACAGAGACAGAGCACTGGCCACTTTTCTCGGTCAGCAATATCCAAAGCCAGCTGGATGGCTTTCACCTCTGCAAACTGACTCGATTCACCTGCTCCTTCAGCAGTTTCTGTGACTTGTCGTATAGGGCTCCACACAGCAGCTTTCCACCTCCGATGCTTCCCCACAAGACGACAGGACCCATCAGTGAACAGGGCATATCGCTTCTCATTTTCTGGCAGTTTATTATACGGTGGGGCCTCCTCAGCGGGCGTCAACTCCACCTCTGGCGATATTCCGAAATCTTTGCCTTCTGGCCAGTCCATGATCACTTCCAAGATTCCTGGGCGACTGGGGTTTCCTATTTGAGCCCATTGTGTGATCAGTGCGACCCACTTACTCCACGTAGCATCAGTTGCATGATGTGTACAAGGGACCCTCCCTTTGAACATCCAGGCCAGCACCGGCAGTCACGGGAGGAGCTGTGCTTCAGTGCCAACCACTTCCAAAGCGGCTCGAGACCCTTCATATGCTGCCAATATCTCTTTTTCAGTTGGAGTATAGTGGGCCTCGGATCCTCTGTATCTGCGACTCCAAACCCCAGGGGTCGACCTCGAGTCTCCCCTGGTGCTTTCTGCCAGAGGCTCCAGGTAGGGCCGTTCTCCCCAGCTGCGGTGTAGAGCACATTTTTGACATCTTGCCCTGCCCGGACTGGCCCAAGGGCTACTGCACGAACTATCTCCCGTTTAATTTGTTCAAAGGCTTGTCGTTGCTCAGGGCCCCATTTGAAATCCTTCTTCTTCCGGGTCACTTCACAGAGAGGGCTTACGATCAGACTGTAATTTGGAATACGCATTCTCCAAAACCCCACAGCGCCCAAGAAAGCCTGTGTTTCCTCTTTGCTGGTTGGTGGAGACACGGCTGTTATTTTGTTGATCACATCCATTGGGATCTGACGACGTCCATCTTGCCATTTTATTCCTAAGAACTGGATCTCCTGTGCAGGTCCCTTGACCTTACTTTGTTTTATGGCAAAGCCGGCCTCCAGAAGGATTTGGACTATGTTCTTCCCTTTCTCGAAAACCTCTTCTGCTGTATTGCCCCGTATGATGATGTCATCAATGTATTGCAGGTGTTCCAGAGCTTCAATCTGTTCCAGCGCAGTCTGGATCAGTCCATGGCAAGTGGTGGGGCTGTGTTTCCACCCCTGGGGCAGTCGATTCCAGGTGTACTGGAGGCCCCTCCAAGTGAAAGCAAACTGTGGCCTGCACTCTGCTGCCAAAGGGAATGAGGAAAAACGCATTAGCGAAATCAGTCGTGGCATACCACTTGGCTGCCTTTGACTCCAGTTCATATTGAAGTTCTAGCATGTCCGACACGGCAGCGCTCAGCGGCGGCGTGACTTCGTTCAGGCCCCGATAGTGTACTGTTAGTCTCCACTCTCCATTAGACTTTCGCACTGGCCATATGGGACTGTTAAAAGGTGAGCGAGTCTTGCGGATCACTCCTTGGCTCTGCAGTCGACAAATCAGCTTACGGATGGGAATCAGGGAGTCTCGGTTGGTGCGATATTGCCGCCGGTGCACGGTTGTGGTAGCGATTGGCACCTGTTATTCTTCGACCCTCAGCAACCCCACAACAGAAGGGTCCTTCGAGAGACCGGGCAGGGTCTGTTTAATTATTTCCTCCGTCTCCAAGGCAGCTATACCAAAAGCCCACCAGTACCCTTTTGGGTCCTTGAAATACCCTCTCCTGAGGTAGTCTATGCCAAGGATGCACGGGGCCTCTGGGCCAGTCACAATGGGGTGCTTCTGCCACTCCTTCCCGGTTAAGCTCAGTTCAGCCTCCAATACAGTCAGCTGTTGGGATCCCCCTGTCACTCCAGAAATACAGATGGGTTCTGCCCCTTCATAGCTTGATGGCATGAGGGTACACTGTGCACCGGTGTCCACTAGAGCCTTATACTCCTGTGGGGCTGATGTGCCAGGCCATCGAACCCACACAGTCCAGTAAACCCGGTTGTCCCCTTCCTCCACCTGGCTGGAGGCAGGGCCCCTCTAGTCCTGGTCATAGCATTCGTTACTCACTTCTTGTAAATGCGAATCAGAAGTCCCTTTAATAAGATCAGGAGTAAGATCAGCCCTTCTACTCTGCCTGGGGAACTGCTCACTGGAAACTGGAGCAGCAACTTTCCTGGAAGAACCCCCTTTTGTCATTGTTTTTCCTTGCAACTCACGTACCCGTGCCTCTAGGGTCGAGGTAGACTTTCCATCCCACTTCCTCATGTCCTCTCCGTGGTCACGCAGGTAAAACCACAGGGTGCCCCGTGGTATGTATCCACTATATCCTCTCTCTTGAGGAGAGGGACGCTTACTCCTAATGGCTGAGATACTGGTCTGTACAGGTGGGGAGCAGGACATAACCTCTTTGAGTTGCTGGACCTCCTGGGACAGTTCCTCCACAGCCGAGACGAGGGAGGAAGAGAGACTTTCTTCGTATTGCTAGAGTTGGCCAGCCAATTCATCTACCATTTGTCCCTCTCCGTCTTTCCGGGTCATTACTGCCAATGAGTTGGCATGCGACGCTGGTGCGCTCCGTACCAACTTCCGCCACATAGGCTGTGTGCACCGGACTTCACCTGGATCTTTGGATAGCTGCTTGTTGTCCAAGTCACCATAAATCATCTCCAGCACGGCTAATTCCCTCAGGTACTGGATACCTCTCTCCATGGTGGTCCACTTGCCTGGGTGACATATAACATCTTCCTTGAAGGGATACCTTTCCTTCAGGCCTGACAGGAGTCGCCTCCAGAGGCTGAGGGCTTGTGCCCCTTTTCCAATCGCTTTGTCAATGCCCCCTTCCCTAGAAAGGGATCCCAGCTGCTTGGCTTCCCTACCCCCCAATTCCAGGCTACTGGCCCCGTTATCCCAGCATCGGAGCAGCCAGGTGATGATGTGATCGCCTGGATGACGGCTGAAATCTTCTTGTGTGTCTCGCAGCTCACTCAGGGACAGGGATCGGGTGGTTACTGCCTCGTTTATGAATTCTGCCACTTCTTCCTCCTGTTCTTGTGATGGCCCTGGTTCATCATCAGCCCTTACTAAACGAGCTGATTTTCTTGTGTATTTTTTCTTCTGTATAGGGGCTACCGATACTGGCACAGGTTGGTTCTCTGGGTCAGCCGTAGTGCCTGTTGTGGGGGCTGGCGCAGCCACAGTGCCTGTTGCAGGGGTTGGCACAGCCGCGGGGGCTGGCATGGCTGCAGAGGCTGGCACAGGGGCTGGCACAGCCGCAGCGTCTGTCATTTTGTCGTCAGGTCCAGAGACCTTCTCCTCCCCTTGAGGGTTCTGAATACTGTTGAATAGGGCTCGGTAGGCATGGGCCAGGCCCCAGCACGTTGCAGTGATCTGTGTCTCTCTGGAGTTGCCAGGGTGACGGCATACTTTTTCCAAATACTTTACTAGTTTTTCAGGATTCTGCACTTGTTCGGGGGTGAAGTTCCAAAACATTGGAGGTGCCTGCTGTCCTAGGCATTTGCCCATGCTCTCCCACATACCGTGCCACTCATAACTATCCAGCCTTGGGGCAGATCTCTGGATGATATTCTTAAATTGCTTATTAACCTTAGACAAAACCGAAACAATATTCCCAAGAACTACCAATAGAAGTATCTTAACTACCCAAGGATGCTCAAGATACTGAAAAGTTACTGTAATGAAGGAGGAAACATCATAGAAGAAGGTAGCGAAGGTGCCATTCTGTATTTCCTCCATAAAAAACCTCTCAGAGGAAGAGGTATAATTGCTAATTGTCTCCACGAGGTGGTACCCGAAGTACAGTAATGGCTTCACTACAGAACCCAAATACCAGGTAATGCTCAAGGCCAGTGTTTTAATAACAAGCCTCCCAGGCAAAACATCACTAATCGCTGCAGAGCACAGCAAACTGCAACACCCAACACCAATCTTTAACATGTATAGCAAAAACAGGAGCATGGTGCAGATCAGATAAACTAATATCAAGAACAGGTGAATCAATATTGTGACCGGCAACTGTTAACAGATATAAATTCCTTAATACGCTCTGGTTAATCTGTTTTTTATCTCAAACCCTTTGTGCCCCACGTTGGGTGCCAAAAAGGACTGTCGTGGTTTAACCCCAGCCAGCAACCAAGCACCACACAGCTGCTTGCTCACCCTCCCCCCTCCCCGGTGGGATGGGGGAGAGAATCGGAAGAGTAAAAGTGAGAAAAGTCGTGGGTTGAGACAAGAACAGTTTAATAATTGAAGTAAAATGAAATAGAATAGTAGTAATAGGAATAATAAAAATATAATAATACAATAATAATATACAAAGCAAGTGATACACTATACAGTTAGCTCACCACCCACCGACTGATGCCCAGCATGTGATCGCTGCCCCCCGGCCAAATCCCCCCAGTTTATATACTGAGCATGACGTCATATGGTATGGAATAGCCCTTGGGCCAGTCTGGGTCAGCCCCCCTGGCTGTGCCCCCTCCCAGCTTCTTGTGCACCAGGCAGGGCATGGGAAGCTGAGAAGTCATAGAATCACAGAATCGTTAAGGTTCGAAAAGACCCTTAAGATCATCAAGTCCAACCGTTAACCTAGCACTGCCAAGTCCACTACTAAACCATGTCCTCGAGCACCACATCTACCCTTCTTTTAAATACCTCCAGGGATGGAGACTCAACCCCTTCCCTGGGCAGCCTGTGCCAGTGCCTGACAGCCCTTTTGGTGAAGAAGTTTTTCCTAATATCCAACCTAAACCTCCCCTGGCGCAGCTTGAGGCTGTTTCCTCTCGTCCTATTGCTTGTTCCTTGGGAGAAGAGACCGACCCCCACCTCGCTACAACCTCCTTTCAGGTAGTTGTAGAGGGCAATAAGGTCTCCCCTCAGCCTCCTCTTCTCCAGGCTAAACAACCCCAGCTCCCTCAGCCGCTCCTCATAAGACTTGTTCTCTAGACCCTTCACCAACTTCGTTGCCCTTCTCTGGACACGCTCCAGCCCCTCCATGTCCTTCTTGTAGTGAGGGGTCCAAAAGTGAACACAGTACTCGAGGTGCGGCCTCACCAGTGCCGAATACAGGGGCACCATCACCTCCCTGGTCCTGCTGGCCCCACTATTCCTGATACAAGCCAGGATGCCATTGGCCCTCTTGGCCACCTGAGCACACTGCTGGCTCATGTTCAGCTGGCTGTCAACCAACACCCCCAGGTCCTTTTCTGCCAGGCAGCTCTCCAGCCACTCCTCCCCAAGCCTGTAGCGTTGCCTGGGGTTGTTGTGACCCAGGTGCATCTCATACAGTTGGCCCCGGCCCAACGATCCAGCCTGTCCAGGTCCCTCTGTAGGGCCTTCCTACCCTCCAGCAGATCGACCCTTCCACCCAACTTGGTGTCATCTGCAAACTGACTGAGGGTGCCCTCGATCCCCTCATCCAGATCATCAGTGAAGATATTGAACAGGACCGGCCCCAGTACTGAGCCCTGGGGAACACCACTGGTGACCGGCCGCCAACTGGATTTGACTCCATTCCCCACCCCTCTCTGGGCTCGGCCGTCCAGCCAGTTTTTAACCCAGCGCAGAGTGCACTTATCCAAGCCGTGAGCAGCCAGTCCTTGACCAGTATAAGCACTACTTAGCAACAACTAAAACATCAGTGTGTTATCAACATTTTTCTCATCCTAATTCCAAAACACAGCACTATACCAGCTACTAGGAAGAAAAATCAATGCTATCCCAGCTGAAACCAGGACACCCCTATAGAAGAAAGGGAAGTAAGCAGAGCAAGAGGCCCCCTTGTCTCAACCACGAGCTCCTGGGTCTGGTTAAAACAAAAAGATACGCGTACCAGAGATGGAGAAGTGGAAGATTGTCCACTGAGAACTACAAGGGCATTGCCAGAGTGTGCAGAGATGCAGTTAGAAAGGCAAAAGCTCAGCTTGAATTGGAACTGGCCAGAGATGTCAAAAATAACAAGAAAGGGTTCTTCAGGTATGATGTAAGTTGCAAGCGGAAAAAGAAGGAAAACATAGACCCACTGTTAAACAGTAGAGGTGAATCAGTCACCAACAATGCTGAAAAGGCAGAGGGTCTCAATACTTTCTTCACTTCTGTCTTTACCAACACTGTTGGATCCCAGGCATTGAGAACAAAAATCCAGGATGATCCAAACATAGACCCACCATCAGTGAAGAAGGAGTTAGTATGTGAATTATTACAGGAGCTTGACCCCTACAAATCGATGGGCCCTGACGCCATCCACCCGAGGCTGTTGAGAGAGCTGGCTGATGTCATTGCGGGGCCACTCTCTATAATCTTCGAGAAGTCATGGAGATCGGGGGATGTCCCAGAGGACTGGAGGAAGGCGAATGTTACCCCTGTCTACAAGAAGGGCTCAAGGGAGGATCCGGGTAATTATAGGCCCATCAGTCTTACCTCAGTCCCTGGGAAAGTTATGGAACGTATCCTCCTGGGGGCCATCACGAGTCAAATGAAGCACGTGATTGGGAAAAGCCAACACGGCTTCACTAAGGGCAGATCGTGCCTGACAAATCTGGTGGCCTTCTATGATAAAGTGACCTGCTCGGTTGACATGGGGCGAGCGGTTGACGTTGTCTACCTGGACTTCTCCAAGGCTTTCGATACGGTTCCCCATGGCCTCCTCCTGGAGAAACTGATGCATTATGGCCTGGACAAGTGGTCTGTGCAGTGGGTGAGGAACTGGCTGGCGGGCTGCACTCAAAGGTGGTGGTAAATAGCTCTTTTTCAAACTGGCAACCCGTCACAAGTGGGGTCCCCCAGGGATCGATACTGGGCCCAACGCTATTCAATATCTTCATAAGTGATCTGGATAACGGGATCAAGTGTAGCCTGATGAAGTTTGCAGATGACACCAAATTGAGTGGGGAAGTAGACACTCTGGAAGGGAGAGCCACCCTGCAGGAAGATCTAGATAGGCTGGAGAGTGGGCTAACAGGAACCTTATGAAGTTTAACAAGGACAAGTGTAAGGTCTTGCACCTGGGAAAACAGAATCCAGGAGTGCAGCTCAGACTGGGATCCACCTGGCTAGAGAGCAGCTCCGTGGAAAGGGACCTGGGGGTCCGGGTGGACAGGAAGCTCAACATGAGTGAACAGCGTGCTGCTGCGCCAAGAAGGCCAATAGGATGCTGGGTTGCATCAAAAAGGGCATCGCCAGCAGAGATACAGAAGTCACTATCCCACTCTACTCGGCGCTTGTCAGGCCCCACCTGGAATGCTGTGTACAGTTCTGGTCCCTGTTATACAAAAAAGATGTGGACAGGCTGGAGGGGGTCCAGAGAAGGGCCACCAAGATGATCAAGGGTCTGGGCAGCCTGCCGTATGAGGATAGGCTGAGAGAGCTGGGCTTGTTCAGCCTTGAGAAAAGGAGGCTTAGAGGTGCTCTCATCACCATGTACCAGTGCTTAAAGGGGAGCTACAAAGAAGATGGAGACTCCCTTTTTACAAGGAGTCCCATGGTGAGGACAAGGGGTAATGGGTACAAGTTATTCCCAGGGAGATTCCGATTGGACACGAGAGGTAAATTTTTCACAATGAGCACAGTCAATCATTGGAATAATCTCCCCAGGGAAGTGGTTGACTCCGCTACGCTGAACACGTTTAAGACTCAGCTGAACATGGTGCTGGGCCATCTTGTCTAGATTGTGCTAGAAAGGTTGGACCAGATGATCCTTGAGGTCCCTTCCAACCTGGTATTCTATGATTCTATGATTCTATGATTCTATGAAATGGCAGAATAGTTTAATCGTATCAAACCTTTCAATTTCTGCCCTACAAATGACTTTGTTCTTGATGAGTTTCTCATTCAAGTAACCCTCAATCTCATAAAATACTAAACTCATACTGAAACCTACACTTTATAATGCCAGAATTTTTTTTCATTTTCAGTTTACACAGTTAACTTCTATCAAGTTTAAAAATAATGGTTTAAAAGAATCAATTTCATGGTGAATGCATCTAGTCAAACAAGTCATTTAAACAACATCTTACTCGTGTGTAGAAGACCTTTTTATAAGTAACTGGGAGTTTTACAAGCCTGTGTTTCAGACAGGATAATTGGTTATTTCTTATATGTGAGTTTGGGACTTAAACTCATTAACTTCAACATACAGAACCTTTCCTGGCCTGGTACTTAGTTAAGGTCTTTTTAGCTGTAGTCATATTTAATAGTTCATTATTAAGAAGTGGTAAAATGGTGCAAATTTCAAGTATGTTCTCAAAAAGCTAGTGATATACTATAACCTTTTAGTTTGCCACTAGTGGTCAGCAAACTTATCATATGGTGATTTCTAATGTAAAGAAAACTCAGTTAGTAATTGCAAATGTGCAGAATTGAGACTTACCTTGAGCACTGAACCTCAAAATTTAAAGAGGTGATTATACCTTCATTAGACCACATTTTTAAATAGGTAGGTTATTCTGTGAGTGGAGAGGAGAGTGCTTAGAAAAATCTGTTTCACGAAGATATTTTAGTCAACTGGTATTAATCTTCTCATCTGCTTAAAAAGTTAATGTCATCTATATATTTGCTATATACAATTTCCTTTCCAGTGAGAAGCTTACCCAAGGTGTAACGCTAAGACCTGTTGGTAAAACTGCAAGTCAGATTTAGAGGTAGAGGGAAGAAGCTGCCTGTTAGCCTGCAGAATCCGGGTTTCCCTTTCTGTTGGAATCACTTGACAAATGCCTGCTTTTGTTTTTCATTGATATAACCATGAGAATTGGGGCATCACCATGACACAATCTTCCTGCCTTCTGGTGCTTTTCTTCAGAAGAAATTTGGCTTTTCAGTGACACTGTAAAGGCACTCCACAGTCTAGGCATACAAGGGCAATCCTTAATTCACTTAATCACAGTAACAATAGCTTTATTACAGATCCTGTTTTAAGCATCTTCAGTATTATTACCAGTAGCTCTTCTTCAAGGAGGCCATAAGTTTTATAGATGCTGGCTATCTGTCCTATAATTTGGGCATTCTTTGGAGAGGTGTGTGGTTTCTTTGGGTATGGGGTTTTTTTATGTGAAGGTTGATATCCTGAGATATCAGTGTGATCTTTCTTTTATGTGTATGCAATTCTTGATCTACTGTCTATTATTTCATCATTTCCTTGAAGTGAGGGTCAGGATAATATAGGGCAAGTGGTATCTTGGTGCGGTGAGTGAAGAATATTCATTACTCTTTTGCTTGTCCCTTCCCATGGGACCTTTTACTTAAAGACTTCTCAAACAGGTAGAACTCCCTACTACAACTTATGGTAATGGAAGGAATAATGCTGGAGCTTGGAAAAAGAGAGATTCTAGCCTGTTACCTTTAAGTCAAAAGAACCATACAGTTCTTCAACATCTCATTGTGTTCACCCATCTTCTCAAAATCCTTCTGGTCATCCCTGGCTTTTCCAGCATCATTACTGCAAACTTCTGCAGTAGTTCACTGCCATTGCCTCCCAACACTGGAAATAGCTCAGTTACCTGGTTAAAAACATCTTCTCTCAAAGTGCTCCCTTTTTGCCTTATCTATGATTCTTCATGCATTTCCTAAAATTTTAGAGGTAGTGGTAAATTGGTTGTGCACAAGGGTGTTCTCTATATCCCTGTGTACAGGACCGTGTCTGACTTGAGCTGTGCAATTTTACTCTGTTTCCTTGTGCTTTATGAAGGAATCTGGAAGCTGTGAGGGGCCTTACTCAAGCAAGGTCTTAGTCAGAGAGCATGAAAGGGTTCTGCCATATTTCTAGGTGGAGAGTTATTTAATATCAAGAAATGGAGATGAGTCTGGAGCTGCCTGGAATACCTGGTTTAGAGTGGTGGCTTATTGTGAGTTTGGAAGCATTGGTGCTTCCAGAGGCCTGGACCTAGAAAATCCAAAGCACAGATTTGCCTCCACTAACTGGAGGTCTAGGAGGAAGTCCTCAGAAACAGCTCCCGCAGAAGTTCCTGGCACTGGAGGAACTGGGCGGGTCACAGAGCCCATGGTGTCCTGGGAGTCAGGAACAGAAGCTGGCAGTGCAAGGGTCTCTGGGGGCACTTTTTGCTTCAGAAATATTGTACATTAGCTTTTTCCAAAATGGATTTATTTCACAGTTTCTGCTTTCAAACCAGAAATGGTTAATTGCAGCTAGTTATGGGCTTCCACTGCCTCTGTGCGGACACTACATAACGAATACTCCCATCAGCAAAGGACCTGAAGGGAGGTTGAAACCATCCTACATTTATACACTCTGCTTTGTACCTGATACGGAACAAGTGGAATAGGCATGACTGCTGTCTAATCTTCTGTTCATGAGAGCACACATCTTGGAGAACCACAGCTACTGCTGAATAAATGGCTTTTCTTTTGTGCTCATACTGGCTTGGAACGGTTTCACCAGTGTAAATGTGGGGAACCAACCACAAAACCCTTAGAAATCCTGTTCTCTGTTGATACAAGAATACATGTCCATACAGTGTTTTGGTGCTTTGCAGATGTGGGCACGGTATACAGATGTTATTTTTTTCAAGTACTAGATTTATATACATGTTCAAGCAAACACAGATGAACCATCACATATACACCTCTCCAGAAAATGCTGTTTAACTGTTATCTGAACAGAAAACATGCCATTTGCAGAAGGGATGTCATAATAAGGATTGATCTTTGGATATCTCATTATTCTAAAGGTTATTTTGACATTCAACAGGTAAACTTGGGGGAGGGAGGTAAAACTCAGCACTTGTGTACCTCTGTCTCAGGTTTTGTTATTAGTTGAAGCCACAATCTGTATTTAAAGCTAGCATGTTTTGCTGCTGAAATCAGTATACTCTGTTGTTAGTATTGTATTCTGAAGTAAACCATGAATATCTGCAGTCTACTTAAAAAAAAAAAACTAAGAAAACTCTGAAAGGCTCTGAAAGATATCTGCTTAAAGGTCTTGAGTGTTGAATTTCTACTAGTTTGTATTCCTTAAGTTATTTAACTGAAGATGTAACAAAAAACCAAACCTGAGTGAGAGAAGGTAGAGAGGAGTGGTGGTATAGTAAAAGCTTTTAATAGGTTTCTTGTAAAATTATCTTTGGATATGCTCCTTTTTTTTTTAACATATTTGGGCAATGATAGCAATTTAAGCAAATTATTCTGTTTAAATTGATCTTAAATTCAATCAGTTATTTTAGGATATCTTAAGAATATATTTGGATATGCTAAGAATAAACTTGTGTAGAAAATTGTCCTTAAATGCAGTAAATTGGCATTTTTGTGTCTATGTAGTATGTGGGAAAAAAAATGTGATTTTTAGATGTCCTCCAAATATCTGACTTTAACCAGGGCTAATTTTCAGGATTACTCTTTAGGATTTTATATTCTAACACTTTAACTGTAAGTATGTAGCTGTCAGACAGTATCTGTTGCAACCTAAAGTACTTCAGAAAACACAGTGGGTAAGAGAGGAAGCAACAGTGGTAATGAAAAGGTTGAGTGCTTATGGGTAAAGATCAGGGGGAAGGCTAACAAGGCAGATATCCTGGTGGGAGTCTGTTACAGACCACCCAACCAGGATGAGGAAACAGACGAAGTTTTCTACAAGCGGTTGGCTGAAGTCTCACAATCCCCAGCCCTTGTTCTCTTGGGAGACTTCAACTTACCAGATATCAGCTGGAAATACAACACAGCAGAGAGGAAGCAGTCTCGGAGGTTCCTGGAGCGTGGGGGAGATGATAGATAACTTCCTGACGCAGCCGGTAAGGGAGCCAACCAGGGGAGGTGCCCCGCTGGACCTGCTGTTTACGAACAGAGAGGGCCTGGTGGGCGATGTGGTGGTCGGAGGCTGTCTTGGGCTCAGTGACCATGACATGACAGAGTTTTCGATTCTTGGAGAAGTAAGGAAGGGGGTCAGCAAGACCGCTACCCTGAACTTTAGGAGGGCAGACTTTGGATTGTTTAGGAGTCTGGTTGACAGAGTCCCTCGGGAGGCAGTCCTGAAGGGCAAAGGAGTCCAGGAAGGCTGGATGTTATTCAAGAAGGAAATCTCAAAGGCGCAGGAGCAGGCCGTCCCCATGTGCCGTAAGTCGAGCAGGCGGGGGAGAAGACCAGCCTGGCTGAACAGAGAGCTTTGGCTGGGACTCAGGGGAAAAAAAGGAGAGCCTACCGCCTTCTGAAGAAGGGGCAGGTGACTCAGGGGGACTACAAGGATGTTGTGAGGTTACGCAGGGAGAAGATTAGAAAGGCGAAGGCCCAGCTAGAACTTAAACTGGCCACCGCCGTTAAAGATAACAAAAAATGTTTTTATAAATATATCAGCGACAAAAGGAGGGCCAGGGAGAATCTCCCTCCTTTGTTGGATGCAGAGGGAAACTTTGCCACGAAGGATGAGGAGAAGGCTGAGGTACTTAATGCCTCCTTTGCCTCAATCTTTAATAGTCAGGCTGGTCATCCTCGGGGTTTTCAGGCCCCTGAGCCGGGAGATGGAGATAGGATGCAGAATGAAGTCCCAGTTGTCAAAGAGGTAAAAGTCACCGACCTGCTCCTCCACCTGGATGCTCAGAAGTCCATGGGGCCAGACGGGATCCACCCAAGGATACTGAGGGAGCTGGCAGAGGGGCTTGCCAAGCCACTCTCCATCATTTATCAGCAGTCCTGGTCAATCGGGGAGGTCCACAGATGACTGGAAGCTAGCAAATGTGACGCCCCTCTACAAGAAGGGTCGGAAGGAGGATCCGGGGAACTACAGGCCTGCCAGCTTGACTTCGGTGCTGGGAAAAGTCATGGAACAGATCATCTTGAGTGCCATTATGCGGCACGTGCGGGACAAGGGGGGGATCAGGCCCAGCCAGCATGGGTTTATGAAAGGGAGGTCCTGCTTCACTAACCTGGTCTCCTTCTGTGACAAGGTGACCCGCTTGGTGGATGAGGGGAAGGCTGTGGATGTTGTCTACCTGGACTTTAGTAAGGCCTTTGACACTGTCTCCCACAGCATTCTCCTGGAGAAGCTGGCTGCTCACGGCTTGGATAAGTGCACTCTGCGCTGGGTTAAAAACTGACTGGACGGCCGAGCCCAGAGAGGGGTGGGGAATGGAGTCAAATCCAGTTGGCGGCCGGTCACCAGTGGTGTTCCCCAGGGCTCAGTACTGGGGCCGGTCCTGTTCAATATCTTCACTGATGATCTGGATGAGGGGATCGAGGGCACCCTCAGTAAGTTTGCAGATGACACCAAGTTGGGTGGAAGGGTCAATCTGCTGGAGGGCAGGGAGGCCCTGCAGAGGGACCTGGCCAGGCTGGATCAATGGGCCGGGGCCAACTGTATGAGGTTCAACAAGGCTAAGTGCCGGGTCCTGTACTTGGGTCACAACAACCCCAGGCAACGCTACAGGCTGGGGGAGGAGTGGCTGGAGAGCTGCCTGGCAGAAAAGGACCTGGGGGTGTTGGTCGACAGCCAGCTGAACATGAGCCAGCAGTGTGCCCAGGTGGCCAAGAGGGCCAATGGCATCCTGGCTTGTATCAGGAATAGTGTGGCCAGCAGGACCAGGGAGGTGATGGTGCCCCTGTACTCAGCACTGGTGAGGCCGCACCTCGAGTACTGTGTTCACTTTTGGGCCCCTCACTCCAAGAAGGACATGGAGGTGCTGGAGCGTGTCCAGAGAAGGGCAACGAAGCTGGTGAAGGGTCTGGAGCACAAGTCTTATGAGGAGTGGCTGAGGGAGCTGGGGTTGTTTAGTCTGGAGAAGAGGAGGCTGAGGGGCGACCTTATTGCTCTCTACAACTGCCTGAAAGGAGGTTGTAGCGAGGTGGGGGTCGGTCTCTTCTCCTAAGGAACAAGCGATAGGACGAGAGGAAACGGCCTCAAGCTGTGCCAGGGGAGGTTTAGGTTGGATATTAGGAAACACTTCTTCACTGAAAGGGCAGTCAGGCATTGGAACAGGCTGCCCAGGGAAGGGGTTGAGTCCCCATCCCTGGAGGTATTGAAAAGACGGGTAGACGTGGTGCTCGAGGACATGGTTGAGTAGTGGACTTGGTAGTGCTAGGTTAACGGTTGGACTCGATGATCTTAAGGGTCTTTTCCAACCTTAACGATTCTATGATTCTATGATTCTATGAATAGGAGCAGTAACTTAAAGGGTTAGTTGTGGGGTGAAAATGTACAGTCCATTACAGAGAAATTACAGGTTAGTACTGCATTTGAAAATCTGTTATCTGATTTCCACTTCTCTCCTGATTCATTCTTTGGAATAAATTAAAAAATTAAAGCTGTAGATATTGAAGGAAAATGTTGGTTTACTGTGCTTTCATTGCATGCTTTTTTGTACAATGCCTCCTTCTCTGTTCTCATTTTTTCACTCATCACTCAAGAAGGGATGCTGTTTTGCTCACTTTGGGGGTTGGATATTGTGAGCCCCTGTCTTGGTTGTCCAGCCCAGCACTGGTTCTATGAATCATCATCTGGAATTCTGGTTTTCTCTATATAGATATGCTGCTGCCATTCTCATGTTATCTGTATGTCTTCAAGTTGTAGGAAAAGCACATGCTTATATAAACAGAATATGCTGGGTGAATGAGACATGGAAGGCAAAGTACAGGTGTATGTTTTTGGCAGTTACCTGATTCTTACTATTGCTTTTGAACAAATTAACAGAATGTAACCTAAGAAATCTAATATGCCGTAGTACATTGTTGCATGGTAAAGACTTGCATGAAAAGAACTGATAGATGCTAGTAGCGCCTCAAAGTCTATCTTTGCTTTCATCCACATATATGCAAATCTCAGTAGTATATTTGCACCTTCAGCAGTTTTCTGTCCTCATTCTCATCAGTCTTATTTGTTCCACACCCATTATTACATGACTGTATGTATCTGTATAAAAAATACTTATCCATTTAAAAAATCTTCCACTCTCTCCATCCTGATAGATTATGCAATATTTTATATTTTACAGTAAGCACCCCTCTGTATTCTTCTTCCAGCTCTCTTGCTCACTCCCCTTTTTCTTGTCTCACACTTGCATTTGACACTACTGCGTGCTCTCTGTTTGGAACGGCATGTCTACGCTGATTTGCCAGGCATCCTATTTCTTCTTTCAGAAGAGTTAGAAATCATCTTTAAAATACATTTCTTTCAGCAGTCACTTGCAATCTGAAAAGGGTAGTGTCTTGTGGCCACTGAAGATGATAGCATCTGTTCCACAGACCACTGTGTAAATTATTTTGTGGAATATGTGTATAAGTGACTGTATTCCTCTTCGTAAAGACTTACGAGCCAAAAATATCATCCAGGTCTATTATAAAGCTAAGTACAAAACTCAGTTGGAAGTGTTTCAGATAATCTTTTGTAAAAAGGAAAATTTAAAAAAAAAATTGGAAAGCTGTACAAACTAGAAATACTAATTTGTAAAGCATTCACCACTACCTGTGAGGAGTTGTATAAAAAGGCTTCTGATGGTTTTGAAATCTTGTCTGGAGAAATTGCTTACCCTACCATCACACAGAAATACTGAAGAAGATAGTCTTTTCTTTTGGTTTTACTTCAGCAGGTCGTACTTTAAACCCCCCAAAAAAGCAGCTCAGTTACATAATTCTGATTAGCATACTATGTATTTAATTGATTCATTGCAAATTTTTAGCATTGCATATACAGACTTTGGATTCAGTGGCATATAGAAGTCAGCTGGCAATAAATATTTAACTTCAAAGAACTAGAATTTAAGAGCATTTTGATGGTTGATAGTGTTGTTTAACCTCAAACTAGTGTTCCTGGGAATAGCCCTGTGCATAGGTTGCTGTGGAGGTCTGCTCCAGACCACAGCATATCACCGTCCCTTCCCATCAGCTGAGGCACTTCCATTCCCCTCCCTGTTGCATAAGAGGTATTCCATATGGAGTCAATAAATATGAGGTATAGGTGTTTTAGGAGGAGTGCTTACTAGACATAGGTGCATTACAGGGATCCCTCTAGACATAGATGAGATCACTGTTATGAAGAAGCATACGAGCAGGCATATGTGAAGTATCGTCAGTGGTGATTTAAGCAATGGGTTCCACTCTATGGTTAGTAGGTCAACATTTGTGGTTTCTATTTAATTTGCCAGAATTTCCTTTCTTTTGTTTTCTGTTTTCCTTTTTTAGACATGACTTCTTTTACTTTTAATACCATCCTTTTCCTTATTACAACTGTTGAAAGCTTTTTTTGTTTCTTTTAAATTCTTCTATAGCAATATAAATTTACTCTGAGCCTCTAATTATGGTATTTTTTTTCTATGCCACCTGCAAGCATTTTACCTTTTTAGCTGCACAGTTAATTTTCTTTAAGTTACTCATTTTATGTAGTTTCCCTTTTTAAAACTTAATGTTATGTGATGGACTTTTGCCTTTTTCTCTTCTCCAAAGATACTGAATTTGTGCATGCTTTGGTCACTGTTACAGGCAGCACTTCTGTTGTTCATGGACTCGGCAATCAAAATTGCCTTTCTCTCCTGGGTCTTCTAAACCATTGCTCCAAAAGGCAGATTTTTATGGTGTCCAAAAATCTAATCTCAGCATCACAGCTCAATGAAACATTTACAGTATGAATATGAGGAACCCCAATCTCCTGTTATTACCGCATTTCTTGTCCATGCGGATTTGAGATAAATGAATGAACTATTTCTTGTGGATGAAATATAGATTCAACAAATTAGGCAATTTTAGTTTAATTCATACCTCCACCAGTCACCCTCTTGCAGTAGTACTTGCTTAATCCTGTAAATGTCTTTGAAAAGTTCAGATTAGTGAGGACACTGACATGGCCGTGCAGCTTTTGATTAGATATACACGTTTTTTTATTCCCAGCAAAATTGTTCAGTAAAACAGCAATGGATGAAAAAATATTTTATCCATTAAATTCTCTAAATACAGCCTGGTAATATAAGTGACTGCCTGCTTTTTGTATTTGTTTACAACAGATTAATCAGAGTGGGTTGGAAGCCTTTTTGTGTTGGTGAAATTCGGTATTAAAATTTTGAATTTGAATGAAAAATAATACTTTCAAGCAGCTTTTTTCATGTTCAGTAATAGATAGAAATGACTCTGTATTCATATACTACAGTATCTAAGTTATCCTATATGTCTTATGCTCATGTGTGTTGTGAACTGGCTAGATGAAGTTCAGTAATAGAACATATAAAAGCTTTCAGCAGGGCCTGGTTACTCAGCTGAAGTAGATCGATTTGGTAACATCAGTTCCACACTGCTCTGCTAATTTACACCAGCTGAGGTTCTGGGCATCAATCCTTTTATTATGTCTTGACTTTTCTAGCATGTAGGTTAAGCAACATTTGATAACCATATGTTTAGTGTATTGTGCTAGCAGAATAGGACTTAGAAGATGGAGTGTGGGAAGAGTAAGAATAATTGCATATGTGTATTGTTAGATTTTATTGACTTCAGAATGTGGCATAAGTATAATGTCAGCTTCTCTATAAAACAAGGCCCCCATGTGGAGTTGAAACATACAGTGAGATCCTGTAAAATAGTAGTAAAGAAGTCTTAAAATTATGTGGATTTAATTGTTTGTATTTTCTTCTAAGGTTATATCTTAAAAATTTAACAATCCCAAAGTAAACACTTAAAAATGCAAAGCCAGTATGTAAATGCATGTCTAATGTGTCAGACATCTGAAGCATGTTTGAGTCTTTATATTTTGCTTTGGCATCCATCACTTCTGTGCTACTTCTGGATTAGTTATTTATTATTTGTAAGCTGATTAGTGTTATTCTTCTATATTTGGATGAGAGACAAGTCATCTAGCAAATCCTTTTTTCTCTGTAGGTATGAACAAAATAGCTGTTACTTATGTGAATACAAGCAGTTGTGCTTTCGTGCCATTATCAAAACTTCCCATTTCAAAAGCCACTGCTTAATGATCACTAATTTCATCATTCATTTAGGGCCTATTAATGCAGATACTCTGAACTGTTCCTTAGGTGTGGAAAATGATGACAGCACATTGCTGATTTTGTTACATTTTGATTACACACTGAGAAATAGTAAAAAATAAATTTTAATCAATGTTGGACATTGAAATAAATAATTTCTCTGCAAAATTTGTTTTACTAAATCAATTGATGCTGAAATAGAAATTTAGAGATTTAATGCTTTTAAACCCAAGTACTCTCCTTACAATGTAATGACCTTTTCCTAATAATTTCTTCATATGGTATAGCCTTAATTCAAGAGGCTATGTAAATAAGATTATGGACAGACTTCAGTGAGCTCAAGGGGCTGATGGCAATAGTCTTCCAGTAGAGGGGGTGTGGTGGACATCCTCCGGGTTGTGGGTCCGAAACATCTCAAATTACTCAGCCATATTTGTCAGCTTAACACCAGCAGACTGCTCTATCAGCTAGCTGCACTGACACCTTGCTTTATTATGTTTCTGTGCGGCTTTTACTTCCTCCCCTTATTTAGCAGTCAAGGAAGCTGTTACTGAAACACGCAAGAGAGCTTTCTTACCCTGCTTCTCTCAATACTATGATCAGTGCTATTAATTCAATATATTAATGGGGGTAAATTCAATTTGGTGTCACTTCAGCTGCAGGAGACATTGCAGTATATCCCTTAGAGAGATTAGTATTTAGGTTCTGATCATGTATAACCGTGCTAACATATCAGATACTAATATGGCACTGAGATAGCAATGCTAAAAAGTAAGTATGCTAATATTAAAATACTGGTTGTTGAAGTCCCATTTATTTCAACTTGTGTGTTTTCTGAAATTTGTTTGAGGGGAAGTGAATGTCAAGTACCGCGCTTCATTTTCAAATGTTTGCAGGTTGTTATTGCTACAGTTCTGCTTTGTTGGAAATAGATTTTAAAAGGTTTCACCTGTATCTTAGCTGTGGGAAGCAGAAATTCCCATATCAAAACCACCATTTTTTTCTGATATTTATTACTAGAAGCTCTGCTCAAAATTCCTTTCTAAAAAATAAGAAACTCTTCCTGACACATTGTCACAGTTGAATTCTTATTTATGTGAGCTGATACAAGTACAGTCGGTTTCTTCGATTAGAATACATTATTAGATGATAAACAAAACTGTTGTATAGACACTATAAGAGCTGCATAGAGATGTTGCAACTTGTCTGGGCTTTGGAAGCCTTTTTTTTTTTTTTTTTTTCCTCCCCTGCACATGGAGCCTCGCACAGTGTGGCTCCGGTTTTCTGTCTGGGGCCTCTACTGCCTACCACAATACGAGTAACTGTTCCTGTTGTTTTGCGTATTTGTGGCTCAGTCTGTGATAAAAGAAAATTAAGAATATTTGGCGATAATTACAAGAAACAAGAATGTGCAAACTAAGTCAGCACTAAATATTTCTGTTGGTATGTTGACAATAGCAAGTTTTGATGGATATAATTTTGGATGTAAAAACTAAATGTCTGTTTTGAGAAGTCAAACATGAGTAGACTTTTGGATCAAATACTATTGGATCAAATACTATCAAAGACTAAAATTTTTATGAAAATGGTAATCTGTGGACCAAAATAACCTGCAAACTGCTGTCTTCTCCTACAAGGCATTAATAGGATCAAAAATATGTTTTTATATTGTACTTGCTATTTTGAAAAGTGATTGGAGTATACTAAATGAAAATCTTTTCTTTCTCAGTCTTTCTGTGGGTCTGTGTTTCTGCATTGAAAGTTGGTGTAATTAGCATCAGCGATGATTGGTCTTTCCAAGAAACTGCATCTTCCTCGGTTATTTTGTCAAAGGTTTATAATCACCTTAAAACTTGCAATTCTATATTGCATCATATTCTTATGCCTCCTTGCTGCATGGTTGCTGCAGAAATAAAAATGGAATTAGTTTAATTAAAAGGCTTCCTTCTTCATAGGCGTTATTAGGTATTGTTAATAAGCAGCTGAAGTCTGCTGGAACATGCTGGATTTTGGACAAAGACCATCATAGAAAGCCATCATGTCTCACATATAATACTTATTACTATTCTAATCACATTAGTGTGATAGTCTTCTATGCTTAATTAAAAAAACAAAATTAATTTAAGAAACAAATTCTGCATCTTAAGTGTTTACCAATAAGAGTATGATGAAACATACAGCTTTAACATTAAGGTACAAACGTAACCTAAAATTTTTTAGTTACTTTTGCTGGTTTGGCTATGTTTTTGAACACTTGCTTCATGTGCTTTGCTCTTTGCCTTAAGTTCGTATAATTCTTCCCTAGACCTCCCATGCTGTTAAATGTATGGGTAGAATGGTAGCTTCCAAGCAGGACACTCACCCCTAAAGAAAACACTTTCTGATCACGTCATATAACCTGTATTATAAGAACAGCTATGGGTAAGATTCTAAAAATTAGTATCCTGATCTTTTACATGTTGTTTTTTGATGTTTTGGGTGGCGGGTTTTTTTTAATTAGATGAGAGAGGCAGTGTGTTGTCATTATAATATTAATACATTGGTGTCTCTTTATTTTTCTTAATAGATCAAAAAATATTTTGAACTTGAGCCACTTGCACGTGGAAAGCGCTGGATTCTTAAACCCTGCTCCTTGGATGATATGGAGGCAGTAAAAGACAGCTTCTCCCTTCTTATAAACTTGTTAGAAGAGAGAGACTTCGAACCTTCAAGAATGTGAAACAAGAGAAGAGTGATTCTCCAGGCATCACTGTACCTGCTCATTCTGCTCACAGCTTAATTATGGTGTGGTATTAAGACTGTGCTGTGATATGTTGTTTATACACAGTTAGTGCAGAATGTCCTTTTGTTAAAAAGATATTCTGTGAATCAGGTACACGACTATTTCCAGTAAAGTTGTCTACACTACTGAAACAGGGAGATCCTCTTGGTTTACCACTAGTTCTGCACACTACATGTTGCTTTCTTGCATTGCCATCATCCTTGATAGGAAATTTTGAATGCACAAAAATAACATAGTCTGCAAAGGAGGAATTCTACCTGCTACCTTGTTTTTTTTAAAAAAATAACTAATGTCTTAAGGATTTGTGAGACTAATTTGTATTAGCTTGTTTAAAGACCCTGCGGTCTGGAAAGCACAGCCACTGAGAATCTTAATAGGATACCTTAAAGGCAAGGAGTTTCATGTTAATGCAAAGGTTAGTCTGAAGTTTTACTAAATGAAAACACAGTTGACATTAGTTGATTCCTCTTCTAAAGTCACTGCATAACCTTGTCAAAGGCAGAACTGTTATTTTGCTAAAATTTTCCTGAAAGGGAAATTAGCACACAGATGTGTGCGGGTAACAGTATTTGTGAAGAATAGGTGACATAAGCTGGTCGTCTAAATAACAATATTTTTAGAAAATACACAAAAATTGGATAAAGTAATAATTTTCATTGAAAGTAGTTTTCCATAAGAGAAGCAAAACAAATATCTGTTAATTCAGCTGTGGAGGCTTTATTGCTAGTTAGAAGTGTGACTGATATTAAATAAGGATTGCCAAGGCATCTATACCACAATTAAGGGCCTTCCGGTGTTTGTACTATAAGCTTCTCTTTTCAAGGGATTATAACTTGTTCTTTCAAACTTCCTCTGGGCTAAATGTTACAAAGACAAAAACGTATTCATTGGAAACAACATTTGTAATACATTTGGAAAAATCTCATTTGGTTCCAGTAACACAGTGCATATTTCCTCTTTCCAAGTTTTCCCCATTGTAGGTTTGCAGATTTTTGGCTGCCTTTTGTTGATTTTTAAAATCTTATAAACTGATTTTGTCTGTAAAAGAAACATGCCAGGTCACTGGTTCACCATTGTCAGTCACAACAGAGTATGCACAGATCAGTCACTAGACTGGTATACACCTTGAATGTTGTGCCTTGTGCATTCAGCTACCCTTGTGCATGAGTGTCTGCAAACACAAACTGTAGTGATGTGTCAGTGGTTCCTCGTTGATTCTGCTTGTATTTTGAAACTTGTAACTCCTTTTTCAGGGCTTTAAGCAACATATCTTTCCACTCTGAGCATTTATTTTTTAAGTTTATTGTAGTTTCTCATTAGTTTATTTGGGAATAAGAAAATAGAAAGGATCAGCTTTTAAAGGCCTATAAAAGCCATTTCTCTATTACTTGCAATTTTACTCTTTGTTAAAAAAAATGATTTTATAAGGTGTTTTTGTTTACTTTTCAGTTTCCATGGATTGGAAAACTGGTAAGCTCCTTGTTTAATTTTGTGACAGAATAGGCAGAAAGCCTAAAGGGCATCTCTTCTTGCTTTGTTTTTCTTCTCTTTCCTGCCAGGTCAATCGCCTCATTCCTCATACTCTTGGAAATACCCAAGAACTGGAACTGTTCATTGTAAAATACAGAGAGGAGCCCTATGTTGGTTCCAGTTCTCTCTGCACAGTTTAGATGGGGCCCAGCTGCCCATCAGTTTCTCTTGTATGGGTTAAGGAAGCTCCTTTCCCTGGATTTAAAGAGGAACTGGATCTGATTTACAGTTCCAAATTCTCTCTCTCTTAGCTGACATGAGCCAGCAGTGTGCCCAGGTGGCCAAGAGGGCCAATGGCATCCTGGCTTGTATCAGGAATAGTGTGGCCAGCAGGACCAGGGAGGTGATGGTGCCCCTGTACTTGGCACTGGTGAGGCCGCACCTCGAGTCCTGTGTTCAGTGTTGGGCCCCTCACTCCAAGAAGGCCATGGAGGGGCTGGAGCGTGTCCAAAGAAGGGCAACGAAGCTGGTGAAGGGTCTGGAGCACAAGTCTTATGAGGAGAGGCTGAGGGAGCTGGGGGTGCTCAGCCTGGAGAAGAGGAGGCTGAGGGGAGACCTTATCGCTCTCTACAACTAGAGGGTGGGAGTCGTTCTCTTCTCCCAAGGAACAAGTGATAGGACAAGAGGAAATGGCCTCAGGCTGCGCCAGGGGAAGTTTAGGTTGGATATTAGGAAAAACTTCACTGAAAGAGTAGTCAGGCACTGGAACAAGCTGCCCAGGGAATTGGTTGAGTCCCCATCCCTGGAGGTATTTAAAAGACGGGTAGACGTGGTGCTTGAGGACATGGTTTAGTAGCGGACTTGGCAGTGCTAGGTTAACGGTTGGACTCGATGATCTTAGGGGTCTTTTCCAACCTTAACAATTCTATGACTCTATGATTCTATGAGCTTAGAGGTTACAGAGTCTCCAGATTTCCAAAAGGTCCCTGGATTTCTATCCTGTTTAGGGGCAATGACAAATAAGAAATGGTGGGAAGGAATGAGAGAATTATTTCCCAGAGAAGGCAGGCAGTTTGGGGAGGTAAAAAGGGATTTAGAGGTTTTACTGCTTTTTCATTGAGCATTAGTTAGAAGATGAGAGAGAAATTTTTTTCACTGGTTTTCCCCTTCTTTTCCATATGTTATGGACCAAAAGGTACAAGTGAAAATAAGCCCAACTGTATTGCATTCTTGGAACTGTACTTACTTGTACCATCAGTGAGTCTGGCCCAAAGACTTTAGGGTTTCTGAGTTATATTTTGGTCATGATTTCCCAACTATGCACTGTTGGAAGGTGCTACATGACTAACATACAAAAGGCCCAACTAGTCAATGAGAATATGGCTTTAGCATACACCAGTGTCTGCTTAGACTAGGACCTTTTGATGCTTAATGCTTTTTCTTTAGGAAAATGCCAACTGCACAGGAGCAGTGATTTTTTTTTTTTTTTTTCCCAAAATTACTTTGAATATGCTTTTTCTTACTAATATAGTGATCATTCCTCACCACAGGTTGAAACAATACTTCATTGCTGCTTAAGGCTAAGACCAACACTTAACTTTACTTTGAATGTAGTTCTTCTGCGGTTTTGTGTTGTAGATGGACTTAATGGATGTGTACCTTTTTAATGTCTATAAACACCTTCACCTTTTTATGGAGGGATTAAAAATGTTCATAGCAGCTCATGTCACACTTCCTTGTCTAAAGTGTTCTTGAATGTTCTGGCCATGGTAGAATATGTAAGCACCATGCAGTTTTTATTCAGATGACCAATCTCAATTGCTTCTTTTTTTTATTTTTTCTTTTTTTCTTTTTTCTTTTTTTAAAAACTTTTCACATATGTTCATCATTTAGATGAAATAAACTTGGGCACTAGGCTCTACTTTCCATGCAAATTCATTAAGGAGTGAACACTGTCTTTTTAAAAAAGATATTGTGCTTTAATGTTCTTTATACATTTGTTAAATTACTTTGTATGTGTATGTGCCCACATTGGGCTGCTTCTCGGACCTGTGACTGTCTGCGGTGTCTCAGCCGTCAGAATGAAAACATTATCAATCAGTATCCAACAACTTCTGGTTTTGGCAAGCTTCTGTCTGCTGCCTAATGCCTTATAACTTGTCAATAAGACTTCTTTGTCTACCCACTCTGAGCTGGTAATCTTACTGCTTCCATGTTGTGTCCTGTACTTGTACTTCTAGCATTTGTATGGAAAAAAGTTAAATCTTAGTGGGTTTTTATATTCTTTCTTGCTGTATAATGCTCCATGTGTATCTTAGCTTGCCTCTTCAAATGCGCTATACAAAAATCTGTGATGTATTATTTCAGTTAACTTCTTGCATTTCATTATAGAAGTTGCAGATTTTTGTACCATATTAGTTAATACAGTTGCCTTTTTGTAATGGCAATTAATTTATATTACAAAAGTTTGTATCTTTACTGTTGAAAGTATTAGTTAACTAACTGCCATATTATCTTGACTTTATACTAAAAATACGGTGTCTATACACAGAAGTTGACCCATTCAGGTGGACAACTGCTGACATGAGGAACTTGTACTGTTTGTGATTTATACATGATTTCCACTATCAACTACTACTACTAGTAGCCAGTTTGAGAGCATGGTGTATTACCTTGATTTGGAATCTTCAAGATAAATTATTTACTCCTAGATGAAAACAAATATTACTGTATAAGCATTGCTAAATTGTACATAGCTACATGTTTACATATATATATATATATATAAAAAAATTGGCTGATTTATTTCCACAGCAAGATGTTGTTACTCCAGAAATATATCTGAAAGATATTGCAGGTTTATTGCTGGAACAGAGGTTGGAATAATCTTTATACAATTATTCCATAATGTTAAATTGGGGGACATGTTTATATGACTAGAAATTATTTTTAAATTAAATGACACAACAAAGTACATATACCAAAAAAATGCTACAGAAGTTGAGCAAAGGCAAATACTATGAGAAAAATAAAAGCTTGCTAAGACAACTTAATGTTGTACTATCAAACACTATTTGAGTAGAAGAGATGCTCACAACGCAAGTTGTAACAGCTGATGGAAGTACAGCACTGCTGAGCCGGACTGGAGTTGCTGATTCAGCTCCTGAGGTATGCTTTTTTCATTTTAGTATTTTTAAAGCTGCCTCTTATTGAGACTGATGGAAATGAAAGATTTGTAAACTCAGAATATTTTCTTTATTCTTTTGTTTCATATAAATAGGAACTGAAAAATCTGCTAATCATGCCTCATTTAATAGCTCTTGAAAGAATTTTCATTAGCTCATTAGCCCTTTGACCTAATAGTTCAAACAAATTAAAACATCTGTTTGTGTTAGCTGTAGGGTTAGTTATCCAGGGCCTAGGTTAACACGAGGATGAGAGAGTCCTATATCCTACATGAAAACAAAAACCATGCCCTTTTCAGTATCAGTTCAGTTGAAAAGGACCCCTGAAATCAAGTAGGGCTGCTCAATTCTGTTAGGTGAAGAGACTGAAAAAGATCATTACCCTTCTCAATCCTCAGCCCTCATGGGTGAACTCACTAACTTCATTGTGTGGGTTGGACTGAAGATCAGGTCTAATTTAGCTAGTTATGAGACATTTATGCTTAATACTAGCTGCTTATAATATATTTTAGCTTTTATCACATCTGTATTTAGAGAAGCCAAAGTATACTGTATATACTGCTTGCTCATTCACCAGATTTCATAGGAAAATGTAATATGTGGTATTCTGGTGGGTTTTGATGGAATATATTCAGGACGGCCTCATTTGTGGAGTATATGTTTGTGCATCAAGCATGTTGAGCACTTCCATTTATGATGTCTTAAATATGTCTTCATTTTTGAATCACTGAAACTGTCTAGAAAAGGCATATGTTCAAATGTGAATATTGGTGCTAACAGTAGTCTGTGCAGCTCCAGTTTTCTATGGCAATAAGGTGGGGAGAACAGAAGGGACAGATTTTAATCATCTGGTTGTCAGGTTTACAGTAAACCCAACAAAAGTGTTTAGCAAAAGGTCCTGTGCTGGTTTGGGATAATTACGGAAAATTAAGAATTGAGGGTGTGAAGAGGAGGGATAACAGATAATCCATGCCCAGCCATACTGCTTTTATGGGAATGGAGTGATTCATTGCCTGAAAATAGCCTGGTTTTGGTAAAGAGCATATTTGTAATAAAAAGCTATTATATAGTTAATTTCTAAGCACAGAAACATTTCCTCTCATAGAAAAATCTATATCTATATTTGAGAACCTGCCCACATGCTAATAAGTAAGAGGCATGAATTGTAGCTTTCTATTATGCTTGTGTGCAATATAA
This sequence comes from Platalea leucorodia, assembly GCF_965183815.1. Classification (NCBI taxonomy): domain Eukaryota; kingdom Metazoa; phylum Chordata; class Aves; order Pelecaniformes; family Threskiornithidae; genus Platalea; species Platalea leucorodia. Next base: position 43,434,031 of record NC_138859.1, read on the forward strand.
GGAAAGTGATTCACAATTAATTTTCTCAATTCTCACTATTAGATTGTGAGCTAAAACTGACAAAAAATAAAACCATCAATCACAGCACTTCTTTTTTACCTGTCACCTTGAAATAGTGAAATGCTGTTGTTCATTTTTATCACTATGCCATGTAACTATAATTTATTGCATTTCAGTGTGCATTGGAAAGTATTTGCATGTATTAAGTAAAACAAGACAAAAATAAATCCTTTTGTGGTTTGGCAACTTTCATAAATGAAGAACTGCCCTCTTTCTAAGGAGACATTTACTGTTGGAGTACAGAAGTCTCATATAGCTTTTTTATGAATTGCCACTAACTGAAATGCTAAATCATGGCAATCCCAAACAAGAGATCTGGTACTGTCTAAATGCTATGAATATCTTGCATAGTCCCAAAGACTGTGGAGGAGAGAGCAAAATCATGACTTGCATATACATGTTTCGAAACCAAGTTTAATGGCCAATCACACAGCAAAGTACTTGGTATTTTAACAGTGTGACAGTCTTGGATTTGGAAAGTTGATGATAGATTTTTCTGTATCAAAAGGGCATTTCGTAAAAAGTTTAATTTTATGGCAGGTTACATTTTGGGCCTGTCAACTTTGACACAGTCCCTTTAAAGCAAAAATTCCTGCTGTGTGTTAAGGTTGGCACTTTAAAAATGTCTTTTATAGAAATTAATCCATTCTGCGTTCTGTTACCATATGCTAAAATAGCATTTCCTTTCCTGTGTCACCTTATCTCATTTACTTGAAAGCACATACCTATTTTCCACTAATGCACATCTTGCTATTTTTTGAAACAAAAGCTTCATGTACATCTCATAGCAGGCTTTGTGTACTACCATGTTTAATAGCATATCCTCAGAGAAGGTTATGCCCCCAAATTACAAGTAGATTCCATTTTTTTGAACTTCTACATAGTGTTATTGTATACCTTTCAAAGACCACATTTCTGCCAGTATCAAAATTATGTATATTTTTAATGCTTGTAACAACAAATGTCTATTAGCAAAACTATATCAGAATTATTTTATTATAGCATTCCCATGTATGGTGTCTTTGTAAGATGTAGCGATTCAAGATGTGAATGGGATTGTACCATTTAAAATTAACACTGATTAAACTGCAGTATCTGGGAAATTGCTTTTTTTATTTACCAGTGGAATGAATAATGCAATCTCATCATTGCCTCAATATTTACCTTGCTACAGAGAAGGAAATGAGCACTCATTGACAATAATGTAAATTATAACAGCCTTAGTCCATCTTTACTAAATTGCTTTGTGTGCCAATGAGATAGTTGTAATCCTTGCTGGTTTACACATGTGTCAGTTAAAGTTGAAAGCCTTCCTTTAAGTATCTGAAACTGAGGTTAATTAAAAAAAAAAAGCTAATTGCCTTTTCTAAAAATATTTTGATTTGCAGGAGTGTGACTAATGCAGAAAGTTCACTGTTTACCTTTAAAATATAGAGCATGACCTTTTGGTTACACTAAATACAGTACTGCAAGTCTGGTGAAGTCATCACATATACTAAAGGTATTGAGACCATTTACCTCACATTCCTCCCTATTGGCTTCCACAATTAACATGATTCACAGCTGAAAAAATAATTTTAGTTGTCAGTGATAAATGGGATGAAATCGTCAATCACTGAAGTCAACAGTATTATTTTAAAAAGATATTGCAAACAAATGTTTACCCAAAGATAGCAGTATGTTGCTGATATTTTGTTCCTCTGGGTTCCTTCATTTCATTCACATGGCAAGCTGACTGTAGTGCTCACTGTCAGACTAAAGAGCTTTTTTTTTTTTTTGCTTTTTTTTTTTTTTTCTGTAGCATGAAGAGTACCAAACACTCAAGCACCAAAGTCTTTAGCAGAACCAGGAACATTCCTGGTAGCCCCAATTCTGAGATCTGAGACAGAACTTTAGCTTTTTATTTATTTGTTTTCTTTTTTTTGGTCTAATATGCGGACCTGAGGTTTTGGTTCAGGCCTGTCTCCACTGAGAGGTGCCTGTAATATAGGAGTCTACTATTATGGACTATATAAATATCTTGCCTATTTTTAGCAGTTGCTTCTGATCTCTGAAGAATTTTAATATCAAGGTCAAATGTTGTGTGATGTTTTCATACGTTGACATATTGGTGACCTGGACATTAAAGAAAATGCATACAGTGTTTGTAGAGAAAAAAAAAAATAATCCCTTATTTGATTTTTCCGTTCTCAATGCTGAGGAGAAATCTTCCATAAAACTGCTTTGGGATGGTGAATCTTGTTGTTCTGGTTGCTTGTGAGAGATTCAGCAGGCAGATTTGCCTTTAGGCTTGGGTCAAATCAAATGGAAGAGAAACTGTTCCCTTTTTTAAGTTTGGCATTTTATAATACCGGGATACTGGTGATTTGCGTGTTCTCAAGCAGCTCATCTATGAGAACCACTTCACATCTAACCTGATTAAGGCCTGAAGGAGGTGGTCTCTACTAATCAATGCTTTCAGTTACTGATTTGATCCTTTAATTCCTGCCTGCATGTAAGATTTAAAAAAAACCCCTCAGTGTTCACACCTGTTTATATAATTCCCTCCTGCATCATGCAAGTGTGCCCTCAGAGTGGTTGTTGAGGCAGGCATAAAGTTTGCCTTGCACTCAAAAGGATCAGTTCATTCCCAGCTGTCTCCAGATGAGCCATAGTATTGTGGCCTCCCTCTACCTGAGTGTGTATGAAGACCCATTTCTCACCATCTTTCTGCATTTCTATATTTCCATATTTTTGTTTGGAACTCTGGTTCATGCAATAACTGATCTTTGATAATGGGTTTATCTTTTAGTAAAGCAGGAGCTATTACAGGAAAACTAGCTCTGAGGTTCAGTTTTATGATTAAAATTATAGGTTACAGTGCAAATAATAACTAGAAAATGTAACTGTTAGTCAATGGGTTTGAGTATAACTAAAAGCCAAGATCAGGCATGCCCAGGTCCAGCTGACTGATGCTGAAAATAATAGATTCTCATTTGCTAATCTTGGAATTAAACCAGAAAAGTTGCCAAGAAGTTTAGTCCAACGTAATTGGAGATATATAGGCCACCGTTGCGAATGGCATTGAGACCTCCGGCTCTCTGATGGGAAGCAGGGATTACCATCTGCCTGAACCTATGACCTGTAGACTATAAGATATTTAATATGTGCGCCACAGAGCCTGAGGGGAGATGCCAATTTGAGGAGATATTAATAGCGGCTCTACCTCACCAGGTCATACCGACCCACATCTTCCTCCAGAGAGGGGTTCAAATGCCCAGCAGCCACTGTCCCAGCAGAGCCCCCTGCTCACCAGCAGCATGGCTCTAGCGTGGGAGCCCTGCATAAGTTGTTATGAACTGCATGGGGTTCAAGAGCCACAAGCTGTCCATGCCTGGCTTACTGAGATAAGCACTTTTCAAGACAATGAAAGAAATACTGAAATGTGAAAATCAGTAATGGTGGCATGCCTCCACACCTGTCATGCTGTGTTGCAATTTCAGTCTTTGATTGTTGGTCCCATAAAGGTGTCGGTTTTTTTCATGTTATTAAAGCAATTACAGTTATTATACTAAATTTGTCCTTTCTGAAGGGGGCAAGAACAAATGAGGGAGGATTTGCATACAAATTGAGCCTGGATGTGGGGGGAAATCACAGCAGGCCTGTTTGGCAGACAGATGAGGCGGTGAGGAGACATAAAGGAGCATGGGCAGGAGCCACCCTCCTTTGCAGCCCTTTGCTGGTGACTCTTTGAGGAATGTCTCATAAATGTCTGGCAGATTCATTTGAATGAGAGACAGTTTGGTGCACTGTCATCCCAGGTAGATCAAAGCCCGCTCCTTGGTCGACAGGAGGAGACATGTGAAAGGCCTCCCCTTCCCCGGGGCAAGGCCTTTCCACTAGTGTGCCACTCAGACCTCCCTACTGCTTCTTTCAGAGAAGTACCTCCGTGTAACAGCAACTGTCCCCCCTACGCTTTCAGGCATACCAGCTTGCCTCTGTAATCGGAGCACCTGCGTCTGAGCACATGGTGTTCCTCTTAGAGCCGGCAAGCCGGGCTCTGGGCGGCTGTGGCGGGGCTGAGCCGAGTGTCATCAGATTGCCAGTGCAGGTGTCTATAGTTCAGAAATGCAAGGTGATGCAGACGATAGGTTTCAAAGCTGTTTTAAGTGACAGCGGAGTTGGCTTTTGGGCATGGGAAGCCATTTGCAATGTCCTGGTTTCCTGCCATGCTTACCTTTGTGTTTCTTTAACTGCCACGGTTAACCTGCTCTTGCCGTCTGGGGACAGGGGGAGGGTGTTTCTTGCTCACAAAAATGCTATCAAAAACTTAGGAAACATTTTGATTTTCCCCCCGAGTCTGAGTTTTATGCCCCAAGTTACTGCTATTCAGAGTGTGCTCCCATGAAGATCAGTGGAGTGAAGGAAACATGAGCACGTGGCCTTCTCCAAGGACTTGATGAGCTCAGAGCTGTGAAACACGTGTTGTCACCTACAGCCTTGTGATTGCTGGAAAGTCCCTACCCACCAGCATCCTGAAGCAATACATCATTTTGACTTCAAAAGTGAGCGGTAAGGAGGTGAGTGGTAAGGAGGGGGGAACACAGATGTGAACAATGAATTCTTAAATATTAGTCCTATTTCTGACCCTTGCTTCCTCGACTCTCTGAGCCTTTCCATAGATGTGATACTGTTTTGCTGCTGCTTTAGACATAGATATGGGGCTTTGGGGGTACATTAACTTGTGAAGTGCTCAAATACACCAGAATGTGGTTTTTTTCTGATAGCTATGGGGCTCATGCCTTTACTGGCATGTAAAGATATAGACTATAAACTTTGTGCTGGACACCTTCCACCCAGAGATGTAGAGAGAAGTTTCTAAGAACTTTGGATATTCCACAGCTGCCTCTTTAAAAGAGAAACTGCTGGGTAATATGGAAACTAGAAGTTTTGCCACTTCAAGCAATCAAATTTGGGAAAGTTTATGATCTGGTTTAAATGTTAAAATTTGTCCCCTTTGTTAGGTTTGGACTAGTTTCAGCCCAGCAAGCCTGGCAGTGAATAATTGATGTGTAAATTAATTTTCTGATATCACTACTAGCTGAAGAGTGTATCTGCAAAATACATTACTTGCAAATGAACCTTTGGATCATTAGGTTGTCCTCACTGACACTGCTCTGGACCATGCTGTTTAAATAACGAATCATAGAATCATAGAATCGTCAAGGTTGGAAAAGACCCTTAAGATCATCGAGTACAACCGTTAACCTAGCACTACCAAGTCCATCACTATATCATGTCCTCGAGCACCACATCTATCCGTTCTTTAAATACCTCTAGGGATGGAGACTCAACGCCTGCCCTGGGCAGCCTGTTCCAATGCCTGACTGCCCTTTCAGTGAAGAAGTGTTTCCTAATATCCAACCTAAACCTCCCGTGGCGCAGCTTGAGGCCGTTTCCTCTCGTCCTATCGCTTGTTACTAGGGAGAAGAGATCGACCCCCACCTTGCTACAGCCTCCTTTCAGGCAGTTGTAGAGAGCAATAAGGTCTCCCCTCAGCCTCCTCTTCTCCAAACTAAACAACCCCAGCTCCCTCAGCCGCTCCTCATAAGACTTGTGCTCCAGACCCTTCACCAGCTTCGTTGCCCTTCTCTGGACACGCTCCAGCACCTCCATGGCCTTCTTGGAGTGAGGGGCCCAAAAGTGAACACAGTACTCGAGGTGCGGCCTCACCAGTGCTGAGTACAGGGGCACCATCACCTCCCTGGTCCTGCTGGCCACACTATTCCTGATACAAGCCAGGATGCCATTGGCCCTCTTGGCCACCTGGGCACACAGCTGGCTCATGTTCAGCTGGCTGTCAACCAACACCCCCAGGTCCTTTTCTGCCAGGCAGCTCTCCAGCCACTCCTCCCCACCCCTGTAGCGTTGCCTGGGGTTGTTGTGACCCAAGTGCAGGACCCGGCACTTAGCCTTGTTGAACCTCATACAGTTGGCCCCGGCCCATTGATCCATCCTGGCCAGGTCCCTCTGCAGGGCCTCCCTGCCCTCCAGCAGATCGACCCTTCCACCCAACTTGGTGTCATCTGCAAACTTACTGAGGGTGCCCTCGATCCCCTCATCCAGATCATCAGTGAAGATGTTGAACAGGACCGGCCCCAACACTGAGCCCTGGGGAACACCACTCGTGACCGGCCGCCAACTGGATTTGACTCCATTCACCACCCCTCTCTGGGCTCGGCCGTCCAGCCAGTTTTTAACCCAGCGCAGAGTGCACTTATCCAAGCCATAAGCAGCCAGCTTCTCCAGGAGAATGCTGTGGGAGACAGTGTCAAAGGCCTTACTAAAGTCCAGGTAGACAACATCCACAGCCTTCCCCTCATCCACCAAGCGGGTCACCTTGTCACAGAAGGAGACCAGGTTAGTGAAGCAGGACCTCCCTTTCATAAACCCATGCTGGCTGGGCCTGATCCCTCGGTTGTCCCGCACTTGCTGCATAATGGCACTCAAGATGATCTGCTCCATGACCTTTCCCAGCACCGAGGTCAGGCTGACAGGCCTGTAGTTCCCCGGATCCTCCTTCCGACCCTTCTTGTAGAGGGGCGTCACATTTGCTAGCTTCCAGTCATCTGGGACCTCCCTGGTTGACCAGGACTGCTGATAAATGATGGAGAGTGGCTTGGCCAGCTGCCGTTGAGCTCTAGACAGTCAAAACACTCCCTAACATACAGGGCTACCCCTCCACCTCTCCTTCCTAGCCTAGGAATGATGCTCTTGTACTTTATTTAAAGTAATGTCTTTTGATTGTAAATTAGATGCTTTGAATTCCTATAGATGTAAAAAAATGTAGTCTTTTTTGTTTTTCTTTTTTAGGAAAAAAATTGGTTTTACAGTTGTTTTTTTAAGTGGAAGAATATTCTGACGTGGTATATCTTCGTGGATCAGCATTTTTAGCTATATTATAAGGCAAGAACCAAGTTTCTTTCCTGACTTAACATTTACAACCCTAGGATATCAAAACCGATAAAGGTATGTTGCATTGTTCATTAAAATTAAACTGGCAAAAGTCTGTCTGCTTGAAGGTACATATTACTTTCTAAAAAGTCTTTAACTGTAACAAGTGTAGCAGGCATCCTAAATTAGAACATGCAGGTGATGTCAGATCATCTCCTTAACTATTCTGAAGAGTTGTCTGTGTTTTAATGTCAGATCTGTTTCAAATGTAAAAGAGTAACTGGTTAGAGTATGAGCTACCCTACCAGAGTCGTGGCTGTTGCTGAGTATCTACTGCTTAACCATGACAACTGTTCTGCCTTGTAGTTGTGGTTCAAGATTGATCCAGAAATAATAATTTATTTCCATAGCTTATTTCCAAGTAAACCAATGATATAGAAGTTACTGGCTGGGCATTCAAATACAGGATTTCTGTTAAGTGGTTACCAGCTTTTTACTGGGGTATCTTCTGCCATAGCTGCAGAAAAAATAATTTAGTTTTTTTTGCACTATGCTATTTAAATTTGAGAAAACAATTGAAAGGATAATGAGGCAGGAAAGTTAACTTTCCTCTTCCAGGCAATGAAGATAAACCACTTGGCAGGTAAAACATCCTGCTCTAGAAATCCTGGTAGACTCATTGATTTACAAAGATCTATTCAGTTGTCACAGTTATTAAACTAGAGGTATTAAGATTTGGAGGCCATCACCAACTGGTCTTAGTCACAGTGCAAGTAATAAAATATCTCTAATGTCATATTTTTGCTGACTTTTTAAAACAAATAAACTTTTACTTCTGACCACTCCATGGTTCAGTAACCTATTAATAAAGAAAATAGCTCAGGCTTCTTAAACTCAGCAATGTTTGTGAATATATTTTTCTTTATACAGTATTTGATCTTTAAAGAATACAGAAATATTTTTCTCTTTTTTAATCAATATTTTAAAATGTTTTACTTGCTATATTCATTGCTAATTTTGCCCTGATGAGAATTTTTTCATAGATAACTCCCATAATTAGCAAAGATGCTAATTTTTGGATTGCAACTGTACGATCTTGTTCAGAAAGCATTTTCTGCTGCAATCCGTTCCATCAGAAACCTGTTTTGTTTCTTTTCATCTACATCTGTTGCCCAATACTAACCCTCATATTATGCCCTCTCAAGCATTCCTGTTGCATACAAGATTCTCAAAAGCAAACTCTTTCAAATATGTTTCTATGTTCCTAATGAAAAAAACAGATCTCAGGACGTTCAAATAGCATAAAATATGTTTTTATTTAATGCAAAGAGATGCAAGAAAAAAAACCAAAACATATTGACCTCTCTCCAGTAAGTTTTCTCAAGAACATTGCAAAACACATGTGAACTCCCTTGGCTTATTCAACCTTTTCAGATGCATCATTCTCCTGAGTAGCTAGACAGATGTAGAGTCAAGTGGGAGTACAGATAAGCATGTTGGATACCACCGCTGTACTGAGACATGTAGGCTTCCATATGGTAAGGTAAATGCCATAATTTTTTTCCCCATTTTAAAGTTTCCTATGAGGAAAGTTTGTCATTTAGCCCTGTCTGTGGTTACAGAACAAAGGAAAGATCTTTTCTATATGCATTTTATAAAATAGCTTTTTCATTTAATCATTTATGGGACATTATAGCTGGTATACATAAAATGTTACAATATTTATTTCTCCTTCAGAATTGTTGGGGTTTTTCTTCATCTATGGAAATTACCTGCTCTTACTAAGCAGTGTCTGATCTGCACGTCTGTATTCTGTGGTTACTTTAACACCACACTATATTGTATTCAGTTTCTTGAACTAAAAATATAGGAAATTCAGAGAGAAAAATATTACCAAAGTAACTTCATTAGAGTGCTGTAGGGAAGAGCGATGTGCATGCTCAAAATGGCACTCAGAGAGTTGTGTTGAAAAACAATAAAAAATATTACATTGACGTTTCAGAGGATGTAAATGTGAGATTCTGTTATCAGAATTGCTTTTGTGTCAGATATACAGGGGATGATGGGTATCACCTTCCCTCACTTAGAGCAAATGTATTTCATAAACAGATAATTAGTTTCTTGTTTTAGCACTTGTAAAACAACCCCCTGATCCTTGGTTATGGTATCCTGGACTTGGGTCTTGAACTCAGGTAGAAGAGATAAATTTCTTCTCTCGCTTTGGCCAGCCAGATCTCTCTGCTTGCCTCCTTAAGCCAGGGCAGACAGTTTGGGTTTTTTTTATCTCATAGCCATCGTGCAGTTCTCTGAGTAGGTAGGTCTAGTGCCCACCCAGAAACTTTGACTGGTTCAGGACATTGATCCTCATCTTATCTATTCAGCTAAAAATGTAGAAACCCAGTAATCTTTCGTTAATTTCCTGCTTCACTTCTTGATCTTCAAGACCCTAAAAAAGGCCCTAACATCCAAAGGAACATACCTCCTTATTGTACAGCCCTAGGATGTCTGGGTGGCTGCAGGCAGCATCTTCTCAATGAAAGGTGGTGTCTGTGGCATAGTTCAGCAGAAAGGCTGACTAATGTCACAGTTTAGCTCCTTTAACAGCATGGCACAATGCCAGTAGGTCTGATCAGACCATTGCCTGAGAACATCTCCAAATCATTCTGGGAAATGTTTTCTTAATTAATTGGCTACTTATCTCAGATTCCCTCTCCCCCTTTCAAGCAACTGACATCTCACTGGGAAAAAGGGCAGTTTTGAGAATTTGATGTACAACTTAGTTTTGGGAGTATTAAGGAAGTGGTGTTGTCTTTCAAGGCTGCCGGTTATGTCTGGAGCTTCCACAGAAGCTCCATTAGTCTGTCTGATAAGAGTCAAGACCCATCGTGCTGCTGACATTCAGGCCATCATCACATGAACAATTGTTTACATGTGTATGTAACAGTTTGAAGTATGCATGTTTTTAGAGGGTGACTGCTACATGACCTGCAGCTAAAATATCTTGCCATCCAGACAGAACAACAGTTAAAACAGATGAAGACATTTCAATATTTCCCCGTTTTTATCTAGGTTTTTATGTAGTGCCCTTAAATGTGCTGTCTGGGCAGTACTAGCTGTTAGCTCTCTAGGGAAGATGTTTTGTCTGATATAATGGTAGTTAATCTATTTCTATCACTTCTCCTCCTCACATCAATATTTAATCAATACCATAGTTTTGTGTGGTTGGAACATCCTGACTTATCATCATTATTCTCCTATAGCTCTTTCTCCTTTGTTATCCAAATAGCTTTACAAGCCCACAGAATTAAGCCTCACAACATCCTCTATGAAAGTGAGGACATTTTTCCTTCCATTTTGCAGAAAGGGAGATCAAATGCAGAGTGATTTTGACTTGAAGATTGTCCAGACTCTGAAGCAAAGGTGGTGTTTTCCCTATGCAACTAGGGCCTTCCAAAGATGAGACCATCAAAGCAAGGTTGTAATCCTTTTATGTTAAGCTTCCCAAAGCACTTTCACTTTGGTAACCCAACCAAATTTGTCTGGTAACAAGAGGCTTGATTTCACTAATTTCAACTAGCATGTAGTCCTGTTGTACCTTGTGAACACTTATGACTCTCTTCTGCAGCTGTTTCAGAGGAGACAAGGCAGTGTCCCAGCATGGCTTGGATTTTAGTTTTGTCAGAGTCCTTTGGGATAAAAGCCAAGTTTTGCATTGCAGTAAAAAGGGAGAAAATGTGTGTACAATAGTGTAATTTCACCTGATACAGGAATTGTATACTTACATCTTGGCTCATATTAAGAAGATGATTGAACAATGGCTTTCAGGAAAGACTAATTTTAAAGTCTTTTGTCTAAGCAGTTCATAGATTTTGGCATTGTCTTTTTGATGCGTTCTATACAAGAAAGGATCTATTGGATGTAGTTCATTTCTTTCAGCTGTAGCTAAACATTCACATGTATCTTTTGAACAATGTGAACTCAAATTCAGTCAGCCACAAAGAAAGGATATCTGTTCGCAATTTAGAATCTGTCCTATTACATATTTCAAACCCTTGCTATTGGATTAAATGTTATTATGCTACCAGCTATCTCAGATTTATGGACAGTTCATGTTGTTATTTAAATGTATTATTCATGTCTTTACTATAATTCAAATAAATTAGTTTCTAATTTTCAGGCAATATGAAGTTCAGACTTGCATATAAACTCAGTTATGGAACGGTGTACTGTGCTTCTCAAAGTTCAAACTGTTTCTATTTAAAACCAAAAGGGGTTCATGTGGCTATTTCAGCCTTAAATATTTTATACTATGTTAAATTTCTTTACAGTTTTAGTGGAAAAATAGTGACAGGGATTAAAAGTTTCTTAAACAATAAGTTATTTAAGATTAAATAACTTATTTTTAAATTAAAATGTACTTGCAAATAAGCTGTGCCACAATATATTTCTTCTGAATATGATATATCCATCCAGTTATCCCCGACTCACCAGAGCTGAATAGCAATTGAGCACTGGTAGTACCACACAGTGAATCACCAGTGCCACTTCTTGCAAACCATACTTGATTTTTCATTAGGTCTGTATCTGCCTATTGTTCTTCATGATCTGAAAGGACTGCATACAGATGTATTGCACCAGATGCTTGATTTAGGAATACGTGGGGAGAGTATATGCCTAGTTTATTTCTGGTTTCCTTCTGGAGCTCTTTTCTCCATACTACTTCATACAAAATTAGTTTCCATTCATCTTGTTTTCCCTGTCCTAAGCCTTTCCAATGCAATGTTTTGGGATGACTAATACCCAGGTGAACCTGCAGGCTCCTTCTGGCTTCTTTGACAGTGGGTTTATGGGGAGAAGTGTATTTCTCCCCTACCCCCCCCCCTTGCTCTTCATCTTCAGACCCTGGAGTTAGCACCAGTGCCATAGCCTCAGTTTCCACTATGGCATTGAGAAAGTACTGGGAAGCAACGTTTGCACTGAGCAGTGTATCCCTTTCTCAGAGAAACCCAATCTACCATGCTCTGATGTTTTATAAACTTTTGTCTTACTTCACAGTTTTCAAGCCAAAATAAACTGATTGACTGATTAAGTGTAGCTTTATTGTAAATCTTCTAACAGTCATCTTTTTTCTACAGCCTGCACACACCAGGGCAGCAAGCACAATCACTTGGCCTCACCAAAAGGAGATATGTTTGCTGCAGATTCTAAACATATGACACAATTTTTGTGCTGTATCATTTCAATTTTGTGCTGTTATCACTTCAATTAAGAGATTGCTGTTTCTTTTGTTTATGGAGACAAAAGGAAAGAAAGCCAACACATAACGGGCAGTCTCTGGTTTGCAGTATTGAAATAGATGAAGCATGTCTCACTATCTTGACTCTATCAGTGCACTCAAGCTGGATAAACGAACTGAAGAGGCCTATGACCCTAAATAATGGTGTTTAAAGTGCCTTCTTCAATTATATTGAATAAGAACCAACTCTGTTTTTAAGAGATTGTATCTACTATGTCTGTGTTCAGTCCTGTTTCTCACCCCACCCCACCCCCCACTGCTTTTCCTTGTTAATTCATTTAAACACAGTTTCTTTCTGCTCAATTTGCATTCAAATGGCTGTCAGGGGAATTTATGGAAATAATGTAAGTGCTTTTATCATTGTGTATTTAGTCACATGTGCTAATTTTCAAAAGATGAATTTGTCTAGCATCTTAGCAAAAAAAAAAAAAAAAAGAGTCAAGCACCAGCCTTATCATGGCTACAAAGCCAACAATGCCCATACCAGCACAGTTTAAAATTAAAAACAAAACCAGAAGGCCCAATTAATGATTTCTTGGCCCAAATGATGTATCTGTGTTTGTTGGTTTAGATGGCCCATCCCACCTGCAGTCTGGCAGATCTTTTCTGCTTCTTCCTCCTTAGGTAGCAACAACTACCCATCTCTAGACCCAGCATACAATGGCTTTTCTTTTTTCTTTGTCTTTAGCAGTGAAACACAAATTTACTTTTCCTTAATTGGTGTTACAGCAATAGTGAGGCACATCTCTCTTTATCTCAATTAGCAGAAACTCCACAAAGGCCACCATGAAACACCAGTGGTTACCTGTGTGGATTGAGTCTCTGAAAGCTGAATCTGTCCACTTTTCTTTTCAAAGTAGCAATCAGCAGATTCCCCAACCCCCACTGCATTTGGTAACATCTTCAGCAAATTCACAGCCAAGATGAACTTGACTTTGACTAACCCTGGCAGCAATGGCTTATCAACTTGAGTGTGTAGTTATTGCTTGGGGATCATGAGATGATACTTTTTGGTCTGGCTCATTTCAGACCCAAGTAACTTTACTTGTTCTTTTTGGCACCTGACAACAAATACTTCCTCCTCCCTTTTCCTGAAAATTGCAGAAAATAATACAAAAAGATACTTCCATAAAGCATTTAAGTTGTTAATAAAAATAATTGGTGGCAGGAGTGTAGTGGTTTTTCAGACAAATAACCAGAGATTTATTTTTTTAAGATGTTTTTCTGATCTACCATTAAGGTACCACGATGGCAAATTATCCATAATACTTTTATATATTTTCTAAAAGAAAGGGAGAAATTGTGCAGTGTAAACATTTAAATAACACATTTCAAGCCTTTCAACCTAATGAGTTAAGTAAGACAATTTGTGTTACTCTGCCCTTCTTATTTAAAAAGTATATAGCTATTATATAACATCAAAAAAAAAGAGCGCAATTCATTATGTGAGTGCTAGTTAATGATGTATTTGTGAAATTCCTAAAAGGGAGGGAGGGGTCAAAGGGGGAGCCACAAAAGCTTTTGAATCTGCAGATCAAGAAAAATAATGCTATGTCCAAATATATTTAGTGAATGATAATACAAACCACAGACAAATATAGAGAAAAGGAGAAAATACATTCCCTGGCTCAAGCTGGGAATTTATTGAATGCTTAGAGCCAGAGAAACAATAATTTAAAGGGGAGTATTTCCCTGGATTCTGCACTACTAATAAATCATTGCTGGTCATGCAATTTTTAGTGGTCCCAACAATGATTACATCTTGCATACACTGGTCACACTTAGAAACTATGTATTTTTCTTTGTTCTACTCTCTATATTACTAATGCTATGGGTGCACTCAGGTGCTGAGGACAAACATTTTCCGTATACAAAGAAAGAGGTGTGTGTCTGCCTTTATGCACACACACCTATACATATGCAAACACCACCCCTTGGGTCCAAAGAAAATGTTTTATATGATACAATTTTTTTCAGAATTGCTATCAGGAAATGTTATCAGATTTTGTAAAATAGGTAGAAATCCTAAAATTTAAATGAAATTATGTTTCTGAGCATATTTTCCCTGTAGAGAGGACAAGAAGCAACAAAACCTGCTGATCTACCTCAGCTGGTGTGAAAATGGGTTGCTTTCTGTTCATAAATAACTTGAGTCTTAGGAGAAAGGCAGTTACTAGGGGGAAAGTATTATCTCATCAGACTTGCAATATACAAAGTCTTTACCTTAAGCAATTGTGATTCTTTGGGATGTCAACGTGGGTAGGGAAAATGCTGTGTTAAACTGGGGGTTTACTAGCCTGCCTCTAGAGGTGGGTGCTGGTAAAGCACCAGCTGTAAGAGCACAAAGCCTGCAAAGTGATGGAGGAAGGAATGAGCAGCTCTCACTTTTTTTTTTTTCCAAGGGAAGGAGTATATATATACATATGTAATGCATCTTCCAAGCCACTGGGAGAGCTTTCACTAATGCAGTTATGAAAGTTTGTAATTATTGTTTGTTGGGTCAGAAAAACCTTTCTTCCAGAAAGGACAAAAGGTGAAAATACCCAATGCCCATTAGGTCAAGAATAAAAGAAGTCACCAGAGATTAAGTGATAGAAAGTTTTAAAAATGTCCTTATGAACATCTGTGAAGGACACAGAGTACTTTCTGGGAGGCAGCATTGTTCCTCCATTCCCGCAGAGCTGGTGGAAGGACAGCCCAGAGACTGCAGATGAAAATCCTGGCACCAAGCAGTGAGACCGTTGCTCAAGGAGAGCCTGCAGAGAGGAACAGCAAACCAGCAGCCAAGCTCCAGCGGTGATGAAGAAAACTTTCTGCAGGCTACAGAAGACTCTGCCAGGTGTGCTGCTACTAGGAAAGCCACTGGGTTGACTGGAACAAAGCCTGGAAGCAAGATTTGATCTTCCTTTGAAAATTCACCAAAATAAAATGTCAAGGCAAATCTATTGCAAAGCTGTGGCTGACTTAGGTGTTGTCACAGTGTTGAAGAACTGTTATTGATTTAAGCATTAGCAGAGAAAATCACAAATTAAAGGATTTTTTTAAGTTTGTCTTTTAAGCAGCTCACTGAAGTACCTAAAGTAGATACAGGGTGAGTGATCTTTTAGAGCTTCTTCCAGGCTGAAGATGTGTAACAACAGAAAGAGCAACAGAGCTATTGAAAATGGAAAACAAAGGATGAGGATGGTAAAAGTGCAGAACAACATCTGTAGCTTCCAAGCTGAATTGACTAGATACAAATCTCTAATAGCTGAGGAATAAAAAAGTGATCTTTTAAGTTAGAAATGTGTGAATATAGAGCAATTTCAATGCCTTTGAGTGAAATGTCCAGTCTCCAGGTTTCTGCAGTATGGATAAAACTGAACTGAAGATTACGCAGGCAATCACCCTGTTTGCGCCACTCCCTCAATCACGTGGAACAGCAATCAGGTCCTACACTCAGATCCAATTTTGTTACAACTGGCAACCTGATGCAGTTAGTTGAAATGAACTGAAAAGAGTTGTTCTGCTGAAGCTCAAAATGCTTTTCTTTATAGAAGAAAACCTCAGCTAGACCAACTAATAAAGCCAAGTGTAAGACATATCCTATTTGGGCATCTCAGTGTTAACTAGCTCCCTTGACAACACCCATTTCAGAAATATTGAACTATTTAGTGTCTCTGAAACATCTGGACTTTCTACTTGTTTCATAAGTCTCTAACAAAAAAATATCTGCACATCATCCATCAATCCATGGCCACATTCTTTTCTCACCCTATCACGATTAGATTTCTTTGGAGTTTGTAGGGTTTTTTCCTAATGCTTTTCTCCCAGTTTTTCTTGGACATCCTTGTATTATTAATGGGCTCGATACGTGCTCACTTTGAACCATTAGAAATTAAGTTAGTGGTTTTAGTAGTCATTATATAAGCTGGAGAAATGGGGACTTGACCTCTTTACTTATCAGCCACAACAGACCCATTCTGGCAAAACTGAGACAGATCTCATGTGTGAAGAAAGCCCCCCTCCTATTGAGATGTGGAGAGCAGTGATGCAGTGTTTTGTTCAAGACAATTATTTTGATAGGAACATCCAGGTCAGATGCTGGATTGCTAGGTCTGTCCTGCTATAAGTGAATGGAAACTCCTAAATATCCCCTCTCTAAACAAGTAGACAGCTGCTTGCTATAGACCAAGATCCATGCAGAATAGTTGCTCCATGGAAAAAGAGCTGCTTCTTACCTAAGCTGGACCTTTCTTTCCTCACAATGCGAGTGGACTTGGGAACGTGGCAAGAATAGATCAGTGGAAGAAATTCAGTCCTGCCAGACATATGTGACCAATGGTGCAGCTGAGATCTTGTGCATCCGGCTTCTGTGTGGACCTTGTCTCAAAAAACTGTTCTTGTACAGTAAACAGTCAGTATTTACCTGAGTTAAGTCTATCATGAAATTAAAAAGTAATTACATATCCTACTGTGGAAGCACCATTCTCCTTCCACTTTAAAACTCCTTAAATGGATGGGGAAATCTGCCCCATCCACATGGGCTGGCACTGGGGAACATTTCTCGCAGAAGGAGGAGGGCAGCCTGCCATCAGGCGGCTTTAAGCAGAGACTGAGCCCCTCTGGCCAGCACATGTTCCTCCCCAGCTTACGCTGCTAGGCACTTTGCCTTCCTCTCCCACCTTTGCACCAGTGTCCTTTTTCCACATTAGTTTTCAACCAGATGAGGTCTCTGACCCATCTCAGTTTGCAATTGCATGCATGCAATCGGTGCAAGACAGTTGTAAAATTGCTTTACTGGGAGCAGGAGGGAAGGTGGGAGCAGAGCAATCCAGACTGAGACCATTTGGGGCTACCATGGCAGAGTTTCTCATACCCTGAGCAACCTCTCAGAGCCGGCCGGTTTGCTGCCAGGTAATGCGAGGAGCCAGGTGATAGTGGAGCATTGTGTGGGGATTGTTTCATCTGTCAGGCTGCCAGTGGATACACAATTGCAATCATCTCCACCACTCCTCCCTGCCACAAAGATTAGGGGAGTTAGTCATGTGGAGCTGGGCTAGGAGACTGTTAAGAGAGATGATAACAATGCACAAACATTAGACTCGTGTAAATATTAAGGAGAAAAAGGATGATTCGAGGATGTGTGTAATTAAGAATAATGGGTTGAAGAAAAAGCATCTTTTAATATATGTGACTGTTTTTATATGACCTCTGTCTGAAACTCAGCAAATAAAACTAAGGAGGAATACAGTCTCCTCAAATGATATTACAAAGTGAGACCTTGCTCCTGAAAATAAATCAGTGTGTCAGACTTCAGTTTGTTGATTTTATTTGTCTGAATCTCAAGCTAATTAAGAACAAACAGTCTGAAGAGCAGACATTGGCAACAATATCTGGACAAAATAGCTTTTTATCAAACAATTAATCAAAGGTGCCCCATAAGAGAAGAGAAGCTGGCACCTCTCCCTGTCCCCAGGCTGGAATGTAAGAACCTGACCTCTCCATGTGACAGAAGTAATAAAGGGGGAAGGTGTGGTGGACTGGGGAGGGCAGAGGTGTCCTAAGTGCTGCTGACAAGCCCCAATCAAACATCCAGCAGCTCTTAACCCTTGTAGTCTGTTAGCACTCACCACTCCAAAGCCAGCCTAGCTCTTTAACCAACCATTTGCTTTGGCTCTGTTTCCTGGAACCGGGATGGTGATGGTACCAGATGCTTGGGGTGAGGGGCATGTGAAATCCAAACATTTGCTGCTCCCCACATGTGGTAACTCTAGGAGATGTTGAAAAGGGACATAGGGTCTGAAACATCCTCTGAGGATGCAGGTGGGGGAACAGGGTGTGGAACAGAGAGGAAAAGGGAATGGAGAGGAGGAAAGACAGCAGAGGAAAGATGGAGGGCAGTGAGAGCAGGGGAAGCGCATCAGCAAGGAAACAGGAGATGAGTGGACAAAGGGATTGAGATTAACTCAATGAGATTCTCTCTCTGTCTCTGTCTTATTTTATCGCAGTGCTCATCCATGCTTTCTGTGCCGTGCTACTGCTCTTAAGTGCCTTTGCCCAGCAAATCCTGCCGAACGGCCAGCTGAGCACTGTGCTTGTAATACACCAAGGCAGTCGCAGCTGCCCTTCCAGGCTGTGCTAGAAACTTGGGAAAAGGGGAAAGAAAAGAAATTGCATTCTGCATGACCTGATGTTATTCCAAATACTTGAGCCTGAAAATAGGTAAGTGTAATAGGGGTTTAATATCTTGTCAGCACTAATTAGAGTCATGCCTTTGCCAGCAAAGCCATTACAGACCACCTTTTCAGGCAATTAGAACTTGGCTGTAATCATACGTTCTGGGAGTAGCAAATTTTCTCTAGTTATAAACTAAAAAGTCATTGTGGGGCTGTTGAAACAATGGAAGCTGGGAGGGACAAAATGTGAGCATTAGTGGGGGAAGATGGGTAGGTATGAGAGGAGGAATAGTGTAATCTCACAACACCTTTAAGATATTGAATAGTAATTAGAACAGCAATAAAAGTAGGGCTCAAACTTAGGCAGCTACCTTAAATTAATAAACTCTAGGGGTTGCTGTAAGATTTAATTAAAGGCTGGAATAAACAACCATCATTTTTGCTGTCTTCTGAAATCTGATAACCACAGGCTTTGGCAGATTACCAGAAGAACCAGTCTCATCAGTGGGGATCCCAGAACTGCCTTGCTTCTGCTCCTGGAAGATGAACCATGAAGAAAAATTAACAGCAGATTGTGGAAACTGTGCAATGAGATAAAGGGAAAGAGGCCCTCCATCAGGTAGGTGGCTCTAGGATTACTCAGGGATTGAGAAAAGAATAATCAATACCTTTTATTACACCACAAAACTACTATAGCAAAGAGTTGAGCAATGGACTTCTCCCTGCCTCAGCTTAAGGATTCTTCAACCAAGGTTTATAAGCGAGACTAGGGAACTGATCCTTCCAGATGTGTTGAATAGCAGGTATTAAGTATAAAACTCATAAAGTTCATTCTGCCCTACATCTCCCCTCAGGTAGGGCTGCAGCTCACATGCTTTCACAGTACTGAAAAGAGCCTCATTATAAAGCACGCTGTCCAGTTGCAACCTGACGCTGAAGTCTAACCTCTGACATGACGCTGCCTTCTACCTTGGGGAAGGTACTCTTGAGCAGTGGGAAGCTCTTTTTCCACTGGATAAGACAGACAAGTGACTTCTCACAGAGCATCTGAGAACCCGTAGCAGTTGCAGCAGTTTGTCTCAGGAGTCATTGAAGTAAGAACAGGGTCATCCCTGGCTCATCCACCTAATTCAGTGTGGATCAGAACATTCTGTCATATTAGTTATGCCACACTATGAAACTCACACTGGGTTCACGCTGGCTGCAGAAGGGACTATACCGCATGTGGCACAAAGCCTGTGGTTACAGCATTAACACAGTAACACTTTTTAGACAAACTGGACCCAGCAGAGTGAGTTTGCACTGCATCACAGATTTGCAGTGTGTGGCATTTCTGGTCCAGTATGAGAAGCACTGCAGCTGGCTCCAGCTGGACTGTGGCATGATCTACCAGCAAAGCTCATCTAATCCTAAAGAAATACACTGGCATAATAAATATATATATATTAGATAGAGAGAAAGAGAGGAAGAAAAAGAGGTTAATGAGTTAGGGATTTTAAAATTAGGCAAGATGTGATTCACTGGCAGATGGCCTCAGTAAAGTGGCCAGCCTAATTAACTGTGTTATACTGTATCATCAATAATCCATTAGAAGCATGGCAATAGCTTATCTGCAGCAACAGTTTTCTAAAAGAGCTCCATGTATTTCATAGCAATGGAATTTACAGTTTCATTCAGAGGGGTAAACAAACAAACAACCCTTTTAGTTTTGAAGAAAAACTTTAAAAAACGCATGTTGTAATCCATTGCACTGTCATGTGCTCGACTCCAATGAGAATCTGAAACAGTACCTCTAACTTGTGTGAACTGATCCAATTAATCTTAATCCTGGTCCCCCAGGCTCAGGGCCCCTATGCTTAGCAAGGCAGTGGCTACATAATTTGGCATCTCATCAGGGTGCCACCAAATTCAGCATTCCCTCGTGGAATTCCCTATTTTGCTGCAGGTAGTTGCTCAACCCTTTGTTTTCTGTCTCCTCACCTGCTTCTTGCCTCCTCTGCTTTCCCCATGGGGAGGAGGCAATTGGATTACAACGCATGCTCCTTCCACTCCTCCATGGAGCCAGGCAGCAGGGGTTGGAAAGCAACTGTTGTCAGAGTCCAACTTGCAGCCAGGGAGTGGAGAGCCAAGCATATTGGATGACACACTGGGCCTCACAGGGAGCAGAGCACCTGTGGGGAGCTGGGCAAGGGCTTCTGAAACTGGCTGCAGAGCCCTGCTTCCCTGGCACACATGAGAAAGGAGGTTTGAGTTAGGTTTCCAGGGCAATGTCATGGGAGCTGAGACCTGGGGTATAGGCTGGGGCCCTCAAAAACATGACAGAAAAAAATCCCACCCTTGGGAGTAACGGAGGTGGGAGTGCAGTTTTGCAAAAAATCAAGTGTTGCCAAGTCCTAAAACAAGCCACTGGTCATCCTCCCCCTCCTCCCAAATCTTGACAAAATATGTTATTCTAGGACAGTTACTTTGGGTCTTTTTCCATGTTTCTTTATTTTTTTTTTATATCCACATAGATATTTGTGCATGTGACAACCTGTTAATTGTCTCAGAGCTCTCCCATGTTTATGGAACCAAATGATATTTTGTCTTGTGTTGCAAAAAACTTAAGGGCTGCCTAGTAATGCACAGCCTCCAGTTCTGCCTGAGCCCCCTCCCCTCCAATTTTCTTCTCTTTCCTCTGACAGGCCCACACTTGCCCATCCTCCATCTTAACGATTACAAAAATGGGCTGCAGCAACTGTTCTCCCCAGCACCTCCAGTGTGACTGTCCCACTTCTGCAGGCTGGATCTCCCGCTAGGACTGTCAGTCCCCTGCTTAGGAGATATGAGATGTTGCATTAGTGTCACCTTCTCTTCCACTAAACTGGGGTCAAATGTGCCAAAAACTTTCCCACAGCCACTGGTTCCCTTCCAGTGTTTGCAACGTGCTGTCTTCTCTCAGGCAGGGAACCTGAGGAGCCCTAGAGGACACCGCTTGGGGTTTCCTCAGCTTCAGCTCCTGTCTGAAACTCTGCTGCTCGCCTGGGTCCATGTGATGCCATGTCTTGGCTCCAGCACGCATCCTCAGCTGTGGCTTCATCATTCCTCCTAGTCTTGTAATGTTAAGTTTTGTTTTTACATTAGGGAACAGCATTCTGCTTTGGAAATCCTGAAAACAACTAACACGTTTGAAACTATTTAGTTGATATAAATATTAGTGAGCTTTTGTGAGTATGGAGCACAAGGAAAAAGAATACTTCAGGGTCATGAAAAATGTCTGGAGTTTCATAAAATGGAATTTAGTCCCATTTTGCCAAGGGAAGGCTTTTTCTTGTGGAATTCTTGCAATGAAGCAATTCTGAGAAAGAAATTATTATTGACTGCTACATTGTTTTAGCTTTGTGAAGCACCATGCTATGAATAGGCCCTTTATGCTCATGACTGCACATTCATATCAGAAAAAAAAATAGTTCTTGCACCACAGGCACTTTCTCTCCTTCTCATTTCACTGTGACATAATGAAATTGGAATTGAAGGTACAGGACAGGATCCTGAGGGTCATCTCAGTTCTGCTGCTTCAAGCTTAGAATAATGGCAGAAGGTGTCTGCAATAGTACAAGTTTTATCTTTAGATTTATCAACCTTTAGGAGTCTGAAATCAGCTTTAACAGATGGGTTTCAAAATAAATTTCTTAGTAGACTTATGGGGCTGAATTTTTTTTTTTTTTTTTACAGTAAGTAAACCCCTATTGTCATGTCTCTGCTGGGCAGTGGGCTGGGGTTGCACAGGGGCTGTGAAGTGCACGTAGAGGCTCCCTCCCCTTTGACAATGACAATTCCAGTCAACAACTCTGTTGCCTTTGGCTGTGTAGCTGTGAAGTCCAACTCAACCTTGAAAGGCTCTTGGTTTTTTTTGTAGTAGTATAAAAGTCTAAACAGATAAGACTTTGTTTTGTCTGCCCTTATAACTTACCACCAGTGTTGTTCATCTAAGCATTCTTGGTTTGTGATTGCATCTTCATATGGAAAAGCAGCTTTCCCGCTATGAAGGAAAACAAAACTCTCTCTGCTTTTTGTTTTATGCACATGTGTTTGTGTGTATGTTTGCACACATCAATGGCTATTATCTGGATATTGACTCTCCTCCTTACAAGACACTGCACCTGGATCATGCTAGGAAGTAGGTACAAACGCTGCACCTAAATAGCAGGAAAGAGGACTCACAGGGAACATAGTGGTGTATTGTGTTAGTGACCCATGATTTCAAGTACTTTGAACTAGACCGCAAATCAGAGTTGTTGCAATATGTTGCACTAAGAATCCCCAGATAAGAAATTCCCTTTTGTGGCCAAATGTGACAACAAACTGTAGAGCTGTTTTGTATAAATTACCTGAGGTTTGGCTGCATCTCCTACTCTTACTTTGACAAAACACTGGTATGATGTTAACGAATGATAAATTTACCAGGGAAAGGATATGCACTTAATTAACAGAGATTGCCTAGTCCTAATCCTTAAAAAGAATAGAAGCTCTAGCATGTTTCAGGATGTTTTACTTGTAAGGTCTGTGTCCTGTAAGCAGTTGTGCACATGCTCACCTTCATTTCTGCCAAGTATCAGGAACTTAATGGATGAAGTTAAATATGTATGTAGAATTTGACCACTGCTCTTAAAAACCTCAAGCAAGTTTAGCAAACAAAGCCAAATGTAGAAAGATTAGGATTTATTCTGACAAGTATGATATAAACTTGGCTGGACTGCATCAACAGAAAGAATTTTGTTTGAGAGTCTTCAACAAAATTTAGTAAATGTCTTTAAAGCCCTATGTATTTTTTTAACAATGCAAATGTCATCCTTCTGGGGAGGGGGAAGGGAGATGATGTGAGGACCCTTTGGATGTTGTGCTGCTTGTTTTTCATAATACATAATATTGTAAAAAATGTCCTAATAGCCTCCTTTTTGTTAGTCTTTCTTTGTTCATTCCTGAATCCATATAAACTGAACATATACTGGATAAAGGAAGCCATTTCCTATAAATCAACATACCCAGGCTTGGTTGCTCTCTTTACCTTTCTCTGCAGTTTGTTAAAGGATTGATGCTGAGAAATTGTAGTGGTTTAACCCCAGCTGGCAACTAAGCACCACGCAGCCGCTCGCTCACTCCCCCCACCCCAGTGGGATGGGGGAGAGAACTGGAAGGGTGAAAATTAGAAAACTCGTGAGTTGAGATAAGAACAGTTTAATAATTGAAGTAAAATGAAATAGAATAGTAGCAATAATAATAATAATAATAATAATAATAATAATAATAATAATATATATAATAATACAATAATAATATACAAAGCAAGTGATACACTATACAATTGGCTCACCACCCGCCGACCGATGCCCAGCACGTCCCCGAGCAGCGATCGCTGCCCCCCAGCCAACTCCCCCAGTTTATATACTGGGCATGACGTCATACGGTATGGAATAGCCCTTGGGCCAGTCTGGGTCAGCTGTCCTGGCTGTGCCCCCTCCCAGCTCCTTGTGCACCAGGCAGAGCAGGGGAAGCTGAGAAGTCCTTGACCAGTGTAAACTCTACTGAGCAACAACTAACACATCAGTGTGTTAGCAACATTATTCCCATCCTAAATCCAAACCACAGCACTGTACCAGCTACTAGGAAGAAAAAATCAACTCTATCCCAGCTGAAACCAGGACAGAAATATATGAAACAATCTTAAAGATCAAGGAGGGAATTAACAATCTGAACTTTAAGAAAACTCATATTGATATATTTTGATGTCGATACATGTAATTACACTTCATTTATTAAAACACAGTCTTTAGCCCAACACAAATAAAAAATTAAACAGTTGGAGTTTATGAAGTTTTTACTACTATAAATTTTTAAAGAAACTTTTAATTTTTTTAATTCTTTAAATTATTTTTTAAAAACATTGGCAGAAATTGTACACTCACAGTGAGATTAAGATGTTAGCACTTCCCTGCAGCTTTGCTGAAACAAAAACAATCAGAAAATAACAGCTGCTCATTCAAAAACAGTAAGGTGTCTGAGAATTTCCTTATTAAAAATAGTAATAAATAAAAAAAAAAAAGTGAAGTGGCTGCTATTCCCCTAGCTTGTTACAAGTCTTTGTGTAAAATCACATTTTCTTCCTATAAAGTGCCACTTAGATCTGAAGAAAAAAATGCACAGAACAGAGCAATTTTTTTTTTTCCCAACTGAATAGGTCTACATAATTGATGAAGGCGCAGTCATCTCATACTAGCTGGTTTTTAGGTGCCAGTTGAAACAGTGATGGTGTTGGTGTTTAATCTGGGACACTTTTCCTCACTAAAAGCTGGTGTGACACAGCTTAATTTTTTCAAAATTAATTGTGATTTTTTTTTTGTTTAAAAAAGAAAAAAATTAGAAGACTTTATGATAGATACATCCTGTGTCAAATTGGCTCGGTGTAAACTATTTTAGACAATTGTCTAACATGAGGCAGAAGGGAATTGGCAACAAAGCACACCTAAATTTTCAGATGCTTCAAAAGTTCAAATGTTAACTTCCAGTTCAAACACTATCAGAGTTTTGCTTGTGTTGCTGATTATAAACTGAGCAGCTGTATCAACTGTCTGCTATTCACTAGTATAACTCCGAATTAATCTTTATTAACAAAAAGGAAGAAACTCAGATTTATAGCACTAGAATCAGTTTGGGACATGAAACAAATTTCACAAGCTATTGTGGACTGCTATTTTTATTTGCTGCTATTTCTAGGTTGCTGTAAATGGTATGACATGGGTGAAAGATAAGGAAGAACTCGACTTGAAATTCTGGGCTTAAAAAAAGAATCAGATGTCTTTTGCAAGACAGTCACCATCTGATTTTGTTGCAAATGGAGAAAAAACAAAAACTTAAGTTTTAGTCTCCCATGCTCCCCTTTATATACTGCAAAGGTGAATGCATCATGTTCACTGAGTGGGAGACATACTGCATTTTTAGAGAGTAGTACATAAGGGTTTTTTTCTGGTCAGCAGGGAAAGTATATAACACATAAATTGTTAACTCTACAGCAAATCTTCATCTTGCAAACAGAAATCAATCATTCAGAAAACAAAAATCAATGCAAGCATCCCACAGACAGTGAGGTGATATTAAAGGACAATATTATCTAGAGATGTTTTCATTTGAGTATAAACATGTCTTGGTTTCATGGTAGCTCTGGGAAGCAGCTGGAAGAGAGTAAGGGATACTTGCTTCTCTTCACTTTTGGTGTTTAAAGAGTACCTTAACCACGACAGGTTTCATTGGATGGGGTTACTAATTATTTTGTAGTCAGAAAGTGCTCTATAAAAGGCATGAGAGTAATTCAATGCAGTTTCCTTTTATCTGCCTTGCCAATTGATGTCTATACAGAGCAAGTGGGGCTCCCCAAACAGGTCAGTCTGTTTCAGATACACAAGATGATTAAGTAGCAAGTGACATTCAAGAGCAATTGGCCCACCCAGGAGGAGTGAAACCAGCAGAAAAGCTGTCAGATTCCGCCTTTTCTCCATTAATCTTGAAGCATTTCAATGCTGCCAGGTTGCATCTTCATCAAACAAGCTGGGAAAAGTGTTGGGCTATTTTCTTTCATCTCACCCTCCTCTCCCAATCGCCCCCCATTAACCCCTGCCGTGCCAGGTTCTGGTTTGGGAGTAGCTTTTGTGTTATCCCCAGTAGGTGGGGCAGCATGTAGAGCTGGATGAAGCCCAGTGTGGACCTTGTTTTAGCAGCAGGCCAATATTTAGGTGGCTGAAGGGGGGGGCAGGGATTTCTTCCAAGATGGAACTGTTTTGAATGCTTATACAAGGAGGGAAATAACAGGTGCGTTTATCTTCTAGAGACAGACCATATAATGAGGTACTCTCTCCCTGGTTGGTCTGGTTTGGGGGTGAGCTGTGTTTTCCATAATCTAGATTAGAATGAGATGCATTTACCCTTTCCTTCATTTAGGGTTAAATTTTTGCCAGTTATAGTTGAGTTGGCTGCATCAGGCAAGAAGCAGAATTTGACCACAGATATATAAATCATTCTTGCCCTGGGTAGTTCCAATAGCGTGTAGGATACATCGTGTAGTTGTCACAGAGGAGGCGTTCAGGCTGGTGGCAACCTTCAGAAGTTGAATCATAGAAGCAGAGGGTGGCTGAGTGGTCAGAAAGTGGCACAGATTGTGAAGTGCACATGGCAGGGATAAGTGATAATAGATGTTGGAACTGGAGCCAAGTGACTCTGATATGAGGGAATGGGTCTGACTGAAAGGAGAGAGGCCTCTTTCCTTCAGTTCCTATGGATTGCAGCCTGAGGATGATATTGGGGAGGGTGTGGTTTTGAAGACAGGAAATTATGGTGAAGGCAAAATCCAGCTCTGAGAAACTAAACCCATGAGCATAAGAATGGCTGGAGCAGGTAAAGCTAATGATCTATCTAGACTGTTTCTGACAGAAAATGTCTTGGGAGGGTTATATGAATTGTATAGGCATAGCTCCTTGGAGTTAGCTCCTCAATCGTACAGTGATAGCTCCTTAGATAGTCTTCTAGTTTGCAATAACTTGTACATAAGGAATTTCCCTAGACTGAGGTGGCATCTCTCTCCACCTCCCCTTTTTTCCTGTAGTAATATAGTTGTGGTGTTTACTTTTCTCTGTTCTTCTCACTCAAGAATCTCTTATGTTGCTCTCTCTACATTTACACTTGAATTTTTGACGATTGCAGACATCATAGAGACAATGGATTAGTTTCTACCATATACCAGAGAGCAAGAATTATGAAGGAAGTGTGCCCTGACACAATTCACATACCAGTATTCCCTTTCTCATTTTCAAGCAGAATCAAAGCCAAACAGAAATGGTCAGGGGCTGCAAAGTAAAATGATCTCAAGTCTCCAACACCTGAGGTGACTGTTCTAGCCCCTGGGTGACTGAGTACCAGGAGAGGGTGGCAATGGTCAATCCCCAGGAAGGTTTCCTTGCATCCTAACCTGGTAGATCTGCTCTGCAGGTTAGAGAGGGGACAGTGTTCTTAGTGATTCACCTATAAGGTGTCCACCTCCCAAATACCTTCTGTTATTCTCTCTGTGCTGCTCCAGGAAAAAGGAAAAGGATATGTTTTAGTTTGCAGGGTTGTTTGTGTTTTTTTTTTAAAGGCATTTCAGAAGAGTTTTTTACTAATGCAATCTGGATCACTCCTAGTTTCTCCCTACTAGCTACCATCATACCAGATGTATTTTATTTAAACATGCAGAAGTTGCATTATAATTACATTCTTCAGTTTCTACTTAAGTATTCCACTAGTGAATCTGTTTCCTATATATATGGTTTCTTAGGCTATACTTGTAGATAACAGGCCTTAATAATTTTTCTAGAAAGTTGCCTTTAATGGCTAGCTGTGTGTAGTTCATTCTGCTCCTGCTGTTTGTCAGTCTCCTGGACAATGAATACCAGTGGTTGTAATTGGTCATTCTCTCAATACTGTACAACACCACCTGCATGGTAGTCTGTATAAACTCAGTTAATTTTGTATTCAGACAGTGCAATCTCCAGAAAATGGGCTATTAACATGGTTGTGACAGAGGAAGCAGGTTATTGGAAAAGCAGTTGTGTCATTATCCAATGTGTATGCAGAAGGACAAATAATGTATATGATGTACAGAATAGTGGAGGGAAAAAACAGCCAAAGCTGAGAAAAGATAGAAAATAGATACTTAGAAAGCAATAGCTGTATAGCATGGGAATAGTGGGAGCAACACCATCGCTGTGACTTTGTTCAGACTACACTGGGTAAAAGGAAAAGATGCTTCACAAAACAATAAAACATCCCTTAGCTACTGTGCTGGCTGCAAGAGCCAAATGCCACTGTTCAGTATGACAGCAAAAGGGAGACCTGTCATTCCAGGGAAAGAAACGGACATGGAGAGCTTTGTACATCTAAGAGCACTGACAGGCTTAGAGACTTAAGACTTCCACCTGGAAGGCTGAAGTCTTCCAGAGTGATTACCTGGCAAGTAAACTTTCACCCATTAAAATAATAAATTTTTGGTAATGAAAATTTTGTATGTCAGAAGAGATAAAGACTTTAATATCTAACCAGGTTTAATCTCTGACTGACTGGTTGGGGCTGTGATAGCCTGTTGTGCATTGTGAACTGGTGTGGTGTGATCACAGAGGCCTTTATGTAGTGTGCAGTTCTGGGCCCCACCATTTTCTGGGCCCCATCAGGTTGGCAGTGATGAGGTAGCTGATAGAGGCACAAAGATGATCAAAAGGGACTTTAGAGAACTGGGGCAAATACTTGAAGGATCAGGAGCACAGGTAGTGTTTTCCTCCATCCCATCAGTAGGCGGGAGGCATACGGAAAGGAACACGAAGACCCACCTCATTAACACGTGGCTCAGAGGCTGGTGCCAGCGGTGGAATTTGGGGTTTTTCAATCATGGGGCAGTTTACATGGCACTGGGCCTGCTGGAGACAGATGGGGTTCACCTGTCGCAAAGGGGGAAAAGGATTCTGGCTCAGGAGCTAGCAGGCCTCATTGAGAGAGCTTTAAACTAGATGCAAAGGGGGAAGGGGATAAAACCAGGCTTGCTAGGGATGAGCCTAGGGGAGGCATGCCTGTGTTGGAGAAGAGATCAACAGCCCAACTGAAGTGCATTTACACCAATGCACGCAGCATGGGCAATAAGCAGGAGGAGCTGGAAGCCATTGCGCGGCAGGAAAACTATGATGTGGTCGCCATCACGGAAACATGGTGGGATGACTCGCACAACTGGAGTGCTGCAATGGGTGGCTACAAGCTCTTTAGAAGGGACAGGCAAGGAAGGAGAGGCGGTGGGGTAGCCCTGTACGTTAGAGAGTGTTTTGACTGTCTAGAGCACAACGACGGATATGATAAGGTTGAGTGCTTATGGGTAAAGATCAGGGGGAAGGCTAACAAGGCAGATATCCTGGTGGGAGTCTGTTACAGACCACCCAACCAGGATGAGGAAACAGACGAAGTTTTCTACAAGCGGTTGGCTGAAGTCTCACAGTCCCCAGCCCTTGTTCTCTTGGGAGACTTCAACTTACCAGATATCAGCTGGAAATACAACACAGCAGAGAGGAAGCAGTCTCGGAGGTTCCTGGAGCGTGGGGGAGATGATAGATAACTTCCTGACGCAGCCGGTAAGGGAGCCAACCAGGGGAGGTGCCCCGCTGGACCTGCTGTTTACGAACAGAGAGGGCCTGGTGGGCGATGTGGTGGTCGGAGGCTGTCTTGGGCTCAGTGACCATGACATGACAGAGTTTTCAATTCTTGGAGAAGTAAGGAAGGGGGTCAGCAAGACCGCTACCCTGAACTTTAGGAGGGCAGACTTTGGATTGTTTAGGAGTCTGGTTGACAGAGTCCCTCGGGAGGCAGTCCTGAAGGGCAAAGGAGTCCAGGAAGGCTGGATGTTATTCAAGAAGGAAATCTCAAAGGCACAGGAGCAGGCCGTCCCCATGTGCCGTAAGTCGAGCAGGCGGGGGAGAAGACCAGCCTGGCTGAACAGAGAGCTTTGGCTGGGACTCAGGGGAAAAAAAGGAGAGCCTACCGCCTTTTGAAGAAGGGGCAGGTGACTCAGGGGGACTACAAGGATGTTGTGAGGTTACGCAGGGAGAAGATTAGAAAGGCGAAGGCCCAGCTAGAACTTAAACTGGCCACCGCCGTTAAAGATAACAAAAAATGTTTTTACAAATATATCAGCGACAAAAGGAGGGCCAGGGAGAATCTCCCTCCTTTGTTGGATGCAGAGGGAAACTTTGCCACAAAGGATGAGGAGAAGGCTGAGGTACTTAATGCCTCCTTTGCCTCAATCTTTAATAGTCAGACTGGTCATCCTCGGGGTTTTCAGGCCCCTGAGCCGGGAGATGGAGATAGGATGCAGAATGAAGTCCCAGTTGTCAAAGAGGTAAAAGTCACCGACCTGCTCCTCCACCTGGATGCTCAGAAGTCCATGGGGCCAGACGGGATCCACCCAAGGATACTGAGGGAGCTGGCAGAGGGGCTTGCCAAGCCACTCTCCATCATTTATCAGCAGTCCTGGTCAATCGGGGAGGTCCACAGATGACTGGAAGCTAGCAAATGTGACGCCCCTCTACAAGAAGGGTCGGAAGGAGGATCCGGGGAACTACAGGCCTGCCAGCTTGACTTCGGTGCTGGGAAAAGTCATGGAACAGATCATCTTGAGTGCCATTATGCGGCACGTGCGGGACAAGGGGGGGATCAGGCCCAGCCAGCATGGGTTTATAAAAGGGAGGTCCTGCTTGACCAACCTGGTCTCCTTCTGTGACAAGGTGACCCGCTTGGTGGATGAGGGGAAGGCTGTGGATGTTGTCTACCTGGACTTTAGTAAGGCCTTTGACACTGTCTCCCACAGCATTCTCCTGGAGAAACTGGCTGCTTATGGCTTGGATAAGTGCACTCTGCGCTGGGTTAAAAACTGGCTGGACGGCCGAGCCCAGAGAGGGGTGGTGAATGGAGTCAAATCCAGTTGGCGGCCGGTCACCAGTGGTGTTCCCCAGGGCTCAGTACTGGGGCCGGTCCTGTTCAATATCTTCACTGATGATCTGGATGAGGGGATCGAGGGCACCCTCAGTCAGTTTGCAGATGACACCAAGTTGGGTGGAAGGGTCGATCTGCTGGAGGGCAGGAAGGCCCTGCAGAGGGCCCTGGCCAGGCTGGATCAATGGGCCGGGGCCAACTGTATGAGGTTCAACAAGGCTCAGTGCTGGGTCCTGCACTTGGGTCACAACAACCCCAGGCAACGCTACAGGCTGGGGGAGGAGTGGCTGGAGAGCTGCCTGGCAGAAAAGGACCTGGGGGTGTTGGTTGACAGCCAGCTGAACATGAGCCAACAGTTTACTCAGGTGGCCAAGAGGGCCAATGGCATCCTGGCTTGTATCAGGAATAGTGTGGCCAGCAGGACCAGGGAGGTGATGGTGCCCCTGTACTCGGCACTGGTGAGGCCGCCCCTCGAGTCCTGTGTTCAGTGTTGGGCCCCTCACTCCAAGAAGGACATGGAGGTGCTGGAGCGTGTCCAAAGAAGGGCAACGAAGCTGGTGAAGGGTCTAGAGCACAAGTCTTATGAGGAACGGCTGAGGGAGCTGGGGTTGTTTAGTCTGGAGAAGAGGAGGCTGAGGGGCGACCTTATTGCTCTCTACAACTGCCTGAAAGGAGGCTGTAGCGAGGTGGGGGTCGGTCTCTTCTCCCAAGGAACAAGCGATAGGACGAGAGGAAACGGCCTCAAGCTGCGCCAGGGGAGGTTTAGGTTGGATATTAGGAAACACTTCTTCACTGAAAGGGCAGTCAGGCCCTGGCCCAGGCTGCCCAGGGCAGGGGTTGAGTCCCCATCCCTGGAGGTATTTAAAAGAAGGGTAGACGCAGTGCTCGAGGACACGGTATAGTGATGGACTTGGCAGTGCTGGGTTAATGGTTGGACTCGATGATCTTAAGGGTCTTTTCCAACCTTAATGATTCTCTGAATCTATGATTCTGTGATTTGAGAAGGATGTAAAGGTCCTTGAATGCATCCAGAGGAGGGCAACAAAGCTGGGGAGTGGCTGAGGACTCTGGGCTTGTCTAGTTTGGAGAAAAGGAGTCTGCGGGGCGACCTCATTGCTCTCTACCGCTTCCTGAGGAGGGGAAGTGGAGAGTGAGGTGCTGAGCTCTTCTCCCTGGTATCTAGTGACAGGACACGTGGGAATGGTTCAAAGCTCTCCCGGGGAGGTTTAGACTGGACATTAGGAAGCACTTCTTTACTGAGAGGGTGATCAAACACTGGAACAGGCTTCCTAGACAGGTGGTCGATGCCCCATGCCTGTCAGTGTTTAAGAGGCATTTGGACAGTGTCCTTAATAACATGCTTTAACTTTTGGTCAGCCCTGAAATGGTCAGGCAGTTGGACTGGATGTTCATTGTAGGTCCCTTCCAACTGAAATTTCTCTTCTCTTCTCTTCTCTTCTCTTCTCTTCTCTTCTCTTCTCTTCTCTTCTCTTCTCTTCTCTTCTCTTCTCTTCTCTTCTCTCTCTTCTCTTCTCTCTTCTCTTCTCTTCTCTTCTCTCTTCTCTTCTCTTCTCTTCTCTTCTCTTCTCTTCTCATCATCTTCACATAAGTGTTAGTGCTCAGATGTGGTTGCTGTCTTTGAAACAGCTCCTTTCCTTCAAGTGTAATATGTTCCATTTACACTAGTTTATCATCCTGGATAGGGCTCAGTGTTGCATAATGAAAAACAACTAGAAATTTCAAAGGTCATGAAAAAAAAGTTCATTACATTCCTGCCTCTGTTTTACTTTTTTTACCCCTCTTTCACTTCCTTCTTCTTTAATCTTTCTTTTTACAGCACACTTCAGACACATGTATGTAAAAAGAAAAACAAAAAAAATTATTTAATCTAAAGCTGCAATCTGTGAACTGAAAAAGACGTTGCTTTTACCAAAATGGTCTTTTGAAACCTGCACTATTTTTTCCAGAAGCACAAAAATGGCCTGGAAAGAACTAGATTACTAGATTACTTTTCTAGTTTTTCTTAAATAAATTCCAATCATCAGCCTTCACTGGATCAACAGTTTCAGAAATGTGTTTTCCTGATAATGTGAAGTTATTATCTAATGTGTATGACTAAAATAATTGATGTTCTAAATAATTGCCAGCAGTCAGTCCTTAGACCAGACCGACTCACAGATAAATATAAGTGAAAATGATGGTATGTTTAACATCTAATATAGCTACTAAATTCAACAATGTTTCTCTTGTCATTATCAGGAAAACATAAGTAAACTTTTGGCAGAAGAAAATATTTAGGAGCACTGCGACACCATTAATATTTATTTCTATCAGGGATCATTATGTTCTTGCAATGATTCTGAGCAACATGTTCCAAGAACATTTCATTTCTTATGGAAAAGCTCAAGGGAAGTTTAATTCCTGACTTTCATACACATACAATGTAAAGGAAGGGAATCTGAACGTACTTTACAACCTCAAAATCAAACAGAAAAATGAAAGTCATGAGTCTGCCTAAGCAAGTAATAAATTTATTCACTTGCTGTCTGTTCCTCTGAAAAGCTCACCTATAATGCTTAAAGGTTGAAAAAAATTAGGATACTTTTTGTCTGTGTGGCATAAAGTAACATACTAAATAACTACTCTAGAGGAGCTTTTACCTCTGCTTGGGTAGTAAGTCAGGAATGAACTCTGGGAAAGTGAGTGTAATTTGGCTGGAAAAATGTAGATCAATTTACAAACAGATTCAGCATTTCAAAGCACTTAATATTAGACTGTTCTGATATCCAATGAGGCTTTTTTTGGGGGGTGGTGGTGGTTTGTTTTATCTTTATGAACCTTATGGTTTTCCTGTAATTCACATAGATGATTATAAAGTGAATTAAGACTGTTGTTTCAAGGCCAGGAAGACAAGCAGTCAAAAGAGGTAAGAAAGTGTAGTTGAATGTCTAATAGACTTCTAAATCTCTCCAACCTTATACTCAGCTGGAATTTAACATCCTTTTATTATTAGATTTTAAAAATATTTGTGATTTTTCATACACTTTTCTATGGGCTGTTTGGAGTTCTTAGCTCTAGTCTACTTATTGCTGGTAATTCTTTTTTTTTAAATTATATTTTAGAGGTTTTAAAATAGTCTTTCTTAGCCAATATAGAAATGATTACATTTTCTGTTATTCTATCACTATAACAGTGATGCAAACAGGAACTGTGGACCACAGAATGTACAAAAATCAGCAGAGTCTGGCAGCTGTCTAACTCTGGGAGACAAAACTGAAGTCTGGGTTTGAAAATGGATGTTTCCATATAGGTATCATTGACCACTTTGTTTTATGTTTACATTTCTAACCCCTCCTCCCCTCCCAGTTCTAAAAGAGAGCTCGTGCAAAGTAATAAAAGAAAGACAACTCAAAGCTGCAGCCTCTGGGGTTTCAGAGCAACTGCTATATATTGCATTACAGGAGCCAGGAGCTATGACAAAAACCTCAATTTTCATGTTACACATATTTTCTAATAGAAGAGTATATTGACATTGCTCTCTTGGTAAAGTGGAATTCTCCATGTCACTCTAGTGAGGACATGTGATGTGTTCAAGAATCCACACAGGATTCATATTCTGCACATGTAGCAAAAGTTTCAATGACTAATTGACTTAGAAATCATAACTTATGTACAGTACAGTAGTAATATAGTAACATAGTAACATAGTAATATAGTAACTAAAATGGTAGACCTGAATTATACATCACTTTTTTTTTCAGAGTATGACAAAGAAATGCGCCTGACTCCTCCCCAAAGGTATTTTGTGTTCTAGGCATTGTCCTTCTTCCTCATCAGCACACATGCCTGCTTTAATTGTTACTCACATATAGTCAGCCCAAAGAATAAGAGCATTTGTGGAGAATTTTATAGCAGCAGGTTGATTAATTGCTGAGAAAGTGGATTTTAATACCAGAAACTGTGACAAGATCTTCCTTATAATGGTGCTGTGCAGTGGTAGGGAGTTCAACAGAAAATTTTCTAGTAGACTTGTAAGAGAGAGAGAGTGTGTGTATGTATGTGAGGCAATGGAGGTTTTAAAGAACAATATTTTACAAAACAAGAATAGTATAGATTATTCATTATACAGATAATATTGACAAGATGAGAATAATTTATTGTTATACATTGGAATATAGGAAAAATGTCCATTATCTTGTAACTCTTTCCTGTGTGCCCCTTTCCATGTGCAGTGCAAACTGCTGCATGCTAATCTCTGCAAGCTCTGGGACAGCCAACTTCCTGAGAAGTTATCATGGGCTCACAGTACCAACAACTTGCTCCTTCTAGTCCACCAGTTCTGGATGGTCTTCAAGATAGCATGTTCAAAAATACAGCAGCAACTTCATCATTCAACAATGAACCAGCCAGTCACAGCCCACTTCGGTGATTTCATCTATACAAACTTTGTCTCACTTCTGGAATCCTTCAGCTTGCTCTTAATGACAATGGTGACTTTGGCAGAGCCTTGAGGATTGTTTAGCTTTAACAGTATACTTTATTCTTATATTTTTATTTCCATTGTTTGCATGCTATTATTTTATATGACAGTCTAGGGTTGTTACTTCTGACAACTCAGAATATTTTTAATAAATAATTTAATAATAATTTTTAATTTCCCTCCAACAGCTCTTCCTGTGCAAGGATCAGTTGTTTCCTCTTCACTGGAACACCCTAAGGAACAGCATATTGTGGCAAAAAATAGCCACTGCATTTCAGTTTAAAAAAAAAAAAAAAGGCGGATTTGTGTACATGTATATTGCATCATGCATTTATTTTTCATTGTTTTTCAGAGTGTTCAGTTTCAGTATCATGAAACAAAGTTTACTACTTTACATCTGTGATAAGCAATCAATTTCTTGACACAATTTTTTGAAAACATGGACACACAAAAAAAAGTGTTGCTAATACCATCTGATTGATTGGTAGTTTCCAAAACCACTTTAATGCCAGAACAGAATGGAACTTCTTGTGGCTATAGCCAAGTTTCAGCTCTTCACACAATTCCCTCTCCCCTTCCCTTATCCAAGCTAGAATATATATATATGTGTACATCTCATCTGGCATCACCCTCTGTACAAAACTACCTCTAGTTATTACACTGCAATGTATTTAAAGGACTTGTTCCTGAAAGCTGTTTCAGTAAAGCAACTGTCTAATTAAAATAGCTATCTGCTACACAGTAAGCTATTCAGTATATTGCTGTTGTCAGTTTTTGAGAACCAGCAAGTTCAAAGGATAAATTTTGCTACAGAACTTTGGAATTTCAAGTTAAAGCTCATATTCTGTTTGGCACCCTGACAAAAGTGAACTTTGCTTGAATTCTGATGAAAATTTGATGAAAATTTACTTCTTTTAGAAGAAACTGTTGTTGTTACTGTTGTGGAGGAAGCTAAAGTCTTGATCTGCTGGAAACAGGCAGTTTGATGATTTAACTG
Source organism: Platalea leucorodia (assembly GCF_965183815.1). Classification (NCBI taxonomy): domain Eukaryota; kingdom Metazoa; phylum Chordata; class Aves; order Pelecaniformes; family Threskiornithidae; genus Platalea; species Platalea leucorodia. Next base: position 43,470,486 of record NC_138859.1, read on the forward strand.
AGTCGTTAATATTAATTTCATCCAAACCTACAAATTTAGCTATGGTATTCTTTTTAGCTCTAAGGTTGTTACATTTTATTTAGCTGCACAATTAAGGGAATACGCTTTCAATGACAGTTTGCACTTTTTATAATAAACACTTCTTTCTTCAGTCATTAAATAAGGAACAGAATAGTAAAGCTATCAAAAGAATATTTTGACATATTGCCTTTCCTAAACAATTTGGGCTTAGCAAATCAGCATTTGTTTCAACAGTTGCAATCTTGATATACATTGACCACTGTCACATTGCCATCTGCAGTCTTGTGAATAACTTCGCTTTCTCCTTCATTTATCTTATTTGTGACTACACACAAATAATCATCAGATTAGCAAGCTGTGTTGCAAATGGAAGGCAAATACTAGAAGTACAATCACCACCATGGGCACTATTGTTCTAGTAAGAAAACAACTCCCATTTGTTATTTGTTGACTATATTCAACTGACTTTTTCCTTGTTGTTTTAAAGTTTATAAGACAAAGTTTGTAGGGAGAGGTGATAACATTTTTTTAGGCCAACTGATGATAAAGTTTTCTTTGGAAAAAAACACCAAATCAACAAAAAAACTGAAAACAGAGATCTATCCTCAGTACTTTTAATACTCTAAATTTCTCTCTGTTTTAAGATAAATTTCTTATTTTTGTAGTTAGTCCAATCTAGGTCCATGGAAATGTCTCCCATATTGAAATAAATTTGATAAAACCAAAGTATTTCAGTGCCATCTGAAGGCAGTTAAAAACTAGTGGCTTAATCAATTCCATGTTTGATTGCAACTTGTTAATGAGTTAGAAGTTATTTCCCTGAAAACAACAAAAATCAGAACAGAAATTTCTTTTTCCCAGTGCTTATCTGAAAATTTTCAGTGTCTCCATTTGATAGATTGACCAGACTGATATTCCAGATTCTTTACAACCCAAGATCAGAATCTGATTTGTAAGTCACTGCCAACTTTTAGACATTTTCTACTTCTGAGAAAATTCTTTGTTTGTGATGTTTCATACTTATAAAATATTGGTTTGGCTTAACTGCACTTTGTGGCAGAAACACGTTTCTTCCATCTCCAGAGCATCATCAACTCTAATGACAACAAACCAATTTCTACTCCCATTCTGAATAATCTTTTTGGCTGTGCATTGGGCAGGATTTACAGATGAAAGGAAACTGGGTGAATAGAAACCTTCAGGTAAGCCTTCCCTTTTCTCTTCATGCTGAAATGTACATTGAGTATAGGAAGAGGCTCATTCTTTATGTATGGCCCTGCAAACCAAAATATGCTTTAGAGATACATTTATCTTCTAACATTGCCTGAAAACAAAACTATAGAGAAAACGCTCGTCAAAAGAAAAATATGTCAGTGGCTAAAATTGTGTATGCTCAACTTGGCAGTGCTTGTCTTGCTCTCTAGTAGACTAGCTGGTCTTATTAATATTGAAGACAACTATACACTGCTATGAGATTATTAGTGCTCTGAAAGTGAACAGCATCCAAAGCAAGATAACGCTTTGTTCAGAATATGTACAGCTCTTACCACTTATTTTACAAAAAGAATAATTTAACACAACAATGGCTACTAAAATGATTTGGGAAATGGCAAACCAATGGCATGAGAGGAGATGAAACAAAATTTGATGTGTTTAGTTTAGTAATCAAAGGCTAAAAAGGAATCTGATTAAGTATTTTAATACAGAAAGCACTTATCAAAGAGGGTAACATTTTTGGCTAAGTGGAAAGGTGTATGAACTGGTTATAAATAAAACTAGTCTGGAAATAGCAATAGAAAAATCAGTATTTCAGCGATGAGCCATTCTGGACTGGTCTTTGAAATGCTATAAGGACCACAAGGAATATAATGTTTCATGCTAGCAACTCACAAGTGTGTAAGTGATAGAAGTCATCCTGCTGTTGAAAATTAAAACTTGTGATTTGTATCTTTGGGTGGTTAACTTTTTGTATTTGTATAACAGAGGCCTGAAAGGAGACTGCATTTCCATATATGTTTTTTGCACTGTATATTAAATACTTTAATCCTGCCAGCTGTTTACCTGCAGGGGCCAGAGAGATTTACATTTGCCCTCAGTGTATAATTTGGCTTTTGGGGAATGAGAGTAGGCAGGGTTACTTTCTTTTGAAGCATCAGATAATGGCCACAGAAAGTGACAGGATGTTGGGGCAGAATTAACTGGTATTTTTGTTATATTGAAAAGAAACCTTTCCTGGCCCTGCTCAATTGTTTCGGAAGACCCTCATTGTCAGGTTTGGAGTAATGTGGATTCCTCTCCCCAAATTCAGTGTGTTGACAGAGTCTTTTCTGTTTTCTGCCTTTCTATCTGGTGTCAGGCAGTGCTTACTTTCTAGGATTCCCTAGGCATTTTCTCTTACCGAATGCCCTGCTATTGCTAAGGCCATGGTTGGGACATTGGTGACATATTTAATTATTCCTATTTTACTCTCACATTTTATCCTTCCTGATGATTTTTTGTCTTTACAATGAATGTTTTGGGTGCACAGTCAGAATAATTAATTCAGAGCTGTGCTTCGTTGGAGTCCCAGGTATTTCCTTCACTTACAAATCTGTTAAAAGCTTTATAATAGCAGGGTACTGTATACAATACAAAGAACAGTTAATTTGTGGAAATAATTCAAAGGAGAGAGAAAAGGTATCATGTATTTTACTCTTGGACATGACTTAGTGTCTGACTGCAGATTAAAGTACCACTTTATCAACATAAGCATACATCCTAGACTTGTCCCGCAGGGAGCAGTGTTTCATAAATGCATAAACAGTTGGCATAGCGCATACTCCAAAGATGGGAGTATTTCCAAAAGCTGCAGAAGCTTTTATGGAGTAAATCTTTATCTGACTGGGGAGAAGGTTCTCATTTAGCTATTTGTTAATGTAGAGTATTTGAGTTCGCAATCCATATGGATTAGTTTTGGGAGAAAATGTGCAGCATTGCTTGCAAAATGGCTTGTTCTTTTCCTCTTTCAACAAAGACAGTCACTTCAATCAGTTTGTGAATGTTTTAGTAAGATCATAGAATCATAGAATCGTTAAGGTTGGAAAAGACCCTTAAGATCATCGAGTCCAACCATTAACCTATCACTACCAAGTCCACCACTATATCATGTCCTCGAGCACTGCGTCTACCCTTCTTTTAAATACCTGCATAAATAAATGCAGCCTTGACTGACTCTGGAGTCTCAGATAGTGATCACTGGCAGTAAGGCTCTCCACCAAGTGTGCCTCTGCCCAGGAAGACCACTGTAGTCCATGCAGGTTGCACACACTGAGAATGGGGGGACCATTCAAACCAGGTCAAGGACTGTGAAAAATGCTTTTTAGTGATGCTAAATCATAGAATCATAGAATCATTAAGGTTGGAAAAGACCCTTAAGAACATCGAGTCCAACCGTTAACCTAGCACTGCCAAGTCCACTACTAAACTATGTCCTCAAGCACCACGTCTACCCGTCTTTTCAATACCTCCAGGGATGGAGACTCAACCACTGCCCTGGGCAGCCTGTTCCAATGCTTGACCACCCTTTCGGGGAAGAAGTTTTTCCTAATATCCAACCTAAACCTCCCCTGGCGCAGCTTGAGGCCATTTCCTCTCGTCCCATCGCTTGTTACTAGGGAGAAGAGACCTACCCCCACCTCGCTACAACCTCCTTTCAGGCAGTTGTAGAGAGCAATAAGGTCTCCCCTCAGCCTCCTCTTCTCCAGGCTAAACAACCCCAGCTCCCTCAGCCGCTCCTCATAAGACTTGTTCTCTAGACCCTTCACCAGCTTCGTTGCCCTTCTCTGGACACACTCCAGCACCTCAATGTCCTTCTTGTAGTGGGGGGCCCAACACTGAACACAGGACTCGAGGTGCAGCCTCACCAGTGCTAAGTACGGGGGCACCATCACCTCCCTGGTCCTGCTGGCCCCACTATTCCTGATACAAGCCAGGATGCCATTGGCCCTCTTGGCCACCTGAGCACACTGCTGGCTCATGTTCAGCCGGCTGTCAACCAACACCCCCAGGTCCTTTTCTGCCAGGCAGCTCTCCAGCCACTCCTCCCCCAGCCTGTAGCGTTGCCTGGGGTTGTTGTGACCCAAGTGCAGGACCCGGCACTGAGCCTTGTTGAACCTCATACAGTTGGCCCTAGCCCATCGACCCAGCCTGTCCGGGTCCCTCCATAGGGCCTTCCTGCCCTCCAGCAGATCGACCCTTCCACCCAACTTGGTGTCATCTGCAAACTTACTGAGGGTGCCCTCGATCCCCTCATCCAGATCATCAATGAAGATATTGAACAGGACCGGCCCCAGCACTGAGCCCTGGGGAACACCACTGGTGACCGGCCGCCAACTGGATTTGACTCCATTCACCACCCCTCTCTGGGCTCGGCCGTCCAGCCAGTTTTTAACCCAGCGCAGAGTGCACTTATCCAAGCCGTGAGCAGCCAGCTTCTCCAGGAGAATGCTGTGGGAGACAGTGTCAAAGGCCTTACTAAAGTCCAGGTAGACAACATCCACAGCCTTCCCCTCGTCCACCAAGCGGGTCACCTTGTCACAGAAGGAGATGAGGTTGGTCAAGCAGGACCTCCCTTTCATAAACCCATGCTGGCTGAGTCTGATCCCCCCCTTGTCCCGCACGTGCCGCATATTGGTCTTCAAGATGATCTGCTCCATGACCTTTCCTGGCACCGAGGTCAAGCTGACAGGCCTGTAGTTCCCTGGCTCCTCCTTCCGACCCTTCTTGTAGAGGGGCGTCACATTTGCTAGCTTCCAGTCATCTGGGACCTCCCCGGTTGACCAGGACTGCTGATAAATGATGGAGAGTGGCTTGGCAAGCTCCTCTGCCAGCTCCCTCAGTATCCTCGGGTGGATCCCGTCTGGCCCCATGGACTTCTGAGCATCCAGGTGGAGGAGCAGGTCGGTGACTGCCACCTCTTTGACAACTGGGACTTCATTCTGCATCCTATCTCCATCTCCCAGCTCAGGGGCCTGAAAACCCCGAGGATGACCAGTCTGACTATTAAAGACTGAGGCAAAGAAGGCATTAAGTACCTCAGCCTTCTCCTCATCCTTCCTCCTGATGTAAGTCATCAAAAAGTCTTCTAACATATACAGTATATGAAGACTTTTTAAATAGTATTTAAATGATTGACATGGAAGGCTACAAATATTTTAAGGAGAAATTTTTCTTGGGGATTAAGGTAAGGTGGACTACTTTTGGTTCTCAAGAAGCAAAATTAAAATGCTCACAAAAGGTCCTATATTCACACAAAGATAATTTAAGAAACAAAATTAATGAGTAAAACAGTCCTCATTCATTTCACCTATGATGCTAGAAAGGAAGGGCTCAATAACTGCAGAGTACACACACAGCAATTTTTTGAGACTATAACAAGCTGCATGGTTCACTGTTAAATACAAAGAAATGTTGATACTTGATCAGACTCCCCAGGTCTCAGGGAAACAGGAGGAGAGCTTATTTGGATGAACATAAGATTGCAAATTTTGTTATTAGCATCACTGCAGGTGAAGGTTGCGAGAACAGCCTTACATATACTGTAACAGGATCCTTGCACCAGATGTGCTAGAATGTTTTAGTCTCTGAACCAGGATGTCAGGCCAGAAATTCTTGCATATAACAAAGGCAAAATCTGGCTTCAAGAGAAATGGACGAGCCTAATGGCACATGACTAAGTATTCTTAGATCCAGGCTTATTACAGCCCGGGATTTATCTAAAATTGAAGTGAGTTTTACTGATTCCTATTGATGCTCTGAAAACCAGAGTTTGCAAATTCTGTTCTGCAGGATGGCATTGGAAATGATATTTCTTTTTTCGTTCTAAACCAAAATTTGTCAGAGTTTGAAAGGCAGCATATTCTGTCTGTGATCTGGCAAAGAAGATACTCTAAATTAACTAAAGTGGGTGGGGAAATATTATCCCTGAGGATCTTGCCTGGAAATAAGACCTGGAGCTTTTGAAGTTCCTTGCAAAGAAAAATTAAAAGGAACAAGAGAGAAATAAACTAGAGCAAATAACAGTCACAGCAGCTACCTAGGAGACACGAGATACAGACTGAAGTGCTGGCTCCAAATCAGACATTGGAGCCTGGTTCATTCGCATACAAGACGAATACCCTAACAGTATCTAGAGTCATTGCCAGCTTCAGTCACTTATTTGGAGCAATCCTATTCTGTGCAGATAGCTGTGTATTAGTTGGGCCAGGAAAATGGAGAGGAGTTCCTTAGCCTAACAGTTAGGGAATTCACCCAGGATGTAGCAGCAGCAGGTGCCAGTCCCTTGACTGTGCCATCCCAGATATTGTACTTTCCAGCTATTGGCTAGTCTCATGCAAGTTCAGTATTTTTGATCTGAAGTTATACCTGGGCTGCAAAATATTTCAAAACTAATGTTTACTTAAGCCAGAATTTTCCCACAAATCACAATGATTTCAACAAATCAACATTCCCCAATATTACTTAATTTTTTATAGAATATTTTCCAAGCTGCCAAGATTCAGAGAACTTTTTATGTTGCTGACAACTCAAACAGCAGGACTCTAATAGGTTAAAAATAATTCAAAAATGAAGCCTAAAAATAAAACTTTTTGAGCTAGCCTAGTACTAGATTAATGATATGCCACAGATAAAAAGATTTTAAGCACCTAGACACGACTAGCAATTCTAATCACAGATGAGACAGTTGGCTACACTCTGACATTTTATGCCCTCAGGAGATGGTGAAGGTCATTCAAGTGCACAGATGTGGCATGCTGAGCCTACTGGCCAAAAAAGAAATTCCGAACTCCAGAAAACATAGCACCAGGATGGAACACACAAAACCACATTACTCAAGGACTGACTGTGAGTCTTTAAGGCAATGCCTATGGAAAAGAATAAAAGGCCAAACAGGTGCCAAGTAAGAACTGGATTTTTGTTTCTGTGACACTATTTTTTTTCTATTACGGATATTTGCATCGTAGGTTAACATTCCTCTGAGATAAGACCTCATATCTGATAACATTCATCCCCAGGCCAGGCCACAGATCTATGTCCCTGGCACCATACAACTATTTCTGTCTGGAATCCAAAATACTCCTAAGAATCACATCACTTTGTGTTTCAGTTGGTTTTTTGTACAGAGACCTGGTCAGGAAAATTGTCTGGGAAGAGAAAAATGAATCATGATCCTGGAAAGAGACTCTGAGCACATATGAAAGAATATATGGTAATGATCAAAGTGGAGGAAAAACAAACAGCTGCCTTCCACCTGCAAAACAGAATTGTCTGAAGTTAGTGAAATGGGAATGCTTTGAAGATAAGCCATCATGCCATGTGGGAAAAGGAGGCAAGAAGTGAAACCTGGTATTGAGACAATTTCCTGAGGTGCTGTCCTGGTTTCAGCTGGGATAGAGTTAATTTTCTTCACAGCCAGGGAGAACGGCCCTACCTGGAGCCTCTGGCAGAAAGCACCAGGGGAGACTCGAGGTCGACCCCTGGGGCTTTGGAGTCGCAGATACAGAGGATCCGAGGCCCACTATACTCCAACTGAAAAAGAGATATTGGCAGCATATGAAGGGTCTCGAGCCGCTTTGGAAGTGGTTGGCACTGAAGCACAGCTCCTCCCGTGACTGCCGGTGCTGGCCTGGATGTTCAAAGGGAGGGTCCCTTGTACACATCATGCAACTGATGCTACGTGGAGTAAGTGGGTCGCACTGATCACACAATGGGCTCAAATAGGAAACCCCAGTCGCCCAGGAATCTTGGAAGTGATCATGGACTGGCCAGAAGGCAAAGATTTCTGAAGGAGGAGGTGACACCTGCTGAGGAGGCCCCACCGTATAATAAACTACCAGAAAATGAGAAGCGATATGCCCTGTTCACTGATGGGTCCTGTCGTCTTGTGGGGAAGCATCGGAGGTGGAAAGCTGCTGTGTGGAGCCCTATACGACAAGTCACAGAAACTGCTGAAGGAGCAGGTGAATCGAGTCAGTTTGCAGAGGTGAAAGCCATCCAGCTGGCTTTGGATATTGCTGACCGAGAAAAGTGGCCAGTGCTCTGTCTCTGTACTGACTCATGGATGGTGGCAAATGCCCTGTGGGGGTGGTTGCAGCAATGGAAGCAGAGCAACTGGCAGCGCAGAGGCAAACCCATCTGGGCTGCCGCATTGTGGCAAGATATTGCTGCCCGGATAGAGAACCTGGCTGTAAAAGTACGTCACGTAGATGCTCACGTCCCCAAGAGTGGGGCCAGTGAAGAACATCAAAACAACCATCAGGTGGATGAGGCTGCTAAGATTGAAGTGGCTCAGGTGGATCTGGACTGGCAACATAAGGGTGGATTATTTCTAGCTCAGTGGGCCCATGACACCTCAGGCCATCAAGGAAGAGATGCAACATATAGATGGGCTCGTGATCGAGGGGTGGACCTGACCATGGACACTATTGCACAGGCTATCCATGAATGCGAAACGTGCGCTGCAATCAAGCAAGCCAAGCGGTTCAAGCCTCTCTGGTATGGAGGACGATGGCTGAAATATCAATATGGGGAGGCCTGGCAGATTGATTATATCACACTCCCACAAACCCGCCAAGGCAAGCGCCGTGTGCTTACAATGGTGGAAGCAACCACTGGGGGGCTGGAAACATATCCCGTGCCCCATGCCACTGCCCGGAACACTATCCTGGGCCTTGAAAAGCAAGGCCTATGGCGACATGGCACCCCAGAAAGAATTGAGTCAGACAACGGGACTCATTTCCGAAACAGCCTCATAGACACCTGGGCCAAAGAGCATGGCATTGAGTGGGTATATCACATCCCCTATCACGCACCAGCCTCCAGGAAAATCACACGATACAATGGACTGTTAAAGACTGCACTGAGAGCAATGGGTGGTGGGACATTCAAACACTGGGATACACATTTAGCAAAGGCCACCTGGTTAGTCAACACCAGGGGATCTGCCAATCCATCTGGCCCTGCCCCATCAAGACTTTTATGTACTGTAGAGGGGGATAAAGTCCCTGTAGTGCACATAAAAAATATGCTGGGGAAGACAGTCTGGGTTACTCCTGCCTCGGGCAAAGGCAAACCCATTTGTGGGATTGCTTTTGCTCAAGGACCTGGGTGCACTTGGTGGGTGATGCAGGAGGATGGGGAAGTCCGATGTGTACCTCAAGGGGATTTGATTTTGGGTGAGAATAGCCAATGAACTGAATGGTATGATGTTAATTGCTATATAATACTGGATGCCATCACCTCAATGATTACTATGTGCCATATCAACAGTATACAGTAAGAATCACACAAATTAAGGAAGAATGAACTTTGATGAAACCGAGCAAAGTGCAGCAGTGATGGAACCAGAACTGGCTTCAGCATGCAACAATCCCACACCACACACCATCTCTCCTGCCCTGAAGGACTGTTATGATGAGTGAAGCTCAAAGTCATGGACTAAATGAACTCAACAAATGTATTAGAGGGATAGCCTATAGACTAAGGAAATTATACATATGTGTGTGTGTGTATCTATATCTATATCTATATCATCTATATCTATATCTATCTCAAAAGACTGGAAAAGTGGTGGTGACTAATTGGAATGTATTGGAAAGTGTGAGACCTGGGCATGACGTATATGGTATGGAATAACGGGTAGATATTGTCCTGATTTCAGCTGCGATAATGTTGATCTTTCTTCCTAGTAGCTGGTATAGTGCTGTGTTTTGGATTTAGGATGAAAATAATGTTGAGAACACACCGATGTTTTAGTTGTTGCTGAGTAGTGCTTACACTGGTCAAGGACTTTTCAGCTTCCCAGGCTCTGCCAGGTGCACAAGAAGCTGGGAGGGGGCACAGCCAGGACGGCTGACCCAGACTGGCCACAGGGCTATTCCATACCATATGGTGTCATGCCCAGTATATAAACTGGAGAGAGTTGGCTGCGGTGCAGCGATCGCTGCTCGGGGACGTGCTGGGCATTGGTCGGCGGGCAGTGAGCCAATTGTATAGTGTATCAATTGCTTTGTATATTATTATTATATTATTATATTATTATTATTACTATTACTTCTATTTCATTTTGCTTCAATTATTAAACTGTTCTTATCTCAACCCATGAGTTTTCTGACTTTCACCCTTCCAATTCTCTCCCCCATCCCACTGGGGTGGGGGGAGTGAGCGAGCGGCTGTTTGGTGCTTGGTTGCTGGCTGGGGTGAAACCACGACAAGGGGATAAACTGGTTTTGTGCTTCCAAGAGAGCATTCTTGAAGAACTCCCAGCGCTCACTGGCTCCTTTATCCTCCATGGAAGCTTCCCACGGAATCCCTCCTAACTGAGCTCTGAGCGAGCTGAAGTTTGCTCTTCTAAAATCTAGAACCCTTGTCTTGGTGCTAACCTTCACCATGCTCAGCCAGATCCCGAACTCCACAATATTGTGATCACTGCAGCCAAGGTTGTTACTGACCGAGATATTACAAAGCAGGTTTTCTTGGTTTGTGAATAGCAGGTCCAGCAGTGCCTCTTTCCTGGTTTGCACATCTAACATTTGTAAGAGGAAACAGTCCTCTACGCATTCCAGGAACTTGATGGATGACATGCGAGCTGCTGTATTGTTCTTCCAGCAAATATCTGGGTAGTTGAAGTCACCCATGAGAACCAGGTTCTGTTGACCAGAAGCTTGCCTTAGTGTCCCAAATATTGCTTCATCGGCTTTATCATCGTGGTTTGGAGGTTGGTAGCAGATGCCCACTGTAAGGTCCTGCTTTGAGACGACCCCTCTGATTTTAACCAGAGGCATTCAATAGAGCACTCACAATCACTATTTCTATGCCAAGATGTATGGTATAAGATCTAGTGTTCCTAGAGTAGCACAAAGATGATAAAACAATTGATAGAACATCTTTCAGCTATAAGCACCCAAAATAAATCTGAGCTGCTATTTTTCTAGAGTCTGAAAGTAGCACTATATTGTGGTTTTACACCTGACACTTCCAGTTAGATTTAGTATTACAATTTTGTTATGCCTTTTAGGCAGTGGGTGGCATGAGAAGGGGATAACTAGCAACAGACTACTGAATATTCCTCAATCTCCAGCTCAGGGATTCAGTTTTCAACTTTACAGTGAACCAGATTTCAAAGAATAAGAAGAGAGGAGGTCATGGAGTTGAATATATAAAAAAACCCCACAGCTAAAAATATGTTCAATAGCATTTTAGATCTAAATGTTTAGCGTGGTCCTATAAATACAGGCAGATAGACCAAGCCAGGGTTACTGAACAGATTAGATTTTGCCAAGTAATGTTTTATGTTTACTTCCATAACTGGAAAATGTTACTATTGGTTTATAATGAATCAGTGTACTAATGGTACGTTGCTAATAATTCACAGATGCTTTAGTGACTTAAACAAAAAAAAAAGTCTACTTGGTAACAGGTAAAATTTGAAATCTTGCAAACAGAACATTTCCAATTGTCCTCTCAAAAAAGAAATGACCTCATTACAAGATGAAGCACTAACAATAGTTTGTTTGTTTTTTAAATCAATACAACAAATGTTTTATAGATGAAAAGCTGGACATGAGCCGGCAACGTGCTCTCACAGCCCAGAAAGCCAACCGTATCCTGGGCTGCATCAAAAGAAGTGTGGCCAGCAGGGCAAGAGAGGGGATTCTGCCCCTCTGCTCTGGTGAGACCCCCCCTGGAGCCCTACGTCCAGCTCTGGGGTCCTCAGTACAAGAAGGACATGGAGCTGTTGGAGCGGGGCCAGAGGAGGCCACAAAAATGATCAGAGGCATGGAACACCTCTGCTGTGAGGAAAGGCTGAAAGAGCTGGGGTTGTTCAGCCTGGAGAAGAGAAGGCTGCGGGGAGACCTTATTGCGGCCTTTCAATACTTAAAGGGGGCCTACAAGAAAGATGGGGACAGACTTTTTAGCAGGGCCTGCTGCGACAGGACAAGGGGTGATGGTTTTAAACTAAAGGAGGGGAGATTTAGACTGAACACAAGGAAAAAATTTTTCACAATGAGAGTGGTGAAACACTGGCACAGGCTGCCCAGAGAGGTGGTAGATGCCCCATCCTTGGAAACATTCAAGGCCAGGTTGGACGGGGCTCTGAGCAACCTGATCTGGTTGTAGATGTCCCTGCCCATTGCAGGGGGGATGGACTGGATGGGCTTTAAAGGTCCCTTCCATCCCAAAGCATTCTATGATTCTATGATTCTATGATTTATATATTGGTCCAGGAAAGCTGGAAAAGAAACTGTGCTGCCTACTGCAAAACTGTTTTGGAGAAGAATCAAATTCTCAGACTTTGAATAAAGAAGTATTTGCACATTTTACAGCAGTTTACTCAACATCCAGTGAAGAGTACCACCAGCCATGCTGTTTTATAAGCCCAGCTGTAGATAGATTAATAGAAAGGACAGTGTCATCATCACGTCAGTCAGACCACAGGCAGTGCAGCAGGAACTGGAGGGGGGAAGTAGAGAGAGGTGTGAAGAGATCAACCACATAAAATGGCTTTAGATGACTTACAAGCAATAAAACATCCTGCTTCTAGAGATGTCTTATCCATCACAGCAGAAATGACATATTAAAAGAAAAAAATTCCAGCCCAGCTGGTAGTGTATCAGCTTGATGTTTGCCAACTAGAAAGTACAAATCTGCAAATGGACTTGAGGGTGCTTGAAGCAGTGTATACTGAAAAGTGGACAATGCTCAGAAAATCAAGGTGAACATTTGCCTCAGGAAACAAAAAATGATTCATTTGTTCCCTTGATAAGAGTTAAAATGCATCAACAGCAGCTATCAGTAAAAATAAGGTATAAATGCAATCAGTTGGATATAGATTAAAGACAAATACAGGACAAACAAGTACTACTGGATCCTATAAAAAAAATCCATTGGCTGGTGGTCTGATTGGATCTTCAGCTATTCTTGGGAGAGGGGAGACAGCAGTTCTGCTTATTTTATACAAAACACATGCAACACACCATAACATTTTTAGTAGGAGTTGTATATTCCATTTTGTATTTAAGGTTAACATATGCAAGTGTTATGAATTTTACCAGAAGTATTAGTTAAAACACTAAGTTCCTTCCCTTTTAACCTTGTCTGTATTTATGGATAGAGTATATGAAGATAAAAAGCCAATGAAATTATTTTTGAAGATATATTGTTCTGCTAATATAGCCTGTACACTCACAGGTCACATATAAACCAATCCTTATTTCTGTGAACACACTCAGTCATTTACTTTGCACAATGAATTTTCTAACCTAAAGGGTAAACATGAACAGTTCAATTATTTGCTTTTCATTATTCACAGTATATGATTGATCAGTTGTTTGGTTTTCCTTCTTCACTGGATGACATTTTAAAACATGGCAGTAACAGACAGATAACTCAATAAACAACACCACTTGTGTTTGTTTGTGCATAAATATCCTGGATGACACGCAACTTCTCATTCTCTATCTTATTTTCACTAACATTCAGAGATGACAGTAAGTTTATTATCAGTTATGTAATTTACTCATGCTTGATACAACAGTAAGAAAGGATACAGGATTGCACTTTAGCTATACTGGAGACATCAACTATATGTTAGTCTAGAGGCAAGAAGGACATCTCAATTTGTATCATATAAAAAGGAAAAGTGACATTATCATTAAAATGGCTGCACAAAAATGTCTAACTGAAGCAAGAGGAGAAATACAGAGGTATGTCTTGTTAATGTCATATCTAATACTGTTTCACCTCATTAAGCACTCCCAACATCTTGATGGGCTATAAAGAAGTAAAAACACTTGGTTAAGTAATTTTTTTTCATGAACAGTTCATCTACCTATCACCAGTCCCAATCAGTGGAGATATGTACACATCCAGTGCAACAGAAACCCATTTTATAGGAAGAAATGGTCTATGGTCTTATACTTCAATATTGGCACATACTTGTGCATAGTACATTTTTACCACTGCAAGTTAGACTCAAGTTCATTTGTAATCCCACACCTGTGCTAACTGAACAATATATACAAGTGAATGATTGACTGCATGGAAAAGTGAGGAGAAGGGAGAGAGAGTCTCTGGACTGGCAACATAAGGGTGGATTATTTCTAGCTCAGTGGGCCCATGACACCTCAGGCCATCAAGGAAGAGATGCAACATATAGATGGGCTCGTGATCGAGGGGTGGACCTGACCATGGACACTATTGCACAGGCTATCCATGAATGCGAAACGTGCGCTGCAATCAAGCAAGCCAAGCGGTTCAAGCCTCTCTGGTATGGAGGACGATGGCTGAAATATCAATATGGGGAGGCCTGGCAGATTGATTATATCACACTCCCACAAACCCGCCAAGGCAAGCGCCGTGTGCTTACAATGGTGGAAGCAACCACTGGGGGGCTGGAAACATATCCCGTGCCCCATGCCACTGCCCGGAACACTATCCTGGGCCTTGAAAAGCAAGGCCTATGGCGACATGGCACCCCAGAAAGAATTGAGTCAGACAACGGGACTCATTTCCGAAACAGCCTCATAGACACCTGGGCCAAAGAGCATGGCATTGAGTGGGTATATCACATCCCCTATCACGCACCAGCCTCCAGGAAAATCACACGATACAATGGACTGTTAAAGACTGCACTGAGAGCAATGGGTGGTGGGACATTCAAACACTGGGATACACATTTAGCAAAGGCCACCTGGTTAGTCAACACCAGGGGATCTGCCAATCCATCTGGCCCTGCCCCATCAAGACTTTTATGTACTGTAGAGGGGGATAAAGTCCCTGTAGTGCACATAAAAAATATGCTGGGGAAGACAGTCTGGGTTACTCCTGCCTCGGGCAAAGGCAAACCCATTTGTGGGATTGCTTTTGCTCAAGGACCTGGGTGCACTTGGTGGGTGATGCAGGAGGATGGGGAAGTCCGATGTGTACCTCAAGGGGATTTGCTTTTGGGTGAAAATAGCGAATGAACCGAATGGTATGATGTTAACTGCTATATAATACTGGATGTCATCACTTCTATGGTTGCTATATGCCATATCAACCAGTATACAGTAAGAATCACCCAGATTAATGAAGAATGAACTCTGAGGAAACTGAACAAAGTGCAGCGGTGATGGAACCAGGACTGGCTTCAGCATGCAACAATCCAACAGCGCACACCACCTCTCCTGCCCTGAAAGACTGTTATGACAGATGGAGCCCAAAGTCATGGACTGGATGAACTCAATGGAGATTTTAGAGGGATGGCCCACAGACTAAGGGAATGATATCTGTGTGTATATATCAAAAGACTGGAAAAGTGGTGGTGATTAATTGGAATGTATTGGAAAGGGTAGGACCCGGGCATGACGTAGATGGTATAGAATAAGGGGTGGATATTGTTATTGGGATAGAGTTAATTTTCTTCCTAGTAGCTGGTATAGTGCTGTGTTTTGGATTTAGGATGAGAATAATGTTGCTAACACACTGATGTGTTAGTTGTTGCTGAGCAGTGCTCACACTGGTCAAGGACTTCTCAGCTTCCCCTGCTCTGCCTGGTGCACAAGGAGCTGGGAGGGGGCACAGCCAGGGGGGCTGACCTAGACTGGCCCAAGGGCTATTCCATACCATATGGTGTCATGCTGAACAAAAAAACTAGGGGGAGTTGGCCGGGGGGGGGGGTGTAGCTGCTGCTTGGGAACTGGCTGGGCATCAGTCAGTGGGTGGTGAGTAATTGCATTGTGCATCACTTTTTTTGTATATTCTTTTATCATTATTATTATTATTTTCCCTTCCTTTTCTGTCCTATTAAATTGTCTTTATTTCAACCCACAAGTTTTACCTTTTTTCCGATTCTCTCCCCATCCCACTGAGGGGGGGAGTGAGTGAACGGCTGTGTGGTGCTTAGCTGCCTGCTGGGTTAAACCACAACAGGTGCACTCTGTGATTGGTGAGTGCCAGAGCCAGGTGCTGATTATTTTCTACCTTGTTCTAACATGTAAAAGTCAGCAGAAAAAGTGCTAATTGTATTTGTTAACTGCTTCTCCTCATAACCTGCCTTCCAGTGGATAGAAAGCAGCTGGGGGGGGACTGAAAATTATCTCAGCTCTTTCTTTAAAAATATTTCAGATAGCCAGTTATCTCCTCTTCCTGAAATGGGATTTCTATGTTGTTTTCTATGGCCTTCTCTTGGCTCTCTTCAAATAAAGGCTTAAGTTGAAACACAGTTTCTGCAATTTCTCTCTCCTGTGCTGCTTAATTGTTCTGAAATCTGAAGGTAGGCACTGATGGGAAGTGAGGATGCTGTTTTTGAGGTCACATTAAGAGAAGTGAGTATACCTAGTTCTCTCCACTTCTCTATTATACTCAGTGGTAGGTTTTTTTGCCTCCTTCAGAAAGCATATGGAATCTTGAAACATAGGCAGGATCTTGGTGCATACTGCACCAAACTATTAGTTTGGAAAAAAAAAAAAAAGTATAAAAGGCATTTCTTAGCCATTCTTTGTAGCAGAGATAGCTGCTTCAGCCATCTTTTTTTTAAGGGAGGCAGAAAAAATCCTGGAACGAACTTGAGATAATATGACCAAAAAAAAAGAAAAAGGTCTGTAATTCAAACTTAAGCTGTGCAAAGCATGGAGATTCAGATCTAGAGATATCAGTTCAACAGTTTCAATATCCCTTGGTTAGATGATGATATTTTACTGATCAGAAATTAATCACATCTTAGACATGAAGAGTGGTATTGATGACTGAACTTCAGATGTTCATAGTGGAGATGGCAGCAGCCTAACTAGTCTCTGTTTATAGTTATATAAGTGGTTGTAAGAACATTAAGATAGTTATAGTAGCTCCATCTAGCCCAGGTCCTGTTTCTGATGGGGAGCAAAATGTAGGCAGCCGTCTAGCTCTGTATTTCTAACGTTCGGTGCATCTCACCTCTTCAGATGTCTACACTAGCTAAATGAATCAAAATCCTTCAGCTGTTAAAGGAATCCAGTTTAAGTGTGGATATTCACATTGTGGACAGTTTTCACATCACTTTAAAGCAGATACTGTAAGATGTTGGCATTTGCAGTTTTACACCAAGTTACAGTGATGGGCTGCAGCAAAGTTGTTTCCAATTTACTGTTATTTTTAAAATTTGGATTATATTCACAGTGGCAGGTTTTGCTTTTTTATAGCCTAGTTATTTAAAGTGATTTTGTTTAAAGTTTAAATCATTTTACTTATATAGTTATTACACTTGCACAAGTGCAATTTGTTACTAGTTACTGCACGTTTTCAGTACTGTGGCTCAGTACTCCCTGTTGAGACAAATATACCTTTTGCTCCCCTGAGTTCTGTTTTATGTATAGCTGCAAAGAGCAGTTGCAAACTAAGGATTGTGAAAGTGGAAATTAAAGAAAACTTATTTAGCTGAAGTGGTAAATTATTTAGTAGCTTCTTTTACAGTGTTTCAGTGAAGCTTCTTCATTTGTTATAAATCAGATTTTATGTATTTTCTAGTTATTGGATATTTTATATATTTAAAGGCTATACTTTAAGGATGTTGTATATATTTAAAGGCTATACTTTAGGATGTGGACTGGTAAAGGAACTTTGCTATCAGTACCCCAATAATAAACTGGAAATCTATCTTGCCAGAGAAAAAATGCACCATCAGAAAGCTAAAAACTGCATGAGTCATGCAATATATTGATGAATAAGACAGTCTGCAATGTAAAGGGTACTGTAACTGCAGTGTTTTCCCCAGCCATGTGTAACACTCAAAAACATTTTCTTAAGCACTGTGCAGACATCCCAAATGAGGCAATAAAAGTGGTCAGGTGGGGGCAAAGGGGAAGAAAGCAAAAATAAATTCCATTTCTGAGCAGCTTTGTAATTTTGACAAAGCACCTATTTGGCAACAACATACCGGATCATCTGTAAACCAAAATGGTGAAATATCCAAGAGCCAATAGAAAAGGTGCTGTAATAAGCAGGGAATTTATTAGGGACCACTTGTAATAAGCGGTTTGTTCTGGTTTTAAATTTATAGTATTTCTCAGTTTGATGTTTTACTTCCCTTAGCTGGTTAAGGTAGAAGGCAACAATGACAAGCTTGCATTCGATTAGAAAAATCATCTCAATAGACTGACTTTGCATACATATTCCTGTAACAGACAACCAAGGCATGCTAAAAGACAACTGCTTTACTTGATAGACATGCAAGGAATTTTCTCATCTTCTCTACCTAATACAGGAAAAGTAAAATATCTTCCAGTATTTATAGGCATAATATTTGAGTAAGCAATATCTTCAAATTTTCTTCACTTCTTTGCAATACCTTTTTAAGAGTAATTGTACTTATTTATCAAGTCAAGCAATTGTTTTACTGGGATGTTTTTTCATATATCCCAATTAATCTTAATTTAAATACTTCTGCCATCTTTCTGCAATAATTTTGAATCTGTGGAATTTAGCCACACATAGGTATCTGAGTATGATAACCTGTTCTAAAAAATCTGATGATCGCTGATGATCATTATGTTCAGTAGTAAATCTCTACCAGCTTTGGAGTGGAAATTGTTTGTGGTCATGTCTTCGCTCTAAATAATGTATTTAATTAATCATAAAACATTGACAAACACAATAGCATGAAATGTTTGAATGCTATACTGGCAAATAGTGCTAGGAACAGCCATTCTGTGCCAGATCGGGATATCCACCTGAACAAACCCAGCTTTGGCAGTGGCTAATAGTGACCGCCAAAGAAAGAACACAAAAACATGGCAAACCTCTAATGAGCTACTCCAAGTATACCCTTTCCCAGCTGTCAGTAGCCTTTAGTTCAGGGATTTTTCTAAACAGGCTACTATTTTATATTAAATGCAAACTTTTATCACATGCATTTCTTGTGTTGATTTTGAACTAGTGTAAAGTTAGTTTTGGTAGTCAAAAAATTCTTTGCCAATGAATTTCAAAATTTGTTATGTGAAAACGTACTCCCTGTTTATTTTGAAGCTGCATCCTCGTTAGTTTGTTGCTCTGCCTCTGTATGAAAAATAGTGAATAATTATACACTATTCTCTGCACCACTTGTGATTTTTAGAGGCCACTACCATACTCATCCTCAGTTCTCTCTTCTACAGACTAAAGAGCTAATTTTACTCTACAGACTTGCTCCTCATACAAAAGATACTCATGTCTTTTAAGTATGCTGTCTCTCAAGTATGCTGTCTCTCTGTACCCTAATGAGGGACCTTTTTGAAAGCCCTCTGTAAATCCAAATGGACTACTTTAACCACTTTGTCCCCATATTCACCAACTCCCCTGAAGAACGTGAACAGATATGTAAAGTGAACTACTTCTAAAATAGCCAAATTGATGCATCATTTTTGTATCATCATCTTATCTGTTCACAGCAGTATTTATAGAGACCTTTTGAAAAAACAAAACCAAAACACACACCCACACTTCAACCCCACCCCCCCCAAAAAAACCCAAAACAAACAAAAGAAAAACAAAACAAAACAAACAAACAAAAAACACCCAAACAAACTGACATTATGTTTGTCACCTTCTGTTATTCAGGTAGAGAAAGTTTTAAGCAAAATGATTAAGCCACAGATAAGTGTTACACAATTTCAAATTTGAATTCCTTTAGGACTTTTGCAAGACTACTGTCTGGCCTTTGTGTATATATATTCTAACCAACTTGTCCAAAAAGGTTTTCATTCATATTTTCTGTGCAGAAAGCTTTCAAGACTGGGACCTTTCTATGATCCCTCATGATTAACATGAATGTGAATAATCAGTATTTTAAATCCAGTTGAAATCCACATTTTAATACAATTTCAAAATAATTTATTTTTTTTTGTTGTTGTGTTAAGTTGCTGTAGGCACATTTATTTCAGAAATCTTCTGATGTTGGTGATATACTCCAGCATTAATCAAGTACCAATTAAAAATAAATCCCTCTCAGAATGTAGGAATAAGAACAAGAACTTTTCAAAGCAAGCTGCCTTACCAGACCTACCATAATTTACTATACAACTGTCTAAAATTTTTTTAATTTTTTTTTTTTGTTATTTCAAGTTTCTTTATTTGCACTTTTGTTCTTTTTGGAATAACAAAATATGCTGCAATGCCCAATACCAAACATAAGGTCAGATAACTGTATCTTTGGCAAAACCAAACTATACAAGTTCCTGGTGTGAAATTACAGGCAAAACCTAAAATTAGTCCAAATTAGATTCTCCTTTTCTACCACATGACAAAACTTTGCAGATAAGGGTAATTAAATTTTCAATTTCGTAATATCACTTCATAGTCCGATTTGTTTAAAAGTATCCATCAAAGCACACAGTTAAGGAATACACTGCTATAAATCTGAAACTCAGCTTCCTGATAGTCTTTAGGTTCCATTACAACATCATGATTTTGAGAGTTGTAGGGCCTTTGTTATAATAAAAAAATTGTTTGTTGGAATTATGAATGCTACCAATCTTCAAAATAACTTAGTATCTTGCACATTTCATTACCACAGAACTATGCAAAATACATCAAAGTATATGCAGGTATGCACCCACATCTTGCAGGGAGTCCAATACTACAAAGGGTATATTAGATATTGTTATTTGTAGTCAAGCAATAGGGTGGGGAGCATTTACTTCCAGCATTTCAATTTGGCTTAGGTAAGAGAAATGCCATAAAATATAAAGATTAGGACCCTTCTGAGCATTCAGAAGACAGCTAAACAGGGTTGATTTTGGTTTTGTTTTTCTGTGACTCATCACTGAATTGATGTAAACAGGCATATGTTTAACAGAACAGAATTAATTGCAAGGAACTTGGAGAAAAGGTGGCAGAGGGGGGGAATGCAAATGCAGGGTAAAAGAAAAAAATGGAGTTTATCAGTAAAGTTAAAAATTTCACCAAAACATTCCTGTTTTTAAAGAGAAATTATAGTACTGGAGTGCCTAACTTTCTAAAACCCATGTATCAAAATTTTCATATGGTCAAGAGACACACACAAAAAAAGTGATACATACCTCGTAGAGCTGATGGAAGTAAAAGTAGTAGCGTATGGGAGGAAAAAAGATTATAATGTCTTCCTACATAGCTCAATTTCTTCAGAGATTATTGCTGGCTTGTGTCTACACATATCTTTGGGACCACTAATATCTCAGACAGCTCCACCAAGGTTCAGTGGAGATTATCTGACAGACACCAGGAGTTATGTGGAAAACTTTGGGAAGTCTGGAATTCCATGTATCCCTATGCCCACAAAATAAGACATACGAACACATGTAAGGCCACATTCTACTCTGACAGGCTAGTTACATAAATGTGCATGTCCAACCAGTGTATGTAAACAAAATAATGAATTCCAAACTTTCTTAAAAGAAGGAACTTTCACCCAGACTTGATAGGAATAATCCAGATTGTCATTGTGACATGTTGCTTGCTGAGACAGCAATGACAGATAATAAGCCTTTTTCAGAAAACTGGTGATACAATGGCCTAATTTGCTAAAACTGGGAAAGGACTTTGTCAAGTAGCAGAGTTTTTCCTCCAGAACTCCACACAACAAATTACACAAGTCCAAGTGTAAACTACTTCAGATCAGCCCCTGTTAGTTTTTTGCATAAGGCTTTCCACAATAATGGAAGCTACAGAACTGCAAGGAAAAGTCTCTCAAATCTACACAGCTCAATATGAGAATGTAACCATATCTATGTAAGGCTGCTCTACAGTGCTGGCATGCAATTGTCTTCTAATTCTTTAATACTCTACTCTTTTGTTTGTTATTATTTTATACGGTTATAAGCTACCTCAGATGCTTGCAAAGCCCATTGGGTAAATGACATGTTTTATTTGTTTGGGAACTTTAAATTTTTCCCCATGAAGGAGTTTGATACTTTCAGAAGTTTGAAATATTACTGCCAGGAAAAGCTTTGATTAGTTGGATGCAGCACAGCTACATCTACCACCAAGATGACTCTCTAATCTCATTCAGCATTTATATTAACCTTGAGTCCTCAAAAATCACTTTAGATTTCAATATTCAGATCAATGGTTGAGGATACTAAAAAAACTAATTATGGTAGTTTATCTGTTGTGTCTTTTTTTTTGACATATTTTAGAATTGGGAGTAATTTTACCTGTCATAAAACACTGTAGTGTAGATAAAAGCTGGAGTTCACCAATGAAGCATTCACTTCTGAAGGAACTTGACTAAAGATGGTCAGATCATCTTGTACAATTTCAGTTTAAGCCTAGTGCTGTAGTATTCTGATAAGTTAATGTAAGGAGAATGCTGTTTAATATCTAGTAGATTTTATCTCTAAAATATACTCCTATTGGCACTGATCTTTTGTCTTCTGCAAGCTCTTGCACTCAATTTCACTTCTAGGGTTTGAAGACTATAGTGACAATAATCAACTCTTCCACTGTCAGCATGCTCATTCTCAAGAAGCTCTACATCCAACAGCAGAAAAAAATCCAAGTCTGAGGAAAGTGGTCGGAGAAAAAGAAGGTCTGGGCTCAAACATGAATTAAAGACTTCAAGGTGGGGTGCACGCTACAGAATCATAATGAACATACACATTTAAAGAAAAAAAAAAAGCTTTCTTAGGAAAGGGAAGGGATAGGACTTAACAAATTTTCCTTTGAATATTTCCATTATCTTAGCTGGACAAACAAAACAAACTGTGCTCTATGTGAAATTGATTTTAGTTACAAGAAGTATAGATTAACATACAGCAACTTCATATATTAGGTGTCCAAAGATAATGATAGGTATCTAATATTTATCAGTCATTTCCCTGGACTACGTAATTTCAAAAATCAAGCTGTGCATCCGCTGCATTAGATAACCAAGCACTTCAATTTTAATGTTGGCAGCTATCTTACAAAGCTTTAAGACCATTAAAGTAAGATCTTGCTGCTCTTCACTTGCAAAAGATGAAAGAAAAGAAAAAAACAACTCAATGGCTTTTCTTATTACTGTCTCCTTAGTAAGATCAGCATATTAAGCTTAGCTGGAATACAAAGAGATGCAGTAGATTCTGGACTGTTAAGATTCCAGTTTGGTGCACTTTGGTGTTCCTGGAGGACTTTAGGCTCCACTGCACAATGCAGCATTCAAAATTCAATAGAAAGATGAATTGGAATAACAGTTCTTGTCTGTGACAGGAAAATAGCAACATCAGCCAACTGGTTGATTACACTGAAACTGGGTCAAAAACAATGCTTTAAACAAATGTTAGCCAGCATATAGGGCAGCTGGTCAAAACTGAAACAAGAATATAATCAAATCTGGGCAACAGAAGGTAATTTTATGCCTTCTTTTGGCTAGAATTCAGTTCATAGCACTTATACCATTCTTTAGATCTACGTGGAGAGAGCTGTCTCAACTGTTTCTTTTGTGACAGTTGGGATAAAACTCTCAGTTGCATATGAAAAAGGTGTGTCCTTCCCCCAACACTGATCATGTGTTGATATCTCAATTTGTTAAGTACAAGTTAAAGGAAAAGTGAATAAATCAAAAGCCATAGATATGTAAGACCAAGGATTCCAAACATAATATTGTGCATTATTATAATTAATGATTTAATGTCATGTAAGACAAACTGAGTTTAGGCTATATATTCAATGTTAAGGCTGAGATGCTATCACCACATCTCGTTAGGCAACAGGAAACCTCAATGCAGATATATATGTAACTAGCAATAAAAAAATAGAATTATAAAATCAGTATATGCTGATGCTGTGTGAGGCACCTGGCACACTTCTGACTTAAAGCCAGTTAAATATTCACAAATTATTTCACTTTTGAAGAGCATCACAGAGAAACAATTGCAATCTTGATCTTTTGGACTAAACCTCCCACATATTCAACACAAAAAACAGTGGTTTCTATTTGAGTCATGAATGCTTCTGAAATAATGACAATATTAATTTGGGCAGAAAGGAGCTTATATAACATATATTTATACAGAATAGTCTAAGTTATACTCAAATGTTAAGTTTTATATATCATACTTTGCTCTTCAATTGACAAACTTCTCTCGTACACAAAGAGATAGAAAAGAACCCAGTTTCTATTGAGAGAATTTGTATATGCAAGGCTGATAAGTTTAAACAAGATAATGAATATAAAATTACCATCAAAGATAAACCATAATCTTTAAAGTTGCAGCTGATTTCAAACATTCCTTTTGATAGATTCCTAGTACAGCAATTTTTTTAGAAGTATGAACACCCCAAATCTCCTCTCTATATAGGGAAGTTTGTAACAGGTTAAATTGGAGACATCAAAGCATTTTAAATAGACATCACAAAATGCATCTGTAGTTTAAAGGTTAAATTTATTAGGAGATTAAGAGATGTATTATACATGGACTATAAATACAGCACAGCTGACTTTATTCACAGTCAAAGACAGCCAATGCCAACCTATTTTGTAGGTACCCTTGTTCTTTTCTTCCAAGAAAAATTTGCACCATAAGACTTGGATTTAGGTTTTGGAATCATCTTCTCTTCAATGTCATAGCTCCAGCCTGGAGGTTACAGGGGAAATGGTGGGGGATGGGAGGAAACAAGAAACAAAGAGAATTCTAAATATTCTCAGCATACAATATAGAGCAAATGCAACTTAAACCTTTTAACTTTGTTATCTTTTTCTCCAGATAGGCATCTACTAGTTTATTTCTTTGTAGTTGGCAGCAGAGAATACTGAAATGCCACAGATGTGACATGTGCCCGTTCTCACAATTGAGAGACTTCACCATACTGCATACCTCCACTTGCATTACTCCTGCAAAAAACTTGACAGTCATCAGTGAAAAGCTCAACAGGGAACACTGACCGTTGCTGTATGCAGTCCTGCAAGTTCATGGCTCCACAACTCCATAATATCACAGAAGCACTAAGGCTCTGTGTATGCTGGGACAGGAAATGAAAAAGTTGGGAAAGAAATAAAGATAAGGTAACATGGAAAAAAATAGTATACGGAAGATCAGTCCAAAAAGGTTGGGAGAGAATGGAGACCTTGGAAAGCTAGAGGAAAAAAAGAAGGGTGGGAGGACCAAAGAAAGGAAGAGAAAAAAAAAAGGAAAAAAAAAAACCAAAAAAACAACCACAAACCTTCAATGTTGGAAAGGAGTTTAATACTTAACACTTTTATAAAACATAAAAAATTAGGAGTAAAAGAGAAGGGAATTAAGTGATAGTAGACAAGTAAATTATGTGATAGTTAAGCAAGAGAAATGCTAAAAAATGTCAGAAAAGAGGAGGTGGAGACATTAGTGTTTATGTAAATCAAAATGGAAATTGGTTGCAGCCTACAGGTGCCTGGAAAGTTGCCAGGGCAGCACTCAGTATTCCAAAGTTTGGTCTCTTTAGCTGCAATATTTCACTCAAAGTTGAGATACTTGAGTTGAAGCTAGAAGTGGGTAAGTATGCAGTTTTAACTGATACTAATAAGATAATACATTTCTTCCTTAGTTTTAAAACAAAAACTTGATAAATCCTAAAAGGTTTTAACATATATCTGAATTTTTACACTTAAGATATTCACAGAAAACACTCAAGATACATCTACACATCAAAACATGTTTCATAAGATACACAAGTTGTCATGTCACTGTGCCTCAATTTTGTGTATTCAAAAATATCACACAAACATTTTCTTCATGTTTATTAGGCTGAACCAGTCTCTCCTGTTACTGTATTCAGTGCTGTTATTCCTACATTAGAAAACACATCAGAAGGGACAGGCAGAAAGATAGCTTGCCTCAGGTTCCTGAAATTCTTAGGTGAGAAAGAATTGGTAGGTTTCCCAATTGTATCAAAATAGCTGCAATATCTAGGATTTGCAGAAACTTAAGTTGAGGTTCTTAAAGAATTTTGTTATGGAAAACTTGGATGGTTCATATAAGAAGGACAGAGAGGTGAATATTGTGTTTCTAGCCATAAGACATGTTTCAATAATACCTCAGTTTAGAAGCCAAGTTCCATTGTAAATGTGTGCTTAAGTTTCTTATTTCTTTCTAAAAGCAGAACTAAATATTGTAAAATTTATATTTCCAGTTATATCCGATACTGAAGCTACTACTACAGAAAATACTATGCACATAACACACACATAAAACTATACCACCTTAAATAAAAATAAAATTTAGGTAAGCCAGTATCCAAAGAAAAGTGTTGTACATCTCAATTATGGTAAAATTATGGGTGCAAACTAAGTGAATATTGAACTAATAAATATTAATACTAAGTCACAGCCTTAGTTTAGTTGGTAACATTTCTTTGTAGTTTTCCCGCACAACAGAGACTCATTACTAATTCAGTGGAGACATAAACTTCCTACACTGAACAAATCAAGTATTTTACTTGAATCTGTATTTCAAAAGGACAAAATATAGCATGTCCAAAGAGATGACATAACTAGCTCATTAATATAATGGCCAGGATTCAAGTTTTATCTTAAAGTATTAATATTAATTTTCCTCCAAGACCTAAGCAAGGCTCAGTTCTCATTCAAAACGCAGATATTTGCAAAAGTAATGCTAAGAGGCTGGAACACTTTTCCAGAAAGTGGAAGGCCTAGGTTCAATGCCTTCAGCACTCTCAGAAATATTCCCCCCCTGTTTTCCTCCTCCTCAAGTAGAGCACTAGAAATTTTGTGGAATAGAGGGAAGGTACTTTATCCTGTACTTTTTCTGTTGATAATACTTTGAGATCAAGATTGTCTATAGAAAGCTGAATCCCTCATACCTAATATACGTATAATACATACCATTTTTTTCAGCAAAGGCAATGGCATCTTTAGTAGAGAAAGTAAGAACCATGTTGGATAAAGGATCAGCTCTGTAAGAAATCAGATGACAAATTTTAAGCATATTTGAAATATAAAATAATTATAAATAATTATAATTATAAATTATTATCTCAAATGCTAGCCAAATGCTATATTACACAACTTTTTGTAGTACAACACCTCACAAGCAGCATTTCTAAATTTCAGCCATTCAAAATCCCTTTATTTTTAATTATTTCCAGGATTAACACTTACTTTGTGCAGAGTATTGTTTCAGTCTTTCAGTCTGTTGAACTTCTCTCCCAACTCCTTGCAGAAATTAATGTTTTAAGTTTTTTATTAGGCAAATATATTATAACCTCAGCAGGTGGTTAGACAAGTGCTCTGCAACAATCCTTTTAATTTTTAAAGCTGTGTAGTCCCTCTCTTTTTGGAAGATTGGGAGGCTTAAGGTAATTTTGAACAATTCAAGGAGGCCAGAAGTCTGTAGAGCAGCTAGGGGAAGAATAATCTTATACAGAAAAGAGCAGAATATCAAAGTGAGCAGAGCAGGAATTAATCAGAGACTGAAAAGTACGTGAACAAACTCAGAGTTCAGCTTTGGCTGAGGTCACATCATGACCTCCACAAATTATTCCAGTACAGCAAGCAGATCTCAGGCCACCACTGAAAATGAAGCTCAGAAACTCAAACTGCTAGCTAACTAATTACACAGTGGTTAGTTTTAGATGACCAGCTATTCCTCAACCGCATTTCTGAAAGGAATCAAATAAGCAAAAAGCTTTTTTGAAACAAATTAAAATCTCAGTAAAAAAAACAAACTCCCTTATTTGTTGCTATAAAACCTCAATTTAAGAACAAAGGGTGAAAAAAGTAGGGTTCTAAAAATTAATCTACAAAACTTTTAGAGAAATAAGATACCAGTTGTAGCAGCACAATAATTAGATAATGCTTCCCTGAGACAACACCGCACACAAGCCTGGGAAGACAAGACCAAATTGCAACAAACTATTGAAGGAGCTGCCTCTCAACTGTTCTCTCTTTGAAGCTAGAAGGGTAAATGAAGAGAAAAAGCAACCAAAGATACATTGAACTCTCTACAATAAAGGGCAAAGCCTGTGACTGGCAGAGGGGGAGGGGAAGAGGGGGAATCTAGCTTCCAGCAAAGACAACAATGTAATTTTATCTGATGTACACGTGGAAAAATGGAGTTCACTATCTATCCAATGTGTTCCTCAATAAAAAAAACCTAACCAAACAAACCAGGATAAAGGCAGAAATTACTCTTTCACAAGGCACTAAGATGGAGTCTCTTAAAGACATTTAAAGATTTCTCTTATAAAGGTAATAATGAGAATTAGGAACTAAGAATTAGTCCATAGCACGATCAGTGGAGAATCAAGCAATTCAAGTATATGACAGCATTGAGACAGCTTTTGCTTGTTGTTCTTCTCTTCCACCATTAGAGTTGGAAAAATCTACTCAATGCTGCAAAGTGGGAAACAAAGAAGTTTAAGTCTGAGGTCTAGTGAGGGACTGGTACCTGTTCAGTACTGCAAGTTTGGTGAAAACCTTCCAGGACAGAGGCAGTTTGGAAACGAGGATTATGCAGAAATTATTTGTTCTGTTTTTGTGTGGGATCATCTTTCATCCAATTTAAATACAGCTTTTTGATTTCTTTCCATAAATGAGCTATCCATGTGTTTAAGTTTATGATAATCTGTGAGAAAACTCTGGAGTTCAGAACGGCCAGGATGATGTCCTGATAGCGTTGTTTTTAACAGTGCTGCAGGATTTCCTACGCTCTAAGCTGTCTATCAGTCACTAAAAACTGGGATTCCACGTTTTGTTCTCTTATGAGATTGTACAATGGAAACCATGCGTTTCCCGTGTTTCTTTGTTTACAGCTTTATATTAAAAGATGTACTCAAGAACTATCCATAGGCATTTCTGTAATGAAAGCTCCCAACTAAAAAAAAAAAAATGCCATGAGTCCATTTTATTTAGATCTACAACTGGTTAATTTTCACTGAAAAAAACCTATATCCAAGAAGAGATGACAACAAATATAGCAAAAAAAAAAAAAAGCAAACGAGACTGTAAAATGACAGAAATATAGCAAAGATCTACAGGTAAATAAGAGTTCAGAGGAAAAGGGCTCTAATCCACTAATCTCATTACATTATTAAAAAGTAAATGGGAAAACTTTTAAGAACTGTTCTTTGCAGAAATTAAATCTGAAGAGAAGAAACTCTTCTTAAGGTGTTGAACAGTAATTTGAAATTACCAGAATGTCCACTAATAGTTCTTGCAAGAATTCCTTAAAAAGCAAAGAGATACAAACTAGTTTACAAAATCCTTGACCTAGCTGTGTCAATTCTCAACACAGCACTCACTTTTGGCCTATCTGGAGCTTGCTTAGACAGGAATTATCCCTTTCCCTACCCCAAAATAAAAATGAATGCAGAGATGGATTCATTCAAAACAGCCATTCCATTTTAAATTCCCACAATAAGCTCACTCCAGGACAATTTAACGTACAGGTAAATCCTTAATACCATGGCTCATTTTTCTAGGTGGTTTATTTAGCACAAATGGTTATAACTGTTAGAAAGATTGAAAGCCATTATTTTGGCTGAGATCATGCAAAATCCCACCCAGAAAATAATTTGTCTGGGGAGGTTAAAGTCAACTGAAAAGCAAAAGGGGATTCGAAGAAAAGTTAAATTCAACCTGAACTAAAGCAAGTGTTATTGGCACCTGCTACAGTATTATAATCTGTGTGGAGGTATAAATAGATCATACTTCAGTGGCTAGACACTTTGGGGGGGGGCACACAAGACAGGAGGGAAAGGTGTGTTGCTGGTCAACAGTCTATCATTTAATTAATTTAGGCCATTGTGAAACAACCTGGTTGTTACTTGCTAAATGTAGTAGCTACTTGCAGTAGTCAAGTCATCCAAGCCATACATGTATTAAATCATTGAAGTCTTATCCTCTGAAATAAATATGCTTAAGATGAAAGGGTGAAAAATCCTGGGACCTGCATAAGATGAGGTCATTGTTATATATAGGCTTAAAGTGTTAAAACAGGTATTTTAACAGGCTGTTTTAATACAATTAATATTTTAATTCCTATTCAATATTTTTTCTCATCTAATGATAGTTGAGCTTGGCTTCCCTAATTCCTTTGCAATATCAATACAATCGAGATATTGCAGGTTGTGAGCCTCCTCAATTTTTTATGGGAAACCAACATAACAGAAAGACTTGATTTCAGAGTTATTCTGAACTAAGATTTCAGGATATATTTAAGAAAAGAAAAATCATTCTATGACCGGATTTAGAATAAATCTCAAAAAATGTTTCCTCAAAATATTTCATATTTAAGGTTTTAGGGTTTTTTCATCAGAATTTTGTGTTCTTTGATCATAAGTGCCAATATGATTGCAGCCAGACATTTTCAATAAGCATGCTGTATTCTTTTTGAAGTTTGAAAAATAATCTCCAGTGGTTGATATTTTTTTTTTATGTAGAATAATTAACTTTTCTAAATATGCCTCAAACAAGACAGCTTCAAAACAAAATTATAATATTGTCAGGAGAATTGCTGGCATAGTCCTCACAGTTTACAGGAATTCTAACCACACTGTTAAATGTAGGTAGTATATTTAGGAGAAAAAAAATTAGCTGCATCTAAGTTATACTTACATCTGCAAATTATAGCATAGTTAGCTAAGATTAGTACTTTTCTGGATTTTGGCACATTTAAGATTTTTTTACTGCTAATAATAGCAACATTGAAATAAACAGTGCAATATTTTAAATAGTTTAGTTTTTTTAAAAAAAATTGTTATGGCTCCTCATTTCAGATCTTCAGGATATTTATAAAACTTTGTAAAAAAATTCCAGAAGCTAAGTTTTATTTTTAACCAAGTTTAACTGAGAGCTGAGAAGGATTTACTGCTTCAGGTAACTAATAACCTTCTTTCCCTGATGCTGCCATACAATAACATCACCACAAATGT
Source organism: Platalea leucorodia (assembly GCF_965183815.1). Classification (NCBI taxonomy): domain Eukaryota; kingdom Metazoa; phylum Chordata; class Aves; order Pelecaniformes; family Threskiornithidae; genus Platalea; species Platalea leucorodia. The sequence continues at coordinate 43,501,359 of NC_138859.1, forward strand.
AATAGTTGAAATCTCTGGTTGTTAACACTTTTTTTCAAACTCTTCCAGATGATTTTGTGAGCTCAGTCGCCGAGGCGAGCAGCTCCAGTGCCAGCACGATCCGCAACGGAGCGCTCTAGCGCGGCATGCAGGGGGGGTTCCTGAACCGGGGAAACCTCAGGGGAGCCGAGATTGCCGCCAGGAGGCCGCAACTCGCGCGAGAGCGGCTGACGAGACCTGGGCGGGGCCAGGAGCAACGGCGGCCAAGCTCCACACTTATAAAAGAAACCCCCGCGAAGAGGGAGGGCAAACAGGGTGTGGCGCATCAGCAAGGACATGGCGTGGCAGTTTGTGCAGGAAGGGCACTGTAACTCTGCCGGCTTGATCAGGGAGCAATGGTATCTACCCGGCAGAAGGCCATGTCCTCTCTAAACTCTGCACCCGCCACAACTGACGCAGCTGCCCAGACAGAGCTCCGGTGGGAACATGCTGCCACCCAAGTGTCAGGCTGCTGGTGTGCCCTGCTCTTACGCCAGTACCGGATGGCAGCAGTGAGCACCCCTGTGGGAGGTGTGCCCAGGGAGAGGAGTTCCTCCGCTTACTGACAGAGCTCCAGGAGGAGGTGAGTAGGTTGAGGAGTATCAGGGAGTCTGAGGGAGATAGAGTACTGGAACCGCACCCTGCCATCCCTGGGACAGGCCTGTCAGGCAGATAGGACCCATGATTCCCTATCCTCTCTCCACCTGGCAGAACACGGTGACTTAAGGGATAGGGGCAATGGTGACAAGTTCCTGCCTGGCACAGCAGGCACGTCTCCTCTGTGACTGCCCCACCTTCCCAGGTGCCCTTGCACAATAGGTATGAGGCTCTGCAAGTGGAACCAAACAATGATGAGGATGATGGTCCATCTAGGTTGGAGGTGTTGCCAAGGTTAAGTCAGCCTATGCCTTGTGTCAAAACCACTTCCATTAAGAAAAAAAGACAAGTTATTGTCATAGGAGACTCTCTCCTGAGGGGAACAGAAGTCCTGATATGCCGACCTGACCCACTTCTTAGGGAAGTCTGCTGCCTCCCTGGGGCCTGGGTTAAAGATGTGATGAGAAAACTTCCTACCCTGGTACAGCCCTCGGATTACTATCCATTATTGCTTTTTCATGTAGGCAGCAATGAAGCTGCAATAAGAAGTCAAAAGGCAATCAAAAGAGACTTCAGGGCCTTGGGATGACTGGTTAAGGGGTCAGGAGCACAAGTGATTTTTTCCTCTAGCCTTCCAGTCACAGGGGATGAGGGAAGAAATAGGAAGAGCCAGCAGATCAATACCTGGCTCCGAGACTCGTGTCACCAGCAGAATTTTGGGTTTTTTGATCATGGGTCGGTCTACACAACACCAGGCCTTCTGGCAACAGATGGGGTACACCTGTCTCAAAGGGGGAAAAGGATCTTTGTGCAAGAGTTAGCAGGGCTCATTGAAAGAGCTTTAAACTAGATTTGAAGGGGGAAAGGGATAAAACCAGGGATAAATATCTCTAGAGATAAGCCTGGGGGGCGGCATCCCAATGTTTGAGGGACGGTATGCTAGCGAGGTCCTTCAGTCTGCTCCATGATGTGCTGAGTACACTGGAGCACATTTAAAATGTCTCTGTACTAATGCGCACAGCACCATAGCCATCTCAGTGGAGGTAGGGGATGGAGATCCACATGGCAGCAAAGACGTAAGGGTTGTTGATGCATTAGAAACCATGGAAGCACCTGAGAATGGTCACATAGGAATTAGGGCTTCTCCCCCCAAAAAGGTGGCAGGATCAATAGCCCAACTGAAGTGCATCTACGCCAATGCACACAGCATGGGAACTGGAATTCAAGAATAAGGTTCGCATTTGAAGCACCAGTTTTGCCTTAAGGGTTTATTTCACTTTAGAAAAGCGTGAGCAATAGCAAGGCTAGTAGTCTCCTTTCAGAGAGCTAATAGCTGCTCAGATAGTAAAAATATGAAAAGAGACTAGTAAAAGGAAAGAATAGTACCAGTGGAGAAGGAGAGGGACAGTATATAAATAAGAGTACAAGAGAACACATAAATATGGTAGCTGATGAGGTTATTTTTATTCTCAAAGGTGAGTTCTCCAAAAATGCTTATAAGGTGTGTTTACACTAATAAAATAGCTGTAAATTGAAAGAAAATGAAGGTAATTATGGAACAACAGGACAGTCAAGCTTTCTTTTAAAATAGACTTCATTTAAGTAGCTTGGCAGCTTCATAATATTACTCTTGTAACACACAATAATTTATCCCTCATCAGTTTAAAGAGTTGTTGTCCCTATACTGCAGATGCTTATACAGTACTCTCTAGAAGGAACTACTTTTTTTATTTTTCTAAACTAGTGCCATGTAATTGTTACTTGCATTTGTGTGTAGAATAGCATTTAAAGTTTTGATGTGATCATTTTTTTTAAACTTCAGTTGGAGACACATAGGTTGCTTACATTGCAGCCAACCATTTGTTTTAACCTTAAGACAGATGTGTATTGTAGAAGCTAATTAATCACACTGGTCCCCACAACAAAAAAAACTATGTGGTTAGTATCTTTTTAAAAAGAGATAAGATTTAAAATTGGTCATTATAGAGAGACTACATAAAAATTAAGTCCTATGCTTTGGCTGCAAAGTAATGAGGCTGAAAAACAAGTGCAAATATATTGCATGCACTTGATGAAACTGAATTTGATAGGAATTAATGACTAGCAAAGTGTCAGGGAGCAGTAAGGGCTGGCTGCTCCTGAAGTGAAGGCAAGCTGGAAGCTGAGGGTGATCCCAGCAGGGACAGTGCCCTCGCCGACCAGGGCACAGTCCCACAGCATCTATGCATGAGGAGAGCTGGGTGATGGTAATAGGGTCCATTGACAGTCTCAGACATGGCAAAGTCATGAAGCAGGTCCAGTGTCCATCCAGGGAGTCCAGTCAGGAGCAAAAGGAACCAGAGACAGGTTTAGAAACAAACTGCAACGTGTGTCTGAAGTCCATCCAGGCAACAGGGTCTAAACAGGACTGGAGTCACACTGAAGCTTGGGTGAGGGGTCTAGCCAGGCTTGGAGACAGGAGCCAGAGCCAGGGCTGGAGGCGGGTACACTTAATGATATCGCTCAGGCAAGGGCTGAAGACCCAGAGCTGAGCTTAAATGGAGCTCCAGGGCCACAGGCAGGGGGTGTTCATGGAGGCCCTGGATGAGGCTGGTCAGGGCCATTAAGACCTGTTAGTGCCCTCAGGGCCCTGACTCTCATGGTCTGACAGAGTTTATCTTCAGACTGTTAATATTAGAGCATAAGCTGACTTGAAAACTCAAATTAAATTCTTGCATGTAAGATGGCACCATTGGTATATCTTCTCTGCATGTAACTCAGTAGGCAAAGAATTATTGAAATATCATGGGGGTTGTTCCACTCAGAGGTGTGTGAAATGGAGGAGTCGGAAATATGTCAGCAAAGGAATGATGTGGACAGGCAGAAGAAGAAAAAAATGGGCTGTGGTGTGATTAAGGTGTGTGATATAATGGAGAGTAGCAAAGGTACCTGATAACTCTGGAATGGCAACAGTTCAAAGAGGAGTTGAGGACAAAAGCTTGACATCAGGAAGGAAATCGAAGAGTAGGGTAGCTGAGACAAGGCAAAGTTGACAAAGCAAGGGTGAAATAAAATAATCTGCAATAATATTAGCGAGATTATCCTATTCTCATCTAGAGCAACTGCTAAGAGCATACAGTTCTGAAAAGTGACCTGCTTCTGTATGTCGTGTTCCATTTGTGAGGCATTTGGCTGTCTCTAAGTGGCTTTTATGAAGTACTACAAACATAAATGAATAGATAGCTCTTAAATACATTTTTTTCATAGCTGCCCAAGAACTGAGGCTTACTAGCCAAATAGATTCATTGACTCCTGTGAACCATTATAAACCAAGATGTAGTTTTCCAATAACGCTTTAAAGGATTCTTTTTTGTACTGTAGTTCAATAGTTTACAGTTGAAATGTTTGAGGGCATTAAATAAGAAAGAACTTGCCTTAATTTATATGTCATGTTTTATAGACCTTGCTATTACCTTAGATTATTAGAATAAGTATTACTTAAATCTGTAAGCTCAAATAGAAAGGCTAAATCAAGAGGAAAGGACCGTACTATGCCATAAAACAGTTTGCAAGCACAGAGGAATCTTTAGTCTTTGTTTGTTTGTTTAATTTTACATGATTCAAAGGCTCTTGTTCAAAATGCATAGACTTCCCTAAAACAGAGGTGGGTTGTGGAACGTTAGTTTAATTCCTCACAGTTTTGGAATTAAACCCTTTGACTTTTGTTTTTCTTACTATAAAGAGAGCACAGTTTTTAGTTATTGACTAGTTATATGAATGCCTGAATGTGTATGTGCGGGGAGAAATTTGACATTTAGAAAGCACAAACAGAGCAAATGTGTCACCTGTGTATTTTGTCTTTACTCCCTACATAACTTTTCCCTCTTCCTTTTTAGCTTTATTAGGCTTTCTAACTAGATAACATAAAATTCAGTTGATAGTTGATATAGGCTGTGCAGCATTTCTAGTATTATTTGCCTTTCGGCTGACTTGCCTACAAGAGGTTTCTACTGGTCCACAGGGAATCTGCCATTCTCAGATTGTGATTTGAGGTTAATTTCTAAGATTAGGTCCTCTGGTTTGGAGAGTAGCGTGTAATGAAATTGCTGATCAGCAACTGTAGAGATGGCAGTAGTTCAGAGCTCCTCTGTCACCTGACAGCAGCATCTTATGAATTATGTATTCTATTGCTGTAAAAGTAATACACCAGATCTCCTCTCATAATGAGTTTTATGATTTCTACTACAAAAATATTTAAGTAATTTTGGGTCATTTTATTCTTAATGTGTTAAGCTGCTCTCTCAAAAGTGTTTCTAGTCTGTTCACTGCTATCTGGGATAGGCCACTGGCATACTCTGAGTCACATGCATATCAATATGCATATCAGCAGAACAATACCTGGCTCTGAGCCTGGTGTCTCCAGCAAGATTTCGGGTTTTTTGATCACGGGCCAGTTTACACAACACCAGGCCTGCTGGCGACATACGGGGTACACCTGTCTCAAAGGGGGAAAAGGATCCTAGCACAGGAGTTAGCAGGGCTCATTGAAAGAGCTTTAAACTAGATTGGAAGGGGGAAAGGGGTAAAACCAGGCTTGCTAGAGATAAGCCTGGGGGTGGCACACCAACATTTGAGGGATGGTGTGCTAGCAAGGTCCTTTGGTCTGCCGTCTCAGTGGAGGTAGGGGATGGAGATCCATGCAGCAGCAAAGCCGCAAGGGCTATGCATGTGTTGGAAACCACGGAAGCCCCTGAGAATGGTCATGTAGGAACTAGGGCTTCTCCCCCCAAAAAGGTGGCAGGATCAATAGCCCAACTGAAGTGCGTCTACGCCAATGCACACAGCATGGGCAACAAACAGGAGGAGCTGGAAGCCATTGTGCAGCAGGAAAACTATGACATAGTTGCCATCACGGAAACATGGTGGGATGACTCGCACAACTGGAGTGCTGCAATGGGTGGCTACAAGCTCTTCAGAAGGGATAGGCAAGGAAGGAGAGGCGGTGGGGTAGCCCTGTACGTTAGGGAGTGTTTTGACTGTCTAGAGCTTGACGATGGTGATGAAAGGGTCAAGTGTTTCTGGGTAAGAACCAGGGGAAAGGCCAACAAGGCAGATAGCATGGTGGGAGTCTGTTATAGACCACCCAACCAGGATGAAGAGGCGGACAAAGTATTCTGTAAGCAGCTGGGAGAAGTCTCGCGATCGCTAGCCCTTGTTCTCGTGGGGGACTTCAACTTGCCAGATGCCTGCTGGAAATAGAATACAGCAGAGAGGAGAGAGTCTCAGAGGTTCCTGGAGTGTGTGGAAGATAAGTTCCTGACAGAGCTGGTGAGGGAGCCAACTAGGGAAGGCGCCCCGCTGGACCTCTTGTTTGTGAACAGAGAGGGCCTGGTGGGTGATGTGACAGTTGGAGGCCATCTTGGGCACAGTGATCATGAAATGACAGAGTTTTTGATCCTTGGAGAAGTAAGGAAGGGGGGTCAGCAGAACTGCTGCCTTGGACTTTTGGAGGGCAAACTTTGGCCTGTTCAGTAGCCTGGTTGAGAGAGTCCCTTGGGAGGCAGTCCTGAAGGGCAAAGGAGTCCAGGAAGGCTGGACAGTCTTCAAGAAGGAAATCTTAAAGGCGCAGGAACAGGCCATCCCCATGTGCTAAAAGATGATCCGGCAGGGAAGACGACCGGCCTGGCTGAACTTGCTACACTACTTAGACACACACAAGTCTATGGGGCCAGATGGGAACCACCCAAGGGTACTGAGGGAGCTGGTGGAGGTGCTCACCAAGCCACTTCTCATCATCTATCAGCAGTCCTGGATAACCAGGGAGGTCCCAGTCGACTGGAAGTTAGCAAATGTGACGCCCCTCTACAAGAAGGGCCATAAGGAGGATCCAGGGAACTACAGGCCTGTCAGCCTGACCTCGGTGCCGGGAAAGGTCATGGAGCAGATCATCTTGAGTGCCATCATACGGCACGTGCGGGACAACGGGGGGATCAGGCTCAGGCAGCATGGGTTTACGAAAGGGAGGTCCTGCTTCACTAACCTGGTCTCCTTCTATGACAAGGTGACCCGCTTGGTGGATGAGGGGAAGGCTGTGGATGTTGTCTACCTGGACTTTAGTAAAGCCTTTGACACTGTTTCCCAAAGCATTCTCCTGGAGAAACTGGCTGCTTATGGCTTGGACGGGCATACGCTTCACTGGTTAATAAACTGGCTGGCTGGCCGGGCCCAAGGAGTTGTAGTGAATGGAGTCAAATCCAGTTGGCAGCTGGTCACGAGTGGTGTTCCCCAGGGCTCAGTACTGGGGCCGGTCCTGTCTAATATCTTTATCAATGATCTGGATGAGGGGATTGAGTGCACCCTCAGCAAGTTTGCATATTATTCAAGGAGGAAATCTTAAAGGCGCAGGAGCAGGCCATCCCCATGTGCCATAAGTCGAGCAGGCGGGGGAGAAGACCGGCCTGGCTGAACAGAGAGCTTTGGCTGGGACTCAGGGGAAAAAGGAGAGCCTACCGCCTTTTGAAGAAGGGGCAGGTGACTCAGGGGGACTACAAGGATATTGTGAGGATATGCAGGGAAAAGATTAGAAAGGCGAAGGCCCAGCTAGAACTTAAACTGGCCACCGCCATTAAAGATAACAAAAAATGTTTTTATAAATATGTTAGTGACAAAAGAAGGGCCAGGGAGAATCTCCCTCCTTTGTTGGATGCAGAGGGAAACTTTGCCACGAAGGATGAGGAGAAGGCTGAGGTACTTAATGCCTCCTTTGCCTCAGTCTTTAATAGTCAGACTGGTCATCCTCGGGGTTTTCAGGCCCCTGAGCTGGGAGATGGAGATAGGATGCAGAATGAAGTCCCAGTTGTCAAAGAGGTGGCAGTCACTGACCTGCTCCTCCACCTGGATGCTCAGAAGTCCATGGGGCCAGACGGGATCCACCCGAGGATACTGAGGGAGCTGGCAGAGGAGCTGGCCAAGCCACTCTCCATCATTTATCAGCAGTCCTGGTCAACCGGGGAGGTCCCAGATGACTGGAAGTTAGCTAATGGGACGCCCCTCTACAAGAAGGGTCGGAAGGAGGATCCGGGGAACTACAGGCCTGTCAGCCTGACCTCGGTGCCGGGAAAGGTCATGGAACAAATCATCTTGAGTGCCATTATGCGGCAAGTGTGGGACAACCGGGGGATCAGACCCAGCCAGCATGGGTTTATGAAAGGGAGGTCCTGCTTCACTAACCTGGTCTCCTTCTGTGACAAGGTGACCTGCTTGGTGGATGAGGGGAAGGCTGTGGATGTTGTCTACCTGGACTTTAGTAAGGCCTTTGACACTGTCTCCCACAGCATTCTCCTGGAGAAGCTGGCTGCTCACGGCTTGGATAAGTGCACTCTGCGCTGGGTTAAAAACTGGCTGGATGGCGGGGCCCAGAGAGGGGTGGTGAATGGAGTCAAATCCAGTTGGCGGCCGGTCACCAGTGGTGTTCCCCAGGGCTCAGTGCTGGGGCCGGTCCTGTTCAATATCTTCACTGATGATCTGGATGAGGGGATCGAGGGCACCCTCAGTAAGTTTGCAGGTGACACCAAGTTGGGTGGAAGGGTCGATCTGCTGGAGGGCAGGAAGGCCCTGCAGAGGGACTGGGACAGGCTGGGTCGATGGGACGGGGACAACTGTATGAGATTCAACAAGGCTCAGTGCCGGGTCCTGCACTTGGGTCACAACAACCCCAGGCAACGCTACAGGCTGGGGGAGGAGTGGCTGGAGAGCTGCCTGGCAGAAAAGGACCTGGGGGTGTTGGTTGACAGCCGGCTGAACATGAGCCAGCAGTGTGCTCAGGTGGCCAAGAGGGCCAATGGCATCCTGGCTTGTATCAGGAATAGTGGGGCCAGCAGGACCAGGGAGGTGATGGTGCCCCCGTACTTAGCACTGGTGAGGCTGCACCTCGAGTCCTGTGTTCAGTGTTGGGCCCCTCACTACAAGAAGGACATCGAGGTGCTGGAGCGTGTCCAGAGAAGGGCAACGAAGCTGGTGAAGGGTCTAGAGCACAAGTCTTATGAGGAGCGGCTGAGGGAGCTGGGGTTGTTTAGTCTGGAGAAGAGGAGGCTGAGGGGAGACCTCATTGCCCTCTACAACTGCCTGAAAGGAGGCTGGAGCCGGGGGGGGTCGGTCTCTTCTCCCTAGTAACAAGCGATGGGACGAGAGGAAACGGCCTCAAGCTGCGCCAGGGGAGGTTTAGGTTGGATATTAGGAAAAACTTCTTCCCCGAAAGGGCAGTCAGGCACTGGCACAGGCTGCCCAGGGAAGGGGTTGAGTCCCCATCCCTGGAGGTATTTAAAAGCCGGGGAGATGTGGTGCTTAGGGACATGGTTTAGTGGTGGACTTGGCAGTGCTAGGTTAGTGGTTGAACTTGATCTCTAAAAGTCTTTTACAACCTAAACGATTCTGTGATTCTGTATGGGGGTCTAGAAGCACTAGCATGACTTTGTTGTGAAGTTTAGTTGCAAATAATGACTGAGTTTATGTCCACGTGGATCGAGAAACAGTCTGGTATCAGCCTGGGCCTTGCTCAGAACTGTTCCAGGATGTGCAGCCCTCGCTTGCTGGGGTGCTGTCTTGAACCCAAGCTAGCTCTGTGGATTTTTGCCCAAAGTATTCCTCAGCTCAAGCTGTTTTCATTGTGTGTATGTTTGTGCCATGCATGTACCCGCCTAATTAATGCTCCTACAAGGCATAGCACTCAAAAGCATGGTGGAGACACCTACATAGCTCTGCAGGAGTAGGTTAAGCCTTGCCTGTGCTTACTGTCTGGCCACTGTGGAGCCTTCTGAATGGCTGTGCTGCTCTTCGTTGTGTGCCTGGTGGCTTTAGCTCAAATAAATGGCCAGAGGGCAGCTCAAATGGGCCCTGTTTGGGTCAGGGGCAGTGCAGGCCTGGCACTAAGTCAGAGCTAACCTTCCTCATTCCTTGTTGACCCTGTGAAAGCTGTTTTAATGAGGGGAAACTGATGGTGGCCAACTCAAGCCACATGTTAACGGAGCTGACTTTTGTCCTGGGGACTTAACTGGGGTGCCAGGAGTGGCTATAGTGCTCTGGTCCTACAGTAATTATGGAAGGACTACAGCTGTGTTTGCATAGTGCTGTAGTTCAGCTGATAGCTTGGCTATCTGTAGATGTGTCAATAGCATTTCCTTATCCATGGGATAATTAAAGTAGAACCTAAAATAACTAAAATTTGACTGTTTCCTACTTAATAAACTATTTACTACTTGGAAATTTAACTAATTTAATATTTTTAAAGGCAAATTAACTTAATATTTAGCTTTGAAGATACATACTGTTACAAGCCACAAGTCAAATGCTAAAAGTTATTTTCTTGTTTATTCAGTACATTTAGATGACCAGTGCTTCTTATCGTAATGCAGATTTGCCTAACAGAAAAGCACAATCAGTTCCTGCCCTGTTTTCCAAACCCATACCTGGAATATATATATTTTTTTGTATATGAACCTTTTAGCAAGTAGAAACAGTGTTTATATATTTCTATTTCAATTTTGATCTTTTTTGCCACTTAATGCAGAAATTTCAGTAGTTTAGATTAAATAAATCGGTATTCCTTTCATCCATTCAGAAATATAATTTACCGTGTTTATAATTTAACATCATTTTGTAGGCAAAGGAAAAATTATGATGTGCCAGTGTTGTCTGAGAATGTAACTATTTATAAATAGGCAATTTGCTTCTCCTCCAAACCAAAAAGTTACTCATGCAGTTTATCCTACAAAATAGAACTACATGGTCTCCACAGGCAGTGCTTGGCATTATATTCCATATTTTGTTTATGTTGGGATGTTGTAAGAATAGTAAATGTATCCTGGTAAAAATAAAATACCCTTGGCTCTGATAAGTCATTGTCACTTTAATTACAATAGTAAATCTACTACCAAGGAAGTATTATTTCACTGTATTTAAGTTCATCTCTCACAAGTTCAACTTTACAAGCTGTCTTTATATAAATGCATTATATTGGGGCTGAATACCATGATCTGTACTATATCTGACATGATATAACAGGCAGTCATTAATGTCTGTATTTTATATGAAAGAACATTATACTAATTTGGTTTTAGTCTACTTAATTGCAATGTGTGACTAGGTTTGATGCTGTGGAAGTTCTGAGCTGGCAGTTTTTCCATGTTCTTTTTGACCAGAATTTCGGTGTTTTTATGGTGGCTGTACACTGTGAAGCTTATGTTATTCCTGATAAATGCCAAAATATTAAAAAAGTTGTGTTTCTAAGAATGATTGTTCAATGTATTGAAGTGTTCAGTAAAGCTTCTGCATATATGTATATGCACACCTACTGGTGCTCTGGTCACTCAGTATCAGAATACTTAAAACTCCATTTAGACTTACTTCTTAATGAGTGCCTTCATTTTTCATGAGGCACATAAGATTTTCTTCAAGACTGTTTCATCTCTATGTTGTGATCTGATTACCTGTGCTGTGATATCTGGTTTTCTTTAACATATCTCCAACAGTTGACCAAAAGGGGGTGCTAATAGATCAAAGTCAGATGTGTTGCATAAAGAGGTTAAGAAGCCTTTTTTCATGCAATGAATTAAAAAAAAAAAAATCTCAGCTACTAAATTAGATCAGGTAAATATACAGCACCCAGATGCGAAAACTTGTAACATGCCAGTAATAGTGTTGCTCTTTATGGAAGGCAAATTCATGCCTTGTAAATATGGCTGCTTTTCACCTTCCACTAGGCTTGAAGAATCCCCATTCTTCGTGACATTTCCAGAGGCTCTGTAGCAGGCATTCTCTTCTGTAAGACTTCAAAGTATTGTTCCACTTATGTGGTTAAACAAACAAAAGCATATAGGGGTTGAGCATAGGTTATTTAGCAGATATTTAAGAAAATCAAATTTGTTAAATTTTAGAGATTGAATACAGATATCCAAAATTACCAAGATAAATGTTTAAGTCAGATGCCTTAATTTCCTTCACCCAGATATCACAAAAGACTTTTGCTGTCCAGTTTTTTTACTGTTTGGTTTCTCCAGTTCAACAGAACTGGTTAATGGTGTCAACAAAGCTGGGGCCTCTAATCTAAGAAGGGAAGAGGAGATATAAGAATGTCCCCTGAAACAAGGAACTCTGCTACGTCCTTACCCCACAGTGGGATAAGATGGTTGAGAGACCCGAAATTGGTGTAAATATTGTAGTGAGGACTAAAGAACTTAAAATGGCTTCTCAATGGACCTCTCTGTTTGCATAGAAGAGATGCGGAACCCTGACATTAGGGACAAACTTGCAATGAAACCTGTTGAAAATATAACAAGTGCTCTGGGATCCGAGTAACACTTTCTGTTAACTTTTAAATAGTAATATTTCAGATCACATGATATTTCAGAGTTGCTGGTATTTCTAAGCTCCAGGTTAATTTCCTATGAGAGATGCAACAAATGGAAATATCAACAGCTTGTCATCTTTAAAGCAAAACTGTTGTTTTATGTATTCTTACACAGAGAGAACTCCATGGACTTACACTTCACATTCCTAGTCTAGTCTAAATGCCAGTTTTCAACCACTTTTCAAATAGGAAGTTCTTAAGGAAAGTATATTCTTTCCAACTCATTGCAGTCCAGGGATGGGCAGAAGGCTGGGCATTTAAGAAACATACAAGGTTGCAAATTAAGTAACAGCTGAGCTTTTTCCAGAATGGTGTAGTCAAGAGAAATGGCTTTGAAAAATGATGAAGAGGAGCAGAAACTGATTTAGGTTAGTAAACTGTCTGTCTGCTTTTGTAGAAGAGCTAAAACATCATCATGGAGAGCTGTAAGGTGTGATGCCTTGCGATTTATCCCAGTTGACAAAGACACCTTGTGCCAAAAAATCAGCTCCCTCTGTATGCAGTGTAGAGGCATCTCAGAGAGAGATTCTGCCCACCTTTAATCTAGTGGGATTTTTACCCTGATCTTCCCTATTAACTATAATGGTATGAGATATCTCGTAATTTTTTTTTCTGGCAAAGACAGAAATTTCCAAAATGAGCAATCATCTGAGTAAAAATTATGTCAGATGACATAATGCTGAGTGGAAATAATTTTGGAAGGGCATGGCATTTATACTTTTCAAAGCTGATTAATTCTTTTCCAAATTAAAAAAGACACAACCCAAACTCAAACTGAATTGTGCTAAATTTTGTTCCGACTTGCATTTATATTACAAGAAAAAGTGTGATTCTGATCTGCCTAATTACTCAAAACCTGGCATACTCAAACCTTTACATATTCATCAGACCTCTCCACAGAGCAAGGTTCAGAGAACTTCAATTCATCTTTTAGACTATTTCTATCCAGAAAGGACCAATTTGATTGCATAATCCAATATCCTTCTTTGGCCATATATTAAGTAGTGTAGTGAACACCATATCATGTGAAGTTCTAGAATAGCTGCAGAATACTATTTTGATACTAAAATTCCTGGGATAGGAGGGAAACTAATTTTCTTATTACAGTGTTTTGTCTTGTTTAAGGTTGGAAATTGTGTGGCTTCAGCTTACTTGCTATTGGAACTCAAGTGTTATGCTGCTGTTCAGGAGACTTTTAGGATAACTTCTCCTTCAGTGTGTTTTTGAAGAAGGACCATCTAAGAGCCATTTCTTTATAGCATATTGCAGTATCAGTCTATCCTGTTTTTATGATTTTTTTATATGTACAATTAAAAACCAACAGCTGTGTTGAGCCAGAAGCTCTCTGGGACAGAGATTTTGAGGTAATAGAGTAGTTATCATCTAGATGTTTGTGAAATTCTTGTGCTCCCTTGCTTCCCTGAAAACTTCATCTTGTTCTTCAAAGTACCCTTGCAGACAGATTTTTTTTCATTTCATGTAGGAATAGATGTGTCTGTCCATGTCGCAAAGTTGGGTGATTCTATAAACTTTGTGCTTTGAGTTTGTTTTTCATTATGTGGAGATTTTTTTGTAGTTGTTCTGGCAAATGGAAGGTAATTTAGTAGGGTGTAATCTGTGTTAAAGTATAGATTTGTGGGAATCTGCATTTGAAATATTACTGAACTGAACTTTGTTCCAGTTGCTTAGTTTTATAAGATTCTTGTGGCTTGCTTTATAGTCACTAATTTCAAATTCCTTTCTAGTGTAGGTTTTACCTCCTAAAAACTTTACCATGCTAATATTGTTTGAAAATCGAATGCTCATTTAGTTAATGTGTTGAATCCAGCACAGCTAATCTGATATTAATTAGAATTATGAGTTATGTTTCCAAATTATCAAGTTCATATCTTCAAATGCATTCTCACCAGAATCCACAAAAATTGGAGAGGGATTTAAGATTAGAAGACACAGGTAGATGCATGTGTTACAGGGACTGTTCTCCCAGTTATGTTTTCCATGTTCTCATGGCTTGGTAGAACGCGATATAAGATACACTGTTTTAATTCTACAGGTTTTGAATGAGTGTGTGCAAGTTATCTGGTCCTGATACACCATTCACATTATTGACTTTAACAGTTATAGTGTATTTGGGGAGGGGTTAGTTTAGATAGTACTGCAGATTTTCTAAAAGTCTTGGAATTCTGCTTTAAAAGCTGTGTTGCTTTTTGAAGGCACTTATGGATGGTTTCCTCAAAAATTAGGTAAACGTTACCAATAGCATTAAATTACTAGAAGTATGGTTGTAAGCATCCCATAGGCAAAATCTCAAAGCTCATTTGCATTTGCAAATGTCTGGCTTCCCAAATTAGGTAATCTTCCCAAGAACAGTTGAAATGAAAGTGGCTTAGTCCCTCTTACTGTTTAGTTGTGTATATTCTTGCACTTTTGTGCCTCATTTGTTTAAAATGACCTTAATTAAACATGAAGCACACTATTAGTTTAGAGAATTGGGCTTTTTGGCTTGTTTCACTTGCTGTTGTGTGTGTTTTGCCAAAAGATGATTTGCACTCAAAGGGCCCAATCCTGACATTAGTGGCATAATGCAAATTAAGGGCAAATTTTACTTCTCAATTCAGTGACGTGGGATTGGGTTCTGTATTTCCATCTGTACCTTACAGGTTTAGTAATTATGCAAGAAGATTAATCGTATTTCTTGGAAGCTAATAAACTGACCCATATAGCAAAATAGTTGTGAGCTTTGGCTCACTCAAAGACAGAAAATTTTGTTTGAATTATCAGCTTAGGGTTTGCTTTGTTTGTTTGTTTTTTTTTTTTTAATTTGTTAATATTCTGTTGTTAAAGTGTAGAACTGGAGCTTTACCATTACAAATAGATTTAGGATTTTTTTTCCTCTGATGCCATCATTTTAAGGATCAGAGTTCCAGAATGCTTGCAGCAGGCTTGTATTTTTCTCTGTTCGTGACAAACCAGCTACTGTACATTCATATAGAGCAGTACAGTCCTTGCCACTGGCAGTCTCTCTGTGACAGAGAGCCTGTAGGCTGACATAAAGTGCAGCCTGTTGTGAACTGCTAAGTGGGAGTCTGCCAAAAACTCAGCAGACAAAACTAATTGGGGAGAAAAAGGATTTTTGTGCCCTCATCTCACTCTTCAATTTATTTTTTTTTTTTTACAAGGTGGATATTGTTAAATAACTTGTTTATGTAAGATTTGTCTGCCTCTATTTTCTCATTGCATGAATCATTTTTTAACTTCAAGTCTTGCACCGCAGGACACTGAGCACTTCCACATGGCAGCTGGCACAGGACCAAACTCGAGACACGCAACTCATCGCAGCTGATGAAAAATTGGTAAGGGTTATTCTACTGCATACTGCTACGGCCTCAAGCTGCGCCAGGGCAGGTTTAGGTTGGATATTAGGAAAAACTTCTTCACTGAAAGGGTGGTCAAGCATCGGACCAGGCTGCCCAGGGAAGTGGTTGAGTCTCCATCCCTGGAGGTATTTAAAGGATGGATAGACGTGGTGCTCGAGGACATGGTTTAGTGATGGACTTGGCAGTGCTGGGTTAACGGTTGGACTCGATGATCTTAAGGGTCTTTTCCAACCTTAACGATTCTATGATTCTATGATACAGCTTTCAGGGTTATTTCTGCGCAATAGGCATTCAGTATGGTATTCTGTGTTCTTCTAGGAAAGCCGTATAAATGTGAACTACAAAGCAACAATCCTTCATATGTTTTTAAAAGGGGAACATTAGTAAAACATAAGTATGTGAAGGAAATATGGCATTCAAAGTATTAAGCAATATAAAATTATGAGTACCTTGTTTATTATTATAATTGTTGTTGTTGTTGTTATTATTATTATTATTATTATTATATTGTGGTCAAGGACCAGTATGAGCTGTAATTTATAACAAGTTTGTACTTTTTGAAATCTGGGTATATTTCTGTGTAGTGAAATTATACAGAATTTTCCAGCTTCCTGAAATTATCTTCATTAGGACCTATATTATTAAAGAAAGCATGTAAAGAAGCATCATGCAAGGTTATTGTTACTATGCACATATACTCTAGCTTTTGAATATGCATGAAGGTTAGATTACAACTAGGAACAAATGCATAACATTATTCTGCTAATCAGTAGCAGATCAGAAATTTGGCAATCTTTTCTTGTAAGTTTTTCCATAATGTGTGGTCTGTTACTCTAGATGCAACCTGACACTCATGTTTGCATTATTCAATAGTATAATTTTTGTAAGACTTCTGAGGGGAATGCGTCATAGCAGAAGCGTGCTTTTCATTGGTTTTCATATCGCTTTTGAATCTTCAGGAAAAAAAATTTCCCATCATATGTACCAGACAGTTCATATTATATGTACTTTCTTGTATCCCTGAAGCTATATTAACTACTTAAGAAATATTTGGAAATTGTATTTCTAAATTGAACATTTGTAATGATGAAGTTTAACAGGCTATTGGAAAAAAACACACCTACTTTAACAACTAAAGAGCTTTTATTTCTCATGCTTTGTAATATAGATGTAGCAATAATAAATTTTTTTGCCTGTCAGTAGATTCAGATCTTTTGTAAACTTTTTTCTAAATTTTTAAAGTAATAGCATAATTCTAGGTTTAAAAATTAGGTAAAAAATTAATACTGTATTTTAGCAAACATGATTATTTTGCTAATCTAATTGCATAACTTCGGATTCAGGAAATTTCATTTAATGTACAAGAGTTCATGAGTCACTATGTAAATAAGATTCACCAAGTCAATAGACCTACATTTCCCTAAACATATTATGAATTGCATTTGGTTATTGTAGCACTGTTCTTTAACATTAAAAAAAAAAAATCATCTAAATAGAGTTTTTATAATGCCTGAATTTACAGTATCACATTTCCCTATTGTGACCTCAGGTGATGGATACATAGATCTGAAAGAGACTACAGTGCAAAGACATACCCACAAAATACTCTTCTATCTTCCATTTTGTATTTAAATGTACATTATCCTAAGTTAGGGTTTTACATTACCCTGTCTAGCTATGAGAGTTTATACTTACAGTTGAGTTAAAGTGATACTAATTTGAAATACAACTGTTCTGTTCTCTCGGTATTAGTGTAAATGAACTGTAAGTGAAGTGGTTATTTATAATGTCATTATGTGTTCTCATCAAGTTGAAGATGCTCGTATCGTAGTTGGGTTTTTTTGAGATGTGATGCTAGCAGCCATTGAATCATTTTGTTTAATTCCATTGTTTGCTTGTCAGCTTTTGATACATGTAAACTAAATGATTATTTTATCCTCATTTCTTTCAAGTATTAGGTTAAATGTCAGACTGAATAGTATTTTCCTGCAATATTGTGTATCTAGGTGCACATTCTAGATGGACAAAACTTTTTTTGAGTTTCTACAGGCTAGACACTTTTGTGAAAGTTGCTGTCTGCAATTGGAAGGTGCCATACCAAATTACCCCCAAATATTTGCCAATAAAAGGGCTTTTTGTAGTGGTTAAATGATACCGATATTGCAAGAATGTTTCAAAATTAGAACAACTGCCGGAAAATATCCTTTGCATCTCTAAAGCAGAATATTCTACTGATAATGTATATGCTGTAGCTCAAAGCAAGAATTAATGCAAGAGCAGTTGTAGAGTTTGGTCACTGGGGAGACGCTAGAAACAGTGGAACTGTGGTTAAGGATCGGCTATTAGTTGGAGCCATCTTACAGATGTTTTTATTCTGTATCAGGCCAAGATAAAATACGATGAGTTGCTACACAGAGTTAAGCATTCAAGAGCAGTGCTATCACGTGCAATTGAAATGGTACTAAAGTAGTTTTTGCAGCATTGTGAGACCATGTAGGGATGGAATCTATTACAAGCATGACAGGCTAACTACAATGATGCTATTGACATTTTAGCTGCTGTCCTGAAATTGTTTTGTTTTGTCTATACTGTTAATTGAGCTTTTTTCAGTAATGGTTTAGAAGTCTCAGTACTGAAACTCAGTAGAGGGCCAGTTTCCATCTGATTGTAGACAAACTTCTACATACCTCATTAAAGATAACTTGCTGCAGTATACATTGAATTTGGTGCCAAAAATCTGAACCCCTTTTTGGGGATGAGCAGTTCATACTTTTCAGATGATGTTCAAGAGTAGCAGTAAATGCTGCATACTGCAGCAGCCTAGGCCAAAACTGATTAATAACTATTGTGAAATTGGTATCAAGAGTCTTAGCAGCTTCCTTTTGGCTGTCCAGAGGTAGCAGTTAGTGTCTGTTGTAAGTGTTTACTACTGGATAATCCGGGAGTAGCAGTGTATTAATAGGATTCTTGGAACATGAACCTCTTCAGCAAAAAAAGTTGCAGAAACACTCCAGTCCATTTTTTCTAGAAGACTGCATCACACAGTGTTTTCAGGATTGAATCATAGTTTGTTCACCTTCATCCAAATCCCAATTTTGGCTAGGCTTGGAAAGAAGTGAAATTGTATAATCTTAGTTTGATTAGAGAAGCATAGACCTTACTATAATAAACAGTGATAATACCGCAGCTCAAAATACAATATACAAACAAGTGAAAAATAACCTGAAATGATGAACCTTCTTCAGATCTCAATCTGATAGTCTCCAGTGCTGTGAAACAAAGGACAGCAAATCAAGCTTTAATGTTGTCATGGTTTAACCCCAGCCAGCAACCAAGCACCACGCAGCCGCTCGCTCACTTCCCCCCCCACCCCCCGTGGGATGGGGGAGAGAATTGGAAGGGTGAAAGTCAGAAAACTCATGGGTTGAGATAAGAACAGTTTAATAATTGAAGTAAAATAAAATAGAATAGTAGTAATAGTAGTAGTACTACTACTAATAATATAATAATAATACAATAATAATATACAAAGCAAGTGATGCACAATACAGTTGGCTCACCACCCGCCGACCGATGCCCAGCACGTCCCCGAGCAGCAATCACCGTCCCCCAGCCAACTCCCCCCAGTTTATATACTGAGCATGACACCATATGGTATGGAATAGCCCTTGGGCCAGTCTAGGTCAGCCCCCCTGGCTGTGCCCCCTCCCAGCTCCTTGTGCACCAGGCAGAGCAGGGGAAGCTGAGAAGTCCTTGACCAGTGTGAGCACTGCTCAGCAACAACTAACACATCAGTGTGTTAGCAACATTATTCCCATCCTAAATCCAAAACACAGCACTGTGCCAGCTACTAGGAAGAAAAATCAACACTATCCCAGCTGAAACCAGGACAAACGTGCTTTTCAAAGTGTGATCATTGCTAGCAGCCTTTCCCAAGAACCAAGAGTATATAATATACTTTACTCTGAAAAACAAAGCAGTAATGTGTCATAAAATTACGTGTGAGACAGTGTGACATTGCATTTGAAGACTGCATATAGGAGCTGGTTTTGCAACTTGGTGAAGAGAAACACTTGGCAAAATATGCATTTATTTAAGACAGGCTTACTAGATTTCCTTTTCTTGAAACTACTATTCAGCTAAGAATTCTCCAAGCATTACCACTGTGTTAGATAATAAGGATATAGTGGATGTTCTATGTTTTGGTTTTTCAAAATGCTGTTAACCCCTTGTTGGTTATTCCTTGAGGGTGAGTTCAAGCTGTTCCTAAAGTAACTTAATGGGATAAAAGAATTTAGAATCTTTTCTTTGTTTAATCCACTCTAGTTGCAGTATTTATTCAACTGGTTACCATAAAGGATTCAGTTCAGGACAGCATTCCTCTTCAGAGGAGGAATGTAACTTACAAATTTTTGTGTGCCTTATATGTATGGCTCTGTGATAGGGAGTTGTCATATTCAAAGGGTACGAGGTCCCAGGATGGAAATCTGCTTGGGGGTTCAAATAGAGTTACCACCACCACCACCCGTTCCCTCTCCCTAGCCCCAAACTTCTTTCTTGTAGGTTATATTCCTTCTTTTTTTTTTTTTTTTTTTTCAATTAGATCAGCAGCTTGCATTTTACTTCAGAATAATGAAAAATTAATTTAAATGTACAGTGAAACCTGTTATATAAAATGAGGTTAATAAAAGTGTGTTTTCCACTCTTTTCTTTGCAGATATGTTTTGAGAAACAGCTTCTAGCTTTGGCCAAAATGGACTTTTATATGAGGCCTGTGGCTTGGAAAAGTACTTTCTTCCATCACAGTTGTGTCAAGTAAGCAGGTGGCCAGGTTATTTGAACTCTGTGTTGTATTCAAGATAAATGAAAAGTTGTTTGCTGGTGGTTTATGAAATCTTTAATACAGTGTTTCTTGTCCTCAGTACTTAGTGTTTAGTTTGCATTTGGTCATCTGCAGTTGTGATGTTTGACACTTGAATGGTATTAGTTTCCAGTGTAGAAGGTGTTTAAGGTATAAAAATCACATTCTAGAATTAGTTCAAAATTAAATGCATTCTTCCAATAAAAATGAAATATTCAAAACAGAAAACTTTGCAAGTAAAAATACACATACATCTACTTTAATTATAAGTATCTAATGTAAGTGTGGACTTGCATAGAGTTAAATACTTAAAGGCTTTTACTCTTTTTATGGTCGCTGATGGTTTATTTGTGTGTGTCTGTTTTTTGCTGCAAACCGTAATCTATTAAAAGGTTCTTATTCTGCCCCCCCCCCCCCCCCCATGAAGACTAACAAATACTGCTCTGGGGAGGAAAAAACTGTCTTGGGTAACTTTGTCAAGCAGCTAATGTGAAATTTAATATTTAAAGATTTTAACGTTTTTGGGGGTGGTGATAATTCTTCTTTGTTCATGTATACCACACTGGTCTGCTAGAGCATATATTTCTAAACAGTGATTTTTGTTTTAAATAATTTGGCAGTTTCTTCTTTTGTAGTTTTGGCTGATAGTTGTATTTGGTCTTAAATACAGTACAAGCTCAGGTGTAGTGGTGTGTGTAGTTTAAGATTATCTAGCTACATACACATTTTTAGCACTGCAAATTCACTATTTTGCTGTTTGGCAATTAAATCCCTCTTTAATTGGAATATCCTAGCTCAATTCAGCCTATACTGCTTGCTACAACTTGTTTTTGCAAGCAGTTGTAGTTCGATGAAGCTTGCATTCGTTTAGAAAACCCAGTTGGCTGGATACTGATAAAGAGCTTTCTGTAAGAATGTCTGTGGGCAACAAGTTACTCCCCAAGATAAAGAAGCTTTCTATAACTCTGACAGTCCAAGTAAAGAAATTGCCATCACCTTTAGCTGTCTTTTAAGAGCAATAAATATTGCTGTGTGACTAAATTGCAGCTTGAGATAATTTTGGTTTTCATTTTAGAAAACTGCACATTTTGCAAGTAACCCAGAACCTAGTATAAAGTGATAAATAGTCGTATCAATGAGCTGCAATTGCACTCTCATCCCTATGTAGGTTTATTTGCTTTTAGGGATAGGGTAAAGGATTTGGATTTCTTCCTCTGAGAGCCTTTTCTTTTGGTGCATGGTAGTGCTACCTCTGCTGAGTATTGGAAGGAGGAGTGTCTGAGACTGAGGTTACACAAGAGTATCTGTTTTGTCTGGGCTTCCTTTGTGCAGCATTCTTGTGCAAAAATTTCAAGGCTTTAGTCTGGAGCACTGGGTAAAAGAATATGTCTCTTTGAAGGGTATGTGGGTGATTTTTTTGTTTCATTACATAGTATTTCATTTTCTATGAAAGAATACTGTTTTTTAAGAGCTTGCTATGATGGCTGCTCAGAACAAATTAAAGGAGTATCATTGTGGCATATTTAGTTTGTCTGGTTTCCAAAGGGTTATTCAACATGCAAATACTTGTTTGGTTTTGTAAGTAAGTCTATGCAAGCAGTGTTTCTAATCTGCTAGAAAGAATAAAAGTAAGCCATTGATATAGTCTAGTAATCAACAGGAGTAAGAAGTAACTTCATTTTTGGAGCTGTTTTATTTAGTAGTTTTGCTTTTTTAAGACTAGATAGTATTTTCATGTTCTCATAAAATATTACCATTACCTGAACTTTTTCTAGAACACCTAAGTTAGTATCCCCTGTTATGAAATATTTCTGTAGATATCATGAATTCTTCTTGTCCTGTCAGGAATAGTGAATAAACAATTCCTTGTAGAGTCCTTGGTTTTCTGTTCAATAAAATGTCTCTGCATTTGTGTAGTAAATCCAAGTTGTAGAGTTAAGACACAAATCCTAGCCTAACTGCTTACTGTCTGAGAAAGTTCTGTGTACAGACTTGAAAGCTGTTTCAAGTCATGAAGTTCTAGCTGAATCATTTTATTAAGTCAGAAAGGAAAAGCTTTCCTTGTCTGGAAGGGAAAGCTGCAGCTCAGTAATCCTATGGGAATCCTTGAGCATCTTGGTCATGCTGCATGAGAGCTTGGTGCTTCTTCAGCACTATCTGTTTCTACTCAGATCAATGATGAAATGGAACCAGATGCTCTTCCAATTCTTGATGGCTTGTTTCATTACATAGTATTTCATTTTGGTACCTTTGAACTACTTTCATGGCTGCTTTCTCAAATCAGGAATGTTAACCTGTGTTAAGTGAGGGCGTGGACCATGGAGAGAGCATCTGATGTTCAGATCCACAGAGTTTTAATCTGCAGTTTAGTTCTTGCGTTGTGAAACATGCACTGTAGGGAAATTGCTCAATCTCTTATGTATCTTTTTGGCATACTCAGTTCTATTCACTCCAAAAAGGCCATTGGCTTACTTTTTCTGCAAAAGAAAATCTTTGTTTGATGGGGAAATAACTTTTATCCTATTACCTGTTAGCCTGAAAACTGAGTTAACAAGTGAGAAGAAGCTTAGCTATAAGGAATTTCTACAAAGTGCTGATAAGAAATAATTAATACTGTATTTTTTAAAAGATGCTATAATTATGTTGCAAATGTTTTTTAAAAAACATTAAGAATATGATGAGTAATTCTGATTATAACATCTGAAGAGGTAGATAGTTTTTCCTTACAGGCTCATTTTATATATGTGCCCATATATTCATGTGTAAAAATAAATAACAGTATTTTTCTGTATAGGCCAAACATCATCATCGTCATCAAATCATATATTTTAAAGATTTCACTGAGTAGCATGTTAACCAGGCAGAAGCTTTTTTTAAGATTAAAAATGTAGTAGGCACTAGTATTTTATTCTTTATCCTTTTGTTTACAAATTTTTTTCTTAGGTGACCGCATTTTTGCTGCCATGCCTGCTCCATTTGAAAGCATTCTTCTGTCAACTAATTCTGTTTCTCTGATAAGTCAGAAGTTGAATAACTTCTTCTGTAATGTCTGTTTCCAAAACAAATTCTTACTATTTTATCACTGTTTAGTAAACATAATTGTAGTCTCCTTTTGATTTATTCCCCCCCTCCCCCGTAATAGAAAACTGAAAGGAAAGATGTAGTGTATCAAGTTGATTTACTGAATTTAAATACCAAGTTTTTTATCAGAAAGTATAAGACCATGATTTCTGTCCTATAAGTAACCTTAAAGGCCAAACATATAAAGGCCAAAGCACAAATTACAAAGACAGACTTCCAGATAGAGCAAGCTAAAAATTTGATTCAGCTTTTTAGAGAGAGATTGTAGAAAGCTTCCATTTTAACTAACCATATAGATAAATTTAAAGAAACAGCTTTTGTCCGGTGGTATTCAGCCATGTATTTTATCTATTATGATTAAACAGTTGAAGCCTCATCAACCCTTCCCATCCCCACCAGGGAATAATGACTGTGTTACTGTTAGAAAAGATCCTCTAAAACACATTTAAGGCTTAAAGCTGTATGTGCTAATTAAAAAAATACAGTGAACATTTAAGCTGTTAATAGCCACAACATCCCTGATACACAGACCTTCAGTATGCTAACACTGCATAACAGTTCTCTATTGTGCATCTCTTTAAGGAGGGTAACTGTGTCAGTTCTTTTCTTGCTTCACTACCTGCTGTGTATGGAAGTTATGTACACTATTTAGCACTCACATTCAACTTTTTTTTTCTATGCATATTACATTGAAGCATTACATCTTGCATTAGGGTAAGGGACAGCTTTTAACAGGTCTGGCTTCCTTGTAATTTCTTAAATGCAACTTTTCTTCTAAAAAGCATGCACCAACAGGGATTTTTGCTCTAAATTTGCATTTCTTGATTGGGGATTTGCTTCTGTTTTTCTCCCCTATGTCTCAAACCACTTGTTACTTTGTGGCAAAGATCTGTTACAGAAATCACTTTCTTTATAAAGGAGATGTAAAGAATAGAAAACATGCATCACATTGAAGGCAGGCACTGGTTTACATGAACTCAGGATTTCTCAATATTGTTCTTAGTAGCAGACCACGCACTACTGCGACAGTGTTGTCAAGTGAAACTTTAAAACACTTTTTGCTTTTTTTCACCCCCACCTTTGATGAATACCTTGTTTTAAGAATCAATAGCCTAGTTTGTTAAATTTTAACCCTTAAAGTTAAACAGTGTTCCACAGCTTCCATTAAATAGGGAACAAATAGGTAGTTGGGAGGTGAAAGGAAAAGAACACCAGAATGCACAATAATGAAATAAAAAAAAATATTTTAGTATTCTGTGCTCTAGCTACCAGCCCAGGGAGATTGTCAGCTAATTAAAACTGAATCCACAATAGGTGTTTCATATACTGTAGTTGTATTGGGTTTGCGTGGCAAGGTTTTGGTAGTGGGGGAACTACAGGGGTGGCTTCTGTGAGAAGCTGCTAGGAGCTTCCCCTGTGTCCGATAGAGCCAATGCCAGCCGGCTCCAAGACAAACCAAGGCCGAGCCCATCAGCGATGGTGGTAGCACCTCCGGGATAACAGATTTAAGAAGGGGAAAAAAAAACCCTGTGCAACTGCAGCCAGAGCGAGGAGTGAGAATATGTGAGAGGAACAACCCTGCAGACACCAAGGTCAGTGAAGAAGGAGGGGGAGGAGGTGCTCCAGGCTCCGGAGCAGAGATTCCCCTGCAGCCCGTGGGGAAGCCCATGGTGAGGCAGGCTGTGCCCTGCAGCCCATGGAGGACCACGGTGGAGCAGAGATCCACCTGCAGCCACCTGCAGAGATCCACCCACGCCGGAGCAGGTGGATGCGTCCGAGGAGGCTGTGACCCTGTGGGAAGCCCGCGCTGGAGCAGGCTCCTGGCAGGGCCTGTGGGCCCATGGAGAGAGAAGCCCAGGCTGGAGCAGGTTTGCTGGCAGGACTGTGACCCCGCGGGGGACCCACGCTGGAGCAGTTTGTGAAGAACTGCAGCCCGGGGGAAGGACTCACGCTGGAGAAGTTCGTTCCCACTGGCTGCCGTGGGAGGGAGCCCACGCTGGAGCAGGGGCAGAGTGTGAGGAGTCCTCCCCCTGAGGAGGAAGGAGCGGCAGAGACACCATGTCATGAACTGACCCCAACCCCCATTCCCCGTCCCCCTGCGCCGCTCAGGGGAGGAGGTAGAGAACTCGGGAGTGAAGTTGAGCCCGGGAAGAAGGGAGGGGTGGGGGGAAGGTGTTTTAAGATTTGGTTTTATTTCTTATTACCCTACTCTGATTTGATTGGTAATAAATTAAACTAATTTTTCCCCGAGTTGAGTCTGTTTTGCCTGTGACAGTAATTAGTGATCTCTCCCTGCCCTTATCTCGACCCACGAGCCTTTCGTTATATTTTCTCTCCCCTGTTCAGCTGAGGAGGGGAGTGATAGAGCGGCTTGGTGGGCACCTGGCATCCAGCCAGGGTCAACCCACCACAGTAGTGATAACCTTTCTTATGACTTCATCATAGGAAATCTTATTAGAGTTATCAAGTCTTAAGACTTTGTCTTACATCCAAATTTGAACTCCACCTGGGCATTATATGGAAAATTTCTTAATAGGTACTTTTAAAGGAGGTTTTGTAAGGTTTTCAGATGGGCATAAAGCAGATCAGAACTGTTAATTTTCTTGTTCGTGACAGAATTCCTGGAAGACAGTAACTTTATAAAATTTACTTAAGTCATATGCTTATGATTTATTTCATAAATACAGGTAACTTTTAATGAATGTTAAAAATAAGAATTTCACTAAAATTGCATCAGAAACACACACAAAAAAATACAGAAATTATTCACAATGTGCAAGAGTAGCTTGAATTTTGGTTGTTGCTTAAGATATGGAAGACCCCATCCTGAGCTGCTGGCCAGGGCTTTGGGTGTCCATACGTTTTATACACTGGAAGCCCAAGAGTCATCTTTAGTGAATAATTCACCAAGATATTATTGAAATATTATGTGTAGCTTTGCAAGCCAATCTGCTTATTGTGATTTATGCTAGGAATATGACATAAATAATCAGAACTGCAAACTGAATACATTTTGTTTGAAAAAACATACCATCACTGAACTACAAGGTTTTATTTAATAGTATATACAAAACTGAGCTAATCAGGGGAGTCAGGACAATGCTGTCTATTCTAGGCAGGCTCTAGCTACGAGTATTTCTGTCTTTCCTTTAAAGCCCCTTCCTGCCTGGATTTTTTTGTTTTCCAACTGAGAAATAGTACCTGTAAGAAGAGTTGCTTATGCTAGTAAAGCACTAGAGTATTGCCATAACTGTAAATTATTCTAAGAGGAATCAGATTATTTCAATTGTTCAGTTATCCTCTTTTGTTTTCTAAATGCAGGTAAACTGCCTCTCCTTTTATTTGAAAGTTTACAGTCTAAACACTTTGCTGTTGTCTTATTCTTAACTGCTTGGTTTTTTGCACTTTTTTTAATCTGAGGATTGTGAAGTTAGTTCTTGTAGAATACTTAAAAATTGTTTGCTTTAGAAAACTCAGCATTTTTAAATGCCTCACAGGTAATTAAAAAAAACCAGCCACTTGTGCATGTGGAAGCAAAAGATTTGCTTGCATATGCTTTGAATGAGTTCTAAAAAGTATGTTCTATCTAAATCTTGCTGTGTTGTAAGAAAAAGTAGTTTATAAGATCTGCTCTAAATAATTCAGACTTTTTTTCCACCTTGTTCGAGATAAGCCTGCTGTTTATAATTTCCTCAATCTAAAGAATGTCATGACCACACTGAAGTTTCCCATGACTACTGGTAGCAAAGTCAATCTATTTTAATGAAATATATTCTTCTCCCCTTTTTCCTCCTCTGACTATCCCTACTTCCTTCCACTGAATAATGATTTTCTTAATTTCAGTCATATGGAGTAACTGCAAAATGTAAAACCAGATATCTGATTACCCTTTTTTTAATTTCACGATATTTACCCAGACAATAATTACAAAACTAAGATGTACTGTTACAGGGAAAAATACATTATTAATAATTAAATAATATATTTTCTCTCGGTCTTTGATTCTTTCTTGGCAGAAAAACTATACTGAGCATGAAATATCCATCTGTGCTGAAAGTAGGACTTATTTCAAATGCTTAATTTTAAAATTTCTAAAATGTTATTTACCTGCTGTCCTGGTTTCGGCTGGGATAGAGTTAATTTTCTTCCTAGTAGCTGGCACAGTGCTGTGTTTTGGATTTAGGATGGGAATAATGTTGCTAACACACTGATGTGTTAGTTGTTGCTGAGCAGTGCTCACACTGGTCAAGGACTTCTCAGCTTCCCAGGCTCTGCCGGGTGCACAAGGAGCTGGGAGGGGGCACAGCCAGGGGGGCTGGCCCAGACTGGCCCAAGGGCTATTCCATACCGTATGACATCATGCTCAGTATATAAACTGGGGGAGTTGGCTGGGGGGCAGCGATCGCTGCTTGGGGATGGGCTGGGCATCGGTTGGCAGGTAGTGAGCAGTTGCATCACTTGTTCTTCCTGTTTTTTTGTTCTTTTTTGTTGTTGTTTTCCTTTTCACTATTATTATTATTATTTTATTTCATTTATTAAACTGTTCTTATCTCAACCCGCGAGTTTTCTCACTTTTACCCTTCTGATTCTCTCCCCCATCCCACCAGGGGGAGGAGGGGGAGCGAGCAGCTGTGTGGTGCTTGGTTGCTGGCTGGGGTTAAACCACAACACCTGTCCATCAAGAATGCAGGCCTGACGATAGGTATTTTTTGCATGTTTGTCATGTATTATGGCTTGTCAAGAAACATGCCTCTCTGTTTTGAGGCTTGTCGGGGCACTGATAGATGCAAAATCTGAGATTTTTTTTTTAATTTTTAGTATTATAGTTTAACAAAAGCACAACTCAGCAGCTTTTGCATAAATTTTACCATTAATCACTTTAAATATAATCTTTCTATGACTTTTGCAGGAGACGTGAATACAGAATTTGGGAATGTAATGCAGAGTATAAATGAAGTGTTTTAAGATCTGAAAGAAGGGTTGGTGAGGGGAAGGTTTTCTACTTATTAGTGTGAAGTCGTGTTCAAATTTGTACAGAGCACCTAGGATTTTTAGAAATCCAATCAATTATTCCTGTTTACTCTTTCATCGTGTTCTCTCTGAACAAATCCAAGTGACATTGGTTTAGTGGTGTGTGAGATGTTATGCTGTTATGTTTGTAGTATCTCATTCAAGCAGCATGAAATTATATTGGGCATTCAAAATATTGGGAAAGTGGAGTGAGCCTTTGTGCAGCGGGACGACAGGGAAGTTGTTAAGGAGGTTTTGCAACAACAGTGAATACGTAGCCATCGTGGCTGTTAGAGTAGTATCTCCTCAGCTGTGAAACACAAACTCTTGATTAGAGTTTGCTGAAGCTAACAGCACTTTCAAATGTTGGACTGCTTTGGATGCTGACACCTCCTTTGCATAATGGCAGTCAGTAGACTAAAAAGTATTGTAATGGACTTATGTTGATTCCAGTAACGTGACAATTTCTGCTTCTGTTAGACCTGCTTTTCAGCATATCCTTTTCTCCATATCCAGTTTCTCTTTAGTGTTTTCTGCTAACTGCCTATGTAAAGAAATTTTCTTTAAATAGAAGCTTTCTTGCAATCATTATTATTATTGAATCCTGTTTCCTGTCTACAGTGTTTGGTTTTCTTTTTTTAAATATGGTTCTTTCACTGTTTTTCTTAACTTTTTTATTAATCATTCTGCAGGATGGTTAGATGGGAGAACACAGTACGGATAACACATGTTGTTCATAGATTACTGTGATAATGCAAAAAGATTGTGAAGCCTGAAAGAAAACTGTATTCTGTGTGATACAGAGCTTCCTAAGGGCATATATTTTTTCCCCTTCTTATGTCTGTAGCTGTTTGTTAGATAAATGTTGTCTGACCATGTTTAGTTCATTCTGCACTATTTTTCCACTTACAATTTGCATAGTAGATTCTGTTCTCTTACATTTGTTTCAAAAATACTGTATTGAAGTGTAGAAGTGTAAATGTTTTCATCCTGACGTACAGTCTAAGCAGCTGAGCACACTAAAAAGCTCCTTTCACAGCAGCTATGTTCTGTGCTTTGATATAACAGCTCCTAAAGAAAGTGTATTGCAACATGAATTTATAGCAAAACTTTATGCACTTAGTCTGGTAAAACATGTTGGGGGTGGGGAAGAGAGCAAGCTGTTGTAAACTCCTATAAAGTACAGAAAACAACTACTTTCCCTCCTTTCTAACAAGTGTAAACTATTGAGGTTAAGTAGGTGGGGCAACTGGAAGTAGTTACTAAGGCCAGTGGCATTTTTGTGGTTTAATAAAGGCAGAAACTAATTATTCAGTTTTTAAGTGAAATGATGCCAAAAAGTAGGTTCCTACAGAGCAGCTGTACTCCTTCAGTGTTACCCTAATTTACCACAGACACAACTGTCACAAACAGAACTTTTATACTTGATATATAGCCACAAAAGTAAGGAGCCCTTTGTCTGGAGTGCATG
Source organism: Platalea leucorodia (assembly GCF_965183815.1). Lineage (NCBI taxonomy): Eukaryota > Metazoa > Chordata > Aves > Pelecaniformes > Threskiornithidae > Platalea > Platalea leucorodia. Next base: position 43,531,157 of record NC_138859.1, read on the forward strand.
CAGAAGAACTCCTTTATACAAATCAACTGGCAGATGAGGGACAATGATGAAAATTTGATTCTTTGAAGTCATAATGGTCATTGAAATGTGTGAAATTCTGGTATTGAAAAGAGAGTGGCTAGCAAGACTCTAAATCCTGGGTGGTTGCTGGAAGCTTGCTGGGAGGTTTTTCTGTGTTTTGACATCAACTTCCCATTGCTTGTTCCCTGTTTCCTTTATTAAAAAAAAAAAAAAAGGAGGGAGTGCTTAACAGTAGATAGTTGATAGCAGTTATGTACAGTTTTGGTCTATGCGTGGAAAGAAATGCCATAGGAGAAACATGACACCTTTTTGCACACCTGACCCATTATTCAAAAACACTTGTTTTCAGAGATATTTTCAATCATTTTGTCTCTTTCCCTTGAATTACAGTGTTCCATTTCTTGTCTCCTTTGGAATTTGTGCTATTAGTGTGGTACTTAAAAGAAGGAACTTGTCGTTTCCTTTAAAAGTCATCTTCATGCCAAATCCTGCTTTCATTGGCACTGCATCTGTGAACCAGTTTTTCTCCCTGCTGTATAGCATGTCTACAATTTCTTATTACTCTTTCCAGAACAACTCTACCAGGCTTTCCACTATGACAAGTGCTCTTAAATCGCATAAGTTATAATTAAGACAAAAACTCGATTTGTAAGCAATTTGATGTGATTTCTGCTGTTTAAAAAAAGTGAGTGTTGTTTTGTCCCTCTCAGTTTATTCCAGGAAGAGCCAAAATGCCTCAAAATTAATATTTAAATTTTTTTGAATTATAAAAAAAATTCAGAGGTTACTATGAAAAAAAACCCCAAACCTCTACATATATGTTAAGAAAAACAGAGTGGCGGAATGCATCTTTTAGGTGATAGCCTGTGTTAAAAATGTGAAGCAGGGTTGTTAATTTTTAGTAAAGCAAATCTATACAGTTCAAATCTCATCTTTTACATTGTCACCTTATTATTTAGAATTTTGAATGCCGAACACCTCACTAATATTTTAATATGCTAATATAGCAAAATTCAGTAAGGAACACTTAAAAAAATAGTAATGTGAAACTAGCTGTCAAAAACATCTTTGTTTTGGAAAGTTGGTTCACAGGTAGTTTCAATAAGAACTTGAACTCAGAACAAACCACTGAAGACACAGTAGAGAGTTCAACCCAGTGCAGCATAGTTCTTTTCAAGTATTATATTGTTTTAATGGCATCTTGGAGCGGGAGCTTTAGCCCATTGAAATGGTGCTTAAAGGACAGGTTCTTCTGTCACTAGCTGGAGCTGTGTGGATGAAATGATCACAATAGAGTGTTGTAATGCATTTTAAAAGTGTGAGAAATCAGTCTAGACTAAGAGTGCGCCTAGAGGGAATAGGAATTTTAGAGCTTCTGTGCTCTTTAGGTGTCAAATATGTGATAGATGCCAAGCCTTTTTATTCCATATCTTTGGCAACAGCTCAGCTATGCTACAGTACCTTACATGTCTACAGCAAGCAAAACCAGTGATTTTATGTCAGGACAACTTGGGCTTCAGAAACCAGAAACTCATTGTCCTAACAACTGTCTGTTCAATTGCCAGCTTTAAAATGGGGAAGATATCAATAAACAATTGCTAGATTCCCAGAAGACATGGAAACTTTAGCTATAATGAGTCAAAGTATGAAGAGCTAACACCACCATGTAGATATTTTAGTATCAGAAAGTAGGCAGGTTTTAGTTTTCACCTTGAAAAGATTTTTATGGGATGGATCCTATAATATTAGTGAAATAACTTTGATTTGGAGCCAACTGAGTGCCCAAAAAACATGGCTTGAAGGGACTTATGGTTTGTCTGGCTTTTTGGTTTTATTTTCATCCAGATGAACAAGTCTAGGCATTTCTTTACTATGGTTACCTAATAAATATAGCATTTGTTGGTTTTTAATAATCTTTTTAGATTGTCTTCTGTATGCACTAATATGTAGTATTTTTATGGCTCTCTGGTGTGGAGGCTTCAAAAGAGGAAATTGAATATGTCCATAATGTTATTTAACATAGTATCTTATTTTAATCCCAGATATTTCTGGAACAATTAAAAAAACCTCTAAATCTGAAGCATAAAATTCATAATGTACATATGAGTTGCTGAGAATAATAATAATAAAAAAAATTCCTCATTATTTTGAGCTATTTTGAAGCTTGCATGTTTGGATGTATTTGATGATAACAAACCCAGAATCTTTGCATGTAGCAGGACTCGGATTATTTCAGAAGGGAAAAAGAAATTTTTGGTGAATATTCTTACATTTTCTCAATAGACATCTTTGTTAAATTCAGAAATAAAGGATAATATAGTAGCCCATAAATAGGCAAGCTGAAACATTGAAGCCCCACCAAATTTTTACTGCAGGTAAAAAAAACCCTTTTGTTAAACAAAGCAGTTTGCCAATTCAAATAAGAAAACTTTAAGCTATTTCCTTCTAAAACCATGGTTTAAGCTTCAGCAGTCAGAAATGACAGTCTGTCAGGTGTTTTACATATGTGTTACACTACCAGTTACTAGAATGTTGCTTCTTTTTCATATCATTGCTACACTCATATTAAAAATAAACATTAGTTGGTCATAATGAAAGCATTTATAATGGAACTGTTAAGATATTTTGAGAGTTTCCTTTTGGTAGTCTGGGTAGAAATTTTAGAAGTTAGAAAATTAGTGTGTGTGTTTGTCCTGTGCTGTCCCAATTGCAAATACAAGTCAAATGCTTTAAGCTTGCTCCCTGGTGCAGTTTTGAGGGATTGATCTCTCAAAGTTTATTTTCTGTAGTAAAACAAAAAATGAGACTTGCCTTATTACAAAGGATGATCTGATGATGGCACCAAGAGCTTTTGTTTGCCACAAAACAAAATCCCATAAAGTTAGTAGCTACAGACATGTAAAGCCACAGTGTTTTATTTAAACTTGTTTGCCTTTTCATTCAAGTTGTGCCACTACTGGTGAGATGAGTTCAATATGTCCGAAGTTCTGCACTTTTCTGGACTTTTACCAGTTTACTCTTTGTTCCTGGAGAGAGGAGGGGAGAGGAAGGAGACCAAGGAGCTCCCACTGGCCTTTTAAGTATGCAAGGAACAGGAGTAGTTTAGCATCCTTAGAGAAGGATTTGATGTTTGATTTCACTCTCTTTACTGTACTAGGGTGAACTGACAGGTTAATTTTATGTAATTACTGTTTAGTTTTTAGAGAGAAAGTTCAATTGAATTATATCAGATGCTGCTGAGAGTAATTTTTCATAGCAGTTCTTGTGAGGTTTTTTCCTATCTATCTATCTTATTCCTTGTTCAAACCAGCTAATATTTTTAGGCTGTTTTTGTAATCCTTCAATTTTTATCTTTGTTAGGTTTATTTGTTGAGGGCTCACAAGCCAAGCCTTAGTAGAGGAGGGTATCCTACTACTGACTATATAAAATGTTATAAGCCTTTTTTTGTTTTTTTCAGGTTGGAATCTCCTGAATCCTTATGTCCTTCACAAAAATGCCTAAGAATGTTACCAGTATCAAATGTTCCTCTCTTGATCTTGAACGTCAACAGAAGAATTGACTCTCAAAAGCTGATATTCATAGCTTGAAACACTCCTGGCCTTTTAATTTAAAGATGAGGGGGTCAATTTTATGTAATAACTAAGGGTTAGAGAAATGAGAGAGCTGAATTCTAGTACCTACTCTGCAGTCTCAAATAATCAGTCAATTATTCTGGGAAAGATAACCTCCTGCCTCTTCCTTCATGCTAAGCATAGCTTGAGCATAAGACTTGAGTCAGTGTGGATGTTTGTGCCTCTTAATTATATGCAGACTTAAGTCCAAGTGAAAACACTTACACTGCAGCACATAGTTAGCTGGCTAGGATTTTGGTGAATAGTCCTGTTCATATGAAGTTTAGGCTCTTAATGGTAATGTAAAATTTCGGGATTTGTTGATGTTTCAGTCTGTGCTCTAATATTTTCTTTAAGGGAGAAAGAAGAGCTTATGATATATTTCCACAGCTGCTTTAGCTGGTGTAAGTTGGAGCAGTCCTGACTTTGCAGCTATGGTCAGAGGATGGGAGGGAGTGTCCTGTCCCTCCTCAGGCACTAGCAGTTGTGTAGCTGGGAGATGAGCAGGTTCAGGTAACTGATCCATGCAAAATCTAATTCAGCCAGGGGAAGCAGGACGAAAGCAGCCCCAACGTGAATCAACTTCAGTTTTATAAAACTGGACTCATAAAATACATTTTTTTCTTTTATTGTAATTTAAAAAATAAAAATCAAGCATGAAATTGTATAAAAAGTATAAGCACTATGATTTTACAAGCCTTTTACGTGAACCCTTTTTTAACAAGTTCCATTGTATTTTTCATAGGATATCACTGCTTTAACCAGTTGTGCTGGTTTTGGCTGGGATAGAGTTAATTTTCTTCATAGTAGCCAGTATGGGGCTATGTTTTGGATTTGTGCTGAAAACAGGGTTGATAACACAGAGATGTTTTAGTTACTGCTGAGCAGTGCTTACACAGAGTCAAGGCCTTTTCTGCTTCTCACCCCACCCCACCAGCGAGTAGGCTGGGGGCGCATGAGAAGTTGGGAGGGGACACAGCCGGGACAGCTGACCCCAACTGACCAAAGGGCTATTCCATACCATATGATGTCATGCTCAGTATATAAACTAGGGGGGAGGTTGGGGGCGGACTGCTGCTCAGGGACTGGCTGGGCATCAGTCGGTTGGTGGTGAGCAATTCTTTTCATTTGCATCACTTGTCTTTCTTGGGTTTTATTTCTCTCTCTTTGTTATTTCCCTTTTCATTAGAATTTTTTATTATTATTATTTTCATTATTATTTCAATTATTAAACTGTTTTTATCTCAACCCATGAGTTTTCTCACTTCTACTCTTCCGATTCTCTCCCCCAAACAGCTGGGGGGGAATGAGGGAGCAGCTGAGTTGCTGAATGAGTGGTGCTGAGTTGCCGGCTGGGGTTAAACCATGACATAGATGTTCCAGATGAGCACATCAAAACAAGAAAAGTTCACATTTTTGTGCCAACATGTAATGCAATGCAGGCAGGAGTTAACAATACAAAGAAATGGAAGATGGAATTTGATAACAGGGAGCACTGGGAGAAACCTTTAATTGCTTGGACATCTACATGAGTAATTACTAAATTTGGAAATACTTCTCTTCTATATTTGGCTCTTAATAGTCATGTAAATTTTAAGTTTGAAATGTCCTTTCTACCTGTAAATCTACTTGTGTTTTAACAGTGCTTACAATAAGTGGTTGAATTTGTTAGTCATATGATTCACCATATATTATGTTTAAAAGCAGATTTTAGAATCATAGAATCATTAAGGTTGGAAAAGACCCTTAAGATCATCGAGTCCAACCGTTAACCCCGCACTGCCAAGCCCACCACTAAACCATGTCCCTCAGCACCACATCTCCCCGGCTTTTAAATACCTCCAGGGAGGGGGACTCAACCCCTGCCCTGGGCAGCCTGGGCCAGGGCCTGACAGCCCTTTCGGGGAAGAAGTTTTTCCTAATATCCAACCTAAACCTCCCCTGGCGCAGCTTGAGGCCGTTTCCTCTCGTCCCATCGCTTGTTCCTGGGGAGAAGAGATCACACCCCCACCTCGCTACAACCTCCTTTCAGGCAGTTGTAGAGAGCAATAAGGTCTCCCCTCAGCCTCCTCTTCTCCAGGCTGAGCACCCCCAGCTCCCTCAGCCGTTCCTCATAAGACTTGTGCTCCAGACCCTTCACCAGCTTCGTTGCCCTTCTCTGGACACACTCCAGCACCTCAATGTCCTTCTTGTAGTGGGGGGCCCAACACTGAACACAGGACTCGAGGTGCGGCCTCACCAGGGCCGAGTACGGGGGCACCATCACCTCCCTGGTCCTGCTGGCCCCACTATTCCTGATACAAGCCAGGATGCCATTGGCCCTCTTGGCCACCTGAGCACACTGTTGGCTCATGTTCAGCCGGCTGTCAACCAACACCCCCAGGTCCTTTTCTGCCAGGCAGCTCTCCAGCCACTCCTCCCCCAGCCTGTAGCGTTGCCTGGGGTTGTTGTGACCCAAGTGCAGGACCCAGCACTGAGCCTTGTTGAACCTCATGCAGTTGGCCCCGGCCCATTGATCCAGCCTGGCCAGGTCCCTCTGTAGGGCCCTCCTACCCTCCAGCAGATCGACCCTTCCACCCAACTTGGTGTCACCTGCAAACTTGCTGAGGGTGCCCTCGATCCCCTCATCCAGATCATTGATAAAGATATTAGACAGGACCGGCCCCAGTACTGAGCCCTGGGGAACACCACTCGTGACCAGCTGCCAACTGGATTTGACTCCATTCACTACAACTCCTTGGGCCCGGCCAGCCAGCCAGTTTATTAACCAGTGAAGCGTATGCCCGTCCAAGCCATAAGCAGCCAGTTTCTCCAGGAGAATGCTTTGGGAAACAGTGTCAAAGGCTTTACTAAAGTCCAGGTAGACAACATCCACAGCCTTCCCCTCATCCACCAAGCGGGTCACCTTGTCATAGAAGGAGACCAGGTTAGTGAAGCAGGACCTCCCTTTCGTAAACCCATGCTGCCTGAGCCTGATCCCCCCGTTGTCCCGCACGTGCCGTATGATGGCACTCAAGATGATCTGCTCCATGACCTTTCCCGGCACCGAGGTCAGGCTGACAGGCCTGTAGTTCCCTGGATCCTCCTTATGGCCCTTCTTGTAGAGGGGCGTCACATTTGCTAACTTCCAGTCGACTGGGACCTCCCTGGTTATCCAGGACTGCTGATAGATGATGAGAAGTGGCTTGGTGAGCACCTCCACCAGCTCCCTCAGTACCCTTGGGTGGTTCCCATCTGGCCCCATAGACTTGTGTGTGTCTAAGTAGTGTAGCAAGTTCAGCCAGGCCGGTCGTCTTCCCTGCCGGATCATCTTTTAGCACATGGGGATGGCCTGTTCCTGCGCCTTTAAGATTTCCTTCTTGAAGACTGTCCAGCCTTCCTGGACTCCTTTGCCCTTCAGGACTGCCTCCCAAGGGACTCTCTCAACCAGGCTACTGAACAGGCCAAAGTTTGCCCTCCAAAAGTCCAAGGCAGCAGTTCTGCTGACCCCCCTTCCTTACTTCTCCAAGGATCAAAAACTCTGTCATTTCATGATCACTGTGCCCAAGATGGCCTCCAACTGTCACATCACCCACCAGGCCCTCTCTGTTCACAAACAAGAGGTCCAGCGGGGCGCCTTCCCTAGTTGGCTCCCTCACCAGCTCTGTCAGGAACTTATCTTCCACACACTCCAGGAACCTCTGAGACTCTCTCCTCTCTGCTGTATTCTATTTCCAGCAGGCATCTGGCAAGTTGAAGTCCCCCACGAGAACAAGGGCTAGCGATCGCGAGACTTCTCCCAGCTGCTTACAGAATACTTTGTCCGCCTCTTCATCCTGGTTGGGTGGTCTATAACAGACTCCCACCATGCTATCTGCCTTGTTGGCCTTTCCCCTGGTTCTTACCCAGAAACACTTGACCCTTTCATCACCATCGTCAAGCTCTAGACAGTCAAAACACTCCCTAACGTACAGGGCTACCCCACCGCCTCTCCTTCCTTGCCTATCCCTTCTGAAGAGCTTGTAGCCACCCATTGCAGCACTCCAGTTGTGCGAGTCATCCCACCATGTTTCCGTGATGGCAACTATGTCATAGTTTTCCTGCTGCACAATGGCTTCCAGCTCCTCCTGTTTGTTGCCCATGCTGTGTGCATTGGCGTAGACGCACTTCAGTTGGGCTATTGATCCTGCCACCTTTTTGGGGGGAGAAGCCCTAGTTCCTACATGACCATTCTCAGGGGCTTCCGTGGTTTCCAACACATGCATAGCCCTTGCGGCTTTGCTGCTGCATGGATCTCCATCCCCTACCTCCACTGAGACGGCAGACCAAAGGACCTTGCTAGCACACCATCCCTCAAATGTTGGTGTGCCACCCCCAGGCTTATCTCTAGCAAGCCTGGTTTTACCCCTTTCCCCCTTCCAATCTAGTTTAAAGCTCTTTCAATGAGCCCTGCTAACTCCTGTGCTAGGATCCTTTTCCCCCTTTGAGACAGGTGTACCCCGTATGTCGCCAGCAGGCCTGGTGTTGTGTAAACTGGCCCGTGATCAAAAAACCCGAAATCTTGCTGGAGACACCAGGCTCAGAGCCAGGTATTGTTCTGCTGATATGCATATTGATATGCATGTGACTCAGAGTATGCCAGTGGCCTATCCCAGATAGCAGTGAACAGACTAGAAACACTTTTGAGAGAGCAGCTTAACACATTAAGAATAAAATGACCCAAAATTACTTAAATATTTTTGTAGTAGAAATCATAAAACTCATTATGAGAGGAGATCTGGTGTATTACTTTTACAGCAATAGAATACATAATTCATAAGATGCTGCTGTCAGGTGACAGAGGAGCTCTGAACTACTGCCATCTCTACAGTTGCTGATCAGCAATTTCATTACACGCTACTCTCCAAACCAGAGGACCTAATCTTAGAAATTAACCTCAAATCACAATCTGAGAATGGCAGATTCCCTGTGGACCAGTAGAAACCTCTTGTAGGCAAGTCAGCCGAAAGGCAAATAATACTAGAAATGCTGCACAGCCTATATCAACTATCAACTGAATTTTATGTTATCTAGTTAGAAAGCCTAATAAAGCTAAAAAGGAAGAGGGAAAAGTTATGTAGGGAGTAAAGACAAAATACACAGGTGACACATTTGCTCTGTTTGTGCTTTCTAAATGTCAAATTTCTCCCCGCACATACACATTCAGGCATTCATATAACTAGTCAATAACTAAAAACTGTGCTCTCTTTATAGTAAGAAAAACAAAAGTCAAAGGGTTTAATTCCAAAACTGTGAGGAATTAAACTAACGTTCCACAACCCACCTCTGTTTTAGGGAAGTCTATGCATTTTGAACAAGAGCCTTTGAATCATGTAAAATTAAACAAACAAACAAAGACTAAAGATTCCTCTGTGCTTGCAAACTGTTTTATGGCATAGTACGGTCCTTTCCTCTTGATTTAGCCTTTCTATTTGAGCTTACAGATTTAAGTAATACTTATTCTAATAATCTAAGGTAATAGCAAGGTCTATAAAACATGACATATAAATTAAGGCAAGTTCTTTCTTATTTAATGCCCTCAAACATTTCAACTGTAAACTATTGAACTACAGTACAAAAAAGAATCCTTTAAAGCGTTATTGGAAAACTACATCTTGGTTTATAATGGTTCACAGGAGTCAATGAATCTATTTGGCTAGTAAGCCTCAGTTCTTGGGCAGCTATGAAAAAAATGTATTTAAGAGCTATCTATTCATTTATGTTTGTAGTACTTCATAAAAGCCACTTAGAGACAGCCAAATGCCTCACAAATGGAACACGACATACAGAAGCAGGTCACTTTTCAGAACTGTATGCTCTTAGCAGTTGCTCTAGATGAGAATAGGATAATCTCGCTAATATTATTGCAGATTATTTTATTTCACCCTTGCTTTGTCAACTTTGCCTTGTCTCAGCTACCCTACTCTTCGATTTCCTTCCTGATGTCAAGCTTTTGTCCTCAACTCCTCTTTGAACTGTTGCCATTCCAGAGTTATCAGGTACCTTTGCTACTCTCCATTATATCACACACCTTAATCACACCACAGCCCATTTTTTTCTTCTTCTGCCTGTCCACATCATTCCTTTGCTGACATATTTCCGACTCCTCCATTTCACACACCTCTGAGTGGAACAACCCCCATGATATTTCAATAATTCTTTGCCTACTGAGTTACATGCAGAGAAGATATACCAATGGTGCCATCTTACATGCAAGAATTTAATTTGAGTTTTCAAGTCAGCTTATGCTCTAATATTAACAGTCTGAAGATAAACTCTGTCAGACCATGAGAGTCAGGGCCCTGAGGGCACTAACAGGTCTTAATGGCCCTGACCAGCCTCATCCAGGGCCTCCATGAACACCCCCTGCCTGTGGCCCTGGAGCTCCATTTAAGCTCAGCTCTGGGTCTTCAGCCCTTGCCTGAGCGATATCATTAAGTGTACCCGCCTCCAGCCCTGGCTCTGGCTCCTGTCTCCAAGCCTGGCTAGACCCCTCACCCAAGCTTCAGTGTGACTCCAGTCCTGTTTAGACCCTGTTGCCTGGATGGACTTCAGACACACGTTGCAGTTTGTTTCTAAACCTGTCTCTGGTTCCTTTTGCTCCTGACTGGACTCCCTGGATGGACACTGGACCTGCTTCATGACTTTGCCATGTCTGAGACTGTCAATGGACCCTATTACCATCACCCAGCTCTCCTCATGCATAGATGCTGTGGGACTGTGCCCTGGTCGGCGAGGGCACTGTCCCTGCTGGGATCACCCTCAGCTTCCAGCTTGCCTTCACTTCAGGAGCAGCCAGCCCTTACTGCTCCCTGACACTTTGCTAGTCATTAATTCCTATCAAATTCAGTTTCATCAAGTGCATGCAATATATTTGCACTTGTTTTTCAGCCTCATTACTTTGCAGCCAAAGCATAGGACTTAATTTTTATGTAGTCTCTCTATAATGACCAATTTTAAATCTTATCTCTTTTTAAAAAGATACTAACCACATAGTTTTTTTTGTTGTGGGGACCAGTGTGATTAATTAGCTTCTACAATACACATCTGTCTTAAGGTTAAAACAAATGGTTGGCTGCAATGTAAGCAACCTATGTGTCTCCAACTGAAGTTTAAAAAAAATGATCACATCAAAACTTTAAATGCTATTCTACACACAAATGCAAGTAACAATTACATGGCACTAGTTTAGAAAAATAAAAAAAGTAGTTCCTTCTAGAGAGTACTGTATAAGCATCTGCAGTATAGGGACAACAACTCTTTAAACTGATGAGGGATAAATTATTGTGTGTTACAAGAGTAATATTATGAAGCTGCCAAGCTACTTAAATGAAGTCTATTTTAAAAGAAAGCTTGACTGTCCTGTTGTTCCATAATTACCTTCATTTTCTTTCAATTTACAGCTATTTTATTAGTGTAAACACACCTTATAAGCATTTTTGGAGAACTCACCTTTGAGAATAAAAATAACCTCATCAGCTACCATATTTATGTGTTCTCTTGTACTCTTATTTATATACTGTCCCTCTCCTTCTCCACTGGTACTATTCTTTCCTTTTACTAGTCTCTTTTCATATTTTTACTATCTGAGCAGCTATTAGCTCTCTGAAAGGAGACTACTAGCCTTGCTATTGCTCACGCTTTTCTAAAGTGAAATAAACCCTTAAGGCAAAACTGGTGCTTCAAATGCGAACCTTATTCTTGAATTCCAGTTCAGACAACAACATTCAGATTATTTGTCTCATTCTCTGGTAGGCACAATCAACATTGACATATGACAAAACATCACTGCTCCAGAATTTCCCTTCAGATAACTTATGCAGCACATACAAATACTCCTTGAATACATGACAGATCAAAGCTACTGCATGAAGAGCTCTTTTTTTTTCCTTAATTTAAAATATAGTGGTTCTATTGAAAGTAGTAAACCACTTGTTTACTGTTAGGTCTTTAAATAGCCACAAAATACATCTCTAGTTTTATAATGAAAGATGGTACTTCTGAACATTATTGAGATCAGATACAATATCCATAAAAATCTCTACTTAAAACAACTGAAATATATAGAAAAGATGAAAAATTAAACAGTTATCCTCTGCAACAAAATTTTGGGTTGGACTTTAATACAAATGGCATCATTAACATTTAGTAGGACATTACTTTATTAGATTGATAGCAAATGACATCATCAGAAGTAGTATATACATATTGAGTATACATTCATAAAAGATAGGTCTTCAGATATTTTATATAACATACATCAAACCCAATTTTTAAAAAAATGAATAGAAGCTTTTCATGAAATCTTCCATGTTAACACTCCAAGAATAAGCAGCTGCAAGAAGTGTTTGCCCACACACATTCTGGAGCTGCCTGTAGTCTGTCTAGTTGAGTCAAAAGTTAATTTACTTCCTCAACATCAGTCACAGGTCAAGGGAAGATTAAGACAGACACAAATTACTGCAGCTAGAAAGTGCCTTGTTAACAAAACAGTACCTAAACATACTGTTATACTGGTCAGGAAGGAACAACTGCACTTTGAAACTCAGACAGAAGTACACCATTCATTTCTTAGGAAATATGCATTATAAAGAAGGTAATAACTGTTCAGCTTGCCTCCTGCTAGTTTAACGATATCATTACAAACAGTAAAGGATGTGATCTTAAGACAGTTTGGAGGTATACTTTGTAACACACTCAGAATCAAATTCTTACAAAAAAAATTAAAAAGCATATCAAAATCCACTGTATTGTCATGAGAATGAAAACATGTACATGAATAAAACGTATAAAACAATAAGCTCTTAAGGATTATACAAATTTACTGAAACTGTTAGTATAAAAGAAGACTTTTTTTAAAACTTGGAGTTTTTTTTTAACTATTTGTGAGTAGGTTCAAGCTTCCCTGCTAACTATATAAGCCTCTCAGCATTTCAGTCTCTTACAATAGACAATTTAATCTACAACAAACAATTTGGTCAACAGCAGAAAAATCAATAGCTTCTGGGGGAGCAGGATATCTTTAATTTCTTGTTTTTCTCAGAATACTAAAAGTTTAATTTCAGGCCCTATGGTAACAACAATTAATAAAAAAAAAAAGGGGGGGAAACATACATGGTTCATTTTTAAAGAACCAAAAATGCACAAGTCTAAGAACAGATATTTTCCTGCATCACAAAAAATTACATAAAACATAACTATGAACGAGACTGTGTGCTACTCCCAGACAGAACCGAGTAGTGACATTGCCTTTGTATCTCCAGAAATTTACCTTGTGCCTAACACTGTTTTCAAGCATGCTTAAAGTTCACAGACTCCTTAAAAAAAAAAAAAAAAATTTACAGAAACAGTCACAAGGTTGAGGATGATTATAAATTATTACTATACTAAGTAGATGATTTGTCCACAGAATAAGTTATACAAAGATGTCAGCAAAAGCAACACTCAAAATTGAGAATGTAGCTAAAAGTTAAAAATACCAGCCATATTAATGTAATTAGTGTCTCCATCCTCACCATTCATTAACATGTGCTTAACAGGCAAGATTTCCCACAGTGCCACAGGGAAGACCTATTACATTGGTCTAATACACTGAGAGCTATACACTGGTCTAATAATTCCTACTGCTGATTTGATCTGCATTTATTTCCTCCCAAAAAAAGAACCACCAGATACTGATTTTGCTTGTGTCTAGTTGTGAGTGAAAGGCCAAAGCAGCATGTTATTGAGGTAGATGGTATCAATTAAATTCTCGTTACTTTGGGTTTTGGAACTTAACAACTTCTGAATCTCGCTTGTGCATTTTGATACTGCCTGTTTTTGTGAAAAACAGCTTTGAATGTGACAGTTCCTATCAGTCAGAAATACAACCCAACCCAACTGTCTTCTGAGCTTTTCCAATCATATATAAATATTGCATCAAACTAAGATGTATAGTGGAATAACATGGTTAACTGAATCATAATGTTCAAACCTACATTAAGGCAACATCAAGGTCATTTTTGTAACCCAAAAATTAGTATTTTTCCAGTATAAGTTAAACATGCTAAACAGTATATATTAAACCACTACCACTAAAGCAAATTTTATTATTTTGTTAACATACGTTTGCACAGGCAGTGGAAGAAGGGACTGGTATCTTGGGAAGAGTACAGGGACGCTGCCCAGTTGTGTAAGGATGGGATCAGGAAGGCCAAGGCTCAGCTGGAGCTGAACCTGGCGAGGGATGCAAAAAATAATAAGAAGGGCTTCTACAGGTACATCAACCAGAAAAGAAAGGTTAAAGAAAGCGTACCCTCTCTGATGAGCAGTAGTGGCGAGCTGGTAACAACAGACAAGGAGAAGGCTGAGGTACTCAACAACTTTTTTGCATCAGTCTTCACTGGCAACCTCTCTCCTCACGCCTCCCGAGTCAATGGACCATTTGACGGGGATCGGGAGGGCAGAGGTCCTCCCACTGTAAGTGAAGATCAGGTTCGTGACCACCCGAGGAACATGAACATAGATAAGTCTATGGGTCCTGATGAGATGCATCCCAGAGTCCTGAGGGAAGTGGCTGATGTAGTTGCCAAGCCACTCTCCATGATATTTGAAAAGTCATGGCAGTCAGGTGAAGTCCCTGGGGACTGGAAAAAGGGAAATATTGCACCCATTTTTAAAAAGGGTAAAAAGGAGGACCCTGGGAACTACCGACCTGTCAGCCTCACCTCTGTGCCTGGGAAGATCATGGAACAGATCCTCCTAGAAGCTGTGCTAAGGCACATGGAGGACAGGGAGGGGATTCGGGACAGCCAGCACGGCTTCACCAAGGGCAAGTCCTGCCTGACCAACCTAGTGGCCTTCTGTGATGGAGTAACTACATCAGTGGGCAAGGGAAGAGCTACGGATGTCATCTATCTGGACTTCTGTCAGGCCTTTGACACGGTCCCCCACAATATCCTCCTCTCTAAATTGGAAGGATATGGATTCAATGGGTGGATTGTTCGGTGGATAAGGAATTGGCTGGATGGTCACATCCAGAGGGTAGTGGTCAATGGCTCGATGTCCAGATGGAGATCAGTGACGAGTGGTGTCCCTCAGGGGCCAGCGCTGTTCAATATCTTCATCAATGACATAGACAGCGGGATCGAGTGCACCCTCAGCAAGTTTGCAGATGACACCAAGCTGAGCGGTGCAGGTGACACGCCTGAGGGACGGGATGCCATCCAGGGGGACCTGGACAGGCTGTCCAAGTGCAAGGTCCTGCACCTGGGTCGGGGTAATCATAGAATGATAGAATCGTTAAGGTTGGAAAAGACCCTTAAGATCATCGAGTCCAACCGTTAACCCAGCACTGCCAAGTCCACCACTAAACCATGTCCTCAAGCACCACGTCTACCCGTCTTTTAAATACCTCCAGGGATGGAGACTCAACCACTGCCCTGGGCAGCCTGTTCCAGGGCCTGACTGCCCTTTTGGTGAAGAAGTTTTTCCTAATATCCAACCTAAACCTCCCCTGGCGCAGCTTGAGGCCGTTTCCTCTCGTCCTATCACTTGTTACTGGGGAGAAGAGACCGACCCCCACCTCACTACAGCCTCCTTTCAGGCAGTTGTAGAGAGCAATGAGATCTCCCCTCAGCCTCCTCTTCTCCAGGCTAAACAACCCCAGCTCCCTCAGCCGCTCCTCTCAAGACTTGTGCTCCAGACCCTTCACCAACTTCGTACTGATAGACAAAAAGCTGGACATGAGCCAGCAATGTGCTCTCGCAGCCCAGAAAGCCAACCGTATCCTGGGCTGCATCCCCCGCAGCGTGGCCAGCAGGGCGAGGGAGGGGATTCTGCCCCTCTGCTCCGCTCTGGTGAGACCCCACCTGGAGCCCTGCGTCCAGCTCGGGGGTCCTCAGCACAGGAAGGACATGGACCTGTTGGAGCGGGGACAGGGGAGGCCACAAAAATGATCAGAGGGCTGGAACACCTCTGCTATGAGGAAAGGCTGAGAGCTGGGGTTGTTCAGCCTGGAGAGGAGAAGGCTGCGGGGAGACCTTATTGCGGCCTTGCAGTACTTAAAGGGGGCTTATAAGAAAGATGGGGACAGACTTTTTAGCAGGGCCTGTAGCGACAGGACAAGGGGTGATGGTTTTAAACTAAAGGAGGGGAGATTTAGACTGAACACAAGGAAAAAATTTTTCACGATGAGGGAGGTGAAGCACTGGCACAGGCTGCCCAGAGAGGTGGGAGATGCCCCATCCTTGGAAACATTCAAGGCCAGGCTGGATGGGGCTCTGAGCAACCTGATCTGGTTGTAGATGTCCCTGCCAATTGCAGAGGGGATGGACTGGATGGGCTTTAAAGGTCCCTTCCATCCTAAAGCATTCTATGGTTCTATGAAATTGTATCTGTTGACAGCTGGCATTCAAATTCCCTTCTCCATGTATCCATATGGCATTCTTTCTATCAATTTCTTAATTTGACAAATACATTTCTCTCAAACTTAGAGATACCAAATATTTGGTATTAGGAAATACCAACATGAAAGCCCTTTGGGGGTTTTATTTTGGTTTGTTTTGAAAACAAAATAAGTGTAATTTTCAAACAGTGTCAGAACCTATTTTAAACCGTTTAGTCCCTGAAAGAAAATATTATGTCCTTCTGTTTTAGGATACTAGTGCCAACAAACCTCACCTCTACCCTCCCAGGGTTTGTTTTGTTTTTTTAATATCTCCACTCCTCTTCAAATCTTCAAACTAGAGAGAAGATTATTAGGTTCTCAGATCAGTCAATTTAGGGAAAAAAAGTTATTCTAGCATGTAATAATGCTTTTTTTTTTTTTTTTAAGATATGCCAGACTTTAGGTAAGTAACCTGCAGTTTTGAGCCCACAATGACTAGTTGCCACAGAGGTGGTAAGAAAAGCTTTCAGCTGTTCTAGTGCAGAAGCAAGCACACTGCTTATTTACTAGTTATCTTTCAATATAAACATACCTTAAACATCTTTCTTCTTTTCTCTGTGTAAACCTTCTCTTGTTAAAAAGGCTGTCATTCCTCCCCCTTTGAGTTTCTAATTCCAAAAGTGAAGGAACCAAATGTAATTAAAATAAGTCACTCCAAGTTATATGCCCAATAATGAGCAGCAATTTAAGCCTCATTAGGAACATTTTGCTGTCATCACCTCCTGCTCTATTTACTTTTCTGCAATCACATTAGAAAAACAGCCATTTCTAGAACAACACATCCCTCCCTTGCCCCCATTCTCAAACTTTGACTCTCCCAACCTCTTTTCCCCTCTTACTTTTACATCTTTCTACCCATCCTCTTCCTCACATGGACTAATACTGAAACTACCTGAACTTTAAGAAACATTATGGGAAACCCATACAAATTTAAGAACAAGAACGATCTTGATCTTAGCTCACTAGGAGACAAGTTGTGCATTAGAAGGCTAAACTACATGATACATGGTAGTTTTCACTTTTTCATTTTTCTAATCTGTGACAGAATTCTTCACTTTGACAGCAACATCCTAATGCTTCATTGCATCCAACATTTTATTTCCATGGGGCCTTTCCAAAGCTTCCTCTTTCCATTTTAAAGGAAACAGGGAGCATTCCTACACCCTACTTCCCATAATGCCAAACAGGGAAGACAAAAGCAGGAAATCAAAAACACCATTCTGGTTCACCGGAGCCACTCTGACCTAGCAATAAAGGTGCATATCCACAAACAACACACCAGTCATGAATAAGACAGTATGTTGTTGGCCTGCCAGCTCTTACAGGACAGAAGCAAGTAGTGATGGATTAGCAACTTTGAAATCCTACATAAAATACTGCAAAAGGACTCAAGTCATCCTACTTGTCAGAAATCTCCTCCTCTCTCCCTCAAAGCATGTGAAACTGATGGGGCAAGAGGGCCTTCCATCACAAGAGCCAGACACCAGATCATCATCAAAAGACATGTGAAAATAAAAAATAACCACTGATGATGCTTTCAGTCACAGTGAATACGCAAGACTTGGCTGCTAGACCCTCTCTTATCCACACAATCATTATTTGAACAGTGTGGACAGAATCAAAGGGAATGGGTTTTAAATTAATTATACACTTGAATATATGAAACATCTACTTCTCCCAAACTACTGCTTCAGGCTATCTGCAAGATCAGATGAACACTCACTGCTGCCTGGAGTCTTGTTTTTAATCTTATCCTCATTAAGTGTACAAACTGCAGTGTTTTTCATCTTTTTCTCCACTTGCTTTGTCCATTTGTCTCTCCATATCTTTCACCTTGAGTGTGCTCCAAACCTTCACCTCACCACAATCTTATGACCAAGAAACTCCCTGGAGCCTTATTTTGCATTTCAGTTTACAGTTGTACTATTGCATTGTAATAAAGTCTGATTCACTGTACTTTCTCTGATATGTGTTAAAAACAAAATAGATATTCACGATAAAACTGTAAAATTAAAGTTAAATATATATTTTAAAAAGTCTTTTTCCCTTATGAATAACCAAAATGAAACTATGTATAAACACCACTTATACAGCAAGGGCAAGACCTCAAAGAACTTTTTCCCCTGGTCTTATCTTGGTTTTATTCCAGGTAGTGCCTACAGATGCAGTTAGCCACTGGAATTAATTTTGATGAAATTTAATGAACTACTTTTTTTATTAAAGAAAACAAAAGTTTCTGATGTGTCTGAACCTGACAACACCACACGTACATTATCTTGCACAGCATATGAGAGTAAGTAGCAGACATGCACTACAGCTGGATGAAATAATAAATAATACGACTGCTGCAACATGCTACTTATTCCAAACTTGACAAAAATGTCATACTGGCTAGCACTAACACTGGCTAAAAAGTGCTTCTATTAACCAGACATAGCTAGAGCTTTGTGCATCTTTGTGTAGCTCTCTGGTCTACCCAGATCTAGATCTGGGAAGTCTACTAAGCCAGATTTTAAGAACATGCAACAAAAAAGCCAATACTATTTTGAAGTTAAAAAACCCCAACAGTAACACAAAAGAGTAAGCTAGTTATTTTGAGGAAAAATAAACTTTTTTTGAAATTTTAATAAACATTTTCTCTATTATTGATGAAAGAACAAGATAACAATTGAAACAGGTTTCTTCTATATTTTAGAAGTCCTTTATTTTCCCACAGAAGTGGCTTCCCCTTCTTTTTCTGCAGGGGAAAGCTTGCTTATGTTTCCTCATTCTCTTTAACATACAGCATGAATTGAATAACAGGCTTTCTACTACACAAATGTCCATAATTCTTTGTTTTCATAATTCTTTGTTTTTATAACCTCAGGTATCCATTTATGATGAACTAGCAAAACATTTGCTATTATGCTCAGAGTCTTTACAAAAGAATTACAAGAAGCAGGTAATACATTTTGAAGAACCATCATCTATCACTGAAAAGTGACAAGAACAATCCATTATCACGAAATGTAGGGACTGCATGGCCAGGTATTACACCTGCACACACAATATACTCTGCTTCTGCAACAGAAATTAGTATCTTTGTATCCTGACTGCAATACCTTGTGAAATAAAGGGACTCTCTGAACTACTAAGTGGTTTTTGAACAAATAGCTGATTCCCAGTTCAGTAGAAATTTGTTTGAAGTTCTTTTCCCAGCTCCGCCTACACATATTTTCTAATGCAAGGAGACACTGCAATCTTTCCCAAGATGAAGACATTTAAGAGTCCCTCCTCTGCTTTCTTCCTATTCACATGAAACTTGAAGAAATGTAACTGTATTATTTAAATTATGCCCTTTAATCAAAGTTTGGCTGAAGATAACTAAGAGGTAAAATTTGAATTAATTAGGTAAGACAGACAAACAAGGTGCATCTTTCTTCCCGAAAAGGTCAAACTCAAAAGAGCACGTTCAACATAATTTCAAAGTCCTGAAACCTTGACAGATCTTACAGCATGAAAGCTTCAAAACTGCTATCTAAGCAAAAGAGGCACTTCTACTTTCTGTATCAGCTCAAGCCATCCACTGATGGTCTATTAGGCTCACCACCAGACAGAAGAATGATGGACTCGGTAACCGCTGCTTCAGTGATTTAAACTAGGCACGCAGAACTTCCTGAAGATATCAAACATTGCTGCATGTTCTCTTAACTTAGGGCTGAACACTTATTTCCTTGTGTTACCAGTCACCAGTTCAGAATCATCAAGCAACTTGGGCATGCTTATTTCTTAAGTGCTTAAACATGCACTGATAAATTTAATCTTTGCGTTAGAGGAAGTCATAATATTTGTAAGAATCAAGTGTAACTCATGGAAATCAGTATAGAGTGTCTCTTGTGACTACTGGAAAGTGATCTTGGGAATTCTTTTCAAAATCAGAGAGCAGCTATATTATTCTGTAATTGAAGTTCTGAAAACTAGAGAACTATCAGAAGTTTCATATGCAAAAAAACCCACTACAAATAAAACTATTGCTTGAAGGTTTTAACTTTAATCCTACAGTGGTCAAACAATAAGCTATATTACTCTCATAACATAATTTAGGCAAACAACATGAAACTGTAATTTAACAAAGTTGTACCAAACTAGACCAAACCTTACTCTTAATCTGAGTAAACAAAAGAATAGTGCCGAAGTGACAGAAGAATCATTCAAATGCCCTCACAGTTGACAATTCACAATTCTGTGAGGTAGGGAAGTTCTTTTATCCCCTTTTTACAAAATGAGATGTTAGATACTGAAGCTAGAAATGGGACTGAGATACAATTAAGCTTTGAGGAATCTACCTGTCTACTGAAATTTATGATACTGGAAGCAAGAGATACACTTTCTCTCTTGCACCTCTATCTAATTTTATAACCTCACTATAAGCTACAGGAAGACATCCTGAATTTAAAATTTAGGGCCATGAATCCCTTTTCTGAAATTATGTATCTTGATTCTCCCTTCCAAGTAGGGAGACTGCAGAGGCTGCTTAACAATATTTTTAGTATAAAACAGTAACTGAAAAGAGGAGAGATATAAGTTTCAGTTTAATAAAATAATTATTTTTTAAAAATTATGCAATGAATGACATCCTTAACTATTCTTTCATACTGCCAAAACTACTATCTTATTCTGAAACACCTTTTCCTTGTTCCAAGGAAAATTTTATTCTTACTCTTCCAATATGCAATGATCGCAAAGGTGTAAAACTTTAAATAAGAAAGACTCATAGTGCTCTTCCCTGCCTCTTCAAGAAACCTGCAGATTTATGATCAGGCCATTCTCCTAAGGAATGTGAAACATCCCCCTCAGGCAAATATCTCCAACTTCCCTCTTATTGAAAATATTAAGGGACACTAATACTTCAGTCTCCCTCTGTGGCAGTAAAGGAATCTGGGGCACTATTTAAAATAAGAAATTTCCTGGAAAAAATGCCAACTTAAGAATGTCTATCTCACATCTCCATGCTGTTCATTCCCACCCCTGCTACATCCTACTATTTGTTCTGGAATAACTGCTTAAAAGGTAGAGTAGTAAAACTTTAAAACAAACAAACAAAATTATTTTTAACCTTAATCAGTTGACTGATCCAATTTACCACATGGCACAGGCAACAGTTGTGTCAACATTACAGAGGACTAAAAGAAGGGCAGAAACAAGCAGTCAAACATGAACAGTAAGTTTATGCATTAGCATAGAGGAATTCCTAACTTCATATTCACAGATTCCAAAGCATTTTTATGAGACTGAAGATTAATTTTCAGCACTGTAAAACAGGTGCCATTTTAAGAGGGAGGAAGCAGCAGTAACCAATGGGACAGAGCATAAAAAGTGGGGAAAAAATAGTACAGCCATAGTCCTTCTCTCTTTGTATATGTGTGTATGTATAGCTTTCTGTGTGTATATTTTTTTATATAGATATGTATAAAACCCCCACAGATTTAAAAAAAAAATTACTGAAATTATCTTTTACTCATGTTTATATTTAAAGATTTAAGTAGCATAGAAAAGCAAACCCTCCAAACCATAGTAAATGCCATTGAAATATAATTTTTCCTCCTGACTAGAAGGGAGTCTTACAAAAATGTAAATCCTGCGACATGCACAGAAGAGAACACATGCATACATCTTCAATTACAGGATAGGTCATATATTGGACTTTCAACACAGGTCTCTGCACTGAAGAAACAAACAACAAAGCATCACCAAAAATTATAAAGTGATTTCTAGCATTATTTCCAGGAGTAAAGAGCAGAAAGAGCAGCTACGTATCCCCTGAAAAAAGTAACAGAACTTGGGGAGGGGAAGGAGAGGAAAAGCTACAGGGTACAGAAGAGGGCAAAGGGGAGTAAATCTCTGGGAAGATCTTGGTGGCGTTGGAAGGAGCCATCGCCTTCTCCAGTTCCTTGGCCACGGAGCAAACGCTGCCCATCATACCGGGGCTCCTCTGCCGTTTCGACCAGTTCCCGGCCTCCGGGCGCCGCTAGGACTCCGGGCAGGCGGTCACAGCGAGGAAGACAGCAAGGACGACAGCAAGGACAGACAGACACACACAGCCCCGGAGGAAGGCCTCGGCCAGGCGCCCGCTAGCAGCCCGGCCACCCCCCACTCGCGGCGAGGCCCTGCGCGGCCCCCCCCGGTCCAGCGCCCGAGGCGGCCGCGGCGAAGCCGTAGGCCCGGGTCAGCCTCCTCTGGAGCGTGGCGGGCCCCTCGCTACGGCGGTGCCGGCCGGCCGGCGGAGCGCCCGCGGTACCCATTACCTGGCCGGCGACAAGCGGGTCGCGACAACCCCACTCCCCGCGACAAGGTGCCTCAGAGTCGCTGACATTGAGAGAGCCGCCACCATGACGCTTGCCGCAGCCGCTGGGAGACGGCGGCGTCGCAGGGCCAAACCTCCTCCGCCCAGACAGGAAACGCGAAGGTGAGGGCGGAAAGAGGGAGCGAGAGGGAGCAGGAGGGGCGGGCAGGGAGGGGAATAGGGTGCGATGGAGAGAGGGCTGGGGAAGGGGAGAAGGGAAAGGGAGGGGGACTTGCCGGTCCCTCATCGTCAGCACTGAAGAAGGTTGGGCTTGATGCCCTGAGCCCCCCAGAGGAGCTGTGCACACATTCAGGGCGCAGGCGCCTCTTTCCCCTGGTGCCCGCCCTGGCCACTCATTCGGCCCAGAAACGTTTTCTGGCAGCTTTGGACATGATGCCATCTCCTCGATGGCAGGGGCTGAGCCCCTGGGAGGGATGGCACAGGCCTCTGGGTCCAGCAGACTCACCGCCCTCCTAGCAGGGTGGCTGGTCAGATGTGCCCCTGGCAACCCTGCGTGTGTGTCACCGTTGTGGGCCAGCAAGGCCAGGAGGGCATGGTGGCCTCCGAGCCCTGGTGCCCCAAACGCCTGGAGCCCCTCCTGGTTGGGCACAAAAACTGTGGGACAGATATTTTTGGCCCTGTTCTTTCCCATTACATTTCGCAGACAAAACGGCGCACTCCATTCAAAGAAACCAAAGCTTTTATATTTCTTCTTGCAGCTGTTTTTTAACATATTTCTTAGTTTCATTATCTAAAATGGATTCACGTTCTTGGCCCACTAAGATAAGCAAGTGTCTGACATACTGTGGTACTTTTAGGAGCTCTGTTTTGATTTTAAACTAATTCTAGCCTTATTTCCTATATTCAAACAAAGATGACTGACAAGATCCCTGTACTCTTAAAGTGGAGTCATATTTTTAATACATTAACTGTAAAAGGGAAGTAAATAACAGTACTTACGCCCTGGAAGAAATATGGCGCTGTGTTCATGGTTAAAGAAGACAGATTGTTATAAATGAAGAGTCAAATATGATCGTGTTCAGTGCCAAAACCTCAAATGACATAAAGTTTCTGGAAATGCGTGGTGCAAAAGCACAGTGTTATAGTGGGATCTGTAATATTGTGAAGGACTGAAAAGTTTTTGGTTCTGGGGAAAAAAAAAGGTGGTATTCTTAAAATTATTCTAATTATTTTTATATTAAAAATCTGTTGACATTTTGAAAAAAGCTTACCTAAAGTTTCAGCTTAAATTTTACTGAAAAAATGAAAAAACAATTTAGAAGTTTGTTAAACAAAAAAGTGGTGAAATTCCTACAGGAGGAGATGTTGGTTTTGACTAGCTGTTTCTACATTGCTCCAGGAGAAGCTGACCTTGTTCTCTATTTTGGCAACACAGTTTGACAGGGGCAGATACAAAAATTCTGCACAAGCAAGTAAATTCAGAATTTTCCTGCCCCAAATAAGGGAAGACATAAGAGGAATAGTTCTAATGAGAAGCTAAACAAACTTTCAAGGACTTTCCACTTTTTCTGCAGTTATCAAATTAACAGAGCATTAATTTCCAATGAGAACAAACAAGCAACACCCTTGTATTATATAATCCTAATTAAACATCAGACCTAGAGCCATTATTTCATAGTCTTTGCATTAAGCAAAGGTTGCAAAACACTTTCTATTGTAAAACATCCTGTTAGAACTTTCCACTCTCGAATATGTAATTTAATTTTCTATGCTTTCTTCCCATCAAATATTTCAGAATTGTGGGGAAATGAAAGCGTATACTGTTTTTCCCTTTCAAAACAGCAGCAAAACTGCAGAAAAAGAAGAAAAGTGAAAAATCATTCTGGGCAGCATAATACAAAGACACAGTAAGGACAGTGGTTTATAAATTGGGTGCTTTGACAGATAGGAGTATTTAAAATTAATTTTTCAATCATTAGTGAATATGGTCAAAGTCAGATGTAGTAAGACAGACAGCAGGAGTAATCTTGTCGCAATGATGAATTGAACATGGCTTCTATAGAGAGGTGATATTCTTTGTTAAATGTAGGTGGGAAAATACCCCAAACTTTTGAGCTTACCAGTTTTTCTTCAAGGGTTTTGAGAGAAAGACTTGAAAAACTCTGTTCCCCAAAGTTTTTTGTGATTTTTTTTTCAACTGTATCAGTTATCAACCTAATAATGCATGTTATCTCTCACACTGAACCTTTGGTCACATGCAGATAGATGTAGTAAGAATATCTGCATCTCAGGAAATTCAAGAATTTTTCTCTCTCTCTTCCAAAATCTTTTTTCAGTATGTGAATGATGGTAGGTTAGAGGAGGTGTTCACACCAACTCAGATTTACTTCAGTTAATCTTCACTTGTACCTTTTGTGGTGCTTCAGCTAGGAGAAATCTGTCTTTTTCTGGAAGCAGAGGAATATTTTATAGTTCTTCAAAGGCACTAGCTGAGGAAGAGCGGTTTGGTGAAGCCAGTTGCCCTTGAGGGCCCAACTGTAAACTGAGGCAAGTCGTTTGAGTCTGTCTACTTTCCATCAGCTGTCAGATCATCATAGCTCAGCCAAAGACCTTTAGGGTAGATCCAGCTTTCAGGATCTTTGTATCTGGTGTCTTCTTTCACTGTCAGAGATGGAACTGGCAGTTTGGGCAGCACTGAAGGCCTCTTGTGCTTCACATGGCTCAGTTCTTTGAACTCCTGCTCTCCCTGCTACCTCTTCTTTGGGTGAAGGGGGAAGGACAGAGGTAGAACATGGCAGCTGGAGTTTGAAGCTGCCACTTTATTAACTGAATCCATCAAAGGAGGGTGCCAAATTCAGGAGCTGCCTTTGGCAGCTGCAGAGACAGGACCGTCTTGTGCTAGATCACAGCAACTGATGGGCTTGAGCATGTGCGCCAGTGAACATACTGCTAATTGCTAGCACAGTCCCTGGAACCCTTTTGGCCCTGGCCAATTAGCACCGTCCCAAACAATGTCTGAGCACAGGCTGGGAACTAGCATGGGCCTGGGACTGTTCCTAATAAGCCATTGATGAGGCCATTCTGGGTTTTGGATTGCTTTTTTAGAGTAGGGGAGAATTTGGAGAAGAGGGGAAAGAGTTTAGCTCCATGAATGTGAGCTGTGCCATGTAAGTTGAGCTGCATCAGGAGTACAAAAAGGTCCTTGGACTGTTTACTAATATAAATGTAACCATAGCATTTGTTGCTGAAGTATTATTGTATAGTAGTCACAAACACGAGAGACTATTTTAAGACAAATAACCATAGCTCTCCAGAGACAGCATGTGTGGCAATTCCAAGTACACTGTTTACCATGAAATTAATATGCATCAACAGTCCCTTGCAGTCTGGTGCCTGAGAAAAGGAGAGAGATGATACAAATTTTTCTGTTTCCTGCTATTTCCCCAGGTTTAGAAATAGACCTGTAAGATACTCCTACATAGTTTTAAGTTGAACGTATACTGTTTTATCTGATTCGCTTAAATTCATGTAAATGTATTCACACATATAACACCTTTTTAAATCATTATGTCTTAGGTTAAACTAATCAATTTGTGTGTGTATACACAGTCTTAGAAAATAAAGTGTTAAATGCTGTATTCCCCAAAATAATTCAGTATGTCAATTTTTGAGGTGACCGCAAAAGAGTCATTCTAAGTCCATACTTTCATGAAGGCTTAAACTTTTAATTCATAATTCTGGCTGCAAGCTGGTCTTCTGTCACTGATATACTGTGAAACACCATCCATTAAGATTGAAACAGTTCATGTGCCAGCACTTATTGTGCTGTATGGTATGCTCACAGTTCCTATTATCTCACTCTATGAGAAAGATTATTAGCTTAACTATGCAGAGTTAGAGTCATATTTTCTCTTCACATATGTGAGCTGCACACGTTGGAAAGGAAAATTTAACCTTTTACTTTTTTCCTGTAAGAGTAAGGTTGTACAGCTTTACTCCATGGCCAAGCAAATAAATTCTGGTACAATTAATTTCATAGTCTTGAATAAACTGCAGTTAGCAGTGACAAGCAGAATTCTAGAGATATTCCTTAATGTATTGTTGCTTTGAATTGGTTTGTTTTATTCCGGGTGGCGTAGAGGAACTATGTAGGAAACAATAGCATCAGTCTCAAAGATCTCAACAGTCTAATGTGGCAAAGAACTGGTAGAAAAGGGGTACAACATACAAGCAAACTGATTGTACTGGCTATAGCTACGTGTATTCTCAGTTCCATTTTGTTTGTTGGTTATATTGCTTTTACATACAGAAACTCTCATTTCAGTGTTGGATAACTCAGATTCTGACCCTTCGGACATCTAAGCATGACAGTAGCTTAACATGCACTAAGTTATTCACATTAATTAACTTTTATAGGACTGGAACTTAGTTTTTAAAATAGTAATTTTTAGTTTGAAAAGCATATTTTATCTTTGTAAGAGCTTACTCTGCAAGTAGTGACTCTTTTGGCTCCATTCTGTCCGGAATAATTTCTTCGCTGATGAAATATCAGCTGCAGTTATGCTTGCAGGTTTTTTTTGAATAATTGCAGTGGGACAAAGACTATTTCTCTTATATAGTCCTTTGCAAGCCTTACCATGCTTCAGGTGCCAGAATAAATTTAATGGGAGATTTTGTCCCAGATGTTGATTTCTGCGTTAAAAGATGAGTTAGCATAAGAACATGATGTTTTGGGATTTTAGTATTTATTTACATTCTCTATATGGCAGTCAGGTTGGTAAGGAAGCTGACAATATTCTCAAAGTCTGTTTGATTGCATATGAAATTTAAAGTGCAGTCGGAGCTGTCTGGATTTAATTTCCCCCCTCTTGGTATGGGGGAATAAAACATCTCAGCTCATACGGGAGAAAAAAATTAAAACCAGGCAGCGCCAGCCCTATTGTAAGCTTCACATGCAATCAAATGGCCTCGCAGGGACACTCTTCTTCCTGGCTGCACTGCTGCCACTGGCAAACCACAATTAAAAAAAATAATCACTTTTTATACTCCCTGCTTTCAAGCTAGACATTGACATGTGAACCAAAATCTTCTTTTTAACTATTGCCCGGGAGGCCACCAAAGAATCCCAGCTGACCCCCTGCCATCAGAGTGAGTGATAGTCGGCTGCTGGTGTTGCAGCTCACTTCTTCCAGGCTGCCACCCTGAGAGATCCCACCATCCACCATCGGCGTGAGTGACATTAGCCCACTGGGCTTTGAAAACACTTTTCAGGTCGGTCATCATGGAGAGATAGCTTCCTTCACACACATCATCAGGGTGAGTGACGTCAGGCCACTGGGGTTTAAAATATAGACCCTCAGGCTTGCTAAGCTGACACTGCTGAGAAAACTGCTTTTATTGTTTTACATCAGCAGGGACCTCTTTTTGTCTTTTTTTTCCATTGTTTACTTAGAAGCCAGCCTCCCCCTTCCCTAACTCCCACCCATTATTAACATCTGTAGGGTAATTTCTACTTTTTTTTTTTTTTTTGAAACTGGAGGTAAAGCAGATTTTAGTCTTTGAATTTTTATAGCCATCTAACTGCTGTCCTGTAAAATTTGCAAGAGGTTTTAAGGAGTGCTTTTGCTTTTTCTCTTGGCTGTAACAATCTGTATGTGATTTGCCATTGTGCTTCTGTTTCCTTGACCAGACTGAAGAAAGCGCTACTTCTAGCTCTCTTTGTGTTGTTCGCAGGAGTTTGTGTGTTGCTCCGAGCACACTGCAGGCTCTCATGCTATCAGCATACCCTGACTCCTATGTCTAGTGTGTTCTAGGAAGGGGCAGTGTTTATTCAGCTCTCTGCAGTTTTGGATTCCCCTCCTGTGGAAATCCCCAGGTCCCTATCTGGTCAAAAGGCTGACTGTAGTATTACCTCGTGTGAGGATTGATTCATCTGTCCCAGACCTAGCATTGCAAACCCCATCTGTTCAAAAATGAGAAACTGGGCCCAAAATGTCATGAGCTTGTTAAAAAAAAAAATTAAGTAATAAAAATATGGGTTGCCTCCAGACTTTTGGGCCCTTTTGGTTTACTCAGTTTGCATATTCAAATTATCCTACAGAACCATGAACATCTGCAAACTTACTGAGGGTGCCCTCGATCCCCTCATCCAGATCATCGATGAAGATGTTGAACAGGACCGGCCCCAGCACTGAGCCCTGGGGAACACCACTGGTGACCGGCCGCCAACTGGATTTGACTCCATTCCCCACCCCTCTCTGGGCTCGGCCGTCCAGCCAGTTTTTAACCCAGCGCAGAGTGCACTTATCCAAGCTGTGAGCAGCCAGCTTCTCCAGGAGAATGCTTTGGGAAACAGTGTCAAAGGCCTTACTAAAGTCCAGGTAGACAACATCCATAGCCTTCCCCTCGTCCACTAAGCGGGTCACCTTGTCACAGAAGGAGACCAGGTTAGTGAAGCAGGACCTCCCTTTCATAAACCCATGCTGGCTGGGCCCGATCCCCCGGTTGTCCCGCACGTGCCGCATAATGGCATTCAGGATGATCTGCTCCATGACCTTTCCCGGCACCGAGGTCAGGCTGACAGGCCTGTAGTTCCCCGGATCCTCCTTCCGACCCTTACCTGTAGAGGGGCGTCACATTTGCTAACTTCCAGTCATCCGGGACCTCCCCGGTTGACCAGGACTGCTGATAAATGATGGAGAGTGGCTTGGCCAGCTCCTCCACCAGCATCCTCAGTATCCTGAGGAACAGATGACTTACATCCTACAGGAAAGTGGCAAAGTAAAAGTGACATTAATTCCCTGTCAAATGGAAATGAACTATTATTCTGCAATAAATCATTTAAATTAAAACATTTCCCTAAACATATAATTAAAGTATAATGATAATAGAAAATAGTTCATGCAGTCCTTTTTTAATTTGAGGTTACTTTTTATTTCATTTTCTATGACATTTTCTTGACTAAATTGTCATTTTGGTTTTGTATCATCAGATTTAGTTTTCACCAAAGGCAGTTGTATTGCAACACAACAAACAAACACAGAAAGAAATTTATTTTTCATCTGAAACAGAAACTGTTAGACACAAATAGGTCTTTTCCACCCAGTTCAGTATTCCTGGTGAGTTTAATTTTAGCTAATACAAATAGTAAAGTTATTCAAACTTGTGCCGTTTGACTGAGATATTAACATGTCAATATTAAATTGAGGAGGTTCTAACTCATCCATGTGTTGTGTAAGCAAGGCTCTTTAATAGAAAAGGCTGTATGATCATTACTTTTTCTCTTCCTGCTCTTCAGTGAAACAGTTAAGCATTTGCTAGATTAATTGGCTTGTGAAATTACTTCATCTTGGCCCTTTTCTAATTTTATCTATATATTTATTATTCCTCTCCTTACCTCTCTTCCCACATTTGTTCTGACCTCTAAGCCTTACATTAGCAATTACCTTTCTTTGAGTCATTTTAAAACAAAAAAAAAATTAATTTTTGAGAGATTATCTCATTCCATGAAGAAAGCAGAAACAAGTTTAAATGAGAGAGGCTTCATCAAAGAGACTTGTAATCCCTGTTGTGTCTGTGTATTCTTCTCGTCAATTTGGAAAGTATCATAAAAACCCCTTTCTTTGAGACTACTTTTCTCATGTTTTCCATTTTATACCCTTGAAGTGCAGTGGAAAAACAGACAGAAAACTAATACTGTAATTTAAATTACATTTTTCCCTCCTTTTCATAAACAGGCTAAATGCTACTATAGCTCTCATATTTCTTTCTTTGTACTTTATTTGCCATGTAAGACTTTGGAGACCCTTCCTCTTTCTCATTTTCTATTTTCCTCATAAGAAAGTGAAGGGTAGTAATATTACGACAGGGTAATAAATTCCCTGTACACATGTACATGTCAGTGGTCACAGAATTGTGACTAAAATGGCAGATACAATAAGTATTCTTCATGGTCTTTTGTTAGTTTAGACTTAGGTCACAAAGTGTATTTCCCAGGCTGTCATTGATGAGCCAGTCTGACAACATAAATGTTGTTTTAGCTTTTTCAGAGCATCGGCTTTGTAGCAGCATTGAATTAATAGTTTTCAGAACTTTTGCAGTGTTCCTAACAATCCACATTAAACCATAAAGATTAATTTTTAAACAGTACTTTTCCTGCTCAAATCCTCTGCCCATGTTTCCATATGGTTTCATTTTAATGCCCGTGAATCCATTTCTATTATTGCTTGCCCCCTTTTATTGGAATTCACTGGAGGAAAGTGCTATTAGGGTTTTCCTTTTTGCAGAAGGGGGTAGTTCTGAAAAGAGAGCACAAGATGAAATAAAAGGGTACATTTATGAACAAAATGGACATAACAATCAAGGTTTTCTATTGAATCTTTGTGGTCCAGAGAGGATCACTGGCATTCTGAATGAGAACAAAGGCTCTCAGAAAAAAATTAAGAAATTAGCAGCATTTTCTGGAAACCTAAATTTCATCTTATGCCTCAAGTTTCTTTCTAATTCTGATTAATGTTAGAAATGGAAAATAATTTATATCTATTCACAAAGATTATTTTTTGTTAAGCTACGTGACAACTGTATAAGTAGCATCTAACAGGTTCAGACAGTTTAAAAAGAACTTTATAGCCTCATGTTTAGATATTAAATGTACCACTAATTTATATTACCTGATTAGAAATGCATATTCAAAAACAAATGCATTTTGAGCACATTTTAACCTAAAATACTTTATAAGGTCTCCTCAGATGTGTTTAAAACCCAGCTCTATTTCTCACATTCATATAACGTGGAGTCCTTCATGCATTCAATGGAGATATTCATGGCCCTAAAGAAATTTGGAACATGGTAAATACATTGCTGAATTGAGGCCTCCAATTGCAATGAACTGAAATGTAAAACAAAACTGAGATCCTCAAATAACTAGGAAAGAACTGCAAAAAGGTACAACTTTCAGAAGAAGCTTTAAAAAAAGCTTGTCGCAATTTTCTGCTTGGATAAAGCAAATGCAAAATTTTGCAGTGACTTGAAATACCCCCTTTATTCACAAACTTGGAATTTGAACTTCGGAAGGACAACTAGAATCATAAAGTATAGTAAACATAGAGAAGGAATTTTCCCTTTTGTTATTTTTCTGTCTTTAAGAACACAGACAACAGTGTTAAAACTTGTTTTTACATCTTTCTGCCTTTCAATTTCTAGGGATATTTCTTGAAAAATGTCCAAGTTATGAAGTCCATATGCAACATTCACAACTTCTGTAGTTAAATAATGAGCAATGTTTGATTTGAGCAGGAAAATTATATATTCAGAAAAAAACACAGAATTTTCAACATTGATATTCAACTTTGTTTAATTGCTACCGATTTGCTCCAAAATGAAGGGGAATTTCAAGTATTCTTATGTAAATTATTTTGAACTTTGCCTTGAATACTTATCTTTATGACCCTCTCCATCACCACAGCCTTCAGTCTTAAAAGTCTCTCTAAGAAGACAAAGCCCATGGTTTCTTTCCTGTATTTATTATGGTTTGACTGTTGCCTCATCAAGTTAAAAGTTTTCCATCGCAACTTGGATTTCTGTATTTGGATTTTCCTTTTCTTGAATGGTTAAAGGGTTTTGCAGTGATAGCTTCTCAACATGAAGAACTGGAACAAGAAAATAAATTTTAATAGAAAATTGTTGAATGCAGGTTATTGTGCTTGTAAGTCATATTTCTAGAAATAGTGCTGAGGTGTTATGGTCTTTTTAACCAAGACTGAAGGGGATCTTCTGGCTCATCCAGTCTCCTCCTATTTCAGGCAACCACATTATATAGCCTTTTTAATACATTGATGAAGTTCCATCTTAACATGATCTGGGCTATTTTTGCCCCATTGCTCCTTCTGGAAGACTGTTCAAGAGCTTCATTGCTCTTTCTATCCTGTCTTGGGATTGTGTTTGACTTGTAGGATGTCCATATCACACAACTGCCTTGTATCATTGTTAGTAGTCCCTCAGTCTGGAGTCTCATTCTTTTTTCTGTTGTAACTTACCAATGCTCAATGCCATCCAGTTCTTGTGGGTGGTATCTGTGTTTTCATCTGTACTGACCATGTATCCTAACTTTTGTTATCAACATATGTATGCTTGGATTTTGTCTCAAGGTTAAGTTAACAAATATATTAAACATGATGTTTGAGGAGCACTCTGGTTGGATACTTCCTTTCTCAGGACTACTTGCAATCATCTCCTTTTTCTTCTTTTTGGCCATTTTTTTACCTGCCTTACCGTTCTTCCAGTAATCCCCACCTTCTTCTAGCATAACTAAAAATTTCCTTTATGGTGTCATAACACAATTTTTGCTGATGCCCAAGTGGATTGCATTTCCTTTGTCTGAAAATATGTTATCTGGTCAAAGAATGTCAGTATCTGACCACAGAATGTCAGTATGATGAAATTTACATCTAGCATTTTACCTATCTCTTCTTGGCTTCCTTTTTTTCCCCATTTATTCTTGCTTTCTGCTATGAACTTTTGCACATTGTTAGGGCAGCCTCATGGAACCTGAAGCTTTTTGTGCCAGATCTTTAAGAAACAAGAATTACAAACTATAGATTTCCCAGAATGTCATTCACTTCTGCCATTTGCTATGCCAACCAGCTGAAATGTAAGACAGAAACTAAACTTTGCTTACTAATGGAAAAAGACAGCATTGGGATGTCTGCAATTGTAAATATCGGTGAAAGTTTAAATACTTTCATGCACAAATAAGCTCCAAACTCAGACTTCCTAGGGAATGTTTTTATTGGAAGTTGATTCTAGCCTAGTCCAATTTTATTCTTGTTTTTGTATTATTCATTCACTTTTTGACAAGTCACCAAGTCATGCTTTTTTTCTGGCATAGGTCATCCTCCTTTTTATAGCAAAAGTAGGTGGAGAGCAGTCAGCAGAAAGAAATTACAAAAGGTCCTTTATATTTCCATATCATTTGACCTAAATATTTGGAGGAAGGTTGTATTTCTTTGTAGTATCCTAGGGACCTGATGTCCCTATCACCAGTTCCTGACAATAGGTTTCCAGAATTAGAATACAATTGCCATGTAGCCTGTCCAAAGATTATTTGAAGACCTCTTGCAGAAGTGTCTCATGATGGCTGAAAATGTATTTTATTTTCAGCAAAATATATGAAGAAAATATATTTCCATTTGTTTATGTCCTGGTTTCAGCTGGGATAGAGTTAATTTTCTTCTTGGTAGCCGGTATGGGGCTGTGTTTTGGGTTTAGGATGAGAACAATGTCGAGGATACACTGACGTTTTGTTCTTGCTAAGTAGTTGCTAAGTGGCGCTCACACTGGTCAAGGACTTCTCAGCTTCCCAGGCTCTGCCAGGTGCACAAGAAGCTGGGAGGGGGCACAGCCAGGACAGCTGGCCCAGACTGGCCCAAGGGCTATTCCATACCATATGGTGTCATGCCCAGTATATAAACTGGGGGAAGAAGAAGGAAGGGGGAGACATTGGGCGTGATGGCGTTTGTCTTCCCAAGTAACCGTTACGCGTGATGGAGCCCTGCTTTCCTGGAGGTGGCTGAACACCTGCCTGCCGATGGGAAGGAGTGAATGAATTCCTTGCTTTGCTTTGTTTGCGTGCACGGTTTTTGCTTTGCCTATTTAACTGTTCTAATTTATTTTACTTCAATTATTAAACTGTTCTTATCTCAACCCACGAGTTTTTTCCCTTTTACCCTTCTGATTCTCTCCCCCATCCCACTGGTGGGGAGTGAGTGAGCGAGCGGCTGCGTGGTGCTTAGTTGCTGGCTGGGGTTAAACCACGACAGTTTATTTTCAGTAATTCTTATATGAGAGGGCTTTTTTTTTGTTTAAAAAAATCAACTCAAAAAAAATAAAAACTTAATTACTTTTGTTTTCCAACAGCTAAAACCCCATAGCTTTATGGATTTTGATAGCAAAATACTACAAAAAAGATCCCTGTTAATTTGCAGGATGGCTGTAGTAATTTTTCAGAACTTCCATCTTTTTCATCTTATTTTTTATAGAGAGGAAAAAATTATCAATTTTTGAAAATATGGGTGACATTTAATTTTATTTAAAGAGCATAATTTCTAGGGATGGATGTGGCTTCCCTGGCAAAGGACTTCTTGACTGTATCTTTTAAGGGTGTGCAAGCAGTCTAGATACCTTGATGGAAGTAGAGATTATGTCAAAAAAGGAAATTGGCCCACAAATCCTCATGTTGATAGAAAAATAGAACAGTCTTTCCTTCCTCCACGCATGGACCAAGTAAGTGAGATCAAGACTTTATTTTCAGATGATATCGGGAGAATTTTATGACAGATGTCTTTAGTTGCAATTAGGTCTGCTGGAATAATTAATGAATCTTAGAAAATCACGCTGCAAAAATTAGCCTCAGAAATGCAACAGTCCCTTTTTTGTAGGAGTTTTCTTGTGCGTTTCTCACTGCTTGCCTTTATGTTGCTAGAGCCTGGATTTCACTTTAACCAAGGCTGGTTGCCCATTTCCTTTGCAGTGAAAATCTAAGCTAAAATCATCAAAGTGCTGGTGGCTATCTATTACCTTCAGACAGTTCTACTCAAGACAGAAAGTTCTTCCAATGGAAAAATTAGAGAACAGCTCATCTCATTGCAGGGGAAATAAAAGGGGATCTTCTGAAGAACATATAAAGGGAATACAGCTCTCGTGAGTGGAGGAGTAATACTGCGCTGGGCTCCCTGGGCCTGGGCTAACCTGGATGCTCAAATTGGGTGTGGATTTCTCCAGCTAGCCTTCAAGTGAAGGCTCAGAAGCTGTGGTTTCATTTTTTTCTTTTTTTTTTTTTTCTTGGATTTTTTTCCCCCCAGTGGATCAACTAGTACCTGCTAACTAAGCCTGTAAAATCCTAATGGAGACAAGGCAATTCTCTTACTGCTCTGAAGTGTGAAGGTAATAGCATTGACTCTGCTTAGTTACTTCTGGAAAACTAGAGTGCTTTCTCTCCACTGGGATGCTACAAGCAGGTATCTTTTAATTACCTGCTGTAAAATCAACTTTCTGGAATAAAAATAAAGGCACATAAGCACTTGTGATTTAACTCCTCTTACTTGCTTGCTAGGACTAGTAGACCATCTGGCTATTTTAATATGATTTATTGTCATGCATTCTTCCTTTTTATTTGTCTTTAATGATGTATTTTGGCATTTGCTTTAACCTTGTAAAAATTCTGTGATCCTTTCTAAAACAGAGCTTTATGATGTATTTATGTTTAGTAGGTCATAGAATCATAGAATACCAGGTTGGAAGGGACCTCAAGGATCATCTGGTCCAACCTTTCTAGCACAATCTAGACAAGATGGCCCAGCACCATGTTCAGCTGAGTCTTAAACGTGTTCAGCGTAGCGGAGTCAACCACTTCCCTGGGGAGATTATTCCAATGATTGACTGTTCTCATTGTGAAAAATTTACCTCTCGTGTCCAATCGGAATCTCCCTGGGAATAACTTGTACCCATTACCCCTTGTCCTCACCATGGGACTCCTTGTAAAAAGGGAGTCTCCATCTTCTTTGTAGCTCCCCTTTAAGCACTGGTACATGGTGATGAGAGCACCTCTAAGCCTCCTTTTCTCAAGGCTGAACAAGCCCAGCTCTCTCAGCCTATCCTCATACGGCAGGCTGCCCAGACCCTTGATCATCTTGGTGGCCCTTCTCTGGACACCCTCCAGCCTGTCCACATCTTTTTTGTATAACAGGGACCAGAACTGTACACAGCATTCCAGGTGGGGCCTGACAAGCGCCGAGTAGAGTGGGATAGTGACTTCTGTATCTCTGCTGGCGATGCCCTTTTTGATGCAACCCAGCATCCTATTGGCCTTCTTGGCGCAGCAGCACGCTGTTCACTCATGTTGAGCTTCCTGTCCACCCGGACCCCCAGGTCCCTTTCCACGGAGCTGCTCTCTAGCCAGGTGGATCCCAGTCTGAGCTGCACTCCTGGATTCTGTTTTCCCAGGTGCAAGACCTTACACTTGTCCTTGTTAAACTTCATAAGGTTCCTGTTAGCCCACTCTCCAGCCTATCTAGATCTTCCTGCAGGGTGGCTCTCCCTTCCAGAGTGTCTACTCCCCCACTCAATTTGGTGTCATCTGCAAACTTCATCAGGCTACACTTGATCCCGTTATCCAGATCACTTATGAAGATATTGAATAGCGTTGGGCCCAGTATCGATCCCTGGGGGACCCCACTTGTGACGGGTTGCCAAGGTCAGATAACTTGTTCTCATGCAGACAGATCAGTGACATACAAGAAAGGAAATGTGAATTATCTACCCGCATCTCATAGTTTAGTTAGCATCTCAGACTGAGCTATGCACCTAGGATATTCCTAGTGATATCAGGAACCCACGAGGTGTGTCCAATAGTGCTTCATTCCTTCTCATTCCTTGCTTCAGTCTGCCTAGCTATATTTGTGCAGACAGCGGCTCTTTAATTTAAGCATGAAAGAAATTATTCTAAGCAATTATTTACATAGAGTGTCTCCGCTCTTGAAGTAACATGTTGATTCCATGTACCATTGAAACTGTATTATGTAGTTCATCATTACTCAGAATATCAAGACAGAATTGCCTAATAAAAGAAGCATAAGACAAGATGATTTGCATAGCTCAGTTGAACTTCACAGTTTGCATTTCTGAGCAGGAGAAAATGCCAAGATTCCATAAGGCAACAACTTATTCCAAATCTGGCATTTCTCCTATTCAGAAACACAGATTGTGAAGTTCACTTGAGTTATTCAAATCAATCAATTTTTTTCCCTGAGTATTTTAATAGCAAGCACATTTTCTGTTATTAGTGTATTACTTGTACACTATTTGCATATTAAGATATTGAGTATATTCACTTACGTGCTGTCTCTTTCCCGATTCTTCAAGAAAAATCTCTGTAGTACTTTTAAAAGAGTAAGGAACATAGACAGGTTGATACATGTGTGCCTTTGCTAGACAATTAAGATGAGTATCATGCACAGCTCATTTGTGGCTTTGTCTTATGTCATTCCATCACTTGCAAGTTATATAAGCAGTTCCTAGACCATATAAATAAGGGGTTTCACACATACAGCATATAAATCTGACTTAAAGGCTGTGTCTGTATTTATTAGTAAATAAAATGGACTAAGGAATGTTCTTTGGTCCTGAAGCTGACTGGGATGGCAAGGCCTGTGTCCATATGGCTAGCTCTTTTGCCCTTCTGACTATATTAACTGTATTCTTATTGGGGATGATCCTTGGACTGTGCAAAACCCTGAAATATGACTTTGAATTGTGGGAGAGAGGTAGTTGGTCTGAGCCAAAACTATGCCAGGAACTTTGATAACAATTTCACGCTACAGTCGCACACCCGTGCTGTGGTCCTGCTGAGCTTGTCAGTGCAGTGTTATCAGAAGATTTCATTGTATCCCTGCCTGCCTTAGGATACTGTTCAGGGTCCCTTTCTAGCTCAGTAACCTAAGCCCCAGCACAGCTCTCCGTACCAAACCCAGTGGCTTAGGGATACTTGCCTTCATGGAAGGGGTGGAAGGGCAAAAAACTGCACCTCCTTCCTCAGCCTAGGTTTATTTATTGGCAGCAGTGCTGCTCCATAACTTGGGGAGAGGGGAGAAAGAATGCACATAACGGTGGGACTGTCTAACCTCCCTCATGAAAATAAGCAACAGTTGTTACACTCCTCCTACTTTGTTGAGCCACCATCCCCCCATGGAGGCTTTAAACAAAGATATCATCTATGATTTTCAGTTTCTGTGAAACCCAAGGAAGCTTTGAGGATTCTGTGCATATAATTGCAACCAATCTGCCTGAAACAGACAGTACATCAAGTGATTGTATGTGCAAGTAATGACAGTTATTTGGTCTGAATATGCAAATAGTGTGTGCAAGCTTTTTTCCATGAGTTGTTGAAAAATTGACCTTAAATATTTTGCTTTTCATTAGAAAAGATGAGGATTTCACAATGACAGACATATTAAACTCTTCCTCTTCTCTGGATCAGATATATAAAAAATTTTTTTTTTCTTTATTAACATCATCAGAACAAAGAGTGAGAACATAGGTTCTGGGCTTGATACATGCTGTTGACTATTTTGCAAGACTATAATAAAAGCTTATTTGATATGTTCTTATATGATTTGCTACTGTAGTGAAAAACACATCTATTAAAACTTTATAAGCAGCTGTGGCTACTTGCTCCTGTGAAAAAGCAAATCCCAAATGTCAACTTGGTTTCTGTGGTTCTTCAGAAAATAGTGTATTCAAGTCTAGTCTATACTTAATAAGTTTTACTGGAATGTTTATGTTTGCTAGCAGTACAATTTTTTTCATCATCATAACTGTGCTTCACACTGCCCTACCACAGATGTAGGTATGCTGATGCTCTTGCTGAAGATATGACTCTTGCTTCACTGACCAGAAGTAGGATATACCTTTAAAACATGTTTAAGCTAGAATTACCATTTCTAGATGAGGGGAATGATTGCCCTATGCGGGAATAATAAAAAGAGACATTCTTAAGTGCAGACAAGGCTTCAGTTTCATAGACACAGAACAGTTCTGAATAAATAAAGTCCTCTCTGCTTGGTGGTCAGGCCTGCTGATTTATGACTTTATCATGTTTTTCAATATTTGTTTTTGTTTTGTTTCTTAAAATCCTCAAGTTCTTGCATAACATGAATGCATAGAAGTCTGTGCTTCATATTAGACCATCTTTCTAGCCTTCGTAGTTGTGGAAAAAAAGCTTGGAAATGCTCTTACAATCCCCACTTTTAACACAGCAAATAGAAGGAACTGAAATGTGCAGTATTTTAAAATATTGTAAGTTTTAAATCAAGTTCCTTCTTTCTGAGACCTCCCCTTTTTAACACTATAGTTTTGATAATAATGACTTCTACAAATTTTATTTGCCTGAGCTGATTTGAAATATGTTGGATCTCATGTACCAAAATGTTCAGGCAAAAATGCATAATAAGATTTACTTTTTAATAGGATTGCATACATTATAAAAGTATGTTTTTGAGATTCAGGGGCTCCTGCTCAAAATCGTGGCTGTTTTGGTTTTGGAAACATATTACAGTAGGTACACTTATCTTTT
Source organism: Platalea leucorodia (assembly GCF_965183815.1). Classification (NCBI taxonomy): domain Eukaryota; kingdom Metazoa; phylum Chordata; class Aves; order Pelecaniformes; family Threskiornithidae; genus Platalea; species Platalea leucorodia. Next base: position 43,570,643 of record NC_138859.1, read on the forward strand.
TTAGATGTGCTTTATGAACTAAAACTTAGAAGTTGAGCTCTGTGCAGAGTACTGGTTATTAACATTCTGAAATGAGTAGATTTAGAACAAATTTCACAAGCACAAGATAACCCATGATTTTGTTAAAATAAACAGTGCCCATGAGCCTCCTCAGAGGTAGTATCCAGAAGGAGCTTTTCGCCTGTATATGACTGTACATATCTGTTAATTCAGAGATCTAAATGCGAAATCCAGCACTCAGGGACACCGGGTGGATATCTGATACTCTCTGAGGAATTTGGGCTTCATAAACCATTGTATGGATTATTCACAGACATGCATTTTTTCCCTGCTTGTGACAGAAAAAATATAGGTGAAATATTTGCATCAATAATTAATCCTGGTATAAATCAATACAAGTTACTAATAAATGAGAAATAGAGACATGTCACTGCCAAAAATCAGCTGTTAATGCTTCTTCACTTACTGAAATGGCATGCTACATATCACAAATGTTATATTACTAACTACAAAATATTTCTCTAGGTCAAAGTCAGGAATATTCTCCAGCTCTACTGTGAATGCTGCAGTCATAGCACAGTATAATTTGAGATTGGATTAAATGTGCATAGAGCATGAGAAATAAGGAGATACAACTCTTTAAGTCTACTTTTCATGACTGTATTCAGAAGTACTTACATGATTTAGGAGCCTAAGGGCTCAATTCACTTGTCCACACATAGGGATCTTGCTCCATTTAAAACTCATTAGGGTATCGCAAGCTTCCTCATGGGGCTGTCAAATATGACACAGGAGCTATGGAAGAATTGTATCCTTTGGGAACAGCAGCTGGAGACCAACCAGGATATCCTAGGGTGCCTGAAGTGCCACTAGGTGAGTGTGTACTGGCAACTGAACCTTAAACCTTCAAAGTCCAGGCTGAATTCAAGCTTAGGATCTGTTCTTGAAGAAGGTATCTGTGCCACTTCTAAAGAACCGAGTAAGACTTAGTCTTTTCTTCAGAGTGGCTATCCCTTTCTATTCAGTATGCTTGCTCAACATACTGACCCTTTCCTTAATCAAACATACTCTTTCCGTGCCCAAAGATCATGCAGGTGGCATGGGGCAACCCCCACCTCCCCTGGTAACACCGAAGAGTTGGGCAAAACCCATAAATTTGGCTACATCCCACGATGATACCCTGGTTGTAAGATCACTCTCCTGAAAAATGGCAGAGGTGAGTGTATCAGGGAAGTGCTCTAATCAGTAGACTGCAGCTACCAATGGATATTTTAAAGAAAATGGTGGATCTGTCTTCAATACATGACAGGCCTGATCTTTTCAAGATGTAGTACGCACAATCCTGAATTTAATTCTCAAATCTCTCTTTATATACCTGAGACCTTTACTTGAATCTGGCAGTAAATCAGTCAGAAAAGAGGCTTAAGTCTCTGAGAAATATAGACACTGTTAAAAACTTTATTCCTTGGCAGTAATTAAACTCACCATCCATGTGGGTGTCTCACCTAGTAGCACAACATCAGTGCTTCCCAAAGTTTTCCCTTAGCAACCCTACTTCCAGGGTCACAACCCCACTTTCATTTTCACTTCCAGGCTTGGGAGCCCCAAGACCCTAACTTAGGAACTGCTCTATAACACATTGAAAAAATTAACATACCAGCCAGTAAATATATCAGCAAAACAAACCCATCCAGTCTACCCAAGACCTTGTGCAGTCTGCCACCCCTGAAGGCCTTACCTATTAAACATGGGTCAGATTTTCAAAAACATGTATCTACTTGCAAGCTCACATACTGCTTTGGGTATGTGTTACCATTGTCTTGTAGTCTTTCTTTGTGCTATTTAGCTAAGTTTGGTGTTGACAAATATGTGCTAACACTTCTGAAAATATGAGCCTCTTTTTCTTTCTCATTCATATGTTGGAGGTGTTGCTTAGATTTATTATTTGCACATAATAGAGTTCACAGTTATTGTATGTCAGAAACAAGATCTGGAAAGTCTGCTGTTCCCATAGCTGGAGCAACACATACACATCTGCTAAAACTGCAGTGTAAATTGTATTGTCCTTAGCAATTAATCACTTACTTACACTGTATTCTATCAACTCTCCTTCTCCTTAACTCCTACTGGTCTTTACCCTCTTCTCCCTTCTTCTTCCTCCGCCATCTTCTGTTCTTTTCTTCTGTGTCTCCCACTTCATTTTTTAACCTCTTCTCCAGAAGTGCCATGTTTGGACACAGAGGTGCTGCTGCAAAAGTTCCTACTTCTCTTGCAGAACTTTTTACCAATAGATCTCAAAGAGCTTTGCATAGGTTGTGAAAGCACACAGGTTATGAAATCTTAATATCTTCGTTTTACAGTGGGGAGATTAGCACACTGTTCTGGCAAGGTCTGTGTCCTGGTTTCAGCTGGGATAGAGTTAATTTTCTTCCTAGTAGCTGGTATAGTGCTGTGTTTTGGATTTATGATGGGAATAATGTTGCTAACACACTGATGTGTTAGTTGTTGCTGAGCAGTGCTCACACTGGTCAAGGACTTCTCAGCTTCCCAGGCTCTGCCGGGTGCACAAGAAGCTGGGAGGGGGCACAGCCAGGGGGGCTGACCCAGACTGGCCCAAGGGCTATTCCATACCATATGGTGTCATGCTCAGTATATAAGCTGGGGGAGGAAGAAGGAAGGGGGGGACGTTCGGAGTGATGGCGTTTGTCTTCCCAAGTAACCGTTATGTGTGATGGAGCCCTGCTTTCCTGGGGATGGCTGCACACCTGCCTGCCGCTGGGAAGGAGTGAATGAATTCCTTGCTTTGCTTTGCTTGCACGCGTGGCTTTTGCTTTACCTATTAAACTGTCTTTATCTCAACCCACGAGTTTTCTCACTTTTACTCTTCCAATTCTCTCCCCCATCCCACTGGAGGGGAGTGAGCAAGCAACTGTGTGGGTCTTTCTTAGTTGCTGGCTCGGGTTAAACCACGACAGTCTGTTACTCACAGTCACCAAAAAGTCAGTGGCAGAGAAAAAGATGAATCTCCAGTTTCATGTGTCCCATGGTGGACTCCAAGCAACATGGTTAGTTAACACAAGATATACCAGTAGATGGCACTTCAGAGTTCATAGCATTGCTTATATATCCAAGGGGCTAATAAAAATGGGCTTCTTGTATGTAGTTCTTCATGTACAACTTTTAGCATAATTTTATTTTTCTTTGGTCTTGTGCTCTTTTCCTGGGATCTTTACTCTGCCCCTCTCTTTTTTCATTTTCCTTGCTATGACACTTTTCTGTTGCTTCTCTATTTCTCCCAGTTTTCCATATTCTATCTCTCATTTGGGGGGGGATATTATAAAGTGGAAATTCCTCACTGATTTTGTTTCAGAAATGAGTTATCTAGATCCTGACTGATTCATTACTGAGGAGAACTGGGAGGGGGGGAGCAGTAAGTAAGATTTACTCCCAAATATTTTTAAGGTCCTAAGTATGTATCTGAATGTGTGGCTCCAAAAGTGCACTGCAACGATCCACCTGCATTTACAGATGAAATGGTATTAATATGAAGAACAGCCCATACTAAGCCTCACCACATATTTTTTTGCAGTATGAGGTAAGCAGCTATTTGCTAACTTGCAGTATATCTGTGAAATACATCCAAAGACACTGTATGGCCTCAAGTCTAGATGTTACGCTACCTTTGCTGTACACAGGCTGCAGCTAAACACTTCAGATTATGGCCTTTCTTCCAGATAGGAAATGAGGGTTTTGATTGGACTTCTGTTGTGGGCCCTGGCTAGATTTCTCCCCATCAGCGCATGTGGTGCTGCTTGCTAGGTTGCTGACAGTGGCAAGTGCCTTTCAATTAAGGCTGAAGTTCCATCAGAGCCCATAAGTGGAGAATGCCGGGAAGATTAATAAATGAATTGTCACAGCTTCCAGGCATGCTGGGTTGGGAAGTGCAACTCTCAAGTTTGTGGGCTGTGTAAATTTGGAGCTCTGGGTCTGTATCTTTATAGAGATAGACTCAGTCCCTTTTTCCTTTCTCATAAAATGAATGAAAATTCATTTCTCTAAAGGTTGAGTCCAAATGTGGAAATACTCAATATTTGTATATCTTTTATGCCAAGCATTTTAGGCTTTTTGCAGTTTTGGTGGAGTCACCATTTGAAACAAGGATTTGAATTGCTCTGACTAAACCATCTGTATGTGGGAAAAGATTATGGGAAACATCCCTGCAGGGCTCTTTTTAATTGCTCCAGTGGGCATTATCCATTATTTTTCCAAGTGTCTTGCCTTGGATTTTTTTTTCTTTCCTTGCTGTCTTGACCAATCTAGCTGGTACTTGTTATTGTCTCTTTGAGAATTATTGTCAGTCCTAAAAAAAAATTTGCAAACTGAACAATACAATAGTTTTAAACTGCATTTTAACTACTTCACTCTTTCATCTTATTTACTTGTTTTCACTTAAAAATACAGACAGAAACTTTTGTGCATTTGCTTTCATTTTCTCCACTACGCATTCTACTCTGCACAGAATGAATATTCTAGTGAATAGATACTGCATTCTTTGCACAGCAAAAAGTTTCTCTAAAATCAATGGGAAAATAGCATTTATGGGAAATTTTAGGATAACTTAAGGACTGTGTAAAGGAAAGACATATTAGAAAAGGAACACTCTATATTCCTGCTGACAATTGCATCCAACAGCTGTGGTGATATCGTTGTTCCATAAATGTTTCTTCAGGGAATTGTTTCTTTTTAACTGGACATTCCTTTCTGATTTTGGAGTCTCTAAGACTTAAAAGTGGGCAGACATACCTCTTCATAGGATCATAGGATAATTCAGCTTGGAAGGGATGTCAGGAGATCATCTGCTGGATTGTCCTCGTGGGGAAAAAGGCTTTCCTTATACCCAGCGTGAACCTGTAGGCAGGAGAAGGCTGCTCTGAGGTGCCCCCAAAGCCTTCCCTTCTCCAGGCAGAAGCAGCCCCATCTCTTAGGCTCCCCTCACAGGACAGGTGTTCCAGCCCCTGAGCATCCTGGTGGGCCTCTGCTGGGCTCGCTTGTCATCAATGCCACCTTGTCCAAGGACTTGCATAACTACCTATCATCTGGTTTATCTACATATCTTGCCCTGAGACCTCTTTTAGCAATGCTTCTAATTCAGAAATCAAATGGTAGCACTTTTTAGTATCATCTTCTAAGTGTTTCTAACAGCAGCCACCCATCAACATCATCCTTGTAGTTCCAGGTGCCTCTTAAAATACGAAGTGATTGAAACTTAAAATAAGAGTACATAACATGAAGCTCAGCAGAAGATCAATAGGAACACTGTTATCTGAATAAAAGCATTCCAAATTGCTAAGGGATCTTGGGAAAGATTTTAAAACTGTTCTTATGTAAAACTATATTTTTACATACAATCATGCTACCCAGAGTAATAATGATTTTTTTTTTAAATGCTGCCTTTGCTGTGAACCTCTAACATGCTATCAAAAATAGTTCCAACATTCATTTTAAAATATTTCAAAAATCTTTAAAACCAGGTGACTAAAATTTAGTTCTTGAATGTGAATGCAGTGGTTTCATTTTGGGGAGTTCTGAGTATCTGTAGACCTCACTGAAGCACTGGGAGGTTCAGATGCTATTACTGAGTTGCATTGGTGGAAATTCATGGGCCTTTACACATTCAAATCTACACTGGACCACCTTGGTAAAATCATTATCCTGTAACTGCATCTAGTAGGTCTGATTAGCTGTTATCAAAGTCCAAAGTTCCTTCCTTCTCAGTTTTCTGACACATTAGTGCTCTTCAATCCCATGGCGAAGTTGAACAAATCCATTTAAAGATTAAGAGATCAAAAGAATGTACCTATAAATTACAGGAAAACGAGCCATATGTATGGTTTTAACTCCAAATCAGTCTCTGAGCTGAACATTATGGCTCTTACCTTGTTTTCATGTCATATTTCTCCACTGTGTGATAATTTCTTTGGCCACATTGTTTAGGAGTAATGAAGCTGTGATTTATACAGGTAATCCCAAGTGAGCATCAGCAAAATCCAGCCACTAAGGTCCATTATGTATTTATGTCTATCAGAAAAAAAAATATTTTAAAGAGTTAACTTGTGGGTACTATTTTTCATATACTACCTGCAAAATTCATTCTGCCATAATGGGTCAGGCAAGCCTTGGAATTACAGAAATATATAAAAAAAATGTAATTGCCTTATCTTTAGGGAGTTATGAATTTAAAATCTGATAGCTTGTGAACCCCTTGGTCTATGTACAAATGTTATGCTTCACCAGAAAGCATGGAATTTTAGTTCTTCAAAGGGATAAGATACAGATGTTTCTGTGCTGGTGATTCATTGTATAGTAAAATGTCACTGCCTAGAGAATAGCACTGCATACTGAAATTTAATTTCACCTGATTCCCATTTGGAGGGAAAGAAGGAAACATTTTTATGCCATAAAAAAAAAGAAATGGCAGCTGTTTGAAATTTACTGAGAGGCTTGGAATGTAGTTTTAGTTGAGGTGTATTAGCAGGCAGAAAGCAAGCAGAGGTAAAAGGTGCAAAAGAGGTCCCTTATATTGCTCTTAAGTCTGTCATATGAACAGCTATCAGGAATGCATTCGAGTGTGATCAAAATTATGTATACTCGCTTGCATGTATTGCACAGACAAATACATTTGGGAACCAGGGCTTTTTTTTCTTATCGTTCAAATGCCTCAAGCTGGGTCTCTTGGAATTAAGCTGATTTTACTTAAATGCCAGAATATGGGTTACTGTTTTCAAGCATACGCGCTCCACTCTGTGTTACTGTGCCTGACTTTTAAGCGCCTGCATTTGTGAATGGAGTTCACAGGCCTGGGATTCAGTACCCAAGTACACACCACGGTGAACTAGGAGTTTCAGAAATGTGATTTACAGCAAGGGGAATACATATGTCAGATGACAGAAAGCACTGAAGAGAAAGATGTTTCTGAAAATTTATTTCTCTTCTGGTTTTAGGAGCTTGTGCAAGATGGTTTCAGAGCTGGAAACCACCTTCTTGTACTTAGGCATCCAGATGTTTCTGTTTCTTCATTTAAACAACATCCAGGATAGCCTGTGCATTAAGAGAGGAAGCAAAACAAAATCAAACCAAAACAAAAAACACGAAAAAAAAAAAAACAGGAAGTAGAAAAAACAGATTCAGCACCTTCCTTAGACTGAGGGAATTAAGTTCACATTTCCACTTCCCAGGAAGTTCCCCATGTGCAAGCCTAGAAGAGAGGAAAGAAAAAAGTAAAGCCTCTCCTGTTGTAACTATGACTCAGTGTAGAAAGAGATGTGAGATTTGTAATCTTGATTTAAACAGAGGGTTAAACATGATTTTATAGCTTAAGGATGGAGGCACTTACCTACTGCGGGAAGGAGAAGGGGAGGCAACCTGGATTCTGGCCCCTGCTTCAAGCACTATTTATGTATGTTACTCAGTTATAAATGCAAAATGTGTAGGCAGCCCCTGGGGCAAGAACCCAGGACTTCCTCTTCAAAAGGAGTACTTATTAGGGTTGCAAAATATCCTTTCTCAATGAATCTTGCTTCCTCTCCAATGCAGAAGTATGGCTTCAGCAGGCATGACAGACAGTTCTCCAGCTTGAACTTCACCTTGACCTGGTGGTGGATGCACTCTTGGGAGATATGGGAATGATCTCCTCAGGAAGAGACTGGCAGTGAATCTGCATCTCTCACTTCATAAACAAGTGCCTTATCTACAAGTATGATATTATGTAAAATGTTGGCAGTCGTGCTGCCACAACCTCTGGACATGTTCTGTGAGAAAGTCTCTGGGACTGTTGTGCTTTATGCCAAGGTTGGTGTATGTTAGGCATGCTCAGAAGATGCCTACCTCATGAAGTCTCTCGGGAGATGTCTCACCTGTACATCACAGGCAGGTGCAAGGTAGGTTTCAAGATTTTCAGCGGTATAGAAATAGCAGTAGCGATGGGAAATGCAATAGCAGAACTTTTTATCAGCAGAATTTTATCAGCAAAGACCTGATGTAGATTTTTGTGGCTGTTTCACGTACATGTACATGCATAAATATAGCTTCCTGGCATTTTTGTTGCTTTTTTGAATTTGGCTGTCAGTGACTTTCTCAAAATTATTTTGTGAACCAGCATAAAATTAGAACCCAGAAATCCTGTTCTGCTACAGTCTTTCTGTAAGACATGTAAATATATTTACAATTAAAAACAGTCTTTTAATGCCATTGTTTTGTTGGAAATGAAGTAGCTGGCACCTATCTGAATTTGAGAAGAATCTCCTTTGATACTCTCCACATCTATTAAACATTTTGTCTCTATGTCATTGTCATCTGTTTATTAGTTCCTCAAGAGATTTTCCGATAGGTTCTTTTTCCATCCCTCTGTTTTCCCAGCCCCCGTTCTCTTTTATTCTGGGTTCTGTTGCCCTCAGGAGACTAAAATCCTGCTCCCTTTGCTCATCTCATCATGTACTTCCTTCCAAAGAGACTACTTGTCTAAACGAAGCAGCAGGAGGATGAAGGGCAGTATTTTTTTTTATTATTTTGAATATATTATAAATGCACACCTGTAGTTTTTATGTATTCATAGATGAATAAATTATATTTGATTTGGATAATGCTAAACAATCCATAACAAATTAGTTTATAGCAGGAGCAGCCCTTAAAATGATCTGTATTTAAACAAAATGGGTAAGTCAACTTCTGCTCTCAAACCTCAGTTCAGCAAAGTACTTAAACACTATTGAATAAGGTGCTTAGGTATATTTTTAATTTTTATGCAGTATGATAGAGAAATTTTGATAAGTGGGGCCTTATTTGGGAGAGCAGCATAACCCAGGTAGCATTTTGGTCCTTGCTGTGCTTATGGTTGTTACCTTTCCTCAATTCACTGCATTAGTATCCATTCTTAAAAGTGTGTCCAGTCTGAATATTGGTTCATCAAAAAGAATTTCTGAATTAACCTTCCTTTTGGGGGCAAATAATTTCCAAGTGATAATGTGTTCTTTGATGAATTGGGGTTTTGTTTGGGGTTTTTTTTGGTCTTTTGTGCTAATTGTTACACATCATGCATTTAGGCAACTGGGCCATGTTTTGCTTTTTCTATCAGTTGTCTAAAATGGTGATACAACTTCATCTCCAGTAACATGGATCTGAAGCTTAGCAAAAATTCAAATGCATGTTCAAAACCTCCTAGAAATATGAAAATTAAGTATGTCCAAGAAATGACAGACACTTTATTTAGAGGATGGAGAAGGAAACAAAAATGCCAAAACTCTTCTTCTCCATCAGTGTACTTGGATTTAAAATTAATTAATACCAATGAACTGGAGACATTGCTCCTGTCTGAAAAAAGGGTTTCTTGAATCAATGTCAGCTGAAAGCTTTGGCCTTAACCAGTGTGTTTTGCTGCTATGTCATGCACAAGCCTCCTTTCCCCTAACCACCAGTATGTCTTCTCTGCACCAGAGGGCCAGAACCCTTTAGAACCAAAAACTGAGGACTGCCTCTAGGGAAAACTCCATTTTTTATTTTTTCACTCATCATTTATTTACAAATACACATTATAACTTTTATATACATTGCACATTTACATGGTAGAAAAGTACAAAACTATATATTTAAATGAATTTATATTTAAACTCACCATGTTTGAAAATATAAAATTACATCAGAAAAAAAGTATTATGAAAAGCAAGAAACTTGAACTGATAAAGCTTTGATATAACTTTTAGTGACACACTGATTGGGAAAACAAAACTTTGAAAGTGGTACTGCAAGACCATCTTAAAGGAAAAAACTGACAAAACATTTATGCATGTTACAAAAAAATAAAACAATAAAAATAAAATAAACCCTTTATTCTTATTACAGTTAGCCCTGTAGCTATTAACAACCTTCATAATCTGATTTCTTTGAGTCCGGAATGCGTATAGTACAGTATATATGCTCAGCACATTGAAATCACTTCAGTACATGATGTGATCAGAAGTAAAGTGAAGTGGAAGAAGTTTCCTTAAAGATCGCCTCACTGCACCCTGGAAGTATATTTAAGTCAGTTACAATGCCTTTTGGTCAGTCAAGATTCCTTGTAAACAAAAACCCGAGGGATCTTTTATGTAGGGAGGGATCTTTTATGTACACAACCAGCAAGCAGAAAATCCAATAAATAAACATAACAGAAACCGACATGCAAGTTTGTTAAAGTGGAAAAGAGTTAACATAAGTGAAACAGAGATGAGATCATGTGGGTAAGCTCAAAGGAATGGACTTTTATAGTTTACAAGAAAAAATAAAAGCTTAGCTTTACAAGCAAGAGACCTCACAATAAATAACACTGCTCTTCCCCTAACGAATAAATTTCTTCAAAAAACAAGGCGTACAGTCAACCAGACATTTTATGTATAAATTATAAAACATGACACAGTATAAATAAATGTCTACCAGACTCAACTATATGTATATATTTTTTTCTCCCCAAAATAAATAAGCATACACTTATTTACAGTATGGACATCATTGATTTTGTGCCCAATGGCTGTTCCAATAGTGATGGAGGTTTTACCACTCTAGAATGGAAGATATAGGAAAGCTGTAGTCCTGGTCTTCATCTTCCTCTTCTTCCTCTGGGTCTTCATTAATGGCTAGATGGGAGAATACAGGGGAGCTGTTGTTTAAATAAGGACAACAACAGCACAGAAGCAGCTCAGTGCATGTTTTCAAAGCCCTCTGAACAGCCATAATAGTTGTATTTTATGCAACTTGTAGTGAGATGCTCTTTGGCATCTGCTGTTATGCAATAAGGTTTTTTATACATAATCTATGAAGTCATAACTGCAGAAAGTTCTGAAGAATCAATGGCTCAGGTTTTATTGGCAGATTCCTGAAATCAAATAAAAAGCGCTCTTGTGTTCTAGGTTTAACTGCTTTGTGTCCTTCATTCAGAGTTAGTAGAGGCAACTGTGCTAAACCAGGTGCCCATGTGCTACCATTAAGCTTGTTCTTTTGGACACAGTTAGAGTTTATCCAGATGTTAATAAAGCAATCAGCAAAGCACATGAGAGCAGACAAATTAGGAAAAAAATCACTAGAATTACACTCCTAGGGCAACCCCTTTCTGACAAAATGACTTGTCCTCAGAATAGCCCCAAAACTCCAACTTGAAAGCCAGCTGGTTGTTGGAGATCTATTGCATTTTATCAGTAACCAAAGTGTGTGTGTGATAGATACATACTTATATGGCACCTGTACCATATCTCGAATCTCTAAATCAAGCTTTCTTATGTTTAAAAGTGTAAGTCTTCATTACCTAAGGATTGCCTTCAGAGTTAAAAATCTCACTTACAGTTGCAAGATCCGGAGTGCTTTACTTCTAGAAGCACACCCATGGTGCAGGCTGCCTCTTTCATGGCACACTCGCTTGGATAAGTTGTGTTATCACTGGCACAGACTGCCTCGTCTGACTTGCTTTCAGGGCATGGCTCATTGCAGAGGGCGCACCGACCTCTGCCAACCTTAAAATCCCACAAGCATTTCTTCCCAGCACTGCACTGAATGTCTTCACAGGATTTGGCTTCTAAAAATATACACAGGATACTAGAGGTAAGTGAAAAGACAAAGGAAAAAGAAAAGCAACAAACAACCCCAAATTCCCTTTCCCCCATGAACTGTGAATAGATAAAGCTCAGATGCAGTAGATGTGACGATACTTGCTGATTTTGCTCAAGCAAGTAGTCCCTTGGACACCATTGCCTGCCTATATGTGGGGGAGGAAAGACAGCTGTGCCAACAGAGCTTGGCCCTGGGAATACAGAATTACATTTGCTAATTGTACATGACCTTCCTGCTCCATTTGATGTCAGTGGAAATTCAGCTCCCCAAACTAGCAGTAAGTGCAGAATTTGCCAACACATTCAGCATTTCTAAATAAATTATTTTTAAACTAACCCACATAGAGTAGTTGCCTGCAAGATTAGAAAGGGAATTCACCTCAACCTATGCCAACTAAAAGCAGCCTGGGACTTCCCCGAATCCCCCCAGCAGTTTTGGGGAGCAGAGGCTGCCCTGAAGGTGCTTCCTCGTAACATGCTTCACTATCACTCATTTCTGGAAATCACAATACAAAATGTCAGGATGCACAGAGATTATTTTCCTATCTTCACCCACCAACTGTCTCCAAACTCTGCAATATTTTTAAAGAGGAAAAAGTGATCAGATGCTTCCAATTAAGTTAACGCAAGCTTTGCCAAGACCACTTGAAGACAATTGTTTCCAAGGAATCTAGATCCACTGAATATTGAGACCTTGTTATGTTGTAATCATGTCATCATCTATTTAATGGCAGGTACTTCCCCATAGATACTAATGTCAGCACCCACAGCGACTGCAAGAGAAGCAGGATCAGGCCCTCTACTCCCTCACCCCTTTTGCAATCTTTTCTGGGGCAAAGCTCACCCTGGCTCTCCTTTTCCTGGAGGGGAGCACAAACCCAGGCTGCTGGAAGTCTCTCCTCCTCCCCAACGCTCACTACATCCATCCAATTCCACACACGATATTCTGAAACAGCTGAGCCAGGAAGCTCCCCCCACCCTTACCCCTCCGACCAAGATACTTACTGATGCATTTTCCTTCATAGGCTAATCCAATGGATCGGCCCAGTAGGCAGGTAGCTTTCCTCAGGTGGCAAGCACTGGCATAAGTTATGCCGTCATTCCCACAGAGGTACTGTTCAGGGGAGGTAGGCTCTGGGCAAATTCGATTACATGTCACGCAGTAGGCATTATTAGTTTGATCAACCACACATGTGGAGCTGCCTGGGCATAAAACATCCCTACAGGTCTCTGAAATAAAGACGGAAACACACAATGATTAATAGGAGATCCCAGAGCCCCAGTGAGGAGTGAATGGGTGACACAATGAAACAAATGATCAGATAAAAGCCTTCAGCAGCTCTCCTCATTTAAGGGCCACTGAACAAAACCTTCTCATCTCAGGGCAGCTGGTGGGACACAAGTGCTGCTAGACTATGGGGAACTCTCAATCCAGCTACGTCCTTGCTTGTTGAGCATGGTTTAGTTAGTCTCCCAGCATCTGGAACATTGCTCTGGTTCCTGTGGGAAAGTACGTCCAACAGCTCCTCCTCCCTATACTCAGACACACACTCTTTGGCATTTGAGGGAGATCGGATTAGATTTGCAAACCTACTTTTGCATTTGCCCTGATACTGGACTTCAAGTTCAGGCTGTTCTTTACATCTGGCTTTGAGAAGGGCACACTCGTTCCTGTAGGTTTTCCCATCTAAGCCACACACGGGGCCCTTCCAAGTGATATTAGAGCAATCCGGAGCACAAACACACCGAGGTTTGTTCTTCTTGTTCATTTTACATTTCTTCCCGGGTCCACAGTCCACGTTCTCGCACGTTTCTGATGGAAGGAAAGAGGCACCACTTTAGTACCGAGTGTGCAGAACAGACCTGGTGTCAAAACTGCTTAAAGGAAAAAAAAAAAAAAAAAGACACTGCACTGTGACCCCTGGGCATAAAGAGAAGACACCTTCCCCCCCTCCAGGAAACACCACTCGAAGGAAATTCCCCCCGCCAGCGAGGGCAGGGGGGAGAGGAGGTCGCTCCCCTCCTCCCTCCGATGTGCACGGTGGCCGAGAAGAAATGGGGGTTCCCTCACTGATCCCGGGGCTGATACGAGACGCGCCTCAAACCCCCACCGAGGAAGGAAGCAGGAGGACTGCGCTGCCCCCCTCCAGCTTCTTCCCCCCTCCTCCTCCCCCAGCCCAGTCCCTGCCTGAACCGCTCCTTAGCAAGAAACAGCTCGCCAGCACCCCCTCACCTTTGCACGGGATGCAGTTTGGGGCTCCCCCACTAAAAATCATCCACTTAAAAAGTGTGTTGTCGTTGACGTCCTCTTCCGTCCACGAAGTTGTCAGGCGGCCGGTCTTGCAGCACTCCTCCTTGCTGAGGTCGGTTTTGTAGAGGACCTGGCAGCGGCCGTTCCGCGCCTGCCGGAGCCAGCAGTTCCCAGCTGCGGGGGGGGGGGGCGCAGGGGCAGAAGGAGACATCCAGCCGGATCAGTGGCAGTCACCAGTGACCCAGACACAACACGTGCGCCTTGCAATGACTTTTACTAGACTGTTTACTTGTATTTGTCCCATTTCATAACCCGCAGCTACTCCGGCCCATTTGGGAGCGCAGTTTAAAAAAAAAACAAACCCAAAACCAAACACCAAAAATAAACACCAAAAAAACCCCCAAAAAACAGAAAGAAAGAAAAGACCCGATCAAAACAGGACGAGGCAGTTTTCGGAGGTATTTATTCCATATGTAGAACAGAAGGAGCACTGCCGGCACGTGACAGAGGCTTGAAAAGGATGTGCATTTAAAAGGGGAAAAAAAGAAAATCGCGCTTGCAAATTCCTTCCTCCTCCCCCTGCCCTCTCCTCCTCACCGCGGCTGCACAGCAGCATTGTTTTAGTGCCGCACAGAGTTTCAGTCCCAGCCCATTTTGCAATCTGCACGAATTGGGAACATTTGCTGTTAGCGAAGTCTTTCGAAATCTCCACATTTTGCTGCTTCTATTAACAAATGTCTTTCCTTCACTAATATAAGTTAGCAGAGCTCAAAAAAAAAGTGAGCAAATTGCACAAAATAAAAGGGCACATAGAGTAGGAAGTCCCTACAGAGTTATAAAAATCGATCAAGCTGGAAAAGTTATAGGCGCCGTCTCTTCCGCAAGCATTTCAGAGGAAAGTACACTGTCCTTAAATCGGATAGAGTGGGGTTGTTTGGGGTTTTTTTGTATCCCTGTTATTTGTGGAGTCAAGCCAAGAACATTAGTCCAAGCAAACCCCCCCTTTTTAGCTGGAGAGTTTTGGTTGGAATGAGTCTCTCGCGAATAACCAATGTGACTTCTCCAGCAACTCAATACCAATTGATTCTGGTGCTAATCCAGCCAGGGCTCGATCCTGCCTCCTTACTCGATGGGAATGTACCGCAGCGAGGGGTCGGGGTCGGGATCGGCCAGCCGAGATGTCGCTGGGCGCGGGGGAAGATCCCCCCCCGCTAAAAATCATTGAACAAACAACGCCCTTAAAAAAAAAAAAGTTTTGCGTCTTACAGTTGCCTACATTAGCTTAACTTATGCTCTAACTCGGTGGGGGAAGAAAAGAAAAAAAAAAGAGAAAAAAACAATGATAAAACAAGCAATGGTAAGACATCCAGGTTGTGGTTGGAACACGGTCAAGATAAGGCAAAAAAGCCCCAAAACTAAAAATCAATATTCCCTTGTGTCGAAAGAGGGCTCTTAAGAGTTGTCAATAGCAGGTTCGAGTTTGTTTTTTTCTCATGGGGAAAAAAAAACTTATTTAAGCATACTCTTCAGTGCAGGAGAGCTTACAACACAGTAATATTTATTCGGGGAAAAAAAAAAAAGGGAGGGGGGGAGGAAATCCCAATATTAAAGGAATATCCGGAAAATGACCACTTATTGGTTTCTAAAAATGTCAGCTGTAATTGTGGGGCTCCCCATTATCACCTCTCTTTCCGTCAGGCAGGCGAGATAAAAATCCGAGCTAAATTACCAACAAACTTTGAACACTCATTCGGGAGCCGAGACTGGGAAAGTTCCCTCGCGATGCTGCTCTTCATTCATGCTGCATAATAACAATAAATACCAAGAAACATCCTCATCTGTCCTCTGTGCCTATGCAGAGCAGTGCGAAGATCCGATCAAAAAGGGATCTAAATGACACCTCTGCACCTCGGTACAAAGCGATCCCATGCCCACAGTTAACTTCTGTCCTGTTGGACCTTGGAGAGAGGCGTTCAACACCGCAGCAAACTAAACCGTGCCCAAAAGACAGAAAACAATAATAATAATAAAGAAATATATCTGCGAATAAACAATCTGGTCTTACCCTGCACTGTGTGATCTTCCATGAAGTGGCACAGAAACATCAGGAGTAAGAGCATGCCCGGGTGGATTCTCTGATTTAACATCCTCAGTACAGCAGGGAGTGAGAGAGACACAGAAACAGCGTGAGGGGGAGTAGGGAGAGGGAGCGAGCACTAGCCAGCCTGCTTATGATCGCTCTATTGAATGAACGTCAGGCTGTGAATGCAGTCTCTCTTTAAATCTATACGGGGGTCCTAGCTGTCTGCGGTGGGCGGTCTCCTAATGTGTGTGTGTGTCTGCTCGGGGGTGGGGAGATTTAAAAAGTTCAGTGTGAATCAGGTGACATTTTCCACCTTCTGGAAACCCTCTCCAATTATCTGCTTTAGGTGCACGCACACACAGGCGCGCGCACCGGAGCGCACCCGCGCAGCCCCACGCCAGCCTTGCGCGGCGGAGACGCCGGAGCTGTTAGCGCAGCAGCGGGAGGCAGCGCAAGCCCCGGCGGCCGCGGAGCCGGCGGCGCCCGCGCAAGCTGCGAGGCGCGCGGCAGGCCGCGCCCACGCCGCGGGGGCAGGCGATCCGCGGAGGTCGCCGCCGCGCGAGGGGCGCCCCTGTCCCCCCGACGGCGCGGGTGGGTGCGCGGAGGTGCGGAGGTTGCGAAGTCGCTACTAATAATAAATCCCACTCCCCGCGCCTCCGACGGGCGGGAGGCGGCTGGCGCGCAAACAGCTCGCTCGGCGGGACTCGGCCCAAAAAAAACCAACCCAACCGACCAACCACAAACAAACAAACAAACAAGAACCAAATAACAGTTTAATAGCTAAGGCTGTGCCCAAGTGACAGCCTTTTCACTGGGAGCCCGGGAGGACGAAACGGGAATGGGGGCGAAGTAGGCGGTCTCCTTTCAGAATCAGAAAAGATTGCAACATCGATAATGAACTTCTAGAGTACTAGTTTATTAAGCACAGTCTGGCATTATTCTCCCCTTAGAAAAGTTGGCGGTCTCTCATTTATAACATTTTTTGGCACCGCTGAATGAAAATGAGTAGGCGATATTTCCTTTTATACAAAACAATTTCCTTAACGGAAAATGGTATTGTTTATTCAAAAGTTGCCTTTTTAATTTAGATTCTTTCGCTTTTCTGAGCCACCAAAGCACAACAGACTGCGAAGTATGCAGACAGGAATGCCCGGACAGTGCCGGGTCAGGGGCCGGTGCGCCGCGGCCGCCCGCGCCCTCCGCCCGGCCCTCCCCACACCCCTCCTCCCCGCTCCCGCCCTCCGGCTCCCCCACCGCCCGCCCCCTCCCCACAACTGCAAATAACTCAGTGATAACAGACTTTTTTCCACCAACTGCAGGAGATAGTGCTAATCTCTTAATAAAAGATCCCACAGACTATAATAGATCCAGAAATACAGCCGTGCTAATATTAGAAGACAGTTGTTTGGGTGCCTCAGACCGGGCCCTGGTCCTGCTTTGAAAGTGGGCATGAATCACAATGTCCCTCGGTACCACCTGCGGTCACACGCTTTAAGAAGCAGACTGGTAAATGATTGACCTCGCTGCATTTGTTTTGTTTTGTTATTATTATGATCATCGTCCTAAGCAGCGCCCGGGCATTTTGAGCACTTCAGAAGCTCCTGGACTCCACATCCTTTTTAATCTTTTCCCAAATTGGTGCCGTGCTCTACTCTCCCCCTGCCTCTCCCTCCTCGCTCGCCGGAGCAGCGTTAATGCAGGGTTGCTTAGTGCCCTCTAATGGCAGATGACATTAACAATTAATAGCAAAACACAAATAAAGGGCCGGTTTCAAAAGCTGCCTCTCCTCCCGGAGGGGACGGATCCTGGGCGCAAGGTGCCTCGAGGGGCTGGTCTTCCCCCCCGGAGGCAGAGAGCTCGTCTCGGCTCGTCGCGGGGATCGGAGACCTGGCTGCCCTCGCCGCCCCCTCCCGGGCGCCCCTCTCCCGGGACCCCCTCTGACTCGCCCCGCGGGGCTCCCGGCCACGGCCGGGTGCGGTGTCGCATCTCCGCCTCACACCTCCTGAAGCAGCTTGCCTCCCCTCGGGGGCAGCGCCGGGACCGAGCTGCTTTCTCACCCAAGTGCGGGTGGCACGGAGGGGGCCCGGCGGCAGCGCAGGGAGCACAGGCGGCTGCCCCAGCTGCTCCCGAGCAAGGAGGCACCGTCCACCCGCGATACCGGGACGTGCTGCGGGGGCAGGCTCATCTTTTCTTTCTTTTTTGTTTTTTCTCCCAGTTTGTGTTTTTTAATAATTGGCCAATACGGTGTTTATCCTGATAATGTTTTCAATTATAGAGAGGCATTTTCAGGCCGTATTCCTGGAAATGAGATGCTGGATGGGTCGATAACGTTTGCACATGTGCTTCATGTGTGTATCATCAGGAGATCAATATGATTGCACTGGTATGGAGATTTGTATCACACCTGTTCTCTGACATCACATAGAAACAGCTGCTGTTTCTTTTATTGTTGGGGGTTTTTTCTTCTTTTTAAAATGCTAAATATTGGGCTTGCGTGTAACAACATGTCAGGGATATAGTGTATAATTAAAAATGCTTTCTTTTTCAATGTGTGCCTCCCTGTACAACTCCCCTACCCCTTTCTGCTTTGCCAACAATCACATTTAAATTACCCAAAAAACAATAGGGTCAATCTGTAACTGAATTGTTAGGCAGAACACAAAAAGAGTGTTGCACTCAGCCTGAGAGGTTTTAAAACTTCTTTCTACCAAAAAGTGTATGCATTTTAATATATGTTTTTGGATGTGAATCCAATCTTTGCAGCTGGCCCTGATCTTGGAATAATAAAACCTTTTAAAAAACCCATATATACTAACATCTCAAACTTTCAGAAAGTTCAGATTTAGCTCTCAATGTACATAAAATGTGTCTTTGTTTTATCTCTAATATAGCTGTAGCTACAACAGGCTCCATAATCCAAAATATTAAGTGGCTGGTCTCTGAGGAAAATTGCAGCAAAATACTGAGCAGGAGGAAAAATAATACTCAAGTGTAACCTTGTGTGACGTGTGCTATTAACATACATGCATACATATATGCACATACATATGGGGAATATTTATTTTGTGATAAGTCAGTATTCATTGTACTAGTATAATATATTTCCTTTTACTCTTTTCCCCTCAATGTGCTGCCTCTCAACAGAGGAGCGGTTGCCTGTATCGAGAATGGACCGCCTCAGGACCCTCTCTTCGAATAAGGAACATGTCTGCATAAAGTTTTTTGAGGATGTGGATAGGATGCCAAGCAAAAGCCGATTATTTGGAAGGGATCTGGATTTTGGGCAAGAGAAAATGTGAAGGCCTATCCTGGCATTTCCCAACCTAACATTCAAGGGAGAGGGAAAAAGACTCAAACACCCTCCTGTGGTCCTGGATGCATGTATCATCCGATGTAGTTTCTCATACAACTGGCTTCTCCCACAGAGCAAGTACTCAAATAAAGGTAGAACGTCCTCTTCTGGTAGGAGAGAAAACTTGTGAGCCTCCTTTACTCTCACCTAATTGTCCTGATTATCACAAAAAGAAGGGCCTGTTTCTGGAAAACTGCACTTTTACAAAGGTTCCCCTCTTTCACATCTTAGATATCAGATTTAAGGACTTTTCTGAGCACCACTACATTGTTCCATTTTATAAGCTTGCTTTTTTTTTTTTTTTCCAGTATAGGGCAATTCAAGCCTTCAACAGCCTTTTCTGCTGTAGAAATTTCATGTGCTGTTTCTCAGCACAGAGTAGCATAAAAATTTCATTTAAAAAGGTTCATTTCTTGATTTGGCCAAGACTTTCTAATGAAAAACAAGCAAACCATTTCCTGGTAAAACTAAGCTCCGAAATGTATTAACTTAATTCTAATATTATATTCTTGAGGTAGTGGATATGTGTGCTATTACACTGAAATTATTCCTACACATAAGTGAAACTGTTAAACATAGAACTTATATTGTATGCCATTGGTAAGTGCTGTGCTTACTAGATGAATACAAGTACATTGAACAGTTATTTTTTTTCTTTAAGTTGACCTAAAAGTTGATGTTTGTTTTCAGGTAGTGGACAATGGATTGAATTAAGAGGTGGTAGGGATTTTACCTAATAAATACCACTGGAAAAAAATGCAAAGGGAATATAAGTTTGATCATCAGTAGATATTTGGCAAGTCACATCTGAAAACCTGTCATCATCTTTGACCAAGACAGCTGGAAACAGGTACGCTATTTGAAACTTCTCCCTGTGGTTCAGTGGAAGGAAGGAATTGAGCATGGTCAAGCAGTCCTCTTGTAGGCGAGCAATTTGCAGTTTTAATAATCCACCCTATGACAGATGCTCAGACTGTCTGGAGGGCACCCTCAACATTTAGCCTGATTCATTGTGGTTCACGGGAAGAACAGGAGGACAGTGTGACTGTGAATACTCTGATCTTAAATATGGAAAGTTTCTGGTAGCCTATGGAGGTTTAGCAACTCTGTGTGTTTGTGGCTTTGTTCAGACCATAGAAAGGGCATGTAGACAGGTGGCCTTCACATTTTAGGTCAGCTAAAATTGACACGTATGTGGTATGAGTCAAACTGACTCCTTTCCTACCTTTTATTGGTGATTCCGGGAGTAATAACAGAATTGTGTATCACTGCAGTTTGGTGGATACTTTCCCTGACAAGCTGTCTTTGACACTCCAAAGACATTTTCATAGAATCATAGAACCATAGAATGCTTTAGGATGGAAGGGACCTTTCAAGCCCATCCAGTCCATCCCCCCTGCAATGGGCAGGGACATCTACAACCAGATCAGGTTGCTCAGAGCCCCGTCCAGCCTGGCCTTCAATGTTTCCAGGGATGGGGCATCTACCACCTCTCTGGGCAACCCATTCCAGTGTTTCACCACCCTCATTGTGAAAAATTTTTTCCTTGTGTTCAGTCTAAATCTCCCCTCCTTTAGTTTAAAACCATTCCCCCTTGTCCTGTTGCAGCAAGCCTTGCTAAAAAGACTATACCCATCTTTCTTGTAGGCCCCCTTTAAGTATTGAAAGGCTGCAATAAGGTCTCCCCGCAGCCTTCTCTTCTCCAGGCTGAACACCCCCAGCTCTCTCAGCCTGTCCTCATAGCAGAGGTGTTCCATCCCTCTGATCATTTTTGTGGCCTCCCCTGGCCCCGCTCCAACAGCTCCATGTCCTTCCTGTGCTGAGGACCCCAGAGCTGGACGCAGGGCTCCAGGTGGGGTCTCCCCAGATCAGAGGGGCAGAATCCCCTCCCTCGCCCTGCTGGCCATGCTTCTTTTGATGCAGCCCAGGATACGGTTGGCTTTCTGGGCTGCGAGAGCACATTGCTGGGTCATGTCCAGCTTTTCATCTATCAGCACCCCCAAGTCCTTCTCCTCAGGGCTGCTCTCCATCCCTCCATCCCCCAGCCTGTGCTAGATACTGGGGATTGCCCTGACCCAGGTGCAGGACCTTGCACTTGTCCTTGTTGAACCTCACGAGGTTCACACAGGCCCATTTTCTTCTCTTGTGTTGGCAATACTATGAACCAGCACTGAGGAAGTGCAGCAGGCCTTATTATTCAGTACCCATTGCAAACAGGATGTGATGTGGTAAGACGAGGTTTAATGCGTGAGTGGAATAAAAACAGGTTGCTAAACAAGTTACAAAAGCTTTCCAGGTTATTGAAAACCTGGACAAAAGTACAAAATTCCAGTGGAAAATAGGAGTGGAAAAAGTTGTAAGGAAAGCATTAAAACCATTAACTGAGGACGTTAAATGAAAAATGATAAAGTATACTGATCTATTACTTTACTGATCTGATCTATTGATCAGATACTTTTCTGTATAATTTCAGAGAACAGAAAACAACTAGAAATGCACACAGACCATGGAATTTCTAGGGCAGAAAAAAGACTCTCCTCCTGTTGGGACTGCAATGTTGTCAATAGCAGCAGGAATTCTGACCTTGATTCTAAATGAAATTTTGAAAACTTAAAAAAAAAAAATGGGAAATGTATTTATTGCTCAAACATGCTCAAAACATCCATTTAGGATTCTACTGTTTTAAAGGAATGCCTAAATGCCGGAAAGGCAGCACCACCAGCTCTAGACAACCCATTTCCTCGTAAAGGCTTAAGTGGCGTAGTGGGAGGGAGCATGGAAAGAGCAAAGCTGTCAGATAGAACAGCCCCTGGAAGGCCATTTCAGCTTGGGCAACAGCAAGCTAACCTTTGGCTGTCTTAAGTCATGTGCTAAGTGTGGAATGGCTCTTCCCAGCTTCCTGACTGGCAAATTGCCTTTTCTACTTCCACGACTCTGCCAAGCGGAGCTATGTCACACCTGGTAATATAACTTCAAATTTTTAAGTTAAAATTATAGATGAGGAGCATGGTGCTTTAGGAATGGTGGGGTTATGTGTGGTTATTGTACTTTTAAGGTCTGGAACATTTTGTGTGGCAGACTTCAAAAGACATGTCAGTTGGCAATCAGTTGCAGCTGGAACAGGATTGGAGACTAAAACCAGATTAAAGTGAGGATGGACATAGTTTGTAAATAACTACTGTGAAAATTCAATTAATTTTTGCTATTACTTTATTTTTCTTCTTGTTAGTTTGATTCTATTAAAGTTAATGCGGAGGGCATATCTGAATCATTGGATATGTGGAGTCACGTAATTTTCTAATCCAAAAAAGGCTTCATTTGACTGTAGATCCTGGCCTGGAGCTTAAATGGAATAAAAATCACTGTTAAGAGTAATACCCATAGCCAACTGTGACAAGCTCAATATAGCATAGCAAAAAGGGTAACAAAAAATTTCCAGCTCAGTGCATGTATCTGGTGACATATTGGATCTTGTTTCTAGACTGAGAGAGTAGGTGCTTGAGTACGTAAAAGTTACAGCCTTGTTAGGGACAGATCATTAACTTCTTATTGTGAGGTTTGTATTTACTTTATTGCCCATCAAGGAAGCAAATCAGTTTTAATGGTTTACTTTCAGAGATTAATGGAGCCAAATGGATTTTAGACTGCTGTTTAGTCAGTGGCAGCTTACTGGGACATTATCAAAATTATCCTACACAGTACATGTGATAAACTCCAAATGTCACCTTCTAGTACTGTGTTGCACATATTGGTGAATATATAGCATGTGAGGAAAGAAATTAATTAGACAGAGACCCCAGCAAAAATAATGATCTAAACCAGACTAATTGTGACAAAGAATTTTAGAGAAGTTAAGGTCATAGCTATGATGGAAGCAAAGAAAAGCTTTTTTCCCAATTGTGATGAGCTTCTTTATTTTTATGAGCAGAAAAGGAGTTTTATTATCCTGATTATTATCCTGATTCTTTCAAATTTTTCTTTTGTAATGAAATATATTTATAAAAAGCACTTAGTGCTAAAACATTTTTATTTCAAGATCTGCTACAGCATCAGATGTATGACAACGTATGACAATCTTCATAGGTCATCAAAATTTTCTTTTCAGTCCATTAAAAAGCACATTTCGACTATCACATAAACAACAGTCAATTTCCAAAATGAATTTTTAGTACAAATTAAAGGTATTATGCTATATTAAGTAAATGGAACTGCAACTAAGTCTGTAGACTTCTCTTACTGTACTGCAGAATAGTGGTATCTATAGACCTTCTAAAGTCTTATTTTGAAGTCAGGCTTTTTTGGAATAAATATGACTACAAATATTAGCTAATAGAATGGAAAGAAAGAAGAGCCCAGGGTTATTTATGCTTTCTTTTGGGACCTACTGCATACATTTTTTTGAAGTAGAGGCTATGCATGGACTGCTGAGAGTTTGTTGGCTTCACAGCATGTGCTGTTGTTGTCTCCCTCCAGTAGCACAAAAACTGGCTTATGTCCTCCTAATACTCTCCCAAGAAGGGGGTTTAGGAGGAGCCTTGTGGCTTCTGTTCTGTCCACTAACTTGGTTAGTTCACATATGCTTTCTTCTACACTTGATCAAGAGGTGACTTGAGGAGCCAGAAGTCCTGAATAGGAGGATTGATATCCAGACTGCCAGTCTTTAGGGTGCGGTAAGTTCCCTTCCTCCCTGGATGTCTGGAAAAAGAGTAGATAGTGTGTCTTCTGTGCACAGGGCAGCCAGTTCACTCATGGGTTTGCAGGACAGTCTAGAACGCATAGGTTCGAGCTTCTGCCTTCTTGTCTCTGCCCTGGCCCTCACCTCTTCTAAGGATCAACCAAGTCCTTGGTTTCCTCTGGTCATCAGAGAGGGGCTGATACCTGTGGGGCCTCCAGCTCTGAGAACCTGCTAATTCTTAACAATTTCATTGTACAGGACCTCTGTGAGAATAGGAAGGGTAAGCATGGAGATGATCTGATTCTCAGATGAGAGAGGCTGAGGTAGAGGCAGGAAAAGGACTTTAGCCATTTTCCCACACAATGTGCATATCCTATCGTGACTCCAGCTGCTGCTCCAGAAGTGTCTTGCACAGATGTGGCATCACATCTGCTAGCCTTGTATGAATAACCTGGGTATACTAGATTGTTACAAATGGCGTTAAATGTCTTTGTTTAGGAACTGAATCAAGGACAAAGTGATGTGCCTAAAGGCATATGGAATAGGCTGTGGAATAGCAGGGAGAAACCCCAAATCCCAACTAAATCTGCCTCCACTGGCCATCCTTTCTTGCTGCTGTGTTACTTTCTCTCATTTACACATGCAAAAAGCCTTGGATTGGCCCCATGCTTTAAAATGTGAAATGATAAAGAAAAGTTGATTATTAAAAGAAAAATTGTTTCATGAATGCATCATAAAATCCTGACATTCAGGATTTGGTCTGTATTAGGTGGCTGTCTTTTATCTATATCTATTACATTTACTATTGAATCACTTCTTCTAAAGGCTCGCATGCAGGCACTTAAATAACCTTGCAGACCCAAAAGAATTATCTGATGTTCACTCGTCAAGTTTGTGCCACTTTCTTCCATTACAGGAAGTAGAAGGTAACAGTGGTGTGGCCCAGGGTTCATGTATTCCTTATTTCTAGCCTCGTAGTTCCACCTTAATTGCACAAACTTGAAAGTCCCTGTTTCCAAGTCTAAACTTGATCTGTTTCTAGTCCCTCATCACACTCATTGGCCATATCCTGCTGAGCTCATTGAACTTTTTGAGAATCCTTCATAGGATTCAAAAGGAAGATGAAATTCTGTGGTGGTGATGGTGAGAAGGTTGTGTAGTCTCCTTTCCAGCTGTGGTAAGACAGCTTTGTGTATAAAGGAGGCCATCTCTGCAAATGGGAAAAGACACAGTATAGTCCAAAATTCATCCGTTATATCATTCAAGCTCCTAAACTGAATGCTGTAATAGTGCTATCCACTATGTATGAGCAAAACCAGCAAATCTGAGAGTCTTGGCAGGCCCCTGTTTCTCTATAGTGATGCGGCAGTAATGGTTAACTAGAGGGTGCCTTAGGTCTCACTCCTCTCACCAGAGATTCTCATAAGCCTTTGCTTTTAATGGCTGCTTGCCTCAGTGAACTACAGTATTGCCAAGGTCAAGTGTCCTGAATGTATGTGTATCATGAGGTTTGACTCAAACAAGTGAGCTTAAATAAGTAGTTTTTAATTGAGTTCTTTTTCTTTCCTACTTTCTGGTTTCTGAGATGGCAATCACATTTTCAGGTCTTTCTGCAGAACAATGACATTTTGCAAATAATTTTTTTAAAAAATGAAAGCTGAGATTCTTATATGTGGTCTGGACTCCAGTAGCTAGCATTTTAAGAAGAACATCAAATATGTCCTTGATAGAAACACTAGAATTTCCAACTAGGAAATTTAGGCCTGCAAGGTATGGGGCCGTGCTGGTCTTGAAAGATTTGAAGGCAGAATAGCAAAAGTGGCCTACTTTATGGAAATATGATTGTCACAGAAAGACACTTCATATTAATTTAAAGAAACTCAAGAGCTTTTGGTGGAGGGGCAGGGGAGAGGGAAGGGAAAAGAAAGTGTAGGGGTAAATAAAGGAATAATTAGAACCTCTAGAGAGGACTGTAAATTAGAGAATCAAAACTTGTGCTTTCCAGCTTTCCATTGGTATTCACAGTGTTTTGGCAGAGAAAAAAATAAAGAAAAAATATTAAAAAGGGATCTTAGCAGTAAACAGATAATAAAGGAGGTTTTGAGGAAGAACTTTAAAATCTGAAAATATATTGATTTAAAATAATGTTAACTACTCCAAACTGACTTATATCTACAAAGAATTCATAAAATAAGAGAGACCTCTTGAGGAGTAAGGATGAATTCCATTAGCTCTGTTCTTAGATGTCTTTGATGTCTGTGTAACTTGCTCACCTATTGATAAAACAAAGGAAAACAGAATAAAGGAAAGCATTCCTGAGAAGACCTAAGTCAAAACTGATTTGACATCCATTTGGTGGAAAGAAAGTGTATTTACAGCCAAGTGAATGCTTTATCCACAAAATGTTGAAGCATGCTTTGGTAACCTGCTACTAGTAAAACACAAATCCTTAAAAGAATTAATTCTGAAGTATCTCAAAGATGAAGGCATAACAAATCTAGACAGTAAGAGAGACATTTGAGCATCAGACTGTGTGTTATTTGGCTCCCACCACAATATTCCAAAATTCAATACTGCAAGTGAAGTAACTGACTCTTTTGAGGAGAATAACAGCATACCAACAGTGTAACTTACAATGTCTGGAACCACTTAAAAATGAAATAGAAGTAGTATTTTTACCCTGCCTTGTTTAAAATGTACATAATTTTTAAGATCTTCTTTAAGCCTCCTAAAAACTTTGTTAGCACATGCTCATCATTGTTATCCTGCAGCAGAACAGATGCAGGCAATTTTTGTCATTTTCTAGGATATTCTAATAAGATTGCAATATGAGGGTGTTGATTTTATTAATCTTAGTTAAAAAAAGAGAAAAACTCCAAAATGTACTTTGAGCTTCTCAGAAATAAAATCATATTCTTTTCACGGAAAAGGGAGGTCAAATCCTGGACAAGTTCCAGCCCCAAGTTAAAAATGTAACAACTTGACACAAAGATGAATGGTCACAGATAAAAGTATGTCTGGATGTAGAAGGTAGATAGTAGGGGTTTATTTGCAATTAACTTTTTTTCTTTAATATTTTAATATTTTGCTTAAAATGATAGGATGTTTGTGATTCAATTATAGCAATGTCCTTTTAGGGGCAGAATTAAGATTATCTTCAAATCTGATCTCTCGTTTTTGAGCATTCCTGTTCAGACAAGATATACAGGTAGAGGTGATGCCTGTTATTAGACCAGGATCCATCACTTTCTCAGTTACATGGTTATTATGCATAGCCTGTTATTTCAGCCAAACTCCTCTGCAAAAATTCCATTTTTATGCTGTAAACATGCTTTATCATTAAAAAAGTAGTTCTTTTGTATGGCAGAGTTTACATATCATTTAGCATTTTATTTTGTCTTAATGTCTTATAATCAGATAAGTTTTCAGCAAAATCAAACTGAGAAAGATTTGTAAGGGGAGCTTTGAAGGCTCAGAGACACCAGCTGGGGAAAAGGACAACATTTAGGGTTTTTTATGTTTCATAAATTGTTCCTGCAAGAAAAACTAGTGGTGTAAAGTAGAAGCTGTACTCCTGTAGTTGAAAAATGAAAATTAGCACTACACTGAGGCAGAGCACGCTGGCCTGCCTGTTACTGCCACTGCTTAGGCTTATCCTTTAGGCATAACCCTCTAGTGGAACAGGATGGGATTTCAGTTGCATGTGGGAAATGTCTCCAGTGTCTTTCAAACAATGTGCCACGAGGGATGCTCCCCCTGAGACCACTCTGATTGCACTCGAGCTCTGATGCTCTGAAAGGCCATAATGAAAAACAGATGTTTAGCATGCAGCTGTCCAGAGGGGCATTTCTGCTGTGTTCCTTGAGGAGTGTTCCCACCAAGTCCATGGGAACCCCATGGTCTAGGGTCTACGAGGTGTGCCGCCCTCTCGGATGTCCTGTCTCTGCACAATTAATTCATGTCACATCAAGGATTACACGTGGTTGCTCTAGATTCCCTCATGAAGCCTCACCTGTTTTGCTGATGGTTTCTGAGTTTTGATGGCCATTCTCCTTTTGTGGAGAAAACAGAAAATAGCAAACTTGTATTAATCTGAATTCCTTGTAAAGTAAGTAAATAAAAATCAGCTGCAGAGATTCCAAGGTGAAAGGAAAATGGAAACTCTAGGTTTTTTTGAGAGATGGCTGGAGGGACATCTTCAGGATCATTAAACTGATTCCTTTTAAATTCAAATTGTCAGTAGCTACTTCTTTGACTCCCTTCTCCACAAATTTCACCAGATGACCTTTTCAAACTATGATGACATCTTATTTTGTTCCTGGAGTGGCTTCCTTTCCCCAGGTATCTCTAAGGAAAGACGGAATTTGAGGTACACAGATCAGTTGCTTTCAGGAAATAATTGTTACCACTGACTGGGTATATTAGCTGCTGTTAGATTTAAAGGGATTATTCATCCCATCAGAAATAGCTGGGAACCAAAGAAACAGTTTTTATTTCTCCCAGGCCTTAGGCTGTTAAGCATTTTGCAAGAATACCTTCAGGAATCCACTGCTATGGAATAAGGTATTGGATATAAATGGACTGACATTGCACTGGTAAGGTTAATTTGCAAAGGAGAAAGATGGATTTGGGGTCAAAATAGAACATAGCAGTTGAAAAATCCCTACTGGTCTTTCTTGTGTCATTCTGAGAAACTAATTTCATTTGTTTTGTCCTAGGTCACTGTAAATTTATGGTAATGATAATATATCTGCATGTTGTAATATGAGTGCAATTATGAATGAAATATTTGGTCCTGGCCTATTTTGAAGCTCTGCTGTCAAATACAGAATGCAGAATGTGCACCAGGTAGCTGCAGGGATAATGCAGTCACCAGTGCTCGGATTGTCTGTCTGATGACCCAGATGAGGGAGGACCCACCCATGTGCTGCACTGGAGGTGGAAAGGGAGCCTACCTCTAGGGAGGGGAGGAACATATTGTCCCTCGACAGCATACGATCTCTTCTGTCTCATCCTAACAGTTCTGGTGAAACTCATGTTGAAAGAGGGCACAAAAGGCTTCTGCCTCGTGACTGTTTCCCTCTGCTATTTGCCAACTGTGAGGCAGAAGGGAAGGGGAGAAGGACAGGTATCTGTGTAGGTGAGGGTACAAGCCAAATAAGTGGAGGCATGGAGTAACTTCCCTTGCTGGCCCTAAAATCAAGATAGATGGTGGCTGTGCAAGCAGCTGCGCCTCTGCTTTTGATACTTTTACCCCTAAACACATCAGTGCTAGCGCCAGTTGTTATCTGCCCCAAGCCTACTGTTTGATCCCCACAGCTCTTTTTCCTCTTTGGGTGGGATACTTATTCTAGGATTGCACAGGGCTTTGTTCCACAGTCTAACTTAAGTCAGTATTTTTAGATTTCAAGGAAACCTTGCAAAGTAGCCATGCAGTTTGTTCTTATCACTGGTTCAAGCTTCGGGGGATGTAGAATGACAGACTCTGAGTACCTACTATGTAATCCGTAGAGGCATAACAGTGAAGCTTCTGACATAATTAATCCATTTTATGGGTAGGTCAGCAATTTAAAAAATGCAAGAAACTTGGTCAATGAACAGACCTTACAGGTGCAATATACAGCCAGGCATGACAGTTAAAATTAACATTTCAGCATGACCTAGCCACCTATATATTTCATTAAGCAGAACTTGTAAAGGGCCTTGTGGAAGCACCATCTGCTGATTTCCAATAAAACTGCAAATGCTGTGGAAACTTTCTGCTGTTTGTTCTGTGTTGAAATGGGCTCAGTGCTAAATGCTAAACCCAAGGTGCTTCCAGCTTGGATCCAGATTTGAATCGGAATGAGTTGTTTATGTTGCTCTGTAGTTTATTGAGTGCTTTTCTTTCCTATGCAAGTTAGTGGAGAAAAACTATTACAACCTGAACTTCTCCTCTGTGCTTTCCAGACCATGTGACATATCTTCTACAGGATTGTTCCTGGTACTTTTAATAATGACTCTTCATGATACTTATAAACATCCCAGGAGATTCCACTTCCTGATTACTTACATGATAATTATACAAAACCAAACCACCTAGGTCTAGTTCAGGGCCAAGATACAGTATGCCAGCTGGATACACTAGAGTCAAAAGCAACGACTCATTTACAGACCTGTTTTCCACAGTCATTTATAAACAAAAGAAAAAAACATTGTTAAGGAAATAGTGGTTGAATGGATTTTCATAATAATTTCTAGGTAGAATTACATGGAATACATTAAACCCAGAAAACATAAAGGGGATGTGATATTTTACTATATAATCGTATGTGAGAAGAACCAGGGCATCCTATTGCATTATCAGATTTCTTTTTATATGCGAACAACTCTCCTTCATCTTACAGGATTTAGTCTGAAGAGCTCAAGAGTAGGATATACGTTGTGCTTCAGAGTTAATGAGAATACTGTAAGCAATGCTGAGAGCTGCCTCATAATGCTGCAGAATAATTTTACAGAGAAGGTAAAGCATGACTGTCTTCCTCAGACTAGTTATATAAAGTTTGTGGGACTACTCACATGAGTAGAGTGAGAAATATTTGACCCATGATCTTACATATCAAATATCTTTACATATTATTAACAATTTATAAAGTTGGATATAAAAATGTGACTTGTTAATGCCAAACTTATGTCATGTGGAACAGGAAGAGAAAGAACAGAGTCTTTCCTATATGGTTTGTCAAGACCTTTTTCAATAAACTTTAAGTGGCCCATGGCCATAGGTGCAGATTATAAATTAGCTTGGAGGCAGGTGTTTCCATGGCTGCAAGGGAACTAGTGGCAACATGTATTCACAGACTGTATCCACAATATTTACACTAAAAGTATGTGCCAGTGCTTGCAATAGACAATAAATGGAAGTAAGCTTATGATGCTGGAACAAATTTCCTATCATCTATCTACTGAAACTAAAACTGGAACCATAAATACTACAGCTGGAAGATTATTTTTGATCTCTGCCACCATTAAGATTCCCATCTCAGATGTTTTGCTTGTAATAATAGATCTGTTTCAAAATGTAAAAACATAAGAGAGAGCATTTTTTTTTTCTCTCTCTTTTATTTGTTCCTCTCGCACACACACACACACACACACAAAGATAAAAGGTAAAAGAAAAGAAATAAATTTCAGTTCTTTATCTGGGACACAGAAATGGCGATACTGAGTGGGCTGGTGCTTCAGTGCAGTAGACTATCTCTGACAGAGATCAACTCCACCAGAAGCCTCTGAAAAGGTCCAAGAAACCCCAGGGCAGACAAATATGGAATAATGTGACCACAGGGAAATTCTTCATTGTGGTAATAAGTTAGTGGTCAGCTCTGTGTCTGAAATGTGCATCTATGCTCTTGCTCTTAAAAAAAGGGAGTCTGTCTGCCTTATGTAACTGCAGCAGTTTTGACCTGTCATAGAGTCTAAGCCTTTTGAATCCTGCTAAATTCTTTGTCTGGGCTTTTATCTTGTAGCAATGAGTTTAACACTTAAGTAAAGCAGGTCTTTTCATCACTACTAAAAATAACTCCTATTTTGATGGAAATGTGAATTAGAAACATATAATTTGGGACCACAGCCTTTTAGATTCTTATCTCTGATCATTTCCAGTATTGAATTCTCCAGAAAGGAGTGTGGAGAAATATATGATGTACGGCACAAAATGTTTGGAGTATTAGTTGGAAACGTTTGGAGCTCCGTGCTTCAGTGGTGCTTTTTTGTCACAGTGAGCTGCACAGGGTGCCTGTGTGCCAAGGGAGGGTGACAGTGACAGAGGGAGGGAGCAGGGGAACTTCAGCCCCACTTTCTGCACCAGCAGTCCCTTATAGTGTCCCAAGCTCTCCAGTGGCGAGTAAAAAAGGTCCTTTTCAAAGACAGACAAGCGTGCTGTCCTCCTTGCCAGCTTGTGTTCATGTCAGGGCTATGTCTGAAGGTGGCAGGAGGCTGGGCTGCAGCAGGGTTGAGTGACACACCTATGGGAGGGCAGCTTGCTCCTGGATCTGTTGTCCTCCTGGGTGAGCAGAGGATGCTTTCCAGGGGTGCATAAGCCACTGAAATGCTGCACTTGGGGCTACGTTAAAGCAGTGTTTCCTTTTTAATATTCAAAATGGGTTGCCTTTTAAATTTAATTGTCTCCTTGTTTTATGAGGACAAAGAGTAAAGATTATGCATGTTTGTTATGGGATTGCCTAGTGACCATCTGTGGGCCTCATTGTGGTAGCCATGGTTCAAATTTAGTGTAATAGACAATTCCTAATTCTAATATCTTAACATCTAAATAGACCAGACAGATGAAGGGTAATAAAAGTGGCAGAAAATGCAAGCAAAATAGGAGTATTCAATTTATGTCCTTCATACAATTTTATTTTATGGTGTATGCTTGCACTGTGGCTGCTGGTTTTATTTATTTCCAAGCTAAATAGTCCTAACATTTTAAGACTATGGAATCCTTCTCATGGCTGTAACATGCTTATCAGCTGTCTCCAGTCACTTTCTATTTCCATTAAATCATAGAATCATAGCATCACAGAATGGTTTGGGTTGGAAGGGACCTTAAAGACCATCTGGTTCCAACCCCCTGCCCTGGGCAGGGACACCTTCCACCAGACCAGGTTGCTCAAAGCCCCATCCAACCTGGCCTTGAACACTGCCAGGGACGGGGCATCCACAGCTTCTCTGGGCAACCTGTGCCTGTGCCTCACCACCCTCACAGAGAAGAAAAAAGACAATTGCTTGTCCTTGCTTAGGTGGAGTAATCAGAACAGAACATAATATTCAACACGAGGGCATACCACTGATTTGCATAACAACATTCAGATATTTTCAGTATTATTCCTTATTACTTGCTGACCAAGGCAGTTGGAACAGATGTTTCCCCTGAGCTGTACACAATGACATCTAGCTGTTTTTCTTGAGTGTATAAGCAGTGCAGAAGTGGTTCAAATTATGCTTGCCATTGTACATCACTTCCTGAATTAGTGTAGTAATATTATTTATTATCTGCTCATGCTTTTCACAGTGGGCTATGGGGCTATGTAAATGGGGATGGTGGAAGGCTTCCCCTCTGTAAGACTGCA
Organism: Platalea leucorodia; assembly: GCF_965183815.1. Classification (NCBI taxonomy): domain Eukaryota; kingdom Metazoa; phylum Chordata; class Aves; order Pelecaniformes; family Threskiornithidae; genus Platalea; species Platalea leucorodia. The sequence continues at coordinate 43,603,741 of NC_138859.1, forward strand.
AAAATTGGGCCTTTTTGATGAATATATTATTAAAACTTTTCTTTGCTGAATTTTTGGACATGGAGAAGTTTCCAATAGCTGGGAATGGCTGTAGAGAGCCAAGACTTGGGAGGTTGTGTAATTACTACATAGTCCTCATCTTTCATAAGACAGGCTTATCTACAGGCTGCAATTCTGCATGAGCTGAACACTTAGGCTTGGTAACTGACTTCTGCCGCTTCCCTTTCTCTTTTCTGGAGCTCTACCTGAAGGATAGTCAGCCACACTTTCTGTGGTGACTGCTAAGGGTGGCTTTCTTCTGACCCTTTTTAAACAGACACTTCAGGTAGTTTTAAATGTAAACAATTTAATAGAGCCTAGCCAGCAATTCCTAAGGCTAATGCAACCATAGCATCTTGTTTGTAAAATAGCAACCAAGCCAAGTGTATTCAGTCCTGAGGCTTTTGCCATGACATACACATATGATTTAACAATCTTTCTCCCCAGAATGGTGCGTAACAAAACAATAGCTAACGTGTACTTGTGGAATAGTTGTATCTGCAGAAATCTAGAATACAGAGTTTCCCAAGTAGTATAGCATGGATAATATTTGTTGTCACAATATTTGTGCTTTTAATTTTTTTTTGAGAGTAATTTTGTGCATCAAAAGGATTTATCAAGAAGGTGAATATTGTTGTGTTTGTGTCTTATGCTTTATTGTCAAGCAACAGAATCACATTTCTACTACTGCACCTGCACATACTCTTTATTTTAATTTTTGAGTCATGAAAAGGAACAATTCTGCAGTATCCCATATTGAGACATATGGAGCTGCCTTCAAGGCAGTGCAGACCTGTATGAAATAAGAAAGTTTGAGGGTTTTGTGAACTTTTATAGAGGATCAGAAGAAAGCTGTTTGGCACAGGTGTTTCTGTAATTGTGATACACTGGAAAAATTCAGCAAGTTCAAGGCCACTTATGCTGTGGCTACAGCTGTTCTAACTCATACTTCTGCATGGACAATGTGGTGTTTTAGTGTTAGCACACTTGGTTGTATAATATAAAACAAGTAGGAAAGGGAATATTAGTCAGACCAAGGTGGTGCTCTTTCTTTTTTTGTTGTTTTATGAGTTTTTATCCCTTCTCATAGAAATGCCACTGGCAAAAGCTGTGTCATTACAAAGTTACTGGGGTGGAGAACAGCCAGATATCTCCTAACACCTCCACTTCTCCCTGCTGTTCATCTTCATGTGCCACTTGGTTTCCCTGAGCTAGGAAGCATGAAGCAAATGCAGTATAAGTTATTCTTTTGCTCCTTGGCTTGCAGTTTGTTCCTGTGCATTTAAAAGAAAAGGGTGCTTGAACTCCAAGGTGATTGAGTTGCACAGAACTGGTTTCAAATCTAGCAGGGTTGTACTGTGTGCATCTGGTGATCTGAATTAATTTCAAAACAGGAACTGGCATTATCATCGCTGTTATTATCTAACCTTTCTATATAGGGCAACAGATTTATTTCATACAGAGAATGAGGATATCTTCCTTGCCCACAGGAGAGTCCAGTTTGTGCTAGAAAAGGCATTTATGCAGTCTATGCTCTGAGCTTGCAGTCTGCTGTTGCTGGTATGGATGCTGGCTCAGGAAGACCTGTCTGAGTGGACAGTCTGATCCTCTACCTAGCTGGCTTCTCTGGATGACAGTGAGGTTACTCTGCAGTGTATTAATCCTAAAATGAGATTGTGCATCTGTAGCCACTTAGGCATTTCCACAGCAGTTCAAGAGAAATTTAACAGTGGGTGGTAGACTTTATTCCTAGTAGGTCTACGAACAGTGAAGCTACTGAAATACACTTTCTCACAGAGCAGTATTTTGTGGTTAGATTCCCTAGTGTCTAATAAGATACAGACTCACGACACAGCCTTTCCAGGGACACTGGTAGGAGCTATTTTCTCATTCTGGCTATCTGTTTTCATAGAAAACTTAGAAACTTAGCTCATCATAGAAACTTAACATGTCTGAGAATGACTTCCCTCTGTCATATTGGTTAATTAAACTGAGTAACGGCTTCAAAAGCTTTGAAGGATGGCCAGAGTCAGTGAGAGAGAAATACACAGATGCATAAGCATGTGCATGCACACACACATGTGCACACGTGCGTGTGCACACACACACAATGCTCACCATAATTAGGCTAATAAGCTTAATTTTGCTAGAAAAAGAGGCTCACAATATAAAAAGAGAATGAGAAACAAAGTTGGTGAAACTAGCGGGGGAAATTCTGTAGCATAAACAAAAATGAGTCCTTAGCTTGAGTTAGATCTGATTCCTCTGATGCTTCTGGTTCTTTTTTCATTAATCTTAATGTGTCTATAATAATTTCAGTGTCGTTCATTGTCTTATTCACAGTGGTTTAAGTGAACAGTGAATCAGACCCAACAGAATGAACAGAATGTCTCTTGGTAAGGGATTCTGCTGTAACCATCAGAGGTGAGACATACAGGAAGGGTACATTTTTGGACAGTTTTAATATAAAATCCACTGTCATTTTGGAGGCCAAGCCTTTTGCAGGAACTTCAGTGGAGTGATGTCAATTTATGCCAGACACCAAGCAAATGAAGAGCTTTAGCTTACTGATTCTAACATTCACTCTACTTGTTTATAATTTTCCTTATACCTAGAGTGACACTTGACAGACTTCATACAATGGTTGGAATTAATATCACCTAACTTTTATTTTAAAAAGTTAGATGTTTAGTATGCGTTAGTTGGCTAGCCTCCTGAGGGAGAGAAAGAGGAAGAGGCAGTCATTTTAGTGACTATTTTGGGATGGAAGAAATTGCCCTTTGGAGGTACCTTTGTAGGCAGCCTAGACTAGTAACTCAAACTAGATACATTGCATTTGGATTGCTAATGAGATGAATATTACCTAGAGCCTCTGCAGGCACACATGGACTATGTTGAAAAGGTCTTACCTAGAGATTGCCATGCTTAATGTGGCTTGAAGCTTCTTACTACTTAGGAAGTATCTACCTATTATCATGTGCTTGGAGATTTTATTCCTATTCAAAGATTTGCAAGTTGATGACAGAAGAATGCCTATTGTTGGTGTTAGTTTCACTAGGAAAAGGTTCACGGCACTAACATGTTCTGCTTCTCATATATCTACGTGGTAAATTGAGTGATCACCCTTCACAGGATATTCATGCTATCCAAATGTTTCTAGAGTTCTATCACGTTATGGGTATGAATGACTGCATATTATTTTTCCCAAAGAACAGTTCTGAAGTGGGGAAACTTTGAGAAACTGGTTTTTTTTTATAGTATTGTCTCTCCTTTAAACAATGTTTCTCATTAGATGGCTCTATCAATCTTATAGAAGGGTGATAATATCACAACACACAGAAGGTAACATCCATCTTCCGTTTCTGTATCATGATTCATACCATTTGTATTTGCAGTTTCAGTATGGTTAGAGGTTGACAGATATACATTTGGACTTTTTCTAAAAAGGTAGTGGGTTTATTATTTATTTAAATAGGACAGAATGATATTGTGTTTATTTACTAGGCATTTCTTTTATCAAATCTCCTATATTTTCTCTTAAAGGATCATATGGATAATGAGGTAAAATTGTAAGACCACTTCCATACACTTACAATAACTTAACAAAAAGTTACCAATAATAGCATATCACTTAAGCCTGTAAAAACCACAGCAGACTGGTAATCTTACTGCTGATGATAAATTGAACTTTTCCATTTCTATTACTACACTAATAAAGAGGGAGAGTTAAAGACCAGCCATTCTGTATGGGTTGAATATTCTACCCTTTCCTGGACTGTAAATATGTTATTTTCTATTCGTATTCCTTTAGCAGACATGCATATAAAAAGGCTACCTCTTAGTTTATGGACATATGGTTGGTGCACACATCTGTTCATTTAACTGTACTGTTGTCCTACAGCTGTCTTTGGGGCATTACACTAAAGTCAAATCAGTCCTGCAAAAACAACTTACTCCATTTGCTTCTTTCCTCTCTCTCAGTTTTCCTCATCTTCTGTATCTATCTTCTAGACTTATTGGATTACTTAAGTTCATTCAAAGTTGAACTTTATTGTCAGATATTTTTGGGACATCCCACAATAAAAGTATTCTGGTATATTTTACATTCAGATGAATATGGCAAATTAGCATTTTATTTAGTCCAGTAAAGTTATGTATCACTTTACTTATAATGATCTTTTCCTAAAAAAAAGAAAAAAAAATCAGAACTTGAACTTATCAGACAGTAAAATGAAAGCTAACTGCTTTGTAAGTGGGTTCATGATGATTTAGAGATCTATGTTGTAAGATCCCAATCTCATGAACAATTACAGTAATACTAAGATATTTGCCCATGGGCCTTTAAAAGAGATGCAAATGTGGCTGACCTTCCTGTCTCCTCTTGTGCGATCTGACATACAAGGAATATCCTGGAAGAATCAATGAAGTGAACAGTAGTAAAGCCAGAGAGCAGAAACCTGACCTCTGAGATGATAAGCATGCTATGAATGCTTTGATAGAAAGACAGGGAGGCAAACAGAGTTCAGATATAAAGAGTTTCATAGAAGGAAGGCTGCAGACAAAACTGAAAAGAGAATCCAGAGAAGACAATTAGGAAGAAATGTTGTCAGCATTGACACTGAAGCAGGAGAGAAGGGAGAAGGAGAGGAGCTATACCTATGGGGAATGGACGGGATACAAAGTCCCGATGCTGTGCGTAAGATGTTCAAATTAGGCTGTGAATCATGAGTCGAGTATATGATAGAGCCTGGATATTTGGAGTCCTAGCAATTGCAGCAGTGTTAGGAGATGTTGGCAGGTGTTTTGTCAATGGTGTGTAAGCAAACAGGATGAAATGAAAAAAGACAGGAATGAGCTGATACTGCTATCCATAGGATTTTATAGTGAGGAAATAATTTTTTTTCAGGCGCATTATTGACAAAACATCAAGACATTCAAACAACAATTACTGTTTGGAGAGAGCTGGAGAAAGAGGAGTTGAAGATGTTATAGTTCAAAAAGTCAGGTGATGGGAGGGCAAGTGACATATATTATGAATGTTTTACTGAGCCAGCAAAGAGCAGAGGTGGAGAGAGCTGCAGAAGGAATAAGGCATGGCTGAAGACAATATTTCTAAAAGAATGGTGAAGAGGAAAATTACTATGATGCTTTGCCCTTATAACAGAACACACTGAAGTAAAGGTTTATGGTGTGAATTGGGGCCTGAGGAGGAACACTGTCTATGAGGCTGCAAATTTCTTTCCATGCATGAGTTTACCTTGCTCCCAAGCTGCTGGGTCTCAAGTCATACTCAGAGGCCCAGATTCATCCTGCCTAAACATGGGTAGGAAGTATTTGTGATAATGCTAAACTGAGGCTTCTAAGTCAGGGATCCCATCACCTTGTGTTCTCTTTTCAGTCAAATTAAATGAGATTACTGTTAATGGCAATGGCAATGGATTAGGGCCAAGGTCTTAGTTCTGCATGGAGGGGGCATGGACAAAATTTGGGATTGTGCATCTACCTGCCATACTTTATTTAAGGGAGATCTGGATGTTTAAATGCAACTCGTAGTGTAGTTTCTCTATAATATTTGAGTTACTTATATGCTTTACTGTCACAAATTTTTGCATCTATAATTATTTAGAAATGACCAAAAGGCAATTTGTCACTTCCCAAGTTCATAAAGGCTGGAAAATATTTTAAATTGAAATCAGCAGAAAATGGGAGGGGGAGGGGGAAAAAAAAGGAGAAATATTTCACAAAGGGGTAAGAAACCAACCACCAGCCACATAGTCACAAAAAAAAAAATCTGTCCATAGTGAATTACCAGAGTCCTGCATTATTGTTGAAGGCAAGGAAGAATAACTCTAATATTATACAACACATTTTTTTTTCACATGTTTAATTAGATTTTGTAGAAATGGAAAAATAATTTGTTTTTATGGAACTACTATCAGTCTGTAACCCAAAACCTCTTTCAGTATTTAAATGTTTTAATATAAACCATTCATACTGGACTAAGTAAAAGAATATGTCCAAAATGGAAATAATCCAGATAATATGCTCTGCTTTCTTTTACAAGCCTTAAACAGCTTCCATTTTACTAACAGTTTTATATCTGTATAAATATAGGTAGGAAATGTTTGTAACATAAAGATGTATGGTCATTTTTTACATTACTGAATGAGGTGTATGCCAGCAGTATGTTAAGCACATTATACCTCAGTCTGATTGATTGTGGTGTTGATTTCTTTGTAGAGTCATCAGAGAGTTACAAAAAGCCATCGTTTGAAAGCCATCAAGGATTACTTTGTCATCAGACCAGTTGGATCACATCTGGACTGCTTGTCATCAGCTCACTGCAATCGTTTATTGTGTTGTCACAAGCACAGGCAACCTTTTCTGAGATTTGGCCTTTAGCTGATTATGTAGCATTCTCTGTTAATGCAGTGGAGGATTGTGAGAGTGCCAAACTAGTAAACAAATAAAGATTTGTGTTGAGGAGAACATCAAAAGTTAAGGACGCACAAGGAACAATTTTGCAAAACTTTGAAACATTTTTCTTTGGAACCTCTCAAATCAAGGGGCAATTTTTTTTTAAATTAATTTAACTAATTCACCCCACATTGAACATTACCTTATACTGAAAGTAGTTCCACTGAAACAAGTGATACTATTTGGAGGACCAAATGCAAATGCTGTAGAGCTGGTTGGTGGGAACTGTGCAAACACCTATACAGTATTTTATAAGGCCTTTGAATCAGCTCTTACAGCTCTTGTGGGTGACACAATTGTATCTGAATCCACAGCATGTATGCGGATTCATGTCGAAACCCGTGCTTGGAGTCCTGAGTAATGTTTCAGAAAGAGGACTTCCTTCTCCTGAGTGCAAACAGTATTTTTGTATTTTAAGTCACATATCTGACTTTCTGGCAGAGGTCAGACTTGGTGAACCTACCAAATTAATAGCTAGAATAGACTTTTTTTTATTTAGAAGTACAGCTATTGTCTACTTGTCATCCATTCCCTGGGCACATGCAAGACCCAACAGTGCTGTCCCAAAATATAATTTTCTTGTCAGTTTAGATTGTCTTGATTATCCTTAGATCCCTATGCTGGATACTAAGATTAACTTCACAAAAAATTAATAGTCTAAACCTGAGGCATTGTTCTGAGATTGTAGGAGTCAATGATTCTCCATACCGCAAAATATTGGAATTGGCTGATGTAGTTGCCAAGCCACTCTCCATGATATTTGAAAAGTCATGGCAGTCAGGTGAAGTCCCTGGGGACTGGAAAAAGGGAAATATTGCACCCATTTTTAAAAAGGGTAAAAAGGAGGACCCTGGGAACTACCGACCTGTCAGCCTCACCTCTGTGCCTGGGAAGATCATGGAACAGATCCTCCTAGAAGCTGTGCTAAGGCACATGGAGGACAGGGAGGGGATTCGGGACAGCCAGCACGGCTTCACCAAGGGCAAGTCCTGCCTGACCAATCTAGTGGCCTTCTGTGATGGAGTAACTACATCAGTGGGCAAGGGAAGAGCTATGGATGTCATCTATCTGGACTTCTGTCAGGCCTTTGACACGGTCCCCCACAATATCCTCCTCTCTAAATTGGAAGGATATGGATTTGATGGGTGGACTGTTCGGTGCATAGCAAACTGGCTGGATGGTCGCATCCAGAGGGTAGTGGTCAATGGCTCGATGTCCAGATGGAGATCAGTGACGAGTTGTGTCCCTCAGGGGTCCGTACTGGGGCCAGTGCTGTTCAATATCTTCATCAATGACATAGACAGCGGGATCGAGTGCACCCTCAGCAAGTTTGCCGGTGACACCAAGCTGAGCGGTGCAGTTGACACATGTGAGGGATGGGATGCCATCCAGGGGGACCTGGACAGGCTGGAGAAATGGGCCTGTGTGAACCTCGTGAGGTTCAACAAGGACAAGAGCAAGGTCCTGCACCTGGGTCGGGGCAATCCCCAGTATCAGTACAGGCTGGGGGATGAAGGGATGGAGAGCAGCCCTGCCGAGAAGGACTTGGGGGTATTGGTGGATGAAAAGCTGGACATGAGCCGGCAATGTGCTCTCGCAGCCCAGAAAGCCAACCGTATCCTGGGCTGCATCCCCCACAGCATGGCCAGCAGGTCGAGGGAGGGGATTCTGCCCCTCTGCTCTGCTCTGGTGAGACCCCACCTGGAGCCCTGCATCCAGCTCGGGGGTCCTCAGCACGGGAAGGACATGGAGCTGTTGGAGCGGGTCCAGAGGAGGGCTACAGAAATGATCAGAGGGATGGAACACCTCTGCTATGAGGAAAGGCTGAAAGAGCTGGGGTTGTTCAGCCTGGAGAAGAGAAGGCTGCGGGGAGACCTTATTGCGGCCTTTCAATACTTAAAGGGGGCTTTTAAGAAAGATGGGGACAGACTTTTTAGTAGGGTGAAGGGAATGAGACACGGACTCCGCATATGAGTTCAGGCGAAGACAAGCGAAGACCCTTTATTTTTACAATCTATCCCTTTTATAATATGATCTAGTGTTCACGAGCAAGCAAAACCCATTTCATTGGTTACTGTCTTTTGTCCACGCGTCTCTTCCGCGCTGCTTATTGGTTCTTCAAGTTGGTGCACGCAAATTCCTCTTTCAGGGATGTATCCAATCTCATCCTTATTTTTCTGCCTCTGAGTTTCACAAACTTGTTTGTTTGTAACAAGCCTCAAGGCCACAGCTGCATTCCTGCGAACCTGTAACAAGCCTCAAGGGCACAGCTGCATCTCGTCAAAGTAAGACACAATCTCACTTATTCCTACAAATCCCCCTTTTTGTTTTTCTATCACAAAAGCTTGTTTAATCATATTCTATAGCATTTTCTATACCCAAGACACTGGACAAGAAACTATCATTATTATAGTGCAAAATATTAGTAACAAGAAAAAACCTATTTTGATTAGAGACATTATCCACCCGCCAATTCCCCAACTTGTTAGTAAGTGATTCAGCCAATGAAATCCATCACTGAATTGTAATTTGCTAACTTCAAATCTTTGATTGCTTTACGGATTAATTTGGAGTTATCTAATAAGTCATTCCCCATCAGTCTTCTCGGAGTTCAGTGTCTTCTGCTGCTCGTTCTTGTTTTCCGATGCAAGAGCCGGTCTTATGCACCTTGCAGGTACCCACTTAGGTCCTACATCTGTTGAGACACAAGCATACCCTCGACCCCAAGTTAGTAGCCGCTATGGCCCTTCCCAACACCCAGTATTTAAATTTTTCATCATTACCATCGCCTTCTCCTGTGACATATGTGCCATTCCCGACCCATAGCTTTAAAATGTTTGACTATGGGTGTGACATCTTCATGTTGAAAAGGCAGCGATAAATGGTTTAGAACATATATAGCTTTTCCTAATCTGTTTTGGGGAGATTCCTGAGCTTCCCCCTCTTTTTGTTTTTGCAATAGAGTTTTTAAGGTTCTGTGTGCACGTTCTATAATAGCTTGCCCTGTGGGGGAATGGGGTATCCCTGTCTTATGAGTGATACCCCCATGTGTGGAAAAATTTTTGTGCCGCATGGCTGACATATGCAGGGCCATTATCTGTTTTTATTTCTTTTGGAATACCAAGCGCTGCAAAGGCAGCTCGGAAGTGGCTTTGTACCTGCCGGCTAGTTTCACCTGTCATTGCAGTGGCCCAGATTGCATGGGAGTAGGTATCTATGGAAACGTGAACATATCTCTGCCGACCAAAGTCGGGTACATGAGTCACGTCAGTTTGCCAGAGCTGAAGGGAGGAGAGTCCCCTAGGGTTTGTCGCAAACAACGGGCGGGATGGTTGTTGCTGACAGTCCGGACGTGTTTGCACAACGAGTTTTGCATCCCCCATAGAGATTGCAAATTGTTTCACAAGAGCTTTGGAAGATTGGTGGAAAAATTGATGCGATAATTGAGCTTGAGAAAGTGTGTTTGGTACTGGGGTATGTAACGCAATGTTCGTTAGGTAGTCGGCTCGTGCATTTCCTTCTGTAAAGAACCCGGGTAAGTTTGTACGGCTTCTAATGTGGATTACACAATAGGGATGTTTTCGTTGTTCTATTAAGAATAATAGCTCCTTAAACTTCAAAAACAAGGCTTCTTTCAGTATATGTTTTAGTTGTGCCCTTTCAATGCGTTGCGCAACTCCTACAGCATAGAGTGAGTCTGATACAATATTCAGTGGAGTTAGAGGCCATTCTCTAAAAGCCATGGTAATGGCGTGCAACTCGACTAATTGAGGTGAACCCTCAATTTGTTCTATTTTGTGTTGCCATTGACCTTCTTTTTTCCATGTGATGACTGCTTTTCCTGTTTTCCCTGAGCCATTGGTGAACACCGTTTGACCCTTAACCGGTTGCCACTGGTATAGTGGCGCCTCTTCAATTTTCACATTATTGTAAAAGGTGAACATTTTATGGGGGGGGTGATGAGTATCAATTCTTCCACTAAACCCTGCTAAGGCCATTTGAAGTTCTAGACTATTTTGTAAGCACCAGTCTAAGTAGTCCTTTACAACAGGAAGGACAATGAGATGAGGCTCTTCTCCAGCCATTTCTACAATTCGTTCTCTGCCCTTTTTTATCAAGGCGGCGAACATTTCGATACGAGTAGCCAGGGTTTTCGCAGGTTGATGTGGCAAAAACACCCATTCCAACATTATGAGAGGGCCTATTCCTTTGTTCTCCCATTGTCCGATGATTGCTAGAGGCTGTTGGTTTTGGTTGCAGATATATAATTGTATGGGTAAATTTTCAAGTCGTCGGTGACGTTGTTGCAGTGAGAGTTTTTCATTTATGATTCTCAGTGCGTTTTTTGCTTCGGTCGTCCATTGGCGTGGTGCGTTAATATCGGTATCTCCTTTAAGTAGCTCAAATAAGGGTGTTAATGTGTAGTTATCAATATCACACTGCGCTCTAATCCAATTTATGTTTCCCAATAGTTTTTGTACATCATTCAAGGTTTTTACGTCTGCTGAAATGATCACATTTTGAGGTTGGATACTTTGTTGTAAGAATATTCCACCCAAGATATTTCCATGGTGCTTCCATTTGAATTTTTTCTGGTGCGATTTGCAGTCCTTTGCTTTGCAATGCATATTTTAAAACAGGTAGGGCTTCACGCACCATGGTGTTCGTGGGGCCTGCTAGCAAAATGTCGTCCATATAGTGATAGATATACATTTCCGGGAATTTTAGTCGTACAGGACGTATGGCTTTAGCCACATATGTTTGACAGATCGTTGGAGAATTCTTCATTCCTTGAGGCAGGACAGTCCAGTGGTATCTATCCATTGGCTCGCCTCGGTTAATTTTTGGTACCAAAAACGCAAAACGCGGTGCATCCGTAGGATGTAGTGGGATAGTAAAGAAGCAGTCTTTTAAGTCTACTATGATTATGTCCCAATTTTGGGGTATCATTGTTGGCGAGGGCAAGCCGGGTTGGAGCGCTCCCATTTCTTCCATAGCTTCGTTTATTTGTCTCAAGTCATGTAGCAGTCGTCATTTTCCACTCTTCTTTTTTATAACAAATACAGGAGAATTCCAGGGGCTGGTTGTAGGAGTGATATGTCCTTGTTGAAGTTGTTCTTTGACCAGTTCTTGAAGGGCAGCGACCTTTTCTTTGGGGAGCGGCCATTGATCTATCCAAATGGGTGTTTCTTTTTTCCAAATAAGTTTCATTGTCGGTCGCTCATCAATGGCCGCTACTGAAAATTTTCAGGGCAATTTAAGGTGAAGCCGCAGTGGGACATCATTACGTCTCGCCCCAACAGGCTCATGGGCAAATTTGTCACATATGGCCGTACAGTAAATGTAGACCCTTCTTGGGTATTGATATTGAGCAGGTGGGTGCTTTGAAAGGTTTGAGAAAGGCCGCCGACTCCAATCAAGCCCTCTGTGGGGGTGGCTATTAAATCTTTTGACTGAAGAGACAGAAAATGAGAGATAATAACAGGAATATTATTTTCAGACATATTCAGGTAGTTTGACACATACACGGCTTTACTTAGTCTGTCTGCTGGAGTGGCTCCTGGCATTCCCCCTTTTTGTTTTTGCAGGTTCAATTGTTTGTTGCAAGATTTTCCAGCCCAGATATTTCCAAGGCTCAGTTTTTTGCACTTTTTCAGGGGCTATTTCAAGTCCATATCTGTTTAGAGCTCGTCGTATCTCTTTTTCTTAGTTGTGGGCAATCTCTTTTAAAATGTCCAGTTTTACCACAGGAGAAACATGATTTCTGTACTTTCATTGCGGTGGCAAAAGCTGTAGCTAATGTTTCCATATTATGGGACATTGACCCCACCTTTTGGGTAGCTTCTATCATATCCATTAAGGAGGGATTTTTTAGAGGCAAAAGCACTTTTTTTACAGTCCGTATTCGCATTTTCAAAGGCTAATTTTAAGAGTAGGACCTCTCTTGCTTCTGCATTTTCGACTTGTTTTTCCAAAGCCTCTTTAAGACGATCTAAGAATGAGATATATCCCTCTCCTGCCCCTTGCTTTATTAATGTAAATGACTTTGTCGCTCTTCCGGCATCCAGCACTTTTAGTAATGCCTGTAAAGCAAGGTCTCCGCCTTGTGCTAATATCTCTGGTCGTAATCATGCCTGTAACGTTGGATGATTTAACGGCGGATCCCCCATAAGCTGTGGGAGTCCTGCCCCTTGTAAAGGGTCGCCTTGTTGTCGCTGCATATTAACAATTGTAGTGTTTTGGCAGGCGGTACGCCAGGTGCTTTCAAAGATCACCTTTTGCGTTGGGGTCAATATAAGATTAGTAAGCGTACATATATCAAATGGTACTATTTCATTTGTCAATATTCCCTGTAGCAGGGATTGTGTAAAAGGAGAACCCAGTCCATGCGTGGCAACTGTTTGTTGTAGATCTTTTAAAACATTATAGCCAAAAGGTTCATGCTCATCGGGGACATTTGCGTTGCTGCGTATGACGGGACACGCTATCGCTGAACAAAAAGCTGTATCTCCCGCTTGCAATGCTTGGTGTCTAATCTTTTGCCACCTTGTAGCAGGGGCTGACGCCCCCCATTCCTCGGGCAGCAACTGATTATGGGTTTGTGGAGTATCGGTATCAGGAGCAGTAGAGAAAGGCGGTAAGAGTGCCGACGCAGCAGGGGCTGGGGGTGGGCGGGCGGGGAAGTGGAGTACTGGTTGCAGGGATTGGAAAGTCTAGCAGAGGTGTTGAAGCCATAGGAGCAGGTGAAGGAGAAAACGGCGCGGAGGGTAGCGGCGGCGCAGGGGGGGTGGTCTATTACCTTGTACCCGCACCGGAAATGCGAACCCCGCGGTTTCTCCATCTTTCAACGCTTCCCTACGGAGCTGCTCCCACCGATCCCGGGGGTCGAAGGCTCGCTCAGGCTGTGGTACAGCCTGCGGTGCGGGCGGCTGCATCGGACACGGGGGACAGGACGGAGTGGATTTCATTGGAATGGAACTTGGGGGAGGCGGTCTGAGTCCTGTTCCCTTTGTTTCACCCAAGTTCTCATTCTTTTCATTTTCCCCCGAGTCTGTAAGAGCTTCCTTATCTTGGGGCTTGCTTTCACTCAGTTCATCATTCCTTATCTGCGCTGCTTGAGCGACTGCGTTTTGTACCTTTTTTTTTCTTTTTTTTCTTTTTTTCTTTTTTCTTTTTTTTCTTTTTTTTTTCTTTTTTTTTTCTTTTTTTTTTTTCCCCCGCTTGCCATGAGCGCAAGGTCTCAGTCACTAATCGCCAAGTGGTCATGACTTCGGTGGTGGTGGTGTCCCCTCTGGACGCCGCCTCCCAAATCGTCTGCCCTCCTGTTCCCAAGTTTTCACATCAAATACTGCAGAGACTGTAAAGGGAGCCCCTTGCTTTTGTAAGAACTTCAGTAATAATTTTATTTTATATGAGTCATACTTCACTCCTCGTTTCATAATAGCTGCATTAAAAGTTTAACTATAGCTTCTTCTTCAGCTGATATGTTAGCTCCCATGATTACTGCCCAGCTGCTCACCTGTTTCTTAAGGTGATGTCCCAGGATTAAAGCCGCGGTCCTGCCATCAGCTTGAGTCGTTCAGCTGGGTTCCCTCCAGACGCTACTTGCAGCGCTGCCTCCTCCGGATCACGTCGGGGTCACCATTTGAAGGGAATGAGACACGGACTCCGCATATGAGTTCAGGCGAAGACAAGCGAAGACCCTTTATTTTTACAATCTATCCCTTTTATAATATGATCTAGTGTTCACGAGCAAGCAAAACCCATTTCATTGGTTACTGTCTTTTGTCCACGCGTCTCTTCCGCGCTGCTTATTGGTTCTTCAAGTTGGTGCACGCAAATTCCTCTTTCAGGGATGTATCCAATCTCATCCTTATTTTTCTGCCTCTGAGTTTCACAAACTTGTTTGTTTGTAACAAGCCTCAAGGCCACAGCTGCATTCCTGCGAACCTGTAACAAGCCTCAAGGGCACAGCTGCATCTCGTCAAAGTAAAACACAATCTCATTTATTCCTACAGTAGGGCCTGCTGCGACAGGACAAGGGGTGATGGTTTTAAACTAAAAGAGGGGAGATTCAGACTAGATGTAAGGAAAAAATTTTTCACGATGAGGGTGGTGAGACACTGGCACAGGCTGCCCAGAGAGGTGGTAGATGCCCCATCCTTGGAAACATTCAAGGCCAGGTTGGACGGGGCTCTGAGCAACCTGATCTGGTTGTAGATGTCCCTGCCCATTGCAGGGGGGATGGACTGGATGACCCTTAAAGGTCCCTTCCATCCCAAAGCATTCTATGGTTCTATGATTCTATGATATGAGGAACTCCAGATGAAAAAACCCAGTGTTTTTAGGTAGGAGAAGAAAAGGAAGTGTTTGAGTACATGAGAAGAAAAAAGATACTTAAAAAAACACTCCATAGAAAGAGCCTTCTGACTGCAGCCTTGACTGACTCTGGAGTCTCAGATAGTGATCACTGGCAGTAAGGCTCTCCACCAAGTGTGCCTCTGCCCAGGAAGACCACTGTAGTCCATGCAGGTTGCACACACTGAGAATGGGGGGGCCATTCAAACCAGGTCAAGGACTGTGAAAAATGCTTTTTAGTGATGCTAAATCATAGAATCATAGAATCATTAAGGGTGGAAAAGACCCTTAAGAACATCGAGTCCAACCGTTAACCTATCACTGCCAAGTCCACCACTAAACCATGTCGTTGAGCACCACGTCTACCCGGCTTTTAAATACCTCCAGGGATGGAGACTCAACCACTGCCCTGGGCAGCCTGTTCCAATGCTTGACCACCCTTTCGGGGAAGAAGTTTTTCCTAATATCCAACCTAAACCTCCCCTGGCGCAGCTTGAGGCCGTTTCCTCTCATCCCATCGCTTGTTACTAGGGAGAAGAGACCGACCCCCACCTCGCTACAACCTCCTTTCAGGCAGTTGTAGAGAGCAATAAGGTCTCCCCTCAGCCTCCTCTTCTCCAGACTAAACAACCCCAGCTCCCTCAGCCGCTCCTCCCCAGCCTTGTGCTCCAGCCCCTGCCCCAGCCTCGCTGCCCTGCTCTGGCCACGCTCCAGCCCCTCCATGGCCGCCTTGGGGTGAGGGGCCCAGCGCTGAGCACAGTACTCGAGGTGCGGCCTCACCAGTGCTGAGTACAGGGGCACCATCACCTCCCTGGTCCTGCTGGCCACACTATTCCTGATACAAGCCAGGATGCCATTGGCCCTCTTGGCCACCTGAGCACACTGCTGGCTCATGTTCAGCTGGCTGTCGACCAACACCCCCAGGTCCTTTTCTGCCAGGCAGCTCTCCAGCCACTCCTCCCCAAGCCTGTAGCGTTGCCTGGGGTTGTTGTGACCCAAGTGCAGGACCCGGCACTGAGCCTTGCTGACCCTCACCCAGTGGCCTGGGCCCATCGACCCGGCCTGGCCAGGGCCCTCTGCAGGGCCTCCCTGCCCTCCAGCAGATCGACACTTCCACCCAACTTGGTGTCACCTGCAAACTGACTGAGGGTGCCCTCGATCCCCTCATCCAGATCATCGATGAAGATGTTGAACAGGACCGGCCCCAGCACTGAGCCCTGGGGAACACCACTGGTGACCGGCCGCCAACTGGATTTGACTCCATTCACCACCCCTCTCTGGGCTCGGCCGTCCAGCCAGTTTTTAACCCAGCGCAGAGTGCACTTATCCAAGCCGTGAGCAGCCAGCTTCTCCAGGAGAATGCTGTGGGAGACAGTGTCAAAGGCCTTACTAAAGTCCAGGTAGACAACATCCACAGCCTTCCCCTCATCCACTAAGCAGGTCACCTTGTCATAGAAGGAGACCAGGTTAGTGAAGCAGGACCTCCCTTTCATAAACCCATGCTGGCTGGGTCTGATCCCCCGGTTGTCCCGCACGTGCCGCATAATGGCACTCAAGATGATCTGCTCCATGACCTTTCCCAGCACCGAGGTCAGGCTGACAGGCCTGTAGTTCCCCGGATCCTCCTTATGGCCCTTCTTGTAGAGGGGCGTCACATTTGCTAACTTCCAGTCATCTGGGACCTCCCCGGTTGACCAGGACTGCTGATAAATGATGGAGAGTGGCTTGGCCAGCCCCTCTGCCAGCTCCCTCAGTATCCTCGGGTGGATCCCGTCTGGCCCCATGGACTTGTGAGCATCTAGGTGGAGGAGCAGGTCGGTGACTTTTACCTCTTTGACAACTGGGGCTTCATTCTGCATCCTATCTCCATCTCCCTGAAACAGGTCTCAGATCTTGCTATGTCCAGATATTAGTACTGTCTTCCATCTTCTTTCTCCTTCAAACCTTTTTTCCCCAAAACCCAAATGCATCTCATGGCAAATGTTAAACAATCTTTTGTGTATTTAAAGGTGAGGAAAGGGTAGATTCTTCATTTATCTACTAAATCTGATTAGAACAGCGTGGGTGGAAACAACAGGCAAACTGGAAGGACATAGTTTACATTTTACTTAACAAGGTTGTTAAAATCAGTTAGGAGGCAAAACTTACAGACCTCTACAGGAAACAATTTTCTACTATTTAACTTACATTTGCAACATGTTTTGAGATCTTCAGAAAAAAAGACGTCTGATATGAATAATTTAAAGTGTAAAGCATTATATTACATTATTGCTATATTTGAAATACACCTGTTGTTTAGGGACATTAGTTTAGAAACACCTTTTGTCTTGCAATTTCAAGTAGAAGATATGATTTTGTTGAACATATTTCTTTAACAACTGCTTTATTCAGAATTTTTTTATTTTTTCTTGTCTATGTTTTCAGTGAGGGAGGCCAGGAAGTCAGAAATGATTCGTACCATTTTGGGATGTGCTGCTTTCTCTGATGATGTTTGATTACAAAGCTGGGCCCACTTGTTAGCAAGAACATCACAGAGGATGTTTTCAACTCCATCCTCTTATTAATCACTTCTTAGTTTTTGTAAATAATCTATGCAAGTACATCCTTAATACGTCATAGGCATTGTAATGAATAACTGGCAGTTCAGCTTCGAGAAATGTAGCCCAGAAATTTTTATATGTATTTTCTCATCATTGTGGCCCTTTTCTTTCCATTCTATTTAATTTGTCTAAGGCAACTGTTTTGAATTTTAGAGCCTTGAATCCAAACACTTATTTTTTGCAGTTATTTTAAAATATATTTCCACCCCCAAAAGAGGGGCTTATTCAGAGAAGCAGGCTTTTAAAAATCAGGAAACATGTATAAAAAGAAATCTATTAAACAATGTTTGTCTGGGTTTCCATTGATTTTTTTATTGCAATTTTTAGAAACTGTTGGTATTTTAATAAGAGTTTTTTCCATCCATCTGCTTCTTCAGCTTGATTTTGCAGAAAAGATATAAATCCTTCATTTATGACATCACAGTTTGTTGCCATGGAATTTACTATGCTATCACAAACACACTGTTATGATTACATGACAGCTTCAAATCAGAGGATAAAATACATTCCAAGTGAGAAAACATGTCTTTAAGTCAAGAAAATATAAATGGGATAAATAAATCACTCTTCTTAGGTGCTGAGCACCAGCCTGATGCTACACAGACACAGAATGAGGCATTTTTTTCTTCACAAAGTTCCCAAAACCTGATGTAGACAGAGGCATTATATAGGAGGCTTGCAATATGCCTGGCAGAAATATAGACTTCAACCAGTTATGAGACTGATTGATAGTTGTTGCAGTTGTGTTGGAGGAAGTGGTTGATGAAAAAAGACAAAAAGAGATTGGAGAGCCACTGGAGTTAGAGATACTCCATGCACTTCAGAAGCAAGAAGAGCTAAGAAAAAAGAGGGTGAGTTTGTATATACAAAAGCAAAGTTGCTCCATCAGCATGAGCGACTGGAGTGTGGAATGTACTTCTAGGGAGTTGGAGAGGGTGGCAAAGCAGTCAGAGGAGTCTGGGCAGGGCAGAAAGCACAGAGGGAGAGTCAGTGGATATTAGGGCAGAGGTGTAACCACAGCTCTGTTGTGCAAACTTTGAAGGGCTGACTGCACCCTGGCGCAGAAAGGGTAGTGAGGAATTCAAAGGGATGAGCACTGCATTCTTGAATAGTGAGAATAAGAAACGGGTCTGGGCAAATGAGAACAAAGAGAAAGAGGATAAGAGAGAAAGATTGTGGAAGTTGGTATAATGAGTGACTAAGGCACAAGTAAGGCTTTTAGTGGCAGAAATGAGAAAGAAAAGATAAATGCTGGAAGAACACGAAGGAAAAACAATAGGATTTTTCAGAAGTTTGGCTATGAAAGGAATTCAGATAGAGACACTGAGAACATGAAACCTCTCATGCAAATATAAATAGAGCTACAAAGGTATAACCTTACTGAACATTTGGGATCCTGTCTGAGAACCCAAGAGAGGAAAATTAAGATACTGATTAAAATACTGAGAAGTGTGAAAGCAGTGGATGGAAAACAAAGGCAGCCTGCATTTGAGATGATAACCAGAAAGTCATCAGGGAGATATCAGTGTGGCAGTGGAGAGAAGTGGAAATGCTGGGAAACTAGGGAAGGAGGTGCCTGAGTAACTAGAAGAGGAGCTGTGGGCCCAGCTGCCCTCCAACTGATAGAGCATGATGTCTGTGCCATTTTCTACCCTGTGCTTTTACTGTTGTGGTGAGTCCTGCAATTCCCTTGGGGAACAGAGTTCCCAACTAGTGAGTTCAAAATCTACTGAGTATTGGCACAATTGAAAATAGAAGTGGCAGGACGGTACTGTACATATACATTGCACATATACATTACACGCACATACATATGCCAGGGAACAGAGTCTTTCTTCCCTCCTGTTCATAAGTAGGTTTACAACAAGGCTTAATTCTCTGTGACAGAAATTTTCCACCTTGGTGCTAGATGACTCCGGGTCCTTTTGGGTCCTGCACTTGGGTCACAACAACCCCAGGCAACGCTACAGGCTGGGGGAGGAGTGGCTGGAGAGCTGCCTGGCGGGAAAGGACCTGGGGGTGTTGGTCGACAGCTGGCTGAACATGAGCCAGCAGTGTGCCCAGGTGGCCAAGAAGGCCAATGGCATCCTGGCTTGTATCAGGAATAGTGTGGCCAGCAGGACCAGGGAGGTGATGGTGCCCCTGTACTCGGCACTGGTGAGGCCGCACCTCGAGTCCTGTGTTCAGTGTTGGGCCCCCCACTACAAGAAGGACATTGAGGTGCTGGAGTGTGTCCAGAGAAGGGCAACGAAGCTGGTGAAGGGTCTAGAGAACAAGTCTTATGAGGAGTGGCTGAGGGAGCTGGGGTTGTTTAGTCTGGAGAAGAGGAGGCTGAGGGGAGACCTTATTGCTCTCTACAACTGCCTGAAAGGAGGTTGTAGCGAGGTGGGGGTAGGTCTCTTCTCCCAGGTAGCAAGCAACAGGATGAGAGGAAACGGCCTCAAGTTGTGCCAGGGGAGATTTAGATTAGATATTAGGAAAAATTTCTTCACGGAGAGTGGTTAGGCATTGGAACAGTCTGCCCAGGGAAGTGGTGCAATCACAGTCCCTGGAAGTATTCAAAAAACGTGTGGATGTGGTGCTTAGGGACATGGTTTAGAGGTGGACCTGGCAGTTAGGTTAATGGTTGGGCTCGATGATATCAGATGTCCTTTCCAACCTTAATGATTCTATGATTGTATGAGTCTATGACTTTTATTAGTGCAGAATGATGAAACTATTTGCTAATACTTGTTAGGCAGCCAATGCAGAAAGCTGTAGCCATTTAGCATGAATAAACTGGACTATTCTTGCTTAAAACCTCTGACTTGGTTCAAAGCATACAGCCCACTTTACAGTGTCATACTTTACCCAGCTTCATGTGGTAGTGGCACTGCCACAGCCACATAGGGACAGCTTTTTAACTGTAGTGAACTAACTATTGGTTCACCAACTTTAGCTACAGCTGTGCCAAGTCAAAACAGGAAAGAATCAGATCTGCTGTAACTATACATTTATGGATTTCTGTAGTGGGGCATTGTGTATGCTGCCTCCAACTAGGAGCTCTTGCAGTGGGAAGTGGATCTGCACAGACAGTGTTCAGTTCTTGTAATGCAGCCTCAAAGAGTTATCCTGAAAACTTGCTGAACAAGATGCACAAAATTAACTTGTCTGTCCTTTCGCCCAAGGATGGTAATACATGAAAAAAAGTTATATGTGCTTTATCAATAACAAAATGCAGACAAAGTTTTGCAGGGCTATTGAAATACCTCTATAATACCTTTTTTTTTTTTAAAAAAAAAAGCATTCATTATACTTGGTCTCATGTTAGCAACACATTCAAATGCTAGCACATTATTATTATTTATTCCTTTGGTGTTTTTGTAACAATGCCAACCATGATGAATTCATTTGGTACCAATATGGATGTCATAAGTAATTTATCAGATTTCCAACTCAATTCATTACTAATTACCTTTACCATTATTTTAAAGAGTTACCCAGGTGTCTTTATGATAGAATTAAGGTAGACAATGACTGATGCTCAGAGGTTATGATTAGAGCAGCTCTACACAATTTGACAAAACCTCGTGTGCCTTTCAATATAAAGCACCTGCCAAGCCACATGTGCACCAGATTTCTCAAATTCCTTGTCACTCATTAATGCAGATGCAGCCCATATTTTAAAAGTCAATGTGTAGAAAGGAGATTTTTTTCAAAAAAATGGCAGGCTTCCTCTTCAAAACCCACAAACTCTGTAACTTGTTTGCTGATTGAAATACTATTGTCATATCACCTACAGGTTTTTTCCACCCACTTCAGTACACCTCTTTGACATAGAAATAACATGTCTAAAAATGTATTTTTACAAAATTGTACAATTTAGGAATGAGAAAGGCCTATTACCTCAAGCTATCTAACTTCCTGCCTTTGTCAGATTGTTTCCTACTTTAAAGTAAGTAGGGTTTAGTAGGATTAATTCACTCCAGTTTTGAAATTCTCCAAGGAGTCTAACTACTTCCCCAGAGGAACTATTCCAAAACCTAATACGTCACAATGTCAGTTCATAATTCAACCTAATTACTGCATATTTGATGTTTACATCCTTTGGATATTTGAAGACATTTACCATGGTTGTTCTGCTTCTTATTTCTGCAGGCAAGTGGGTGGGAATTTTAATAAATTATTTAATAAACACTGGACAACTTTGTTTACAACCTATCTGGGGAACATCTGATACCCTTTGCTATGTATTTGGGTTACGTGGTGGAAGAAGGGGGGGAAGACTACCAGGAGGTGGAATGACTGGTTTGCTACATTTAAAAGGATGTATCCAGCTCATCAAAGAGTGAAGAGGAGAAAAAAGACAGCTTCTTTATTTAGCTTTGTTAGCTTCTTTGCCTTTAGTCCTAGATTTCAAAGGTGCAGGAAGTCTAGACTTTGCAGACTGTCTAACTTGAAAGGACTGTGAACACAGCCCATCTATAAACCCGGCTATCATTCTCATTTTGTGCTGCCATGCAGCTTCCATTATGAGTCAGATATAAGGAATTAACTGGTTTTTAAGCAATAAATGTTGATCATGTGGGATAGGAAAAAATTCCTCTGACTAAGACAGACCACAGTCCTGATCAGTGGGAGCTCATGCTGATCCAGGACTTCATCCACATTTTTATATGTATTATTTCTGCTCACAAAATTAGAGTTATGTAGTTTCTTGCACCTAAAGTCTTTAGGTGATCCAGGTACGTATTTTATCCATGCTCAGAATACCTACAAGACACTTTTCTTCTTTGACTGTGCCTTGTACAGAACCATAGAATCACCTAATTGTTTTGGTATAATGTTGGGCAAATGTATAGGGTGGTGAGTACTGGATGTGAGTACTAAAAATGAAGCCCATATTTACTTCAGTGCTCTATTCTATTCCTTCAATAATATCCAGGACTTATGTGGTATCCATATCTAAGTATCAGTTGGGCTTACATGCCTTGATGCTTTTGAAAAGCCCAACATGCCTTTGTCTGCTCTTTTAAATGTCTTAAAAAAAAAAAATCACATCTTAATTAATCTTACTAGCATTTTTGACATACTAATCTGTTTTGATTTCTTTCTCTTCTCAGATGAATTTTTCCTTTCTCCCTTTCTATTTGCAGTGGTTTACGTAAGCCAGAATAAGCACATCCCATAAGAAACAGATTGTTCTGAGGTTTCTGTTTCATGCATCCTTTCCTATTGATGTGCTGCAGTATTTAATACTGTATTGAATGAATGTCCTGGTTTCAGCTGGGATAGTGTTGATTTTTTCTTCCTAGTAGCTGGTGTAGTGCTGTGTTTTGGATTTAGTATGAGAATAATGTTGCTAACACACTGATGTTTTGGTTCTTGCTGAGTAGAGTTTACACTGGTCAAGGACTTTTCGGCTTCCCCTGCTCTGCCCGGTGCACAAGAAGCTGGGAGGGGGCACAGCCAGGACGGCTGACCCAGACTGGCCCAAGGGCTATGCCATACCATTTGGTGTCATGCTCAGTATATAAACTGGGGGGAGTGAGCGAGCAGCTGTGTAGTGCTTAGTTGCTGGCTGGGGTTAAACCATGACAATGAAGCAGGTAAATATTTATGGAGACTTAAGTGATCCATATATTATTTACATTTTAGCTTTTTAAGTGTAACAATTTGGCTTTTTAAATGTAAAAATACTGTGAATAATTTGAAAATACACTATTTTTCAAATACTGGTGCCCACTTTGCCTATGGACCTCTGAGCAATCATAGTACCTGGATATGCAATACTTGAAGGACTAATGGGATCTGGCTATATGCTTGATACTGCTCTTCTGGGCAGGATTACACAAACCTGATACTTATGAAGTTTTGGGATCTAACCTCTCCCCCCCAGAAGATATATAATATAGCCATATATTTTCTGATGTGATCCTATTTATTTACAAGGTAACATTCAAATTCCCGAAACTGAATAAAGGTCAAACAAGAGAAAATATTTTCTTTGCTCACAGATGCAAGCATTTTTTTCAACCAATGCTCTATCCCCCAAATTCCATGAATTGGCTTTCTTTCAAACCCCTAAGTACTTGTCTCGCTGGCTTTATGGGTTCTTTGCTTGCATCTGGCTGCTTCTGCCCATAAACATGTGCACACTTTTACCAAACAATATGCAGTTTAGATGAATTTATAGACATCTCCCAGCAAAAGTCCTTCACCATCTAGCTCAGCTTCTGATTCAACTTGCATATGGCCAGAGTTTTGGGTAGTGACTCATTTGTTTCAGCTGTCTTATGTGCCTTATACTAAAAAGGACTATAATTGCTTCTTCTGTTTGCCCTATATGAGGAGGCCTGTTAACAGCATCAGTGCTGTTTCACTCAACCTTCACCATAATACTAAATCTGTGCTTAAGGAGGACTAGATTATCCTGCAACAGATCACAACTGCATAGCCTGCCATAAAACTGCAACACAGTTTAATTTATGCCCTTATCCATTTTCATCCTAGTGGTTTTCTTGGAGCAGTCCTCAGAAAAGAAATTCTGTGGCATCAAGTGAAAAGACAAGACTACCTCTGAGTTAAAATTCAACTTTTATTTGTTCTGCAAAGCATGGGCTAATGGACACAACTGTTTCTTGTTCAATCAATTGCTTGATGAGTCAATGAGATGTGAGATTACCAATAAATGCAACTTTACACTGTTTTATTTCATCACTTCCCATGTCAATAAGGTATTGTATTGGTTGTAGCTGGCAAGGTGTTAACAGCAGGAGGCTGCAGGGTGGCCTCTGTGGGAGGAAACCAGGGGCTGCCCTGTGCCCAGCCAGCTCCAATGGACCCATGGCAAGACACAGATGAGCCCATCAGCCAAGCTGGTGGCACCTCGGGGAAACATGTTTAAGAAAGGGCAAAACCACTGGACAGGCAGAGGAGGAGGGAACAAAAGAGTGAGAAACAGCAGAGGGAACACCGTGTTCTTGGGCCTAAATTTATCAGACCAAATTGCACCTATGTTCCTGTACTAGGGACATCCCATTGGCTAGAAAGTCATCTGTATAATAAGGCATGGTTGGGGTGCTGAGGGGTGAGCTACCTGCTGCTACGCAATTAGAAACAAAAGGTAAAGGCTTTTAGGCAGAGCCAGAATAGCTGAGTCTCCAGTCATAGCTCTGCATGGTTTACCTCCTGCAGTTCTTTTTGATTTGTATTGGTGAAAGATAAAAGATAATTAAATTTTTCCTGTATGTATGCTACAGAAATATAATTTTTCAGTAGCTGCAGAAAACAAACTCACTCCTGTACATGCAGAAAAATAGTTTCTGTAGGAGGGCCTTGGCCAGGACACAGGATCTTAGTGCTTTCAGACTGTGGAAATATAGATCTATAGATCTATTTATCTATTTCTAACTTATATTGTAGTTATAAACAGTAAAAAAGAGGTCAGAATGTCAGATGCAAAAGGCTTAGATATGACATAGGATAGGCTGTATTTAACATCTATGCTTTAAGTCAAGACTGAAGTTAAAAATAAAATTCATGTTATATATTGATCAGCAATCATGTTAAACAAAAACACCTTCCCAATAAGATGGCATTTTATTGATTACTGTGACTTAAAGTATATTTCAAAATGGATATATAAGTAAGTGTTAGTTATGAAAATATATGCATTCTTTTTCAAGGAATCTGTGTAGAGCATCCTTGAAGTTTTACTGAAACTGCTTTCCTTCTTTCTCTTCCTGAACACACACATTTATTTATGATGCTTACCTCTATTCCCAATATGACTTGGCTATCACTATGAAGAATTCAATTGCACAAGTTCAGTGGGAACCTAAATGAACTCTCCCTGCAGATGGATTAGTTCTGAGAATGTCTTTATCCCTTGAGCTGGGACACTGTCCTATGTAATTGTTTTAATTAAGTCTGTTTACTTTTGTCTTAACAATTCTGAAACTTTTGTTCAGGCCAAAACCAAAGTTAACCCCATTCAGGCCTTTTTTGTTTCATTTTCTGATGGTCCTGTAATAAAACAGAAAAGGCTTTTCAAAAATCTGTTTGTTATTATAACTTCACCCTAATTCCTCCCATACAGGAGATGGATCCCAGTGTCTCAAAACACAGAAAGTTCCTGAAGATCTCAAGGATTTAAAAGAATTAACACTGCTCTTTAAAATACCTAGCAAGCCTTCCTATACAAAGAAAACAAAAATAAACAAAGTGCTTTAAGAAATCTATAATAATTAGAACCTTTTCTTTTATTTGTTCTTCCTTCATCCAGATTTTATCCTGTTTCTTCTTTCTTGCTTGGTGAAAATCTGAAAAAGAGCTGAAAGAACAGCATGGGAAATATTTGTGTGTTACCTTAGTAAACTCCAAGCAACATATCCAATCCAGTTCTATAGAATCATAGAATGCTTTGGGATGGAAGGGACCTTCAAAGCCCATCCAGTCCATCCCCCCTGCAATGGGCAGGGACATCTACAACCAGATCAGGTTGCTCAGAGCCCCATCCAGCCTGGCCTTGAATGTTTCCAGGGATGGGGCATCTCCCACCTCTCTGGGCAGCCTGTGCCAGTGCTTCACCACCCTCATCGTGAAAAATTTTTTCCTTGTGTTCAGTCTAAATCTCCCCTCCTTTAGTTTAAAACCATTACCCCTTGTCCTGTTGCAGCAAGCCTTGCTAAAAAGACTATACCCATCTTTCCTGTAGGCCCCCTTTAAGTACTGAAAGGCTGCAATAAGGTCTCCCCGCAGCCTTCTCTTCTCCAGGCTGAACAACCCCAGCTCTCAGCCTTTCCTCACAGCAGAGGTGTTCCAGCCCTCTGATCATTTTTGTGGCCTTCTCTGGACCCGCTCCAACAGGTCCATGTCCTTCCTGTGCTGAGGACCCCAGAGCTGGACGCAGGGCTCCAGGGGGGAACAGCCATTGCTTGGCTGCAGTTTTTCTTTAGGATTGTTATGCGTATTTTTGTAGTCTCTGTCCTGTTGGAATTAGGCACATTGCATGGAGAGACTGAGGGCATCAGGTCCCCCTCTGTTGCCCATGTTGCATTTCAGGCATGGGAGCTGAGGTGGCAGGCAAGAGCATCCTGCATCATCAGGCAGCACGTGGATGGGAATTGGGGGAACTGGTCTTGTCAAATAACTAGACAACATCATATGAGGGAGATCATATGCTCTTAGCATCAATGAGTAGCAGATAACTTTTCTCCTGAAGCAAGAACTGCCCACACCTGTAAGATTATGAACTTTCCTTTAGCAAAGGTCAAATACACAGTGACCCTGAAAGGTTATGGAGCTGCCTTTCCCTGAGTAAAGATCTACCTCATCAAATCCAATGCTGATATTTGAGTCTATGCAGTCTTTAGCTAACTGACTGTTAAAGGGCTGCTGCTCTGGACACTTGATGGAAAATGCATTTTCTGTGCATTCCCACACACTTATAAACTGTAGCATTGCAAATCTTTCTATACTTTCCTCACCAGTATGTGTGAGCCTTGATTTGAAGGAGCTGGCTTTAGGGGTTACTTCATTCCCCCTATGCCTGCTATGAATCTGCAGTGTGGCTCCTCCAGTGAAACTGCCAACAAGATCACAACTGCCATGTGAATCATAACTACGTAACTGAAAAGGGTGTATTCTCACCATATCAGCAAATGTTATGGATGGCTTTGTAGTATGGTCATATGTAAAGTGGA
The DNA here is from genome assembly GCF_965183815.1 of Platalea leucorodia. Classification (NCBI taxonomy): domain Eukaryota; kingdom Metazoa; phylum Chordata; class Aves; order Pelecaniformes; family Threskiornithidae; genus Platalea; species Platalea leucorodia. The sequence continues at coordinate 43,630,901 of NC_138859.1, forward strand.
CTGAGATTGCCAATTTATTTCATAAAAAGCAGCAATGATTTATATCCATCATCCAAAAGCTGCAGAAACCTGAGTGAAAGCATTGATGAAAATGCTGCTGCCAAGCCACTGAGCCATCAGTTCCCGCAGCCATTTGGACCGCTGTACAGGCCACTGCAAACTGCTTAATAGCAGTCGGCACCCCATGGCACGTGTAAGACAGCCTTTGTGAGGTGTGGAAATGTACAGGGGGCCATGTCTTAGGGAATGAAAGGGTTAATTTTTAACACCATTTGGGCACCTAACTACTTGCCTAAGCATCTCTCCCTTGTTGGTTTCAGTAGGAATTAGACACTTAGGCATCTGTTCGTGTGTTAGCAGGTGAAATATTGAAGAAGGCAAAAGTTTCTTATCCTGCAGTGATGAGCAGGTTGCCTAGCTTCCTGGGCGACATCCTCTGAAATCAGTAAAGCTTCATGTAGATGAAAGGACCTACTTGCTAAATATGTCTATGCTAAATAGGCCTCTGAGGGGGAAAAGCTGAAGGAAAGGACTGGACACAGTACAAACAGGGAATCCTACTCCCAGCTGCCAAAAGTGCAAATCTGGAAGCCTTATTCGTGACTCAGAATTACTCATTATCCAGACATTCTTCACATGTGCTGCATATACTCCTAGGGTGGAGTTTTTAAAATGGGGACAGGGAAACCTGAACATTTCCTGGGGCTCATTGGAAAGAAAAGGTTATTACAATTTTTATTTATTCCTTTTGAATAATATGTCTTTAGCTAAAAGCTATCCCTGAAATGCATTAAATACAAACAAAAGATAAAAAGAAAAAAAAAGGAGAGGGAACAGCTAAAAAAATGTAGGTCATTGCAGCTGTGTTGAAATCAGAATGGTTCTGTGATGGACTAATGAAAGATATGTGAATAATTCGTTTCATATTTTTTTTATACTTTCTGATCTGAATTCTCTCAGTGCCAGGAGGCACACAAGGCACGAACATCGTTCTTCCACTTTGATCGGTCTGCGGCTGCGTGCTCTGGAGTCAAGGGCCACAGCGCAGTCTTCTGTTGTTTTTTTCCTCAAGACATGACCGATCCAGTTCCATCTCCTCCTCCTCACTTCATTACCGATTTTCTCCATCCCCGCCATTTCTGATGCTCGTCGTTTCTGCAACTTTTTATTTTTTTTTTTTTTCCGGGAGGAGGTAGTTGGCCTCCTGCCCAACCCCCATGACTTGGAGGGCCAGTGGTTTTTCTGTCAGGGTGGCCTTCCCTTAGGCTGCGTTGGTTCGCGGCACCTTCTTCAGTTTTATCCGGTGCACCCTCCAGAGAGGGATCCCCTATCCACCACCCAGGGGACGCGCCCTCTAGCCGTGCAGCCCCAGCCGAAGGTTTTTTATACTTCAAGGTCATGTAAAACATCTATTATCATAACATTTGAGCATAGTCTCTGTTGTATCATCTTCACGTTTCCCTTGTCAGATTCTATTATTTCCATTGTACAGCTGAGCAATAAAATGAGCCAGCAACCCGGGGCAGATTTATCCTGCTTTTATGCCATTTATAGCACTTAAGTCAGAAACTCAGTCCTTGTGAGGATGGCCTCAGGAGGGGAAGTCAGGCATTGCCAGAAGGTGCTTGAGACGTACCTGGGTTTTATCAGCATCCAGGACAGCTTGTCTCTCTACCCCTCTGAGGAGCGTAGGGCAACTGGACTCCAGGGAAGACTCAATTAAGTGCCATGAGTTGGATGAGATAAAAGTGAATCTCAGGGATTTGCCCATGATTGAACAAGACACTTGAGGCAGGCCATGAAAATAGTGCACCCTCCTAAGTTCCATACTGTTAACCTAGCTGCTTCTGCTAGCTGTTTTCTGAGAGAAATATGTCCTTTCATAAAGCTCAACACAATCTATATGTATTATCAGCTTGCCCGGATGCCTTTGAATTGGCACTGATACAGAGACAGAACATAATAAGCTGTTCTCCAGCTACCAGACTATATGCTGTTGCCAATATATGTTATTCAGTACAATTCAGCATCTCGGTGCAACTGGAAGTCTGTTACTGGCTTGCACACAGTGTGTGTCTTTTTAAAGGCAGATAAACTGTAGGCTGCTCAGATTTTATAAACATGTTTTCTTCTTCCCAGCTGAAATAAAAGCTGGCCAAAATTCAGGCTCACAGACACACCAATTTAAGTCCCAAATAAGTCTTTAAGTTATGTTATTTCAGATTTACATGCATGTAATCAGGAACAGAATTTAGATTATTATGTTTAACCTATCTTGACTCTTTCTAATTCTTTCCTGGTGGGACGATATTAAAACTTTCAAGAGTCAGTCTTTGTTCCAGTTTTTTGTATCCATGGCAGATTTATAATTTTTGTTTCATCCAATTGGAATGATAACCACATGCTGTAGGATTTTTTTCCCTTGTTACACAAACCTTCACTATGTAGTCTGCTGAGCAAATATCTGATCTTGTATCAGGTGAGTAAAACACAATGAGTTAAAGTATGAGTCCCAACCTGCTTAGATTGATTTAAAACCCCCTTTCCCCATTCTCTTCTGGAATTCATGTACTCTGGCTTTGCCATTGCTTGTGACTTCCCAAAATTTCTCACGGATCTTGCAAGGCTGGACTTCTCTTTACTGCTTGTACTGATGGCTTTTGACAGATTAGGTTTTTTGAAAATAAAAATACTTTGCATGAATATAACTTAAATTTTTAATGTTCTTAGCTTAGGGTTTAAGTGACTTGTCCAAGGCAACAGAAGGAGTTAGAGACAAAACTGGATTAGACACAAAGTGCTTCTGGCTCATTGACTTGGGCTCACACCTCTGGACAAGGCTTTTCTTTCCAGAACAGTAAAATTGCTCTTTCAGTATTAGAAAAGAAGTCCAGTTGGTAAACTGCCAAAAACTGTGAGCTGAGCTCATTGGGATTTGACTTAGAATTTCCCAGGTGGTGATATACAATAACACCATTTTTCCCTGCCCAGCATTTAGCTCTTATTTAATTTGCGTCTTTTCCTGTTATATCTTCCTTGTTTTATATGATGCAGAAAGGCGTGATGTTAATATTTGATTAATTTTGCTAAACTGTTGCCATTTTAATTAGCTTTACTGTTAAGAGTGCATTACTTCTGATTTTCTTCTGTCTTCTAATACAGCCTTTTATACTGGTGCCTATTAAACTGAAGAGCTAATGGTTGGTGGTATGTTATGGATTTACAGAATATGATCAAATTGACTCTTAATTTTCTTTTGGTTAAGCAGAACAATGTGGGCTCCTACACTCCCTCAATATAAAGTAACTTTACCAATTACCTATTCGTTTTCGTGGTTCTTTCTTTTTTCAGAATTGTGTACACTGGAAAAGACACAGTGGGTGGGAGCAAACTGAACAAATGTGGACTACTCACTCAAGAGTCCCTATATGTCACTGAAGAGAGACAGTCACTTTCAGGATGGAATTTATCTGATTGATTGATATATTTCAGAAGTCTGCCTAAAATGAATCATATCATAAAAGTGCCCATTTCTTACTCATTACTGTAAAGAAACCCAAGATAAATAATTCTGTGTGGATGACCTAAGTTAGGTGAGATGAGTCATACTTAATATTCAAAAAACCAGGCACACTCATTTCAGAAGAAATAATATAACTTCTGTACTCCTGCTGGAGATTCCTTTAGTAAGACATGCAAGGGTTAAATTACTACTTTTGCTATTGAAACCTTGGGGGATAATTTCAGTTTGTGGCCTTCCCAGCAGAAATCTTTCTCTGGAGTAACTTCAGAACTAATTGCAGGCCGGGTAAGTTGCACTGGCAGGAGGGCAGCATGTTCCCCAATGCCACCTCTCCAGGTGGCCCTGAAGCCACACAGACATTTGGTACAGGGCACACAAACAGAGCTTAGCCAGAGAGCCACGCTACACAGCTGTCCAGCACTCCCCTGAATCTCCAAGCGTCATGTCTGCTTGTCTCAGCCTACTTGTTATGCACATGCACACTCATCCCAGCTTTTTGGCAGGTAAGGCTGCTGTAGTAGCAGTTCTTTTCTGTCATTCACAAAAGTTATGCAGCCTGCCCAGGCAGATAACTTGGATGCTGCTGTCTGTCCCAACAGCTGATTTTCTTCCAAGATCATACAGTATCTTTTTTAAGTAGTTGCTTACCAAACTGGAGTCCCCATCTCCTTTAAATACGGCTTATGTTCTCTTCTCATATGTGCATGATTTTATATTTGGCTGTATACATATGATTTGCTAGCTCATGCAGCACCAAATAGCTTAGAATTTATTTGCATCAATGACTTCTCTCTTTTTGTCATTTATCACTGCTCCAGTATTTGCATGGGCTATAAATTTTAACAGTAGGAATGTTATGTTTCATTTCAGGTTAATGATAGAAGATGTCTAATGAGAGAGGAACAGACTGTAGAGTGACTTCAGAAGGAACAGTGATTCTCTGATTACAGTTGTAGTTTAATGCTTATCAGTCAACCAATTTTAATCTGTGTGGGCTACACCGATTTGTTTTCTCAATCACAAGTTTATGTAGCAGCATATCAAATGTCTTCCAGAATTACCACATAGAGCTTCTATGTTTTAAACAACTGCTTATGAAAGGAAAGCAGGCAGACACACAAAATATTCACGTTTTCCTATAATTATTTTGATTTGGAGGGAAAAAATATTCAGTGACTTTTAATAGACAAATTACCATTTTTTTTACAAGCAGTTTAATAGCATTCAGCTATTTAAAACAAAAACCAAACAAAACTCTCTGCGGTGTAGACAAAATCCAGATAATGGAACTGCTGGTTGGATTTCCACAGTCTGGCTGGTACAGTCATCATGAAAAAGCAAGGAGTAAAATCACAGAGATAAACATAACTTTATTTCATATTCAATAACTTGAGCCCTCTGGTTCACTGAGATTATATAATGTATTCGAACCTTTGCATCTGTACTATTTTACCTTCTGATTGCATTAATAGAGCTGCTGAATTCAATTAACATCTGAAATTACTTGGCTAGCCAGACATTACACAAATACTTTTAGTAAGAATCTGAAGTCTTCAGACAAATTGTAGTTCAGATTTGTTCTTCCTAAAATGCAACAAACTGTGTCCCATGCCTCTAATTTCCATTAGCTACAGTGTGAGTAAATCAAAGTCCTCATAGCCTTTCAGCTAATGCTAAAACTTTCCGGAACTGTGTCCTGTAAGTCTGTCTCCCATCTGGGCTGGAAACTGAGCAGCAGACATCTTTATTTTTCTAGAGATTAAAATCTTTGTATACATTCTTCCCTGTTCTCTTGTCTTCCCTATCGATGTTGTAGATGGTCATTTTATAAAAGTCTATGCATCTGGAAAAGTTATATATTCGACATGTAAAAGCATAGCCCTACCATTTCTAATGATATTGGAACTAATCAATCAGTCAGACCTATTTCCCAAAAATCTCTGAGCATGATTAAACAGAGCACACTGTGGAATTTTTCATGCAGATTGGGAGATGGTTCGAAGCATTGTCAAAGTAAGGCTACTGCTTCAAAAAGAACAGATGGGAAATGTATATTTTATTTCCACACAGAATGGAATGAGGAACTGAGCTGTCCCTGGACCAGCCCTAAGCTGGAGGCAGGATCAGTAGCACTGCACTTCCAGGTATGTCTGTCTGATCTGCTCATGCTTCCCCTATCTCTCCTCCATCTGTAGTGAGAGTGCTAAGGAGCCTGGTATTATTTACAGTATGTTTACTACACCTGTCATAGAGTCAATGGAGATTTAATTCTAATACAAGCCAGCACAGATAGAATGTAAACAGGAGAGAAACATTACAACTGCTTCTTGTTGATAGACAGCCTCAAGTGAATTTGGATAGCTGTCCTAACTCTAGTCTGATCCATTCAGTGCAGAAGCTCTGTAGGGACACACTAGTAACACGCTATTTAAGGAAAAAAAGAGAAAAGCAAAATCTGGCTTTTTTTTTCACTGTGCTCATTACACCAACAAACATCACTGGGCAATTGTTAATCATCTCAAAACTTGCTACGTGCAAACTAGTCTTTAAGGCTGATGCATGGTTTCTCTGTGCAAAGGCTTTGCAGAATCAAAAGCACTCAGTGCAGGAGATGGACATAAAGATGATTTAGACTTTTGGTCATTTGGGCAGTGACAACTCCCTCTCTCCTCTTATTCCTCATTCCCTAATTGTCCTTCCCTGGAGGTTGCACAAGTATATCCATCGCAGTGCTAATTTTGCATCTTTTGGCAGGATCTTGTATGATGCAGTCTACATTCCAGAAAAAGAAAAACACTGGTATTTATAATTGCAATTTTGATGAGCTGTGTGGCACCTAAATCATTATGGCTGAAATCTGATATCAGCCTCCAGACCACAGAAATAACATGTCTACATTTAAGTAGGGAGGGGAACACTGATTCATATAAAATACGCCTTGAATCATATAAGAATGAATGCTTCCTGAAGGCTTACAAAGTTAGGTTAATTATTTGCTTTTAGTGTGCATTTTGATTTCCCGCGGGGATAGGAAAATGTAGAAATACTGTCCCAACCACAATAATACTTGTCTTCACCATGTTTCTAGCCCACAGAAATGCAAGAGATCTCCTTGAGAATCCTTGTCCCACCAGACTTCCAGCCTTGTTTCCAGAGAGTAGAGGGCAGGTAGGTCTGAATAACTTTCAAAGTTTGTATGCATATCGAGGCCAGCTGCAAAATCTGTAGACGATGTAAATCAGCATAGTCCCACTGATTTAAACAGAGCTGCATCAACATTCACCAGCTGAGCATCTGGCTCCTCATCCCAAGTCTTCTCCCAAACACGTGTGCACTAAATATTTCACTGTATGTTTCTGACATTAATAAAAATTTTTCCTCTTACCCTGTCTCTCACTATACTTTCTAAAGCAACTCTCTTACATGTCTTTGTACTTTGCAACTATAATTTCCATCTAATATCCATTATTTGTATTTTAACTATCATGCTGTTTTTAAGAGTACATAAGAGTGATTTATCGGGGGGGGGGGGGAAGTGCCATACCAGATTGTGTTATTGCTTTTGACACTGATCTACAGCTCTAAGTTATATTGTTGCTATGCTTTCATTAAAAAAAAAAGTAGATAATATTTTTCATCCACAATATACGAGTGTTTTCTTAAAATATATATATAAGTACAGCCTAATACAATTATATTTACCAGCTGACCAGACTTTGACATAACAATAAGCAATAAGCAAAGATTTGGATGGAGTTCAGGAACAGATCTCCCATTCTTGAGATCTGTATCCCAGAACAGTGCTCTCACATTAATGTGAAGCATGTGGCTAAATCCCTTGAATGACTCTGAAAACTTCAACCATCATCTTTTTTTTTTTTTTTCTGGCTCAACTCCTACTGTTAATCAGAAATTTTTTTTTTTTAAAAAGTATCCTTTCAGAAAATAAAGAATAATGTGAAATCTAGATTAATGGCATTCCTCTGATAGTGTTCAGATTCTATTCTTCCCAAATTTCATTATCCACCCTTAAGAATTTAGTCCATACCCAACTCCACACTATGGTTGCATTGCTAACAGTACATAAGCTAACTGAGTTAAAGCTAGTTGGGCTGACAAGCTTTAATATCCCACTTTGACTGCAATGTAGGCACACCTACAATGTGGAAGAGGAAACAGAAGTAAATCAATATGCCCAAGATTACAGATTTCAGGCATAATGGGATTTATAATTTTGAAATTTATTATATATTGTGTTTTGATTCCTCTCATATTCTTTCCTTTATTTTTTAATCACATTAAGTGTTTGTGGATATTATCTGACTAGCTTCTCTTATTATGAACTGGGGATGTTGGATGCCTCCAGAATTTTTTTTTTTTCCCGAACTTTTTTTATTCTATACATAGTCAAGACTGAAATATTTTCTTGCTGATTTTTGTACTTACTAGGCCTGAGGCATCACTGCACTACTGTAGTTTTAGGTAGTAAATAATCCTTTCCTCCATTTTCCACCATGATTAGTGAATCAGTGTTTATGTGCAATTAAAAAAAAGTGATAAAAATAAAACAATCTGTAGTGGCTCTTGGGGCTAATAGGAAGAAGTAGTAAGGAATCATCCTCAGAGATTGTTTTAGTGTGATGTAATTTTGCTGGTACTCAGACACCATGGGAAGGAAAACCTTGGAATTACTTAAATATAAAGCTCCAGTTGATTTTAAGAGAGACTGCATGTTAGGGTGAAATTTGGCCTTTCAAATTCACATTGGTCTTATGATCAGACACAGGCTTATTTCAGCTCCAGCTACACACTCCCTCTCCAAAGACTTGCTGCCATGATCCTTTCCAGGACTACACAGGAGGGGCATTTATAATGCAAAGTGAGGCACTACGGCATGGTTTATTCCCAGAGCTGCCATTGTCTACCTGAATGACCTCAAACAAATCACTTTTTACCTCCTGAGTTTTTCCATCTGTACAGCACTTTGAGATCTACAGATGAAAAGTGCTATATAAAAGTGAGGAATTGTTATGGACATGGCTTAATGAAGTTATTTGTTTGCAATCAGTTGCTTGTATCACACAGTATATTGCCTCTTTACACTTCACAGCAACGTTTTCACTCTCATCAGTACTAAGACCAGGGAGGATGTGACTAGAAAGAGGACTCATATGATCCTCTAGGATACAGAATTTATATCAGTTATGCCTGCTAATCCTCATTATACCTGTCTAAGCCTTCTGGGAAAGAAAACTCTTGGTTTAGTTGGTCTTTTCTTAAGCAGTGGGAATTTCCCAAGTAATGTTATTTAAATACCATCTCTAAATATCCATGCTAGTTCCCAAGGCTGCCATTTGTTCTGAGGGTGCAAACAGCACAGCACATGCATTTCTCTGGATCAAAGTAACAAAATGCCTAAAGGTTTAGTTTACTGGCATTATCTAGGTGGTTCTGACTGTCCAGTTTCCTTGGGGGGTTGTACTTGCAGTAGGCAGACTGCTTGGGAGAGCACAGGATGTGGATATACATAGTGCAAAGAAATGCTATTGCCATGCAACAGCAGTCCTCATTGCTTTTATTTAGGGATGCTGGGCAGGCACATATTTAGGGGTAAAGTGTTCAGCTGTATACCTCCTTCCTAATTAACTCACAGTGTGACCAGCAGTAGCAGAGCACTGAAAGAGACTCCACTAGCCAACAGATCTTATTGAGAAAGAGTGTATGGCTTAGCAAAAAAATAAGGCCTTCATAAAATTATTTTATCTGGATCTTTGCCTACAAAATCTCAAAAATACTTGATATTACTGACTGCCCCTTTGGTCACTAAGATAATATCCAATCTCATTTAAAGTTCTTCTCACTAGGAGAATGTTTTTTCTCTCATCTCACAGGGGACCATTTCACAGTCTGATACACCTCATTCTCACATTCATCCTTCTTTTCTTTTCTTAGCATTTTGGTTGTCCTAAAATAATTCCTTTCCTATTAGACACCTTCTAAATAGTTATCCATCTGGCCTTTTTTTTTTTTTTCACTTAACCAAATTTGACAGATTTAGTACTTAATCTTACCTATTAAAATCAATTCTCTGCACCTCTGGTCTTTTTTATTGTTCTCTCACTGCTCTCCAATACACCAATTTTTTTCAGGACATAAGTTCCTAAAATGTAGTGGAGTGTTGTGGAAGGAATAATACCCACAATGTTCAGAAAAGGACTTTTGCCATCCTTCCCGCTGAGGATGTTACCCTTGCCTATGCAATTCACAGCTGCATTACCCTTTTGGATGCTATATCCTGTTCCCAATGCATGTCTAACTTTCTGTCCACTCTCACCTCTTGACTTCTTTAAAATTACTGTTTTCCAAATTCCTCCCTTCCTCTGAATCCGTTTCCCCTTATATTCATAGGCCTTTTTAAAGGCTGAGCCTTTATTTCTTTTCTCCTGCTCATTTTTCAAATCTTCCTGGATCCATTAATGTTATTTTACATCTTCAATATTTGCAACACTTACTTTAATATTACTTGGGCTCATATAGGGGTTCTGTTAGACAGAAATGCTTATGACTGACAAAGAACAAAATAATTTCAAGTTATAAAATTCATCACAATGAAAATCCCAATTATGTTATCATTAATGAAGTTTGAAAGTTTGCAAAGCTCACACTACAAAAATCAGTAGCATCTTTATTATTACTACAGACAAGAACACTGATATTCAAGAAGCAAATCCTCTGTGAAAGTGGTTTGAAGCAGAAGTATTTTCCTGATGAATGCTTTCTGATTAGGGAGTGGTTTTGTGAACATGCAGCTCTTGTTAATCTTCTTGGGACACTTCTCAAGCTAAAAGCAATTGATATGTCAATTACATTAATATTGAGAGATTTTAGCTTCTGGATATTTCCAACATATCCAAAACTAAGGAACAGTTCAGAAGTCTTTGTTAAAAAGGTTTTGGGAAAAGATCACATTGCATGCAGCAGCTGTTTGTGTGGATTACCTAGTCTAGCCACTCTGTCAAGGCTAAAAAAAATACTGTCTGAACTGCAGGGAGAAAACAAGTCACTTATATCACAATATCAGTTAAAGTAAGAGCACGTTACAAGCAGCATGTCTGGACTTCCTCAGGGATCAAGCTCCAGCTTGGACAAGTAAGTGGGACAATTCTAAACAAAGACCTTGCTTGGCTGTCCCATTTATAGGTATTTTTGGAGTGAACAAGCTGAAATGATTATTTCATTGCTGTGTAGATCCTTCAGATGTGTGTTGCTGTTCACTACATGTTTATGATCAAATAGAACGAATCTATATCCAAGGCTGAGAGGTTCATTTTATACAATGGTTGGACTTGGCTTGGCTTTGCTGGGCTCCCTGTGATCTTCCAGCACATTTCCTTCCTTTCTTCCTTCCTTCCTTTGCTCGTCCTCAAAGAAAAAAAGAAAAACAGCAAAAGCTTTAGCTTAAACCAGTCTTTGCAAGTTTTATTCTTCTTTACCCCCCTCCCGAAACTCTAAGAAACCCTTCATTCCCCTCGCATGGGGAGCTGGCTTAATTTCTTGCTGAGAAGACACAAACACAACACCCTAGTGAGTCACTCAATGCTACTTCTAAACTGTCTGGAGGAAAGAAAAAACCCAAGAGGTGCTCCTTCCATCAGAACATGACTGCATGATATATTGAAATGACAAATAAGGCTGATTTCCCTCTATGGCTGTCATGCTGTGGAGCTATTGGTCCTGAACTCACAAAGGGGAACAGTCATATCAGGTCTATCAAGCTGGTAACATTTTAGTTGGAGGAAGGAGTAGGCACAGAGCCACTTGTCTTTTGCAAAGTTTAGTAAAGAATGATCCATGGGTATTGTCTACCAGCCACTTTCTGAACTTGAATCATCTGCAGAGCCCTAAAAATCTTAATGAACTGGCTGCAGCCCCAGGACAAGCAGGAAGGCGCACTGCCTTGCCTGATTTTAGGTACTGGCACAATGTTGCCAGTTAAAACCAACGCATTCTTTTCCTTCTTGTCTAAGCCTCAGCATCATTCTCAGGAAATTTCATATGCCTAGACAAAAAAATTATCTTCTTGAACCACTGATGAGTTGTATGTACAAAATAAGTTCTTTTCTTAGAGGTGCATTTTGATCAACTCCCTTCCTGAGGTTTTTGGGGCACAGATCATCGATGTCTCACTAGAACTGTCAGGACACATATAGATTTCCCTCTTATTGTTCATTACAAGATAACATAACTCTAAATCGGGCTAGTGACTCACCTCCCCCTGAGGGGCTGCAGTTATAAGAGAGTTAATTATTCACCTTTCAGTCGTGGAAAGATTCCATGCAGCTGTTGGTATTGGTCTGGCTTTTCTTCACCCAACCACACCTACTGAACATCAAGGAACTTACTTTTAGGCTTTTTTTTTTTTTTTTTTTTTTTTTTTTTAAACTGACCAGGCAAGATCCTCATCTGTATGTGACTCAATAACTCGACTATGAACTCAGGTTTTATGAATGTGGAGAAATCTCACTGAACTTTTACTTACCTCCCCAAACTTATGCTCCCTCTCTCTGTTTTAAAAGAAACCAAACCAAACAAAACATATTTTGCACTGGACATGGCTAACATTCCCTGATCTAATCTGGTCTGCAGTTCACATTTTGAGCATGAGGCATATGCAATATTAAGCTCCACTCAACAGGACATATCTGTATATGCATGCATTACCCCTCCCCTTCTCCCTCTCCCCCACTTCCTCACTAGCTGGCCACCTAACAACTCACCAAGTAGGAAAAAAAACCAAAAAAATTTATGTTTTAATTTCATTTGCATTACACAGTCAACTCTCCCTACCCAGTCCCTGTTCAAAGATACAAAGCCCCTCCATTCTGCCTTGGGTTTCCAATGCAGTCCACACCAGTCCCAGCACAGGTAATAAACCCCCCCCTTTACACATACATGCACACACATACACACACCCTACATTGTTTTGTTCTTCCTATTTCTGTCCTTATCAGCTATGTCTGCTTTCACTCAGCACTTAACTCTTTCCCCATCGGCACCAAACCTAATGATTGTTTAATGGCAAGTACAGAAACAGTCCTAGGAGCAGAGGTCAAAATTTGTGACTTCTTCCCAGGCTGCAGAAACATGCTTTCTCTTGTACTCTGCCTCTTTGGCTGACTTGGTCTTAGACCCCTTCCAAGTCTGCTTAGCAACAACAGCTTTGTAAAGACAACCATTTCCTTCTAAGTGATCTGCGGTTTAGATCTAGCTGCTAAGGTATTGTGCAAATATGGTTGCCATCACCAGCACCTTCAGAGAATGGATGAAAGCACCTGTCTGAGAGAAAGAGTTTTGAGAAAGAGGGTTGCAATGTGAATAGAGGTGCCCTAGTCACAGGGAAAAGCGTTTACTATCTCCTACTGGCAGACCTGACTTCAGTAGAGTATCTTCTGTAAACCCCATTTATGGTAGTTCGGCTTTCCCTTGATTTGCATGGGCTGTCTGATGTGTGCTCCTGGACGTGGCGCAGGGGGACAGGCATGTACACACTTGGTGTCTCCCACCTGGGCTGTGTCTAGCCCCTGTGTCTTTGCTGTGCCTGTCCCCTGGAACACAACCTGTCTGGGCTGTATTCCCACACAGAACATAAAGCGAGCATAAAGAAGGAAGCCTAAAGTGTTTGTTAGAGTAGGACAATACTGTACTTAAACAGAGCAGGAAGCAAGGTGAAGACTGACTATAGCAGAGTATTAGATACTTCCCTGGGAGTCATATTTAAGCCCTGTCTCCCATATCAAGAAGAAAGGATTTAAAAATCAGTCTTCCATATTCATATCACAGCCCACTGGTAAATTAACTACATTAAGGTGTGAAAACATACCAGCCAGGCAGAAAGTCTTGCTTCTGGCTGCCTTTTGTGTAAGGACTAGTCCCATCTGTGTGCTCTGAACATACCTGTCAGCTGGGCCCTGCATAAAGAGAAGAAGGGAGAACATTTTTAATACTAGGTTGAAGTAGGGTTCAGGCATCTCAGGGATATCAGAAGTTTTATACTTGTGTATAGCCCAACTAGCATTTGATTAGGCACCTGCCCTGGGATTTTGAAGCTTCCTGTAATACCTGTGTATTATACTTGAGCGCCTAACTTGGTGGGAAGGTATCAAAGGTATCAAAGACTTTTTTTTTTTTTAATTGATTCCTTAAAGTCAGATCTTCAAAGGTATTTTGGTGCCTGAAGAAACAAATACACCTTACAGAAATGTCAGCTGGAATTAAATGATTTGAAAACTCCACCATTATAGGAACCACCTAAAATGGCTGGTGATCACAGAGTATTTTTGTAGTGGTACAGTATTTGTTAAATGGTGTTTCTGAATGCTGTTAATTCTGCAGAAGTGCATGTAATATTCTTTTTATACAGGGCCTACACATGGCTTTTCACCATTCTGTTTTTTTTCAGTTTTATTTATTGCTACTACCTTCTGTTTATAGTTCCAGCATAACCTGTGAAGATAAGCTGAATGACCATCTAAACTGACTATTAAATACTTATGGGCATTTTACTACAGAACACCCTTATAAATTCATGTTATCTCAGTACACTATAAAACACTGTCTGGTAACTTGCTATTCTGGTAACACAGAGTATAATAAACAAAGACGGAGGATAGCACAAGTTGATTCCCATAAAAATGTATCCAGAGAACTTAATATCCAGGTTGCCATAAAACACGTTCACAAAGCTTCAGTGTCATCTCATTTTCTGTTCCACATATGTGGATAGTAGTGTATTTTTCTAAGCAAATAGAAATGTATATATGGAACATATGGTCTGCTAGGAAATATAAATAACAATAACCGTATGTCTTTATTGTTATTATTCTTTCATTGGAAAGTTCAAACTCCAGAAAAAAACCTATATAAGATAAATGGATAGAAAAATTGAAACTTTCTGCTCCATCTGAACTTTCAGCTCTAAATAATTCTGGCCCCCATAGTTCATCATCTGGATCAGGCCGAGGATCTGATTTATCAAAATACTTCAGCTCTTGACTGTCTTTAACTTTGTGACTAATTCTATTGACTCTTAAGGAGCTACTCGCAGCTATATATTTGTATATATATCCTGGCTTCTACAGGTACATCAACCAGAAAAGAAAGGTTAAAGAAAGCGTACCCTCTCTGATGAGCAAAACTGGCAAGCTGGTAACAACAGACAAGGAGAAGGCTGAGATACTCAACAACTTTTTTGCCTCAGTCTTCACTGGCAACCTCTCTCCTCACACCTCCCGAGTCAATGGACCATTTGACGGGGATCAGGGGGGCAAAGTCCCTCCCACTGTAAGAGAAGATCAGGTTCGTGACCACCCGAGGAACATGAACATAGATAAGTCTATGAGTCCTGATGAGATGCATCCCAGAGTCCTGAGGGAAGTGGCTGATGTAGTTGCCAAGCCACTCTCCATGATATTTGAAAAGTCATGGCAGTCAGGTGAACTCCCTGGGGACTGGAAAAAGGGAAATATTGCAGCCATTTTTAAAAAGGGTAAAAAGGAGGACCCTGGGAACTACCGACCTGTCAGCCTCACCTCTGTGCCTGGGAAGATCATGGAACAGATCCTCCTAGAAGCTGTGCTAAGGCACATGGAGGACAGGGAGGGGATTCGGGACAGTCAGCACGGCTTCACCGAGGGCAAGTCCTGCCTGACCAACCTAGTGGCCTTCTGTGATGGAGTAACTACATCAGTGGACGAGGGAAGAGCTATGGATGTCATCTCTCTGGACTTCTGTCAGGCCTTTGACACGGTCCCCCACAATATCCTCCTCTCTAAATTGGAAGGATATGGATTTGATGGGTGGACTGTTCGGTGCATAGCAAACTGGCTGGATGGTCGCATCCAGAGGGTAGTGGTCAATGGCTCGATGTCCAGATGGAGATCAGTGACGAGTGGTGTCCCTCAGGGGTCCGTACTGGGGCCAGTGCTGTTCAATATCTTCATCAATGACATAGACAGCGGGATCGAGTGCACCCTCAGCAAGTTTGCAGATGACACCAAGCTGAGCGGTGCAGTTGACACATGTGAGGGATGGGATGCCATCCAGGGGGACCTGGACAGGCTGGAGAAATGGGCCTGTGTGAACCTCGTGAGGTTCAACAAGGACAAGAGCAAGGTCCTGCACCTGGGTCGGGGCAATCCCCAGTATCAGTACAGGCTGGGGGATGAAGGGATGGAGAGCAGCCCTGCCGAGAAGGACTTGGGGTTGCTGATAGATGAAAAGCTGGACATGAGCCGGCAATGTGTTCTCGCAGCCCAGAAAGCCAACCGTATCCTGGGCTGCATCCCCCACAGCGTGGCCAGCAGGTCGAGGGAGGGGATTCTGCCCCTCTGCTCTGCTCTGGGGAGACCCCACCTGGAGTACCGTGTCCAGCTCTGGGGTCCTCAGCATGGGAAGGACATGGAGCTGTTGGAGCGGGGCCAGGGGAGGGCTACAGAAATGATCAGAGGGATGGAACACCTCTGCTATGAGGAAAGGCTGAAAGAGCTGGGGTTGTTCAGCCTGGAGAAGAGAAGGCTGCGGGGAGACCTTATTGCAGCCTTTCAGTACTTAAAGGGGGCCTACAGGAAAGATGGGTATAGTCTTTTTAGCAAGGCTTGCTGCAACAGGACAAGGGGTAATGGTTTTAAACTAAAGGAGGGGAGATTTAGACTGAACACAAGGAAAAAATTTTTCACGATGAGGGTGGTGAAGCACTGGCACAGGCTGCCCAGAGAGGTGGGAGATGCCCCATCCCTGGAAACATTCAAGGCCAGGTCGGACGGGGCTCTGAGCAACCTGATCTGGTTGTAGATGTCCCTGCCCATTGCAGGGGGGATGGACTGGATGACCTTTAAAGGTCCCTTCCATCCTAAAGCATTCTATGATTCTATGATTCTATATACATGTACATATATATAAAAGTTTATATATATACACACTCTCACAAAATGTGTATACAATATACATATATACACATACATTTAAATATATACATTTAAACATATACATTAATATACATTGTCGTGGTTTAACCCCAGCCAGCAACTATGCACCACACAGCCGCTCGCTCACTCCCCCCCCGGTGGGATGGGGGAGAGAATCGGAAGAGTAAAAGTGAAAAAAGTCATGGGTTGAGATAAAGACAGTTTAATAGGTAAAGCAAAAGCTGTGCGCAGAAGCAAAGCAAAGCAAGGAATGCATTCACTACTTCCCATCGACAGGCAGGTGTGCAGCCATCTCCAGGAAAGCAGGGCTCCATCACACGTAATGGCTACTTGGGAAGACAAACGCCATCACTCCAAACATCCCCTCCTTCCTTCTTCTTCCCCCAGCTTATATACTGAGCATGATGTCATACAGTATGGAATAGCCCCTTTGACCAGTCTGGGTCAGCTGTCCTAGCCATGCTCTCTCCCAGCTTCCTATGCACCCGGCAGAACATGAGAAGCTGAAAAGTCCATGACCAGCGTAAACTCTACTCAGCAAGAACCAAAACATCAGTGCGTCATCAACGTTATTCTCATCCCAAATCCAAAACACAGCACTCTACCAGCTACCAAGAAGAAAATGAACTGCTCCCCACCTGTATGGACTAGTATCTCAGCTATTAGGAGTAAGCGTCCCTCTCCTCAAGAGAGAGGATATAGTGGATACACACCACCGGCCACCTTGTGGTTTTATCTGTGTGACCATGGAGAGGACATGAGGAAGTGGGATGGAAAAATCTACCTCGACCCTAGAGGCACGGGTACGTGAGTTGCAAGGAAAAACAATGACAAAAGGGGGTTCTTCCAGGAAAGTTGCTGCTCCAGTTTCCAGTGAGCAGTTCCCCAGGCAGAGTAGAAGGGCTGATCTTACTCCTGATCTTATTAAAGGGACTTCTGATTCGCATTTACAAGAAGTGAGTAACGAATGCTATGACCAGGACTAGAGGGGCCCTGCCTCCAGCCAGGTGGAGGAAGGGGACAACCGGGTTTACTGGACTGTGTGGATTCGATGGCCTGGCACATCAGCCCCACAGGAGTATAAGGCTCTAGTGGACACCGGTGCACAGTGTACCCTCATGCCATCAAGCTATGAAGGGGCAGAACCCATCTGTATTTCTGGAGTGACAGGGGGATCCCAACAGCTGACTGTATTGGAGGCTGAACTGAGCTTAACCGGGAAGGAGTGGCAGAAGCACCCCATTGTGACTGGCCCAGAGGCCCCGTGCATCCTTGGCATAGACTACCTCAGGAGAGGGTATTTCAAGGACCCAAAAGGGTACTGGTGGGCTTTTGGTATAGCTGCCTTGGAGACGGAGGAAATAATTAAACAGACCCTGCCCGGTCTCTCGAAGGACCCTTCTGTTGTGGGGTTGCTGAGGGTCGAAGAATAACAGGTGCCAATCGCTACCACAACCGTGCACCGGCGGCAATATCGCACCAACCGAGACTCCCTGATTCCCATCCGTAAGCTGATTTGTCGACTGCAGAGCCAAGGAGTGATCCGCAAGACTCGCTCACCTTTTAACAGTCCCATATGGCCAGTGCGAAAGTCTAATGGAGAGTGGAGACTAACAGTACACTATCGGGGCCTGAACGAAGTCACGCCGCCGCTGAGCGCTGCCGTGTCGGACATGCTAGAACTTCAATATGAACTGGAGTCAAAGGCAGCCAAGTGGTATGCCACGACTGATTTCGCTAATGCGTTTTTCCTCATTCCCTTTGGCAGCAGAGTGCAGGCCACAGTTTGCTTTCACTTGGAGGGGCCTCCAGTACACCTGGAATCGACTGCCCCAGGGGTGGAAACACAGCCCCACCACTTGCCATGGACTGATCCAGACTGCGCTGGAACAGATTGAAGCTCTGGAACACCTGCAATACATTGATGACATCATCATACGGGGCAATACAGCAGAAGAGGTTTTCGAGAAAGGGAAGAACATAGTCCAAATCCTTCTGGAGGCCGGCTTTGCCATAAAACAAAGTAAGGTCAAGGGACCTGCACAGGAGATCCAGTTCTTAGGAATAAAATGGCAAGATGGACGTCGTCAGATCCCAATGGATGTGATCAACAAAATAACAGCCGTGTCCCCACCAACCAGCAAAGAGGAAACACAGGCTTTCTTGGGCGCTGTGGGGTTTTGGAGAATGCATATTCCAAATTACAGTCTGATCGTAAGCCCTCTCTGTGAAGTGACCCAGAAGAAGAAGGATTTCAAATGGGGCCCTGGGCAACGACAAGCCTTTGAACAAATTAAACGGGAGATAGTTCGTGCAGTAGCCCTTGGGCCAGTCCGGGCAGGGCAAGATGTCAAAAATGTGCTCTACACCGCAGCTGGGGAGAACGGCCCTACCTGGAGCCTCTGGCAGAAAGCACCAGGGGAGACTCGAGGTCGACCCCTGGGGCTTTGGAGTCGCAGATACAGAGGATCCGAGGCCCACTATACTCCAACTGAAAAAGAGATATTGGCAGCATATGAAGGGTCTCGAGCCGCTTTGGAAGTGGTTGGCACTGAAGCACAGCTCCTCCCGTGACTGCCGGTGCTGGGCTGGATGTTCAAAGGGAGGGTCCCTTGTACACATCATGCAACTGATGCTACGTGGAGTAAGTGGGTCGCACTGATCACACAATGGGCTCAAATAGGAAACCCCAGTCGCCCAGGAATCTTGGAAGTGATCATGGACTGGCCAGAAGGCAAAGATTTCGGAATATCGCCAGAGGTGGAGGTGACGCCCGCTGAGGAGGCCCCACCGTATAATAAACTGCCAGAAAATGAGAAGCGATATGCCCTGTTCACTGATGGGTCCTGTCGTCTTGTGGGGAAGCATCGGAGGTGGAAAGCTGCTGTGTGGAGCCCTATACGACAAGTCACAGAAACTGCTGAAGGAGCAGGTGAATCGAGTCAGTTTGCAGAGGTGAAAGCCATCCAGCTGGCTTTGGATATTGCTGACCGAGAAAAGTGGCCAGTGCTCTGTCTCTGTACTGACTCATGGATGGTGGCAAATGCCCTGTGGGGGTGGTTGCAGCAATGGAAGCAGAGCAACTGGCAGCGCAGAGGCAAACCCATCTGGGCTGCCGCATTGTGGCAAGATATTGCTGCCCGGATAGAGAACCTGGCTGTAAAAGTACGTCACGTAGATGCTCACGTCCCCAAGAGTGGGGCCAGTGAAGAACATCAAAACAACCATCAGGTGGATGAGGCTGCTAAGATTGAAGTGGCTCAGGTGGATCTGGACTGGCACCATAAGGGTGGATTATTTCTAGCTCAGTGGGCCCATGACACCTCAGGCCATCAAGGAAGAGATGCAACATATAGATGGGCTCGTGATCGAGGGGTGGACCTGACCATGGACACTATTGCACAGGCTATCCATGAATGAGAAACGTGCGCTGCAATCAAGCAAGCCAAGCGGTTCAAGCCTCTCTGGTATGGAGGACGATGGCTGAAATATCAATATGGGGAGGCCTGGCAGATTGATTATATCACACTCCCACAAACCCGCCAAGGCAAGCGCCGTGTGCTTACAATGGTGGAAGCAACCACTGGGGGGCTGGAAACATATCCCGTGCCCCATGCCACCGCCCGGAACACTATCCTGGGCCTTGAAAAGCAAGGCCTATGGCGACATGGCACCCCAGAAAGAATTGAGTCAGACAACGGGACTCATTTCCGAAACAGCCTCATAGACACCTGGGCCAAAGAGCATGGCATTGAGTGGGTATATCACATCCCCTATCATGCACCAGCCTCCAGGAAAATCACACGATACAATGGACTGTTAAAGACTGCACTGAGAGCAATGGGTGGTGGGACATTCAAACACTGGGATACACATTTAGCAAAGGCCACCTGGTTAGCCAACACTAGGGGATCTGCCAATCCATCTGGCCCTGCCCCATCAAGACTTTTATGTACTGTAGAGGGGGATAAAGTCCCTGTAGTGCACATAAAAAATATGCTGGGGAAGACAGTCTGGGTTACTCCTGCCTCGGGCAAAGGCAAACCCATTTGTGGGATTGCTTTTGCTCAAGGACCTGGGTGCACTTGGTGGGTGATGCAGGAGGATGGGGAAGTCCGATGTGTACCTCAAGGGGATTTGATTTTGGGTGAGAATAGCCAATGAACTGAATGGTATGATGTTAATTGCTATATAATACTGGAAGTCATCACCTCAATGATTACTATGTGCCATATCAACAGTATACAGTAAGAATCACACAAATTCAGTAAGAAGGAACGGCTGAGGGAGCTGGGGTTGTTTAGTCTGGAGAAGAGGAGGCTGAGGGGAGACCTTATTGCTCTCTACAACTGCCTGAAAGGAGGTTTTAGTGAGGTGGGGTTCGGTCTCTTCTCCCAAGGAACAAGCGATAGGACAAGAGGAAACGGCCTCAAGCTGCGCCAGGGGAGATTTAGGTTGGATATTAGGAAAAACTTCTTCACCGAAAGGGCAGTCAGGCACAGGCTGCCCAGGGAAGTGGTTGAGTCCCCATCCCTGGAGGTATTTAAAAGCCGGGTGGACGTGGTGCTTGAGGACATGGTTTAGTGGTGGACTTGGCAGTGCTGGGTTAATGGTTGGACTCGATGATCTTAAGGGTCTTTTCCAACCTTAATGATTCTATGATTCTATGATTCTATGAAATGTTTTAGAGGCATAGCCTATAGACTAAGGAAATTATATCTATGTGTGTGTGTGTCTCTCTCTCCCCCCCCCCCCCCCCCCCCCCATCTCAAAAGACTGGAAAAGTGGTGGTGATTAACTGGAATGTATTGGAAAGTGTAAGACCTGGGCATGACATATATGGTATGGAATAAGGGTGGATATTGTCCTGATTTCAGCTGGGATAGCGTTGATTTTTCTTCCTAGTAGCTGGCATAGTGCTATGGTTTGGATTTAGGATGGGAATGATGTTGCTAACACACTGATGTGTTAGTTGTTGCTGAGCAGTGCTCACACTGGTCAAGGACTTCTCAGCTTCCCAGGCTCTGCCGGGTGCACAAGGAGCTGGGAGGGGGCACAGCCAGGGGGGCTGACCCAGACTGGCCCAAGGGCTATTCCATACCGTATGACGTCATGCCCAGTATATAAACTGGGGGGAGTTGACCCGGGGACAGCAATCGCTGCTCAGGGACGTGCTGGGCATCGGTCGGTGGGTGGTGAGCAATTTTATAATGTATCACTTGCTTTGTATATTATTATTGTATTATTACATTATTAATATTACTACTACTACTACTACTACTACTACTGTTGTATTTCATTTTACTTCAATTATTAAACTGTTCTTATCTCAACTCACGAGTTTTCTGACTTTCACCCTTCCAATTCTCTCCCCCATCCCACTGCGGCGGGGGGAGTGAGCGAGCGGCTGTGTGGTGCTTGGTTGCCGGCTGGGGTTAAACCATGACAATTTATTAAATTCAAGAAGAGTTTAGGAGTAAGCTGTGCCCAGTGCACATTATAAACACTCTGCCCATTTAGGGCATTCTTAAGTCTTTCTCAGTCAGCTCCATGTCAAGGGGGTAATCTTGCTAATGTCTTTCCAATAGGGTCCATATACAATTTAGGTGCTCATAAAGAGTTTCTGACTCACCCACTAGCTGACCTGTGCAAAGGCCAGGATCTTAATCTCAAGAACTGGAATACTGGCCTCTGATTCAAGCCCTCTGTCAAAGAAATGCAATGGTTGTCCTAAGACCTGCCTAGAATACACTGTTTAACAAAAAATAAAACCAAACTCAGCTTGCTTCAAGGAAGCGAGTGGAGATTCTGCCCGATGTCACTGCCTGGCCGACGCAAGACTCAAAGATTTTCCTGACATGTTCCTTCACAGATAAACATAATAACTGTAACAATAACTAGTGATCAACAAATACTTCTTCTGACTAGAGACTCCTGCCATGTTTCCTTTAATTGCCTCCCCGCGCAGTCTAAATAAGAGTTGTGCCTTTTATTTCCTGCTTTCCTCTTATGATCAATGACAGGTTTCCTATGAATTGATTGTCAGAGACTTCTCTACCAACCTAGAAATGGGATCTCCACCACGGGCATCTCTTTACAGTGATTCAGTCTTAGCCTTGATGTGTTAGTATTGAATAATACTATAATAAGTAATAACAACAATATAGTGATAATAGCAGGGCTGATAATGATAGAAGCAGTAGTAACAAGAAAAAAAAAAAAACAATAAGCGATAAAGCACCAGCTCTGGAATAATATTATTGCTAAAAAAACATGTTTGCTTGAAAGAAGAAACCAATTAATCAGAGCTATGCAAAGATTAGCAAAGAACCTCCCATTTGCTGAAAATAAGCATTTATTCAACTTCAGCATATCTGGAAACAAAAGTGGTCAACTCAAGAGTTACTCATGTCCCAGACAAACAGTAGAAGAAAAGTAGAAAACATTTATGATGCTCTTAAAACTTGCTTTTCATCAGAAAATTTCCTAGTAGCTCTGTGCTACCATACAGTAGAATGGTACATTCCAGGGGTGGTACCATAGTATCATCGTAGTATGAGATGGTCAGTAAGACCTGAACACAGATGGACAAAGGTAGATCCATGTTGTCAATCTGAGCAGCTGCAAGGCCAAGCATGAGTTATGATAGGTCTGATACAAAAATTTGGGAGGCCATTTCAAAGCACAAGTGGGAAGTTTCATATATCTCTACTCTGAATATTAACAAACATAAACATTGGGCTAAATCTTAATTATGATGGTGTTTCCCCTTCACATATATGTTACTTTATTTCTTTTAAAGATTGTTTAGATTATAGATAGACCAGTTAGATTAATCACAAGGTCCTCCTCAGTTATGGGAGATGGCAAGCAGACAAAAATCAATCTTTCTTGACTTATGGGTACGTCTATATCACAGTCAGGATGTGGAGGCTGTAAACATACATATGGAACCAAACCTAAATTAATCTGATAAGCTGTGAAGATGCGGTGACACAGACTTTAACTTAGGCTATGCAAACCTGTCTGGGACCTTCTATGCTTACTTGAGTGAGTAACATCCTGAAGTTAATGATGCAATGATTTCACTGCTATTGGTTCAAGTAACACACAGTCTGTCAGCCAGCCAGCGCATGACAGGTTATGGATGGGGAACACTGCACCCCAGCGATCCGCAGCTGGCATGAAAAGCTGGTTGGAAAACAGCAGTGCTCAGAGGCCCAAATTTATACCGCATAATAACTCTGTCCTGACAGTGCCAGAGACCATGGGAGGAAAAAAGTGTCTTAGACTTATTATTACTGCTGCCTCTCTCTTCTCAGCTGGTTCATGCAAAGTCCAAAGTTCAAGTAAGTTTACCAGAGCCCAAGGCCACTGTGAAGATGTAAAATCAACTGAGAATTAAAGGCTCCAGTACATTATGTGCAATATAGTCACTGAAGCCTGATGCAAGTTTCTCAAAACTTGTGTAGATGCATCATTTTTTTTCTGCTTTTTCCTCTTCAACATTGCAGTGTTAAAAAGCAAAAAGTTATTAAAAACAGCAACACGTGGTTAGTTTAGAAGCCTTATCAGGGGGAAGGCTAACAAGGCAGATATCCTGGTGGGAGTCTGTTACAGACCACCCAACCAGGATGAGGAAACAGACGAAGTTTTCTACAAGCGGTTGGCTGAAGTCTCACAATCCCCAGCCCTTGTTCTCTTGGGAGACTTCAACTTACCAGATATCAGCTGGAAATACAACACAGCAGAGAGGAAGCAGTCTCGGAGGTTCCTGGAGCGTGGGGGAGATGATAGATAACTTCCTGACGCAGCCGGTAAGGGAGCCAACCAGGGGAGGTGCCCCGCTGGACCTGCTGTTTACGAACAGAGAGGGCCTGGTGGGCGATGTGGTGGTCGGAGGCTGTCTTGGGCTCAGTGACCATGACATGACAGAGTTTTCGATTCTTGGAGAAGTAAGGAAGGGGGTCAGCAAGACCGCTACCCTGAACTTTAGGAGGGCAGACTTTGGATTGTTTAGGAGTCTGGTTGACAGAGTCCCTCGGGAGGCAGTCCTGAAGGGCAAAGGAGTCCAGGAAGGCTGGATGTTATTCAAGAAGGAAATCTCAAAGGCGCAGGAGCAGGCCGTCCCCATGTGCCGTAAGTCGAGCAGGCGGGGGAGAAGACCAGCCTGGCTGAACAGAGAGCTTTGGCTGGGACTCAGGAAAAAAAGGAGAGCCTACCGCCTTTTGAAGAAGGGGCAGGTGACTCAGGGGGACTACAAGGATGTTGTGAGGTTACGCAGGGAGAAGATTAGAAAGGCGAAGGCCCAGCTAGAACTTAAACTGGCCACCACCGTTAAAGATAACAAAAAATGTTTTTACAAATATATCAGCGACAAAAGGAGGGCCAGGGAGAATCTCCCTCCTTTGTTGGATGCAGAGGGAAACTTTGCCACGAAGGATGAGGAGAAGGCTGAGGTACTTAATGCCTCCTTTGCCTCAATCTTTAATAGTCAGACTGGTCATCCTCGGGGTTTTCAGGCCCCTGAGCTGGGAGATGGAGATAGGATGCAGAATGAAGTCCCAGTTGTCAAAGAGGTGGCAGTCACTGACCTGCTCTTCCACCTGGATGCTCACAAGTCCATGGGGCCAGACGGGATCCACCCAAGGATACTGAGGGAGCTGGCAGAGGAGCTGGCCAAGCCACTCTCCATCATTTATCAGCAGTCCTGGTCAACCGGGGAGGTCCCAGATGACTGGAAGTTAGCAAATGGGACGCCCCTCTACAAGAAGGGTCGGAAGGAGGAGCCAGGGAACTACAGGCCTGTCAGCCTGACCTCGGTGCTGGGAAAGGTCATGGAACAGATCATCCTGAATGCCATTATGCAGCAAGTGCGGGACAACCGGGGGATCAGGCCCAGCCGGCATGGGTTTATGGATGGAGGTCCTGCTTGACCAACCTGGTCTCCTTCTGTGACAAGGTGACCCGCTTGGTGGATGAGGGGAAGGCTGTGGATGTTGTCTACCTGGACTTTAGTAAGGCCTTTGACACTGTCTCCCACAGCATTCTCCTGGAGAAGCTGGCTGCTCACGGCTTGGATAAGTGCACTCTGCGCTGGGTTAAAAACTGGCTGGACGGCCGAGCCCAGAGAGGGGTGGTGAATGGAGTCAAATCCAGTTGGCGGCCGGTCACGAGTGGTGTTCCCCAGGGCTCAGTGTTGGGGCCGGTCCTGTTCAATATCTTCACTGATGATCTGGATGAGGGGATCGAGGGCACCCTCAGTAAGTTTGCAGATGACACCAAGTTGGGTGGAAGGGTCGATCTGCTGGAGGGCAGGAAGGCCCTGCAGAGGGCCCTGGCCAGGCTGGATCGTTGGGCTGGGGCCAACTGTATGAGGTTCAACAAGGCTCAGGGCTGGGTCCTGCACTTGGGGCACAACAACCCCAGGCAACGCTACAGGCGTGGGGAGGAGTGGCTGGAGAGCTGCCTGGCGGGAAAGGACCTGGGGGTGTTGGTCGACAGCCGGCTGAACATGAGCCAGCAGTGTGCTCAGGTGGCCAAGAGGGCCAATGGCATCCTGGCTTGTATCAGGAATAGTGCTGCCAGCAGGACCAGGGAGGTGATGGTGCCCCTGTACTCGGCACTGGTGAGGCCGCACCTCGAGTCCTGTGTTCAGTGTTGGGCCCCTCACTCCAAGAAGGACATGGAGGGGCTGGAGTGTGTCCAAAGAAGGGCAACGAAGTTGCTGAAGGGTCTAGAGCACAAGTCTTATGAGTAGCGGCTGAGGGAGCTGGGGTTGTTTAGTCTGGAGAAGAGGAGGCTGAGGGGAGACCTTATTGCTCTCTACAACTGCCTGAAAGGAGGTTGTAGCGAGGTGGGGGTCGGTCTCTTCTCCCTAGTAACAAGCAATAGGACGAGAGGAAATGTCATCAAGCTGTGCCAGGGGAGGTTTAGTTTGGATATTAGGAAAAACTTCTTCCCCGAAAGGGCAGTCAGGCATTGGAACAGTCTGCCAAGGGAAGTGGTTGAGTCCCCATCCCTGGAGGTATTTAAAAGCTGGGTAGATGTGGTGCTTGGGGACATGGTTTAGTGGTGGACTTGGCAGTGATAGGTTAACGGTTGGACTCGATGTTCTTAAGGGTCTTTTCCAACCTTAACGATTCTATGATTCTATGATTCTATGATTTTGGAATTGTACATACACACAACACATTTCAGCCTCACTCATCCTGTGCTCTCTGCTCCAACCTCTTCTCTTTCTTTCTTACACTTTCACAAGCTGTTTTTCTGCCTACATCAATTTCCTTGTTTGTAACCACAATGTATATTTGCTGAAGCCTGGACAGTCCCAGTACACTTGAACATGGTAAACACGGCATTTCACAATGCTCTCTGTGCTTGGATATAAAAAACATGATATTTCCTGAAAAGTCAGTTTCACTAAACTAAACCTTGTGGAGTACTAAAAAAAAAAAAAATAGATGCAAGTGCCCACAGAAATGTAGGTCACGCTAAGAGCTTTCTCTTCTACTTGTTATTGGTGGAAATTGCCCTCCTTGCAAAAAACTGATTTCGTCCTTCTGCTGGGTAAAAAGAGATAAACCAGAAGTATAATAGCTACACATTACTGTTCTGTAGGGAATTTGACTTCTATACACATCTACAAGGCAACTGTGAATCATGCATATATTAGGTTGTAAAAGATTTATTATGTTTTTAACTGATGTGTTCTCAGCAATTATTTCACAGAGACAGTTGTTGAAGATTGCCATGTTTTGGTTTGCTGGGGCTTGACATAAACATTTTCTTTCTAGTCTCCTGAGTTTCATTTTGGTTTTTGTGTTTGCTCAAAGTCACGTCAGCAAAAACTTGCTGGATTTGTCTGATCGGAAACTGAACTGGTGAGAAACCTCTGAGCTTTGCAAAGTTACAAGCTGGAAGAAAAGCTGGGCTAAGCGCTGTTTGCAGTTCAGTGCAGGCTGGCGCTCCGTGGCAAGCAGCAGTCAGCCACCATACGCCTTCATTGCACCATGAGTCCTGCTTCATTCAGACACCAAGAGCTTTTTTTCCTTGAGCAGCACACAGAGCACAATGCAATTTAAAAACTTTTGTTACAGATAATCTTCATTGCATGTTGTGCACTTTTGTTTCTTTTTCTACTGTTCTGCAGATACATAACAATGCTGCTTTTCAAGGCCAAGGCTATTGCTAAAAGAGCTGACTTTTTTCCCCCTAAAATGAACCTTGATACTTGAAAAGATTCCCCCCTCCTTCCCCCTCCTACAAATAGTCACGCAACTATTCGTAGATGAATATTTGCTTAATTAGTAGGGAACAACGATAAATACAGAATTGATGCACGTTGTTGCATCTAGTCAATAGTCACACTAGCATAAGCATAAGCAGTCTATATTTTAGAGATTTAAGCTCTAGGGATGTAACAGCATGCCAAAAGTGAAGAGAAACTGGAATACATTCCAGGACTTTTATGTGGCTTTATTTTTTAGAAAAATGAGAACTTGCTGTATTTCTTGTCAAAATTAATTGTCCCCAGAGACTGTTCCTAAACAAATGCTAAGTTTTTAAATCAGCAGTTTAAATGCATAAGAATGGGAAAATAAATCAGAATGGGATCAATATGAAATATGAGGCATGTGTCCACATAAGGCACAGTCCATATTGAACATCCTGAAGAAGGGAGACACTTGGATGCAAGGTGCTTAACTGAAGCTGGAGGTTTCTTGGACTGCCAGGAAAGCCTGTGCATCCCTCCTCATTCCTCCTTTGTCCCTGTCCTTCTCCAGGCTACTGTGCTCTGCCCGTGTACCCCTGTGGGCATTGCTTTCTGCCTCTGAGGTGGGTGGACCAAGCGCAGGAGATAAAGACCTACATCTAAGATGACCCCTCACATGACTGGATGCTTCTTATTATTCTTGCAATATAACAGCACACATTTATTCCTAATGCACTGTATATCATGAAGCTTTAATAATTGTTTACATGTTATGCATTTTTGTGACTGCTGGACAGGAATTTGTCTATGGCCTTCATAAGATCTTTAGACGAGAAGGACCCTTTCTGGCTGCTGAATCCACAGTCACCCTACTACTGAAGGCAACCAAGTCCTATAATCCCTGGTATATATTACTTTAATTGAAGCAAGATCAAGCCTTAGGCACAGGATACACATCCTAAGACTGTCAATATAATTTCAGATCCCAAACCCATCCCTTTCTAAATTGCTTACAAGGCCTTTCATGCATCTGTATTTTAACTAGAAGGCAGTAATTATTCAAGAATACAGCAGCAATACAGCACCAAATAGTTTAAAACACCAAATAAAAATCAAATAATGCATATCCAGGCAAAATTTCTGGGAGTATTCAGCTGTCAGGACATCTGCTCCCAGACTTTCCTGGAGGATGAAAATGAAGATCATAGCTAAACTGATGAAAATACCAGCAATAATGCTCAAGACAGTTCTGCAAAACTGGGTAAAAAAAAAAAAAAAGCATCATTTCAAGGTGACATATCACAACAGTTTTTGAAAGTCCCCAAACTCTAGTTTGTCTTGGAGCAAAAGCTTTCTATATATCTCAAACAGCACAGCAGCTAAAGCAGAGCCATTCTGGTCCTACAGATGCCAGGTTGAGGGCTCAGACTCAGAGAAGGTCAGGCTGGGGGACATATTCCTATTCCCTCCTGAACTTCCAGCCAAATACAGAACAACCTGATCGCTCCCAGCCTACAAAGCTGATCACAAACAATAAAAATGACTGTAACAGTTGGATTCTGGTAGCACTTGGTGTGTGCTTGGGCCTTTCTAAACATATAACCACACACAAACCTGGCCCCAAGGCCATTCATAATCAAGACAACATGTAATGAGACAGAGTAAGGGAAAATTAAGTATCATTAAGGAAAGGGCAGGGGGGCAGCTTCTTGAATGTCATTATTTACTGATAATCTTTTATCAGAACACAGGGACACATGGGGTACAGAAAGGGAACAGAAGGACAGGGAAGGTGGTAGCTTTGCAGGTTAACACCCTTATTTTCCTCCCTGCTTAAAATAGCTTATCCTGGTACACAGGAGTGATGCTTCAGTTTCTACTTTCTTTCTAAGAGGGTAGGCCGTTTCTATTTTGGCAGTTTATGAGTTTTTTCAAAAATAACCTACATCAAAGACTATGTGACTAACTTCACAATGAAAGCAGTTTCGGCCTTAGATTTGGAAAGTGAAAAAACTGGGAAAAGAGAAAGAAAAGAAATATTTCTGTCGCCTTGTTGCCAATGTGCTCCTGGGGGACGCAATGAAAGTAAACAAGGATTTCCAACATTGTACATTGTGCAGCTTTTGAGTCCATTATGTTGAAAGTGTCTTGCAAGCGAGAACTGACTGTGGGATGAGTTTTAATCTTTACTTGGAAGAAAGTACAGATAAGAACAGTACCAACGCATGCTTTAAAGGCAGAAGAGTTCCTACCCTTTTGTGGCATATCTGTTCCTGGAGGTCTGCCTAGAGATGGAATCTCTTCTGGACTATCAATAAAGGTATATAGTGTATAACCTACATTTATTCCCAAGAACCAATTTGTGCTTCCCAAGACGTTGAACCCAATTCTGTTTCTTTGGAAATCTAAGAAATTCTTAATAATCTTTTCTATTTATCATTCTGATCTTCATTACAGTTTCTTTGTCAAACAAAATACAGACTCGCAGAGCAATAGAGTTAGCATTGAATGATAAATCTTTGTTGAGAATCATTTAGCACATTGCTGCTTTGCAGCTTTGGCCCCAGTCAGTTTAAACAGCATACTCCTGATCAAGATTTTGGGAGACATAATAAGAAAACCTCTGGCCATAAAGATGAGATTATTTTAGCCAGGTTCTTTGGAAGCAAAATGTAGCTGGGAGATAGCAGGTAAGCAAGAGGCTCTAAAAAGCAGTTGTGCGTTTGTTTTTTGTTTTTTTGTTTTTTTTTTTTTAAGATCACCAAAAAGGAAAATGGATCCTTTCAATTTGGAAAAAAAGAGGTCTTCCAAAGCTCATGTGGAAGGCTTTTATGATGTGTTTTACCTAATGTTTTTATGACAATGACTTAAAGAATGATAAGTGAAATCCATATTCCTCACTCTGAAAAGAAATTATTTGCAGAATTTTCTGAAAAGAAATTATTTGCAGAATTAATACTTTTCTTTCCAGAACGAGCTGGTAGGAAATATGAAAACTGAAGTGACATGCTTTAAAACCTTATAGCTAAACTTGCTCATGCAGACATATATATTTCACTGTAAATTCTTGAAAGACTAGTGGATTTAGATATGTGTATAAGAAATGTCTGGCAAGTAGAGTACCTCAGTACACATGCCAAGTGAAGGAAGGAAGCCCAGACAACAGAAAAGAAAGAAGAAAAATACCAAACTTTAGGCTTTGAGCAGGGAGTCAGAAGATTAGATTTCAAGCACTGCCTAACCTAATGGGCCTTGATCACAGATGGGAGCTCTAGCTGCTTTTGTAAAGCAATTTAAACATGACATAGGAAAATAGAAGATGACAGTAATCTCACCACACAAAAGGATTAGAGCAATCTGTTTCCATTGCTTGGGAGCACTGCAACAACAGTGCGTAGGTTGTAAGATTAGACAACATACCAACCTACCTACATGCATGACAGGGAGGTATAAAGACACTTGACAAAATGTTCTTCTGGCAGCCAGAATATTCTAATGAGGCAATCACAACTTCCTGGAAATGGTGAAAATATGTCAAAGCCAACTTTATGGGATACTGTGTCTTGGCAAAGATCTTATATTGACTTTGCAGGGGGGAAATTAGCAATATGCTTAGCTGCAGTTAATGCTTATTCCAGACAACTAAAGTGGTACATATGACAATGATTTTGGCAGCTAAGACAATAGAAAGTATACATGTTGCATATGATTTTGCATAAGGAAATCATATGGGAGCGTGACAAACATTTGGGACTGAATTTTTTTTCATGGGGAATATAAGATTTTCCCCAAAGGTCCCTGTCAGTTTAGCTTATCACTTAGCACCACCACACATTAGCAATACTCATATAAAGGCACGAGCAGAGAAATACAGGTAGAGCCCTTAAAATACTGCAAAATTTCTTTAGTTTAAAGGTCAGTATCACAGATCACTAGACAGAAAACATCGTCAGAGCAATTTTTAAATGACAGTACTGCTTTAGTTTTATATGGTAAGACCAGATGCATCTGAAAAAAAACCCCAACAAACATATAAAAAACTCAGAGAGTAAGAAATTCTCAAAATAAGATTCTCAGGGTCATACTTTATTGACCTGTTATTACTAGGCAATGGCCCTCTCTTCTTTTTTGCATCTTAGTCAAGGTAATGTATGGTCCAATTCAGGGCTTAATAAGACTGCTGAGCAGAAATACCAACATCAAGAGCATCACTCAGGAGTAAATGCTATGGTCAATGCAAAAATTGTTTAAGAAACATATGAATATTCAGGTCAAAACAAAACATGTAGCCATGGACTAGTGTGCAAAGCTCCTAATAAATCAGTCTTGCAGTCTCAGAACCTTCAGTATCCATCACAAACCAATTAAACAAACAGTCACATCCTTCATGGAGGCTGCAGCACAAAGCACCAGTTTGGAATAGTGGTCTCTGAGGGTGAAGAATTCTCATTTCAGGAACTTGTTACTGAATTCCTTACTGGAAGTGATCAATCTGAACCCAAACTGACAGTGTTTAGACCAAACCGTAACCTGTTCCAGGAACGCGTTCCATCCTAGGAAGGATGTATGTGAAAAAATTCCATCTGCAGGATGTAATCGTTCATGCATGACTGTATGTATTGCTTAAAAATGAAGACTATTGGTAGCTAATAAATGCCTGAAAGCAGTTTGAAAGCATTCAAACTGCAATAAATTATTTCCAAGTATTCTTTGATTTAAATGCCCACATAAAAATGTTTTTTATTGTAATTAAATGTATAGAATCATAGAATGCTTTGGGATGGAAGGGACCTTTAAAGGTCATCTAGTCCATCCCCCGAATGTAATTAAATGTAATTAATTGTGTAATTAAATTAATTAATTTTTTGTAATAAAAATTAAATGTAATTAATATTGTAATTGTTATTTCTCATACTGCATTAGCTGAATCAATCCACAAATCTTACAAAGATACTTCACATTCTTCCCATTAATTTTCTTCTTAAAATCAACCAAAACTTTTATCATTGGACCAGTCCTGGATTACACACTAAACCTTGAGTGAAAGCTGTCTGGTGATGTGCTAAGGAAACATATGAATTTCAGCCCTCAATAGCCACCAGACAGGTTTGCTGACGCTTCTTGCAAAGAGGAGTACCTAACTTGGCCTTCTCTTTTCCTTTCCTTCTGTGGGATTTGGGCTCCATGCTCCCATTAATCACCCTCGGGTAGCTGCATCTTTGGTGCAGAATATCTCCTTGTGGCTTGGACTTCCTGAACTCACACTTTGTTTCTACTGCTTTAGATAATACTGTGACTGCATGTGCCGAAAGACGAGCAGGCGAGGGAGAAGACCGTCCTGGCTGAACAGAGAGCTTCGGCTGGAACTCAGGAGAAAAAAAGAGAGTTTACCATCTTTGGAAGAAGGGGCAGGCCACTCAGGAAGACTACAAGGATATTGTTAGGTTATGCAGGGAGAAAATTAGAAGGACAAAGGCCCAGCTAGAACTTAAACTGGCCACTGCAGTTAGTTAAAGATAACAAAAAATGTTTTTACAAATATATCAGTGACAAAAGGAGGGTCAAGGAGAATCTCCCTCCTTTGTTGGATGCAGAGGGAAACATCGCCACAAAGGATGAAGAGAAGGCTGAGGTACTTAATGCCGCCTTTGCCTCAATCTTTAATAGTCAGACTGGTCATCCTCAGGATATTCAGCCCCCTAAGCTGGGAGATAGAGATGGGAAGCAGAATGAAGTCCCAGTTGTCAAAGAGGTAAAAGTCA
Source organism: Platalea leucorodia (assembly GCF_965183815.1). Lineage (NCBI taxonomy): Eukaryota > Metazoa > Chordata > Aves > Pelecaniformes > Threskiornithidae > Platalea > Platalea leucorodia. The sequence goes on from NC_138859.1 coordinate 43,664,384, forward strand.
CCGACCTGCTCCTCCACCTGGATGCTCAGAAGTCCATGGGGCCAGACGGGATCCACCCGAGGATACTGAGGGAGCTGGCAGAGGAGCTGGCCAAGCCACTCTCCATCATTTATCAGCAGTCCTGGTCAACCGGGGAGGTCCCAGATGACTGGAAGTTAGCAAATGGGACGCCCCTCTACAAGAAGGGTCGGAAGGAGGAGCCAGGGAACTACAGGCCTGTCAGCCTGACCTCAGTGCTGGGAAAGGTCATGGAACAGATCATCCTGAATGCCATTATGCAGCAAGTGCGGGACAACCGGGGGATCAGGCCCAGCCGGCATGGGTTTATGGATGGAGGTCCTGCTTGACCAACCTGGTCTCCTTCTGTGACAAGGTGACCCGCTTGGTGGATGAGGGGAAGGCTGTGGATGTTGTCTACCTGGACTTTAGTAAGGCCTTTGACACTGTCTCCCACAGCATTCTCCTGGAGAAGCTGGCTGCTCACGGCTTGGATAAGTGCACTCTGCGCTGGGTTAAAAACTGGCTGGACGGCCGAGCCCAGAGAGGGGTGGTGAATGGAGTCAAATCCAGTTGGCGGCTGGTCACGAGTGGTGTTCCCCAGGGCTCAGTGTTGGGGCCGGTCCTGTTCAATATCTTCATTGATGATCTGGATGAGGGGATCGAGGGCACCCTCAGTAAGTTTGCAGATGACACCAAGTTGGGTGGAAGGGTCGATCTGCTGGAGGGCAGGAAGGCCCTGCAGAGGGACCTGGCCAGGATGGATCGATGGGCCGGGGCCAACTGTATGAGGTTCAACAAGGCTCAGGGCCGGGTCCTGCACTTGGGTCACAACAACCCCAGGCAACGCTGCAGGCGTGGGGAGGAGCGGCTGGGAGCTGCCCGGCGGGAAAGGACCTGGGGGTGTTGGTCGACAGCTGGCTGAACATGAGCCAGCAGTGTGCTCAGGTGGCCAAGAGGGCCAATGGCATCCTGGCTTGTATCAGGAATAGTGTGGCCAGCAAGACCAGGGAGGTGATGGTGCCCCTGTACTCGGCACTGGTGAGGCCGCACCTCGAGTCCTGTGTTCAGTGTTGGGCCCCTCACTACAAGAAGGACATGGAGGGGCTGGAGCATAGCCAGAGCAGGGCAGCGAGGCTGGTGAAGGGTCTGGAGCACAAGTCTTATGAGGAGCGGCTGAGGGAGCTGGGGTTGTTTAGCCTGGAGAAGAGGAGGCTGAGGGGAGACCTTATTGCTCTCTACAACTGCCTGAAAGGAGGTTGTAGCGAGGTGGGGGTTGGTCTCTTCTCCCAGGTAGCAAGTGATAGGACGAGAGGAAATGGCCTCAAGTTGTGCCAGGGGAGATTTAGATTAGATATTAGGAAAAATTTCGTCACGGAGAGAGTGGTTAGGCATTGGAACAGTCTGCCCAGGGAAGTGGTGCAATCACAGTCCCTGGAAGTATTCAAAAACGTGTGGATGTGGTGCTTAGGGACATGGTATAGACTTGGACCAGGCAGCTAGGTTAACGGTTGGACTCGATGATCTCAGATGTCCTTTCCAACCTTAACAATTCTATGATTCTATGATTCTATACCTTGAGTTGTTTCATATGTTCTTTAATGAATAAAATTTTGGATCTTATATCTTTGCTAGAATGATTCATATTTAATACTTTGAATCAATTCTGAGAAATTAATACTTCTCTTGTACTTTGTTATGAGACAAGGTATCAATCAATGTTATGTCACATTAGTGATTCATTAGTCAGACTTCTGCTGAAGCCAATCTCATGACATTTGTATGGAAAACTTTTGTTCTTTATTGGTACCGTAGCTCAAAAAGTTCAGTACATTACAGTTTTCATTTTAACATAACACTATTGACTCATTTGCCTTTTCATTTTTAAGTCTGTTTGTATGTCAGGAATTCATGAATGGTATTCTTCTTGCCTAGTAATTTGGTTTCTCTAAATTGCATTCTGTCTTCCCAGACAGTGGTTGTTATATTCCAACATGAATTTCCAATGTTATGTTGTAAGGAAATCCATTGTTTACCGACCCGTTTGAAATTGGGGCAGATGAAAGGGCTCAGCAACTCTAAGGAAGTAGTTTTTTATTTAGATGCCTGTAAAGGGGTTCATTGGAGTAGCATTTTTACTACAGGTCCGCAAATTTATTAAATTCTAGCAGCTGTAATGGCAACAAAGGCTGGCTTGGGAGTCACAAAGAAGATAAAAAGAAGATGCAAGTTTCTAACCTTCAGAGGTCTTTTTGGTTCGGTCTTTTTCATTCTGACAGGATGAAGATGCTTCTCTTTCTGTCTATGCAGAATAAAGGGAGGGAGAGACACATCAAGACAAATGCAGTGAAAGAGGGGAGGTATCTCATAGACTTAAAAGGCTCAAAAGGAGTTGGGGAACACTCCATAAGGTTGACGAGTAATTGTAGTTTTTGGGGTAAGCGTATCAAAATTACTAAATGCGGTCAATAGCAGTTCATGGCAATCCATACAGAAGCCTCTGTTTTATAATTTGGATTTTATTAATCAGAAGTTCAAGGCATTAACAACTGCAGTGCACCAGCTACCGCAAAGCATTTCACTCTGATCCCTCCAAAGACCAGAAAGGAGAAAGGTCTAACACAGCATGTCAGTCACCTGTGGATTGTATAAGAGGGTGGAGGATATTGGCTTTGCTTTGGTTAGATCTTGCTCTGATTTGATTTTTTTCAATGGGAGTGTTAGAAAGTGTGATACCAGTATTTATACTATCATTCAGGGTGGACTATTTATTTTGTTCTGACTGAAAATAATTATTGACACAAAGGTTCAATAATTCAAAGGTTATTGTGAAAAAATGAAATGGAAAAGATTCAGAACAATTTGAGAGAAACTGAAAATAACCAGATTTGTCCTCCAAAGTTTTCCAGACATGGAACCCATAAACCTAGAAACTTAAAATGCACTTTTTGTGCTTTCTCTGGCATTATATAAAACATAACACCAAATATATTTTATATTATACAGTTCATCCAAAATATACCCTAAAGCAAGTCATAAAATGGAATGCACTTAGACACACCCAATTACGCTATAAAACCAGAATGCTATATAGCTATTAATCCGAGGTAATTCATAAATCTAGGCAAAACCACTGAGAATAAAGTAAATTAAACATAATAATTTTGATTTGGCATTTAAAATATAGTAAAAATAAAATATAAAACTCTAGGGCTACTGTCATGGTCCATTTGGATCTCTCAAATTTACAGGACAACGTACTCTCTGATTTAAACTTTATTTCATGAGCTCATCAAGAAATACAACAAAAAACCACGACAAACAGGGGCTCAGTCCCCTTTTCCCTAGACTAGTCTGTCACATGACTTTACTTGTTCACCGGTCAAGTCATAAGGTTTCATAATTTATAACCCGTAACTTAATTCATGCATGTATGAGAAAAAAAAAAAAAACAAAAAAAAAACAACTTAGTTACCTAGCCAATGGTGAGAGTGCTCATCCTTCCTCCTCTGTCACGGTGCAGGCATCCCCTGTATCACACCGGGAAGCGGGAAAGTCTCAGGAGTCCAGCTGCTGTTGGAACCACTTCAAAAGCTTTTTTGGTAAACTGATGATACCTTACAGCTTGGAGGTTTGGTCTATACCATTTCCATAAGTTAGTGAATTCTGAGGAAACTGCCAGACAAAAGATAATGGCTGCCGGAGACAGCAATGTGCAGGTGATAATGGTGCATAATGGCCCTTTAGCTCTTTCTGGCCACCTGTCCTGCCTAGGTGGTTCTCTCGCTTTGACGTAATGGCACTGCTCCCAGCATACATCAGGCCTTAGCATGAGCTGGGTTAGCCAAAATCTGAGCAGGAGTTGAGTGAACAGTCACAGGCTATATTTTGAAAACTCATCCTTTTGACTTGTACCTGTAAATTACAGAATCAAGTTGCTGTAGTAAAAGCAAACTTGTACTAAAATAAGTTATGTCACAAACATGTTTCCTTTGAATGTTTATCTACTACACTGCACTGGCATATGAAATACTTAGATGAGTAAATAGCATGCATTGCAGGGGCTTTCTCTTTTAATGATTTCTGTCAGTAGTAAATGTCACTTTTTGACATTCATCTGCCTGCAAAATCAGACATCTGAAATCCCAGATTGGGCCAAAGTCCATTGGAGTCAATGAACATCTAACCATTGACTTTTACAGGCATCAGATCAAACTACAGGAGACCTAAATGGCAAGAGCAAGTCACTTCTGGAGCAGTGTTGCAGCCAGACGTGGTGGCTGTGCCTAGTCTGGTAAATCTGCGCATGCTTCAAAACATTCCCAGACACCAGGACGCAGTCACCTAGGTGAGCCAACTCCCACAGCAGTCCCAGGCATGAACCTGGCCCATCCACCTCGTGCTCTCCTGAGCAATTTCTAGGCACAGTTTGGGAGTTTGATGATCCAGGGTCTGTTTCCAATAGGCAGTCTGCATGCAGCCAACCCGTTTTGGAGGTGAAGGCATATTACTGTCATAGACTCAAGCCACTTGGTGCCAGTTGGCTTTAGTGCCTGGAAGGCTCCTAGGCACTAGTGTAGATGTAGCTACTGTGAGTCAAGAAGTGACTCTTGCACAGTGTACAATAAGGTGGCCCTGGCCCAAATGTTTCTGAGTACTATGTGTCTCAGGGTCATATGACCAGCTTCTCAGCAGTCCTGGCTAGTGAGTAAAACTTGCCATGGAAATACTCATGTATTTCCTCAGTGAAAAAGATGCAGCAAAAAAGTATATTAAGAAACTGAAGAACATAACATTGAAATGTTGTGTAACCTGCTTGAATAAAGAGGGCTGTTGTATATCTCTATATGAAGAATGTGGAATATTAGCATATAATATTTTGTTGGTACACAATGCACATGTAAAGATAACAAAGTGTGCTAAGTATGCAGTGGCTGGGAAAAGCTGATCATCATACATCTGTTCAAAAATGGGTGAGGTCTGCCTGTATATTGCTGAATTAGCTACATTTGCACAGTGAGAAACTTGCGATAGCAGCAAGCTGAACTTCCTGTGATCAAGCCGACTTGCTGCAAAAAGTATGCAACAATAGCTCAGCACTAGCAGGCAAAAACTCCGTTCTGTGTATATATGAACCATATAGGGCAAGCCATAAGTATAATTCATTAGGATCTCTTATTTTCACCTCTAGTGCCTTTGTGTGTATGACTTAATCTTATGATCACTGTAAGCAAGCAGCAACATGAGCAGATTAACACATTGTTTTGAATAGTAGCCAAAGAGACCTTTGTGAGACACCACTCTGCTCACCTTCACTGGAGGTTGCACACTGTAACCCGGGGGAGGAGGCTGCTCTTCTGCAGCAGTGGTGGATGGGGGTAACCCCACGGGCTGACACTATCAGACCCTGCTGAGCTCTGCAAGGGTAAGCCCAGTGCTGCCATGCAAGGGGGGTGTGGGTGTGTCTACAAGTACTTTTGGAGATAATGGGTCCAATATGACAAATACTGGAACTTAATCACTTAAATGGGGTTTAGAGAGCTCAACACTTCAACATGAGAAGGTAAGGACTGGGTAAGCTTGGCCAGAATACAGGGAGCTCAGGTACAGAGTCAGATTTACCAAATTAGATGTTGAAGGCAAATATTTTATGATTCCCCTGTTTAGATAGGACACCTAATTTTTTTGACAAATTCATTAGATTATTAGGATATAGGCCTAAAATAAAAATGTATTTCTTGGCGAGTGATTGGACATGGGTAGAAAAAAACCTGATTGACATCTGCTATATTTATTTTGGAGAGTGGTTGTAGGGCGCGAGAAGACTTTGTCACGGTAACCCAGGATAGTTCGCCTCCCCCATCCAAGTATGTAGAGTCCCAAGCACGTCTTATCTTGTTACAGTAACCCAGAATAGTTCGCTTCCCCCCCCCCATCTGCACATCCCCTTGCATGAGCGCCAACTTGACAGCGAGCTGCGGATCTTGGAATTCGGACAACAGGACCTGCATTACATCAGTGAGTTTGCTAATGAGCAAAACAAGACATTGCATATATATGATATGTTAATCAGCGCAAGTTTTATTCTCCACTCCTGCGGTGCTTTCCTTTGAGCTTCAACCTTGAGCAGGGCTCTGCTGCCTCGGGTCTCCATTTTGACTATTGTTGGTATCCCCGGGCTCCCACCGTGGTAATGCTACACTTTCAATAAAGCCAAAGCTTTCACTTGCTGAGTGTCTTGCCTCATCCCTGAGGGATCCGCACCTGCTTTTCGCGTATAACAGTGGTTCAAGAGCACCCTGCCAGATACTGATGCTGGCTGGCGCTCAAAGGTAGAAGTGCCAAAATGAACTGAGCAAATCTTTTTTTTTTTTTTTTTTTTTTAATGTAAAGGAATCTTGGAAGTAATTGGAGAAAGACAACACAATAAATTGCCTCTTAAATTCTAATGATCAGTCCCATCTATTGCTTTGTTCAGCAATGATACCCTGAATATTCTGACCAGCTAATATGATGGGAGGAACTAATAGTGCTTTTGGGAATAAAAAATTGTGGCTGTCTGCATTGAAACAGGTGGTATAAATATGTTTCCGGTAATTCCATGGCTGTATAAATTGTAATGTAATTATAGAGTTCCTTAAATTGTCACAGCTCTATGAAGTATCATCTGTGGCTTCATTTAAAACAATTGCCTCCCTCTAGTAAGGGCAAAATATTCTGAAATAACCATCAAGCACATATGTCTGCTGGAGTCTGCAGTAAATTAAGAGATCGGAGGGTTGTGATTGCATAGCTGACCATTTTAGCATAGGCATCAAGCTAATATATTGACATTTTGCACTTGACATTGTAACCCTTTGTCTTTTCATTGCCATGAAAAATTGATGAGTGGTGACAACTCAAAAACACTCCTGTATCTTCAAAAGAAGGGGAAAAGAAGATGAGGCATCACTGGCATCTTAATGTCAGTGATCTCAACTACTCTGTGGAAACCAAATATCAGAGACAACTCCAGTGCTTTGGAGATACCAAAATATCTAGCATTCCCATCTTTTCACAGAGCTTTTGTCTTTCCACAAGCAGCATCTACATATTAATTACTTGAAGCCTACATCTGATGCTGTTATTTTGTGAGCAATATATGTGTTGGTGATGTGCTAGTGAAGTGCACAGATGGGAGGGACAGCAATTTAAGCTAAGCTAGGACCAAGGCTTCAGGGTGATCCTACATGATTTTAATGATGTGGTCTATTGCTTTATGCAGGCAAAAAATCTGACTTTCCTAGGCTATGCTGTGCTGGTGTGATTGCCTCCCTGCCTTACACACAGATGTAGCACCAGCGATATGGAGCACCTCTTCACAGTTGCTCTTCTTACAACTGCTCTTCAGCATAGCTTCTTATTTAGAAAAAACAGGTGACCTCATGCTAATTCTGTACTGTGGTGAACATGAAGTTTCTCCATCTCTGAAGTAGCTATGAGCGCTGAGGGCTTTGTCAAGATAATAAAATTAGAAGTGAGAGTTGTTCAGAAAGAGAAAAGCTGAATCTCATCTCAGGAAAGAGCCTTTGGTGGCCTGTGGGATCCTCTCTCCAATCTAGCAATGTTATCTGCTTTTGTCAGAAAAGGGAATATAAGATCATACATCCCTTCTACTCTTGCTTTCCTCTTTTCCCTTCCTTACCCACTAACAGAGGAGCTTTAGCCAGCCTTAATCGAGACATATTTGGTAAAATGGAAATTATCATCTGGAAAGCAGATAATTGAACTTGACCTATCATTCCCTTAAATGCTAAAATCAGACACTATTTCGTTTAGCTTTTTAAATTGTATTTGCTTTATATTGATTTTGCAGTGTGGCTTCAGGGTTCTTTACACACGTAGATCTCATTAACTAGTCAACCGATATGGAGAGGGAAACACTCAGTGTTTTTGTGGTGGCTCTGATAGATACGTACACAAGCTGCTGCAACCATCAACAAGGACAGCAGATCCAGTCAGGTCATCAATCTTTGGCTTGTCTGTGGAGGATATCTTTTAATGATTCCAGGAGAGGAAGCTTTTAATTATGCTATCCCTTCTAAGATAATAAAGTAATGGGCATACATTGCAAGGAGGAACTCATGCAACAGGAAATGGAAGGCAGAAGTAAGAACGATGCAACACAAGGGTCACCCATCCTCTCTCCACGCCTTGTAGTGGGCAGCAAGTCCATTGGTTCAGTAACCCAAACACTGCCAGCAGAGTCCTAACAAATGCTGCAATATGGATTTCACTGGATTACCAGCTCAATACTACACCACTAATTACTAAGGGTTTGTTTTCACAGCCATGAAGCACACAGGTATCTACTGCCTACACTGCCCTACATATCTCAAAGCCACAAAGACAAATATTCCATGAATAGGCCAGAAAAGAGGTCAGAGAAAAGGAGGTCACTGTAAAATTACCTTGAAGCGCATTATGATCCAAAGATTAGGGCAAATGTGTATGTTTGTCACGAGTAGAGGTTAAAGACCTGGACATAGGACCAGAATGTGTAAAAGAGACAAACTCAAATAAAAATAATGGAGTGGGCAACTAGTACCAGCTCTGGGTTTGGTCTAGGAGCCAATGTTTCTCTTCTACAGAATAATAACTGTGGACAGAAACTTACAGGCAGCAAGAAGACTTCTGTAGGAAATGTGGGGTCATGGGGGACTGAGGAAGGGGCTTGTCACACCAGCCAGATGGAAATGCCTGGCTGGAGCCATATACAAGTTGTGATTTACTCAGACACAAGTTATTGGGCTTAATACAAGGGTAACTGAGGGAAATTTAATGGCCTGTGACATACAGGACACGAATCTAGATGATCTAATGGTCCCCTTTTCCCCCAAGCACTATGAAAGAAAAAAGTGGAAAATTTTATATTTCTGTATAAACTTTTTATCTGGAAGAATATCAGATTTTTTTATTAATCACAGTAACCATCATATTTAGCACTTATGGTGTGCTGTGTGTTTTTGAAGAAGCATTTAAATGTGAACTCTAAAAGTGTGTATGTGTGTATGTGTGTGTGTGCCTCTGGAAGTACGAGAGTTACGAGTTAACTGAGACATTAGGCTTAATGCCCAACATTTGATTCTCTCTCAAAGAATGATCTTTAATAACTTTAGAGTAGATCAGACCTCTGTGCTGCATCTTGTCCAGATGAGATATGGTGCCTCCAGCATGCAACTGTACGAGTGCTACAAGACATCAGTTCATCACTGAATCACTGACATAACTTCTCAAATCAAAGATGAACAGATCTGTATGATACAGACTTCTTGTCTTTCATTGCAGTTCACATAGGCTGAGGGTGGGAATTATTACATACACATATTTTTCTGCCCCCCACAATAAGAATGCAAGTTGCACTCTGAGGTGGCAATTAGAGAAATGAACATGTGTGCAAAACAGTGATATAGAAAGGACTGGAAGGCAAACTGATGTTTGTTTGTTTATTTATGTAAAGAAGCATAAGCCAAGAAACTTATAAGAGAAAAATTGAATACAAATTATGTTGCCTGGGATTTCTCTCGTGTGTGCAGACAACACAAACCTTCAAATTATGCTCGGTACTGAATCCTCAGTATTAACAAAATAGGTGTTGAAGAACATTTATAATTGGACCAATCTACTGAGAACAGTTTCAGTGAAAGAGTGTAAAACACCTGCCTTTTCCTCATGACATCAACAATACCCTATGGGCAGTGAGCTGAAATACATATGTCAACCTGCACCTCTGTAATTGTGACATAAGATACCCAGTCACTTGAAATATAAGAAAAATCTCTGCATTCCTGAATGCGAAGGTTAAAAGGTCTGGGTCTGGGAACAAAGTCCAGGGCCATTTTATCTATTACGCAGAAGCATGATGGAAAGAACTCTTAAAGTTACCATGAGAAACACTTGTCAAAGAATGATTTTTTAGAAAAAGCTCTTATATGTCTTCTTTACAGTGCCAAAGTTAATGCTTCAATTATTGGCTTGCTCTGACTAGGGTGGGAATTCTGCTATTTTTAGTTAGTTACGTACAGTAAAGTATTCCTATATATAGTTCTTATTACACACTTCTTCAAGTATGAGGAGAAAAGCTAATCCAATCTAATACAATATTGTACTGCACATTTGTAGAAACCTTATAAAGAGAGCTGGGCAAATGACTGCACTATCATGTTAATTAATGAATTTGAAAATGGGTATTATTTTAGCTACATAGTCACTTAATGGGTCATTTTTCTTGGATGCTATGTGCTGGAAAACAAAACTATGTGACAGAAAAATCAGTTATATCAGCCTGACCTCGGTGCCGGGAAAGGTCATGAAACAAATCATCTTGAGTGCCATTATGCAGCAAGTGCGGGACAACCGAGGGATCAGGCCCAGCCAGCATGGGTTTATGAAAGGGAGATCCTGTTTCACTAACCTAGTCTCCTTCTGTGACAAGGTGACCCGCTTGGTGGATGAGGGGAAGGCTGTGGATGTTGTCTACCTGGACTTTAGTAAGGCCTTTGACACTGTCTCCCACAGCATTCTCCTGGAGAAGCTGGCTGCTCACGGCTTGGATAAGTGCACTCTGCGCTGGGTTAAAAACTGGCTGGACGGCCGAGCCCAGAGAGGGGTGGTGAATGGAGTCAAATCCAGTTGGCGGCCGGTCACGAGTGGTGTTCCCCAGGGCTCAGGGTTGGGGCCGGTCCTGTTCAATATCTTCACTGATGATCTGGATGAGGGGATGGAGGGCACCCTCAGTCAGTTTGCAGGTGACACCAAGTTGGGTGGAAGGGTCGATCTGCTGGAGGGCAGGAAGGCCCTGCAGAGGGCCCTGGCCAGGCTGGATCGATGGGCCGGGGCCAACTGTATGAGGTTCAACAAGGCTCAGGGCTGGGTCCTGCACTTGGGGCACAACAACCCCAGGCAACGCTACAGGCGTGGGGAGGAGCGGCTGGAGAGCTGCCTGGCGGGAAAGGGCCTGGGGGTGTTGGTCGACAGCTGGCTGAACATGAGCCAGCAGTGTGCCCAGGTGGCCAAGAGGGCCAATGGCATCCTGGCTTGTATCAGGAATAGTGGGGCCAGCAGGACCAGGGAGGTGATGGTGCCCCTGTACTCGGCACTGGTGAGGCCGCACCTCGAGTCCTGTGTTCAGTGTTGGGCCCCTCACTACAAGAAGGACATGGAGGGGCTGGAGCATAGCCAGAGCAGGGCAGCGAGGCTGGTGAAGGGTCTGGAGCACAAGTCTTATGAGGAGCGGCTGAGGGAGCTGGGGTTGTTTAGTCTGGAGAAGAGGAGGCTGAGGGGAGACCTTATTGCTCTCTACAACTGCCTGAAAGGAGGTTGTAGTGAGGTGGGGGTCGGTCTCTTCTCCCTAGTAACAAGCAATAGGACGAGAGGAAATGTCCTCAAGCTGCGCCAGGGGAGGTTTGGGTTGGATATTAGGAAAAACTTCTTCACCGAAAGGGCAGTCAGGCCCTGGCCCAGGCTGCCCAGGGCAGGGGTTGAGTCTCCATCCCTGGAGGTATTTAAAGAACGGATAGATGTGGTGCTCAAGGACATGGTTTAGTGGTGGACTTGGTAGTGCTAGGTTAACGGTTGGACTCAATGATCTTAAGGGTCTTTTCCAACCTTAACGATTCTATGATTCTATGATTCTATGTCCCTGAGAGCCAACAATCAGAAGTGAATGTTGAATTATCTGCCTATTGGATTATATGTTTGCTTGCTCTGTTATATTGAAGCATACCAAATAAGTTTCGAATCTCTCAGGTCTATATTGAGTCTTTTCCACTCCTAACTTGTTATTTTCAATTAAAAAATTTGTGAAGCATCTCTCTCTCTATCCAATCTGTCTGGCTAAAATGATTCAGTGCTCTTGTAAAAGTAAGGATGATCAACATTGAGTAATCCCTCCAAGGTGATTCCTGACAGGATTTATCTTTTAACTTAGACCATTCACACTGAGATTAGAGGCAATGCATACAAGTGACTGGGGACTTCAGGAAGGCTGCAGTGTGGGGCTGTAGTGTTTGCGATAATGAGGAGAGCTCCACAGACTATAGAAAAATGGCAAAAATCGACCTGCAGCTGGGACTGCTTCACTGAACCACAGAGCTCAGGGCAGTGACCGGCACCAGCAAGATCTGTGCGCAGGGAGGGTGCCTGGGGCTGGTCCATTTTCAGCTTGCTCCTGGCTGCCCAGAAGAGGAGGCTAGGTTTGGATGAGGACAGTTCATTCATGTCAAGGTTTTGCCAGTGGTTTGAGTGCAAGTGGTTAGTGATGTTCTTAATTAAGACTAAACTAAATTAAAGTAACTAAATTAAGTAGTAGAAGCCATTAAACATCAGACAAGTCTTACTGATCTTGTATTGGTGCATTAAATTGAGCAGGATGTATACTTTTTTGGGAAGACACCTCTTCAAAGGGCAGGCAATTGCTTACCAAAAATTTGGTTCTGGACTATGAAAGCGGAAAGTCTAGCATTCCTAGCCCACCAAGAAGTTACTCCAGCCATTCAGGACCTTCAGACTTAAGCCACTTGGGATGCAATCCTGTATCTGTGCAGGTAGCTGGACACAAATTACATAGAGAATTAATTAGGCTGTTGGAAGGAAGAAAGTCACTAGTCTCCCAGCACAACGTGAAGAAAAAAAGGAGCTTATGGTGGAGGAGAAAAATATACAGCATTGTCAAGAACAGAAGTCAACTTGGGGAACACAAATTACAATTCAAGGTTTAACTGAAAATAGCAGTAAACTGTTTTGTTGCTGACTAACAAAGGAACATAGTTAGAAGTGTTGAGAGCTAATGGGAATACTCTGATGCACACAGGCAAAAGGTCAACATTTAATTAAACAAATCCATGGCCTAATTAGAACTCTAAGAGACAGAAAACACAATAATGTTCATCATTCTGGGTCTTCTTCATTTCAGAGTTGTCTGTATTGCAAATAACATTTTCATATAACTTTCTGGAATAGAATCTAATGTAGCAAATTGTGAGGGTCACTAGTGTTTTCTTAGGTGGCAACACAGCGATTTACAGTATTTTAGATTTAGTGTCTCCGATAGGAAAAAAAGTATGGATACATTTTACTTTTTCAAATAATCTGATTCTTAGCTTTTTTTTAAAAAGAACAATTTCTAATGATTCAAAGATACTCAAACTTCAGCATCTGCTTTTAGTGTGAGTGGTCCCCCACACTATTTCTCCAGGTGTATTATGTTGTCTAATGTTTGCATCTATAGCATCTTTCCAATTTGTCTTGACAGATGTTCCTTACTTTCCTACCATTAGGAAGACTTATGTTTCTTTACTATGCTGTAAGTCAGGTCCTCATGACTTTCTGACTTAAATAAACCATCAAATCCCATCTTTATTGCTCTTCTGAAATACCCACTATTGGGCCTGATCCAGCTCTTCACTGAAGTAGTATAAAGATTTTTATAGACTTCAATAGGCTATAGATCATACCTACAGGATGCAACTGAAGATGATTTCTCTTCCACAGCATACAGAAGATTAAAGCAGCATTTGCTTTCAGCTGGTGTAACCATATTTTCTTAATATTCAGAGAAAAAAACAAAGCTATCAGATGCTGTATGATGCACAATTTGCAGATGATATTTTAGGATTTTCATCTTCTATAAATATAAGCATAACATTGTTATTTTTCTTGTCATTTCATAATTATTATTCACTTGGTTTAATGTCTTGCACATAATTCTATTAAGGAAAAGCAGTTTACTGCTTTTTTGTTTTGTTTACATGTAGTGGGAATGAGAGGATATATTATCTGTGAGATAAAAATAGTGTTGCAATATTTGTTTCCAACAAATTGCTTTTAAACAAGAGGTGCTACTGTCTGGATGTTAGTGCATATTCTTCATCTGCTGTGTTGTTGTAGCTGAAATTGAGTGGCCCTGGAAAAACTCGGTTGTAAAATGCCTTCTTCATTCATGCAGGGGATTAGGATTACCCACATCCTGTCTGTATACAGGACAAAAGCTGTTGTAGGGCTGCTATTCTCTATCTGAACAGATACTCAAACTGGTTATATCTGAGCTTTTTTCCCCCATAACCACTGGGGCTTCAGAAGTAAAAGCCTTCTTTTTTTCCTTTAAAATGTAAGTTAATGTTGTGACAATAACCCCAGAAGTAGTACCCAAAATACATGCTGGGGGAAGGAAAGAGAAGGAAAAAGCTATTAAGTGGACAGCTTTGGCCAAACCCCAGATGCATACACATCTTGCATCAAATAATTTAGTGTGAACTATAGAAGAAAGTTTTAAACATTTTGTAATTCCTGTCATTTCTGTCACAGTATGGTACTCTCCTCTAGCCTGGCTTTGAGGTCTATCCACTCTAAATTGAGATAATTTTTTTCTGGTCCTTGCCCAAGCAAAAAAATGCTATTTATGATTGCAATACAAAATAACTGGAATAGCATTTGGGGCACATCCATTATACTGGTGCTTATAGACCAAATTCAGTGTTGATGAGATCAAGTGCAATTAATTTCAAACAGTTGTGTCTCCTTAGCTGCAGTGAAAGCATTAAAAAAATTATTTGCTGTTGCATAGTTTTCATTCCCAGCCTGAAATGAAATAACAGAATACTTCTTTTCACTCTTCTAATGACATTAAGAGTGTATAAAGTCATATTATATGTTACATGAACTTCTTCATGTCATGAATTCATTTACAGTTCTTACCTTTAAATGGGAATAAGATATTAATGAATATAGGTTGCTCCAATAGCATAGTTACATATGACAGGTTTGGTGTTTTACTGTATAGAGCTTTTCAGTGTTTTTAAAAGTATTTTTATAGTTGACTTTTTTTTCTGGTAGTCATATTTTTAAAGCATTTTATTTCATTGTTAATAACAAGTACTGGCATTTGTATTTTTTCTTGTCTCAACATGATGATAATTTAGTAATAGATATATATGAGAAGTTCTAACATCCCAAATTTGCTTGCTAAGCTGTTATGTCTCAATACCAACAATTTCAAAAGAAAAAAAAATGTCCAAGTAAGATAGCACATAACTTTATTTACATTGTTTAAAAGAATTCTTTGGAAAGCTTCACCCCAGACATTCTTCATTTAAAGAGGAAACTAGGAAAAAAAAGAGAAAGAAAAAAAGAAAAGTGTCTACACAGGACTCCCCTGTTCTTAATTTTGGTTGAAACCATGCATACCCCTTTGAAGTATTGGCTCTAGTAATACACGCATTATCCCTCTCTGTGCCAGCCATATGAACCTATTTACATTGTAAGATTCAGCCAGAGGCCAGGAAAGAGATATGTACAGTAATTCCAAACACAGTCTATGAGGAAGTGCCTCAAAGATTTTCATAAAAGTCAGTGACACCTATCAAATGGTATTAGAAACATGTAAGCAGGCATGGCCATGATTACCTCAAATTGACATGATAGTACCTGTCTCAAAGAAATTGCACTTTATTGAATTGTCTTTAAACATTTATATAAAGTAACAAAGTCAGCAAAGTAGTTTAAACTTCCACCAAAACAGATGTCAAAGAGTGACTATGCTTTGAAATATAAATGAAGTCAAGGATCTTCTGTTGCTTTTGAGTAAGACAAGCTGACTGAAAAGCAAAACAATTTAAATGAAAACCATTGTTTTTCTGTTGTGGTACTTTTAGACATAACTATCTGTCTGTCTGTTTGTCTGCCTATCTAATAAAAGTAATGTGTGCTCCTAAAGGTAAAGAAACAAGACTGAAAATGCACTCCAAAGCCAGCCTTTAGTACTTTGGAATAACAGGAGACATTATTTTCCATCCCTGGTTCCCTCTTCAGTACCTGGTACTGCATACCCTTATAAGGAATTACATACATTTCAGCAAAACTTACTGAGTACCATCAATGCATGTTCTAGGTATGATGCTAAATATTCAGCTATCTAGTTATGAACAATGACAGTCTGGTGTATGTCATAAATCTACAGTAAATCATAAATCTGACATAAATTATCATAGTAGAAAGGGAACTGAGATAAAGCTGTACACATTCAGTGGTAACAGCTTTGGATCACCACAGAACATATGTATGTGCCTGACTTTAAGTACTGAAACCATCTACATTCTTCAAGGGAAATATATGTTTGGGGGACTTTTTGCTTACATTACTAAACTTTTAGAAAAACTGTGTTTTTCAGAATTTTCCAGGACCGAATTTTCTAGTAGGAATTTTTTCACATTATACAATATTGATGGCATTTGTCACCCTGTCACTGTCAACAACTGATTGGGCATAGATTCCTGGATATTCACACTGCAGTGCTTCTCTATCGCGATCTCAGTCTGTGTACAAGCATGTGTTGAACACATTAAAATGAATCATCAAAAGGCACCAGGTGCATGGAGTGAACAGAGCCATGTAAAAAAGCAAGAAAGTCGTAAGTGCTATCATGCCCTGTTTTCCATTAAATAAACAAGGGAATACCGCACCATTCCATATTTATTATGGTTAAGGGTTCATTTAGCTCCCACAGTAATCCAAACCATCCCTATGCCAAAGTTTCATGTATTAAGATGGGGGAGATGACGGAACTAACTTAGAACGTGTTAAATATCCATTGAATAGTTTTGCTGTGGGCTATGTCCATATGCATTTTGTAACCCATTCTCAAACTCCAGAATTATTTAATAGTATTTCTGCTTATACTACAATGTCTCCAATTAGCATAACATTTTTGTTCTGGAGCTTGACCCCTGATGTTCTGGGATATTTGGCTTTCCCCAGGTTCTGGCCATTACCCAAATTCTGGCATTCCTTAACATCCATATGGACATAAAAGTTGCCAGGCCTCAAATTCCAAACAGGAGCATCTCCAGCTCTTGCTCTGCACATGTCGCTGGATCAGAGAGAGATGTACAAGGTCCTTCTGTGGGTCTCCATCCCTGTCTGTTCAGCCTCAGCTTTGGATTCAATCTGGGCAGTGGTTGCAGTGAGCAGCTGCTCTGTGGATTTTCTGCATCTCTGGCAAGATCTCTGTCCTTTCACAGATGCCCTCCCTCAGGTACCTCACCTGTTCTAATGCTGATGTCCTGTATTGAGGCCAACAAATTCAGAAGCCAAGCTCATAGGAAAAAACTGTTCCACCCGGCTCTGTGCTAACTTTGCCCCACGTGACAGGGACACAAGTTCCACACTTTCACTTTATGCCAGAAGCTCTGGAAGTGGTTTTCCAGTGCTTTGTTAATAATTTTATGTTTGCTACATCTAGCATTACTAAGATGCCTCAAATGCCTAATCAAAGTAAAAAATAGAAATGCAAGATTAATTACTTTCTGAACCTTGTCTCCAAGTATAAATAGTAAAGTGTCTGGCAGTGAACAGCAGTTTGACATTTCATTTGCATTACACTGATATGAAAATCTGCTAAAAGTAGCCAAAGAAAATGTGCGCTTGTTACTATAAAAAATGTTCTAGAGTTAATTCTGGAAGGTTAGGATATATCCTGCTCACTTTGCTGGAGGCATAGTGAAATTTCCCATATCTGCATATTTAACAGTGATTCTGAGAATTCTGTTGAAAAAAATATTGTTCCTTAGTATTATTACCATCAATTATTCCTGTTACTATTATTACTGTTAATGTAATATGTTATCATTGATGGCTGATATCATGGGTCTACCATCCAAGCTCAGAACATCAATACCAAAATTCAGAAGTCGCTAACACACTCCTGGAAATTCCCTCAAATTCCCCAGACTCAGCCCTTTGTACACATATCACAGAGGAACTGTGTTGGTGGTCTCCAACTTGAGATTGACTGGATGCTGTGTAACCTTTGCTGGAGAGATGGGCAATGAATACCAGCTGGACCATTCAGGTGTCAGTCATTCCTAACAGGAGCTTTTCTGGAGAGTCCTGTCTACATCATTCCTCCCTTTCTTTCCAGCTTTATGCTGCCAGGCCTTGCTGAAATGTTGTCATTATAGTTCATTTGCTGGGAAATGCTTTAAAAACACATTTTCTTTTCTAAACAATAAAAGTGAACCAAGTCGTGCTTTCACAAAGTGATAACACAAAAGCAGCAGCTCATGTGAAGCACCTGGAAGCACAAAAGTTAGAAATCTCACCTTTCTGTTGGCAGGCAGCTGCTAAGATCCCAGCCCTGGGGTGGGAAGGGCAGGGATCATTGCCCCACTGCTGTGATAGCACAGCCAGCTGCTTGCCAGCCTGCCAAGCTCCATGCGCCTCATGCAACTGAGGGATTTGGCAGCCCTGCCTTGTCTGTCTGCACCTCCAGTGCAATATTGAGAGAAGGTAACCAATAACCTTAGGGATGAGGCACTGAGCTGAAAATATAAAGTTTAGGCTTTACCACTTTAAAGAGCTGACAATTATCCTGTGTGCATCACAAACCATTTTTTTGACACTTGGATTTTTTATATCCCTGCTGGCAGGCAGTTATCATTCTGACCCTTCCCCTTTGCCACGAGTTGCACAAGATCACCCCACCCAGTGCTGGGAGTAGGTCCTGAGCACGACAGATCCAGACCTTGGCCCCATTGCTTCTCAGAAGGAATCAGCCAAATCCGGAGCTCTGCTCACTCCATGCACGTCAACAGGCAGGGGCTGAACTGAGATATCTGTATACGGATGTGACAGTTTCACAAACAGCCCTGCAAAACAGCAGGGTGTGTTGGGTCCAGCACCTGAAAGTGAGAGGATGCAAAGGAAAAAAGCCTTCTTCTGATGTCATCTTGTATTGGGTCTGGCTGAGATGGAGCTAATTTTCCCCATAACAGCCCTCATAGTGCTGTGCTTTGTATTGGTAGCTAGAAAGGTGTTGATAACACACCAGTGTTTTGGCTACTGCTGAGCAGTGCTCCACAGCATCAAGGCTCTCTCCAACATTCCCCCCTCTCACCCTCAAAGGCCAGTAGGCTGGGGGTGGGCAAGATCTTGGGAGGGGGCATGGCCAGGACAGCTGCCCCAAACTGACCAAAGGGATATTCCATACCATATGACATCTGCTCAGCAATAAACGCTAAGAGAAAGGAGGAGGAGGGGGGACATTCATTATTACAACATTCGTCTTCCGGAGCAAACTCTACATGTACTGAAGCCCTGCTTCCTGGGAAGTGGCCAGACATTGCCTGCTGATGGGGAGTAGAGAATAAATCTTTGTTTTCCTTTTGCTTCTGCACCCAGCCTTTACTTTTGCTTTTATTAAACTTCCTTTATCTTGACCCACAAGGATTTTTTTTTTCCATCTCATTTTCTCCCCCCCCATCCTGCTGAGGAGGGGAGTGATAGAGCAGCTTGTTAGCACCTGGCATCCAGCCAAGGTCAACCCACCACACATCTGTAGGGTTGTATTCTGTGTTGTGCATCTTCAGATCTGGGGTTTGAGGGGACAATATTTGTAATCTGATGATGAAAGATGAATTAATAATAATAAACTGCAACTGTAATGGAGCATTGTTGCATGGCAGCCTTTCCCCAGGTCTAAATCCAATTTTTTAAAGACTGAGTCTGCAATCATAAAAATTAGCTCATTAAAAAATGGCTTCAAAATCAGACAGGGAACTGCACAAACCTGTGGCCACTAGACCCTTTCTCTGCATGACCCCACCAGTTAGCAGGCAGGGCTGAAGCAAGCTTGTTACAGCCCAATATTAAATGAACAAAGAGACAGAGTCTGGTTGCGCTAGGGTGCACTTTGGAAAGGGAGAATGTGAAAAAGAAGTATTCTTTGGCAAATCTCATTTAAATGGGCTTCAATGGAATTTAAAGGATTCATTGCATGTCAGTAGCAGAAATACGAGTGCTGTATTCAGTTGTACACCTCTCATTATATTTCTAGTTCTAACACTTCATTGTTTCTCAGACAAAGCATTAGCATTTCTTTCATTTCTGTAATAATAAAACATGATATTTATTACTAAGAGGTAGATACTAGAGACAGAAGGTGGGGAGCTTTCATCCAGGGGAACAAGTGCTCTCTAAGAGCATTACTTAATGTGGAGCCATGACTCACATGCAATGTCATTTTAACAGCTTTCTGTGTTTAATTTCCTTTTCTTTAACCAGTAGCCTAACACAGCAGCGCTCAGACTGTGGTCTATGGACCACCAGTGGTTTGTGGGGCTCTCCCAGGTGGTCTGGGGAATTAAATGTTTTGGGAGCTAAGCCATACCCAACAGATCTCGGGGAAGGGAACTGAGTGCTCAAGAAGGCATTTTTTTTCTTTTCACGCAAATGGTCTCCAGAGCAAAAAAAATGGGGAGCCATTGGGTTGGGGAGCCCTTTTACTTTAATTTTTGTGGGAAAAAAATGCTAACGTTTGGTTTTTGGACACTGGTTTACATTCTCAGTGTCTATAGCAGTCAGAAATCTTTAAGCCTTTTCAAGGGAAGACAAAACAGAGCCGCAGATGATACAGAGCAACACTACCAAAGAGTTGCAAAGGGGGCTGGAAGCCATGCAAATTTTATCCTCCTGACACTTTGGGGAGATTTCGGGCAGTCGTATCTCATTACTTAGGCCAGATTTAATCTTGGCTTCACTCCTCCCAGCTCCTGTGAGGTCCCAACGTCCCTGAGGGAGAGCTTCCCTGGGTTTCTTCTTCCCTGCTCCTCAAGAGGTTTTCTTTGGCATGCGGGGGTAGCAGATGATAGAGCGCATGGGCCTCATTATCTCCAAGCCCACCTGGTGTGCCTCCTGCAGAGGGACTACACGGCGGCACGTCTCGCTGATGGACACGCTGCCAGCGGTGCCCACGCGGGGCTTGGCAGCAACAATGCTGACCCTGGGAAAGAGAGAGGATGCTTGTGACCCTGAACTGCCACCTTCTGAACTGCCACCTATTGAACTGCCACCCACAGTTCCTGCAGCACCCGGCTTCTCCTTGGCGATCCTCTCCAGTACGTGCTGACCTAGCCTAACCCTGCCACATTTTATGAGATTCAGTGAGCTTGTTGCCTAAGGGGGCATGGCTGCAGGCCAGATAGGAGAAATGTAATACTTAAATAATGTGTGTGCTTCAGTGTTCAAAAATGCAATAATTTGGAAAGGGTAAAGAAGATGGGGAAAAATTGGAAAGCTGTTTGCATGTCCAAAATTAGAGCTTGCTCCAGAAGCAAGAAAGAGGACAATATAACTAGTTTACAGGGAAAGAACACTTCCAATAAGGTTCATTTAGCCTATTTCTATCAATGAAGTCTGTCCTGGGAAATGCCCATTGCGTTATGATGGGCTTAACTAGAACTGTTATAATCAAATAAGTGCATTTGGCAGAGCAGTGGGAAAGGACAATGCTACCATTGCAGGGTTAGCTGCATGACTGTCTTTTGCTCATCCTGTCCAACGGTGCCTGCTCAGATGTTGGGCTTTACTTTTCCTCAGGTGCAATTCCACCAGTTTCCCAGGCTCAGACTCAATTTTGGGATGCTCAGTTCTGTGCATTAGCCCCGAATACCCAACAAGTCCGAGTAGATCTGGGGCATGCGGGTCTTTTACAGGCTCATTTGAAAAAAAATTTCAAATAAGGAAACTTTTTCTCATGAAATTATTAGTTCATGGAAGCCTGTTCTGCACAGTCTAAACCATTTTGCTGTCCCTAAAAGCTGGATTGATTTCCATGGCATCAGTTTGGATACTAATGACTTCAGTGAGATTAAATTTAAGCCTCACACAGTGATGTCAGGTCTTGCAGTAGTCCTGGGAGTCTCATAACTGCCCAGAATTGCTAGATTAGAGTCCAGTGTGACCCTCACTTGCATTCTCACTCTTGGTTTGTATCTTGCCTCAGAGATATTTGGGGAATGCTGGAGGCCAGAGGGAAGATGAAATGGGAGCTGCAGGAGGCTACCATAAAGATACTTAGTGTTTTTGAGAGGAAATCTTCCTACAACTGTTATTTAATGCTATTTTGGCCTTTTATGTTATATGGGGTTTGACAGGAAGCCTAAGGCTTCGTTCTCTTATTTAGGGCTTAACTCTGCAAATGTCTTTAGTAGCCACAGGTCCTATATTACTGGTATATCTTGCCTGGAAACATTCACTGAAATAATAATTCTACTTTCACAAAACAGATTTTTAGTAACATTGTATCAATTCTTCAGAACATTTTTTTTTCCTTCAAAGTGACTAAAAAATTGCTTTATGTGAGAAATAAAAAAAACCCCAAGAGCAAGAACTAAGGGCCAACATCAAAACAAAATTTTCAAATGTATCAAAATAAAAAAAACCTCCATAAAAATCAAATGGTGATTTTGATATTTCTCCTGATCCAGCACCAAGAAGTTCCAAAACTCCCCCCTGCCCCCCCCCAATGGAGAGAGGAATTAATTTTCTTGTGTAGTCTTTCAGTCAGGGTTGAGGATGCTGATCATCTTACAAGATCATGCTCTGGAACAACTCCACTTCAAGTCAATGGAATGATATTAGAGCAAAACTGGGCTAAAAAGAGAATCAGGCATGTAATATACCCCAGGGATTCAGAAAGTTCCAGTTTCCTTTCCATAGTCTTGCATTACTTGCACTAATATCAATGCCATGAATGCCTTCAGAATTTCAGTTGTTAACAGTAAGCCATTTTAATACAGAGATCACTTTAAAAAGGGTGTAAAACCAGGTGAAAGCAAATGCATGCTGCTCTACAATCAGATTAGAAGATAACTAGCCAAGAAAATGTAGGAATAATTCACATTTGGCTTCTGGGCTGAGAATTCACCAGATTTCAGACAATTTTATTGTAGCTACTAAAACAATACACCACTAAGCCACCAAAATGATATTTTTGGAGTGAGATGAACTTTCAGTAAAATTTGATACTTCCAAAGTACTGTTTGTAATCACTTGAGAGAGATTTATTTTTTGCCTTTTTTTTTTTAAACTTCTTGTGAAGTGAGAGGAATGTGCAAACCAGTATGGGCTAGTAAAGCATATGACACAAAGTTTGGCTCTACTGGAGTCATAATTGGATGAGACTATGATCCACCCACAGAAATAACACAAATCCTTTAACAAGAGACTTAAGAATAGTTAAAGCCAACATAGCAACAAACTTCCTCTGAAAACACACCTTATCTCAGGAAGTGAAAACTATTCACTGCCTAAATTTCAATTAACTTCGACATGCTTTTCAGAACCACAGCAGTTGCAAGGTTGATTCATGTTATGATGACAGATAATTGCTTTTACAGGTCTGGCTTGGTGGAACTGTGGATAAAGGCTTGCCAGACTGTATTACATGAGTGAAAAACATTAAATAGACAGCTAACATGTCTCATCTCTTCCTCTACCTCTTCTCTCTTTTTTTCTATCTATCTTTTGTAACCTCCCATAGAGGTTTATGCGTGTGCATCTGTGTATTATGTGTGTCAGTAAAAGCTCAAACATTAGATCACAAGTTCTTTATATAAGCTTCAATTTATCCTTCTGGCAGAAACGTAGAGATTTCCAAACACACAGATGCTTGCCACTATCCAAATTCAATTTTAAATACTCTACACAACATCTCCTTTAACTTAACTAACCTTGTATTGTTCAAATACTTCATAACGTGTTTTGATTGCCAAATATCATTACTAACTTTGCCATTGTTAACAAAGCTAATTGAAACACAAATAAATGGGATTCCATAAAATGTCAAATCTTCTGAAAAAAAATTGCATTAATTTTATTAAACACATAAATCTGATTTTAGAAATGCTTATTGTGCAACGTTATTATAGAAAAGCTATCAATCACAAAATCAAAAGAAAATGTTGCTACCTGGTATGATCTAGACCCTGAAAGAGACCCTACAGGAATCTGTAGGAATGGACCGTCATCTGCCAAGAGTCTCAGGACTATAATGTATTAACACAGAGCAAAACCTAAGGAAGAGAGGCAGAAACCCCAGGAAAAAAAGCAAGGTTTACTTAGGGAATTGCCAAAGAATGCTCCCCTCAAGGGAAGATTTGGAAGTCTGTGGAAGACAAAGGGAGAAGTGCCAAACCTAGCATGCTCTGGGGAATGTTTCTTTCCATGGGCACACCGTGGAGGCAGCAGTTCTGCACTCTAGAAATAATTGAAATAGGAGAGATTCAGGAAGAGACGATCAGTGTCGCTAACTTCCAAAAAAGCTCATGCTGCAAATAACACTGAGGAGTCTTCAAGATCTCACCCCTTATGAATTCATTCCAAGAGAATACAGAAAGAAAAATGTAATTTAGTTACATACAAGAGAAGCAGAAAGTTTGGCATCATTGATCTCCATTTTGCCCCCATGTAGCTGGAAAGTAACGCTGCTTTTAACTGCTTTTTTTTTTCCCTTTCAGACAAAATATGGTTTAGAAAGTGGCTGCACATAACCCTCCCAAAAAAATCATAAAAATCTGAATCTATAGCAATGCCATTATCTGATAGATTACATGCTAAATCAGGAAGCAATATTCTGCATGGAGGATCTTCTGCAGCATGTCCTCCTGCTCCTGCTTCTCCCTGATCCTCCCGTGCCTCCCAGAAAAGGGATGTGGGTCCCCAGTCTGCAATTTCCATCCTATGGAATGGACATGCACAAACTCTTAATAGCAATTAGCTGATCCAATTTTACTGTTGTTAATTTTTTTCTAATGAGCTAGCTGTTGCAGAGTAAGCTAGAGTAAATTTGTGGCAAAGCATTTACTCTGTCACAATGGACCATGACACAGTATTATTCTGCAGTATCCTCTAGCAGAGATGATGTTGTTTACATCTCAATGAAAGATTGACAGGATGCCCTGGGTACACTGCAACATACAGTAGGTAATAGTGCGTGCATGGGATGCTACTGCAAACAGCTGAAACGCTGCACGTTCTCTTCCTAATTTACCCAACGGTAACTTACTCGTCTACCTATACGCATTTGATGTATATTGAAAATATGTTGTTCTATGCCCACAGGATATCCATATATTGTCCCTTTCTGGCACAACATAAATCTATTGCAAGAATTGTTGCATAGCTTGAAAAATGTAAGCACAGTGCGTTCTCCAAGATTCATAGCAGCATATGTCTGTGTATCTTGTTCAGAGCTGTGCCTGAAACATATTAATGTGTGTGTACAAGTAATGGCACGTAAAGGGGGTTTTGGTTTAGGCACATTTTACCACAGGATTTATATAAGCATGAGGTAACACCTACTTTTTTTTCTTCAAAGAGGTAATCCACATGCATAATTGAAACAAGTCCTTATTCTGCTCGCTATAAATATGTACCAGATGTATCTCCTATAAATGTTACATTTTGTAGCATGGTAGGATTTGCTAGTACCTGTGAGTTATGTCAACCTCAATCCAAAGGGAAATAAAAATGAAGAGCATTGCATTGTAGGATATGGTGTGTCCTAGACATGGTCACAGGCAGGTCTGTAACTACAGTAAACAGCTACATTATCACCCTATTGATTTACTCTATGATTCACGATGGCTTGATTGCTGTAAACAGGAATCATGCCACTAAAATAACAAACAAAATCGATTGTACTGAAGCACACATTATAATTTCCACTGGCTTTTAGGTTTGTTGTGGTATACACTCACAGATCATGGGGTTTGATTAGCTATTCTTCATGGTCTAACAAGAGAATAAAGATGTGAAAATGTTGTGAATACACTGCATTGCATCCTTAAAAATTAACTTTAAGTATTAGGTTGCTTGTAGTTTGAAAGCATTTTAAAAGGACTGATCATGTGACAGTGCCTTGGCTTTACCTAAATAAACACTCTGGGACTTCTTTCAGAACCCTTCTGATAGTGCCCCTGCGCTGGGCACTGGTGAGGCCGCCCCTCGAATGCTGTGCTCAGCGCTGGGCCCCGCACCCCAAGGCGGCCATGGAGGGGCTGGAGCGTGGCCAGAGCAGGGCAGCGAGGCTGGGGCAGGGGCTGGAGCACAAGGCTGGGGAGGAGCGGCTGGGGGAGCTGGGGGGGCTCAGCCTGGAGAAGAGGAGGCTGAGGGGAGCCCTCATCGCTCTCTGCAACGGCCTGAAAGGAGGCTGGAGCCGGGGGGGTCGGTCTCTGCTCCCCAGGAACAAGCGATGGGACGAGAGGGAACGGCCTCAAGCTGCGCCAGGGCAGGTTTGGGTTGGATATTAGGAAAAACTTCTTCACCCAAAGGGCTGTCAGGCCCTGGCCCAGGCTGCCCAGGGCAGGGGCTGAGTCCCCATCCCTGGGGGTATTTAAAAGAAGGGCAGACGTGGTGCTTGAGGACATGGTTGAGTGGTGGGCTTGGCAGTGATAGGTTAACAGTTGGACTCGATGATCTTAAGGGTCTTTTCCAACCTTAACGATTCTATGATTCTATGATTCTATGACACAATAAGAGTCAACCCTTTTAAAAATACAGGTATACCACAGGAAAAGTTTCTACTACTTTAGGTTCTCTTAAAATCTTATTTCTCTGAAAAATGCTGTCATAGGATTTCAGATATGGAACCTTTTCTCACCAGGTCCAAGTGACCCAATAAAAAAGCCTTACACCCACGTTCATCAGCAGAAAATCCTGTGTATAGTCCAAGAGATACAAAACAAACTGGAGAAAAAATGTAACAGCTTCAAAGCTTTCCGAGATGTTTATTCTCATTTGTGTATCTGCTAAAAAGTCTCTGTTTTCACTTAATATAGTAAAAAAACCAGCAAAAAATAGAAAAGTAACTTGTGAACCAATTACAAGTAAAACAGATGCAAACAAAGAGCTGCAGTATTTTTCACCATATGTTTCAAATCAATCTATCTTATTCAATCCTTCATCAGTTGGAAACAAAGCATAATGTTGTGGTTCTAACAGTAAGTAACCTTGATCTATCAAACCATAGAAAAACTATCAGTACTTTGAGAAGCCATTTGTTCTATTTATCATAAATGGTCAATAGGATTAACTAAATTCACCATTCATTTAGAATTATATTATCTAATTATGCTCATTTCAGCTCCTTTTCTAATTGCCCTCTGATGTTCAAATTCCTATATTGCTCATTTACTAGTTTCTGCTCTATTCAGTTGGCATTTTGTTTAACAGCCTCCAGTCTGCAATTTCATGTACACAGGTCTGGAGGCAAACAGGGTGGTGATGGGGAGGAGGACCCAGGGAAAGGGCTGTGCAGGACTGCAGCTGATTCCCTCTCGCATGCTACAGATGGCGCAGAGCACCAGGGAGCACGAACGGTGTGGCTACAGTCCCTGAAGTCCTCCTGAGAAAACTACCCATACATACAGGCACCTGCACAACATGGCATTTTTACTGTCTTTAAAACAAGTCATTCATCTTGAGGTTAATAGCAAAAAAGCTCCACATACTTGGATCTCTACAAGATTACCTGGGAACCTTGACATGCATTTTAAAACTAGAGACTCTTTCCTGACTTGTCTCTTCCTCTCTCTCTTTTATTTTTTCATTTAGGCATTTCTTTGGCTTTCACACCATAGAATCCAAATGGTACTCCACATCTTTGAGTCCATCAGCGTACAAGGGGCCTGAGAAGATATTACGAGTGAGCACTGGAAAGACCCCCGCAGTTTCAAGCTTCAGGTAGGAGGCGTGACTGGATGATCTCTAGAGAGCCCTTCCAACTGCTGTTTCTATCATTCTCCCTTGCAGCTTCCTTGTAAATGTACAGAGACATGTTAGTAAGAGTTGCAGGTACATTTTTGTCACCTGTCTTCACTGTGTGCCTTAATGGCTAATATCATGCAAAGGTGCTTTCGATGTGGATGTTAGGGTCTCCTTTACCACCTGCAAGCAATTAGCCGCAGTGCCAGGATATTACATATTGTGCTCACAAACATCTTGTAGGTTTGTTGAAGTGCAGCTCCCTGCGCACACAGCGGTTTAGGCAGTGCTAGCAGAGGGATCTTGAATGTCACAGCATTTATGGTCACACTGTTACCAGTTCAGACTCTCTGCTCCCTTGTTCGCTTTCCTCCCAGCTGTCTGCACAGAGCTCTGCTCAGGCTGGTGTTTGGGGTGGTAAATATAATCTCTCTTGCTTTGAGAATGTAAGAACTGTAGAAATCTAGCATTGTAGGTCTGCCAGATTCCCAGCTCTCTGAACCACCTTAGCTTGTGTTTTCCAAACTTTCACAATCATTGGCTTATGTTCATGAACTCAGTGAACTTTGCACCCAAAACTAAGGTGAGAAAGCAGTGACTTTTAATGTAAATACTCTGTTCAGATCTAACCATGACTTTGGGTCAGCTCCAAAAGAGGACTTAACCACTAAACTACTGAATCATGTTTGGCCCCATAAACCTTGAAGTCTTGTCAGTGCAGTGGTGTAGTGGCAGACTGTATTCTGCCTAGAACAGTTTATAGTCTGGTGTCAGGACATTTCCCTCTAAGGGAAGAGGCATAACTCTGAATCCTCACATAAAGAAGAGGGCATGAAACTTGCTTGTCCGTGTCAAGATGGGTCAATATAGATACACAAACTGAGCAACTTTGGAGGAAAATTTAAATTGAAAAGAGTCAACTGCCTATTAACCCAAGGTGTCTCCAGGGTTAGGCAAGTATTTTCAGTGCCATGTTTTGGACTTAAGCTCCTGAATTCCACCTAGATCCCAAATAAAGTGCTTAAGTGGCTCAGCTCAGTATGAAAAGATCCGAGTTCTGCTTTTTGCTCCCAAGACAGTGTCTGCATTTTAGATGAAATAGATAAAATACAGGAACAATCATGGAAACGAGCACCAGAACTGTGCTCCCAAACTGTAAGCCTAACCACTAGACTATACAGTCATGCTCTGCCTCTCTCAGTCTTTAGTATTTTCTGCACAGCAGCCCAATTTTCCCAAGGGGGTGAGAGGAGTCCTTTTCTACCTCCTGCATCAGCCTATCAGGATTAGGTAACCTCCTGGTAATCTCCATCTTCTGGAAAGTGGGAAAAGAAGGATTAAAGTATTTTGAGATGAGGAAAGAACTGAGTCTGTTTCCCCTTAGCACTCTCATTACTTTTGAAGGGCACAGCACAAGTTCTGGCTACATTTTAAAAGAAACAAATGAGCCCTGCCTAGTTCTTTAGAGACATATACCTTCCAGTGAGGGTCCTGGCTGTGCATATCAGGTGCATTAAAGCAATTTCTTGCAGCCCTGAGTAAAGGGCAAGATCTAAGACACACAATATCCTTGGGGTTTCTTTTTTGGCTGGCTCCTGGCAGCTGTATGCTGACTGACATAAGGTAGCTCCTGGCTTAGCTTGCTCTTATGTTTTTGCTGTCATTCTAAGATGCCTGAATTTGCATGGACAATTTATAGACAACTAATTTGGAGTTCTGGTTTTCATGCTGAGGTACGTCTGAAAGGTTTTGAAAACCCAGGCTAGGTATTTAAAATGGATCAAGCCTACTAACATTTCTCTCCTTTCTCGATCTTTCCAGCTTTTCCTGCCCCTGTCCCACCAGGTGCCAGTGAGAGGGAGAATGTAGGCAAGACCGTAGCTCCAGGATGAGTGTCTTGGTCTCATTATTGGTCTCCCATTATTTTTTCCTTCATTTTCATATTCATCTCTCTCCTCCTTTCCTCCCAGGGAGGGCAGCTGAGATTGTATCATCAGAGGCAACCCCCTCGCTTCCTCTCCTCATTTGCATTTACCCTTCCTATTGGTTAAAACACAATGGTTCCACTATGATGTCACCCAGAGGAGGTATGTCCAGGCCTCACCGGGTGCTTGCATTGGCTGGTGTTATGTTAAAAATCCATGAAGATGAATTTGCTGTGTCCACCCTTGCCCTAGAGCTGGGAAAGCAGCAGCAATGCTCCCAGCTGGGTTCTGGTGGCCAAGAGTCACTGCAGAAAAGTCCTTTGCTCCTGGCTGGTTGAGCGAGTAAAGGGGTAGATAGGCAGATGGACTCAATGTCCTATACAGAAATGAAACTGGTTAAAACATACACATGGAGAGATCAGATTACAACCCCCTTTTCTGTTTGGTGTCAAGCCAGTATTAGCCAAGCAAAGGTCCAGTAAGAGTGCCATGACTAACTAATTAGTGATTATAAAATCAGGGCCATACAGAGAACTTTGTGGCTCTGCTCCAGGTTATCATCCCTGAACTGAGGCCCAATGTCCTACTTTACAGAAAAACAAACCAGTAGCAGAAGCAAAGACCCTAGTGCCTCAGTTTCTTTTCCCATGTAGAAATAAAGGGGGTGGCATTACAATACTCCCACTTGTGACTGGACATAACTGCTTGCTTAGGCTGAAAATGGGGTACATGGTGGTCTTTTTCCCTCCTGCTGTATGCAAGAACAGTGGGTCCCTCTCCAAGGAGAGAATATTGGAGCTTAACCCCATGCCTTTACATGCATGCTGTTCTTGTGCAATGGAGTCATTAATTTAGGCTCTTTTCTGATTCAGCAAGATGTAACAGGTCTTCAATACTTAGAATAAGTTTTATTCACAGCTTTGGTTTTCCTGAAATAAAACCCCCAAATGCAACACTGTGACTGGAGTTATTAGTTCTTTATACTTCCTGCCCTTACACCAGTTTTAGCAGGTACCTTTATGGACTGCTCACAGGATGGTGCTGCTATCTGTGGATGTCTGATTTGCCTTGATTATGTCATTGATCATTAATTGCAGTCACTGATGTTGTCTTTAGGAACTAAGAAGAGACAAAGAGCTCCATAGTCAAAAGGCAGCCAGTATCAGGTCCAAAGGGTTAATTTTTTTCCACATAGAATGATCTTATGCACATAGAGGCTGCCCATCATCACAGCACTTGAGTTTCCCTCTGATTTGGTGTTCCTACACCAGCACAGCTCCTGCAGTACCAAAAAGGAGATGTGTCCCACCATGTACTCAGAGGAAAAGTATCGCAGCTAAAAGTGACCTGCACCCTGGCCTTTTTTGTGGAAGCTTCTCACCCTGGCCCTGACTGGCCAAATCCTGCACAGGACAAAGTTCAGGGTGGTGGCTGCAGGCAAAGTTTTACAAAGCTGAACTTGTCATTTTCAAAGATGGGTTTGGAGTCAAATTATTCTTATTTATCACCTTACCATAACACAATAAAAGTCATGCTGTGTCTTTCACAGTTGAAAATAATGCAGAGGGATGACTATAATTAATTTGTTGATTTTTTGGACACAAAGGGCATTGGAGTCACAAAATGATGCAGTGTCCCAGAGTGATGGATTTTGCATTTGGATCTCTTTGAATGCTGTCTAAAATTACATGCAGGCAGGTAATTTCCTACTGAATCAGAAGATACTCAATTGTATTGCCCGTTCCTTGTAGCCATGTGGGATACACCGTGCTTGTGAAATATACTGTTGACATCGTACTGCCAGGAAGCAATAGCTGGTGAGTAGGGGTAAAAACCACAAATATTTGATCAGAACATGTCTTTCATCACAACAATGTAGCCACATATCAAAGCAATGTGATGGGGATGGTTTAAAGCAGAAATAGCAGTAGCCAATGCATGGTTTCACTGCTGGGACAGTGGTAGGAATTAATCTTTCCAGTGCTGATCCCAAAGAATCTTAAAACCATGAGCAAGAGCAAAGCACAAGCAATGTGAGCCCAGATGGCTCCACCACACGTGAGAAGACATAGATTTCCTGAGAACAAATATTTTTGCTCACCAGGACTCCTCCAAGGTAAAAATTTGTAGTTTCTCTGTCCCTTGACCAAGAATTATGTTATGTACTCAGCAAATCGTAGGCACATGCTGGAATTACTATTCTCATGGACAGACTCACTGATTTTTTTTTTAAAAAAGAAAACACTAAGATCATTTACACTGTTTCAGCAGTATG
The DNA here is from genome assembly GCF_965183815.1 of Platalea leucorodia. Taxonomy (NCBI): domain Eukaryota; kingdom Metazoa; phylum Chordata; class Aves; order Pelecaniformes; family Threskiornithidae; genus Platalea; species Platalea leucorodia. The sequence goes on from NC_138859.1 coordinate 43,696,157, forward strand.
AAAAGGACAAAAAAACTGTACAGAAAAACTGGTTTATACCACCGCAAAGGTGGAAAACAGATATAGGGTGCTTCTTTATTAGGAAAATTGATTTGTTCTTAACAAAAACATTATGACTACCACAATAAAAAATCCTAGAGAAGACAAGGCAGCTTATATTTTTCAAGCATTTTGGTGGGTTGTGCAGATAGCAGGAAAATCTAAGGCTATGGGTAAGTCTGGTAGGTTGACCCTGGCTGGATGCCAGGTGCCCACCAAGCCGCTCTATCACTCCCCTCCTCAGCTGGACAGGGGAGAGAAAATATAACGAAAGGCTCGTGGGTCGAGATAAGGGCAAGGAGAGATCACTCACCAGTTACCGTCATGGGCAAAACAGACTCAACTTGAGGAAATTTGTTTAATTTATTACCGATCAAAATCAGAGTAGGGTAATGAGAAATAAAACCAAATCTTTAATACACCTTCTCTCACATATTCTCACTCCTCTCTCCACTGCTGTTCCTATTGTTGTGCAGCAGGTTGTTTTTTCCCCTTCTTAAATCTGTTATCCCAGAGGCACTACCACTGTCGCTGATGGGCTCGGCCTTGGCCAGCGGCGGGTCCATCTTGGAGCCGGCTGGCATTGGCTCTATCGGACACAGGGGAAGCTTCTAGCAGCTTCTCACAGAAGCCACCCCTGTAGCCCCCGTGCTACCAAAACCTTGCCACGCAAACCCAATACAGTAAGCCACCTCACATTAGAAATAGAAGTTGGGTTGTCTTCACCAGGATTTTACCCTATGTTTGTTCTACAGTCTCTGGTTCTTGGCAAGTGAGCAAGTCATAGAATCATAGAATCATAGAATGGTTTGGGTTGGAAGGGACATTTAAAGGTCATCTGGTTCCAACCCCCCTGCCATGGGCAGGGACACCTTCCACCAGACCAGGTTGCTCAAAGCCCCATCCAACCTGGCCTTGAACACTGCCAGGGATGGGGCATCCACAGCTTCTCTGGGCAACCTGTGCCTGTGCCTCACCACCCTCACAGTAAAGAACTTCTTCCTTATATCTAATCTAAATCTCCCCTCTTTCAGTTTAAAGCCATTACCCCTCGTCCTACCACTACACTCCCTGATAAAGAGGCCCTCCCCATCTTTCCTGTAGGCCCCCTTGAAGTACTGAAAGGCTGCAATAAGGTCTCCCCGGAGCCTTCTCTTCTCCAGGCTGAACAACCCCAACTCTCTCAGCCTCTCCTCATAGGAGAGGTGCTCCAGCCCTCTGATCATCTTCGTGGCCCTCCTCTGGACTCGCTCCAACAGGTCCATGTCCTTCTTATGTTGGGGGCCCCAGAGCTGGACGCGGTACTCCAGGTGGGGCCTCACGAGAGCGGAGTAGAGGGGCAGAATCCCCTCCCTCGCCCTGCTGGCCACGCTGCGGGGGATGCAGCCCAGGAGACGGTTGGCTTGCTGGGCTGCAAGCGCACATTGCTGGCTCATGTTGAGCTTCTCATCGACCAACACCCCCAAGTCCTTCTCCTCAGGGCTGCTCTCAATCCGTTCTCCACCTAGCCTGTATTTGTGCTTGGGATTGCCCACCCGGACATCGAGCTGTTGACCGCAACTCTTTGAGTGTGACCATCCAGCCAATTCCTTATCCACTTAGTGGTCCATCTGTCAAATCCATGTCTCTCCAATTTAGAAACAAGGATGTCATGTGGGACAGTGTTAAATACTTTGCACAAGTCCAAGTCACCGAAAGCAGTGTAGATACAGTGTGGGTTAACTGCTCCTGTTAACTATCCTGGTCAGGAAATTTACTCCTTAACGGCAGCAGGAGTAAGTTAGTTTGTACTTACTGGAGAGTACAGTGTGTGAGGAAGTACAGAGCGGCCAAGCTAATGCATGGGTCTGTGGTAACAAGTTCACGTGACAAAGTCCCAGTGTAGGCAAGCTCCAACAACCACATAAATGTGCAACGAGTCTATTTGTCTTCCAGGGTGACCTCCCTGTTTACACCACAAATCACTCTTTTGACTGAAGTACACACTCATTAAGAAAACAGACACCATCTATTACAAACAATAGCTCATTAAATCAGTGCTTGCTATATTGCTTATCTTCCTTTTAACTGTCAAAATTTTAATCTTTAAGAAACTTTCCTTAGTCAGTGAAATCCTCTTATTTTAGGAGATAAAGGAGAGCTCCTTTAGAACTGCTGAGGGTGAGGAGAAGGTGGCAGCTCCTCCTCTTCTGTTGTTGAGATTTTCAGTGAAAATTCCCAGCCTTCTCTGACTTACAGTAACTTGGGTATTCCCAATGGAAGGAATAAGTATTTGCAGGTAGTACTCAAACACTGCAAGTACTGCTAATAAAGTTAAGTATGTCAAAATCTCTTAAGAAAATACTGGCCAACTTTCAAGGATACCCAGTACCTTTTAGTTCAAATTGGGTTGTTACTGGAAAAAGCTATGCTTTAAAGTAATTTCTAAATTTTGAATGGAATCAGATGGTGTTCTCAATATAATATATTCACTGCATGCAAAAGCAAGAAAGATATTGATGATGTGACTCAGAGACTGTAGAATCCCACACCAAGACTGTGGCTGTTTCTATATTTCTGGCCATTGTATGGCATTGCAATATTTTTAATGGTTTTATTCTTTCACATCCAGAATCCAAAACCCAGGAGTATTAACACTTGTCTACTGCAGAAAGGTGTTGTGAGGTTTTATGAATGTTCTGCACTGAGAAAATGTAAACACTGTAAAATATAGGAAGCTGGACTGTCAAAGCAGGGAAGATCAAATTAAACAGCCTGTTCTCTATTCAAGCATTTAGCTACTCCAACAGCTACTGGAAACTAGTGTGCACCTGTAGCTCTCGGTGAAAACTGAGGGACTTCTAAAGCTGAGACTGTTAACTTCGATGCTTGTATACTGAATTCCATTTCTAAAATTCAGACAGAGAGACTTGAAAATGCAGAGCTTTATATTCTCCTTTTTATATAGATATATATTACCATTACCAATATATAATTTGTGTGTCCTGCTCCTCCATGTCTGTATTTTAGGCATTCTTTTGCTTCCAGGAATGATTTGCGGGTGGCTGAAGACTGCTTCAGACCACACAGTAACATTAATACAAGCTGACTACATGTTGTTTAGCTTGAAGCTGGACTATTGTAAAAGTCCTGAAGCTCAGTGTCCTTCTGCCCTTCCATCCTGCCATTACTCTTACAGCTTCCCTCCTTGGGCCCTTTTTAGGATCCTTTCCTGGTTTTAGTTTGTACTAATGAGCTTTTTTTATACACAAGTTTACTTTAGTGCAGATGGTATTTGTCCACAGCCAGAAACACTTCCCAAGAAGTACCATAGCTCAATAAATAAGTTCAAAAAGCATCTTAATGAAAATAAACAGTCAAATGAAATATTGCTTGGATCAAAACAGAGATTAGCAAGTATCAACCCCTACGAGCACCATAACTGTCCCTTTTTCACCTCCCTCATCTTAGTTTTAACAATTTGATCTAGTACACAAACATAAGAAATAGAAAATTGATTTCATGACTATATATATGATTTAATGAGACTTGGTAACTCAATCTGTCATCACCTGTGCTGCATTAAAAACAGGATATTGTGCGTCTCTCTAAACTGTACCAGATAAAACTGTTCACTCAGAGTGTAGTGTACTTTGTGTTGCAGGAATGTAGTAACACACTCCTGTTACCAAGGACAGCGGAGAGTCCCTGGAGAAATCCTGGCCATGGTTTTTCCATATAGCTGGACTTTCTTCTTTGCATGCATGCCATTAATTTTATTTAATTTGCCTTCATTTTATTTTTGCATGTAAAGAAAAAAGCAATGCAGGCATACCGTTCATACTTCATGATAAGCATAATTCCTATGAAAATGTCACAGTCCCTTAGAAGGAACAATGGTAAGAAGCAAAAATGAACTGTTTCCATTATAGTTGAAAGAAGTACTATGAAATATTAATGAAAAGCTCATTTACCTGTTTTTCTTAGTGGGCTTTAAGAGTAGGCATTCATCCCTTAGCACTGAAGACTTTATATCAAGATTTGGCTCCTGCATTTGATAAATTTGAGAGGAACAAAGTTAAGATACAATCATAATGAATAACGTATCATCGTAAAAGTGAGGGATTGCTGCTAACATGTACTGCCACCAAATGGTCGATTAGATGAAAAGCACCAGTTTCCCCTATACACTAGGCAAAATGACCAGAATTCCCAGAAATGACTTATGTGGCCTGTTAGAAAAACATGGTTTTATTCATAAAATAATAAATTTGGTATGTTACTTAGTGTGAGTAGAAAATAGGAAATTAGGTGTTTCAGATCCAAAGGGGAATTATTATTGGATTACATAAAAACGCCAAACCTTTTGAAATTCCTTTCCTTCATTCTTTCAGTTCTAATCTTTATTACACCATACCCTCACCGAGAGCTGAACATCTCCTGTCTGAACTGGGATTTCCCCCTTCATTGCCATACCACTTCTTTTCTCTTTTAATACTTTTCTACAGCTTGTGTTCCCCAAGCCTATCAACATTAACTTGCCAGGAATTTCCTGTCCCTTCATTAGGGCAAAAAAGAGAAAAAAAACCCTAACCAAGCTATATGTCTCCCCTTCAGTCTCCATGGCTTTGTCTACTAAATTCATCTTGTCAACTTCAAGTTCTGCTTCAGGACTTGCTCCTCGGGCAAAGCATGCAAGAAACTAACACTGGCTAATGGCTGATGACAGAGCCACAGTGGGACACTGACCGATGCATAGAAGTCCCGGTGCATGATTTAGCACTGTTCTTTGGTGAGCAGTGCTAGCCTACAGCAACCAGTCACCCTGATGCCTATTTCACCTTTTTTACATTCTTATGTTTGCTTCCTAAATTAAATTTTAAGTTCTGTAGAGCAAAGCCTGTATCTTCTTATATGCTTGCATGGTGTTAAGCACAGTAGGACCCTGATTGGGACATCTGGATACTATTACAAAACAAAAAACGAATCATGCCAATAATAACTAGGACTTTAAAAAAAGCAACAAAGCTTATAGTCAGATTTTGGTGTTTGCAGCATGGGAATGGAAGAAGTGCAACTCTTTTCTCATGGTCTCATGCACAGACTGTCCTAATTTTGGTACTTGGGCTAAATTAAAAAACACATGGTAACAAAGACTGACTTATTTGGTGTGAGGGCTACTCTTGTACAGTATTTATGTACAGTACTTAGTGCACAGGAGCTCTGAAGGACTTCCAGACATTGCCCCAGTACAAACGTGCTATCAGTGGCTCAGACACCTATGCAATGAGATGGAAAGGTCAAGCCTTGCCCTCTTGCCCTCAAGCCTTGCACTCTTGTGCACCAGACATGGAAGTGGGTGCTGAGCTGTGGGATAGAGCAGCACTCTGCCAGCCTCCCACAGGCAGCAAAACAGTTAAAACCTTCAGCCTGTGCACTCCTCTGGGCAGCACCGTGCCTTCCTATCTGCCTGAACAGGACTTATTTATCAACATCCACAGGTGTGCTAGAGCTAAAACAGAGGGAGAAGGCTGCCTTTGGCATGAAGTGGTGAATGAAGAGAAGATGAATGGCAAGAAAAAGTACTAAGATTGCTGGTAGCTAGAGAAGTCATGTGACCAGCTTGGGATAATACATTTTTTATTTCCTGGCACTACACAGAAATAAAGCCATCAGTCTAGTCATCATAGAATCATAGAATGGTTTGGGTTGGAAGGGACATTTAAAGGTCATCTGGTTCCAACCCCCCTGCCATGGGCAGGGACACCTTCCACCAGACCAGGTTGCTCAAAGCCCCATCCAACCTGGCCTTGAACACTGCCAGGGATGGGGCATCCACAGCTTCTCTGGGCAACCTGTGCCTGTGCCTCACCACCCTCACAGTAAAGAACTTCTTCCTTATATCTAATCTAAATCTCCCCTCTTTCAGTTTAAAGCCATTACCCCTCGTCCTACCACTACACTCCCTGATAAAGAGGCCCTCCCCATCTTTCCTGTAGGCCCCCTTGAAGTACTGAAAGGCTGCAATAAGGTCTCCCCGGAGCCTTCTCTTCTCCAGGCTGAACAACCCCAACTCTCTCAGCCTCTCCTCATAGGAGAGGTGCTCCAGCCCTCTGATCATCTTCGTGGCCCTCCTCTGGACTCGCTCCAACAGGTCCATGTCCTTCTTATGTTGGGGGCCCCAGAGCTGGACGCGGTACTCCAGGTGGGGCCTCACGAGAGCGGAGTAGAGGGGCAGAATCCCCTCCCTCGCCCTGCTGGCCACGCTGCGGGGGATGCAGCCCAGGAGACGGTTGGCTTGCTGGGCTGCAAGCGCACATTGCTGGCTCATGTTGAGCTTCTCATCGACCAACACCCCCAAGTCCTTCTCCTCAGGGCTGCTCTCAATCCGTTCTCCACCTAGCCTGTATTTGTGCTTGGGATTGCCCCGACCCATGTGCAGGACCTTGCACTTGGCCTTGTGGAACTTCATGAGGTTCGCACAGGCCCACCTCTCCAGCCTGTCAAGGTCCCTCTGGATGGCATCCCTTCCCTCTAGAGTATCAGCCACACCACTCCACAAACTTGCTGAGGGTGCGCTCAATCCCACTGTCCATGTCGCCGACAAAGATGATAAATAATATTGGTCCCAATATGGACCCCTGAGGGACACCACTTGTCACTGATTTCCACCCAGACATCAAGCCGTTGACTGCAACTCTTTGAGTGTGACCATCCAGCCAATTCCTTATCTACCGAGTGGTCCATCTGTCGAATCCATGTCTCTCCATTTTAGAGACAAGGATGTTGTGCAGGACAATAGCAAATGCTTTGCACAAGTCCAGGTAGATGACATCTGTTGCTCTTCCCTTATCCACCAATGCTGTAACCCCATCGTAGAAGGCCATCAAATTTGTCAGGCACAATTTGCCCTTAGCGAAGCCATGTTGGCTGTCAGCAATCACCTCCTTATTTTCCATGTGCCTTAGCATAGCTTCCAGGAGGATCTGCTCCATGATCCTGCCGGGCACAGAGGTGAGGCTGACTGGCCTGTAGTTCCCGGGTCTTCCTTTTTTCCCTTTTTAAAAATGGGGGTTATGTTTCCCCTTTTCCAGTCAGCAGGAACTTCACCGGACTGCCATGACTTTTCAAATATGATGGATAGTGGCTTAGCAACTTCATCCGCCAGTTCCCTCGGACCCTCAGATGCATCTCATCAGGTCCCATGGACTTGTGCACATTCAGGTTCCTTAGATGGTCTCAAACATGATCTTCTCCTACAGTGGGCGGTTCTTCATTCTCCCAGTCCCTGCCTTTACATTCTGTGAGTTGGCTGTCGTGGCTAGAGCACTTGCCAGTGAAGACCGAGGCAAAAAAGTCATTGAGTACCTCAGCCTTCTCCATATCCTGGGTAACCAGGTCTCCCATTTCCTTCCGGAGAGGACCCACATTTTCCCTAGTCTTCCTTTTATCACTGACATACTTATAGAAGCTTTTCTTGTTGCTCTTGACATCCCTGGCCAGATTTAATTCTATCAGGGCTTTAGCTTTCCTAACCTGATCCCTGGCTGCTCCGACAATTTCTCTATATCCCTCCCAGGCTACCTGTCCTTGCTTCCACCCTCTGTAGGCTTCCTTTTTGTGCTTGAGTTTGTCCAGGAGCTCCTTGTTCATCCATGCAGGCCTCCTGGAATTTTTGCCTGACTTCCTCTTTGTTGGGATGCATCGCTCCTGAGCTTGGAGGAGGTGATCCTTGAATATTAACCAGCTTTCTTGGGCCCCTCTTCCCTCCAGGGCTTTATCCCATGGTACTCTACCGAGCAGATCCCTGAAGAGGCCAAAATCTGCTCTCCTGAAGTCCAGGGCAGTGAGCTTGCTGTGTGCCCTCCTCGCTGCCCTAAGGATCTTGAACTCCACCATTTCATGGTCACTGCAGCCAAGGCTGCCCTTGAGCTTCACATTCCCCACCAGCCCCTCCTTGTTGGTGAGAACAAGGTCCAGCATAGCACCTCTCCTCGTTGGCTCCTCTATCACTTGGAGAAGGAATTTATTATCAACACATTCCAGGAACCTCCTGGATTGCTTATGCCCTGCCGTGTTGTCCCTCCAACAGATGTCAGGGTGGTTGAAGTCCCCCATGAGGACCAGGGCTCGTGAACGTGAGGCTGCTCCTATCTGTCTATAGAGGGCCTCATCCGCATGGTCTTCCTGGTCAGGTGGCCTGTAGCAGACCCCCACTATAATGTCACCTGTCCCTGCCCTCCCTTTAATCCTGACCCATAAGCTCTCGGTCAGCTCCTCATCCATCCCCAGGCAGAGCTCCATGCAGGTCATTGACATAGAGGGTGACACCCCCTCCTCATCTCCCCTGCCTGTCCTTCCTAAAGAGCCTGTACCCTTCCATTCCAACACTCCAGTCGTAGGAGCCATCCCACCACGTCTCCGTGATGCCAATAAGGTCATAGCCCTGCAGGCGTGCACACGTCTCTAACTCCTCTTGTTTATTCCCCATGCTGTGTGCATTTGCATAGAGGCATTTAAGTTGGGCCCCCGATGCTTTGGTTTGTTGTAAGTTCGTGAAACAGGTCAGAAGTGCAGTCAGAGATAAAATAAGTCACTTGTACTGCTGTTTGAATTTTACAAAGTTGGTTAAGAAAATACATGGTATACTGAAGCCCGTAGCTGGAGCAAGCACGTGAAGGTAAGACAGGAGGCCTGCATGAAACGCAGGCTCTGCTCAGCCTCCTGCACCCCGTGGTGTTTCAGTGCTATACTGCAAGCTCCTCTCCCAGGCACAAACTGCAACTTTCAGCCTTGCAGTGGTCTTCATCCTCAGAAGAGGCCCCCTGACAGTCCCCCTTGGTACATCTATAACAGCAAATACCAACAGACCCCAAGGGAGATCCTGGACCCTAACGCCATAGACCACAGGCAGGCTTGTTTCCGCACTGCCTGGGTGTGGAAACACACACAGCACCCCGCTTGTGTGCATGGTACATATCCCATAGCCCTCTGTATCCTCTGGGCCACTTTCTTTATTATTTATGGGGTTTTTTTCATTAAAAATTTCCAAAGTAACATGAGGGTGGTTACAGCCCACCGTAGCATGAAATTACAGGTGTGTGATGGAAGGATGTGGTACGAGAGCCTGTGGATGCTCGAGGGGCTCAGCCAGCTGGGACCGCGTTCAAAGACAAGAAAAGCATCCCTGTGTGGTATATTGCATCCATATGCTATTGTGAGCAGCTCCTCCTCTGAAGCATCCCAGAACTGTTTCTGGTCTTCATCCTCGAGGAGGCTAATTTGAGCAGTCAAAAACCAAGCTGGGGAGTGAGTTAACAAGGAGCAGGGGCTATCATCTTGATTCCCTACATCAGCTCTTCCTGTAGCACAAGGTACAAATCCCTCCTCTTTAGCAGTGCCGCTCTCCCCGTTTAATCTGGGTAACATCTGTGCGTACAATCCCAAATTAACACATGTGCCATCTCACAGAGGTGCTTCCTGATCAGTTGTGCTCCTCCATGTTGCATCGTAGATCCTTTTCAGTCCTCCATGCTTCCTCCCATGGGCCCTTTCCTTGAAGGGCCTCCTCACAAGGACTCCTAGGAAAACCCGCATGAAGCATTTTCTGCTTCCTTATTGCTCAAATCTCCAGTCCTTCCAGGATGCACAGTATCAGCTTCCTTGTCCTTGCAGGAGTCACTAGTAAGACTGATTCCCACCTCTTCTCCTGGAAACTGAGATTAGGAGATTTTCCCTAGAAAAGCCTCACTTCAGCAAGATGACACTTTTTTCCTCAACCCTTGTATTTTAAGAGGTTGCTTCTTGGCTAAATTACCTGCCTCAAGAAGGAACTATCTCCAGATAGATATTTCCTAAGTGGAAGAGAGTGTAAAAATGAGCTAACTCCAAGGGAAGAATTTAAAATTGTACCTTAGCGTAATGTGTACTTCCTTTAGTTCTTTTAAATTGATTCATCTCCAGGAATAACTAATCCTTTTCTGGCTGTAGGGATTCCTTCATGCATATGAAATTGCATTTTCTCATACTCAGGAGATGCACCTGAATTCAAAACCCTGTTTTTCCTCGAGTAACTCTTTTATAGACTCTGTGCCTGGCTTGTTCTTAAGCACTGAGTTTCCATTTGCATTTCTCAGCTAATTAAATTTGCTGATTCAAGTTTACACCATCTCAATTTCCTAGGAGGCTGCTTAAGTTGCTGTGCTAGCCACCTAGTCAGATGTTCCTGTAATCTCTGTGCGGCTGCTAGCTTTAGTAACAAACACTCTGCTTCTCCTGAAGTCTCATTCGACTTTCTCAGAGAGTTGAAACAACTCGCTTCGCTGACTCAAGTGCTTTTTGGCAATTAAAATAATCTGAAAAATTCTGCACAACTCCAGAATTGATGCACCCGGCTGCGGTGAATCCAGGGCTTCTGAATATTTCGAAACTGCTGTTGCAAAGCAGGTTATTAAACTCAGCTTCTGTACTGTGTTCCCAATTCCAGCTCAAGTCATTGCATGCAACCAACAGTTCTTGTAGTTACGGTGGTCTTTTTGAATATTCATTTCCCAAATTCATTGTTGCTGTGCATTTTTAAGTAGCTTCCTCTTTTTCACATTTCTGTCATTCTTTGAATAATTACTATTTATTTTCTACCAGTTTATGTTTACAAACTTCATTCTCCCAGTCCCTGCCTTTACATTCTGCGAGTTGGCTGTCGTGGCTAGAGCACTTGCCAGTGAAGACCGAGGCAAAAAAGTCATTGAGTACCTCAGCCTTCTCCATGTCGGTTTTATCCAGCTCTCCCATTTCACTCATCGGGGGGGGTACGGTTTCTTTCATCTTCCTTTGTTGTCCTATGTACCTGAAGAAACCCTTATTATTTTTTTTTACATCCCTAGCCAAGTTCAGCTCCAGCTGTGCCTTGGCTTTCCTGATCCCCTCCCTGCACTCCCAGGCCATATCCCTATAGTCTCCCCAGGATGTGTATCCTTGCCTCCACTGCCTATGCATTTTGGTTTTGTGTTTTAGTTTGGCTAAGAGGTCTTGACATAGCCAAGCTGGCTTCCTGCCTCCCCTGCCTGACTTCTTGCACGTCGGGATTGAGAGCTCTTGCTCTTGTTCGCTCCTTTATCTCTGAGGGCAGTTTCCCAAGGGATCCCACACACTAGCGCCCTAAACATCTGAAAGTTTGCCTTTCTGAGGTTTAGGGTCCTGACTCTACTTTTTACCTATCCTGTACCCCTCAAGATTGAGAATTCCACCAGGGCATGATCGCTGCAGCCCAGGCTACCTCCAGTCTTGACCTCTCTGATAAGTTCTTTCGCATTAGTGAGCAACAGGTCCAGCAGTGCCTCTCCTATGGTCGGGCCCTCCATCACCTGTACTAGGAAGTTGTCCTCAATGCACTCCAGTAGTTTCCTGGACTGCTTGCAGTTCGCTGTGCTGCTTTTCCAGCAGATGTCTGGGTGGTTGAAGTCCCCTATAAGGATCAGGGCCTGCAAGTGTGATGCTTCCTGCAGTTGAAGAAAGAACTCTTCATCCACCTCCTCTCCTTGATTGGGTGGCCTATAGTAGACACCAACCACAAAGTTTCCTTTGTTGGCTTGGTCTCTAATTTTCACCCATAAGCTCTCCACCTGCGCATTGCTGTTCTTCAAAGATAGCTCTGTGCAATCAATCCCATTTTTGGCATAGAGGGCAATTCCTCCACCTCTCCTTCCTTGCCTGTCCCTTCTGAATAGTTTATAGCCATCAATCACAGCACTCCAATCATGGAATTCATCCCACCAAGTTTCTGTGATAGCAATCAGGTCGTAGTTTTCCATCTGGGCAGCTGCTACCAGCTCCTCCTGTTTGTTTCCCAGGCTGTGTGCATTGGTATAGAGGCATTTCAGCTGGGCTATAGGCTACATCCCCTTTTGAGGGGAGTTTGCCCTAATTCCCTTGAGAAAATTCACAGGTGTTTCCCTGTTGCTTCCTAAGGCCTCAGCAGCCCCTGGCTCTTCTCTAGTGCTTGGAACTCCATCCCCTTCCCCTGCTCAATCTAGTTTAAAGCTCTAAGTCCAGCCAGCTTGTTGCCCAGGACACTCTTGCCCCACTTGGTCAGTTGAGCCCCGTCAGCTGTTAACAGGCCCGGTTTCTTGAAGGTATGCCCGAGATTGTAGAAGCCGAGACCTTGAGCATGGCACCAGCTACATGGTCAGTCATTCACCTGTTCAATTCGTCTCCTTTTTCTCAAACCCCTTCTCCGACTGGGAGGACAGAGAACACCACCTGTGCTCCCAAACCCTTTAACATTGTTCCGAGGGACATAAGGTCTCTTTTGATATTTCTGAGTCCCCTCGTTGCAGCATCATTCAACCCTACTTGGAATAGTAGGAATGGGTGATAGTCCACAGGCTTTACCAATATTGGCAGCCTCTCTGACAACACAGATGCAAGCTCCTGGCAGGCAGCAAACATCTTTAGAGACATTGTCTAGATGACAAATGGGCACTTCGGTGCCTCTCAGCAAGGAGTCTCCAATTGCTAACTCCCTACGTACTTTTCTGGTGGCACTGGTTCTAACGCGGGTGGGTGGTTGGACCAACTTTGCACGACTGGCCTTTCCTGGGTCTTGCCCGTTACTCACACTCTTATCATTCTCCAGCCCCAGGGCATCGTATCTGTTACGTAGAGGCATTTCAGGGGGGAAGGGGAAGATTCCTCCTCCTGCCCCAAGCAGAGATGAGAGTCCAGTCTCTTTTGTCTTGTGAGTTAGTTGAGTCTGTCAGCTCAGGGTTGGAAGCAAGCTTACCTTCCCTTTACAAAGACTAAAGGCAGGGCTGTTGCTCAGCTTGTGACAGCACACAAAAAATGTCGATCTGCTGGAGGGCAGGGAGGCCCTGCAGAGGGCCCTGGCCAGGCTGGGTCGATGGGCCCAGGCCACGGGGTGAGGGTCAGCAAGGCTCAGGGCCGGGTCCTGCCCTGGGGGCACAACAACCCCAGGCACCGCTGCAGGCGTGGGGAGGAGCGGCTGGGAGCTGCCCGGCGGGAAAGGGCCTGGGGGTGCTGGTCGACAGCCGCTGGACATGAGCCAGCAGGGTGCCCAGGTGGCCAAGAGGGCCAATGGCATCCTGGCTTGTATCAGGAATAGTGTGGCCAGCAGGACCAGGGAGGTGATGGTGCCCCTGTACTCAGCACTGGTGAGGCCGCACCTCGAGTACTGTGCTCAGCGCTGGGCCCCTCACCCCAAGGCGGCCATGGAGGGGCTGGAGCGTGGCCAGAGCAGGGCAGCGAGGCTGGGGCAGGGGCTGGAGCACAAGGCTGGGGAGGAGCGGCTGAGGGAGCTGGGGTTGTTTAGTCTGGAGAAGAGGAGGCTGAGGGGAGACCTTATTGCTCTCTACAACTGCCTGAAAGGAGGTTGTAGCGAGGTGGGGGTCGGTCTCTTCTCCTAAGGAACAAGCAATAGGACGAGAGGAAACGGCCTCAAGCTGCGCCAGGGGAGGTTTAGGTTGGATATTAGGAAAAACTTCTTCACCGAAAGGGCTGTCAGGCCCTGGCCCAGGCTGCCCAGGGCAGGGGTTGAGTCCCCATCCCTGGAGGTATTTAAAAGCCAGGTAGATGTGGTGCTTGAGGACATGGTTGAGTGGTGGACTTGGCAGTGATAAGTTAACGGTTGGACTCAATGATCTTGAGGGTCTTTTCCAACCTTAATGATTCTATGATTCTATGATTCTATGAATCGATCTCTTGCTCAGATGCCCGGATACTGCGCTGCCTGTTAAGCTCCTCTTGTAACATGGCTACTTGTTTGAAGAGTTCATCCAGCTGGGAACACTTGTACCCATGACATCCACCTCTACCTTCGGACCCTAGGAGGACTTCCAGGTTCTGGAGTTCCATGCAACTTTGGGTCTGGGCTCCCTTCTTGGGAGGTCAGTCTGGGTGTAGGTGTCCTGTTTGCCCGCTCTGGTCTTTAGCGCTCCCTAGGGGCTGCCTTTTACAGGTGTGGGGGTTGGCCGCGGTTGCTCCTGGCCCCGCCCAAGTCTCATCAGCTGCTCACGTGACAGGTGCCGGTTGCTGGTGATTCCCCGGTTCAGGAAACCGTCCTGTACACCGTGATCCTCTGCTCCACTGCGGAACATGCCAGCACGGAGCTGATCACCTCGACGAGTCCATGTATGTTGTCCTGGGGGACACAATGATAAGGAAGGATCAAGGTGCAGTGGAGAAAAAAGTGCAGCTGAGATCTGAGGCAATGTGAAAAACTATATTTGTGAGATGAATGGGGCATCAAAGCTATGTCACTGCAGGAAAGACAGAGGGATAGCAATGCAGTAAGAGCAAATTTAAGTGCTCAACAGACGATTAAATGGCAACAACAGAAGAAAGTATCTATAAATCCCTTTTGTCCTTATTATGCACAGAATAATTTGTAAATATGAAGTTAATTTTTTTAATGAAAGGAAATGCCAGAATATAAATACCTGCAGCCAGAAGACAGGTTCCAGTATGCCAAAACCAAGCTCTGGTATGCTGTTCCAGTGGGAACCAAAGGGTCAAATGCATCCATCACATCCAGACAGTTCAGTCATAAAACTAGACCTGGGTTAGCACAAATGTTAATGCACCTGAGCACACCTTATATTTTGTAGACTTATAAAGGAAAGTTAATTCCATTCAGTTAAAGATAGTTATGAAAAATTATATCCTGGAGGGCAAGACATAACTAATACCGAGATCTTATTCTATACTTGTCTGTGGCAACAACACAGAGTTAAAAAAAAAATCAAGTAAATGGGATACTTTATGAAACCATGGAAAATTAGTCTCAGTCTCAGTTCGCATATCTTCTGGAAAATTTATCACTGTGATGGTTCAGTATTAGAGTTCTGACTCCGCTTTTAAGATAGAAAGCCAAATATTAGTCACAATAAAACAATAAGCATTGTATATAATGTGATTACCTCAAATAGTCATAACTACTGTAATGTCCTGAGAGGTCTCTTCCAGACCTTTGGTGCCCATCCTACTACACATATAACCCTTCTGCAACTGTAGCTAACAACATAGGTTTGAGCACCAAGACCTCTATACTGATTTACGGGCCAAAGAAGTGTTGCCTAAAAAGCTGGGGAAATAAAGCCTCCCAGAGAGGACAATAGGTTTTCTTTACAAAACATATGTGCTGAATTTCCATGTTTTTACTCTTCTCTGTCAGTTTCACTCAAGATGCATTGCAAGTTAATTGCTTCCTCATTTTTCACATATGAATATCACCCATCCTGGAAAATAATCTCTTCTAGATTTCATGAAATAACAACATGCTTTTGCTTTAATTGAAGGGGGGGAAAAAAGGAGAAGAAAAAAGAAGCCTTAGTTGAAAATGAAAGACTTGTGCCAGACAGACTGGATCTGCATTTGCAATACTCTTACTTCAGGGTATTTGGATGCATCCACAGTTTTGATTCAGACCATTAGAGAGACAGAACCCAACTGTAAAACTCTAAGTGAGATCTGAGCAATGCTTAGAGTGTATTTGGATACACTTTGGAGTTTTGGATGACCTATTTAAAGGATGATGTTGTGCAAGCGATTACTCCATAATTTAGGCAAGTGCCAAGACATATTTAATAGGAAAAAGTAGCCAAGACCTAAAAGTTTTTGCTAATGTGCAAGATCCGTTTCTTTTTTTTTCATAAAGACTGAAAAAAAAAGATTATATACCACATTGTAGAGTTTTGCAGATATCTCTCTGCAGAAGTCATCACCATTTCTCCTAGAAAAAACAGCATTCAAATTAGAGGGGGGCAATTTAGGATTATTTCTGTAAAACAAGACGGATGTACACTGGTTCTGAAACAACTATGATGGTTTCTTTTCTAGTAAGCTGGAAAATCTTAGTTAGCTACTGCATAGTGATCTGTTCGGGCAACTTCTTACAGAGGATCAAAAACATGCCCCCCTCCCAGGACTGTGCTTTATCTCTCTTTCAGTTCTTCTCTTAGCCTCTGCACAAAACCCAAGAGGGTTCAGCCACTATTATTATAGTTGTTAGGTCCTCCTAAAACACTGGACCAAGACTCAAGTGCTGTAAGAAACACTGTATTGCATTAGCACACTGAACAACAGGATGATAAGTTAGCAAAGAAAAGGCATCATCTAAATACTGGACAAGGAATCAGGATTTTAATCTGCTAATGATTTCTTTGTGGCCTGGAGGAGTATCACATATTCTCTCTACTTTTGCTTCCACATCCTAGCTGCTCAGTAAGAGGATAATGATCTCAAAGCTTGTTGTAAGAATTAGTTAATAACAATAAGTGTGTTGATAAGGTCAACTAGCAGTTTTGTGTAACAAGAAAGTGATCTTGAGCATGAATCAGCCTTTTCCTGATGAAAAGCTGGTTTAAAGAAAACAGATTTAATCAAGAAAAAAATGCCTTTTGGTCAAACCAGAGTGTTGAAAAGATAGAAAGTCTATTACTGAAAAAAGAAGCTCCACATTAAAAAAGCAGAAAAAGTATTCGCTGGTAAAAAGCAAGACTGTGTTTGTAAATATTCATAAATATTTGTACCAAGCCCCAAATCTACTCAAACACAGAACCTGTCTAGTCTCAGAAAATATGTCAAGTTTATAAATGTACTAGCTAACATATGAATAAGCGTTACCAGACACAGGACATCACTGCTAAAATGCATTAGATAGATAGGCTGGCTGACACTGAGATGCTTCTCGTTGTGGGATGACATATTCATTAAATTCCATCCATTTGCAACAGCTTGATGGTAATTTTGGTTTCTCTTCTGAGAAAAACATCCCATCCTTCCTATTAGGATCTGCAACTCTCTAGTAAGCCACAGGGCATACCTGGAGACATCTAAAAATTAAAAAAAAAGGGAAAATATTCCAGGAAATGACATTTGGGATTGAACTTTATATGCAATTGTGGTGAGTTGACCCTGGCTGGACGCCAGGTGCCCACCAAGCCGCTCTATCACTCCCCTCCTCAGCTGGACAGGGGAGAGAAAATATAACAAAAGGCTCGTGGGTCGAGATAAGGGCAGGGAGAGATCACTAATTACTGTCACAGGCAAAACAGACTCAACTCGGGGAAATTCGTTTAATTTATTACCAAACAAATCGGAGTAGGGTAACGAGAAATAAAACCAAATCTTAAAACACCTTCCCCCCACCCCTCCCTTCTTCCCGGGCTCAACTTCACTCCCGAGTTCTCTACCTCCTCCCCTGAGCGGCGCAGGGGGACGGGGAATGGGGGTTGGGGTCAGTTCATGACATGGTGTCTCTGCCGCTCCTTCCTCCTCAGGGGGAGGACTCCTCACACTCTGCCCCTGCTCCAGCGTGGGCTCCCTCCCACGGCAGCCAGTGGGAACGAACTTCTCCAGCGTGAGTCCTTCCCCCGGGCTGCAGTTCTTCACAAACTGCTCCAGCGTGGGTCCCCCGCGGGGTCACAGTCCTGCCAGCAAACCTGCTCCAGCCTGGGCTTCTCTCTCCATGGGCCCACAGGCCCTGCCAGGAGCCTGCTCCAGCGCGGGCTTCCCACAGGGTCACAGCCTCCTCGGACGCATCCACCTGCTCCGGCGTGGGTGGATCTCTGCAGGTGGCTGCAGGTGGATCTCTGCTCCACCGTGGTCCTCCATGGGCTGCAGGGCACAGCCTGCCTCACCATGGGCTTCCCCACGGGCTGCAGGGGAATCTCTGCTCCGGAGCCTGGAGCACCTCCTCCCCCTCCTTCTTCACTGACCTTGGTGTCTGCAGGGTTGTTCCTCTCACATATTCTCACTCCTCGCTCCGGCTGCAGTTGCACAGGGTTTTTTTTTCCCCTTCTTAAATCTGTTATCCCGGAGGTGCTACCACCATCGCTGATGGGCTCGGCCTTGGTTTGTCTTGGAGCCGGCTGGCATTGGCTCTATCGGACACAGGGGAAGCTCCTAGCAGCTTCTCACAGAAGCCACCCCTGTAGTTCCCCCACTACCAAAACCTTGCCATGCAAACCCAATACAGCAATCAACTGAACTAAATATATGTGCAAAAAACACTAACTGTTCAAGTTAGTCTTGTGCATGCAGGGCAGAGCTGGGAGGTTGGTGCTGGGGGAAGCTGCGCACTGTGCTGCTCTCCCCAGTGCAGTGCCACAATGCCTGCCTTCTATTAAATTCTCCTCCTGGTGGGGTGGGAATTCTTGTGTTCCTTAACCACTCATAGACAATTCATAAGCATAATGGAAATTAAATTAATTGAATAAAATATGTGCTGTAAGTTAGGCAATTGTCTCTATCATGTTCTGTGAAAGCTTCATCCATTCAATTTCAATTGATTCCAAAGACAGATACATGGATGTAACTCTGGCCCTCAGGACTCTAATGTCTGAGTACTTTACTATCTGTAGCATATATATTCTCACATGACTTCTGTGATGTAGAGAGGGACTATTAAATCCATCTTAAGGATGAGAAATGAGAGCCAGAACAACATTGTGATCAAATAGGTGATCTGGGCTTGAGTAGGGTATGAATTGAAGTCATCCTGATCATAGACTAAATCCTTAATTACTGCATGTTTCCCCTCCCAGTATTGTCTTTGCTAGGAGCTTTTTCAAGCTGGGGAATTCTGTGGAGTTGGCAAAAAAGATTCTATGAAAAAGATTTATTTCCTTTTTTATAGTCTATAGGTCTTTTTCCCAGAACAGAAGATTGGAAGGAGCTGGAGAGTGAAATCTGAGATACAAGGAATAGGTTTACCATCATAATGTGAAGGTAACTTTCATGATATCAGTGAGAGAGAAATTCAAGCGAGGCCTCAAGGAGGGAGGGGATGGGAGAAATTTCTTACAGCAGTGGTAAAAAAAAATCCACAGGAGTGATGTTTTTCACTTTTCAGATCATATCAAATTCAAGCACACTAGATGACTGTTACCCAGCACAGTCAGCTCTCTTGTCAGAGCTGTAGATAGATTTAGTTTTTCAATCTGACTTGTAACTCAGCCCCTGCTGCCCCTTACTGCCTTTTGTTGTTCTCATCTGAGTGTGTAGCCCTGAAACATACTTTTTATTTAGGCACTAGATCACATTATACATATCTAAACTGCTGTCCATTGTTACTACCTTTCAGTTTTGGAAATTTCCAGAAATTCTAGATTCTCTAGTTATATTAGGTTGCATTTTTTCAGGTTGAATCACAGTTTAATATTTCCAACCCATATTCCTTACCTCTCCATGTGGACTTTATTATTACTCCCAGCCTCCTTCATGTTTACTTCACTTCCCTGTTTTCTATCATCTGCAAACTTAATTACTGTAGTTTTACTATCCTCTTCTATTGAATCAATATTGACATGCAATGAGACTAATCCCTATGACACTGTATGGATAATTCACCACCAGCTTGACCTATTGCCATTAACTGTTACTCTTAATTTATAACCCTTTAGGTAGTGAATGCTCTAATCATGCTTATTCACTTCCAAGTCAATTTACATTAATTTTCCAAGTTTTCAAGAAGCAATGAACAAATTCCTCTCTTATATTTGGCTAGATTTACTCTATATACAATATCATACAAATCACTGATGCTGATTTCCATGCTGCAGTAAGTATCAATAAACAGAGGATGCTATGATCCCTCTATCTCTCCCTAACTATCTTCACATGATCACTTTTATTTTTCAACAATTCTTTGCAGCAAGAGCACATGATCAGGCTGCAAAGTGTTCAGCGCATCAAATGAGCCCACTGATAGGGAGCGATGTTAGCCCACAGCAAATAGACTTAACCTGCAAAGGAAAAAGTTTAAGTTCTTTTCAATGACTTTGCAACTAGTAAAGAAAGGCTGGGAGAACATACACAGTCAATTACCATGGCTTGGATGATTTATGGCAACTTAATTGTATTTTTGAAATCAAGGGTGATAAATCTATACTGTAAATGCTTATAGCTCACAGTTCCATTGGCTTTGACATTCCCACTATCAATGTATGCATATGTATCACAAACCATTGAGAGCAAATATAACATCAGTTTTACCACCGCCAGCATTGTATTGCACTGAATGACACCCTGATTCAGACTCTGATGTGACAGCTTTCTACCTGAACACATGTAAAATGCCTTTTTGTTTGAATTACAGCAGATGGTAGAGTTAGAATTATCCAGTACTTTGGGAAAGAATGTAAGCATTTTGAAGACAGCTTTTAGTGACTAAATGGCATTTTCTCCTCTGAGTAAATTTTGAAACAATCCTTAAATAGATTTTTTTTTTTTTGCTACTGCTGCTGCTTAAAGTGCTGTTTCTGAGAAAAGGCAAAATGAAGTCATAAGAACTTGTGGCAAATGAAATATTTATGGATACTCATATCCCTATTACTGATTCATGTGTTTACAATAAATCCTTTAAACGCATTGACCAAATGCAAATGCTAGTAATTAGATCCGGCCTCCCTAAATATTCCCATTATTGTTTCATATGAAGACATTTTTCTTAACTTCCCTTCCTCAAAAAAGCTGTATTCCTGGCATGGTATGGTTACCCTATTCTTCTCTGGCAGTAACTGCATTTCAGTGGCGGGTGAAGAATGATTTTTATATGTACAGTTTGTAAAACTCTTTGGGATCTGTCATGATGAAAGGTGCTCTGTGTACAACACTATTATTAACTTACTGTATTTCTATTTCTATTTTTCTATTTTTTTCTATTTATTTTCTATTTTATTTCTATGTTTTCTATTTATTCTATTTCACATCGTGTCCCTCTACTGAAAAAGCCTTGCCAAAAATAAAAGCCGTGCAATGTCATCAACTGAGAAAACAGACTCCTTCAAGAGGCAATGTAGCATGCAGATAGCATGGAAGTCCCCAGGAGTTCAGGCTGGCATTGCTTATAGCGTGTAGAGGCATCTGCAGTTTCAGCATGCATTAGGTGTAAAACACTGTGTACACTAATGTACAGTGAGATGAAGGATAAGAACTGAATTGGATTGTGAAGAATGCTTAATATATCAACTTTTGAATTAATATATCTTCAGAACTACTGGAAATTATCATTTATATTTTATTAGTTTATGTAATTTGGCAAATTCTGAAACAGTTTGTTAAGCTTTTTAGCAGTACTAATAAAAACCATCTGAGTCTTCTTAAACA
This sequence comes from Platalea leucorodia, assembly GCF_965183815.1. NCBI lineage: Eukaryota > Metazoa > Chordata > Aves > Pelecaniformes > Threskiornithidae > Platalea > Platalea leucorodia. The sequence continues at coordinate 43,717,298 of NC_138859.1, forward strand.
GAAAGCTTCTATTCAATTATTCATTATTTTAAGAGATAAAACCATTTGTTATTTCCATTTATTTTACTGGAAAATCAGTGCATATTATCTTTAATAATCCTCTTTTTTTTTTCCTAGTTAGTTCTTTGTAATGCTATACATTGTACCATGTAGTTTTTGTAAAATTTATGGAAGACTGTTTCAGCTAGAGTAAATACAATGAAGATCAAACTTGGGATCTGAATGATTTTTGATAAGACTTGTGACTGTGACTCCTAATCACATTCTACCAACTGCTGGCTTCCTAGATGTATTCCAGAATAGCTCATTTTAAAGAAGGAAACTAGATCCAGAACAAGTAAAGAAAAAACAAATCAACACTTTATTACTTGTTTTGCAAATCTTCACACAAACAAATAAGTACTTGTCATGGTTTAACCCCAGCCAGCAACCAAGCACCACGCAGCCGCTCGCTCACTTCCCCCCCCACCCCCCGTGGGATGGGGGAGAGAATTGGAAGGGTGAAAGTCAGAAAACTCATGGGTTGAGATAAGAACAGTTTAATAATTGAAGTAAAATGAAATAGAATAGTAGTAGTAGTAATAGTAATAATAATAATAATATAATAATAATATACAAAGCAAGTGATGCACAATACAATTGCTCACCACCCGCCAATCAACGCCCAGCATGTTCCCAAGCAGTGATCGCTGCCTCCCAGCCAACTCCCCCCAGTTTATATACTGAGCATGACACCATATGGTATGGAATAGCCCTTGGGCCAGTCTGGGTCAGCCGTCCTGGCTGTGCCCCCTCCCAGCTTCTTGTGCACCAGGCAGAGCAGGGGAAGCTGAGAAGTCCTTGACCAGTGTGAGCACTGCTCAGCAACAACTAACACATCAGTGTGTTAGCAACATTATTCCCATCCTAAATCCAAAACACAGCACTGTGCCAGCTACTAGGAAGAAAAATCAACGCTATCCCAGCTGAAACCAGGACAGTACTACTGTGATTAATCTATTGTATTCCCAAGGCCTCATAAATCTACAGGCATTCTGTGACAATATAGTAAGAAGTTTTGTTTTGAAGGTCGTAGCTAATATTCTAGCTAACAAACTTTCCTTTGCTTAAGGCTGAATGGTGGATTTGTTGCAAGCCCTAAGCAAGAGGCAGTGCATTGCTGCACTGCCACCAGAAAAGACCAGGGCTGTACTTGTGATTTCAGGAACCACCTTCTGCTTTGGCTACCATGATGATGTGAGGAGACAGTGATTACATCAGGTCTCTGTTCCTTAAAGGGTGTGTTTCCTGGGAGAGGAATGCTGTCCCCTCTTCACTTTTCACTTCTACACTTCCAAGCTATCAGATGGCCCTAAATTATTATCCTTATTTGAACTGAAAGGAAAACTGTCAAAGATGGATCAGATTCTTTGGTAAATCACACTGTTCTGGGCACAGGGGAATTAAAACTGAACAAAGGTGATTCTTCTCTTCATCTTCCTAATTCTGGCCTATGCCTGAAAGCAATCTTTTCCTTAGTCCAACAGTCCCAAAATTGCTCAAAATTACACTAGACTGAAATAGCTCTTCATAGGCTGCTTTCTGGGCAAAGTACTAGCAAGTAAATGCACCATGGCCATAACCTCTGCAACCATCGACTCCTTATCAGTAGCTCATCACCTGTATTGGAATAAGAGTTGTACCCAGGTTAAAGTTGTTAATGTTGCTGTATGCTAAGTGGCAGGTTGCACTCTCTTCACTGCTCTTCTTCAAATGCATAATAATGCAGTATTAACATAGAAATAAAAACTTACGTTAAAGAAACAGAGTATAAATTAAATTAAAAACTAAGGTGTCTGATTTAAGAAACTGAGGCAGCTATACCAAAATATTTTTACCACACTTGTTAAAATCTCATAGAGGAGTATTCTCAGCCCCCTGTGGCTGTAAGCACAATGGGTGGACTGATCATTCGCTCTGCAAATGCTACTTGGCTTTAAGTCAGACTTCTTAACAGTATCTCAGTGGCATTTTCCCCAGGCCAATTCCCTTTATTGTGTTTTTTGTTTTTACAGGAAAAAAACATATGTCACTGAAGAACCACATGAGAGAGTCTTAAAATTGTGACATATCCTTCATCTCAATGGAAATGCCCCCAGTATTTCATCTTAATGAAAATATTGTACGGCTGCATTGAAATGGAACTTCTTATAAGAAAATGCAAGCAAAAACACAGAAAAAAATATACTCGTTACCCTAGAGTGAAGTATATTAAACCCCACTGTTTCACTTTGTTAGAAATGACTGATGAAAGAGAAGAAAATCAGCAGATGTAAAGCAGTAAGGAAGAAGGTGAGGAGGTTCCAGCAAGAGGGAGAAGGGAGTGCTGAGCAGAGGATGCTGGACAGCCGCCTGCCCCAGTGCCTTGTATGCAGAGAATAGAGGTGGTTTTAAGACATCTGTCCAAGTCCAGTTAAAGAAGAGTCATGTATGACCCACTTTATTGTCCAAAAAGTTGGGTTAAGCTAACCCACCATAAGCTTTTGCAAATTGCACTGACTGGGATCTTTTTGGTAAAAATTTGGGTTCTAGTACTTTGCAGAACTGCCATAAAGAATTAACAACTATTTTACCTTTAAATCAAACAAATCTGCTAGTAACTGACACTTAATAAATAAAACTGACTAGCAAACACAGTATATAATGGTAATAACAAAATTGATAAATTCCATATATTCATATTTATAGAGCCTCTTTCAGACCTTGAATGCACTCTTGGCTTAAGGTTTGATTACTCCACACTACTTCTTACAAAGTTTTCATCTTCTGTTAATGGTAAGAAGTTTGGGTTTTTTTATGACGATTACATGTTTTTAATGGGTCAAGCAAGACACCTTAGGAAAAACGCTGGGATGGAAGGGAAGGGGAAGTGCTTTGAATGTCAATGAAGAATTAATTCAGAACTCAATTCTTCCAGGCTTTTAATGATGTTTTCTTTTTGGAAAGGCATTAGAGTTATTTAATTCATGTGACCCCTATGGCATTGAGGACAATACTTTGATTTTGGTTTTTTTTTCTTTACTATGCTTTCTGTTTTATCTTTTTTATCTGCTATATTTAGAGGTCTTTTTTACTTATCTGATGTGATGTTTAAACTTTCCTGTAATTACCAACTTTTTTTCTTTCTCACATTTAGTTTATTAATGTTGTTACTCACTGTTATTACTCACAATGTTGTTATTGTCTAAATATTTCGAGAACTCTTCAGGGATTGATAGAGGGCAATTAATATCAACTGTTGATATTCTCTTTTCTTTTTCCTGTGCTCCCAAGATTTTATCTTTAATCTAGATTAAAGGGATGGGAGAAGGAAAGGAATTCAAGTCATTTGGATCAGGATTTAGAATCTAAATGTCTTCAAAGCTGTGCTCAGCTGTTTTGATTTAGCCTTCTGCAGTGACAGGGACCATCTGAGGACTTTGGATTTGGATCCAGGTTTGGATTCTTTGGAAATAAGCCTCTAGCTGCATGTTTATAAAATTAATCTGGTATCACAACAAGGTTAATAGTGGAATAATCATAGACAAAAATAGATGATCAGAGACTAACTAGGAAACCTCTAAGACAAAAACCTAAACACTATTGCTAGATCCCGTTCCCTCTTCTATTAGCCAGTCTGGCATATAAAGTCAGGATATTAATTTCATGGCATTTTATGGATGAAGCAAAATGTCTTCTAGAAAACATTGACATTTAAAATGCTAAAAGATGCTGTCTGTCTCTAATGAGATACACGATGGCCCCAAATGTGGGCTCAGCAGTTAAAAGGAGTGCACCAGATCCACTGCACTCCATCCACAAAAGCTTCAGTGGGACAGAGAGAGTCCCAAACCACTGCAAGACTTGCTTTGCAGGAGATTGAAGTCTTTTCCTAGAAAAAACGTGGGCAACACCTAATAAAGCTGACAGGAGCTATAGGAAGCTCTCTTTGACTCCAAAAGTGTGGGAGGCTAGTGAGATGCACCACCTAGTATTGACTAGTGGACAATTATTAAATATTGACAAAATGACAGCTAGGTATATGATCTGGAAATACTTAACCAAGAGAGGAAAAAGAAATTCCTACAGAATCCAGGGCACATCAGCTGTAATTCCCCTTTCCTTTTTAGTCAGCTTTGCATTTCTTTCTTCTTTTTAGCTTCTTCATATTTCACCCTTTCTGCACTTCTAAACCAGTTTATCTCTCAGTATTGGGGTGCAGCGGGGTCAAATCCAAATCAGGATCTGAATCTCATGGATCATTTTTGAACTACTGCTGGACTCTATTCTGTAACAGGGTGGAGGGGCTGGAGCACAAGGCGATGTGCAGTGCAGTTGTTCACACAGAAGCAGACCTCACACAGCTCAGGTCCCTGCTAGGATTTAGGGGTTCTACATTCCTCCCGAAAGCCCAGATGCATATTCTCCTAACCTAAGACTTTCTACCATCCCCTCATCTTCTTCCTTCATCTTCCTGTCTTTCACCTCCTCAGCTCAGCACCTCATCTTCTCTCCCCTCTGCTCACTGCTGTTCTGCCTCCCAAGCCCACTCCGTGCCTCTGCTTGGATACTCTCTGGTCTGCAGCACCTGCCTGCAGGCAGGCTCGGACCTTGGGACATGATGGGTAGCTTGCTGTTGACAACTCTTCTATAAAGGAAGGATAAGTTATTGTGGGGTAGGAGCCTGCACATTGCTAGTAAGGACAGTGCCATTGGCATATGATAATTTAAGGACAGAAGAAAGGTTAAACAGGCCAGGTCTGAGAGGCTGCTAGGAAAATAAGGTTGTTGCTTGGACTGTTGATTAGGGCTGGCCTTGTTAGCATTTATACTCTGGCTGGTTTCATCTCACCTAACTCTAGGCAGCTGGCCAGGTACCTTAATCAGGAATGTATTCATTGTTAGCTCCCTCTTGAAAGAGAAAGAGGAAAATCTTTCCAGAGCGTTATTCAGCTCACCCCTAAATCCCCCCTGAAAATGTCTCTCTTTCTTAACAGACTATTAGAGTAGCCTAGAGCAAATATGCTCCTAATTTAAGTCCCTCAGTTAAACTGGGTAAATCAGACCTTTGCATTCAGCTCACGTTCCACAAACCTTAATTCTACATGCATAAAATGGAGGAACAATGAGAGGAAAAAGTGTAGACCTGCAGGCAAGAAAGTGATGCAGCTGAATCCTGTGTGACACTTTTATTCAGCCAGTAGCATAACACATGTTGCATGAGCTGGCACCATGCATTTGTGTGTTGGGACATATGGTAACCAGAGAAGCCACAGTGCTGCTCAGCACTACAGGCAAAAAACGTGCCAATCTTTGTTTCTTACATCCCCAAAGACTCAGCCAGCAAGAAATAAATGTTGAGAGGTCTGAAAGAAAGCTACAAAAATGGGTCAAATAGTGGAACTGGGTCTCCTACTCTCCAAGGAAGATCTACAAATAATGACATTTTCTGCGACCGAACAGTTTGCAACCTAATGGGCTGAGAAAAAATCCACGTAGGAAGACCCCTGAATGTTGGACTAGTTTCAGCTGTGGATTATTATATTATTGGTGACCAAGATTATTCAGTTCTTACCTAGTTCCTGAGAAAGGTGTCCCATTTTTTAAATACCCATTTAATTTGTAAAATTCCTCTGGCACTCTCATTTTCTCCTCTATAGTCAGTTATTTTATTTTACTGATTAATAAGGGCCCATTTATGGGCTACCAAGTTTGAGCAAGCAATAAATGTGTGGTCCTGAGCACAGGGATCCATTGAGAACTGAAGTGTAAGAGTTGAAGAAATTAGCATTTTCTGTGGGAGTCCTCAAAATAATAGACTCATAGAAGAATTTACACTGGAAGGGAGAGCGGGACATCATCCAGTCCGAGCACCTGCTTAGAGCAGAACTACCTTCAACATCAGGTCAGGCTGCTCAGTGCCTTGCTCAGTTGAGTTTTGAATCCCTCTGAGGATGGAGACTCCACATCATTTCTGAGCAACCTGTTCCAATGCTCGACCAATCCCGTTGTGAAAATATTTTCCTTAGCATCTTCAAGGGGTAATTTCCAGAGTAATAGCAGGTGCTTGGGGGGGGGGGGGGGGGGGATATTGCTCCAACCATCCAATTATCTTGAATTGACTTGAAGAAGACAACACTTTTAGCTTCCTCTGTCCAGTGCTTGCTCCTCAAATAAAAAAAAAAAAAAAAATCAAGTCCAGCCTAAGCCTTTCCTGGAAGAGATGAAAAAAGTAAGATTTTTTTCTGGAAACTGTAAAAATGCATGTTACAGAATTATTATTCTTCATTTTACCCCTTGAGAAAGTTGTTCTTGGAAGAGCAGCCTCTTCAGAAACTGGTATAACTGGAAATTCTGGAGATGCCAGAGCAAAATTAAAATAAAAGGGGCAGGTAACAGAGCTACTAAGATTTTTGTTTTCTTTGCATAAATCTGTTGCAGAGTAACCTGCAGTTTTGTGTTTTACACTCAGCACTGTGGATTAGAATTAGGACAACAAACATCAAAAGAGATGTCATTGCCATCCATGGTGTGTTGAAATTCTGGGAAAATTTACTCAAAACAACTACACTCCTGGCAGTTCATTCTGTTTCAAGGCTGACAAAGTTTCAGTGTCAACAGCAAGGAAAATGAACGATTATTTTAACAGGCCCTGGATGCAGAGCCTTGTGATGGGACCACTTCATTGTCAGGGTCAGTTTAAATCAATTGTACCATTGATCCATGTTTCCTGAGACTGTTTACAACAACTATCCTGTTCTTTCCCCATGACTAAATGTAACACTGATGTAATGGCCAATACTGCTGTTACATGCCAACAGTTAAAGGCAAGTGGTATGAGAATTACCCAGTTGCAAATTTTACCAAGCAAAGGTACTGAACTTGAAATAGTTGCAAAAGTTATAATATGTATAGTTGCATATTATCAATACCTACTATTTTCCTGACATAGACTCTGCAAACTTCGCCATCCCACCAGAGGGATTCTAGTCCCCCAGGACTGCTCAGTGAAATGAAGCTGGGAAGCTCCATGGTCATCCCCTGCTCTGGGGAAGGCTAGTGAATTCCCAGCACATCTACGACTGAGGTGTGCGAGTTCTTGAAGACTTCTGCAGCAGATGTCAGTGATGGGCACAGTGACTATCTGTCCAGATTTCTCACCTACAGACAGAGTGGTGTTATATTTGTGTTTCTTCTGCAGAAATATATATGCTTTACTTAATACTGTGGTCAAAGGCATCTGAGTGATTTGGTTTTACTCTCAGTATCAGAACCTCCATGAATGCTAACAGGCTCTGTTGCTTGGGACTTCTGTGGTGTCATGCCCTCTTTCCAGCTTGACATGTTTTTAAGCTTTAAGACCATGAGGATCTAGTCCACTTTAGTCTGCATGACAATGTAATTATAATTATATAAAATGGTCTTAAAAAGGATACTTACTAGCATAATTTTATGCATTTTTATAATATTTAAAGTTTCTTCTTAGGGTAGCAATATTGTGAAAACTCATATGCTTGGAAATATTTAGTTTAAAAGATTTTTACTGTATTTGAAGTAATTCCTACAGAATGAAGTAAAATCTGTTCTTGATAATTTACATTATTTTTCCCCTTTGTATTCTAATATTTAAAGCTCAGATACCTTCCTCTGCATTTAATAAACTGTAGCAATGCTCTGAAACCCCAGTAGTCTGACATTAACAATAAAACATCTGTGACAGTGGTCAATGTAGAACTGAAGAAGTTCCAAGACGAATATGTAGAAACAGTGGTAATGCAGTGTCTTTGAAGGAAAGATATTCTGCTTTTCCATCACAGGTCCTACTTCTTGAAAGTGTTGCTCTATATCTCATTCGTGTGCTGGGAATATGTGGCATACCTATATACAGTCCTTTCAAATATTGGTCTTGGAATGTGAGCACATGAACTTTCTTTCAGAGTTGCCAAAAACAATGATGTGCTATAATTTGCCCTAGCCTCCTGAAGAGACCAAAGAGAAGTAGGATCTATAATTGGAAGAGGCAAAAAGATGAATCTCTGTTCAGTAACATACAAAGGCAATGCCAAGGTGAAAAGTCTTCATAGTTTGCATGTATAGCTGAAGTGGTGCTGTAATTTGCATCAAATACAATTTGCATCAAGCATTACATTTTCTCTATTTCTGCTGGGTCAAAGAGAATTGTGAAAAGCTAAAATAGGTACACAGGAGATATAAATGATATTGAAACTGATCAGTAATTACTTGAAGTGAATTCTGGCCCTGTCACCTTCAGTTTCACAATTTCTGAGAAACCAAGAGAGTCTACAAAACCAGGATTGTCACATATCAAGAGAGTAAAAAATGGACAAGACGGTAGAAATGATTCCCAAACCACAGTTCCTCAGTTACACTATATCCTTTCTCACACATAAGCTGGATTGTAAAACTAACTATGCTGCTGCATTGAAGATGGGTGAATATGTCAACTCCTACTCTTCTTACTAGAGAGAAAAAGCATGACTACATTGAGCAACAACTTTTTAAAAAAGAAATCACAAACAACAGCTCCATTCTCTCTCTGTTCAAATTCAAGGGAAAGATCCAAAGCAAAAGCTCCTATCTACTATAGGCTTGTGAGTTACAGGATCCCACTAACCATATTAATTTATATGTGGATGAGTGTGTGCATCATTCAATCTATCTTAGTTATAAAGAGGCTAAAACTGAACATGACCAGTTTTAAATTGGTCTGATGCCAGAGCTGTATGAAACTGAGATGGGAGTTCAGGAGGAGGGGTCTAAAAAAAGAGGCATTTTCTCTCAGTCTTGAGAAACCTTCACAAGAAGCTTTTACCAAAGGAATACTAGCAACAGAAGCACTGAAGAAAAGAATGATTACCTTGGGGTCACTGGAGGAGACTGTGTAGCATTTGAGCCCATATTAGGTTTGTTATAGATCACATTCATTTCCCAGGTCTGAGATCTGAGTACTGAGCCCAAAGGAAATTCCATATCAATTTCTACTTTGGAGAGTTTACTTTTACAGTGAAAGCTTTATTCCAGATTAGTTGAGTAATCCATAGGCCCTCACTTAATGGTAGGAGGTGACTTGATATTCTAGAGATCTCTTCTCATAACTTCAAATATAATTTCTTTAGCTCAACTAATCAATTTTGAGTTTTTTATTTGATAAACCAATCACAGGGTTTAGACTTGTTTATTCTCAAAATATATGACAATTTTACTTCAAAGAAACCACCCCTAGGTCTGCCCACAATCACAGCCTGTGTCTGGGGGTACCAGCACCCTGGCCTCAGCTGTATAGGACAGCTGATGATGTGCATGAACAGCAGATGAAATGCACTCAACTTCATTAACTTGCACCTTCATTTTTTTTGACAACAGCATGCCTATCTTTATGCACAAATTGTTTCTTTTTTGAATTTTGTATTGAGAGAACAGTTACATTCTGGTATCAGACATCTGAAGAGTTCTGAAATCTGGGTTCACTTTTCTGTTCTTAAATTTATGAATGACTAACAGAAGACACTATCAGTATGAGTTTCTACTTACATATCATTGTTATATTGGCAACCCTTAGTCAGTAGTCCCATGAACAGTTTATTTTGGCATAAACCCCACACTGCTGCTGAAATAAATAATCCCACCTTCCCACTGCTTGTTCCCACCTGTACCTTCTCTCCTGAGCTGGCATCAATGTCCATGCAGCTGCATGGTGAACCAATACACTTTCTTTGCAAAGCTTTTTTTGGCTGGAACTAGAGGGTTTTCAGCAGTTACCACATTTGATGGCAAGGCTGGCTACACTAGCTGAAAGTGCTTATGGAATTAGAAATGCTATGCATGTACATACTATGGCAACAAATGCTTTTGTTAGCCTTTTAATACAAGGTTAATACAATCATTAGCATCAGGTTGATTGAAGTGTATCTGCTCCTTATCAAAAAAGGGGTTATGACTAACCAGTTATCTGCAATACTTTAAGAGCATTGTGAATTTTTACAAGACTTGTAAGTGAAAATTCTTCAAAAGAGACTGTAAATGTCCTCATTGCAGAAAGCACATAAAACTGCCTGAAATTCAAGCCTGCAGATACCACACATCATGTATTAAGCAGACATGGTATGCTTCAGACTTTCCAACTATTTTTACTTCTCACCGTTTAGATATATAGGCTTAAGAGGAAGTGACAAGACTGTCCTTAGGATTATCTATAAATTCTGATCAGCCAGGAAAACCTGAATTTCAGTAGTGGTTTTACCCCTGAGTCTAAAATCGAAAAGCAAAGAGACTCATTGCAAGGGTGGGGAAAAAAGGGCCACTGCAGTCTGTCCTTCAGAGCAAACACCAGCCAGGAGCAAGTATGTCCAGGTCCTGCTGCTGCCTGGAAAAAGAGGTTGCAGTTCCCTGGTTGTGGGTATATAGTGAAAGCTGAAAAATAAAAATTTGAGGAGGCCAGGAGAAGTCCAGACTAAGGAAGGGGAGGCCAGAGGACTGCCTTGAGACTGGAATGGGCTGAGGAAAAACAATTGGGAGGTGCCCTGAATTTAAAAAAAAAAAAAAAGTAACACCATAATTCTACTCAAATATCATTTATACTAACAAATGTTTGGCTTTACCTGGCAGTTGGAAAAAATTGCCCTAACTGCAGTTTGCCCTAATATCTTTACTAATTATACCACTACTTGATCTCCATGGTAGAGATATGTGGTAAGTCATCTGAGTTAAATCTGTGGAAAACATGTTAGTGCTTCTGCTCATGGAAGGATTATTCTTTTAATAAACAGATTTTTGGGTTTTTTCTGTTAATTTTCATTTTAATTATTGAATAGCATTACTCCACTGTAAAAGTAGGAGCCTTTTAGGAGACTTTATGGCTTGTATCACACAAATTTCATGTTAACACATTTGGATTCAGTTTGTGAAATGGTCCATTTGAACCAATTTACTCCATTTGTGAACTGAAGTGCTAAGGAAGAGAAACTCTTAAGTATACAGGAAGAAGATCCATGCTCTCACTGAATATCTATAAGCAAGGGAGAGTTGCAGAGGGAGCCACCACACATGACTTCTGTAGTTACAACCTCTACATTTTTTTCAGAGTTGTAACTTCCCAGTACAAGGACTCTTGTGTGTTCAAAGCCTGCACTCTTTGTTCGCACATGCATGACTATGCATCCGGATTGCTCATCTACATCACTGCTTTCTCCTGTGCCAACCTTGGTGTCATTATTTTGGTGTCATTTTTAGTACCTGGGTCTCCAGGTACTAAATATGAGAAAGATTTCAACTATTGAAACTTTCTTATTTAGAGTTATAAGCCATGTAGAAGTGATCATTATTTGGACATGAGCTGCAAATGCACAATACCACCTACAACTTGATGGGACTATTTCACTTAACTTTAGCTGTCTAAAAGTTAGGTGCCTAATTGAGTCACAGAAGATCCCTCTATAGTCAGTGAAGCTCGACAGTTGCCTCTAAACAGCAGATATCTTACCAAGGATAAATATCAAAGTTAGGCTGGTGTGAAAGACCTGAACCGCTTTCTGAAGATGCCTCTACCTCTTCATTAATTATAACTATAATTGTGAAGATATAACTATCATCTTCACATTTTTTTAATGTCTGCTCCAATGCTCAAGTTTGTTCTCATGCTATGAAACGTGCTTCTGTCTATGTATCTGCGTTGCAGTAAGGACTGAGGATAGTCCTCAGCTCAACACCTTTTCTGACTTCTCCAACTCTGTGGCTTCCTGCTGGGAAAACATTTTCCTAGACTTTCCCCATTCCAGAGGACTACACTATACCATGATACCTCTAATCTTTAAATAACGGTATTTTGTTTCTCTGTCACCAGGAGAGTATTCACTAAGACCAAGATTAGGCCTGAGAGGCCAATTCTTCAGAACACCCCAACAGTCAACGAAGAAACAGGCTTTGGCCAGAGGCAGGCAAGAGAAGTTAATTTGGTTCTTCTGATTCACCCTTTGGAAAAGCCTATGGGTTTCCACTGCTGAGAGTCTAGGGAGATTTGTCTCACTAGGCTAAGACAGCTTTTGTGAATACCCTCTGAAGCGTTTTGGAAGTTCCTGTCAAGTTTCTCTTTCCTTTAAAATGCTATCCAGTTGATTTTGAAGAAAAACACCCTTCTCATCACTTCATGTTGAGTGCAGTCATCTCTGTCAAACAACCCTGCAGTCTGCTTGGTGTAACCTTCCCTATTTAAATAATATATTGCTACAACCTCCCTATAGCATGCAGTTTGCTGGCCCCTGAAAACAGTGCCTTTGCAGTTTTGATTGCCTGGCACTTTGGGAGCTGGGAGAGGAAACGCAATTGCTCTTGTACTGTATTTACGTTGGTGAACGTTCTACGAGTTCAGCAGGGAAAGGAAGTCTTGATCCTGAATCCTCAGTCTAACCCAGAGTAGAGCAAGAGTAATTGCTCTTTGCTTTTTTTAAAGATTGTATAACTTCTACAAATGGAATGGGTGTTGTCTGCTTATTTCTGTGGATTTAATAAAAATGAGGCTAAAAACTCAGGATTTTTGTTCTCCTTTCAAAGCTAAGGAATAATAAACTTTACTGATTTTAATGAGGTCTCACATTCCATTATGCAGCCAGGTTAAAAAAAAGGTTTTTTTTTTTTTTCTTTAAAACACTTAACACCCCCAGATCTCTATGTGATTAAAAGATTTCTGTTGAATATAGAGTGCTGGGAAAGTCAAAATATTGCTGCCCTAAGAACTGAAAAAGAATAAAACAAAATTTGGGAACATTTAACAGTTCAATCTTTACTCTAGCTCTGTAAGTATAAAGATGGAGTGACCATTGATTGACATGTTCATTTCACAGATTACACATTGGTCTGAGAATAAGATGTCAGCTGGTGCCCTCATGTGGATGTGTGTGCTGTTATATATAAAAGAAAATTAAACTTTTAGTCAAAACAAAGCCATAGGAACTTTAGCATCTTGGTTTTGCATACAGAATTTGGACACTTTATTTAAGACAGGCTTTCATTATTTGCTTGCAGTGTGGGCAATCCCATATTACTTAGATGTAAGCAGAATTTCCTAGTTAGATGCCAGGATATAGCATGGCTTTTAATGTAAATTTGAAGTACAAAACTCAACTCATTCTTAACTGCACAGCCACAATCTATCTATCTATCTATCTATCTCATCTCCCTCACAAAAAACTATTGATTCGTATTAAAAAGTAAAAGTTATCAAGTGACTGGCTTTCAGAACTAATCACACAACTTTTTTCCAGGGTTTGGAAAAGTTTCAACAGAATATAATCTTTCTTGAAAAAATGCATTTCTTATTTACAAAGAAAGCATTCCAGTTGTCAACCAGCACAGAGAAGAGTTGAATATGCACAGTGCATATAGGCTGGTGGAAATAATTCCAGTTTGATCAACCTCAGTGGAAGACATTATCAGTCAGGATCTAGCCATGTTTTTCTGGAAATGTGCGAAACAGACAAGTGAAAAGCATACAACACTTCCAATAAGAATACTGATTCAGTTTTATATATTGACTGTATGATGATGATCATCTGCAGACTGTCAGCAAGGCTCCTATGTAGATGGCAAGGAGGTAGGTATGGGAACATGGCATGTTGCAAGCTGCAGCCAACCCCCCGACTAGGGTCAATGCAGATTTACCCCTAGTGTCTAATTGCCTGCAATAGGATTCATCTGTGAAGAACATCTTGTGCCACTGTCTCTTTGGAGTGCTTATAAAAGCATATTCACTTTTGACCCTATTACTCAAAACTACTATACTTCAGATGTAGAATTAATCAGGATGTTTAAATACAAGCCCAGCATTCTACAGAATCAACTATATAACCTTTACATCCAAAACGTAAAGAAAAGATTGAAGGCAAAAAACCTAGAATATTTTCACTGATATTGAAAGAATTAACCATGCAATACAATCAGAATTTAAAACTAAGCCAGATTGCCATTTGCAAGATATCCTATCATGATTGTGCTGTGTGCGCTTCCAGAAGTAGGTAAAGATAGATAGTGATCTGAAACACTGTAAAAACTTCAGCAAAACTTCAATTTTCAAGCTGAGCAAAGCAGCTACAATGATTATAAAGAATTGATAGGTAGAGTAGCTGCAATGTGTAATCTGATATGACAAGTTTCTACCTCAATTCAAATTCTGAACTAGTGGGTAAAGAGGTTGGTTTTATTTTCATCAGCCACCCACAGATCAGATTTAACTCCTGTGGAATTCCATTGGCTTCTTCAAATCCATATTGTGAAATGTTTCTTACCTTGTGCAATGTTTTCAAATTTCATATTATGATAATTAGAGGCCCAACAATTTAATCTGGGAATATAAACTAACACTGTATTATTTATCTGCAGGCGTTCCGTATGTCCCTGTGCTAGGTGCTTTACAAAAGAAGGACAGAAGAGCATACAAGCCAAGCGAAATACTAGAGATGAGAGAAATTGTATCTTTTTAAACATAATACCAGAGAGATGACTTGTAGATTTGACAGCATTCAAAATTCTTTGCCCTTACAACTACTTTGTTAAAAGAATTTGAGGTCTTTGCAGGAAGTAATGCATTTTTGACATTACAATTTTTTTCCATAATGACAGATAACACATTTGATATTTTAAGTATTTAGATTACTCAGATCAAATATTAGCCAGGTAGTTCAGTACCAGGCACTTTGAAATATGAGGTTCTTTGGGATAAAGCTTGTGCTTTGCCTTGGTATCAAAGATTGCAGAAACAGTTTTTACCTTAGCATCATCACTGAATGCCCTAATGCCCTTTCCCATCATTCTTCAGAGCATGTGTTATACTGCTTAATGATCATCCAAAACTCCATAGCTAGCTTTATTTGGATGATGCTGTGTGCATGCTGGTTTGATATAATCTTTAGCTATCCTTTGGGGCAAAGGACAGTATGAAAATGAAAGAGGTCATCTCTTTAGGAATACTGTAGCCATCAACAGAAAAGGAAAATACTTTATAAAAAAAATGAAAATGTATGGGTTTTTTAAATCTCATTTAAGAAGTTACATATTTCACTTACTGCTGTTGCTCAATGAAAATAAAAAGAAATTCTTGTAGAAAAGACTTGCCTGTAAATAAGACAGTTGAACAGAAAGAGTTGTGTGTCTATGAATTATAGTTCCAGACTGCTTATACTCTGCCTTAAAGCTGTGTATTCTTTCTCTGTAATTGTGCAATGCATTTATATTGGAAGGCCCTCTTAAAACTGGATGATCTATTGGTTTAGGGACCTAAAAATTAATCCCAGATGTGATCATGCTCTTCTAGCCCTTCAAGAAGTAACTACTGCACCATCTGTTTTGTAAGAACAAAAGAGTGCCAAGGGGAACATTAAAGACATTGGCCAAACAGCCACATATACCTCACACACAGGAATCCTAGAGGTCATAGTGCCTCAGACAGATTCATATTTTCACTTTTTTTCTCCCCATTCTTCCACCATGGAAACTCAAGGAACAGCGCTCTCCTCCCAAAACAGGAAGGAAATGTTTTCCAGATTATTACCAGCATTGACATGCATGAGGCCAAATTCAGACCTGAATTCAGTGGAATGACTGGAATTCATGGTGACATATCTCTTATACCTGACCCACTTTTGGATCCTTGTAGGTTATTCCAAACAACTTTGTTTTCTTTTAAATGAACTCAGTAGCAGGAGGTTAATGCTAAACTGACTTTAGATCTGGCTGGTCACCCAAGACAAATGAAGGGTGCAACAGGTAATGAAGGGTTATTCCAGATCATGATAATTTTTATTTTTCCTGGTTATTTCAGGAAGCTCGAAGTAAAGGAATTGTGTCCATTCTTCTAAATACAGTGTTATGCATCAATATCTACATCTCTAGTGTATAACACAGATGCACTCAGGTCTAACACCAACATAACTAAATTCATCACAACAATAAAACTGGAGTAAAAGAAGTTCTCTGAAGACTTCCTAAATATATATCTGAACTTCAGAGCAGTAGCTCATGATTTATACCAAATAGTCCAGAGAAAAGGTCTAAAATGAAAACAGAAAGAAACAGAAAATCTACTAGAGGTTAGACAATCATAATCTTGTGCAGTCCTAAAGAGTCACTTTTGCTGCAGTGACATTAAATAAATCATTGGTAAAAAGAAATAAAGATTAATAATATGTCTCCAGTTCATTCCTCTTTGGTTTTCCCAGTGCATGCAGTCATGTTTTGTACCAATTCTTGTAATAAGTTATTACAAAAATAGCTTAGGACTATCAGACTAGTGTACCTACTTAAGTTTCATTGACTTTGCTGTGGTTCTCTCCATTCAAAAGCACACTGCAGAATCAGTGACTTAGACTGTAAGCTTAGTGCCTTGGTAAACTCAAGCTAGATCTTCAAGTTCAAATTATGCTGCTGGCAAGTAAGAAATAAATAGGAATAACAGCTCCTCACCATTTGCCTTTCCTTGATATTATTAGAATTGAATTTCTCTTAAGCCACGTTCTATTTTGGTGGTATAAGGGAATTCTGTACAGTAAGATTTGCACTTTTTCAGTATTAAACACTATTAAAACAAAGAAAGGTTGGAAAGTGGAATAGGAAATGTCTGCTTTGGAGGGCTTCATCACAGCTTTTAAAATTAAAGACCTCCAAAAGAAATATCATCTAAGAGGTTAATATACATATGGGTGTGGGAAGATGCATACACATTTGTTAACTAAAGCAAAGGCCATGGCTTAGGACAATATTTAATTCAAAATATTAGACTCAATAAATAACACTTAGAACTAGACATTATATGTTGCAGCTACTCACAATTACACTCCAAACCAAAAGCTTCAAGAAGAAAATGGTGCCCGAAAGAAGGATCCAAACCAGAAAATATGTTAAGGGAAAATCACGTGGAGCTAGCCTATAGGAATCATAGAGAAGAGATGGTTTTGAAATCCCAGTCTCTACAGAGCTAACATACCTTCTCCAGAGCTGAAGGAACATCTCTCCTCTCATTTCATTTTACATAGGTACCTGTACTCTCCCCAAAATCCACAAAACAAGCCAAACAATAAAATAGCAATCTGAAGAAAACTCATTCTTGCAAACCAAGAAGCATAGTAGTCACAGCTCTGTTTCTGAGGCTGGTGTTCCTGGGAGAAAAGACCTCCAGAATTAAGAAGTATTTAGGGAGAATTTTTGTTTTGGACATTCATATTACACCTCAGCTTAATTCCTGCTTTGGTTTCTTAAGAACTTTTAATCTCTTTTTATCAGTTCTAGAACACAATTAATTGATTATGAGAGTCACAAATCCTACTCTATTCCTGTTCCTTCTAGGCCCAAATTCTGCCTTTAACTAAGTCACACAACACAGGGCTGAAGACTGACCCATCCTTTGAAAAATACTCAAGAATTGGCTTAGGTGAGTCATTAGTTGGAGCTCAAATAAAGAAAATCTAGAAACTCGATGGCAGTAACTCTTCTCTCCTTATTCCATAGTGGACCTAACTCTAAATTCAACCCTAAATCTAGGGATAAATCTTTGAGAGCTCACTGTTTTCTAGGCTGAGAGGCTAATTTGCTCCAGCTAAGCCCAGCACTCACCCACTTGACTCTAAGGACAGATATCTGTGGCACATCTTTTGCACTGGAAAAATGTGCCAACCACTTGCTAGCTACTGGCTGGGTCATACACACCTTGTCAAAGTAATCTATTTCATTTAAGATGTATAGATCCAAAATTACACAGCCCAGAGAAAAAAAAACCCACAATCATTTTATTCATTTGGCACATGCTGTCTTGAGGAGAGTTCAATTTGTAACAGTAGTTAATCATTCACAAAAAAAAGAATACAGTTTTTAAAAATAACTTGTTCCTCACAGCAGAGGATTAAGACATGGTATACTGGATAACTGGTACAAAATACATGCTCCATGGAAGTAATTGTAATTCTATTGCACGTTTTCTGAAAAACTTTATCACTTTAACTTTCATTGCACAGTAGAAAACTGTGCCGTTGCCCCTGTCTTTGTATCTCAGAGGCAAGAATTATTACATAGAAAGGTCTGGTTCCCTTCTCAACTTTGAAATGACTGGGTAGCAGTTCTTTTGAGGGCATTTTTTTTTTTGCGGACAGTGTTGCATCTAGTTAGGATAGATGTTTTCCACCTGACTACCTGCCCAAATCACAAGTGCTCATTTACATACTGCAAACTCCATGTTGCTGGTAACGATTCCAGAGTTCTCTCTGGTTAGCGTGACAGGAGAAGCTACTGTTTTGCTGTTGTGAGGTTACAAGTGTTGCCTGGTAAACAGCACAGAAATAACCTTGGTCATCCACAATGTGGTTTCAGGGCACAGTTGTATCCTGCGGAACAATTGCTGCAGGTGTCTCTGCAGCACCTGTCACATACCCCACACCGCTTTCCTCTTCTCCCCAGTGCCAAACTGCATGAAGTTAACTAGCATTCTTCCATGGTGCTATTTTTCCATGCAGGCAATTGCTGAAGGTGTACAGTTGTCCATGGGAAGACAGGTTACATCATGCCACAGCAATCTCTGCACTAAAACGGAACCTACCCCAGAAATCCTGTATCAGCATTTTGATGGATCTTTGGCTTTTACATTTTATGCATACCTAATATGTGTATATGTGGTGGATGTATAGTGTGTGCAAGGCAGTAGACACATAACATCTGCAATCATTTGCAATCCCCATCCATTGCGTGGACTGAGCCTATTTGAAAATCTACCTTTTAAGGTGTTCCCAAAA
The DNA here is from genome assembly GCF_965183815.1 of Platalea leucorodia. Taxonomy (NCBI): domain Eukaryota; kingdom Metazoa; phylum Chordata; class Aves; order Pelecaniformes; family Threskiornithidae; genus Platalea; species Platalea leucorodia. The sequence goes on from NC_138859.1 coordinate 43,736,101, forward strand.
TTACAGGCTGTGTTTGGGGGGCAAAGCCACGGTCTCCCTCTCCATGCTCCCCTGCTCCCCTACCACCTCCGAGGGCCGTCTCACGCCTCCATTATCCACCCGTGCTTAAAACCTGGTTTCACAGCGGGGGAAGGGCTCCGGAGCGGAGCTGCGCCACACCGTTAGGCCCGGCCCAGTTAGGCCTGACAGCCCCGCAGCGGGGCTGTGCCACGCTTCCGGCCCAGGCCGCAGGGGGCGGTCCGGGCCCGACGCTTCTCGTCTGGGCGCAGGTGCTGCCGGGAGCCCGTGGTGGAGGGCAGCCCGCCCGGGGACCGCGGCTCCATCCGCTGCCAGGTAGGTGCCGCTGTTCCCGGTCCGGCGGCGCCTGTGGGGAGCGGCCTCCGGTTAGAGGCGAGGCGGGTCTCGGGGTGGCGGGGCTCCCTCAGTCCCTCTTCTCGGCGGGGTGCTGGCGGTCGGCGGGCACGGCCTGGACGGCTGGAGTGGGGCACGGATCCGCACTGGCTTACAGCCCCCTCCCCCGGCTCTCATTCTGACAACCAGAGCATGAGGAACGTGACAGAGCTTGTAGGCATAAAAAAAAAAGCCAGGGAAAGCTTTTCTTCATGCTGTTTTGGTTTCGTTTGTTTTGTTATTTTTGGAGAAGCTAATATGCAATAGCGGGTTTTCTTCAGCAGGCCCCTGCTCCCCTGAACGGCATTTGTTCCTTGAGCTGGTCACCGTGCAGTATTTCACCAGGAGCGCGGAGCTGGCAGGGTTGTGCTCTGAGACCCTCTTGGTGCCACAGCAGATCACCTCTCTGCAGCTCTGGGAGGAGATTGTTAAGATTCATCCAAGCTATTTGGGAAAGTTACTGCTGAGGTGCACAAAGTTTAACATGGCTTTTTTTTTTTTTTTTTAAAGAAATAAAAATTCAGTGTTTATAGTTGAGCTGGAACATGTATTGGTACCATAAAAACAGTGAATTTACCTTGTTCTTGTAACCTGTAGTGAGCATTTTGTGTTTTGGCCAATTGCAAATACTATAGCTTTATGTATATGCTAGGAAAGACTAGGTCCAATAAATGTACCCAAAAGTTGGGTATGAGGGGTAGTTTAAGATATGTGGCCCATTGTCTAGGAGGGCCACAGTGTGGTAACTCCGCTGCATGTGAAAACAGAACACCTGAGCTGTGTTAGTACCTGTGGAGAACACAAGATGTGTCAAGAAGGGATCTAGCATAGCCAGGGCAATAAATAAGAAATTCATGATAACGTGCAGGTGTTTCTGATCACTATACTGTTAACCATTAACTAACTATACTGTTAGCCATTAGTCTGAGCTTATGGCACCCTCTGGAAGGCAGGTCAAGAAGGGAACTGAAGCCCTGCTATGGGTTCCAGCCATTCAACACTTACATAGGAAATAGGCTCGGCCACTTTCAACCTCCTCTGCTTTGAAGAAAAAAAAAAAAAAAAAAAAAAAAGCATTGTTGGTTGCGTTTTATAGGGTCTGGTCCTGAGAGTGTGCTAGGTGTGCGCTGTAAGGACCCCTGCAGCACTGGTTCTCTTTGGGGGTGTCAGCAGAAGGTCCCCCTCAGGTGAGGGAATGTGCTCAGTGTTGTCAAGAATGAGTCTGATTAACAAAGGCCAAACACCGTTTGGAAAAAAAAAAAAAAAGGCATAACAGAGATTGAGGTCTTCAGGATTTAGTGCTGCACTGGAGTTTGGACTTTGGTGCTAAAGTCTTCCTTTAGGTACCACCATTCTTTATTAGACCTACTCTCAAAGGCTATGAAAAAACCCCAACTGTTTAGCAATGGCAGCTGTTTCCAAATGAGAAGCTCTAACCAAATGTTAGACCAGGGGCCTTCTCCTCACACAGAATGAGACCAAGTGTGTTTTGGGGGAGGAGGCAGTAAGGAATGACTATATTTTACTTTGCAGCCTATTACTCAGAGTCAGAAGCAGCAGCACCTTTGGTTACTTTGCCATAGTTTGTCAACTTTGTCCTTTTATGGATGATGACTTGGAGGTGCTGGAGCGTATCCAGAGGAGGGCAATGAAGTTGGTGAAGGGTCTAGAGAACAAGTCTTATGAGGAGCAGCTGAGGGAGCTGGGGTTGTTTAGTCTGGAGAAGAGGAGGCTGAGGGGAGCCCTCATCACACTCTGCAACTGCCTGAAAGGAGGCTGGAGCCGGGGGGGGTCGGTCTCTTCTCCCCAGGAACAAGCAATGGGACGAGAGGGAACGGCCTCAAGCTGCGCCAGGGCAGGGTTGGGTTGGGTATTGGGAAAAACTTCTTCCCCGAAAGGGTGGCCAAGCATTGGAACAGGCTGCCCAGGGAAGTGGTTGAGTCCCCATCCCTGGAGGTATTTAAAGGACGGGTAGACATGGTGCTCGAGGACATGGTTTAGTGGTGGACTTGGCAGTGCTGGGTTAACGGTTGGACTCAATGATCTTAAGGGTCTTTTCCAACCTTAACGATTCTATGATTCTATGATATTGTATGTGCAGTTACTTCACAGCAACTGCCTTGGAAAATGCTTCTGTTCCTAGCTTTTCTGGAAAAACTCAACATAATCGTAGGGCACTGACCACAGATTTCTATTCACATTGCTAATGGATATTCAAACTGCAGCTTGAGCATACTTGACGATGCTCTTCTGTTCCACCCATTTTCCCCAATGAATTAACTTGCAAGTGACATTAATTAGAAACCATCCTTCTAATGGGCGCTTCAGTTCCATAGTTGCGCTCATTTCCTCAGTCACTTGCTTTACTTTCATACAGTCCCTCCTTTCAGTCTGCACTCTGAGTCTGTGCTACTGTGTTTTGCTCAGCCTGTGCCTTGCCTGCTTTTGTCTATCTGGCTGGTAGGAAATAAAATTATTTTTACTTGTACCCTTTTGGTGCGCTTGCTTATTTCTAGGCAATACAGCTCTCCACTGTCTGTGCTAGATTTTGTAGTCTCAAACAATAACAGTTATCATGCCTGCATCTTCTAAAGTAAAATGTTGGCATTCTTTTTCTGCTGTCTTACTGATGTTGCCCTCATACTCACTGTGTGATTGCACTTAGTCGTGAAAGCAGCTCCCTGCCTTGTGGTATCCAGAGCTGTGGACTCTTGCAACATCTCACAGATGCAAAGACCAAAAAAATATATAGAAGGTCTGCCAGAAAACCATATCTGCTCTGTTGCCACTCCTTATCAATAGCAAATTTCAGACCTATTAAGTACAAAAGACCCAAAGCCTCATAAACTGAGGTTATACAACAAGAGCAACTCTTTGACCACCAAATCTTCATGAGATCTCACAAACAGCATCCCACAACACTTCTTGCTGTGTAAGAAAATTGCTGTCCAGCCCAGCCAGACTGAATCGGGGGAACATTTCCTTCTAATCTCAAATCAGATAGTTGGTATCCTCTTGAGTTACTTACTACTTTGTTAGAAGCTTTTAAAGTGGGTATACATTGGTTGTTTCTGATGTAGTTTATAAAGGCCTATGACAAATCCGATTCCTGACTTCTGAAAAATATACTGAGTTGGTTTCTCCTTAGCTGCAACAAGAAAATCCAAGAGTGGAAGGTGGATGTTTGTCATAATTTTGAAAGTATATTGGAAGCAGAGTTGAGTAAGTCTCAGTGGTATTTACCTCAGCTGCCCTAGACTGTGCACCAGTTTGTTGTTTAATGAAATCTCATGGTTAGATGCAAACACTCTATTTAGAAACCTTTGTGCTCCTGCCAATCCTCCTTGTTGTCATCTGGGATCAGGTGGTTTTTGCTGTTCAGCAGGACTATGTGCTTCTTGGAGATCAGCTCCTGGTCCTGCAGCCTGGAGACAAGGTTGCTATCATCCCACCAATTAGTGGAGGCTGAATCTGTCCAAGCTCTGTTAAGGAGGTATCACTTCTTGCTTAGTTTCCTATGGAGTGTCATCCTGTGCTAAAATATCTTATGGATTCTGTATAATCTTCCTGTAATTTTTTTTTTTTTGTTTAGGTTCAGAGATGTGATTGCAGTTCTTTCCCTCCACCCCCAGTACTCTTTTGAGAGAGCATAACTTGTGTTTCCTGCTGGAGAGAACCATTGTGCTGACCAAAAACTATAAGCTGGTACACTAATAAATGATTAACACATATGTAGTAAATGAAAGAAAATTGCCAGAGAGGTCAGGAATTGTTTTGAATTTGGGTTTTAGGTCTTGTTATTCTTTACTGACAGCCAGAAACAACTACTAGATATCCAGCTTGCCTAAATAAGATAATAATGAAAAACCTCCTGCTGCTTTTTAACAGAAAAGATGATACAGGAAAAAGAATTGACTGCTGCTTAAAAAAAAAAAAAATTAAATTTTTTTTTTCTTGCTGTCAAAGGAACAGGTGTCCTTAGAAGAGTTTCATTTCTTTACATGCTTTCAAGTGCCAGTGCATGTATTTACTGCAGCTTATTCCATTGCTGCTCCTCAAAATACTTCTTTTCCTTCTCATTCTCAGATGAACTGATGACTGGTTTCTATTCAGAGAAATTAGAAGTGTCTCCTGTGTCACTGAAACAGACCTGAATGTCCTGGAGAGCATATTAAACTTTAGGATTAAAACCCTAATCTGTGTTTATCAGAAATCTCTGTTTTAAACTGTGTTTGATTTCAGGATAAGATAGGGAGGAGGAGCTGACAATCTTACCACAGATTTACTAGCACAGTGGTCCATGCTGGTTGATTGTACTGTTAAACTGGGGCCTTGCACTAGTTCTAGTTTCATCCTACTGGACCAGACTTTCCTACCAGGAAGGAACCTGTATGCATTAAAAACCAGGTTATCACTTGATATTTGCAGCTGAATATTCTCTCAGCAAGTCTGCTGAGAAGTGAATTTGCCATGGAGACTGGTCTCTTGGGGTAAGTAGATGGTGCATGTTTTCTGAATAAATTGGGGCATCAGCAGTGAATAAAAGGCAGTTGGCAAATGCTATTATTGCCAAAACCAACATCAGAGTCTGTTAGGTTTCAGCCTTTCTAGCGAGCTATGGGTGTAAACGAAGATGTGCCAAAAGATTTTATCCAGCTCAAGTCTGAAAAGCTCTCTATAGATGAAGTCAGAGCTGGTTGTTTCACCATACTGTGGGGCAGTGTCTCTGTTCATTGGTGAGGTTAATGTTTCTGAGCTGGATCTCTGGGTGTGTTAATAGTCTAATAAATGCAACCTAGATTGTCCACACCCCAAACTCGTGCTTCTCAAATAAATTCCTGGACTGAACCCAGGACGTTTAGAAAACATTCTGAATTATTTAGAATAAGACCATGCTCTTAAACAGTTGCATTGGGACAAAGTGGTGAGAAGCTTCCCTGCTGGTGTGGCTATCCTAGGGCTGAACAGAACAGCAGCTCTGGAGTACAGGACTGCTTGGGAGCTATTTTCCCATCCCCTTGGACACAGCTTATTCAAGGTGGGAAGTGGGATGTTGTGGCTATGCAAACCACAGGTCCACACCTGTATGAAAGCTGCTGCAACTCAGACCTCGGTTGAAAGCAAAGTACTATTTTATTCATGGGTTGGTCAAGGCTGATGGCTCTGTCCTGTTGCTTAATGTACATGGTACAGATCTTGAAACCCCTTTGTGCTCAAACTTTAGTGCCACTGGGCTCCTAAATACTGAGTACTTAAACGTTGCATGGGCAAATGCAATAATAGCACCTTAGAAGTTACCACAGAAGATGTCTCAGCCTTGGGCATTACAGATTGCAGACTTGTGTAATCTGTAGACTAAATTCTTCCTTGTATATTATAGATTTCTCTTGTTCAAAGAATTTCTTTACACAGCCATGATTAGGGGAGGTCATTTACGTTTGCACAGTGCTGACCTTGGCCGTAGTGGGAGATCCTGGGTTTTACTCAGTATTTATCAGTGCTTTTGGTTAGTAACTTATTTGTGTTTAGGTACTATGAGAAATAATTTTGAAGGGAAAAAAGTGATTCACTTAGAGTATGAAGTGTATACTTCAATGGCAGAGACCGAAATAAAGAAAATCTGCAGATACGTTAGACAGAAATGGCCATCAGTCAAACATATTGCAGTGCACCATAGACTTGGGTATGTATGGCCAGACCACATCCTTCTGCAAGTGGTATATTAATCCTTGTCTGGTGCATGGTTGTGCTTATACAGTTGCAGGATGTTCAGGAGTCTATATAAACTGTAATGCAGTAAAGCTGGCTGCAGGATCAAGCTCTTGCTGCACAGCTAAGTTTCAGAAATAGTCTTTTTCAAAACGTGTGTTTTGGTAGTATTTGCTAGAATCCATATTTAGACTGCAGGAACCTTGATGCTGGTGTGATGGTTTGAAAGTGGGGAGAAGGGATTGATATCTCATTGCTGGGAAGGGGATGCTGTTGGTTTTTTGCCTCTTTTTTTTTTTTTTTTTTTTTTTAAGATATGAGGTTGGCACCACTTGGGTTTTTTCTTCTCTCTTCCATTGAGGTGCCACAGAATGTTGGTTTCTTATTGTCAGATTTAAGTCAAATTATGCAATAGGGAACCTGAAAGCTTAGACTATGGGGAGGGGAAGAGGCATGGTAATTGCCAGCCATGCTTGTAGGAGAACCTCCTGTTGTTCCTTGAGTCTTGGATAAGCGTTTTCTGGTGGGTTTAAAACATGGAATACTAGTGTCTGACATACTCTTGACCCTTCACTGTTCATCAGATTTCTCACTGAAACTAGCAGGATTTGCAGTGTGTGTTGCAAATGCTTGTTTCCTGTTCTCTCAGCAGAAGGAACTTAGAAGGTGATCGCAAAGGGTAATATTAGCTCTGAGGGCTAGTTTCCTTAGATTTCCTCTATAGTCAACAGAGAGAGCAATTCTCTCAAGGGCAGCTCAAAGCACTTAAGCTTAGATTTTTTTTCCTCTGAGCTGTTTGCCAGAGGAGTCTTACTATAGAGGGAGGGTTGGGAGGCAGCTTTTGGGAATACTACACTTGTGAGGAGCAAAACAAAACCTTGTGCTACTTCTATTAACTAAGTTTGGAAAAAACAACACACCAAACAGGAAAAACTTCATCATTTGAAATCAGAATTTGTCAAAATTTAAGTTTCATCGCAAAATCTGCATAGGTTTGAGGCACTTAATTTCTTCTTTCACAAATTCTTGTGCAAACTGAGATGACTTATCAGGTTTTCAGATAAGAATTGGCCATTCCTGACTTGTTATTGTTCATTATTAAGCCAGCTTCCAGTGAGTTTCCTATGCACTGTTGCAAGTTAGCAATTTTCTCCTCTTAATTCCATAGACTTATTTTAAAAAAAAAAAAAAAAAAAAAAATAGAAGAAAAAAAGCCTATGGCTGGTGGGTGTTTTCATTCTAAAGCATGGAATTCTCACATCTGGTACTGATTTTGGTTGTGGTTTTCTTTCTTTTAAAAAGTGTATAATCTTTTGGACATGGCTTGACACTTGCTCGGTATGAATGAGTCAGGAGAGCGTGTGGCCAGAATACTGACGTGACATGGTCACAACTTTTGGGTGCTCTTGATGTTAAGCATTAGCTAAAGCTGCTGTTGTTCCTCTTCTCTCCCTAGTGTGGTTCCAATAACTGAAGCAAGTGTAATTATTTCAGTCTCCTCTCCACACAGAGCAGACTCCCTTGAAGCTGTAATGTACTGCATCAACACCTTAAAAGCGTCCGTCGCAATATGGAAAAAGGTTTGTTTGGGACAAATTTGGTTCTAGGCCTGTGCCAGAGTCTTAGACAACTGGGCTGGAGGCTGCTGCTGCTCTTAAGGGAAGGAGCTGAAGCATTACGGGCAGCAGTTGTTCCTGACGGGATGACAATGTTTAGCACCAGTGAGTTTCCTCTAATGCAGCCAGGCCCATCTGTGGCAGGTAGGGCACCTGGGAGGCCCTCCCTTGCCTGTACCCTGGGGTCAAAGTGAAGGAGCCCTGAGCTCTCCTCTTTTGGGTGGCAAAAATTCAGTTCTGCACAGGCTTGTGGAAGAGCCTTGAGTCAGCTCTGCTTTGGACAGTGTTGCAGTTTGCAAGTAAAAGTGGCATTTCTTGTCTTTCTGTTTTCCCCTCATCTGTGTGGCCTTGAAAAAGCACAAAGCATTAAGCAGCAGCACACAATGAAGGGATGTGCAGAGGTCCCAAAGCTAGTATGGGCACACAACAATGTGTGGAGAGACCAGCTTGGGTCTAGAAAGAGTCTCATTGCATAACAACAGTGTTGCATGCAAGTAATGAGCATTACCTCTGCCTTCTCTCCCAGGCAAAACTTGGCATGTGATAACAGTGATGTTCTCTGCATTGCTCCACTTTTCTAATACCTCTTTCAGGAGACTGGAGTTCTGTGGTCTCAGAAAGAATAGTCAGGGGCTCAGAGTCCTGCTAAATTTGCTGCTTAGGACTAGACTGCTGCTGGGTAGTCCAGTCTGTCCTGAAGATGTAATACTTACTGTATTTTGGGTATTGTTGTAATTTTTATTTTTTTAATATTGACATTTTATATACACTTAAATACTCTCATTCCTAAATATAATGGTACAGTAGGTTAACATGGCAACATGTAAAAAGGGCAGTGTTTCAGATACGAGTGCTGCGTACTCTACAGCTTTTACATAATTTCTTCTAGATCTCTCCTGAAGTGACTTCAGCATAGATGGGCCCTTCTAAATTTAATGGGGTTCAGCCCAAGGTTCAGGATCTTCCCATATGTAAGTCAGTATGTTCTAAGGATGCTGTCCTCTTTTCTGTTTGCCAGCTAAGTGCTGTGTAGTCCTGTTGTGATCAGTAAATAACAGCAGGATGGCTGTTGAGTTGTTTGGCCTGGCTTGTGGCTGTATGTAGCAGATTCCCACAATATTTCCCATTCTTTGTTTATATTTCCAGGAGATTTATGAGGACAAATATTCTTGGAAAGAAAACAAGGGAATGCTTTGGGGCAAATTCAGAAAAATAACTGTGCTCTTTTTAAAAATAAAGTGTTACTGTTCCTAATGAGCATAGTGGTTTAACTTTGTTTTTACAGAGAATCTATATGTTTTTAAGCAGTTATAATAGACATTTCAATTTGAACAATTTAATTAGGACTGAATGAAATGAATGAGTAATAAGTAGGGTTTTTAAGTGTTCTTGACTCTTCTTTGAAATCATCACTTTGTGCTTTTTAATATGGAGTCAGTTTTTAAAACAATCTTCCCTAAAACTCTTGGTTGCAAGGTATTTAGTCCTCTGTGATATATACTGCTTTAATGCCTTTATATTGTTAGTCTGTGTTCACTGTCTGCATGGGAGGTCACAACAGGACAATTGGAATTTTTTTTTAATCTTAAAATCCTGAGTTTAATTTTATATGAATGCAGAATCAGTTTGCAAGCTTTATGCTATTTTGACATTCTTGTAACATGAAAGCTACTTGAAGTAGATTAAACATTTTGGTACAGACAGAGAAGAAAATATAAACTATACCCCAGAGTTATTAACTTTTTATTAGTGGTTACTTTCCAGTAGCTGTGTGTCTCAAACATTTTTACTGTGCAGCTGATATTACAAGTCCATTACATTTAAAAAAATATGGACATACCTTGATTCAAAGTTAGATCTAATATTCTACCAGCAACAAACTTGGATTAGCAATAACACGCAAACCTGTAACTACTTAATGATGTCTAGACATCATCAATACTGAAGGAGCTTTTTTGGCTGTGTAATTGTATGGTGCTGCAGGAAAAAAAAAAGGCTATTATTACAAAAAGGCAACTATAAGAATAACTTTAATTTGTTTTAGTAGTTTGACTTTAGACAGGTTAGAATTCAAAGTCATCAAAATGGATTAATTTTTCCAAAGGAAAGTGCATCTATTGAACTTTTTGCAGTTTATATATGTATTTATATTCACATTTATGATTTTAATACAGTTTTTCTTTTGTTACTGTTTTGAAACGTAGTTAAAAAGACTGACATAGTATGCCTGTGCTTCCACTGGAAACAATGGGCTGCTCATCTGAGTAAGATAATTGTATTTATATTATTGTTCTGTGCCATGATAGTGTTTAGGTGCTAAAAGTTCAAAGTCCCGTTGTGTATGGCATTTTTACTCATGCTGAGAGGCAATTTTATCTAGTGCTCGTTATCAGTGTAGACAAGATAGATATAAAGGAAGAGAAATGAGGTAAAGAGAAGTAAAATTATTTGCTCAAGCTTATATATCATTACATCACACAACACTTAAGCCTCAGCTGTATAATCCATTTCATTGTGTCTGCAGTAAAAAAAAAAAAAAAAAATCTACGAACAGCTGCTAGCTGCACAAAATAAAACCAGAAAATTAGGCAATGATCTTTTTTTCCCAGTGATCTCAATCAGTTTTAATACTTAGTGATGGTTACTGTATCCAGCTTAAGTAAAACCCAGTGAAACACACAACTTCAAGCAGAAGCGTGGTTAAACTGTGCTCATTAGCTTACTGATGCACTTTCCTCAATGGAAGTGAGCAAGTCCTTGCTCTGCAGGACAGCAGCTGCTCCTTGTGCGCATACACATGTAGCCTCCAAACCATGTGGGCCCTGTTATCTAGACAGAACTGAGCAAGTTCAAGGTTGAATTTTCCTTTGCTTTGGAGGTTAGAGAGAAGCCCTCTACTATTTGAATGTCATTTTTACTGGGAATTGTACAGAAACCTGAGTACAGATCACTTCCTCTGTCAAATAATTCTTTTTGTTTTTAGAGAAAAAAAGAAAAAAGAAAACTAACATGCAAACTGTTTCACATTTTTGGTGTTCATTTTTCCATGTTCATGTTTGCTGTTACCATGCAACTAATTAGTGTATTAATTTCGCAAAAATAAATGCCTAATTTGCCTTGTGGTGGATGGTTTATGAATGAAGTAAAACCTATGCAGTGCTTTCATACTGGTGCTGTGCTTTGATACAGAAAACCAGTGGTATTTAGAACAGTTAAATTATACTTGGTGCCCTATGATCGGGGCAATTCCTGTGGATTCACTGTGTTGCACTAGTGCCTCTCTAGTGCTGCAGTCTCCTGGAAGATTTCTCCAGGGTGACCTTAAGTGCACCTTCCCCATCAGCAATGCAGCTGGGAAGGAGGGTGCAGAAAAGAAGAGAAAGAATAATTGTGTACCTCCCTCCCCACAGTGACCAGGAACAATGAATGGAAGAGATGATGTACTGAGTCACAGCTGAGTGTTACAATGTGTGTACACTGCCATGGTCAAAACAATGAAATGTCATTTTGTGTCCTAGCTGTGCATGAGGCAAGTACTGCTTTGTTCTGGAACAATGATGTATCAGTATTGTGTAATTTTGGGTTCTTCAGCTGGCATCTAAAAGCGAAATGGAAAAGCCCCTAGGAGGGATGATGTGCATAATTAGAGGTAAAATGTATCTCACTGAAATTTAAGTCCATACTCCAAGCTCGGTGTTCCGGCTCCCTCTGTAGGGCTACCCTCTCTGCTAGGGAGATATCTTAAGAGGGCAAATTACTCTGTTCTAAGATAGCTGCCTAAGGCTATGTCTAGAAGTGCTTCCAAATTTCTAGGCCAGGGGATGAATCCCAGCTGCGTCTGACTGCATGTCGAGGAACGATATGGCTGCACATCTCCTGGTTTCTACACACGCAGGACTAGGCTGCTGGATGAGGACTACCTTGTTTTCTGGTGAGGTCCATGAGTGGGATGATAGACAGCTGCAGATCAATATACAATGCAGTCCTAGCTTTCTGGGATGAGTCCAGCTGTTTCTCTGCCTTGGCTATTAACCTTGGGAGGTTAATCCCACCCCTCTGTGGCTCTTCCGCCTGTGTCACAGTGTGCTGCGGAGGTGGTGGCTCCAGGTACAGACAGATGTTCCCAGGAACAGATGCTGCAGACCAGAGGGTAAACATGTGACTCGCATAGAGATCTGCCAGATGAGTGGTGTTTGTGGGAGGGAAGTGCATGTCTTTGGAGTGAGAATTTGTCCTTCTGAAAAATGTCTTGGTCTTGGCTGGCAATATTTGAATACACTGATGCCTTTGTCTGGTGGAATGTCCGTATATCAGTGTTGCTTAAGAGTTTTCTGGCTCAAAATCTTTCATTTGTTCTGTTCTCAAGAGAAGTTCAGCCTGATGCATACTATGAAAACAGTAACTGATGGAAGATTGTCATGAAATAAACTGGCGGGGGGGGGGTTATGTTATAAGGAGCCTACCCCAGGAGATGGTAGCTGAAAGATGGCTGTGCAGGAGGAGTGGCTCCCAGCCTGCCTGGCTTGCCCAGGTGCTGGCTGTGCTGGGAAATGCAGGTGCTGGCTTCAGCTGTCACTCATGAAACTGCTACAGTTGCACTCAGGAATGAAGCTTTTACATTGCTCAACTTTTAAACTAGATTTTTTGGCTTTTCTCTTAGATTACTTTTCCCGTAGCTGTTCAAAGAATTTGTAGTTTTATAGACTAATGCGTTCATTTGCTCCATCAAAAACATTAGAAAGAGGAAACTGCTAAAACTAATTATTAATGAAATGTAATGAAAGCAGACAATGCTAACCACCACCACCCCCAATGCTCTGAAAACTCAATCTTGAGCTCTTCTGTTAAGTGTCCTTTGGAGGTACTTGAAGAAAGAGAGTTAAGAATAGGCTGATAACTCTAAATCAGCAGGGTTTGGGTTTTTTTAAATACCTTAGGCCTGTTTTTTTAAAAACAAACCAACCATGCAATTTGATCTTAGCAAGTGTTACAAAAATTAGCATCCTGATGTATCTTTTTAGCAGTTCTGTTTTAAACATTCCATTTCTACCGCTTTAAGAGAAAGAGGCAAATACATTTTTAAAACTGCTAGCACACCAAAGCTGGTGATTGCCCATGATTAATTGATCATAAATGAGAGCAGAAAGGTTGACTTAAAAGATAGAACTCAACTTTTCTGAGGCTGTGAAAATTATGTACACTTTATTAGCTTTAAAGGCAATAAAAAGTTGAGGCAATTAGCTATGGATTTTGAGATGCATTTTCATACCTTCATTTTCTTTAGTCTTTAATATGCAAACTTTTGTTGCACCTCAGTTTTGGATATAAAGGGTAATACACACAAGTCAGGATATAAGGAATCTGGCTTTCAATTCTGCAGAACACTGAGACTTGGTGAAAGATGGAGTTTTGTGCCTTAAGATTAGGGTCATCTGATTCTGTATTATAGAAGTGTTAAAGTTGGTAGCCTGAAACTTTATGTACCACTGTTAAAATATGGAGGAGTTGAAAGGGGGGGGGGAAGGGGAATAAGAGGAAGCTCCATGAAAGTGGCTAGTTTTCAGGTGGTAGTTACTGCCATGACTGTCTTCATATTCACAGCCAAGTTCATCCCCCCCCTCTTCCTCCCCCACTGTGCTCCTGCTGAAATGTTGCATTCGGTTTTCCAACGCATGGTGGGAAATAGCCAGAGCTGGTGTCAGGAGATGCTACTGCCAACCAATTCTATATAAAGTGCGGGGCATGGGGCTGGCAGAATATGGTGTAATTTTAGATGCTAGTGAAGATAACCTCGTGTTTATAGGAAGGCCTGACTGTGGTAAGGTTTTAACACCAACATAGCTGCACTCAGAGCTATCCAAATAGATATTTTGCACTAATGTGAACTGACTTATACTACAATATAGCTTACTGGTAGTGTTCTACTCATAACTATAACCTACAAGATTTTAAGTGCAGCTTCTTTGTATACCTAGTAGAGTCATCCCCTTAGGGTTTTCACTGTGTGCTACTGGAACAAAGACATATTTGGCCCCATTTCATATAGTGCTTTTTCAGTAGCATTTCTTCTCTTCAGGGTGCTGTTTAAAAATAAATGCCGTGTTCAGCAGTATTCTTGTTTTTATTGTAGTAATGCTGTTAGGCCCTCAGGTAGGCCCTGCAGAGGTATACAGTCCCTGCTCCCATAGAGCTTACATGCTAGCTTTCAGAAGTCAGTTTGATTATAAACTCTCTTGTACATGCCAAATCTACACATAGGCTCATATGAAACTAACTCTGAGTTTGGACTTAATTCAAGAAGTCAGCATCTAGATTCAAGACCAGAATCATATAACTTGAGTTTGCTGAAGGTATTCCTGACTTCTCTTGCTGCAAGCACAAACGGAAGCATGTGCTGAAGCTCAAGATTTCGGAATATTATTTCACCTGTAACATGCTGTTTTTAAAAACTAAAACAAATAAACAAAAAAAGCCCTTGTGCATAATACAAAATATACATAATATTTCTAGCATTATTTGCAGTTGTGCCAACTTAAAATGCAATAAACTCACCCATTAGAAAAACTGAATTAGCCAATTAAGTATTAATTGTAAAAGAAAAATAAAACTAGCAACTTGAAGTAGTTAGGATACAAAATCTTACCCATTGCTATGCCTTCCCTTTATTTTGGGAAAAGTATTATGTCCAGGCTGGGAGGAAAATCCTGTTGTCTGGGACAAAATAAAACCCAGTGAAGACTAGTAAATTAAATCATTACTGCCTAATTGATAAACTGTTAAATCCCCCAAGAAGTTGGATGTCAGATATTGACCTGTACCTCCCACCTAAGGTGGAAGAAGGAAATCTGGTCAAATGCCTAAATTTCCTTGCAGGCAGCACTAGAAATGAAAGATGCTGCCATCTGCTCTGTTGTGAAATTCTCCCTCTGGCCTGGAGTGCATGACCCTAGTTATGTAGGAGCTTCCCACATGTACATGTATAGGGTTTGTTTTCTTCCTCAAGTTTATACAAGAATTGAGGCAGACAAATTTTTATCTTTATTGTCAGAGCATTTGCCCTCAGGGTTCATAATTACAAGTCAGGAGCTTATTCTTTAGATTTATGCAATTGCTACATTTATTTTTTTACTTTTAAAATAATTGTTGTGGTCACAAACTCAGCTGATGGCAACAATCTTGTTTGACAATTGAGATTAGAATTTAGATTGTTTTTCAGAATGTTAAAAAAAAAAAAAAAACACCCCAAAACATAACATTTCATAGATACAAAATAAAGCCCAGTGTAACAGTATTGGTAGTGCTTCTCAAGATGAAATTTGAAAACCAGTCATAACATTGCAGAGAACATGCTGTAAGTGGTTACGAAATTCATATTTTCTTCTCAGAGAGGTTACAAAGGTTTGCTGGTGCAAATCATTTCTCTAAAACAATAAGGATGGAGTCAATGAAAAAATGAGTTTTCTTCTCCCAGTCTGGAAGCAGTATTTACCACACATTCATCATCAACTTAATAGAAAATGTCCTTTACACATATGGTACTTGTCAACTGAATTACAAACATGCTGTTCCACAATAATCTGAAATAAATTGTTTCACTCTGCAGTGGATCAGAAGGGTTGCTGGCACAATATGTTACTGTAAACTCTGGACCTGCCAGTTCTAAGGGCTAAGTTTGTTTAAAAAGCAAAAATTTATAAGAAAAGGCACTATAAATAATTTTTGAAAAAAACCAAACTGTCCTGCAGTTACTCTTATAATAGAGTAGAATCTGTAAAATATTTTCATCTATAAAAAAAGACACTTTCATTAGAAATGTTTAAATGTTATTAAGCTTTAAGGCATTCCAGCTGAAGAGCCAACTGGATCACAACTACTGTTGGTGGCTCATATCTCTCTTTATCCACATAACTCATCATCTTTAGTCTTTGTCCTTTGTGAGTTCTGTAATTTCATTGATATCTTCTAGATCCTGTGTCATTTTCTCATACTGTCTCTTGAAGAAGCCAAGCTGTGAGAAGTATTAAAATAACACCACATCACAGTCAGTCATCAAGAGTTACATTTCTCAGCTAAGCTAAATAGTGTGATGGTAGAAATGCATGTGTGCATGCACACACACACGGTGTTTGATTTGTAGGCAATTCCTAACTGTAAAATGAAAGGAGCTGGGCCTTAAACTCCTGCCTGGTGCAACTAAATGCCAGAACAGCAGTGCTGAGTAGCCATTTGTCTCCCTGCCAAGATACAGGCATCTCCAGGCTGCTTTAATGTGCCAAGGAGCCCTTGAAGCACCAATGCCCTGGCACACAGAAAAACTTTTCCTCCCCTTAATCTAGGTATCCTCGGTAAATGACTTTTTACCCTCACCCTTCTCTGTTCTCTTTTTGTCTGTTCAATGTATACCCTATCTCCTTGCTTCTGTTCCCCAGCTTTGCCCACTGGGAATATCATGGGATTTCAGAGCCCAGCTGGGGAGTTGTAGAAGGAGGCAGGCAATGTCAAAAGAAAAAAAAAAAAAAAAAAATGCCACTGCCCCTGTTTTGGACCATTGGCAACTCATTTATCATCTTCATGTTGCCAATTTCTATGGGGACCCATTTTAGAATTTTGATTTTTAAAGCACTTCTAAATGCTCCCATCAAGGGCGTAATGCCAATGCAGTATTATTCTTACCACTAAACTGCATGTACAGTTTTGTTCAGCACCAGAGAAGAGAGATTCCAAAGAAAATAGCCCAAATGTATTTATCCCTTTCTGCTTTTCTTTTTAAGAATGTAAACACCTACTTACTTTCCACAAAACAGCAACCAGTATTAACAGCAAGAGGAGTCTAGCCAATATACTGCCAATCACAACACCAACTGGTATCTCAGCTTTCTCATCTGGCTTCATTATTATAACTGGGATCTGAAAGCAGAGAGATTGTGTGTTAAGGGTTAATGTTAACTGCATATAAAGTAGGATTTGTAAACCAAATACTTACTAATCAAGAGCAGCTGGACTGCACACATTCCAGGATCAATAACTGGAACACACCAGGCAATTACAGCCCTTTCACTGGTGTCTACAGGTACCTGGTTGCACCACCATGGCACATTGGCAGTGCCAGTTAAGGATTAGGGGCCCTCATCACTCTTAGCCATACACAACAGGCAGAGAAGCAATCTCTTCCTGCCAGCTTTCTGCCTCTCCATTAACAGGAGGTCTTTCAGAGTTGTCCCCATAGTGCACAGATGCACCATCACTAGGTAAACCAGACATGCTTGCATGCAGGCTGGGAATAGCCTGGTGTAGAGCCCCATCTGCTCAAAACAGACTTTTGCTGTGTCAGCTGGAGAAGAACTACTTCTAACTGAGCATTATCAGAGCCTGTTATCTGTGATGAGCAGCTGTAGAAGGCAATACAAATCATGGAAGCCAGACATCATGCACTCATTGCGTCTGCTGAAATTTCTCCCTTCCTGCCAGGCAGGTACCTCTGTCTCCTTTGCCTGCTCTTCCTACCTTCTGGGAAACCACTAACAACTTGTTAGATCTTCTCATGTTAATCTGTGTTCTCCTGAGTCAACTGTAAGAATTTGCAGTAAGATGTATGGGTCAAACAGGAGTATTTCTAGCACACCTATGCTTCCTGAACTACAAGCAATGCCAGAGAGCTCCCAGAACAGCATATAGTGTCTGGCAGTTAGTTTTCAGGTGATACCCTATTTAGTTGGATTGGGTATGACCAACTATATAGTTACATATAACATAGTTGTTCAGGGAGACATTGCTCTAATATTTGTGAACTGTCAAATCTTTGGATTTAATCTTGGAACGACATAGTTTTAGCATGAAGGTTTTTTTTCCTTCCTGAAACATGATAAAAGAAGTAATGTAGGTTTACTTTCTCAGTGCATTTGTCTGGTGTAATTTAATCTTAGGCTTTCTGGGAAACTTGCACTGGACTGACATCTCAGTGATTTAAGTCATTTCTGCTGGAAGGCTCCAATGTTTTGCTAGGTGTGGCTATGTGTATTCCTTTCACTGAGGCAGGTTGGCTTTGTGTATTTTCTAACCAAATGGCCATAATGATGATTATAGCAGGTTAACGTTCTGTCCTCCAGCTGGCAGTCCTTTCCAATTTGGAAAAAATCTGAAAGCTTTTACGCAAAGATATCTAAGCAGCTTCCCCACATAGCATCACAAGGCAATATTAATTCATTTGGCTACATGGCAACCCAGCTTGTCCAAATTAAAGAGCCAATCTCATATGTATGTGCAGTTTGCCTAGTAATGCTTTCTCCATTAACAGTGAAGTGGCACTTTTGGAGAGGTAAATGTATGCCTAAGAACAAATGTCTTCCTTAAAGTAAAACTGTGGTCAGTAAGATACCACGGCTGGGATTCACGTCATCTAGTGTTATATCTACAATATAGACCCTTGGCTTCCAATGGAGAAAGATAGGCTCTTTTAGGGCATAATTCACCTTACCTATTTTTTAGAATCATCTTAAAGATGAGATGAATTACATCTCAGAAATACCTATTCTTTCTATAGGTTAGGGTTTATAGAAGGGCTAACTCTGATGTGGATGATTAATGTAGATATTAAGTTGGATGAATCCTACCAACCCAGTTACTGGTCTAAAATAACAGGGCAAGTAGGGACACACTCAGATTGCTACTGCACTGTCCCATTCCCAAGGAAGTGTGAAGGGCACATCTGGCCTGCCAAGAAGTATATGCAGTGCTGGGTACTGATTCCATCGCTGAAGTGGCAAAGGAAACTGTCTGCCCTAGGGAGAGTGTACCTCCATCAGCTGGCACATTTGCCAAGACTTCTCACAGGGCAAGATGCTATCAAGTAAGGATCAGGCTGTAAGCCTCACCAAAAGCCACTGTGTTTCTTAGGAGCCCTGTGGATAACTTTCAGGGTCTGTTCAGCCACTGACTCAGAGCTGTAAAAGTCCCAGCTGCAGATGTTTCAATGGCTGGCTCAGGAATTACCTTTTATTTGTCAGCTGACTTAATCAACAGTCATTTGAATAATTATTCAAATTCTGGTTCTCCTGAAATCACCAACAGAACTGTTGTGATGTAAGTTTGGCAGTATCATGGTCCAACTGTGGAAAAATGCCCAGTAATACATGGTTTATGAGCTACCTAAAAAGCCTGTACAATTAATTGGAATATTTGCATTGTGCATTAATGAGTTTCGTCTCCTAGCAGAAATAATACCATGCCACAAAGATGAGGCACTCAGCACACTTCAAATACAGGCATGTAATTTTCCTGCAAAACCATGGCATTATTTCCAGAACTACACATATATTCCCTTTGCTTCTTCAGGCACTGGAGGTTTCCCTGAATACAAATGGATCTATTTAGAGGTTCTTTACAAGAAATGGAGTGATCCATGAGAAAACAATGACCAAAAAAAAAATAGTACTTGTCGTGGTTTAACCCCAGCCAGCAACTAAGCACCACGCAGCCGCTCGCTCACTTCCCCACCGGTGGGACGGAGGAGAGGATCCGAAGGGCAAAAGGGGAAAGCTCGTGGGTTGAGATAAGAACAGTTTAATAACTAAAGTAAAATAAAAATAGAACAGTAGTAATAGTAATAATAACAATAATAATAAAAACAAGTAATAATAGTACAATAGTAATACGAAGCAAGCAATACATTCTACAATTGCTCACCACCCACCGACCGATGCCCAGCCCATCCCCAAGCAGCGATCGTTGCCCCTCCCCCAGCCAACTCCCCCAGTTTATATGCTGAGCATGACACCATATGGTATGGAATAGCCCTTGGGCCAGTCTGGGCCAGCTGTCCTGGCTGTGCCCCCTCCCAGCTTCTTGTGCACCCGGCAGAGCCTGGGAAGCTGAAAAGTCCTTGACCAGTGTGAGCGCCACTTAGCAACTACTTAGCAAGAACAAAACGTCAGTGTATCCTCGACATTGTTCTCATCCTAAACCCAAAACACAGCCCCATACCGGCTACCAAGAAGAAAATTAACTCTATCCCAGCTGAAACCAGGACAGTACTGAATTATGATCTTATTTCCACATTGAGATAGGTAATCAATAACTGCTTTCATACATATTTAATTGAATCTTCCATTGCCTGTGAATGGGCTATGCTACACATTCTCACAGATATTTGACTCCCTTACTAACTTGCATTTTGGTCTTCAAAGGCCTTGGTTATTTTTATGGATAAAACAGGCTGGTAAATCCTGTAAAAATAAATCTAAACTTAATATTACAAATGGAAGTGTGTTCCTCTCTAGATAGGCCAAGAGAACAAGGTATCTTTTTACTACAACATCACCACAGCACTAATGTATTCTTCAAGTGTTGTTTATGTTTGTATATAGTGGATGGAAACCTTGGGAGAAGGATTCTAGACTAACAAAGTGGTGGTTTGGAGACTTTTCTTGAGATTAGCTGTGTCTATGTTGTCCACATGACAGCCATTCCAAATGCAAAAAATGCTCCACATTCTTTTACAAATGAGATTAAGTATATTTGCTGGAGACCTGTGCCAAACATCTGTCTACAAACATCAAACCAAATATACTTACAGAAGTAAGACTATAAATCAGATTTGGTAAAATGTTTCCCAGAGCTCATTTATCTACAACAATTAATTCTGTCACAGAAAGAAGTCCAAATTTTGATCTTTTCATGAACAGGAAGCTAAATGAATTTCAGAAGTTTCTAACTGAGTTTTGCTGATAGTTCTACAATCTATTTGAGATCTGCAGATTTTAACTGTCTGGTTTATATAGCAGTCGGCTGAAATTAAAACATTTTAGTAACTTAAGGGAGGATGTATATAGCCAAAAGGATACATTAGTTCAATATAATCAAATGTCATCAGAGTTTGTAATTTGCTATGTACTCCTAAAGGACACTGAAAATTAAATATTATCACTTTAATACAGTAAAAGATAGAGAAGTTGAAAAAAATCTACTTATCCATCACTTACAGTTAGGGTATTCTCTCCAATTATAAATATCTTGGGGTTATGTGTATAGATAGCCTCTGCAGAGAGTTGTAATGTATGGAAAGTTGACTGAAAGAGAAGATTAAAAAAACTGTAAAGCTCTATTACAGGGCAAATTGATTAGAATATAGACATCCTAAAAATAATTCTCTTGCTTTGAAATGAAGACTTCAGAACCAGAAAAAAATCACAGTATTAAGAAAATTAAAATTATATTTCTTTTTATTTGTCCCAAGCTAATGTGTCTATGGAAATAATAATGTATCAGTAATCCAGACCTAATTTTGCTGGTTTTACTTATTAGCAATGAAACTGGAGAACTGGCTTTTCTTCTTTAACATATAGTTCAAGCAAAACAGAAGAATTTTATTATATATCCATTTTTATAGTTATTTCAAAGCTGTCACTGCTACTAGCAGGGAAGAGATGGAGAAAAAAAATAACAGTAAGAAAAGGAGAAATAGCTCAGCAACAAAAGACAGATGGGGACATATCTCTGGCCTTTGAAAGAAATGGAAACTGGATGTTCTTTCCCTTCTTTCCCCCTCACTTCTATCCAATGCTTCTGTTTTTCCCCATTTATTTTTTCCTATCACTCTGTTCCTCTCCACCGCTCAAATTCTGACATCACTCCCTCAGCTTAAACAAAGATGACAACAAAAATCTTAAGCCAATTCCTATTTGAAAAGGGACCTTGTGCCAGATAACACTTCCTTCTGTGCATGTGTCCAGAGGCAGAGGAGCACAACTGTGCAGACACTACCAGCTCACCACTACTGTTCTCCCTGTGCATGGGAATGGCCTCAGGTTCATGGGAGCACTCGCCAGCTGTACCAGATGCAATGAGTGCTCTGTCCTTTTGCCTCCTCAACCATTTCTCTGTGGCTGGTTCTAACAAGCCTACAGCCCCCAGCAGGGTCAGGTACTGTGGGCTTGACACAGGAAATGTGAGTTACTGTGGGTCCGCAGCAGCTGATGCACACTGAATTGACCATCCCTGCAGTGTACAGTTATTGCATGCCTGCACCGTGGCCATCTGCCCAAGTGGTCTGTCCTGCACTCCAAAATGGTTAGAAACCTGCCTGAGCACTATTCAAGGCACCTTGTTAATTCCTAAACACATCTTTCCTTGCTTTGCTTAGCAGGTACCAGGAAGCCTGCTGTCCTCTTCTTGGACAGTGACTGATTGCCACTAAATAAAAAGGCTGATTATGTGGCATTGTTGGGTACTTGCAAGATTATTTGCACTGAACATTGACAATCAAATAGAAAGTAACAAAATGGGAGATGAGAGGAAAACTGTGACATGCAATCTTCCCTTCCCATCTCCCACTGGTAAACAAATTATTTCCACCTACTTTCTTGTGAGGGTAGCAACCTTTTATTCAGGTCTCTACCTTCTGCATACCTGACAGCACTAACAAGTGGTCTTAACCCAGCTGATTTGAAAAATACAATCTTTTACAAAGACAGACAGACAGATGCTTTCCTTCACACACTTGCATAAGTATATTACATTATCAACCTGACCTTTTCCTTTTAAGAGCTGAATGCTGAAGCTGACAACAAGCCTGCTGTTAAATGTCAATACCTGCCATAAGACTCGCCAGACAGACTGAGACTGCGCCATGTTCCTGACGCCCTAGGTAAACCCAGGACTCCAAGGCAGTTTGGTTGGTTGCCTAGCTGAGAAGCAAACTGCATGAGATTCAACAAGGCGGCTCAGGGCCGGGTCCTGCCCTGGGGGCACAACAACCCCAGGCACCGCTGCAGGCGTGGGGAGGAGCGGCTGGGAGCTGCCCGGCGGGAAAGGGCCTGGGGGTGCTGGTCGACAGCCGCTGGACATGAGCCAGCAGGGTGCCCAGGTGGCCAAGAGGGCCAATGTCATCCTGGCTTGTATCAGGAATGGTGTGGCCAGCAGGAGCAGGGAGGTGATGGTGCCCCTGTGCTGGGCACTGGTGAGGCCGCACCTCAAGTCCTGTGTTCAGTTTTGGGCCCCTCACTACAAGAAGGACATCAAGGTGCTGGAGCGTGGCCAAAGAAGGGCAACGAAGCTGGTGAAGGGTCTGGAGCACAAGTCTTATGAGGAGCAGCTGAGGGAGCTGGGGTTGTTTAGTCTGGAGAAGAGGAGGCTGAAGGGAGACCTTATTGCTCTCTACAACTGCCTGAAAGGAGGCTGTAGCGAGGTGGGGGTCGGTCTCTTCTCCCCAGGAACAAGCGATGGGACGAGAGGGAACGGCCTCAAGCTGCGCCAGGGCAGGTTTGGGTTGGATATTAGGAAAAACTTCTTCACCCAAAGGGCTGTCAGGCCCTGGCCCAGGCTGCCCAGGGCAGGGGCTGAGTCCCCATCCCTGGAGGTATTTAAAAGATGGGTATACGTGGTGCTTGAGGACATGGTTTAGTGGTGGGCTTGGCAGTGCTGGGTTAACGGTTGGATTCGATGATCTTAAGGGTCTTTTCCAACCTTAATGATTCTATGATTCAAACGTGGTCTCATTTCAAAAGTCTGGTAATTCATGATGAGTTATATCCTGGAGGACATGTGGTTATTTAAAATGGGAAAGTCAAGATATTACCGATGGATATTTTTAAGCATCCTGTAGGTTTTTAAGCAAGGACTGTTTCTTTGACACCAACTCTAATAAAAACAAAAAATCAATTAAAAAAAATTTCCATACCTTCTCTAACAAATATAACTGGCAGCACTAATAGGCTTTTGATATTTTGATGTGACTTAAAATGATCACTATGTAGGCTATGATGTTCAAAAGCTAAAAGCAACATTATTTTCCAGGCTATGATGATACTGTACTCTGCTATCCTATGTTGAGTTTTGTGGAAACTGTAGTTCCTCTTGAATGAATTTAACAGATGCAGAAAAATGTTTTTTTACAGCTGTGAAGATCTGGATTATCACAGCACTTTCTCTAGGTTTTGTGCTGGACTGAAGGTTATCAGCTCTGTTATGCAGCCTCACTACTTACTTAAAAGTAACTTTTATATTCAAGTTTTCAATCTGGAAAAACACACACAACAATGTAAAGGAAGGTCTTTCTAGATTGGAAGGTCTCTTTACCCAAGTTTGAAAAATATCAAGAACTAGGAAATATTTGAGTATTGGTTCCTTCATGAAGATGCAGCTGATACAGCAGCAAAGGTTCCATTCCAGATCTGGGTGGACGCATTCACGAAATATTCTCCCTTCAGCATGAGGTCTTCCAGTTTGCATGCAATGGTACTGCACTTTGCATTCTTACAGTTCTTCCAGGGAAAACAGCAAGGAGAGGCAACAGCATGCATTAAAAAATATACTTTAACAAATGTTCTTTTATCATTCAGATTTTTTGCCCTTGCCTTTGCTATTCTGTGCATAGAAATTAAGTGCTTGCAAGCTGTGAAGAACACACACCTTTTCTTCTCTCTAAGGCAGATGCAATATGTAAGAACATCCATAGGCTGCACTCCTGCACTGTGAGTGAGGAATGCCACCCCCCAACATAGCTGTCCCCACAGGTACAGCAGTGGGCTCGAAAGGATCAGCTCTGTGCCCCTGTCCTGCGGTACTGCAGACCTAAGTCTTATTTACCAGTTTTTTGGAAGCTCTGAAGTTCTCTTTCTTGAAAGATGCAGAATAAGATCTTTTTCCTATTTGCAGTGGATTTATCCAAGCTTGACAAGTAACACCTCTGGCCTAGGAAAGATGGCAGGAATGGAATTGGATAACATCATACTCAGGAGTTTGTAGTCATCATAATAATATGTATTTCTGTGATGAGATGGTGGCTGTGAAAGGCTAGATCGTGAATTATATAATACTGGATACTTTTGGAAACTAAGAGACCATATGTGGTTTTGGTTAGAATTAAAATGCTCTTATGGTGATTTTTTTCCCCTAGATTGACCTGAAAGGTTTGTCTTGATCTAAAAATTCCATTTTTATTATACCCTTCCCAGGAACTTGGAGAAGGACCTAGTCGAAGAGCTCCAGGGTCATATGAAAAGTCAGTTATGGACCATAAAGATAATCCATATCTGCCAAGTACTAGACCAGTGTACAGCTGACATTGTGGTCCTTCCCCTTCCCTTTGTGAGGAAGGGACAAGGAGAAAAGGCAGAGATTCCCTGAATCTCAGCCACACTATGAGGGAAATAATTGATGTTTATGGTACTGATTAAACCCCGAAACACAGCAGTTTGTGCAATTCAGTTCTTTACCTGATCTGTGGCGACTGCAGTGATGTACATCAGTGGGTTATCTTTGTTGGTCAATTCTGGAAGATGGATTTTTACAGATGCCATCTTTACTGGAATACTTCCTGTTGTTACCTGCAAAGCAAATAACTCACAATTAATTCAGGTAGCTGTACTTACATATGCATAAATTATTTGGTATAGCAAGAAAATCAGAAATCATGGATGATTATGAAAGAACTGAACTCCTTTTGCTTCAATGTTTTTTGTATTAATACACTTCCTAGGGTAATAATTACATTATGCCAATAGTAAAGCAGAAAGTATACTGTATAGCTTCAGGTCCCTGTCTGTTTCCTTAGCAAAGCTCTTATTAACTGCATGAAATATATTTTGAAAAGCAAATATTCTGCCACAGCCAATAGGCCTGTTATTTAGTCCTTTAGAGTAGCAGTTACAGGAATGTAAATGGAACATAATTTAAGTTTCTTCCACATTGCATATTTGGATCTAAGTTATTCTGAGTTATGTAATAAATGCTGTGATCTGGCTAGTTCTTGCGTCTGGTTTTAGCACTTAACTCTTGCCAAACTTCAAGTTTCAAAGTCCAAGCCTGCAAAGACTTGTTTTCCTTTATCAAGTCAGCAGAAGACAAATATGCTCTGTGAAATAACAGTCTAAGTTGGCCTAAAGTTAAGCATTAACCATCTTCTAAATATGTAAACAGTGCAGGATCAATCCCTCATCCATTAAAGACTGTAAGCATTTATCCCCCATCTATTTGCAATTTTTTTCTTATTTGACTGATTCAAAATCATCAAAATCAGACAGTGAAATCAGGAATGTTTTTTCAACTACATTTTGGGACTAGACTACAAGAGGAGGTAATGAAGCTTCTCGAACCAGAACCATTTACTAACCTTAACTGAGAAGCTGAACGTGGGGACAATATCTTCAAAATTATTCACAGTGAAAGGAATGTTGTGACCAGAGTATACTTCATAGAAGTTGATGTTGGCAAGCCTAGTTAACAACCATAAAACAATACATTTCGATTTGGCAGCTGCTTTGAAAACATATGTAACTGGATGTGCTTTCATAGAATCATAGAATCATAGAATGGTTTGGGTTGGAAGGGACATTTAAAGGTCATCTGGTTCCAACCCCCCTGCCATGGGCAGGGACACCTTCCACCAGACCAGGTTGCTCAAAGCCCCATCCAACCTGGCCTTGAACACTGCCAGGGATGGGGCATCCACAGCTTCTCTGGGCAACCTGTGCCTGTGCCTCACCACCCTCACAGTAAAGAACTTCTTCCTTATATCTAATCTAAATCTCCCCTCTTTCAGTTTAAAGCCATTACCCCTCGTCCTATCACTACACTCCCTGATAAAGAGGCCCTCCCCATCTTTCCTGTAGGCCCCCTTGAAGTACTGGAAGGCTGCAATAAGGTCTCCCCGGAGCCTTCTCTTCTCCAGGCTGAACAACCCCAACTCTCTCAGCCTCTCCTCATAGGAGAGGTGCTCCAGCCCTCTGATCATCTTCGTGGCCCTCCTCTGGACTCGCTCCAACAGGTCCATGTCCTTCTTATGTTGGGGGCCCCAGAGCTGGACGCGGTACTCCAGGTGGGGCCTCACGAGAGCGGAGTAGAGGGGCAGAATCCCCTCCCTCGCCCTGCTGGCCACGCTGCGGGGGATGCAGCCCAGGAGACGGTTGGCTTGCTGGGCTGCAAGCGCACATTGCTGGCTCATGTTGAGCTTCTCATCGACCAACACCCCCAAGTCCTTCTCCTCAGGGCTGCTCTCAATCCGTTCTCCACCTAGCCTGTATTTGTGCTTGGGATTGCCCCGACCCATGTGCAGGACCTTGCACTTGGCCTTGTGGAACTTCATGAGGTTCGCACAGGCCCACCTCTCCAGCCTGTCAAGGTCCCTCTGGATGGCATCCCTTCCCTCTAGAGTATCAGCCACACCACTCCACAAACTTGCTGAGGGTGCGCTCAATCCCACTGTCCATGTCGCCGACAAAGATGATAAATAATATTGGTCCCAATATGGACCCCTGAGGGACACCACTTGTCACTGATTTCCACCCAGACATCAAGCCGTTGACTGCAACTCTTTGAGTGTGACCATCCAGCCAATTCCTTATCTACCGAGTGGTCCATCTGTCGAATCCATGTCTCTCCATTTTAGAGACAAGGATGTTGTGCAGGACAATAGCAAATGCTTTGCACAAGTCCAGGTAGATGACATCTGTTGCTCTTCCCTTATCCACCAACGCTGTAACCCCATCGTAGAAGGCCATCAAATTTGTCAGGCACAATTTGCCCTTAGCGAAGCCATGTTGGCTGTCAGCAATCACCTCCTTATTTTCCATGTGCCTTAGCATAGCTTCCAGGAGGATCTGCTCCATGATCCTGCCGGGCACAGAGGTGAGGCTGACTGGCCTGTAGTTCCCGGGTCTTCCTTTTTTCCCTTTTTAAAAATGGGGGTTATGTTTCCCCTTTTCCAGTCAGCAGGAACTTCACCGGACTGCCATGACTTTTCAAATATGATGGATAGTGGCTTAGCAACTTCATCCGCCAGTTCCCTCGGACCCTCAGATGCATCTCATCAGGTCCCATGGACTTGTGCACATTCAGGTTCCTTAGATGGTCTCAAACATGATCTTCTCCTACAGTGGGCGGTTCTTCATTCTCCCAGTCCCTGCCTTTACATTCTGTGAGTTGGCTGTCGTGGCTAGAGCACTTGCCAGTGAAGACCGAGGCAAAAAAGTCATTGAGTACCTCAGCCTTCTCCATATCCTGGGTAACCAGGTCTCCCATTTCCTTCCGGAGAGGACCCACATTTTCCCTAGTCTTCCTTTTATCACTGACATACTTATAGAAGCTTTTCTTGTTGCTCTTGACATCCCTGGCCAGATTTAATTCTATCAGGGCTTTAGCTTTCCTAACCTGATCCCTGGCTGCTCCGACAATTTCTCTATATCCCTCCCAGGCTACCTGTCCTTGCTTCCACCCTCTGTAGGCTTCCTTTTTGTGCTTGAGTTTGTCCAGGAGCTCCTTGTTCATCCATGCAGGCCTCCTGGAATTTTTGCCTGACTTCCTCTTTGTTGGGATGCATCGCTCCTGAGCTTGGAGGAGGTGATCCTTGAATATTAACCAGCTTTCTTGGGCCCCTCTTCCCTCCAGGGCTTTATCCCATGGTACTCTACCGAGCAGATCCCTGAAGAGGCCAAAATCTGCTCTCCTGAAGTCCAGGGCAGTGAGCTTGCTGTGTGCCCTCCTCGCTGCCCTAAGGATCTTGAACTCCACCATTTCATGGTCACTGCAGCCAAGGCTGCCCTTGAGCTTCACATTCCCCACCAGCCCCTCCTTGTTGGTGAGAACAAGGTCCAGCATAGCACCTCTCCTCGTTGGCTCCTCTATCACTTGGAGAAGGAATTTATTATCAACACATTCCAGGAACCTCCTGGATTGCTTATGCCCTGCCGTGTTGTCCCTCCAACAGATGTCAGGGTGGTTGAAGTCCCCCATGAGGACCAGGGCTCGTGAACGTGAGGCTGCTCCTATCTGTCTATAGAGGGCCTCATCCGCATGGTCTTCCTGGTCAGGTGGCCTGTAGCAGACCCCCACTATAATGTCACCTGTCCCTGCCCTCCCTTTAATCCTGACCCATAAGCTCTCGGTCAGCTCCTCATCCATCCCCAGGCAGAGCTCCATGCAGGTCATTGACATAGAGGGTGACACCCCCTCCTCATCTCCCCTGCCTGTCCTTCCTAAAGAGCCTGTACCCTTCCATTCCAACACTCCAGTCGTAGGAGCCATCCCACCACGTCTCCGTGATGCCAATAAG
This sequence comes from Platalea leucorodia, assembly GCF_965183815.1. Lineage (NCBI taxonomy): Eukaryota > Metazoa > Chordata > Aves > Pelecaniformes > Threskiornithidae > Platalea > Platalea leucorodia. Next base: position 43,764,859 of record NC_138859.1, read on the forward strand.
GTCATAGCCCTGCAGGCGTGCACACGTCTCTAACTCCTCTTGTTTATTCCCCATGCTGTGTGCATTTGCATAGAGGCATTTAAGTTGGGCCCCCGATGCTTTGGTTTGTTGTAAGTTCGTGAAACAGGTCAGAAGTGCAGTCAGAGATAAAATAAGTCACTTGTACTGCTGTTTGAATTTTACAAAGTTGGTTAAGAAAATACATGGTATACTGAAGCCCGTAGCTGGAGCAAGCACGTGAAGGTAAGACAGGAGGCCTGCATGAAACGCAGGCTCTGCTCAGCCTCCTGCACCCCGTGGTGTTTCAGTGCTATACTGCAAGCTCCTCTCCCAGGCACAAACTGCAACTTTCAGCCTTGCAGTGGTCTTCATCCTCAGAAGAGGCCCCCTGACAGTCCCCCTTGGTACATCTATAACAGCAAATACCAACAGACCCCAAGGGAGATCCTGGACCCTAACGCCATAGACCACAGGCAGGCTTGTTTCCGCACTGCCTGGGTGTGGAAACACACACAGCACCCCGCTTGTGTGCATGGTACATATCCCATAGCCCTCTGTATCCTCTGGGCCACTTTCTTTATTATTTATGGGGTTTTTTTCATTAAAAATTTCCAAAGTAACATGAGGGTGGTTACAGCCCACCGTAGCATGAAATTACAGGTGTGTGATGGAAGGATGTGGTACGAGAGCCTGTGGATGCTCGAGGGGCTCAGCCAGCTGGGACCGCGTTCAAAGACAAGAAAAGCATCCCTGTGTGGTATATTGCATCCATATGCTATTGTGAGCAGCTCCTCCTCTGAAGCATCCCAGAACTGTTTCTGGTCTTCATCCTCGAGGAGGCTAATTTGAGCAGTCAAAAACCAAGCTGGGGAGTGAGTTAACAAGGAGCAGGGGCTATCATCTTGATTCCCTACATCAGCTCTTCCTGTAGCACAAGGTACAAATCCCTCCTCTTTAGCAGTGCCGCTCTCCCCGTTTAATCTGGGTAACATCTGTGCGTACAATCCCAAATTAACACATGTGCCATCTCACAGAGGTGCTTCCTGATCAGTTGTGCTCCTCCATGTTGCATCGTAGATCCTTTTCAGTCCTCCATGCTTCCTCCCATGGGCCCTTTCCTTGAAGGGCCTCCTCACAAGGACTCCTAGGAAAACCCGCATGAAGCATTTTCTGCTTCCTTATTGCTCAAATCTCCAGTCCTTCCAGGATGCACAGTATCAGCTTCCTTGTCCTTGCAGGAGTCACTAGTAAGACTGATTCCCACCTCTTCTCCTGGAAACTGAGATTAGGAGATTTTCCCTAGAAAAGCCTCACTTCAGCAAGATGACACTTTTTTCCTCAACCCTTGTATTTTAAGAGGTTGCTTCTTGGCTAAATTACCTGCCTCAAGAAGGAACTATCTCCAGATAGATATTTCCTAAGTGGAAGAGAGTGTAAAAATGAGCTAACTCCAAGGGAAGAATTTAAAATTGTACCTTAGCGTAATGTGTACTTCCTTTAGTTCTTTTAAATTGATTCATCTCCAGGAATAACTAATCCTTTTCTGGCTGTAGGGATTCCTTCATGCATATGAAATTGCATTTTCTCATACTCAGGAGATGCACCTGAATTCAAAACCCTGTTTTTCCTCGAGTAACTCTTTTATAGACTCTGTGCCTGGCTTGTTCTTAAGCACTGAGTTTCCATTTGCATTTCTCAGCTAATTAAATTTGCTGATTCAAGTTTACACCATCTCAATTTCCTAGGAGGCTGCTTAAGTTGCTGTGCTAGCCACCTAGTCAGATGTTCCTGTAATCTCTGTGCGGCTGCTAGCTTTAGTAACAAACACTCTGCTTCTCCTGAAGTCTCATTCGACTTTCTCAGAGAGTTGAAACAACTCACTTCGCTGACTCAAGTGCTTTTTGGCAATTAAAATAATCTGAAAAATTCTGCACAACTCCAGAATTGATGCACCCGGCTGCGGTGAATCCAGGGCTTCTGAATATTTCGAAACTGCTGTTGCAAAGCAGGTTATTAAACTCAGCTTCTGTACTGTGTTCCCAATTCCAGCTCAAGTCATTGCATGCAACCAACAGTTCTTGTAGTTACGGTGGTCTTTTTGAATATTCATTTCCCAAATTCATTGTTGCTGTGCATTTTTAAGTAGCTTCCTCTTTTTCACATTTCTGTCATTCTTTGAATAATTACTATTTATTTTCTACCAGTTTATGTTTACAAATTTTTTAATGCTTTGGGACGCAAAAGCATTTTTTCCACCAAGAATTGGTGACCAAGTGCATCAAATATAACTACATATAGTTTATCCTAGAAATTCAGTAATTGGGAAAGATAAACAAATCTTTTCTTTGATGAAAAGTAAAATATCCTATCTTGATCCAAGAGTCAAACCAGTGTATTTTTGTTTCACTTCTAATTTAAGTTAAACTGTAACTGAAGTTATTCTTGTCTGGAATAGTAACAGACTATTGTTTCAGTGCATCCCAGATCACTGGGGGTTTCCAGGGCTGAAGATAAGAGGTTTCAATGGCATGAAATAAAGATCAGTCTTAAAGGGATTTTTGTCTGTCTTTCTCCCCTTGCCCACCCAACTGGCTCTCCTTACAAACTGCCCTTCCCAGGGTAAAGGATCCCTTTTGCAACAGCCTCAACCTGCCTTCCACAGGGAGGGGAAAGGGCTGACGCCAGGAGGGAAATGGTAGGTGTGAGCCAGAGTCTCCGGGTGCATGGGACAGTGGGGTGTGCTGCTCCCACTGCCACTGCAGCTGCAGCAAGGGGGAATCTGCCATCTGCCACCTCAGGTTTCAGTTCAAATCATTATCTCAAACTGCTAACAAGTGTTTACATTTTTGGTTCAGTTTCAGCAGATATGTCCGTAAAAATGTATTTATTTTTTAATTTTTTAATTTCTTTGCTGAGAGTTTGAACTGGGGCATTTTTGTTTCTTTTTATTGTTGCACTTTTGTTCAGTTTTGATCAGTAACTCCAGATTTGATCCAACGTCACTACATTTGATCCCAGAGGCCCACCCTTATTATATAGTATATACTAATTATATTATCAAAACCACAAGCACTGTTTGGTTTTTATACTGCTTCCATTCACATGAACATCTGATCCCCTGTGCAGAGGTAAACATGGATCCACAATTTCTTACTACATATTCCATAATTTTTTGTGTGTAAGATTATTGGAAGAACATGAGGTTCTGCTATTGTTGATGAAGTGGGAATTTTTTATGACTTCCAAAATGAAAACAAAGTTTCACTGTCTTTTCAAGACTGTTACTATATTCAAATGCCTTTGAAAAATGACAGCAACTCTTTACATTATTCAGCATACCTTGTGAAGTGAATTTCTGCATCATACCATAAAAGCTGACCTGGTTGTCCAGTTCTTGCTCTTCCTTACTTTCACTGTTCATCAAAACACATTTAAATCGGATGTTATATTATTTTATACAAATAAGGTATTAATACCTAACTTGCTTTCATATGATTATATACTTTACCTCAATGCACAAAAACTTAGAACTGCCATATTCTGAAGATTTTTCAGGTTAAAATCAAAACTAATATCAAAAGATACCTATGGAAGAGACAAGGAACACACAATAAATGAGTTGATGGTACAACATTCAAAGCACTTCACAATAACAACATAATTATTCATATGTGCAAACATCTAGAATTGCCCTCTGTATCTGAATTCACCTATTTCTGTGTAGTATTTCAGTAATTTCTAATACTACAGAATTGCTTTGTTCTCTCACCTACAAATTGACATTGTTACATAAACATTAGCTATTTGCATTTTTAAATGGTGTATAACTAGCTACAAGCTGCAACAAAAGGTGTTCAGGTTTGCTTCAATTACATGCTTTTAAACACTAGTACTGACACAACCTTTGTATTCACTCTTTTCTTCTATTCACTCCAACAGGTCCACTTTGACCAATGCTATTAAAAATTCAGAACAAACTTAACTTTTTATATCTAATTAGGTTTTTTGGTTTTGCTTCTCCCCCTTCCCCCCCCCTCCCGAACATCATGTTTCTATTCTCTCTGGCAAGTTTCTTATTGCTCCAGTTGACTGTGTTAAAGGCTGGAAGCCTATTTCTGTTCTACCCCAGAGGCATAATAGATTAAGTTCCATAAAACCGTGGATATCACAGGATTTATGGCATATATGAGAAAAAGGATATATGATCTATCCTATGGCTGTGTGGGCCACCCCTCTCCTCTCAAAGCAATGCTGCTTTCTTGGAGAGATGAGATTCACAGAGCAGGAGAGGGAGCTACCCCTGGTTCATGGAGCAGGAGGGGTTTGACAGGAATTGTGCTCAGTTCCCGGGAGGCTATGCATGATGCTCTCTGCTTCTGCCCCCAGCCCTCAACCTCCAAGAGTTACAAAGCTACAGTAGCATTTGAAAGCCATGGCTAGGGACAAATGTGCTTTGAGAGCCTTTTTTCCTTTAATATGGTAGAGTGCTTTGCACACTCTAAGCGTAAGGCAGATGAGCAAACTCCCTGCCGCTCCTCCGGCCGCCTTTATGCCTTCTGGTGGTTCGCCCTGTAGAGGGTCACAAAAGTTTAGCCCTTAGTTTGCTTCTTTTAATGCCTCTGAAAGTCAAAGGGAAATTAACTGTTGCCAAATCTAAGAAATCCTCACCAGCAGTAAATGCAGATTTAGGGGAAAACAACAAAAAAAAGCTTTTGGGTACCATTCAAGGTTATTTAAATGTGCTAGCTGTACCTGTTGTCCTGTTCTGAAAACAGCATAGCTTATTTGGCAAATGACTGTACTTTGTGCTGTTCCTGTCTGACATGAGACTTCAGTCCCATCGCTCTGCAGAGGAAACAAACAGAAATGTCATCTTAATATCAGGTTTTGATAAAACAGAGAGGAAATTCCCAGTCTGTATCTATCTTCAACAGGACTTGTATTACACTAAGGAGCAGTACAAATAGGTGTTATGGCAGTAATTCCTAGAGATGCAGATGGATGGGGAAGAGAGATAAGCCTAGAAGAGAGGCAGGAGAAAGGTGGGACAAGGACTGGTCCCATGCAATTTCTTGTGAGCTGTAATGATTTTGTGAGAATTTTGTGCTGAGCTTGGAAGAAGGAATACAGGCAGAGAGTACAGGTCACCTACAGCATTAACTCCTACAGTGCTTTTTTACAGCATTTTTACAGAACTTTTGCAGTCATATTTACACAACCTGAGAGCTAGTTAAGTACTCTCACTGCAGAAGTTAGTGTGTAGAGGGAAACTCTGTTGTACATTTTGTAGGAAAATCTACAATACATAAGGGTTTATTGACTACTTTTTGCAGAATATTTAGCATGTCATCATCCTACATCAAGGTTTATCATCACTTTGAAAAGAATTCATTAAAATGTACTGTCTTTTGTTAAAAGCATCCCTACCAGACATTTACCATTCATGAAATATGCTACAACCCCCCCCCCCCCACCATAGAACAACATCCATCATACATTCTCAGCTTGTGCTTTTCTTCCTGCTTTGAAGCAGGCACATTTTTGGTCAAAAGCTTCACTTGCAGGTTAAAATACTTCTAAGCAAATGAGCTTTTAAAGTAAAAGAAAATCCTAGCTTCGGTATAGCATGAGTGGAACGAGCAATTTTGCTGCGCAACAGGATGGGGAGGTAGAGGGGCACCCTCAGTGCTCTGTGTGGAGTACTTCTGCCAGTTCATTGTTCAGGAAAATGCTGCTCTTGGACAGTGATGAATGCTCCTATCCCTCCTTTCCCTTCAGTACAGGTATTGCTCTGGATTTCCCCCCTGGGGTTCTCACATACCTCTCCAGTAGCAGCCTGACTGCATAGGCCAAGCACTGAAGTCTGAATTTCATCCTACATGAATTGTTTGGGAGCAACAGTTGAGATTATAGATTTACTGTGCTCCCCAAAATAGTCTGTGTAATTCCTTTCTTTTCCCTTTTCTAAGACAAAATTCATTAGAAGAGCTTCTGGTATAGCAATCATTTCAATCTGATTAACTGTCTAGCTGGAATACATGGCCTTGGCAGTAAAACTATTTCTAGATCCAAACTCTGTGCTTTAAGGCCGCATCGATGCTGCATGCTTGATTTATCAAATACAAATTCCCTGTGGCACAGCAACTGCATTCAGGCATGTTGTTGGGAGTCAAACGGAAGATGTGGGTGCCAAGGTCTAAAGTGAGGAAAAGATTGTGGTGAGTTGACCCTGGCTGGACGCCAGGTGCCCACCAAGCCGCTCTATCACTCCCCTCCTCAGCTGGACAGGGGAGAGAAAATATAACAAAAGGCTCGTGGGTCGAGATAAGGGCAGGGAGAGATCACTAATTACTGTCACAGGCAAAACAGACTCAACTCGGGGAAATTCGTTTAATTTATTACCAAACAAATCGGAGTAGGGTAACGAGAAATAAAACCAAATCTTAAAACACCTTCCCCCCACCCCTCCCTTCTTCCCGGGCTCAACTTCACTCCCGAGTTCTCTACCTCCTCCCCTGAGCGGCGCAGGGGGACGGGGAATGGGGGTTGGGGTCAGTTCATGACATGGTGTCTCTGCCGCTCCTTCCTCCTCAGGGGGAGGACTCCTCACACTCTGCCCCTGCTCCAGCGTGGGCTCCCTCCCACGGCAGCCAGTGGGAACGAACTTCTCCAGCGTGAGTCCTTCCCCCGGGCTGCAGTTCTTCACAAACTGCTCCAGCGTGGGTCCCCCGCGGGGTCACAGTCCTGCCAGCAAACCTGCTCCAGCCTGAGCTTCTCTCTCCATGGGCCCACAGGCCCTGCCAGGAGCCTGCTCCAGCGCGGGCTTCCCACAGGGTCACAGCCTCCTCGGACGCATCCACCTGCTCCGGCGTGGGTGGATCTCTGCAGGTGGCTGCAGGTGGATCTCTGCTCCACCGTGGTCCTCCATGGGCTGCAGGGCACAGCCTGCCTCACCATGGGCTTCCCCACGGGCTGCAGGGGAATCTCTGCTCCGGAGCCTGGAGCACCTCCTCCCCCTCCTTCTTCACTGACCTTGGTGTCTGCAGGGTTGTTCCTCTCACATATTCTCACTCCTCGCTCCGGCTGCAGTTGCACAGGGTTTTTTTTTCCCCTTCTTAAATCTGTTATCCCGGAGGTGCTACCACCATCGCTGATGGGCTCGGCCTTGGTTTGTCTTGGAGCCGGCTGGCATTGGCTCTATCGGACACAGGGGAAGCTCCTAGCAGCTTCTCACAGAAGCCACCCCTGTAGTTCCCCCACTACCAAAACCTTGCCACGCAAACCCAATACAAGATGACTGAAATACTGAGGTGAGGTGAAACTTGAGAGGTTGCCAACTTTTATGCTGAGTTAGCAGTGTCTCTCCTTGACCTAAACAAACTGATATGCCAAAGGGAATAATTCTGGTATCCAAGAAAATAAATTGGAAGAGAGGTTTGCACACGCATTCTCCTTTCCTGGGATAGGCACTACTAGAAAGAAAAAAAAAATTCTCTGAGAAGATGGAAAATCAGTGGCAATAACAGAAACAGTGAGGATGAGCACCATGTACCGGTAAAGACGACGATGCAAAAAACAAGTTGTCTGAAAATGTAGCCTGGATTCTGGTGTTATAGAACCATAGAATGCTTTGGGAGGGAAGGGACCTTTCAAGGCCATCCAGTCCATCCCCCCTGCAATGGGCAGGGACATCTACAACCAGATCAGGTTGCTCAGAGCCCCGTCCAACCTGGCCTTGAATGTTTCCAAGGATGGGGCATCTACCACCTCTCTGGGCAACCTGTGCCAGTGCTTCACCACCCTCATTGTAAAACATTTCTTCCTTATATCCAGTCTGAATCTACCCTCTTTTAGTTTAAAACCATCACCCCTTGTCCTATCGCTACAGGCCCTGCTAAAAAGTCTGTCCCCATCTTTCTTATAAGCCCCCTTTAAGTACTGAAAGGCTGCAATAAGGTCACCCTTATATGCATTTTTACAGCATTTTTACAGAACTTTTGCAGTCATATAACCCTATATGCATTTTCCTTTTTATTTCTCAATTTCACATTGAACATTATTCTTCTGGTTTTGCTGCTGACAACAAACTGCTGTTTGCTGTTGGAAAATAAAAAGAAGTCCATTGTTGTAAACAGAGGTACTAGAACAGCTGTGGATCATGAAAATGTTGCCTCTAGCCCACAACAAACAACAAGCACAGCAAGACATTTCCTACATTCTACGCTCTTAAAACCATTGGTTTCTAAACCCTTTGACATGAAAAACTTTGTGATGGTGTTTCTTAAAACCAAATGGAATTAGTGTCTTCTTAAAGTGCAAGACCTTGATTATGTAATGTCAGAGTCACTTTTTGCTGAATTCTCAAGGGCTCTACGCTGGTGGGAAGGTGCCAGAGAACAGGTGGCGGACTGGGATGGCAGCTCCAGGAAAAGGCAGCCCTGTCTCTCTGTGTACTCTACATGCATGTGTATATCTGCATATGGACTTGGAATATGTGCTGCCTGAACAGCTGACCTCTGCTTCCCAGTGGCACAGCCTGCTGCAGGATCCTCACTGCTCCCCAAGGGAGGGACCTAGACGGCTGCTGCAGCCATTGTTGCTCTCCCAGCACACTCCCTTTCCCATCGGCAGCCAGCCAGGCATGATTCTTCTGAATGCTCACCACGTCCTCATCCCTAAGGTTCGAAAACTTGGGTTTGTCTAAGCTGACAAGAGTCCTACTTCTATATCTGTGTTCCTATTATACCTCTTTTTCCTTGATTAGTTAAATAACTGGACAGAAGTGCTATTGCTCCCCCTCCCCCGCTTTTTCTAAGAAGTTGAACTAGAAAGACATTCTTATCTAGAAATTCATGCAGAGCCTACAAACTGATGAAAACTAACACCCGACCCCAACAATTCCACTTACCCGTCATCTGCCTTCTGCTGAACATTCAGAACAAGATCACAGATACAAAGTTCATCTTCACCACAATCTTTAATAAAAGGAATCTATGAAAACCAAAAACATTTCCTGAATGACAGTGCTCAATTTTAAAATTATCTACAGACAGTAGTGTTAAACACCTTTGAGGGGAAGCATTTTCTTGTTTTGCAGATAAGAAAATCCCTCCAAAGGGCATTAAAAACTCTGACATGTGAACAAGTTAACGCTGAGTAACATTACTACATGTCAACTGATTCATAAGAATGGTACAGGCAGGGTATTGTTAACCCACAACAAATATGATCTAAGGGGATCCATCTCTCTTTTATTTACTCTTCTATTGTAGGCTAAACTAACCTAAATTACTTCATCTTTGCCATCAACTAGAAGTTCACATGAACAGTGACATGGCTCAACCAACATGCTTGTTATGCCATGGTGGCTAGTGCGTGTTTGTATGTGTATGAGAGCAAGCCCATGCAATACAGACAAAGGTATAAAAGGAACCAGGTGACACCCCCCCCGGTGCCTGCTTTCAGCCCAGTGACTCGTGAAAACACGAGTTTTCACCTGCACGTACCTCTTCTGTGTTTGCAGGGGCCACATGCTATGCATGTGTATATAGCCAGGTGTTTTACAATAGTAAGTCTGTATACTTACAATATAGGCCACAGATGCAGGAGAATATATATCAAGGACAGGGCTGGAGCCAGGATTTTCAAGGCCAATGTCAATGCGCAAACAAATGGAATTCACTGCATCAGAAGGTTCCTGTAAAACACATGCTCAGATGATAGCTGCCAGCACAGCAAATAGGGTAAAATTGGTAATTCTATTGTAAATTGATAATGCGTAGTAAAATCATACTTGCTTTAAACAAGTAGTAACAATGCAAAGCTTCATTTCTTTACTGAAATAATTTTGTGAGATTGCCTAGTGTGGGCTCCTCTTGCTAAACAGCTTTTACCACCATTTCCATGATAAAACTCCTTTTCCTAGGATTCCTGGAGACTATTCATCACAGTCACTTCTAGGGCTAAGGAACATGCAGATTCTCTGCAGCTGCAGAAGCTGGTCCTCAAAAGCCACCAGCAGGTGACTTTTTTTCTCACCTAGCTACAAATTCCTATTCCACTCTGCCTCACCATCACAGAGAGCAGCTGGACCTAAGCAACACTAAAACACAATATACCTCATGTGTCTGCTGTTTCTTAGTACTGGATGGATACTCTTCTAGCCCTATAGCTCATGACTCCACAATGGCACTAAATGTGATCAACAAGTCAAAGATATTTGCATTGCAAAGCAAAGCAGGAATCAAAGTCCTCTTGAGTACTGTGTGCAGTTTTGGGCGCCACAGTACAAATAGGATACGAAGCTACTAGAGAGTGTTCAGAGGAGAGCCACGAAGATGGTGAAGGGTTTAGAGGGGAAGCCGTATGAGGAGCGGCTGAAGTCACTTGGTCTGTCCAGCCTGGAGAAGAGGAGACTGAGGGGAGACCTCATCACAGTCTACAGCTTCCTCACAAGGGGAAGAGGAGGGGCAGGCGCTGATCTCTTCTCCCTGGCGACCAATGATAGGACCCGAGGGAACGGCAGGAAGATATGCCAGGGGAGGTTTAGGCTGGACATTAGGAAAAGGTTCTTCACCCAGAGGGTGGTGGAGCACTGGAACAGGCTTCCCTGGGAGGTAGTCATGGCGCCAAGCCTGACAACATTCAAGAAGCACTTGGACAACGCCCTCAGACATATGGTATGATTTTTGGGGTTGTCCTATGCAGGGACAGGAGTTGGACTCGATGATCCTTGTGGGTCCCTTCCAACTCAGGACATTCTATGATTCTATGATTCTCTGACTTACTAACTACCTGACCTAGCATCATGCAGGGGGCATATGGCAGCTCTCAGGGCTGTGTTCGGTCTTTGGTTCTAGAGAAAGATGGAGACTTTATTTTTATTTTTTCCAACACAACTTGTGTATACCTAGGGCTAGCATGCACCAGAAGTCTGCCTGAAATGTTAGTTTGAGATAAAACATTTGCCACATAAGTCTTAGTTCTTACAGGAGAAACTACTCAGAGGGAAATTAAAATCTATTGAAACTATGGACTATGAGCTCTGTGTTATGTCAGAGCTGAAGTACATAATTAAGAGTGGCCTCTTCTGTCCTAAAAAGCTGTGCTGAATAAGACAGTTATTAGTGTCTTTGAAATCAGAATCTTACTCAGTATTTTCCAGTCGTGGGGGATTTGAAAAATGTAAATCATTGATTACACCATGCATGAAATTCATCTTATAGATGTAAAATTCATCAATGTCTTCCTCTGATAATTTTTGTCACATAACTGCTTGCAATTGCACTTACCCGTACACTGAAGACATCATGAACTCAACTCTCCTCATGACATACCACAAGATCCCTCTACATGTATCTTTCATTATTTTCTTTGAACAATCCTCTAGAAGTCACTCTAGAGGACCGAAGATCTGCATCCAATGTTGCATTGTACTTTATAGCTACGAGAAGAATAACAGTACATTTTTTGCTGAGTCTGACTGCCCATGATTTCATTACTATGCTCAACATTACAGAATGATAAGGCTTTCCAAACCACACTAAATATTTTACTTTTTTCATAGCTTGCTAAACACAGAGCAGTCTCAAAATGATAAAATTTTCTCATGTTTTCCAAAGCAGTCAAACAGGTTTAAATCCTGATGTAAGTTCTCATCCACAGAGAGTACATTAAATGGCAAACAATCCAGTCTCCACTGCAGATGTCTGAGCCTGCAGCTCAGGCAAGAAGCCAGTCAGCAGGGCCAGGATTACACTAGATAAAGGGGCCTTGCAACCATATCCCTGAACTCTGAGGAGACTATAAAGAACCTGCATCTTCTCTTCAATCACATAATAATTTCTGTTGTCTTCTCTTCGTGTTACAACTAATACACCGTGGAAGTTCACCATTATTTTATAGCTAACATGAGTTCCTAAAGGTACTATACATAGCACTGAAGTAGTCCAACTGGTGTTATCCATGACATGTACATTTAAATAGCTTCAGTGCTGGTCTCAGAAATATTTGGTGCCCTCCTGTCCTCTGAAATGAAGAGCTTCTTCCCACTGACATCTGCACTGAGCCTATAGATTTTTTTTCTGAAGAGAGAAAAGTCTCCAGTCTGCTGTTGAAAACAGCAGCTCACAAAGCCTCTGTCCTCACAAGTAGCATCCTCCAGAGATACCCAGTTACCCTTCCTAAAGTCTCTTGCCATATCTGAGCGATATCAGCTGAAGGAAAACCACAGAACTTGGAGAACAAAGGTTGAAAAAAATCAGCTTCTCACTAATGACATTTTCTGGGGTTTGTTGAACAGTGAGGATACAGCTCTCCTTTATATTGTTAATTCCTCACTTTTCAAAGATTATGGAGCCAGTGATGAAAGCAGGTTTTAAAACCACTTTCTCAAGCACTTAAGTTTTATACTGATATTGCCTTTCTTGATATTCAATCCAATATTTCTTTAGAATTTCTACTACTCATTTGAATAATGGACTTTTGAAGAAACTAATATAAAACAAGCCATTGAAATACTCTTACCCACTTGATTATTTATCTTAGCAGGTCTAGATGTAGCCTGAAAACATATTTTGACAGTTATTTCTGTGTTCATGTTCAGCAGACTGATTTTCTCAGGTTTAAATGAGGCAATTATGGACACATTTGCAATGTTCTGTGACCTGAAAAATATTTTTAAAAGGTTATGTGTGATTTTCAAGAGCACTGGGTAACTTAGAAGCTGTTTTCTATTACTATCTGTAAACATAATTGTGGGGGTTTTTTTTTGCTTCTCAATGCAAACATTTTTATGGCATTGGTAAAATTATTTTTCTTTGCATGTAACTGAATTTGTTGATACAGTAACTTTCAGTAATGACAATAAATAATTTATCGTGTCAAATTAATGCTCTAATCCTTCCCTTAAGATAACAGAGAATGAAGCCCTTGTCCTGTTTTCCCAATAAGTAAGCTGCTTCTGCTCCTTTAGGGAAGTTACTGAGCTCCTCTGGGAAGGCAAAGAAGGGTAATTCTTCATTTTAATTAATACTCTTATTTTTCAGAAAAACAACTTTCATGTAATTAATCAAGATTTTGAAGAACAGTTTTAAAGAAACCCTTTATGTAAAAACAAACACTTTAATAAAAAGTGAAACTCATTAATCAGACCAAATGACAGAGTGAAAGAAAAATGAGCATCTTCGTTAATCAAATCTAAATAAATGCTGGTACTCCAAGGAGCATAATTTTCTTTAATGTAACTCCCATCAGCACCAGCAGCAGTTCTATTGTGGGTCAAAGGTCCAAACTGACCATTCACTTTTAATAATCTTGTTTTATTATGAAACAAGTAGCAATTCAGTGATGTTTTTCTTGTTACAATGAGGAGCCTCAGGTGAGAAGACAGGCGACAGGAAAGCAAACTACTTTTTAATTTAGCTCCTCAAGGAAATAATGGAAAATACACAGTACTTAGGGAGGCACAAGATTTGGGTTCTTGTGAAGCATTTCTTCTTTGTTTTGTGAAAGCACTCAGATTGCTCTGGCAAAGGCCACATGCCAGAAAAGATGGGTTTCCTGCCAGAAATAGGTGCCAACTCTCTTTCACTGCTCTCTGTCCTTACTATGCAGGATAAGTCTCTCCTCCAGATCAGCCTACCAGCTAGTAAAGGTCATGCAGGTTGTATGGGAAGTGGTTTCATCTGTCTCAGGCTCAGCTATCAAAATTATACTGCGGCGATTGGAGTGCAACCTACTGTTACAAATACTCTCAAGCAAGCCCCACTCCCTGCTGCTGCCCCTTCCCTCTGAACCACGCGCCTGCACAGTGGCGGTGGGCAGGGGTGTCTCCTGGCCCTCCCCGTCCCTGCCCGGGTCCCTCCCAGCAGCCTCCGCCACCGGCTTCCCCCCCCCCCCCGCGCGCCCTGGCTCTGCCCCCCCCAGGCTGGCTTGGCTTTCGATGGTTTGACGATACATACTTAAGAGAGGTTTAGTCTAATGCTGTTTTTCAGCTAGCTACGACAGCAGCGATGAAGGCTCTGAACACATAGAATGAAAGAGCTTTTTGGGTTGTTTGTTTTGCTGTTTAATAAACTAAATGCTCAACTTGCATCTGAATCATTAAGTGCTTCCTTTCTAAAAGAGTTTACCAATCATAGCAGAACCACATTTTCATCAGCACCAACTGATACGTCAGTAATATCATCATCATCTAAGTCTCTATGGCCATCTACTGATCTTCCAAAGAATTGGAGCTGTTGTCCAAAAGCAGAATCTGATCCTAAAATTTTCTGGGAAAGAGATTTTGATTACTGAGTTTGCCACAAGGGTGCTTAAGTCTGTAGATACCAGCCTAAGCAATGGATTTTCACTGATATTCTCTGTATACACAATGCATTGTTCAAACAAAATGCTTTTGTGGATGTTTTCTCAGATGCTTTTAAGCACTTTTTCCTCCCCTGTTGGAGCATACAATGGACTAGATTTTTCTGTCTTGGGAGTACATCAATTAACTGACTGCTGTATGCCAGCTAGTACTTACTGGAAACTTTTTCCATCTCACATTAAGCAACTCAAAGAATAGGAAGCTTAACAGGACTTCTAACAAATACTTTCTGCAACCAGAAAGTCTGCGTGGAAACTGACATTAACATTACCATTATATTGGCATATGGGATACACAAAGACCCTTGAAAGTATTTTCCTTTAATACTATATATTTATAATTTACAGAGCTGGGATTTATCCAATCTTCACTGTTGCATATCAGCCCTAAGAACCTGAATTATGGGTGTCAAAAAATGTATAGGAAATCAGCTGACTTCATATACAGGCACCAAAAATTATAAGAGGCTCAGATAGAGCATCCTCCAAGTCCTTTTCCTCTGTGCACTTCAGCTATAAGCACCACAACATCATCCAGGGCATGCTGACAGCTGAAGTAAGGAGAGGCACAAAACTTGAAATAAGCCATGAGAATAACATTACTCCTTTAAGAGGATTAAACAGTAGCCAATAAATAGATAGAAAATCCTTCTGTTTTCCTCTAGCAGATCTAAAGGCACTGAGTACAACATTATGCAACAAAGTTATTTACCTGAGAATATTTGGTAATTATAGTCTTTTGAAATTTATTGTAAATCTAAATTGCTCCAGAGTTTTGGTTTTCCAGTGGTGCACCTATTACAACATCATTAAAGTCATCCAAATCAATGTCTGCAAGCATTGTGACCGCTGATCCAAAGCAAGTGTTTTCTGACCCCTGTGGACCTTCTAAGAGTTCTTGTTGATCCAAAATACCCTTTAAAAAAAGGAAAGAAAAAAAAAAAAAGCAAAAGCAAAACCACAACTATCATTGCATCAGATTAGACACAGGAGCAGTATCTATGTGCATTGTTTTTTGGTTTTGTTTTCCAATACATTCCCCTTGGACTGTTCAACCCTGAATTCCTTCCCCATTGTATTGCCCATTTAGTTTGCATTATGTCTCAGTCTCTTGGCAAGCATTACATAGCAAAATTAAAGCATGCTATGCAAAGCACTAACAGCAAATATAACCATATGTATGAAGCTTAAATGCTCTCACTGTCCTCATCTGACTGTTCTGAAAGTTTCACAATACATTGAAAAATACAGTTTCCAGTTTTGAATTGCCAGTTTTTATGCAGAGGGAATGGAAATTATGTAACTGGACATAATTCTTTGAAACAGAAATGCAATTTCCTAACTAAACTAATGAAAGAAACATGTGTCTAAATGCTAAACTCCTGACCTCTCCAGTGCCAATGAAGAAAGAAAGATTGGAGATCTTTATAATATATAATTATAATAATCACATTTACACTAGCTTAACTTCAACTCTCTGGCAAATATCATTCTCATCTTTAACCTCAGTTATCACACTGTGCTTAAAATTTTAGAAATACCAGCCAAGTTATTTATTAAAAATTACTAGAAAAGTATAATTTGCACAACATAGACAAGTTGCACAAATCCAGGTTCTTTTAAAAAAAATAAAAATCATTCTCTTATTATTCTTAATATATTATTTAACTTTAAATAATTTTAAACTTAACATTTGACAAAGTCTAAAAGTTGTAAGGATAGTCTTACAATTTATTCATTTTTCAAAACATAAAAAAAAATCCTTCCATTTTTCTTTTCTTCCATATTTTGTTTCTAATTCCACAGTCACAAAGACCAATGTCAGTTGCCAGCAATACCACTTCCAGCACCTCCATCTACCTGGAAATTGCCTTAGGGTACAGTTTCCTGTTGCTGCAGGATGATCTGACTATGAGCTGCTGTTGAAGAGGATGGTCCTTCCTCTCTATTTGATTGATTGCAATTTACCTAGTAAAAAGGCTATGTTCTGTTTTCTCTGATGGATAGCAGATATTAATTTACTTTGCATATCCAGACATCCACGATCAATTGTGAGGCTGTTCAAAAGTGCCAGAGGCTTCAGGACTCTTAATACAGATATTCTGAAAATACCTACCACAGGTCTGAATAAAAAACACATTCAGTCAAGCATCAGACAAATAAGATGGTTTTGCTGACAAAGATGACAACATGAGTAATAGCAACCATCCAGTGTGAAAGCCTACAAAACAATGCAGAAAACTGGCAGAAGAGCATTTATTAGGACTGTTTTGGTAATACTGTTAGGTGTTGAACAGATTTGCTAAAATCAAATCTTCGTCAAAAAGATGAAGTATTCTACAATAAGTTGGGAGAAGTCTTACAATCCCCAGCCCTTGTTCTCATGGGAGACTTCAACTTACCAGATATCAGCTGGAAATACAACACAGCAGAGAGGAAGCAGTCTCGGAGGTTCCTGGAGCGTGGGGGAGATGATAGATAACTTCCTGACGCAGCCGGTAAGGGAGCCAACCAGGGGAGGTGCCCCGCTGGACCTGCTGTTTACGAACAGAGAGGGCCTGGTGGGCGATGTGGTGGTCGGAGGCTGTCTTGGGCTCAGTGACCATGACATGACAGAGTTTTCGATTCTTGGAGAAGTAAGGAAGGGGGTCAGCAAGACCGCTACCCTGAACTTTAGGAGGGCAGACTTTGGCTTGTTTAGGAGTCTGGTTGACAGAGTCCCTCGGGAGGCAGTCCTGAAGGGCAAAGGAGTCCAGGAAGGCTGGATGTTATTCAAGAAGGAAATCTCAAAGGCGCAGGAGCAGGCCGTCCCCATGTGCCGTAAGTCGAGCAGGCGGGGGAGAAGACCAGCCTGGCTGAACAGAGAGCTTTGGCTGGGACTCAGGGGAAAAAAAGGAGAGCCTACCGCCTTTTGAAGAAGGGGCAGGTGACTCAGGGGGACTACAAGGATGTTGTGAGGTTACGCAGGGAGAAAATAAGAAGGGCAAAGGCCCAGCTAGAACTTAAACTGGCCACCACCGTTAAAGATAACAAAAAATGTTTTTACAAATATATCAGCGACAAAAGGAGGGCCAGGGAGAATCTCCCTCCTTTGTTGGATGCAGAGGGAAACTTTGCCACGAAGGATGAGGAGAAGGCTGAGGTACTTAATGCCTCCTTTGCCTCAGTCTTTAATAGTCAGACTGGTCATCCTCGGGGTTTTCAGGCCCCTGAGCTGGGAGATGGAGATAGGATGCAGAATGAAGTCCCAGTTGTCAAAGAGGTGGCAGTCACCGACCTGCTCCTCCACCTGGATGCTCACAAGTCCATGGGGCCAGACGGGATCCACCCGAGGATACTGAGGGAGCTGGCAGAGGAGCTGGCCAAGCCACTCTCCATCATTTATCAGCAGTCCTGGTCAACCGGGGAGGTCCCAGATGACTGGAAGCTAGCAAATGTGACGCCCCTCCACAAGAAGGGTCGGAAGGAGGATCCGGGGAACTACAGGCCTGTCAGCCTGACCTCGGTGCCGGGAAAGGTCATGGAGCAGATCATCTTGAGTGCCATTACCCGGCACGTGCGGGACAACCGGGGGATCGGGCCCAGCCAGCATGGGTTTATGAAAGGGAGGTCCTGCTTCACTAACCTGATCTCCTTCTGTGACTAGGTGACCCGCTTGGTGGATGAGGGGAAGGCTGTGGATGTTGTCTACCTGGACTTTAGTAAGGCCTTTGACACTGTCTCCCACAGCATTCTCCTGGAGAAGCTGGCTGCTCACGGCTTGGATAAGTGCACTCTGCGCTGGGTTAAAAACTGGCTGGACGGCCGAGCCCAGAGAGTGGTGGTGAATGGGGTCAAATCCAGTTGGCGGCTGGTCACCAGTGGTGTTCCCCAGGGCTCAGTGTTGGGGCCGGTCCTGTTCAATATCTTCACTGATGATCTGGATGAGGGGATCGAGGGCACCCTCAGTAAGTTTGCAGATGACACCAAGTTGGGTGGAAGGGTCGATCTGCTGGAGGGCAGGAAGGCCCTGCAGAGGGCCCTGGCCAGGCTGGATCGTTGGGCTGGGGCCAACTGTATGAGGTTCAACAAGGCTCAGGGCTGGGTCCTGCACTTGGGGCACAACAACCCCAGGCAACGCTGCAGGCGTGGGGAGGAGCGGCTGGGAGCTGCCCGGCGGGAAAGGGCCTGGGGGTGCTGGTCGACAGCCAGCTGAACATGAGCCAGCAGTGTGCCCAGGTGGCCAAGAGGGCCAATGGCATCCTGGCTTGTATCAGGAATAGTGCTGCCAGCAGGACCAGGGAGGGGATGGTGCCCCTGTACTCGGCACTGGTGAGGCCGCCCCTCAAATGCTGTGCTCAGTGCTGGGCCCCTCACTCCAAGAAGGACATCGAGGTGCTGGAGCGTGGCCAGAGCAGGGCAATGAAGCTGGTGAAGGGTCTAGAGCACAAGTCTTATGAGGAGCGGCTGAGGGAGCTGGGGTTGTTTAGCCTGGAGAAGAGGAGGCTGAGGGGAGACCTTATTGCTCTCTACAACTGCCTGAAAGGAGGTTGTAGCGAGGTGGGGATCGGTCTCTTCTCCCAAGGAACAAGCAATAGGATGAGAGGAAACGGCCTCAAGCTGCGCCAGGGGAGGTTTGGGTTGGATATTAGGAAAAACTTCTTCACCGAAAGGGCAGTCAGGCCCTGGCACAGGCTGCCCAGGGCAGGGGTTGAGTCTTCATCCCTGGAGGTATTGAAAAGACGGGTAGACATGGTGCTTGAGGACATAGTTTAGTGATGGACTTGGCAGTGATAGGTTAACGGTTGGACTCGATGATCTTAAGGGTCTTTTCCAACCTTAACGATTCTATGATTCTATGCTTTCTCTGAAAAACTTAGCTCGAGGCTTTTGCTAATTAATTGTTTGCAATAAGTGCAGGACCTGGCACTGAGCCTTGTTGAATCTCATACAGTTGGCCTGGGCCCATCAATCCAGCCTGGCCAGATCCCTCTGTAGGGCCTTCCTACCCTCCAGCAGATCGACCCTTCCACCCAACTTGGTGTCGTCTGCAAACTGACTGAGGGTGCCCTCGATCCCCTCATCCAGATCATCAATGAAGATGTTGAACAGGACCGGCCCCAACCCTGAGCCCTGAGGAACACCACTGGTGACCGGCCGCCAACTGGATTTGACTCCATTCACCACCCCTCTCTGGGCTCGGCCGTCCAGCCAGTTTTTAACCCAGCGCAGAGTGCACTTATCCAAGCCGTGAGCAGCCAGCTTCTCCAGGAGAATGCTGTGGGAGACAGTGTCAAAGGCCTTACTAAAGTCCAGGTAGACAACATCCACAGCCTTCCCCTCATCCACCAAGCGGGTCACCTTGTCACAGAAGGAGACCAGGTTAGTGAAGCAGGACCTCCCTTTCATAAACCCATGCTGGCTGGGCCCGATCCCCCGGTTGTCCCGCATGTGCCGCATAATGGCACTCAAGATGATCTGCTCCATGACCTTTCCCGGCACCGAGGTCAGGCTGACAGGCCTGTAGTTCCCCGGATCCTCCTTCCGACCCTTCTTGTAGAGGGGCGTCACATTTGCTAGCTTCCAGTCATCTGGGACCTCCCCGGTTGACCAGGACTGCTGATAAATGATGGAGAGTGGCTTGGCCAGCTCCTCTGCCAGCTCCCTCAGTATCCTCGGGTGGATCCCGTCTGGCCCCATGGACTTGTGAGCATCCAGGTGGAGGAGCAGGTCGGTGACTGTTACCTCTGAGTAAATGGTCAACCTTGTGTTATATTTGTGTACAGTGCCTAAAACCAGGACCAGGGAGCCACCTAGAGCATCAGCTAAGCTATTAACTTGCTTATTGGCTCCATTGTGGTCTGTTCCAGCTGGCTTATTCCCAGATTACATGCACAAGCGGTTCTGGGGAAAGTTTGCAGCTGCTCCTGAAAAGCAGAATGGGCAAGATCACACTGGGCAGGGCTCCATCTGCAGTTCTCTAAACCAGGCAGGCTTGACACCATTTACCCCTGTGCTTATGCCACACCCTGGGCAAAGCACATGCTCTGTTTCTCGTTACAAAAATGCCACTCACAGTATTTCAAACACTTTGAAAAATATACACTAGTGACTTAGGGGCTCTGAAGAGATCGAGGGCCAAAGGCTTTTTAGCATGCATGTGGCCAGTCTGCTTTGAAAGAAGCTAGCCTGAAGCAATGCTGGCTTGAGCAAGTCTGCACCAGTTGGCCATGGGGCCAGGGATCGTGCTTCTTATCACTCTCTGATTTAACAGAACAGACATTACCATTAAGTACTATTGCAGTTTGGACTGCTTTTTCCTTGGTAAAATTGTAGTCCAGGGAACAACAGCAAATCCCTCCAGCTGCAAGTGAAAATATCACCACTTATCATGGATGGGGAGGCAGAAAGCCAATTCCAGCTTTGCTACAGTGCCATTCTTACCTTTGTGATGGTAAACATGTATACTCTCCCTTCTTCTTTCTTCAGGTCATTCATAAACATTGGTGCACCCACAAGGAGCACATCTGTCACAGAATCCCTGTTAACATCCACTGAACACACCACACTGCCAAAGTAGAAGCCAATCTGACATCAGTAGCGAGTGAGTTGTGTTTGTATGTAGATTTTGTAAAGCATAATGTTTTAGCACCTGACTCAGAAAACTCTTACACCCAGAAATAGTCCAATATTAATGAATGAAATTGCCCGTTGGAAGGAAATTACTATATGGCATACTCCGGTGTTTGAAGAATCATATCCTTATTATGTGTCTGCTGTTTCTGCCCAGTAGCTACTGTTATGGTTTTACCACTCAACAATAAGAATGCAAACAGAGAATAAGCTGTGGGAGGTATATTTTTTTATGTTAAACTGTGCACATGAAACTACCCAATCTCTGATTTACTCTCAGATTTGTCTTACAAACAAGCCAAACCAAAGCCCTCTAAACTTTCTGCTCTTTCCCAAATGGAGAAAAAGAGAATGAGCTTCAAATCTCTTTTGATATCATCTTCATAACTTTGCAGGCAGAGTGGAGCTCACTGAGTCTCTCCCAATTAGAAGTGTTGACAGCATGATACATTAAGTGGCTTTGTAGATTATCTTTTACCACTAATTGAATGGCTTCCTAAAATACCGTTTGAGTTGCAGTTAACCTCATTGAAATAGTCTAGTGGCAGAGAAAAGTGCAAGTGGGATTCTAAATGCAAGACAGGAATTTTCAAAACAAATGCATTGCAATTTACTACTGTGCCAATAAAAACAGATGCCTGCAAAATCTGCATTTATGACCAAAATATACTTGCCTGCTCGCCTCTCTGGGACTGCACAATTGCGATATTACCATGGTTATCAACACCATAAATCACTACTCTGCCAGTGTAGTTGGATCTTGGTGCGCCAGCAACAAAATAGATGGAGCTCTGAGTTAAGAGAACAGCAACAGAATAACCTGGGGAGAGAAGCCAACATTTAACACATGTGAGAGACCATTAACTACAAGTTGTCAGTTGGTTTTCTGTAAAGGCACAGAGGATGAGTCAACCTGGCATGAGTTGTCACATCGAACTTGCAATAGTCTTTTGGAGAGAACAATGACACAGATCAATAGTCTAGCCTATTCAGTAAAACACAGACCACAAAAATGTCATGCTTGTGAAGGAGATAGATGATAGATAGAAAAAAGAGTGCAAAGAGTATCCTTGGAATGAAGAAATAAAGATAAACATGAAATCAACATTTGGGCCAGCCTCAAATCGGGGAGGAACACCTAGCTTCTGCAAAGCTTGTAGTGCATTTTCCCCACAGCTCACCAAACCACAGCCCAGTGCTTTGGCTGAATACAACAGGCTACATTAATAGCTTGTCAGCTGAAGGGCTTAGATTGATTGAACAACTTTGAACATTTTAATCCTCATTCCCATTATTCTAACGTTATTTGCTTTCAGGAAACATCTTTTAATACCTGCAAATATTTTAAACATGTATTAGCACTATAAAGCTAGCATTACGACATATTTTACATTTCTATGGTTTAATTACAGCAAATTTGTAATTAAACTGAATAACAAAATCCCAGTGACTGGGCAGAACATGCAGGTCTTTAGCAAGCTGCAGTACAAAGTGAAGAGCACAGTCTAAAAGGATTATGCCTTGATCATTACATATACAAGTCTAATCCAGATTTGTGTGCAGTCACTATGTTTTTCTAGGGAGAAAACATCACTAGAGACCAGAAGTTCAAAAGCAACAACAAAACAAGATTTTATTCTGCAGGTTAAGGCTACACATTCCTAATTAATAGATCACACAGCCATTTGAAGTGAGAGGGTGCAATGCAGAACAGGGGCCAAACTAGTAAGCTGTACTGTGCTACCAGCCCTTTAGCTTGGGCTCCCCACTAGTATGGAGAGCTCTTAGTGGGGGAAAGAAGGAGGTGGAATGGAAATGAGGGGAAAGCAACAGTGTCAATGAGGAGTAAGAAAAGGTGACAAAATTGTTTGCTCCAAAAAGATTTAGGCCAATACTCTAGAGAGTGCCTAGTGGAGAAGTGCTGAAAGAAAGTGACCTGACCTTTTCGGAATTATTCTAGAAAAGGAAAGAATAGAAAATCTGAAGAGCTCAGACATGCAAAAGAGCTACTGCTCATAAGGTTTAGTTTAGGTTTTTTCATTGTGTTGGATACAAGTACTGCTAAGCCATAGGGAAAAGATTACATATTAGTGGGAAAAATAACTCATCTCATTAAATAACTTCAAGGATAAGAAAGCCATAGTTGCTTAATGCAGTTGTATTCTTCAGGAATGAATTGCCAGAGCAGGCATGTTGTAGGTTTGCAGAAAACATTTCAATGTACTGAGAAGACAAACTGCCTGGCTTTATTGGGTCACAAAATCATGCATCAGAAAATATATGGGCCTTATAAATAAGACCTCTGTTAAACTGCAGCAATATTCCTAAAACTATCAACTGAACTGGAAAAGGCCAAGAAAAGAG
This sequence comes from Platalea leucorodia, assembly GCF_965183815.1. NCBI lineage: Eukaryota > Metazoa > Chordata > Aves > Pelecaniformes > Threskiornithidae > Platalea > Platalea leucorodia. The sequence continues at coordinate 43,788,202 of NC_138859.1, forward strand.
AGAGCACAGATGAAACGATAGCAAGTCAATCAACTTCTCATCCACATGTAATTGGGGAAGTACATACAAATGTTAAAATAGAAGGTACCCAGAACAATCTGTATGATACACTACGCAGCTTTTTCAAATCCCATGACTTCTTATGTCTCTGATGACAGAGCCTGATTTTTTTTTTCAGCTTACCACATTGATATGAGTAGAATTTTAAAAACACAATAAAGATTTCATTCAATGAATTATTGACCAGTAAATAAAATCTTTTTGGATGCAAAATTCTTTTCTTATTCTCAAATCACTTCTTAACAGGAGTCTGGCTGTCTGGCTAGAGCAGAATTTTCCAAGTTCTTTAATATCATAATAAAGGTTTGATACATTTCCAGATTTGTATTTCAGCCCCTTACCTAGATACAAACTATGATTTCTGTCCTGTAGAATTTTTTCAAACACATGGCTTGGAAAGGTGGTAACTCTGAAGACTCCTGAACTACTGTTCCACTCTAGTCATAAGCCCCAACAGCACCCAGCAGCAGAACATCCTTTAAAAAATAAAAATCAACATTTTAGAACTACCTATTTCAGAAAAAGCATGGGTGAAGCTGAAGTTACTATACATAATTTCCTACATCACTGTGTTTTAAGGCAGTGATCAACATTCTAATGACTGAAAGCAGTTGACTGGAGCTGCTTATGGTTACCACTTACATGCTAGATTTTACTGCCCTGTTAAGTGGGATTATCACCCTTCTGTTGCAAGAAGATAAGTGACTGCTTTAGCTCCCAGGGCCCTGCAACTCAAGATAAAATGGGTTTATTTGTAAATGCCCCCTCCCTGGAAGTGTTCAAGGCCAGGTTGGACGGGGCTCTGAGCAACCTGCTCTGGTGGAAGGTGTCCCTGCCCATGGCAGGGGGTTGGAACCAGATGACCTTTAAGGTCCCTTCCAACCCAAACCATTCTCTGATTCTATGAAACACTGTGATAATTTCCTAAGCCTGTCCACCCTGGGGTTGGACTTGCCATGCTTTTATGCACTCATGATCCTCCAAAGACTGTCAAAATTTCATTCTTTAGGTGTATTGTAAGATGTCCTTGAGAGGACAGTTAAATCTAAAATCCAAATTAATATGGCTTATACATAAATACTTAATCTTAGACTTGTACACAGAAAACAAACATAGTTTAAATTATTCACATTATTGAAATTCTTTCATTACTGAACTGAGGTACTGATATCGAAAACTGCAATAAAAATAGTATGTGTAATTTTCCTGAAGAAAAACTCAAATTTTTCTTAATTTTTGCCATTTCCTAGCATCAAGTGCTAGATAAATTAAAAGTTCAATTTGTGCAAATATGGAGGACTTTTTAAAGATTTTTTTTCATTCAGATGAAGGGCTATGAGAAAGAGACAACCTTCCTGTATTTTCAGTTGAAAGCTGCTTGAACCACACTTGAATTTTACAAAGAGGACCTATTTGGTCAAGATAATCTTAAAATTGATTAGCATGAAAAATATATCTGATTTATTATTGTCTCTAATTTCTAATTTAAATATGCTTTAAAGAAATATTATTAACTTTACAAATATTAGACGAATTATTTTCAGACTTTATTTATTTACATCTTGGTCACTGCCTAGAAATATGTCAGCTTTACAATATTGTTTCAATTCTTCTGAGTTATTCAGCTGCAAAATGTTAACTTGGAGCAACTGTATTTTTTATGCTAGGTGAACTCAGAAATCACTGAAATCATTGGATTAACTAATCTCAAAACCATTACATGAAAGGAACTATTACTCAACTTCACATATTAATGTATATTTTTTACTTTTCAGGATATACACCATCTATTAGAAGTAATTTTTGTGGTATTCAAGTTAAAAAAAAAAGGGTATAATTTGACATTCTCCTGCTTGTAAAAAAAAAATCTTAAAATTGGTCATTGTGTTTTACTAGTCTTATTTTGTTGTACTTCTAAGCATTCATGTCTACATAATTACATCTACTTATATCATTAAATAATTAAATTCACATACCTTTTCTGTGAGTAATGTGCACTGAAGCCCACCTGTGACATTTCCATTTGGAATGTATCATCATCTTGATCTGTACCTGGTAAAAAAAATATTCACATATGGTCAACCCTATAGAACCACACAGGAGATCCAATCCTGCTGCCTCTGAGTGTAGCTATATAGGGACTGTATGTAATTTTTTCCAAACTCACCAATTCCACTAAAGCATTTCCAACATTTACAAACAATGGAAATCAACTCTCAAGCTGATAAACGGTAGAATATTTTGAGGATTTAATGGCAAATTGATAAGATGGCTGCATGGAGCCATGATACTATGGAGTGTCTTCCAAAAGAGGCAAAAGATGATGATAGATGGCTTGGATCAGTCTGCACAGTGTTGTTCCTGTGGCTAATCTGTTTTTATGTGCCCTAGGAAGCACTAATAGTACACTGAAATTAGAAGCTTTAATAACTCTATATTCACAACTTTCAAATGAATGTTTATCATAATATATGACTTATAAAAACTGTTGTAAATGTGATGCGCAGGAATATTTCCTAAGCTAGATGGATGGGACTTGAGTAATGCGAATTCAACAGGAATACTCAGCAAAACCCAAGAAGGGGGAGCTCAACTGATCCCCTCGATTTGATTAGCAGCACAGGCCTGGTAAAGAATAGACAGAGGTGAAAGAAAAGGGGAAGATTTCATCCTGAGCACGGTAAGGCTGCAGCCATGAAAAGCTCCTTTGGGAGGGCCGAGGGCAGGTCACAAATCTCCCAAGCAAGGTCTAAATTTGACTTTAAAAAGCTGGCTTTTGGGGGAATGAAGTGCCTCTGAGTCACCTCTACAGCAACTTTGTCCAAACAGTACACAGAAGACTGTGGGTGATGCTAGGGATGGAGCTTGGTAGATGCCTCACAGATTGCATTACTGTAGCTTTTCAGTTCTGTAATCAGTAACCTAGTCTTCTGATTTGCTTTTTATCTTTACACTTGCTTACCATTAACAGAGAAACACAAGTGAATCTGACAAGCATAAAGATACCTTTACTCCTCCAGTGGTAATAGCTCCAAATACATTTAGACATATATGGACAAACCCTTGGTGGATGCCTGAAGCCCAGGACCTGACTGAAACTTTCAGCAACTGGGGAACATTTCCCACAAATCTGCAGAAACCAACTTGAAGCTCAGGCTCATTAGGGGTGGGATAGCTGGGGGAACACCTGTGCAAACCAGAGCCCTCCTGGGGGGGCAACAAACAGCTCCAGCTGCCCCTCATTTTCACAGTACTAAACTAAGGTGAAGCTAAATAAAATCCTCAGCTCCTCAGCTAGGAGAATCTGATCTAATTTTTCAGAGACATTGCGAATTTTATCTTCTGTGCTAAAAATGTGCTCTCCATGTGTTCCTGCTTCTTCCATTAGTGCAGCCTCAGATGACACATTAAAGAAATACTTGTCTGATGGATGACTAGCAATTCCTTTTATTTCTTTAATTAAGTTTTTATTATCAAGTTCATGCCTGATTAAGTATCCCAAAACCTTGGGGAAAAAAAGAACAAAATAAGAAGAGCGAGGAAACCATGGTGTTACTCCATTTCCTTCTGTATTATTTGAGTAAATATTCTACATATAACAAAAAAATAAAATTACTTTCATTCATATTACTGAATTGCTTATTAGACTATATTCCTATACAAGGGACCATTCAGATAGGAAAGACATAAACCAAGGCAAAGAAAACAACCACTGAAGTTGCTTAGGTAATATTGGTTTTGCTTTTTCAGCCAGTTAAAGACCACCAATATTTCACTACTTCATGAAGATTAATTTCACTTAGTTTCAGTCTCACCAGTGTAACAATGCATGCATTATACATAGCTTATATATAGAACATGCACTTCCATGCATACACAACAAAATGATCTTTCAAAAATTGCAATAATATATACAATTATAGTATTACCTACAGCAATGCCAAATCTGGTTATATTGTTTTCATTGCATTTACCTATCACTATTTTCAAGTCGGAGCCATCGTGTGATTCACCATCTGTCACAACAACCATTACTTTTGTGGCTGTTGGGCGTCCTCCCAATTCAGGTGAGAAGGCATACTGTCTGTTATAAAATATTGGATTTATCAGATGTCAATTTATAATGGATGGAATTCTGTATACATATTGTAATGAATATATCCATGACCAACATAGAACAAGGTGCATCTGTAATACTTTACTTTTTTATTTGTAAATTAAGTCTGCAATAAGAATTTTTAATTATGCTCCTAATAATAGCTTTTTCTCAAAGCACTGCTCAAAGAAGAACCATCAGAAATGTAATCAAGGAAGTAGAAAAAAAAAAACCACAAGTAGGACTGGATGGTATTTCTGATAGAAATGTACATTCCAGGGAAAACAAAATTTTTTTGTACAAATGTTTCTAAATAACAGTTCTGACAAAAAAAACCCTTTTTAATGTTTTGTAACACCAGAGTAGCCGGGAATTGGCTCCACCAAGTTCAAACAAAAGGGAAAGAGCATTAACATTAGGTTCCTCAATACTACTGCAAATTTGGACTCCACTGAAGGCTGAGACTGGCTCTAAATAAGATTTTCAAGGCCATTTGATTCAGCATGTATTTTGGCCTAGAGTCCTGTCCTTGATTCAATTGCAAAATAGTATCTTCCTATTGAGGAACAGACCTGGTTTGTACATGTAAGTCAGAGTCATGGTATATCATTTTAAGTTTTTCCTATTTTTCATGCTGCTGGTGCTACAGTGACAAACTGACACCAGACAAGAGATTTTATTTTCTCTGCAGTCAATCAAGGCCTGACCTGCAAACATGAGTGTTATTGGTCCCACTGAATCCCTGGATAAATTTTACTTCTTTCAGTGATTTTGTATCTTTCCTAAAAGCTTGTCCATGGTATTGGATGCACTGTCATGTTTAGACATCTGAGACAGCCCAAACAATTCTGTTGTTTACCAGAAGTACTTTAGTGTAGAGTTTAACCCAAAGGTTAAGGACTTGTTTTTCAGAAAGTCTAGTTTACATATCCCTGTACTGTTCTGCACAGGGCACTGTAAATGTACCTGATGGATTCTGTCTGGTGCTGGGAACCTCCTCAGAGGCTCCAAGCACTTGCATTTCCAGTGGGAATGAAATTCAGGATGTGCTTGTCACCTTGTAAGATAAGTTACAATAGTAGCACAGTAATCATCATGTTTTACCTTGCATTGTCAATGGCTTTGAAAGTATTAGTCAGATATCCTCCCTTCTGATATGTTCCCTCCATTGCTTTAACAACCTCATCCTTTGTTTGATATGTATTCAAGTTGAACACTACACGGGGATCATTAGCATACTGAACTAAACCCACCTATGCAATAAAGAAATTATGTTAGATTATCACACATTATAATCAGTCACATAGAATCATGATGCTTAATTATTTGTGAGGCTGGAGTAAAAGATCTGCAGATGCATATGGGGTTATCATTTTCTTTCAACACATATAAAACCAATTAATATTAACACATTTGAAAAGCAAAGAAAGCTAAATGCTCTTGCATCTTATGTCATTTATTATGGACTACAATATGTTAATGCAAACAATCTGAAATAGTAGGCATTGAATGTTTGCTTGGTTACTTCTGGGAGAGCTTATGGACAGCAATAATACAGGGAGCTCTGGGGAAAAATGAGAAAATAGCAAAAATTCTACAAGCGGACAGCACCTCATTCTGATCTCTTCTAAGGAAATCCTAAAGGTTAGTTACTTGACAGCATTGCAAACCCTATTTATTTTTAATACAGGTGAAAGCTAAAGAAATATGCTAAGATGTATATTTAGTATGAAAGAAAAAAAAAAAAGAGAAGACGTTAAAGGTGAGATTCAGAAAGGACTGAGCAGGAAGCCTAGCTTTTAAGCGCCTCGCTTCCAAAGTAGTCCAAGGAAGAAGGCAGCCTTAGGGAGAGAGATTTCCAGTGCCCCAGTCTTTGTTCCCAGAAGCGTTTATGGAAAATGGACAACTGCAGGGACAGAAAATGTTTTAAAAAAGACAATAAAATTTTCCTTACCATCATCAAATTAAAAGGAAAAAATAAATCAAAGATCATATAGTAACCAAGCAGGAAAATTTCCTATTTTAAAGATGCAGCAGTTGGAAAGTAAGAGCCATATGAAAAGCCCATAAAAGAAACTGTCCTACTTTTACCACATCCCCACAGACTGCATTTTAATTATTCTTACATATAACATATGAAAGAGATCTGACTCCACTAGATATAATCTAGACTTCTATTTTAGTTGATCTATGTTTTGAATCAAATTACTAACCCCCTTTGGAATAGGTTAGCTGTCAGATAAAAATCCAAATATTGAAAGATAAAGGACAACTGCATAATCTCTGGCCTTGGGGGAGGTACTGTAGTTATGCTAATAAAACCTTTTTTTTTTTTTCTTTCTCAAAGATGTCTTTGACTTACCTGAGTTTTGTTAAGGCCTATATCTAAGCCTTGTACATTTTTTTTTAAAAATGCTTGCACTGCATCCCAGGGATAAATGATGTTTGACTCATCACAAACCACCATAACATCTTTGACAGAGGAACACTCTCAAACAAAAATAAAAAGTGAACATTAAATGCACTTTCAGTCTCAACGTACTTCCAACTCTTTCTTTGGCTAAATCCAGAGGTGCATAGTTAGGTCTCACACAGGCAATACTTCAGATGAGGAAGGTCTTGCCTGAATGAAGACTCAATAGAAGCATATGCAGATTTTGAGTCTGTCTTCATTTTCACTGCTCTAGTGCAATGCCATGGAATTCAGAGGAGTGAGTCCAGATTCATATCAGAATTAGATCAGAATCTGTCAGTCTTTACATGTGAATCACAGGGCTTTACTTTTTGCACATACATGTTTTTAAAAATCCTAAATTAAAAGTCCCCGACAAAATATATCTTGATTTTGTTTGATCTATTTTTTTTTTAATTGATTCTGTTTTGCACATGTTGCCTTACTTTGAACAGCAGGAGAAAAGCTTCTTAGTATCTGGAAACTTGGAGTGATTTCAGAACAGACTCCTGTTGCATAGTATTGGCTTCCACACTGCTGTGCCCACAAGGGACCACAAGTCTTTCTTTAAAAATAACAAAAAAGTGAAACTATAAAAATAACAAATACTTGTCTCACCGTATCTATATACAAAAGCACAATAAGCAGGACTACAGGAATATAGGATCAGAGGAGCCCTCTTGGATTATCAGGCCAAATCCCTTGCTATCACTGTGACAGTGTCAGGTAACTCCTTTCATAGACTTTCTCATAAAAAGGATTCTCTATTCATGATCATCCTAGTGCCGCCTCCTGCAAGCTGGTCCCTCCAGAGTATGCACAGCTATAACATCTAGGGAGTGTGACTTGGTTTGCAAGGAATCTGTGCTGCTTTAAGCCACCTGCTCTACAAACTATGGTTTTAAAACTAGGGTTGGTATTTGCACATCGCTTATAAATGTGCAGAGGAATACTTCTACTAACCAGGAAGTGGCATCAGAGCCATGAACATGCACCTCGCTGCAAACATGCAGAGGATCTTTTCTTGTGGTATGTCCGATTACCACCAACAGTGTGACCACAGAATCATAGAACCATAGAATGCTTTGGGATGGAAGGGACCTTTAAGGGTCACCCAGTCCATCCCCCCTGCCATGGGCAGGGACATCTACAACCAGATCAGGTTGCTCAGAGCCCCATCCAGCCTGGCCTTGAATGTTTCCAAGGATGGGGCATCTACCACCTCTCTGGGCAACCTGTGCCAGTGCCTCACCACCCTCATTGTAAAAAATTTCTTCCTTACATCCAGTCTGAATCTCCCCTCCTTTAGTTTAAAACCATCACCCCTTGTCCTATTGCTACAGGCCCTGCTAAAAAGTCTGTCCCCATCTTTCTTGTAGACCCCTTTAAGTACTGGAAGGCTGCAATAAGGTCTCCCTGCAGCCTTCTCTTCTCCAGGCTGAGCAACCCCAGCTCTTTCAGCCTGTCCTCATAGCAGAGGTGTCCCATCATTTTTGTGGCCTTCTCTGGCCCCGCTCCGACAGCTCCGTGTCCTTCCCGTGCTGAGGACCCCCGAGCTGGACGCAGGGCTCCAGGTGGGGTCTCCCCAGAGCAAAGTAGAGGGGCAGAATCCCCTCCCTTGCCCTGCTGGCGACACTGCGGGGGATGCAGCCCAGGATACGGTTGGCTTGCTGGGCTGCGAGAACACATTGCTGGGTCATGTCCAGCTTTTCATCCACCAATACCCCCAAGTCCTTCTCGGCAGGGCTGCTCTCCATCCCTTCATCCCCCAGCCTGTACTGATACCAGGGGTTGCCCCGACCCAGGTGCAGGACCTTGCACTTGGCCTTGTTGAACCCCATGAGGTTCACCCAGGCCCACCTCTCCAGCCTGTCCAGGTCCCCCTGGATGGCATCCCGTCCCTCAGGCGTGTCACCTGCACTGCTCAGCTTGGTGTCATCTGCAAACTTGCTGAGGGTGCACTCGATCCCGCTGTCTATGTCATTGATGAAGATATTGAACAGCACTGGCCCCAGTACGGACCCCTGAGGGACACCACTCGTCACTGATCTCCATCTGGACATCGAGCCATTGACCACTACCCTCTGGATGTGACCATCCAGCCAATTCCTTATCCACCGAACAATCCACCCATCGAATCCATATCCTTCCAATTTAGAGAGGAGGATATTGTGGGGGACCGTGTCAAAGGCCTGACAGAAGTCCAGATAGATGACATCCGTAGCTCTTCCCTTGCCCACTGATGTAGTTACTCCATCACAGAAGGCCACTAGGTTGGTCAGGCAGGACTTGCCCTCGGTGAAGCCGTGCTGACTGTCCCGAATCCCCTCCCTGTCCTCCATGTGCCTCATGTAGCAGGGAAAAGCAAAAGCTGGGCAAGGAATTCAACATTAGCAGTGGTGGGGGCACTGAAAAGCCGGAGCTGTATCAATCGCAGCATTTTGTTCAAAAATAAAAAAAACAAGTTGGCAGAAATTACCCTCCTCATTAAAATCAGAAGGTTTGGAAAATGTATCGATTTAAACAAAAGTTGCTGCAGAAATGTATCTTTTCAGCAAAATGTCTTATTGGTCCAGAGAGGCAACACACCATCTCAGGAGAAAGGCTGCTGGGCTTTGATCAGGAGTGAGCAGTTTGCAATGATTTTTAAAATTATTTACTAGTGCAATGATTATGTGATACACCAGTAAGAGTAGTGCATATTAAGGTTTTTAAAAAAGAAAAATCCCATAACATAAATTCCAAAACAAAATTCAAAAATTCCAAATCCTAAGCACACAGACACAACTGAGCAGGGTGGTTGCAACTTGATACCAAACATTACCTCAACAGCAGACTGAGATTTTATCTCTGTTGTGGGATGTATCCACAGACTGAAGACACATATGGGTAGGAAAAAGCAGTTTAACAGCTATATACAACTATTCAATCTTCCTCACCCAAGATAGATATAAAAACAAATTCCAGCCTGGAATAAGTATTGTTAGCTTTACAGAATGTACTATCAGCCGCTGTTTATGGCATATACATTCAAGACCAACTTGACAGGGTACAATCCACCTTTCTAAAATATTATGTTTATAAAATAACAGAGAATTTGGTCTGAATTTAAGGTTCAAATACAGATGATCTCATGACAGGGAGAACCAGAGCGTAAACTGAATGTTGTTTCTGTTGTGGCTAATTACTTGTGCGGTGGTCTGCCTAAATTTTTCTGAGTTTCTTTGGTGTTCACAATTTTCCTTGACTTCATTAAAGAGCTCCTGTTTTGAAATTCCCACTAGGCACTGTGAAAAGCTTGAGCTTTGCTTGACTTGCAAGTTTGTCCTTATTTATTTATATCATGTGCCATCAATGCACAGCAGACCAGTGTCCAATTATACTGGATCATCTGACTCTGCACAAAAAGGGCTCCCTTGCTGGTTTGTGTCTCAGCTTCCCAACATGTACCACCCCCCCCAGCCCTGCACTCTTGGTTGGACTGTCTTTCCTCTTCTCTCTGAATGCATCCTCAAGCAAAAGTGATAACATACTGCTGTATGTACAGTCCCAGTTCTGCAAAAATTCTCCTCTCTATCATTTCTATAGCCCTTATTGCCTCAGGGGATGTACCTCCCAGAAATACATCTGAATTATTTGCTGGTTTTCTGTATCTATCTCTCCTTTCTGCTCTTTGAAAGAATACAGAAGGATTTTTAAAGCTGTATTTAATATAGCACTATGTGATTTTTATTAACAGAAGCAAGGTCTAGGAAGTGATGAAATTTCTGGTAGATCTCACATTCTGGATAACCTCTCCCTTGGAGAGAGGTGCCACCCCAGCAGTGTTTGATGTGGTGAGCAGCCCCACTGTGCCTGAACAGACTTCTCAAGTGCATCACGCTGCACAGTGATGGTCTCTTCATAAAAGCATACGTACGGTGATAAATGCTCCCTTCTGACAGAAAGCAGCATCCTGCCCTTATGCAAGGTTCATTCTGTTTATCTCACTCCTAGTTCAGCCATGTCATCAAGTGTTCTGCACACGGACTGCAGCCTTTGCATCGCTTATAGGAGAAACCAACTCTACTGAACAGCTTGAAAGTGTTGCTTTTTTTTTTTATAAACAATGCACACAAGAAAAAGTGCTACTGTCCCAAGAAAAAAATAGCCTAAAAATGAAGAGAACAAGAGAGTAAACTATGAGTGACTTTTTTTTTTTTTTAAAGCATGTCTAATGATTTCTTGAGAGGAAGACTGAAAAGAGCTTTTCTTCACTGAAGAGTCTCTAACAAGTCATGGTTACTCAAACTAAAGCTGACTGATAAAATTCCCCTGACTTTTGGAGCTATGGTCAGACACCGTGCAGTGAAAGAACAAACAATGAAGAAGTGCTTATCTACAGAAAAGTTTCCAAGATTCGTAATATTCATATACTTGGGAGAACATAGGAAAAGTTAATCCAAAGTTACTTTCTTTCCCAAACTCCACCATATATTATCCAAGAAAGTGATAGTGGAGGAGTTTTTATACCAGAAGTAATAATAAAACAGGGAAATAGAAAACATAAATAGCTTGGGTGAGTCTGGATCCTAGTGCTCCTGTTGTAAGCTTACAGAAAAAAATTACAAGAAGGATAAAATGCATGACATAATTTCTCCAGAAAATACCATGTATGAGACATAATTTCTCCAGAAAATACCATGTATGAGCCAAAGTATTCAATTCACTTCAGGCAGACATTCTTGTTCTCCTTCAATAGCTTTACACAGAAGTTTTTTACAAAAGGGAGCTCTGATCTATGGGTGACTAAACACATAATTAAACCAGGCAAAAACGCAGTGAGAAGCTGCCACAGCATCAGGCGAGGAGCAGGGGGAAGTGCCTACCCAATGGAAGAAGAGGAAATGCTGAGCTTTTAGTTCAGACAATACAGCTGTACCCTCCTCTTACTTTGCCTCCTGGACACTGGTGGTAAACATGGTAACACCAGAGATGCAGCAGCATCCAGGTAGTTTTACATCTTTGCATGTGCAACTAATTGCAGCTGCACAGTGTTTCTGTGCAGGACTATGCATAAATGTCTCAAGCTAGCTCAATTTTTTTGTATGGGCTTTTCCAAACTTTAACTGTAAAATACATTTTCATATGCATTTCCATGGATTTCGGATTTTGACATCTTACTTTCTTTTTAATGAAAAAAGTTCAGCTACTTACTATCTGTCCATCATCACTGAAACAAACATGCCAGTTTGTGGCTATTTTGGTTCTGACACTGTTTCATTCTATGGAGAATTATGCATCTAAAATGTTGTCTCAGCTTATGATAATATATATAACTTGTGTGACTTTCCGCTATAAACTTAAAACCATATACACACAAATAACCACTTAAAGTAGTTGAGTACCACTGTACTATTTATAGAATCATAGAATCGTTAAGGTTGGAAAAGACCCTTAAGATCATCGAGTCCAACCGTTAACCCAGCACTGCCAAGCCCACCACTAAACCATGTCCTCGAGCACCACATCTACCCGGCTTTTAAATCCCCCCAGGGATGGGGACTCAGCCCCTGCCCTGGGCAGCCTGGGCCAGGGCCTGACAGCCCTTTGGGGGAAGAAGTTTTTCCCAATATCCAACCCAAACCTGCCCTGGCGCAGCTTGAGGCTGTTCCCTCTCGTCCCATCGCTTGTTCCTGGGGAGCAGAGACCGACCCCCCCGGCTCCAGCCTCCTTTCAGGCCGTTGCAGAGAGCGATGAGGGCTCCCCTCAGCCTCCTCTTCTCCAGGCTGAGCCCCCCCAGCTCCCCCAGCCGCTCCTCCCCAGCCTTGTGCTCCAGCCCCTGCCCCAGCCTCGCTGCCCTGCTCTGGCCACGCTCCAGCCCCTCCATGGCCGCCTTGGGGTGCGGGGCCCAGCGCTGAGCACAGCATTCGAGGGGCGGCCTCACCAGTGCCCAGCGCAGGGGCACCATCACCTCCCTGCTCCTGCTGGCCACACCATTCCTGATACAAGCCAGGATGCCACTGGCCCTCTTGGCCACCTGGGCACCCTGCTGGCTCATGTCCAGCGGCTGCCGACCAGCACCCCCAGGCCCTTTCCCGCCGGGCAGCTCCCAGCCGCTCCTCCCCATGCCTGCAGTGGTGCCTGGGGTTGTTGTGACCCCAGGGCAGGACCCGGCCCTGAGCCTTGCTGACCCTCACCCCGTGGCCTGGGCCCATCGACCCGGCCTGGCCAGGGCCCTCTGCAGGGCCTCCCTGCCCTCCAGCAGATCGACACTTCCACCCAGCTTGGTGTCACCTGCAAACTGACTGAGGGTGCCCTCGATCCCCTCATCCCGATCATCAGTGAAGATATTGAACAGGACCGGCCCCAACACTGAGCCCTGGGGAACACCACTGGTGACCGGCCGCCAACTGGATTTGACTCCATTCACCACCCCTCTCTGGGCTCGGCCGTCCAGCCAGCTTTTAACCCAGCGCAGAGTGCACTTATCCAAGCCGTGAGCAGCCAGCTTCTCCAGGAGAATGCTTTGGGAAACAGTGTCAAAGGCCTTACTAAAGTCCAAGTAGACAACATCCATAGCCTTCCCCTCATCCACCAAGCGGGTCACCTTGTCACAGAAGGAGATCAGGTTGGTCAAGCAGGACCTGTCCTTCATAAACCCATGCTGGCTGGGCCCGATCCCCCGGTTGTCCCGCACGTGCCGCATAATGGCACTCAAGATGATCTGCTCCATGACCTTTCCCAGCACCGAGGTCAGGCTGACAGGCCTGTAGTTCCCCGGATCCTCCTTCCGACCCTTCTTGTAGAGGGGCGTCACATTTGCTAGCTTCCATTCATCCGGGACCTCCCCGGTTGACCAGGACTGCTGATAAATGATGGAGAGTGGCTTGGCCAGCTCCTCCGCCAGCTCCCTCAGTATCCTTGGGTGGATCCCGTCTGGCCCCATGGACTTGTGAGCATCCAGGTGGAGGAGCAGGTCAGTGACTGCCACCTCTTTGACAACTGGGACTTCATTCTGCATCCTATCTCCATCTCCCAGCTCAGGGGCCTGAAAACCCCGAGGATGACCAGTCTGACTATTAAAGACTGAGGCAAAGGAGGCATTAAGTACCTCAGCCTTCTCCTCATCCTTCGTGGCAAAGTTTCCCTCTGCATCCAACAAAGGAGGGAGATTCTCCCTGGCCCTCGTTTTGTCGCTGATATATTTGTAAAAACATTTTTTGTTATCTTTAATGGCGGTGGCCAGTTTAAGTTCTAGCTGGGCCTTCGCCTTTCTAATCTTCTCCCTGCATATCCTCACAATATCCTTGTAGTCCCCCTGAGTCACCTGCCCCTTCTTCCAAAGGTGGTAATCTCCAGTTTCCTGGTGTTAGTGTAGGGTAGTTTTGCTCTGTGTTCAACACCTGCCACAGTGAGTTCTTGGTTCATATCCATACTTGCCCTTTCCCTCAACTTCAATCTATTCCACACTGTAAGAGACTGAAGTTTTAAGAACAATTGTCTCAAAGCTTGCTTGTGTGTTTGTCTGATAAGACCGGGCAGTAGACCACTCTTTTGTCTGACAAGACCCGAGGGCAGACCACTCTTTGGCTTATCAAGTACCACCATCTGGCAAGGAAACTTTTGCAAAATTGCTGAAGCAGCAGGCCATTCTTTGGCTTATCAGGTAGCACCGTCTTGCAAGGAAGCCTGTGCAAACTTGCTGAAGCAGCAGGCCATTCTTTGGCTTATCGGGCACCACCAAGAATAGAACACCAACTGGTATCTGGTCAGGCCGCTTGCCCCACCAGTAGATGTGCATGTGTTGGGTACGTGATGTTGCCCTGGGTAACCAAACGGAAACAAGAGGGCAAACTCCCTCTCCAACACCAGATAAAAGACGGCACAACGAAACCTGAGTGTGGCCATCCACCACCGAAAAACTGAAGACAGGACCAACGGGACGCCGCTGGATCCATGGTGGTGACTATCCTTTGCTCATCTCTCTGAATGCTTGCTTAATTTCCTCCTAATATTTCCTGCCTTTCCTATCGCTTTACTCTTTTATATTTACCCAATAAAACATCTGATTGGTGGCATATGACCTCATTTGTGTCTTAATTTCGCCCTTGGGATCATTACAAACCTTCCCCAAGCCTGACAATCAGACTGGGACTTAACACACACTCAATCATCTACTCCATACTCTACTCCATACTCTACTCCCTTACAACCTTCCCCTGAATCTTCAGTATCTGAAGACGGACACTTGCCACTGTTGGAGTAGTAGTCATCAATGCTGAGTTCTGCTTTTCTGCTCACCACAACCTGACGTGCTTTTCTCCAAATGAGTCAAATTTTTACCATTCTACCCACAGTAGATTTGCTGAATCTCAGTTTTACTATTCCTCTTAAAATATGGTTTAGAAGTTTCTGGAGTCTGGTGAGTATATTTTCTCTTAAAAGGAGCGTAACTTTCGTTTTGTGTAGGCGAGAAACTTTAGCCTTGTGAGTTTGAGAAAAAAGCCTCCTGAAAATGAGTTGTTTAATGGTCAATTCAATGATTAGAGGTCCAGTAAATACAACTTCTCAATGCTCTGCCATCTCTTAGGTTTTCCCTTCTGTGTTTAAATTACGTTGTCTTCTGCTTCACACTCTTTCTAGATTTTGCAAATCCCTCCTCAAGACCTGAATAATCCCTGTTTATAAATAACCACAGCAGAGGGGAAAAACATCGTAAGTGTAAAATATTCTTACAAGCAAAACAGAAAGCCCAATGATTTTATCATGTGTATCTTATACTAGAGCTAGATGTTTATAAAGAGGGATTAAGATTTTTTTTTTTCCTCCCTGGCAACAGCTATAATAAATACACTGCTAGAGAAAATACGTGAAATAGAAGACATTCACTCAACACTGAAGAAACATGTTTGGACACAGGACTGCAAGGAACTTGCAGAAGAACCCAACACCATAAAAATTCTGAGCTCCAGCTTGCTGCCAATGTTAAGATCTCTCAAAGTAAAACTTCTCGGGTGAGTCTTCCTTTGAGATGGAGTCAGACGGTGTTGCCAAGCTCCATTAACCGATTAGTTAGCAACAGGAAGGGTAAACGGTTCACATAGGTTATCAGAAATAAAAGCCCCAAACCTTTCCTCTCTTCCTGCTTCTTCCACCCCCATAGTTCATAGGTTTTGGCTCACAGAAGCAAAGAAAAAACCCCCAAAACAACAACAACAACAACAAATCAGAAGTATCTAAGTGGAGGCGGGAGTTCGGTCTGCCTGCTGTTGGTGTCTAGGTCAGGTACCACAATCTCTCCACGGACTGGCACGTTAACTGTCCTGAGTTTGCTGTCTTAAGCTTCTCTGCAACAGCTCGCTGTCTCGCTGATTTTCAAAGAGATTAAAGCTGTGGTTTCATAATTAATTAATGCCACATTTGGGCAATTCCTCATCTCTCAGCAAACAGATTCAGCTCAGGTAGGGTGTGAACACACAGCCCTGCTCCTGCTGAATCGGAGTAAGAGCGTGACCACCAAAGGAAAAAAGAAAAAAAAAACAATAGCTGCCCTGGCTTAAGACCTGCCAGGATGAATTTATCACGCTGACAATTTCAAATAGCTGTGGATTAGCAGCCTGAGTTTACACCTGATCTGCCCTGCAATTCCCATGGCTACAGCATTTTCACCTGGCATTACTAGTCCTGCAGCTGGATTTGTTATCAAACAGCAGCCTTAAAGAAGTTCCAAAATGTTACCTTTTTATCTTAACTCACCTCCCATGAGAAATACTTATCCATTATAAAACTAAACCCAACAATCATGCTCCAACCTACCTGTTCATTTCAATTTAATTCTTCATGTAAACGTACCTAAGTCGGCAAAGACATCACTAGCGCTAGTTCCTTGTAGCTGTTTTCAGGAGAGGGAAACTGCACCCCCGTCGCTAAACCCTTAGCCTGTGAACTCTCCAAAGGATTAATTTCCCCTCCGATCCCCCTCAGCATCCCTGTGCAGCACCCAGCTGACCCAGTCAGACACGGACTCTGCTGGCTGGAGAGGCAAGACAGAGCCCTGCCCAGCTTAACACCATCGCACCAGACGGAAAAATGTCGGGATTTACAGATTGAGGAAGAAATAAATACTCTCACAACGAGGTGAGGCTTGCTTGAAATGGTGCACTTCGACAGCTTCAAGATTTAATTTTTTTTTTTTTAATAGGACGCTACGCAACATCCCATCTGAATTATTGGAGCTCCACTAGAAGCATAACAGAACTGCTTATATATAATGCAGAAAGGAGTGCAACAGGTAAGTCTGTATCAGCGGTCTCTGTACCTTCTCCCTCACATACGCTTGCTTAGGATTAAGGTTTAATAGCTTTTTTCTAGACAAAGGAATCCTAATTTACTCTCTTCTTCATTTTTTGTCAGCTATAGTACTTCAGTCCTCTCAAATTGCAGTTGGAACCCACTCTGCAAAATATCAGGCGCTTTCTAATTCACTTGAAATCGAGGCGCCAAAAACGCTGGGGTGTACAAGAGCAAAGAGGTGTTGGTATCACGGCACCTGCCTGTTTAAAACCCACAAAAGGAGAAACGGGACCCGAAACGTTGGGTGGTTCAAGTTGCAAGGTTCACCTAGCACGCACTGAGGAGAAAATACTGTACGAAGGACAAAAGCCTTTGTAATGCAGCGAGATCTGCAGGGTGTTTAAAACGCACCACCCCGTGGCAGAAAGCTACGTCTACATTTATCGGTAAACACCGCACAGCTTTAAGCGGGAACGAAGGCTTTTCACGAACGCTTTCTTTTCTCACACATTTCAAGAAAGACAAAAATCAAGATTTTTTCATTATACTGTATAATGCAGACTACTCACACAAAAATAAAGAATACACCTGAGCCTAAAGAGAAAAAAAGAAGCATGCACTTGGTACAATCAATGTATGTAATTATCCCTCTAAAATCTTAACACATTTCTTCCCTATCTTCCACTCCTTCCAGGACACTATTAAATTCCCCTAATCCAGATTGCTCTCAGTAAGACGTCTTCATTTCCCAAAGGCAGAAGCAATTCTACTGTCGTTGTATCTGGGAAACTGGAGAACATACTTTAGAACGATGTACGAGGATCAGTTATTACTGCTGTTATTCTGTAATAAATGATTGGGCTTGCTAATAAAGCCAGGCTCAGACCAAATCCTCAAGGCCAGGCACCCCAACATAGTGTGGAAGACTGGCTCAGGAATCAAATGTCAATGCAGGTGCTAATCATACAATCATAGAATCGTTAAGGTTGGAAAAGACCCTTAAGATCATTGAGTCCAACCGTTAACCCAGCACTGCCAAGCCCACCACTAAACCATGTCCCTCAGCACCACATCCACCCAGCTTTTAAATACCTCCAGGGATGGAGACTCAACCCCTGCCCTGGGCAGCCTGGGCCAGGGCCTGACAGCCCTTTGGGGGAAGAAGTTTTTCCTAATATCCAACCCAAACCTGCCCTGGCGCAGCTTGAGGCCGTTCCCTCTCGTCCCATCGCTTGTTCCTGGGGAGCAGAGACCGACCCCCCCGGCTCCAGCCTCCTTTCAGGCCGTTGCAGAGAGCGATGAGGGCTCCCCTCAGCCTCCTCTTCTCCAGGCTGAGCCCCCCCAGCTCCCCCAGCCGCTCCTCCCCAGCCTTGTGCTCCAGCCCCTGCCCCAGCCTCGCTGCCCTGCTCTGGCCACGCTCCAGCCCCTCCATGGCCGCCTTGGGGTGCGGGGCCCAAAACTTTGATTTAATCTTTAATAATAACTTGGTAAGAAAAAGCCAATATTCCGAAGCACAGCAAACTGTGTTTGCGCGCGACCTAGCACAGGACCTGGTTTTGCGCATGGGGGGAATACCACGCTTTAGACTTAAAAGTGAAAATCAGGAACTACAGAAGAGGAACGCAGCATATTCCCCCCAAACCCAGAGCATCCCTGCACCTTTCAGAAGAAGGGCTTCCCCCCTCGGAGACAACGTCACTGACAACGCACTCCACGACTGGGAGCCTACGCAGAGCGGTTGCCAACGGTCTCAAGCGTTCAACGGTTTATTCGACACAAAGGAGGGCTTTTGGCAGCAGTCTAACAAAGCAGCCACGTTTCCAATGGGCAACAGAGAGCAGAAGCACGGGTTTGGACAATCCACCTGTAACTCACCCTAACTAAAACGCCTAGGTTGGTTTGAAACCTAAAGAAGGGATTGCATTCTCCCTAACCAAACTGAACTCGTCATCCTTTAGAGGGAGGGTTTACACCACCAGGCACTGCAACCTGAGCCCGCAGAGAGGCAAAAAGAAAGAAATTAAATTGACTTCCAAAACAAGAGCATTTTCCCTTGCCGCCCCTGAAAGCGGACACTGAATTTTAAGACCTGGAAGTTGTGAAGTTGCATGTATTAGAAGTGCAATACATTAAGTCCCAGTAACTTCACGGGAAAGGATTTCACTGTTTCACTTCAGCGTGGCAAAGCCCCTCGTCAGAGGCTCTCGCAGGAAACAAAGAGGATAAAAATGGAATGATATGGGAATAAGCAGTTGGCTCACACAGCAAAGAAGGGTTACTAGCAGGATGTACAATCGTCTGCGCTGATAACGTGTTCAGAAGTTATCTGGAAAATGAGGTGGCCGTCATGATGCATTTTGCAGGAAAGACAAAATGGATGACCAAATTTAACTCTCACAGCTGGAATTACACACGGATCTCAAAAAAATGAGTGATAAAAGGGGGAAATTAAACATTATGTGCAAAATAAAGTGCACAAAGGGGATTATTCTTTACTGTACCTACACAGTGAAGAGCTCTGAAAGAATTGTTACTACACAGGGATGAGATCTTGGAAAAACTGCAGCCAGTTCTCTGAAAAGAAGAGTGCAGTGATTATCCACAGTCACGAAGGAAGAGGGAATTGGTTATTATGGAAGGACCGAAGAACGGAAAACATCCTGCTTTATAAAATCCACGTGGCAACTCTATCTTCACCAGAGAAACCCCTGTAACCCTAACTTACTAAGATACAGCAGAAAGAGGAAAACAGACACTGTGTCAGATGAACATCTGGTTTGCTGCCTTACGGCAGCTGCTGGTTTTTTTTTTTTAATCCATAGAAACAGCGCGAAGTATTTCTACAGTCGTTAAAGACATTGCATCCATAAAAACCCCGGGAACGGCGATCAGCATACTTCAACGGTTATCCACCAGTTGTAACACTACTTGCCTTGACCTGAATTTCTTGCTAGGCTAGGCAGGCAGGTTTTGAATAGCCTCCCATCTTTCACAATCGTCACAGCTCACGCCGGCGGCGCGGCAAGAAGAAGTTGTAGATAAGCAATATTTTGACAGCGGACAGAGGATGAGAAAGAGTAAAGGCTGCAGTCTTTGCTCCTATTTTAGTCTACGTAGCAGAGTACAGGCTATGGAGAAGCGCGTGCCGTCTCTGACGTGGATCCATCCAACTAACTGAGCATCTAACGTAGACATCTACACCAGAGCAAGCTGCAAGTTGCTCTTGCCAGTCCAGCCAGCCTAGGGGACTTCGGTGAGCACAGTCAACGGAGATCTCGTTTCATCCAAATGCGATCTACATCGTGTCAAATGATTCCTAACTTCACCTCCACCGCCTGCGAGAGGCAAGACAACTTGCTCAGGTGCGCACTTCTCAAATTAGCTAACAGCCCCACGTTAAGTGACACAAGAGATACAGATGATACTATTAGAGGAAGTTAAGAAATGAGTTGCTGTGTGTACGCAGTTACCATGCAGCGACACAGTTAAGATGCGACTACCTCCCTCCTCGGAAGGCTGGCAGATTTGCTAGAGTTGTCTAGAAACTACCACCAGTAGTAACTGGTGGTAACTGGTAACCACCAGTTATTTCTCAGCCAGGAAAAACAGCCTCTCCAAAACCAAACACTGACTTACCAAAAGGAACAATTCTCACAGCGATTTACATTTCAGACAAACAAACAAAGGAACACCAAGCTCTTTTTGCTGTTATATTTATTGTTCTTTTGGGAGGCACAATGGAAATTTCAGCTTTCGCTCATTTTCTTTTCCCTTGCGAAACAGCAGGGTACGGGTTATAGCCGTCAATCTGCAATCAGTATATACTTCAGAAGGTCTCCAATTATCTTTTCACATTTCCTGATGATAAAAGAGGCACGTGCGCCAGACAGCAGCAGTAGGTGAAATAAGAACAGTTGAAGCAATACTTGCTTAAAAAGCTGCGCTGCCTGCTATTTTAAGGCAGGTTTGGTGAAAGCTTGACAGGCAATTTCCTCAGGAAATGAAAAGAATCTTGCCTATAGAAATACATCAACGTTGATTGAAAAGAGGCTTTTAGAAAATACTTCATCAGTGTGAAATTACATTGTTACACTTCCTTTAGTAAGAAAGACATTAATGAATCTCTTTGCTCAGAATTCAGACTTCTCAGCTGTTCCTTTACCTTGCAGGAACGGCATAAAATGAAGGCAGATAGTGATGCTTTATTGTCACAAACGGCAGAAGTTTCTCAGGGAATTAATAATTCGGGCAACACTGCAGTCTCCGTAATCTCTCAGGCTGTGTTCTCAATGATAACAGCAATACCTTGTCCACCACCAATGCAAGCTGATCCAACGGCATATTTCCCGCCGCGACGCCTGCACAGAAAAAGTAACAGTGAAAATTACATTTATGAAACCATAGTAGCCTTTGTCCTGATTTGATGAAAGGAAACCAGCTATCAACTAGGCACTGCTAAAGATGACGTTTTAGAACGTGTATGATGTTCTTTTTTTAGAAAAACATCACGAAGCCACAACGGATGTTGAAATATTTCTGGAGCAAAACAAGAGGTTGCAGGTCTGAGTGTTTTACCACCTACAAGATGGTACGTTATACAGTTCTTAGGAACGCAAAATGGCAAGGAATGACATTACGGGATACTTGTGGTTTCAACCCATAATAAAAATGGCATCAGTAAAATGTCATTTCATTGCCGAGGTAGTTTTTAAAAGCTAAGATTTCTACAGCCACACTCCAAGAAACGGTTTTCTGCAAGGTGCAAATTAACAGAGGCTTTATGGTTGAACACTAACATAGCGTTGCAAGTACAAGCAAAAAGATACAGTGATCTCTGCCCTAAGGGGGTGGGGAGGGGAAGGAAAATTCAGATTAAAATGGTGCTAAGCATATCAAGCAAGCCAAAAGAGTCAAAATCTCTGAAAACGGCCTAAAAGAGAAAGAAGGTGACGACGAAGCCTTTTAAATGGACCCTGTTAAGAAAAGAACAGACTTTGCTCCCAGGTCATTTCAATAAAGCAAACCCTTCCGCTAACTACCGTGGATCAGATCTAGAGGAAGCAAAAAATCCTGCAATGACAACAGCTGCAGGACCCGGACTACAGCACAAAGGTAACAAATTTGTACAGAAAGCGGTACGCTTCAGCGTGGAGAGCCTGAAGTCAGCAGACTGGAAGATTTTAGTCACACAGTATCCATACTAAAAATCTTTTGCAGGTGTAAATATATCAGCATTGCATTCACTACCAGCAGCTATTGGCTACGTGCATACCTTAATTCATGAACCAGGTGAGCTGTGATCCGTGATCCCGAAGCTCCCAAAGGATGACCTATAGCGATGGCACCTCCGTTGACATTGGTTTTTTCAGGGTCAAGGCCCAAAGCTTTTTCGACAGCTAGATACTGAGGTGCAAATGCCTCATTCACCTAAAACATCGGAGAAACCATACAACTGTTCACGTCTGGCTTTCCACACAAGCTTTCAGCAGCACGTGTGCACACAAGATCAAATGAGGTGCGCTTCTTCGCGTCATTTTGAGTGGGAAAAATATTAAACATTGTTTAATATTAATTAATATTAATTTAACATAAAAGCGTACTCAGATAACATACAAATTGTCAGGCAAACACAATGTAATTTCAAATCCTTCTGGCACACGTGATACAAAGCAAGTATGTAGTATATTTTATACAAAAAGGCGTGATATATTCTGATGCAATGTGTTCACAGAGACTCTATTGCTCTGACAAAAAACGGCCTCGTTCACAAATGGAGAAGTGTGACTAACTTCAACCATTCACAGTCCAGCCAACAGGGTAAAACCTCATGTCACATGAGGTTCTTTTTTTCCATGGAATGCTATCACGCCATTTTCAGTTTCCACGTGCCTGAGATTTTGGTAATAACTGTGAAACTGTTTGGTAGAAACTAGACGGATAAAGCTCAGGCCGGCAAGCTAAGACAGCTGGGCTCCAGACATGCAGAAACGCCTACCTTGTGATGAGGGGCTACGTGGATGAGTGGAATGTTTCTGCTAAAAAGATCAGGAGTAACCTCACCGGCCACGGTAAAACTCCTTACCTCTACCAAATCCATGTCCTTCAGGGTCAATCCTGCTTTCTTCAGAACCTCGGTAATTGCAGGTACAGGGCCTATTTGGAAATTGTATGCACAGTTAGTTAAATAAAAAAGAAATAAATAAAGGCTTATAAACATATTATACATAGGAGAGCTTCATAAAGCCTCATCAGATCCCCTCCCATGAGCCTCTGTGCACCCAATGAATTCTGGATATGCCACTCACCTGCTTTATTAGGCGGTAAGAGGACTCCTGAATCTCAAAACTATTTGGCAGCCTTCTCAACACACTGCCAGGGAAAGTTAGGAGTGTCACTACTGCTGCACAGTTACGTCGGTAAACACATGCATAGCTTTCAGGTCAAGAGAACTGACAGTCCCCAGCGAAAGAAAACAACTTCACAACAGTTTTGAGGCATTCTCCTACCCAGTACTCCTGGTTCAGCTTATTCTTTCCTCACAACTTGCAGCCTCCGGGTATACAAAAAAGAAAAAGGCAGGCTGTTCTAGAGTGCTAGTTATGTGTTTAGTTATGGGTATTGTTGTAATGTAATTTATCTGAAAATCTTCTAGTCAAAAAAACTAACAATAAAACATTCCCTTGGACCCAGGTCCCAGCCAGCTGAAGACAAGAAGATTTTTTTTTGAGAGCATTACAGAGTTTGGCAATAAAACTGTTCTCTGGAAGAAAGCTGGTATCTACAACCTACTATAGAATCACAGAATCGTTCAGGTTGGAAAAGACCCTTAAGATCATCGAGTCCAACCGTTAACCTATCACTACCAAGGCCACCACTAATCCATCTCCCTCAGCACCACGTCTCCCTGGCGTTTAAATACCTCCAGGGATGGAGACTCAACCCCTGCCCTGGGCAGCCTGGGCCAGGGCCTGACAGCCCTTTGGGGGAAGAAGTTTTTCCCCATACCCAACCCAAACCTGCCCTGGCGCAGCTTGAGGCCGTTCCCTCTCGTCCCATCGCTTGTTCCTGGGGAGCAGAGACCGACCCCCCCGGCTCCAGCCCCCTTTCAGGCCGTTGCAGAGCGCGATGAGGGCTCCCCTCAGCCTCCTCTTCCCCAGGCTGAGCCCCCCCAGCTCCCCCAGCCGCTCCTCATGAGATTTGTTCTCTAGACACTTCACCAGCTTCTACAATCCACTAGTGGAGATTAACCTCAAAGCACAGCTACCTAAGGAAAGAGATACTCAAAGAGAATTTGAAAGGGCTAATTAGATAGGACAAAGATATTGAGATGTTAGATGGTAGCTGATCATTAGACAAAAAACCCAATCCTAAAATGTTAACGATCCTAAATGCTATCTCACTACCAAAAAATGGTGTTGAAAACTCATAGCTCAAAGAATAAAACCCATAAAAATAAGTAAATGACCGAAGAGACAGAAAAATTAAAAGAAGGGCCCAGTTCAAAGCTCAGTGGATTATTAGAAAGCCTCAGGCGGCTTAATACTAGACTCCAAATGCATCTGATTACGGATGGATTTTAGTATGCCTGTTACGCGTGAGAGTAATGGGAGGGTCTCATGTGGACAATACAAAGACCGTTAATCACAGCCAAGTAGACTTTTTTGCCCCCCCTCTCTCTTTTTTTTAAAAAAATAATGAATTCTCTCACTAGACATTGTGAGGCAGGACTCCCTATCACCATCAGTATGTGAAAGGGCAGTTGCTCAGTCTGAGCTCCTGTTCTCAGATCTGTTGCTGTCATGTCGATGAATCTCATCTGGTCTTTTTGAGTTGCTGGGGACAAGCTGTGGTGTTAAGGAGTTAGGATACTAACTGTTTCTGCATATGATTTATGAAGTTTTTAAACAAGCTAAAAGAGTTGCCTGACCTAGAAAGAATGGGCTAGTTTAGAAAGCACAATGACAGCAAGAAGTCTAGCGAAAGAAACCCTCCCTCTACATTTGCTTTGAAGGTTGTGTTGGTCAGATAGTCCGATCAAGAAAAGAAATCTGACAATGCTTCATTTGCATTTCTACTGACACATGGAACCAGTCAACAATGACCTCGCTGAACAGAACGGCAGAAAGGACGAGCGATGCTGGGACACAACGCTGTCTACAAACTAAACAGAAGGGAAAAATCCTGGGGTGTCTGGATCGACTTTGAGGGTTTGTTTGCGTTAACAGCTATTTGATTAGGAAGCGTAAAATACGGGACTAACAAAAAAAGAGAAGCAGTTGGTTTGCCAAAACAATACCTGAACAGCTGTGTATCCTGTAATCTTGAGTAACTGCTGAAAGGGGTACACATAGCCAATACTCCTTCAGCAAGAGGTGAGGAAGACAACTCATAGTTACACATTTAATAATGGGATTTAAAGCTTACAGGAAACTAAAGTGAATTTCAGGAGAAAACCGGTTTTTAGAAAATTGAGAGAGTGCCTATTTTCTTGACTTACTAACAGAGAGTAAAAAGGGAAAAAAAAAAGGTGCCTGGGGGACTATAGTTCAGTGCTAACACAATAGGTCAGGCTCTGCACATCCCCTTTCGGCCAAACTGAGGAGTGAGTCAGTCCTGCTGCATAAGAGGGATGGACTGATGCAGTGGACCGGACAGCCTCTCTGTAGTAAGCCACACGAACGTCTTCAGAGCTACCAGACTCGGCACACTGCAGCCTCCCTTTCTTTCCTTCAGAATGCCCCAACACAAGAATATTTTAATGCCGCTTGATGCTATAAAATAATGTGCTTTATTGCGACTTACCAATGCCCATTATGGAAGGGTCACAGCCAGCTGAGTGATAGGCCACTACTCTTGCCAGAGGAGTAAGACTGTGCTTTTTAAGTGCTGATTCACTGGCAATGATGAGTGCACCAGCTCCATCACACACCCCCTTGCAACAAGAGAGAAAAGCATTCTTAGCGGAGAAAATACAAACAAAAAACTCCACACTGTAAACTAAATATGCCCCGCAAAAAAAGCTTGAGCCCAAGACACTATTATTAACATTTAACAAACAATTGTATTAGTGTTTATTCAAAACAACAAACCACAATCTGTCACTATTTTGTGGACTGTGAAAGAAAGTTAAATATAGATGTTTAACTAATTTCAATGTTTTAGAAAAGTAAAATACATTTTTGCTACTTAAAGTCTCCCTTACACTGGAAACATCATTCCGTAGCCTTGCAAGGACACTATTAATAATTGGACAAAGTATGTACTATTAATTATAAAAGATGCTTTACAGACACCCATACTTACTGCGGCTATGATCTATTTTAGGCAGGAATTCAGATTATATGATCACAGTGGTCCTCCTGGCCCAAAGAACATTAATCAATTGATTAAGATAATGGCTGTAAGAGGAACAGTCCGTAATGACATGCTGCTAAGCACCCAGTCTACTCTGGGTAAGTGCAAAATGTGGTTTGGCCTACAGAGGGTACCAACTGTGGCACAAAAATGAGCAGCAGCATGCCCGCTAATGTAACGCACGATTTGTAACGCAAATGTTTAGTAATCATTGCCCTCAAAAGAAAGCAGAATGGCTAATTCTACGTAGCCACCGCAGGCATCGGCTGCACAATTCAAGGCTGATGAGGAAGTGTCAATGCCTCGCTAAAAGGAGAGCGACAATCCACAGAACCAAGTTTTAGGACACAGGGGCAGACTGAAGGATCCCCTGCCATCTTGGGGCTGGAACAGTCAACCAGCGGCATTCAGTTGCAGAATTAGAACTCATTTTTGTCAGGAGACACCGTTGACAGCCAAAGGTGGCTCAGTGAGACATAAACGCAGCGACAATAAATTTGGAGAACCTTCAAGGTGACACTTTCACAACCCAAGGCTTTGACGTACTCACTGAAGCATTCCCAGCAGTCACCGTTCCGTCCTTTTTAAAGACTGATGGGAGCTTTGCCAGTTGTTCCAGAGTGGTCTGGGGTTTCGGGTGCTCGTCCTTTTGCATACTTTCTTTCCCCTTTTTTGTTTTCACTTCAATTGGTGCCATCTCAGCATTAAAGTAACCAGCATCATGAGCTGCAACCACAAAAAGGAAAATAAAAGGACTCTGACAAAAATATCACGATGATTGCGCAGCACGACCAATAATCCTATTTTCATGTGCACGCAACTTTTGCTCCATTTTAACTAAGAGTTCAGGGACAGTACTGTTTATGCTTTATTTTGTTTAAATAGGCTGGCTGGTGTTTTATTGTTCGTTTGTTTTTTTAGAAACTGGGCAAAAACTCTACAAACTTCTACAAAGAAATTCTTAAATATTAAAGTGTTATTTCAGCTTTATAACAACCAAACTTTTCTTTTTTTTTTTTTTTTTTTTAAACCACTAGATTTATTTTTGGTACACATCCCCCTGTATTGTTGCTTTATTCTACAGCTCTGTCACTTATCAGAGGGCCCAGAAGCTGTAAATCTCACTCAGAGAGGAACGTGGAAAAAAATCCTGAGCCACATTTTCTCTGTTGATAACCAGCATAAGCTATTGTATATCGATTAAAATCCTGTCCAAGCTGCTTCTCCACAGGATCTCACAGCCAAGTCACGATCTTAGAATGGGATTCAGCTGCCTGAACAACCTGAGACAATTCAAGGCGTAGTAGGTATCTAAGGCGCCCATAAGAGCATCTGACACATCACCTAAGATGACATTAGACGCCAATATTCAGGCAACTAAACGCTACCTTTTGTGTCCACAATGTTGGTGTGAACTGTTAGCAAATAGTTAATCGAGGCTTTGAATATTACTGTGTATTTAAGAATAGTTATTGTATAGGGTAATTTAGAAAAGATAAATTACACGAATTGTGTAACTACAGGTGTTTTATATTAATCTAAGTCCACGCTACGCTGCTCATTTTGTCCCTGTATAGCCCTATCCCATGACTGGATTAATCACCAGCCGAGTTAATCAGTAGATAAAGATAGATGTAGTAAGAAAAGATGAATAACTTAACAGCTGATTAAGACATTTTAACTGATGTAGACATTAGGTGAGAATAAGTAAGCATTCGTAATGTAAGTTAAGAGGTCAGATTCTTAGAATTTAAAGATGGTTTTAAATAGAGCATTGTGAAACTAGACATAGAAGGGCAATAAATGACTTTTATGATCTTGCATCGGACCAGTGGCTGAAGCGGTCTACGTGGTCAATAAACAAGAACCGAAATGGAACGCAAAGAACCGGTTTCCCGATGGGAAATCAAGACCTGTCTCCTGACCAGAAGAATGAAGAATTGCGAACACAGTGGAAACCTTAGGTGGACTTTGATAATCATGTAATTGTTATAGAAACATATATAAGGTGACAATTGTAACGCTTAGTTGCCACTCACTGAGGTGATGGCCCAACTCTGAGTTGTCAACAAAGCAAACCTAGAGATACCCACTTTCTGGTGAAAATTCTTCAACACACACAGAGATTTACAACCAAAACAACTCCGATCTCCCAAAACTGAACCAAGACTCCCAGCCGCTTCAAATCATTCCGTAAATGCAACTCTAAGGGGTTTAAAACTCAGCCACTGAAATTGCCAGACCTGATGTTGTTTAGCTACCTCTGAGCTTTCTCAGTAAATTCTACAAAGTCTTTTTCTTTCCTGATTAGCCAGAGGACTCTCTCTTTAGTCTGGAATTAGATGAACTGGTCATAACAAGCAGAAATAAAAAAAAAAAAAAAACCACAAGGCAAAATCCTGGAAAACAAGAAAGAAGCAAAAGCCTCTTCAGGGGCACAGTTTCTAGCAAAGGTTCCAGGAATGGCAGGAGTTGGCTACCAGGATCAGCAGGGAAGGGAACACACAATTGAGAAAAGTTACAAAAAGAATTGCTACACCCATTGAGGAAAAAAAAAAAAAAAAAAAAAAAAGATAGAAAATCTTCCTTCAAGAGCAGAAGCTGTTAAAAAGCACCACCATCAGAATCTAAAAGTACGCCGAGATCTTTGCTTCTTATGTTCACCTTTGGGTTGCAACGTATGTTGAAGCCCCAGGCGACCACTACACGTTCTACTAGCTTTTGGCCTACCATCCTGTTTATGCTATCAATCAATTTCACAGTAACCTAACGCCTCCGAATTATGGCTTTGGCCACGCAAACCACCCAGAGAACAGTTTAAACCCAGGTCCTGAACAAATATCCCCTCTTCAGATTCCATCTGCTCTAACTGTGCACAGGTTGGAGAATAGCATACGATTTGCAAAAGGAAGAAAAAGGATTTAGATCGATTACGGCACGTGCTGGCATGCAAGAAGGATGTTCTGAGCACGCAGAACATGCAAGAGGACTGTTCTGCAGTGAAGTGGAAAGAAAGGAGTCAGGCGTGCCTGGGACAGTGCTGCTCTGCTGCCGGGAAGACAAGGGCAAGGCATCCCGCCAAAGGGGCACCAACAAGCTACGCTGATGAACATGAATCCTGTTCAGGCAGGGGGTGACACATGACAGGCCAACGGCATTTGCTGCCTGAAGGGCTACTGAATGTCCACGGGGAAGACGCAAGAAGCCAGTGGAAAGAGGCTCGTTACTTCACCTGCCGATAGGCACAACACCCGACTCAGTATATTCCAAGTGAAACCCCCTAGGAGTGGGCTACTTGTATCACAGGGCAAACAAAAGCGTGAATTACAGTATCTGCAAAGCAAAAGACAAATTACACCAAGATGCACGAGCTACAGAAACGTAAAGATACTTCGAATCAATGCTAAAAGCTAACTAGATTCGAAAGTAGTATCATACAAACACTTCCCTTCCTAAATTTACTAACCAGCTTTGCATCTCTGTTGCGTTTTGAACGCGTATCGGTCACAGTCTTCTCGCGTGATGTTGTATTTTGCGGCCAGGTTTTCAGCAGTAACCGCCATAGGTATTTTAACATGCGTATCTGTTAGACCTTCCCACAATGTATCTTCCAACTGCATGGAACATCACGAAAAGAAAATTATGAAGCACAGCAATATTAACATTCATTATTGACAGTTTCTAATTATTCAGCAGCCTCTTGGCAACGAAGGTCTCTTTGTAAAATTAACTCTGGTTACCTACAGATACTTTATTTAAATTAGAACAAACACACTGCAAAACAGTATGCAAGTTCTTGTGGGTTATTTTAGTTATTCTATGTTGTGCTCTAGTGTGATTCTTTCTGCTCCTGTGGCCCTGAGAGGTTTGGGAAAAGCCCGTGTTTCTTAGCATTTCAGCGTATTTCCCTGCTGCATGAATTATTTTTTAGAGACCTATGAGAAAACACAGCTGTCTTCCTGGTTACCAAGAAGGAAAGGTGAGGAACTGGGAAAAGGCACAGCAGCCCACCGATTCTTTGGCTCCTTCTCTACTGTCAGCTAAAATCACCTTGAGTCAAAGGTTTCTGTGGGTAAAACACCTCAGGTGAGAAAATACCCAAGTCCAACGTCACTTAACCTAATAAAGGCAAGCCCAGGCAGTTCAGGTGGGTTTTGTCATCTCTCTGTCACCAGTGAAGTTCTGCAAGACAAATCACTTATTCACCTGCAACTGTATAATTCCATTATCTTCATGATAAGAACCCAGCGGCACCTATGGAGACTCAGCGTTATCAGCAACCTTGTGAAGGTGTTCTCTGTAGGTACCGAGGCTTCGTCACAGTGCCACGCAAGATTCACAGAACAGAGTCAAGTGTACTTTATATTCACCATCATCATAACGGAAAAACAGCGTAGAAAAAACAAAGGGCCGAACCACTGAAATATCCTAATTTAGCATGTTGATGTCGGTTACGACCCACTGAATATAGGGTAATTAGCGGCGCAGAACTGGATCCTGCTGCAAATTTCCCACAGTATTCACCAAGGATATATCTTCAGAAGAGAATGTAAAAATAATTTCTCTGTCGATGGATTTCATTTCAATTGAGCATTTTTAAAACTGAGAGATGCTTACAACTTGGAGGTATACATGTTCTTTCCCAGTCTATCTACCCATTGCTAGCCTCACTAGCTTTACCTAAACTCCGTATGCCTCTATTTCACAGCCTCTGACATCAGAAATTTTTTTATATTATGTACAGTACTTTGATGGGATGTATCAAGTGAACGAAGTTTTGTGTCTGAGAGTTTATTGATATGTTTAACATGGAACAGGAGTTCAAAGATAGTTTTGGAAAAGTTACAAAACCGGCACGCTTAACAAAATTGCCTGAACCTACTGTTTTGATAATGTCTGAAGAGCGGATAAATGCTTTGAAAAACTAAATCTGGATCTAATCTCCAATAATTTCATTTGCAAGAGCATAGTGTCTACAGGCCCGATACTTTACGTTGCTCTGTAAACATGACTTCATTCACAGGATAAAAAAAAAAAAAAAAGAAAAAGTAGAAAAAAAGTACTAGACCTTGAGTTCTGCTCCTAATCTGGTTCCAAACCGAATGTTTCGAACAGCATAAGGAGCCTGGCTCATGCTTTCAGCTCCACCACACAGAACAACTTCTGAGTCATTAAGGCAAATTTCCTGTTAACAGAAAAACAAAAACAGATCTAGGATTTAGTTTGCTGGTTTTGTAAGCCAGTAACAACTGTCTTAGAAAAAGACCTCGTCACCTGCAAAGCCACACAGAGAGAATGAATTCATGCTTAGCCACGTGTATATTTATGAAGGGTTAACTCTTCTATTAAGATTGGGGTCTGTCCTTTCATTACGTGCTCCTCCTTCAGCAAGGAATGATTGTATCAACGATGGAGGAAGAGAATATGGGGGCACACTTATGACGGGACGGAGGAACAAAGCCATTAAGGACCTGCGTGCTTGTGTGGTTAGGTTCACAGATGGCTGAGTTTTTTTTTTTTTTTTTTTTGAGCTCCCAATCTTCTCAAAAGGAACACAAATGAAACCGCAAAGCTTGAAACTAGGCCGTATAACCCTAAAAAAAAGGGGGACATCATTTTAGAAAACATTAGCCAGGTAAGCTGCCAAAAGAAACCCCCAAAACACACTAATCCATCATTGGCAAAGCGCTAAAAGCCCTAATTCCTAAATGCACCATCAGACCAGTCAAAAACTCTGCTTTCTTAAAATGATTCACTCAGCTGGACTCGGTTAAGGTAACTCGTGTACTGGAATGGAAGCAGATGAAATTATCTTGACATGCATTGGAGATGACTAGTTAATAATTACTATGACTGATTTGTAGTGATACGTGCTGAGATGCTTCCTATAGTTACCAAAAACTTCGCGTACATTTAAGCAGCTCAGAATAGAATCTGCAGCTTTGTTGTGTGCCAGAGAAATACAGAAACATTAGCTGCATTGATGAAACGCCATCTTTGGAAAAGACCTCACAACCATACTTTTGATATAAGCGGTCAAATTCTCCAACAGATTTTTTCAGTGTAGCCCAACATGTGTACAGCCTTTGCAGAAAGCACTAGAAAAAAAACAGTCAGATGGATATTATTGTAAACATGTAACCTTAACTCTACATTGTCTTCCACATTTTTTCCTCAGAGGATCAGACCTAAAATAATAGTCTAGCCAATGGGAATTTAAAAAAAACAAAACAAAAAACAAACCTATGGGGTTGCTCAAATATTCATAAAATATCCTTTCAGTTTGTACAGTCCAGACCACTGCTAGTCGTACACCACTGGTCTGTATGAACAAATGAAATAAAAACCACTGTACCATCTTACTCGGTCATTTTGGCCAACCGCTCGAAGAGAAGTTGATTTTCTTCTATTTTAAAAGAAGTGACGCTATAAATTATCTAACCCACGAGAGGGTTTGGATCTTTGAACAAAAACACACTTAAAAAGCACAAGTTGCTGCTCACATAGGTGAGAATATAAACAACGATCAGAAGATGAAAGCCTCCTGTTGTGGTTCTGATGCCCAGTAATTCCAGCTCATACAAACAGGATCACAGAATGCAACTACCGTACAGCTGAGCGCTATTTCGCTGGTTAACACTTGTTGCGTTCATTATTTTAATAACTCCAAATAGCTACAATGATGATTTTTAAAACCAACCCCAAAATATGGCACTCTGAAGGCTGAACTTCTGCACAAAACCACGCACGACCGTAGGAAGTCTCTACCAGTGGCAGCTAAAAATCCATGTTAAGACTCATCCCAAGGTTGGATATTAGAAAAAACTTCTTCCCCCAAAGGGCTGTCAGGCCCTGGCCCAGGCTGCCCAGGGCAGGGGTTGAGTCTCCATCCCTGGAGGGATTTAAAAGAAGGGTAGACGTGGTGCTCAGGACATGGTTTAGTGGTGGGCTTGGCAGTGCTGGGTTAACGGTTGGACTCGATGATCTTAAGGGTCTTTTCCAACCTTAACGATTCTATGATTCTATACGTGTTTCTACACCCGTCTCTTCTCTCATGTTAACAGTCTGATAAAGGTTACAACTAATACAGAAAAAAAAAAAAGAGCTTTGTACCTGACACCCACTGGCAATGGATTGGAAACCAGAGCCACAAAGTCTGTTGACAGTGAGGGCTGGAACTGGGACAGGAACTCCCACGCGTAAACCAACATGTCTTGCAATGTAAATCGCGTCTGCGGAGCTCTGCGGGCAGAACAAATAGGAGGTTTTGTTACACTCTAATTTTTTTGGAAAGTAAAAGTCTTGACGAAAAGTCAGAATGGCGTAATGCATCACTGATAGGAGACAGCGTATGTTCAAGAGAAATCCTACAAGTCGTAAGAAGCACTTGGATTCACTTCAAAAACACACCGTTCTATTTGATCAGAACCTACTCCTTTAATAAACCAGGCTCCAACATGAGATGAAACAAAAACGGTTAGGCTTCTGCACTTCAACCTAGTGAGTCGGCAGATGATGGCGAGCACAGGTACAGAGTAAAAAATTACTACAGCACTGCTATAGGTTTGTAATGGATCTTTTCCAAACAGAGAGAACACTTATGCTCTTGGGGATCGTGCCCTAAGCTAATGTGTATTATAAAGACGCAGTTCTGTGCACAATGCTACTTGCCAGTGCAAGTTCAGAAAAAAAAAAATATTAATCAAGCCACTTCTGCTGAAGAAGGGGAGTTTTAAATGCTCATACATTCACCGTTATTTAAACTTAATCACATAATACTTAAAAGGAACCCAGGACTAAAAAAAGAAAATCTATTGGGATGGGGAAGCATGATGCAAAGGAAAAGAAATGTAATTTCAACATGAAAAGACTTTTTTTTCTTAGGAGAATCCTATTTTTTATGTGAAAGCATTACAAGAGATTTGGATGCAGCGGTTTCTTTTTTTTTTTCTAGGCCACAAACAGTTCTTACAAAACCTAAAAAGTTGAAAAAAAGAAGCTGAGATAGTAGCAGGAGACAGAATAATCAAAAGCTACTCTTTTGGCTGAAAATCCTTAAGAAGGAATACTGCACGTTTGTTCGCTTATCATGAAAGTTCTCAGGTATTTGTTTCTTCTGCACCCTTGAAACACTCAGTGCAAAATAAGACTGCCCACCCTTAACAACGGTGAAGTCAGAATACAAAACAAATCAAACCCAGAAATGCTCTTTGGTGCCTCGCCTAAAACAAACATATCTAGATATGTGGATAGCTGCAGTTTTGCGATGCTGGTGCCCTGCATACAACAGCAACGACATCACAAGCTCTTTGGAAAAGATATGATTGTCCAAATGTCTCTGCCAATCAAGGCATGTATCCCTTCAGCTCAAAGTAAACTCGTATTCACTCAAAAAAATTCTGTTTAGAAAACTCAGGGGAAATGGGCTCACATCAGTTACAGTCTCCAGAAAGAAAGGGTTTTATACAATCCAGTGAAAACTCACTGATCATTGAGTTCCACAGCTCAAGTCATTCAAATAGGAAAAATGTACCAGGGATTAGCAACTAATCATTTAATGAATCCACATTTTTTAGAAGATCAGCTTGTCCTAGTTTAAACTACCTTTCGTACTAAAAAAAAGAAAGCTAAGCTTTCTTTTTCGAATATGAGCCAGCAGTGTGCCCAGGTGGCCAAGAGGGCCAGTGGCACCCTGGCTTGTATCAGGAACGGTGTGGCCAGCAGGACCAGGGAGGGGGATGGTGCCCCTGCGCTGGGCACTGGTGAGGCCGCCCCTCGAATGCTGTGCTCAGCGCTGGGCCCCGCACCCCAAGGCGGCCATGGAGGGGCTGGAGCGTGGCCAGAGCAGGGCAGCGAGGCTGGGGCAGGGGCTGGAGCACAAGGCTGGGGAGGAGCGGCTGGGGGAGCTGGGGGGGCTCAGCCTGGAGAAGAGGAGGCTGAGGGGAGCCCTCATCGCTCTCTGCAACGGCCTGAAAGGAGGCTGGAGCCGGGGGGGTCGGTCTCTGCTCCCCAGGAACAAGCGATGGGACGAGAGGGAACAGCCTCAAGCTGCGCCAGGGCAGGTTTGGGTTGGGTATTGGGAGAAACTTCTTCCCCCAAAGGGCTGTCAGGCCCTGGCCCAGGCTGCCCAGGGCAGGGGCTGAGTCCCCATCCCTGGAGGTATTTAAAAGCCAGGTGGATGTGGTGCTTAGGGACATGGTTTAGTGGTGGACTTGGCAGTGCTGGGTTAACGGTTGGACTTGATGATCTTAAGGGTCTTTTCCAACCTAAACGATTCTATGATTCGAAGCCTTGCTCCCAATAAGATTACAAATCATGCAGGATACGTCCCTTAAAGACAAACAGGAAACCCTATACTATAAAGGCTACTTACCCATTTCATTTCCACCCCTTTGGTTTATTCTTGGCTGCAAAGCAGAGGTAACTATCTATAGGACCACACTGAAGGAGACGACTGAAATAACCCCTGACCAGCAAATCTTCCCTGCTACCAACCTGCATGACGTTGCCGATAATGACACTGTCAATGATCTCAGGAGAGACCTTGCCAGCAGCCAACGCAGCTCGAGCAGCATGTTCTGTCAGATCGGTGGCTGTGAAGTCCTTCAGCAAACCTCCGTAGGACCCGAAAGGAGTTCGCTTCGCTGCAACAATGAACACACCTGCAACAGGAGCAAGAATTATCCAGAGGCGCAGAGCCTAACAAACAGAAAATCAAGTCAGCCTCAACTGGGTAACAACCTAAATTCACAAGCAGCTTTGTAAATATAGGGAATATGAATGATAAGATAATTATCACCACTTCAAGATAATTAAGATATAGCATATAGAACTGCTTTAGATGGGGAAGGTAGGCAGAATTAATAGTCAGAAAGAAAAGCTGAGAACATTCCAGAAATACCTTTTTTTCCACAAAGAGATTTGGGAAAAAAAAAAAAACCAAACAGGTAGTTTGGATACCAGACAGACAAAGGAGACACCACATCAGATGCTAGTGCTAAAAGCATAAAAGTATCACCCATGAAATCCCATAGTGAACATCTGTGAAATAATCAGATCAGGATTTTTTAAAAATCAAAGAGGCCATTCCCTAGCCCTAGAAAAATCAGCAGGTTTTTGGCTTATTGTCTGAAAAAAAGAATAAAAAAAAAAAAAAGAATAAAACAAAACAAAAAGACTTTTGATATGCATTTTAACTTTGATTCCTTTAATTTAAGAGGGAAAACATTCCCTAATCAAAACCTTCATGATATTTCCAGAATTATATAGGTCATCTAAACAGCATCAACCTTCCAGTTTCTGGGAAGAAAATCCAGTTTTCAATAGACAGGAGAGTGTGCGCAAGCGCGTGTGTACCAACGCATTGGCCAGAAGAAGTCTTTATGAATTTCAGCTTGGGAGAAGCTGTCTCTGAACCAAACCCAACATCTACCGCTTGCCTGTCGCAGCGGCTCTCTGCTCCCACGTGCAGCCTATGAACTTTCCCCCAGTTGAACGACAGAGCTCACACCCCCCTTTTCTACAGCTGCCAGAAGTTATTTTCAGTGACAGTAGAAGGATATATAAAAATATAAGAACGAAGGCAAATGAAAACGCCTGTTCATTAAGCTGCTCATGAACGCTGTTTTCAGGCCTTCGGTTAGAAGCCGTGGGACCCATGATCTTAGGCTGGTTTGTCAGAGGGAAGGTGTTGCTCTCTCTCTCATGTATTTGGATCCCAGGCTGCGTGATTCATAGAAAAAGACTTTCCAAACTGGTCAAGGTCAAGCCTGCTCCGCTGACAAGGACTTGAAGGCAATGGTGGGATCTGAAACAGGCAATGAACACGTTCAGAAGATCATCTGGGAAATACCCTGAGGCAGGCTAAGAAAGAACCGCAGGCTGAAGGACAGGGATGAATGCCAAAACCAACGTGGCTTTCAAAGCCATGAACAGAGCAAAACAGAGTAACACCCTCACAGCCTGATGCTGCCCATGGGCTTCTTTCTGGGGTACCCAGAAGACCTTAAAAAGAAGCCTTCGCTAAGCACACTACTGCTGCTCCCTTAACATGGAGTGCTGAGACGGTAACTATTCAAAACCCGTGAGAAGCAGAATTTATTTCCTCAAAGGAATAAATAGCTGCTAACTATTATACATCCAAAAAGCCCACTCTTCAGGTTTTTCAGTGTAGAGGGAACAGCACAGTCACTAAAAATACGTATCTCAAGAGGCCTCTGTGTATACAGAAGTCTAAAAAGTACCAAAGCTGGTACTGCGGGGAAGGTCCTGTACCCAGGCTTGGAACAAATGCTCAGACCTGCTATATTCATCATTGTTCTTCACTCTTTGTTTAATCATAATTCAACTGATACCAGCAAGTAATTCAATTTAATCCGAAACAATTCTTAATCCATTGGCTGAACATTTTTTACTTTGGGCGTAGGTTTTTTTTTCCCCCCAAAAAAAGCTGAAAACTACTAACAGACACAACACGTGAACCCCTACAAGTTGTTTTAACAAAGGTGAGGATGCTTTAACTGATTTGTGTTTATGGAAAACGGGTGTGTTCAATCCAGCTGCTGCAGAATTAGTCTCTGGACTCTCTAAGTATTCAGGTGACAGATTGAAATTTAGACCAGCAGTTTTCATTTAGCTATCCAAAATGTATTGTATTAACAAAAATGTATTGAATGCTAAGATTGAGTCTGCATCACACGTTAACAATGCTTGTAAAAAAGACCCTTAGCTCTTTTAAGGACGATCTCATGTTGCTAAGCTTATCTGCCCTGCAGCAAAGCAGGCCCTGACACTCATCTCGCCCCCACTCCTCCTGCCCACTGATTCCTGTCCCTCTGCCTCCTCCAAAATTGCCCCAGCGATAGCTGGTTACAGGGCTTTGCCGCGGACCAGCTCAGGGACCCGACCATGCTAAAAGAACTTGTTCTCCTCCCTTTTCGCCAGGTTGTTGGTTACCCACATTATTTGCTGAACACATATGCCGTGTTACCTTACAAACAAACAGTCCGGGGGCAAAGATGGAACTTTGCCCTTAAACCTGCCTTTCACAAGAATAACGACATCTCTCTCTTTCGCAGAGGCTGCTCACCGCTGCCCACTTCTTCACAACCGCACCGCGAGGCCAAAGTATAAACCAGACCAGATCGCACAACCGCGGTAGCCGAAAACTAACCCAGAGTCGGCAGAAAACGAGGGGCTGATTTTCATTTGGATCAGTTCTGTGGCTGAGTTCACCTTCTGGCTACTCAATGAAACAGTAATTCCAGACTACGCGAGACGACGGCTGGCCTGAGTCAGTAAGGGAAGAGGAAGAAGCACAACGTGTGTTGAGTTATGCAGAATTAAACTGACCACGGAGCCATTCCCCTAAGGGCGTACTGCTCCAGAACCTGCCTAATTTTGCTTGATTGGAGAAACATCCACAAATGCTACTCCCTCCGCAAAACTTCAGGAGGGACAACAAGGGGTGGCTGAAGTCCTGAGCGAGAAAGGACTCTACCGCCTTTGTCAGCTCTTCCCAAGTCCCCATTAATGTGCTCCATTACCGTGACAAGATTTCCAGAGCCTCCGCGATTTTCCAAGGTGATAAACATCGGATGAGAGCAGAATACTACCCAATGCATAGGGATCCGGAAACTTTTGGGGCGAGAAAGCAAAGGTCCCGCTGAATCCTTATCGAACGCTCAATTCAAGACATCTTTTAATCTGGTTTTGTTAACCACTTGCTGCCAAACGGGGATCTGCTATTATAGGTCTGAAACATTCTCTACCCCTCCAACATTTCTCAAGTGTGCTCGGTATGAAAATATTTGTCAGACCCTATTTCGAAGGCCTAGGAAACAATCGTTAGCCTCAAAAAAAAAAATCAAGGATCAAGAACGGTGTATGAAAAATATTGTTGCGATAGGATCCTGAGACAGGCCTGGAAAACTAACATCAAACAGGTATATCCAGTTCAGCAGAGAAATACAGAATTACTGCAACACTGACTAGGTGGGCTTTCAGCACTGAAACCTCAAACCATGACTTCTATGTATCTTATTATTTAGGTACAGTCTGTCCAGTAGCAACGCACTGTCAAATAGCCAAAAAGCCCTATTGCAGTAAATTTCAATGTTGTTTTTAAACAAGAGCAGGTATTAAAGGGCATATTTACCTCATTTTAAGGGACACAACATTTAAACCACGTAGAGCATAAAGCACTCCCTTACACAAAACACTTGTAGGAACTGCTGGCGCTTACAAAACGGGGTTTATCCTGCGCTGTTACTGCTAACACAGGCAGGGGCTGGATGCGACAAAAGAAACTTGCAGCCACTGATACCTCAAGTGTCACTTCTAGTCACCGCGCCTAGACGTGGCCAGTTAGCAGACACAGATACGCACCCTTTGCTATAGGTTTGTTTGGACCGTAACTGGCTTAAGCACTGCAGAAAGCCGAACACGGTATATTCCGTTCTGCAAAGGGTTTGCAACCCAGTTTGCGGAAAGGTGGCGTTTCTGTCCGGCCGTTATCCAGCTGGCACGGCACGGACACGACGGCGGGGAGGAACGATCCCCCCGCAGCGAGGGGAAGGGGCTCGGAGGCTCCATTTTGGGTTTTCTGACGGACAAGGCGAGTTGCCGCCGGGCTACCGGCCCCTACAACCGGGCCGCCCTGGGGCCAGGACCGGGCCCCGGCGAGGCCCACCCCGCCAGCCCGGGCGGGACGGCCGCGGCACCGCCGGTCACCTTTGCCTCAGACGCGGCCCAGCCTTCCCGCCAGACCGGCCCGCCCTCACGAACCCTTCCCGGGCCCCGCTCCCCCTCAGGGACCGGCGGCCGCGCCATCCCCGCTGCAGAGCCAGGGACCCGCTACCCTCCCACACAGGGGCAGGGGGCCGCCCGCCCCGCCGCGGGCTGACAGGAGCCTCACCCCGCAGGAGCGCCATGGCCGCCCCGCTCCGCGCCGCGCCGCCGCCTGCCGCGCCCGGCCCCTCGCCTCCGCCTCACCCGCCGCACATTCGCCACGCTGGGGGCGGAGGCACGCGCAGGCGCGCTTTTAAATTTATTTAAAAATTATTTTTTTTATTTTTATTTTTATTTTGTTTCTACTTCGTTTGATTTCTCCCTCCTCGCTGTCCGCCCCATGCCGCGCCTGGAAAAGGGCGGCGCGGGTTTGGCGAATCGGCGGAGGAGGAAACGGCGTTGCCTCGGCAACGGCGGCGGCGGGCGGGCGGAGCAGGCCCGCTCCTCCCCGCTCCTCCCCGCTCCTCCCCGCCAGGCCCGGCCCGGCCCGGGGCCGCCCCGCACCCCGAGGCCCGCGGCACCGCTGAGGAAACTTGTGCTGGGAAAGGTACCCGGGACCCGCGGGCGGCGGAGAGGGGCGGCCCCGGGAGCCCGGAGGGCAGCTGCCCGCCCTCCCGGGGCGCAGTCACCCCGCTGAGCGCCTCCCCTGGGCTTCTAATGGCGGCCTGCAGGCCTGAGGGGCCTGGCGGTCCGCGGCTGGCCCAGCGCTGCCCCGCTTTCCAAGCTTTATCCTTTCGGGACTTGCCCCCCGCGTCGCCTGCCCCTTGCAGCCTCCCGGCTGGGATCCCCAAAAAACACCTTTCAAAGCTTTGGTGGTTGAAAAACGCATGTTGAGGGACGGTTTACGTGCATAAAAACTGTAGGTTTTCAGTTCTTCAGGCAGAAGATGGGGGGGATCAGGAAAAATATGTCGTGTACAAATAAAAATTGCCGTCTCCCTTCATTGATGCAATTTAAGCTTTAGAAATTTTCCAGAAGAAAAAATGTTTTTCTGTGAAGAAGCCCATCTTTGATTCGAAAAAATCTTTAATCTGCTTTCCCTCCATAACTCCAACGATCCCATGAATCTAGAGATGAGCGAATGAAGAGCGACACGCAACTTCGTCTTTAAAAAAAGCACTATTTCTCTATTTTTTCTCTCTTTGCCATTGATTTAACCTTATCTCATTTAAGCACCTGCACAAGGGCTGGCACTGCGTTCATTTGCAATGGTCTTCAAGGCCGTAAGATTCCACACTCGATTTTTAATTAGCTCACACTACTCAAGCACCTCTGAAATGAAGTTGTAACTTCTAAACCTTTCGAAGTCTTAAGTAAAAGCTTTTGAGACTGTTCATTTGTGTTTGCGGAGTACTTTGTAACTTTTAAATAGAAATGTTTCTAATATATAGAAGTAAATATTGAAAGGTGTATTTTTTACATTCCTGTTTTTGACCCAAAGTCACAATTTCTTCAAAAGTGTTTATTTCACAAATTTTTTTTTTTATCCACAGCTGAATATTACAGTGACTATTACAAGCATTTTCCTATAAACAAAGGTGTAGTTTACAGATTTGTTCAAAATGGAAAAATATTTTATAAGCAGTAGTATTTCATCTACAGTATTCACTCCTGTATATCATTCAACTTCTTTGAGAGCAGCTATACCTTCTGCTTGTTAAGGTAATGAGACTTCAGACACCGCCCCCCCCAAAAAACCCAAAACAAAATAGACATTGCACTGTAGCAGCACATTTTTTGATATATTTTTTCTAATTTCAACTGAATTTGAAAGGTTTTATCCCCTGGCATTTACATTTTGAAATAAATTGTATGCTCACTGGGGAATACGCCCTCTGGTTTGTTTTACTTAACATCTACATCGCTACAGCTTCTTTCAGGAAAAACAAAAATCAATTTATGTCTGTAATATATGTGAATCAATAAAGTTGGAGGAAATGGTTCAGGGCAGTTCATGCAATTCATTTCCATGAGGTTATATTTATATGCAATGGCAAAACGCTAATTTTTCAGTTAAATATGGTCTGAAAGAGTAAATTTGTACAGTTTTGTTCGTTTACTGTGGAAAATCGAGGAAAACGACCTGTTGTTTCAAGCACGTCTTAGTCACGGGTATCTTTTGCAACCCGCACTAAATGGAGGGTCCTATCTTGCAGAGACTTGAAGCAGCGTTGTGATTTCGGTGTTGAAGTTGCGGCGTCGGGAAAGGTAGCCAGTATGAACGCTTAAATTCCGCAACACGCCCGCGTCGCGTTAACTCTTTCACTCATACAAGAAATCCTTTTAGATACAGCGGAATAAGTTGTACGAGCAAAAAATGTTTATGATGTAGGATTGCATAAATTCAGCCTTGAAGTCTAATGTTCTTTTCTGCAGGCAACTACTACAACAGCTTTACCAGCCAAAAGATGAGCAACCTCAGCTACAAAATGCCAATAAAAGAAAAAAGAAGGAAAAAAAGCAAGTTTTTGGTGAAAATGAAGCGGATACGTTGTTCTGGATGCTTTTCGTAGGTCAGCATATGCCTGAGCTCGCGTTTGAAGTGTTGGTTTGTGTGATTTGGTTTTTTTGGGGGGATTATTTTTGGTTTGTTTATTTTTTATTCCCAATAGTGCTTTTCTGAGATACATTATACATGCAAAAATCAGTATGGGTCAGTATTGGTTTTTACCTAGGAATTTCAAAGTGTTTTTGCAGACCGCCTCAGAGTGAGATTTTTTAAGCAGACTTATAAATCTACAGACAACTTTTTATGACAGAACAATAAAAATAATCGCACGTTTTAACGCTTGTTTCAGAGGAACAGCGGTTGAGAAGTCAGTTACCTTAGTAACAGCTAAAGGCACACAGTGGGATAATGCGCAACTTAATAATCCATATTTAAAAATAAAGACAGATCTGGAAAAGAGCCAGCTTTCTCAAAGCCATGCTTTGTGTTCAGTTTGCTTTTTAAATAAAGAAGTGCCAATCTGAGGAAAGAAAGGCATGCTTGAGCACAGCAGTTTAACAAAATCAACATTTAAAACCGAATTTTAAAAAAATTGCTAACAGAAAAGATAACGTATATTAAAGATATTTCATACAGAGTCCTCTTCCAGATAGATTTTAATGGATAAACTACATTACCACAGATTGAGACATTAAATCCAAGTTCCCATCTATACATGCCAAGAGTTTTTAAGAAAGTCTCTTTGTTGTACGTATAAATGATGACCCTGAAAATGCCAGTGAAAGACCATTATCCCCTAGAAGACCATTAACCACGTTTTATCATCGCGATCGGCAACAAAACCGTTGCGGAAGAGGAGTCTGCAGCGACCTGTCATTTAGCCTGAACGATAAGCGTTGGTTCGATCGATCTGAATAATTTACATCAGAGAGAGGTAGAGACCTGAAGAGCCTGAGGGGAAACCGCCGGCCTAGGATGAATTCGGAGGAATGGCTCTATGTTAAAACCGCCTTACAGAAAGACTGAATTCCGCTTGGAATCATTTTTTTATTTTTAAACTGCGATGACTCCTATATAGCGTGGAAAAAAGGGGATAAGATACAATTAAAAAAATTTAATTCCGAGCACTGCAAAAACATTCAGTCGCAAAACATGACCAGAGGTAGGTACAATAAATAAAAATATTGTAGATGAGCAGGGGACAGAAGAGCTTGCTGGGCAGAGACAGCAAAACGGCGGCGTTACCCTTAGCGTATACGAAGGGGAGATGAAGGCACTACTGAATATATGCAGTAGATGCAAATGCTCAAGGGCTGTAGTTTGCAGGCAGCGCCGGTATTATACAAGCAATACATTTTCTTCTCTAATTAGTTGGGTGACGGTTAGAGGAAAAGAGAAATTCTCCCTAGGGCATGGCCTTAAGTCTGTCCTCCGCTGCTAACGGCCGTACTGAACCATCGTCCGTTTGAAACAAGGTATTTACCCACCGGCATAGGCCAATATAATTCTTCACAGCACTCAACTTTTCCTTTAAAAATGTGCTTTTGGATAGTAATATACATATATAGTACATACAGGACTAATACAGTTT
Organism: Platalea leucorodia; assembly: GCF_965183815.1. Taxonomy (NCBI): domain Eukaryota; kingdom Metazoa; phylum Chordata; class Aves; order Pelecaniformes; family Threskiornithidae; genus Platalea; species Platalea leucorodia. Next base: position 43,832,267 of record NC_138859.1, read on the forward strand.
GTATATACACAGATTATATACAGGATGTTTAGATCAAAACACACTCCTCATCTAAAAAGGTGACTGCAGCATGGCGGGATTTAGTGTATCTTTAGGAGGCTTCACATTCTATTTTAATCCTCTGAGCAGACAGGGTACCTGATGATAAATTTGCTGTTTGGATATGATTTACACCGACTCAAAGGAGTCAGATGCAGAGAGGTTTTTGGAAAGCGTCACGGAATTGCTGAGACTTCAGGAACCGCGACCGCAAAAGCGGGTTAAGATCGACGTAGACGAGACCGTTAGGGAAGCGGAAAGGCCAAAACAACGCTGACGGCGCTAGGATGAGCGAGGCTTTCGCTGCTGCCAAACGTCCTCGCCGCGTTTCGGCACGCTGAGCTACGGCAGAAGCGTCGCCGCTCTGAACGGTTCGCAGAGCGATCACCGCCGGGATCGCCGCACGGCATCGCGCAGCCTCGGGAACCCACCTTTTCCCTTTCTCAGCAAGGAGAGCAGCTGAGAAAAGTCAATGGCCGCTTTTGGAAGTAGCTGGCCCCTTTCAACATTTACCTGGTGAGGTCAGAGGGTTGGTTTGTTTTAATTTATAAGTTAGGTAAAAAAAAAAAATCCTAACAGAATTTGAATTGATTGCAATTATTCGTTTAAGGTTGTTGTAGAGAAAGAGTTTGCGTTCACTCTTAAAGAAATGGCTTACGTTACTCACGCGCTCTTACCCTTTTTTTGTGTTAAAACATTTCCTTCCTTATCCATTCCCTTTTGTTTTAAACTTTTTTTTTCTTTTTTTTTCTTTTTTTTTTAAAGTATTCTTCATTTGTCTAAGCCCTGCATTGGCACGACCGATAAAATTTCGGATGGCTATTGAACTGAAGAGAATTTTTCCGTGGACTGCTAGGACTAACCCACTGAACGTAAGTAGGACTGGGGACCCGATGATTAAACTGGGCTGCCTTAGCACGTCTTACCTCTGCGTGAGATTCTGATACAGGCCATGTAAGACGTCAAAGAACCTCGATAGCCACTGCATAAAAGTTTTTGACTTTTAAAAGCACAGGGAAAACCAACAGTAGGGATGAGGACGATGCTCGTCTATACTAGAAGCGGGAGGCCTAAGGCAGTCCCTTGTCTCGAGATTACTTCGCTAGGACAAAACCTTTGCAAGTCGCTATAATGTAAATTTGGTAATGGAAGAAAGCCCAAACTGCCAATTTATTCGACTTCCCATGAAGCAGATGCAGTGGATGTCGTTAGGAGGAGCAAGAGCATTTCTCAAACACAGAATTTGTGGCAAATTCCACATCAGTGGAAACAGGCAGCGTCCAAGCCCGTTACCTTAACCGGCGCGATAAATCCGTATTGCACCTTTTGCAATTTACTTTCTGAACTCACTATCGTGACAGCTGCTAGCAAGAACAAGAGGCAGAATGGCATCTCCCGTTACTAATACATACAAAACCTCCTAGCTACTAGACAAATTACATGTCCTTCAAGGCAGCGTGTCTCAGATTTTGTTTTTAACTGTCATTTCTTCATGGACACCTATGAAGATCAAAGTAAGTTGTCTCCCACTCACCATTCTTTTTTTGTAAGTGGCTTTTGGAGATGATTATGGGCTTTGAACTACGTCATCGTAAAATCAAGCAGTAAAAAATAAATCTACATTTCAAGTATCCTTATTCTGAGCTGCAAATTACCAAAAAAAATCACATACAGATCAGTCTCTTTTTTTACTGTACAGTTTAGCATCCATTTATTACTGTGTGTTGGTTCTTCCATAAACCTGTTTGGTCCATATTTAAAGAGCTCCTTAAATTCCTTTCCTGATTTTTCTTTCTTCGCTGGAGGTCTCTGGGTAGGAGAGGTGGGCTCAATTATACTTTCTTCAGACTTTATTGAGGAATTCCAAGTTGAGAGAAGCAGGGATATGAATCGAGTCCATGGTTATGGAGGAGGGGTTGAACGGAAACAAAACCGGGAACATGTGCTTGAAGTCTAACAGCAGCTGCGGAGGGTCATTTCGCTCTTGCAAGTGCGTCTGTGAGGTGCGGGAGAAGAAAACAAATTCACTATCACTTGTTGCCTTTCCTTTGCATTTCTCACGTTTATCATCATCAAAGGTTTGAGAATGTACGCAGTTTTAGAGATATTGCAAAAAGCGGTGAGAACTATTTTGTTCTCTGTTGCAGCAGCCTTCCTCTGAGCAAATATTTACAGGAACTTCTAAACAGACTCTAGGGAACACTGCTTCAGAAAAACCTGGCTACATTTTCCACGCGACCACGAAGCAAGACACAGGACTCGGAAACAACATGACCCCCTTGCACGGCAAAAGCAGCACTGCGTGATACCGGCAGACCACTTTTGATTCAGCCGCTCAGTGATGGGGACACATTCTAGGAGCAGCTGAACACCTTTCTGTTTCCATTTCCTGCCTCCTCCTTGCGAGCATTAAAAGAAGTTTGGGTTTTCATTTATTTAAGTTTTCCTTTAGCCGCCAATTTCTGCCTTGCGCCTCAGAAGTTAACTCCATTTCACCGACGCTTCGCTGACTCCTGCAACCTTACTTCGGAGCCACGTTGCTACTAAAGAGCGTTGCGTTAGCCGAGCTGGGAACTTAGCGGCTTCTTGCTCTTTGTGATGAACAGCCCGGTTATCTCTGCAGCTGCACGCCGCAAGCAAGCGTGTGCACGCGCAGAGCACTGAATTCAGGACAGCATGCAGCAGCATGCCTATTACAAAATGCCTGGGTTAGTAATGATTTAATCCAGATGTCATTAGTACTTTCCTCCACTTTACAGCCCTTTAATTTACCTGTATGTCTCTTATGAAAGCTACTGTCACACGTTCTTCAAATTCATTCACAGGAGTGTAGAGATTAAGTATCTTTACAATCTGTTGAAAACAAAACAGGATTGCAGTCAGTCATGACAAGCCAAACTTCTCCAGAATGCAAAGCACTGCTCACGTTTTGTCTTGATATGGCTATAACAAGTCTCCTACGACGCTACTGAGAAGCAGAAGTGGCACCAATATCATCCTGGTGTTCCTTTGCCTGCTGCAAGGTATGGTAAGCATCTATGGACCTGTCAAAGCCAGTTAAGGCAACGTTTGTAAACTGGGAATAGACTCGAACATCAAATTTGTACTGGGACTCCGCTTGGTTGGCACATGGCGGCCAGTACTTCTGACGTCACCTCTACAACACTTCTCCTCATGCTACCTCACTCCTGCTCCTCCCCTACCACCCCTCAAGAACATGTTCTAGACGGGGAGATGGAGATACAGGAGAAGGGATCTTCAAGAATCACTGGAGACCAGCTCACACCTCTCGCTTCGCCCTTGCTATGACATCATCAAATTAAGGCCAGGCAATCCAGCAGCAAAGAACATGGGTTTGTATCCACCTGGAGCAGAGTTTCAAAGTTTAAGGTCAGATCCAGCCAGCCTAGGTGGGCAGTTCTCAACCTCCTGCCCCAAATAGGAGTCCTTGCTGGGCATCCTGCAGACCTAGCCAGGTTAGACCCTGGCAAAAGACAACAGGTGGGTTTAAAATTTAAAATTTAGGACAAGAGGAAACGGCCTCAAGCTGCGCCAGGGCAGGTTTAGGTTGGATATTAGGAAAAACTTCACCGAAAGGGCTGTCAGGCCCTGGCCCAGGCTGCCCAGGGCAGGGGCTGAGTCCCCATCCCTGGGGGGATTTAAAAGCCAGGTGGATGTGGTGCTGAGGGACATGGTTTCATGGTGGGCTTGGCAGTGCTGGGTTAACGGTTGGACTCGATGATCTTAAAGGTCTTTTCCAACCTAAACGATTCTGTGATTCTACGATTCTATGAAAATCCCAAGTGTCTGACTTATACCATGAACTCCTCAGGGCTGGGTTTCACCTTTGAACGTTTCTGCTGGAGCTCCAGCACCATCAGCAGCACTGTAAGAGAAGCGGCCACAACGACCGCCTCTGACAGGGGTCAATACCAAACGTCAGTCCTGAAAAGGACGAGTTGTCCCCACCATGGGAACGGCACACTGAGTCTGGGCAGAGAAGCGCTGCCACCGGGAGACCGCCCTTTCCCACTCCTTTAATTACCAGTACCCTCTGGTGTAAATCGCTGCCCTGCTCCCTACCTGCTGCGTCGTGAGCGACGTGCACAAGGAGCAGATGGCCTCCGCATCTTCTGAGGTTTTCTTTTTCAGCTGCAGAAGCTGTGCCGCCTGAATCAAGGGCTCCAAAGTTTGCGCCGCTCCACTCTGCTGCAGATTCTTCCCACGCAGCCATTCTTCCAGCTGGCTTATGTTAAACCTGGGTAAGCAGCCAAGATAAGACGTGCGCTGAGAGCCGCGAGATAAGAGGTAGCATCTCAAAAATCCTCTACGAGACTCAAGGTGTGTTGCAGTGCTGGTATACGTGGCTTTTTGTGATGCATATTTGTGATACACGTGGCAAGAGACAACCAGACCAAAGCTTAATACTCCACAACTCAAAGCAAAATTTATACTCTGCGTACCTTAGAAATAGCTGAGCCGTGTAACAGCTGAACAGCACAAGGGATGTGCTTTTCTCCAGCATTCCGATACGTTCAAGTTTCAAAAGTCAATTAAAATTAAGCTTTTAACAAGCTTTTAAATGCTAACAAAAGCCTGGAAGGCACCTAAGTAGCTTTGAAAATATCTACACAAAAAATGCCTTTGCCTGTGCCCGCTCCCAGGCTCAAGGGGAACACGCAAAGGATCCACCACGGGAAGGGGAGCGGGTAGCAAAAGGAAGGTTTAAATCATTTACACCAAGAAATAAGTTGATAGTTTTATGCCAGGGCTGATAAATAGCCATCACCCCTTTCCGGCAGGTTTGCACTAGCTGTCCTTTCGAATTTCAATCCTTATTACAACACTACGCTAAGACAGCGATGGGGCACGCGGGCCCCTGACCCCAGCCCAGCAGACATCCGTGCTGCCGCTTGCCTGCAGCCCACCAGAGGCGCTTCACACAGCACCAGGGGTTTGTCTTTAAGATCCACCTGCGGAATCGGAGCCTTCGACACTACACCACTTGTTACGTTACTACCAGCAGACACGGCAGCGGGAGGGAACCACGGAGACGTCTCCATCCCGATGTTCAATCCATCCTGCATCAGCTGGTGTAGTCTTTGGGCTGCGCAGCCTTCCTCCGCAGGGCGGGTGAGGCAAGGGCGGAGAAAGCCCACCCCAGAGAGAATTACCGCAAGGCGCATTGAATTCACAAGCAGCACAGCAAACTGCGTTGCACAGGCATTACTCAATGGGGGTCAGCTTGAACTGCCACTGTATCGGTCTCCTGCTGAATCCAAACAGTTTCTCCCCTTACTTACACCACTGCATTTCATTTTCCTATTTTCCACCACCCTATAAAACGAACAAAACTTCCTTAAGCACATCCCTGCCCCAAGCCCCCATCCCACCTCAGCTGCATGCCCGTGCTCCACGAGCAGACATCCTTCCTCAGCAGGAGGTTGTTCAGGGCGACCGCGTTGATCATGTAGAAGAGCTGCTTGAAGACCTGCTGCACGATCTCTGGGTCCAGACCCTGGTCACACATGATGCTGTGGAACGCGTTCAGCTGGCGAATGATTGCTTCTAAGCTGTAGGAGCTGTCGCCATCTGCCATGCTGGAGGAGCGATTCCTGTAGCCCATCGGTTTGACACCAGAAAGCCCCTGGATGCTCTCATTTTCCAGCACCGCAGACACTGAAAAAGGGGGAAAAAATGAGCTAAAAAAGCTTGCATCCATCTATTAGTCACTGGAGGTAAGAAATGCTCCTTCATGGGCAGCCATAAACATGCAGCAGTGTCAAAGTGATGCAAGGCGAGGGATGCCGGGAGGTCTGAAAAGGAGGACAGATCCATGAATTGCTAGTGCTAACATGAAATACTTATATAGAATATGCATATAGAATATCTGCAAGTTCACACTTTTTCCACTCGGTGTTACTACACAGAAATCATTTGCCACGCTGCAGAAACTGGGAACACCTCTCCTTTGAGCTGTAATCCATTCTCCCTCTATACCCACCACAGCGCCCTAAAGTTTGCAGTTAAAGTGATTAATTGGCTCAAAGGATTGGGAGAAATGAAGATAGATTAAAAGTAATAAAATTCTTACAGCCTGACTAACTGATAGAGGAACAGGACAACTTTCTGCAAGGAGCAGGAGGTGATGCCGTCGGATGCAGCCAGAATTTGTGCAATGGCATTTGGAGGATAAAGGGAAAGAGTTCCAGATACAGAGGAGTCCAGGCTGGGAGCTCAAGGAAAATACCAACAGCTAGAAATTATAAAGCACTGAGAACAGCCCCTCAATTAGCTTAGCAAGGAGGACAGATTTAGCTGAGGAGGTCACTCTTCTCGTGCTGACTCACTTTTGCAAAGCAAGGTCTTTATTAGTCTCTTCTTCTTCTTCTCAATTCTCTCCTCCCTCATAACGCGCATTTCCACCCATAAAAAGCTTAAGCGTGAACCTGGTCTGGAGGGGAACGCTGTTCCTACGGACCCACCAGCACCACCTCGCCTCTGTCGCTACCTCCCCAACAGAAAAGAAGGAGGTATCTTCTATTATGGGGCGAAAAAACCCTCATCCCTATTAGTTTCTATCATGGGGGAATATAAAAACTCTGCCTCCCTAACTCCAGGTCCCTGCCAACACGAGGACCTGCTCCAAACCAAGACTTTTTTTGTGTAAAACACGCCTCTCCACCACCTGCAGGCTTTTCCTTTGGGAAGAAGTCACGCTAGCACCGTACAAAGGTCTGAAAAACACTCAAGAGTAGATAACTACAGCAAAAAACCCACCCTCCTAAAAGCTAAAGGGCTGTGAACTTACCGATCATGGGTTGGAGTATGCCCTCTGCTATCTTAATGAGCTGCTGGTAGATCTGGATGGAGAGGTGGCTCAGCACCTGGCGGTACTCGGTCAGGTCAAAGTTCTTCAGACAGTGCTCGTTCTGCTTAGGCGTGTTTTGTGTCATGAAACCCTGAACAGAAGGAGATGAAAACACCTGGTTTCATTATTCCACCTATTTATAGTCCGGTAAAATCACTGTATTAAAAAAAAAAAACAACACCCTTAGAGTACAATACATGCAGATGTTACCAAAGTACATTTTTACTCTATTATAGAAAGGATCAAGATGCATGAATCACCTTCGATTTTCTCAGCCATTTGTTCGTAAATTATTACTAGAGGGCTGCTTTTTGAAGAAAAGCATCGCTACGCGGTAAGTTTTTCATTTTAGCTTCAGCAAGGAGCAACATTTGCATTAATTGCAATAGAGATATGAACTAGAAAACGACATTTCAGTCCCTGAGAAATGGGACTGACTTAAAAAAATAACTTTTTTTAGCTATTTGTTTATCCCCGTGAGTTGCAATTATTTACGGGAAACCAAATATTTTGAGATTAAGATATTAGAAAATGGAAAAAAGAAAAATGATAACCTCATGCTATATCCTCTGACAACATTTTAAACTGATCTGAAGTTTGGAAATCTCTCCAAGTAATTGAATTTATTCCCTGCCTTTTGCTGAAGAAGCAGCTGATCTCTGATCCTGCAAACGGATGCTGTAAGCCCTGAGTTCTGGGCTCAGACATCATTGCCAGTCCTGCTGGCAGAAGCAAATGTGATCTAGCTTAATTTTGTAATTAACACAGATGCGTTAATTGCCTGTTCATACGGTCTTATCAATTTGGCGTCAAAATGAGAACTAGGCAACTTTTTTTGTTGTTTGCTGACTAGCAAAATGCAAAAATGCAACATGTACAATTTGAGTCGACGTCAGAATCTCTCATTTTTCCTGACTAATGAAAAAGGGTCGTGCTCTTTCCACTGCAAGACTGCATTTAATTTGTTCTTTTTTTTCTTTTAAACCTCTTTTCTTAAAAACAGGTAGGATTTTAAACGAAAGATAACAGTACTTCAGAAACTGCTCAGAATGATTTTTCCCCTCTGTTTCTCTGCATCAAATTATCAACTGAATTTGCAAATAGCTGGTTCCTTTAACACAGTAAATCATGGCAAAGAATGTGAAATTTAAGTTTGGGGTTTTTTTTTTTTTTTACCCTGCTGGTTTTCTGGGGAGGATTTTTTTTAAATGTAATGTTGCGATCCAGGCAGAAGAGGGCAAACAGGAGCATAACTATTAGTAAGCATTATCTAAATTATTTTTCTTTTTCATTTAAATCTTGAAAGTCCAACACTGAGGTTTTACGCACCAGTCATCATCCTGTGAATGACCTGAATGGTTAATTTGATTCCATGGAAATTTTTTATTTATTCTTAAAGCTTGATTGCTCAATCTATCTAACACAAATCAAGACTAAATGAGAAACAACATAATTTGGCTCTGTTGAACGTTTTAATACCCAGAACATATGGCTGTAAGGATGGCAGCATGTAATGGACTAAGAGGACTGTGATGATCTAATTCTGTCAGAGGGGATAAACTATAATAGAACTTATTTCAAGTTATGAAATATTACTGAGGTGGCAAGAAATGAGAGGAATTCCTTCTGAAATCTTACATTACGAGTATGCATTTTTGCTCTCGCAAAGCGTCGTTATTCTGAACTAGTTGAACAGAATAGGAAAAAAAAATCAGTAGAAACATTCAGAATAAAATCTCAAGATTTGGAACAGTTTTCCCCGTCTAAAAATCTTGCTTAATGAAAAGCTGTAGGACCTACTAAAACCAGGGGAACAGCCTTCAAAAGAGCCTACCAGAAGGAAATCCCCCGTTCAGGCAAATCAAAGTGCACGGTTGGCTACGAAATTCAAAATATTCTGTGGCGCGTTGTGTTGCAAGGGTCCTGGTTTCCGTTCTCAAATGTCTTGTCTCGGTGCAACGCCCCATGAACCTCTGGGAGGAGCTGCCTCATGTTATATCCAAATAAACGAAGGAGGAACGTCAGAGATGACCCCATGTCATAGCCAGAGGGAAGCCACCAAACCCAGGAGACCTGAAGACCCTTCCTGGAGGAAGGCCAACGTACTCAAGATCAGCAACGAGTTTCTTACCGCATCTCCGCTGTACTGCTTTAAACAGTGCAGGAGGCGACAGGTATTCGCCAGCCAAAACGACGTCATCTGAAAATCATCGTTGTGTTTCTGGAGGAGCAAAATTAAAACACGTGAGACCCCTCCTTTGGTGGGGGAAGCTGGCATAGCAGGACAAAGTGATTCGGAGCTGCCCCACCTAGATCAGGAAGCTCCCTCTCTGCAGACGGGCAGTATTAGCCATTTGTTCCCTGCAAACGTTTTTATCTGCAAATGCAAACAATTTTACTGCTGATATCATAGTTCTCCTTGTTCTTCTAAAAAGGGAAACTGTAAGAGTGATTGGGTTTGAAAAATCGCTGCAAGTGCTGAATATCACACGCTTTGACATGGTTATAACCATCTTACGCCATCTCAACCCCACGACAAGAGAAAGCCGACGCCTACCTTCAGCACTTTCTTAATGCCGTTGATGGTGGAGGTGAGCAAGGAGTGCACTTTCTGGTCGTCGTTGATGTAATCCGCGTGTCTGATGCACATGTAGAGGATGTAGGCGGGAAGGCAGGGAACAGTAGCAGACACGGCCTGGGGCTTGAGATCTAGAAGGTTTGGGTTTGGTTTTTTTATTTAAAAAAAAAATCATCTTAAAATTCAACGACTGCCAGGTGAAACAAGGAACACCAGAGGTGGAGACATACCCAGGCAAACCCCTCTCCCGCCAGCCCTGGGGAAGGGGAGATTTCGGCAACTTTACATTACGCTTTAGGGATGCGCAGATAGGCACAGGTGGCACTAGATCTTCTTTACCATGTAAAAGCCTACTCAAGCAGCACACAAATCACCTTAGGAAAGCTCCCCGAAGCTTTCAGGACTACCTCCCACAGGTTATAAACCCCTCCTCTGAATTCACGACTCAGTCAATCACTCTTTCCCTCAAGATACGGAATCCTAATGGGAGCTGCAGGAATTTGCAGCCTCTAAAGGAAGAGCCTGTCTGATTAGGGGAACTTCAAAGACCACAGCAATGGGCTAGCACCGCTCTTTTTAGATCCTCACTAGGTTCTGCTGGGGTTAGAGAGCAATGGTAATTACTAACACTTAGCCAGGGAAGCATGACTTTTCTAACGGCGTTGAATAAGGGAATGCTGGCAGCAATTCTGATCAGACCTTCCAGTGTAAGAAAGCTCACAAGTTTATTATCCGTTATCTGTTGTTATCTCATAAATCAAACTACCTTTGTTCCGCTGCCGTGCAAAATCCCCGGGGTCTATCCCTTGCTATCCCCTCCCTGCCTACTACCACATCGTATGAAGCTCAGCAAGTTACTGCCTGCTCTAAAAACTGCAGCCTCCTTTTTGCATCTCCCATTTTTTGCTCGCCCTAAAGAATTACATCCATGCTGGTCTATCTGCTTAGTGCTGTGCTGCTTTACCTACCAAAACTGCCATCACCATAAACGTGCAGCCCCAGGAGGCATTAATTTGAGAAGATCTATTTGTCTCTCTTGAGATCTCAAGTTTACAAACCCAGGCAAGAGAAGAAGGAGGCAGGCACAGGAGCAGAGCAAGTTCCTCACCTGTAATGAGGTTTCGGATGAGGAGTGGTTCGTCTTCTTTATAATATTCCAACATGCCCTGAAAATCTTTCTCCTTTCTCTGAACAGCAACTTGCATGTTGCGCTCGTGCCACCTCCTCTCCGCCGGTACCACGGCTTGGGATGCTGTGAAGAGAAAAGGGGATGAAAGGTGGGATCTGATGATGGAGAACTATTCATGTCCTTCTCAGAGCAGACGCCAGGTCAAAGCGTTATACATTAAGTTTCCAATAATGTCATCAGCTTCGACAGACTTACAAAAATATAAAGAACCAGGTCTTGAATTACCGGTCAGCAGTAGTTCTGACTCTGAAATAGAGTGCAAAAGTTAGACCTAAGAGGAAAAGATGAAGTCATTTTTTATTTTCCAAGGAACCACAGGCTAGAAGGTAGTAACCCTACGGGAAGCTTTTTAGTGTATCGTTTTCACAGAGGGGAAAAAAAAGTAGCCAGGCAATGAAAAAATACCTAAGCCTCACATCTTCTGGCTGGCCGTAAAGCTGAAGAACGGCGGTGGCACACCATTGAGCACTGTGCTTCCATAAAAGTTTAATAAACCAGAAGAGACCAGTGTGCAAGTACCACAGTAAACAGCAGCCTGCTGCATGCAGATTACGCTGACGGAGACCAGCTGTGCAAGCCATGGAAACCCTCCAGTTATTCAGCTTAATTTCACTTAATGCCTAGTTTTCAGAAATTAGCTCATGAGAACAAGGTTATGTGATTAATCACGGCATCTCCAGAGAAGGGGAAGCTCCTTCTATACAACACAGATGTCACATTTGACGTGTTTTCTGATAAAGCAGAATATACATATATATATTTTAATCCTAAATGGTTTTAATCCTCCTCAAAATTGCCGGAACAGAGCAGTTACCTGCTAGCCACTGGTCTCTGTATCTCTGCTTGGGTCACAGCATTGACAGCAATGAAAGGAAAAAGGTTTCTTGAATACCCTCCAAACCCTGGTACACCACGCGTCAGACCAACACCTCCGGCAAACACTCGCCCTCCATCATCACGTCATGGGCCCTCTTCCAAGTTTACCACATTCAACCACGTTAACAAGCTAACGCTACAGCTGCGCAGCTGTACTTGCTCAAAGGCAGCCTGAGCACGACTCAGGAGCTTCATTTCGACTTTCGGTTCCCTGCTGTCACGCCAACGATGAGCTCAGGGCTAGTTCAATGTGCCAGAATGAGCAAAGTCTTACTTTGATAGGAAGAAAAAGAGAAAAACCTGCAGCTCACCAAGGCTGGCTAAAGGAGTAAAACCAGAGTGCTGTTCCCCCACCCCAACGTCTACCGACAGCCAAGTCACCTTCAAAATCTTGGACCTTCTTCATGTAAATCTTGAGCTGCTTCTTCAGCTTCTTTTCATTCTTTTCCAACTTCTCTAGCAATTCTTTAAGATCCTGAAAAAGAGAAGATGCATTGGGTTAAAAAAAGAAAATTAAACGCAAGAACAACTCATCTGGGGTGAGTTTGAGGCTGGAGTCACTCGGCAACCTGGTCTACATACCACTACTGCACGGGGTGAGCATCTCGGTACAAGACGACCTGTGTTATTTCTGGGTTGCTCAGAGAGATCCTTACCTACACCGCAAAGACTGCGGACGTCGTGTGCCTGCTTTTTCTAGAAGTAGCCCGCAGCAGGCGATACTCACAACACACCACCCAAAGCATTTTACTCCTGGCTGTTAATCATATTTGAGATATTTAGATACTGGAGTTGTTGAGAAAGGTAAGAAGCCCTCACCTGAACTTAGGAGGGGCCAGTGCAGACCTCGAAACACAGGTAGAGGAGGTGAGAAGGGGAAAATTTACGATCGGCCAGGCCAGATTTTGAATGGCAACTGCTCCCCGCACCAGTGGGAGATGCCGAAGGATCTTGCAGAGAGTTTAGGAGAGGTGGAAGAGACCCCAGTGCCTTCTCCTCCCCTTCACATTTCCTATCTGCTTTCTCTCAACCTATTTTTTTGCCCCTCTTCCTTAGGTTGTGTTTTCAGTACAGCCTCTTACCAGATTTTCATTGGTGAGACGTGTAATTTCTTGCTGAAGTCCAAACTCCACCTGGGCCTCCGGAGACAGCTGCAGGGTCTGCAGGAAAGCCTGCTGCTGTTTCTCCATCTCTTCTTTCATTGCATCCACCTGGTTTTTCAGAGCTTCTACCTCCTCCTCATGCTCTCTTCTCTGATCCTGGAGCTGTGCTTCCAGTAACCTGAGAAAAGGACCACACCGATCAGCCTGTGATCTTGGCATCATGGCAGTAACCACTGTCTGAGATTATATCCTTCAAAGTCAGCCGACGTGGGAGATGTTCCCGATCAACCTCCCTATAACACCGACACATGCAAAGGGGTGCTACAGCTATCATTGCCACATTAGTCTGTCATTTGTTATACTGCAGATTAAATACTTTTGAAATCAGAGACGTGAGATCAAAACTTTGGGCTTTTTTAAAATAAAAGGGGGGCAGGAATAAGCCAAGAGCTCCCTTCTTTCTGCAACTGTATCACAAATTTGGGTTCCTTCACTCTTCCCATTAGCAAAAACCAAATGCATGGCAAGAAAGCAGTGCAGATCAACACCCGCGGGTTTTTCAAAAGCTCAGCTTGAAGGGCATTTGTTCTTCTGCTCCTCCCCTTTCAAACATCAGTTCTAACTCCCGCAAACCGGACTGTATGTCTTGCAAATGGCTCCGTTCAGTTGGACTGCCACAGGCTTCGCTTGCTACTGCTGGGAGTTTCAAGAAAGGCAGAAGCTGAAACGCTTCATTCTTTCTAGTTGTTTGTAGAGTTGCTATTTATCCTTGCTTAAGAAGAAGTATATTCATTTATACCTCAATTTTCATTCATAAACTACCTGCAGAAAACTATGCACGAGGCAATTTTCTGTCATCTCGATGAGTTCCTGCTTTCATTATTGCTGCTGGCTTCACCAGGACTCTTCAGCAGTGGGTAAAAAGACTTGTTTCCTTGTACTCCGTGACATACAAATACTAATGCCGTGATACACAGCTGACAAAAGTCACCAAAACCAGCCCTTCTCCCACTTCTAGGTGGGCACCCAACTTTTTCCTCTCATAATTGGTCCTGCCACCCTCTCTTACCTGCCTTTCCCCTACACCAGGTCTCCTTCCAGCCCTGCCCCGAGCCTGTGCACGAGGACAACCCCAGGGGGGAAACGCTGAGCTAAAGGGTTAGTAAGGCATTTAGTTAATGCGTTATCCAGCCATTTGCTAAACCGGAATGCCTTCGTTAATCCAGTGGAAGGCTGATTCATCACTGAGACGTTAACCACCCTCCTGTGTGCACCCTTGCTGATGGGGATTTGCTGACAAACCTGGCAAGGGAGACGATAATTTATTTTTAAGGGTATTGCCTACCCTCTGCTAAATAGAAATCTCCTCGTTAGTCCACCAGCTCTTTCAAGACGACCTAAATAAGTGACTCCAGAAGGTATGAGGACTCTGAAGGAGGGGCATCAAGCCAGAAACTGCAAAGTATTAGTCCCAGACTACGCAGGGCGATGGTGGCAAAGAGGAGGAACAACCCAAGGGGACAACCAAGCCCATGTCCTTGCTGTAGCTCATGGATGTGCTCTCCTGGGCTACTCTATAAAAGAACACATGCTTTCTATAGAAGATTTCTGGATGAAAAGCATTAATCATTCCCCAGTTTGTATTTTTGTTGTTGTTTTTAGAAGATCTAAACAACGCAATCTCTACTCCCATTTTCCAGCAAAAGATAGAAAAGGATATTTTCCAACTATAGAAACATGGGTAATAACCAAGCAGCCTTGTAATCATGTTGTCAGGAGTTATACTCTTAATAGGCTTAGAAAATACAGGCCCACCATGACATATGTATTAAGTACTTAATTTTCATTTTATTTCTCCATGTGAGTTTGGATTAACCGTGAGCCACCCTCAGAAAAACATGCTCCTTCTACAAACTTGGGTTCCTACGTTGCTTTGAAAAACGGACGAAACATCCTCCGTATTTTTCCTGTTATTTTCTGGTTTTGCTCTGATCCCTCTAGATGTGACCGCTTTAGACTACTTTATACAAAAGATTATTTTAACTTTTCCTCTCTATAGTGTCCTTAATCAGCTCATTTCATATCTGGTATAAAAATAATATATATTGGAGCCTCATAACCACCCTGCAGGAGAGCACGGGCTGATTAACATTTAATTATCGGCTCTTCCAAGCACCGGGTTGAACCAGGAGAAGAATCCAGGAGTCCTCCTGCCTTGCTTTAATCTGCATTTGTGTTTCTTTGCACCTTCCTCCTTATACCTATAGGCAGTGCATGGATGGGAGTGCACAGTACCCGGGAACATGCAAAGCAGATGGCATCGCAATACGAGCACAGGGACTCCGCTCTGACATGTCAAAATTGGGAGAAAACTCTTGAGGGAGGTGCTGTATCTTAGTGCAATTCAGAAAAAAACATCTAAAATGTGTTGGGAGTTTTTTGCTTCCTGGATATTACAGCTTCCCAACACCTTTAGCACACAATTTCCCATTAATGTAACGTAATTCTTACTGAATCACAGCTCAGGCATTAGAGACAACAGCCACCATCAGCAATGCCCCATCAGAATCGCAACGACTCCTCTAAAAATTAGAGGAGGGTCTCAGTTCCTCTAGTTTGGATATCCTACCTCCGGCTGCTCCCAGAGAGGACAACCGGTCCTACAGAGGACAACAGGTCCTACAGAGGACAACAGGTCCTACAGAGGACAACAGGACAAGAGCAGAGGAAGAGAAAGGAACAAAAGAGCAAGCAAAAGGGAGAGAGGGGAGAAGAAGCAGTGGGGAAAAAAGAAAGTGTTTGACCTGGCAACTTGCTTTAAACCTTGATAAGCCAAGCCGAGCTCTCCATCTTCATTGAGATACCCCCAGTCCTCAGTCTTGCTAGAAATAAAGGACAGAAAAAGGAAAGAAGAGGACAGAGAAAGACAAAAGGTCAATTGCAATAGAAGGGGAAAAGGTGCAGAACCCTTATTAATTTTATTTTATTTTTTAAAGCACATTTTCATTACATTGTATTTCCTTTTCCACCATGGTGAAGGAGAACCATGCCCTGGTCGTGCCCGGTACGATACCCCGGGCTAGTGAAGCTTCTCCTCCCTCCCCAGCTGTGAAACCTGTCCTCGTGCAGCCTTTTCTCCCCGACCCACCGCAGCCAACACGGGAACCCAAAATCATTCAGGTCAGAAGGGACCATGGCAGGTCACCCAGTCCAACCTCCTGGCAGGTTATCATCATTCCCGAGATGTTACTGGTTTTACCAAAAAGCCCAACTCCTGGAGATCAGAGCCTGAGTTTTCATTTCTGTATGGCTGAACTGTTTGTCGTATGATTGCAAGGAAAAGCTGGCAAGCCCACGCCGCGCCAGCTGGCTCAAATCCTCCTGAAAACCTTATGCTTAAAAACCAGGGAGGAGAAACAAGGACCACGAAGGATAAATGAGAGAGCAGAAGTCAGCACAAAAGGTAAGGAAGAGCTGTCCAAACATAGATGGGGTAAAATGAAAAGCAGAGAGCGATCCTTAGCACCTCCCAACAGGCTTCTTAGCTTCCCCCCTAAAAAAATTAACTATTTTTGAGCTGGAACAGCCCACACGTACTTCCAACCCACAGTGCAAACATAACCCAACCCCACTGTTTACTGCATATGGATAGTTTGGAACAGCTCACTCCTCTTCCAGACCTTCTGCGCTCTGGCACATCTCACTGATAAGACATTTTTAAGACAAGTTTCTCCATTTCCTTCCTTCTGCAGCCATTTCCACTGGCCTGAAATAAATTCTCTTCCTTCTAATTCAGTCAAGGGTCTCCTCAATCATCAAGTCGAACACATCAGCCTTTCCTCAGAGCAACCTTCGGTCCAAACACCCCTCGGATGTTTGTTTCCTTACATCCATATGAGATCAAATCTCCTCTGTATCCATCCAGGCAGAAAAACGCCCAGAAAAGTCTCATCTCACTTTAATACTAAAAAGTTCCCTTTTAACGGTTGGTTGTTGGGTTGTTTTTTTTAAGTTATAAAAGGCAGGAAACTCATTTATCTTCTTTAATGAGGTGTTGAACACATTACAAGCGAGTGATGTAAGCTGGTCAACCTGACCAGGAACACTTGCTACAGCGAGATTTTACTTGGCTTCGATGTGAGTTAGCAAACAGTTTTTCTTTTTAGAAATAGTAATTAAAAAAATAACAACAACAAATCACTTAATATATCATTAAACTTTCAGAGAAAAAAGAAGAACCAAGCCAATATGCATCTCCTGTTTTGAAGAGAGGTGTAGCAGATGCCATTCCCTGGCAAGGAAAGCTCTGCATATTTAAGTGGGAAAGCACAAATTTTCACAAGAGGAAAGCAGTGAGAACCGGGGTGTTGCAGCACTACCACGAAAGGACTCAAGAGGTGCCTCACCGCTGCAGACAGCTTCTTCATCCCTTCCATCCTGCTGTACGCGCACGGCATTTCGCAAAGGTAGGAAACATTTCAGGCATTAACATTTGGAAAAAAAATCATCTGCTAAAGCCCTACGTATGAATTGAGCTTAAAACCTTATTTTTCCCCATACATAGCAGGCTTCCAGTCTGTAGGCTGACAGATAGAGGGAGGTTTATTGGTCTGATTTGGGTAAATTTGTTAGTAAGGCCTTTTTATTTGGTTCAGATAATCTTAAGAGAACATGGACTTAGGCACTGAAAACCAAGAAAAAAACCTATTTATTACACGTCAGTAACCTGGGAAATCTCACACAATGAGCAGCATTTTTAAGAGGTGCATTTTCCTGGACAACCTCCTTTCAAAAATAGCTTTCCTTCCTTTTTTAATCACGTGCATTGTGGTAAATGAGGAAAGCAGCTCAAGGGGGTACCATTACACGAAGATAAAACTGCCCTGGGAAATAAGCATTCAGTCCGTGTTCATCAGAAATCACTGAGCTTCCCTTCCCCCAGAAGTTCATATTGACCAAGACATTAAAAGTCAAAAGGGGGTCCATTCTAGCTAATTAGATTAATGAGTATGTGCCAAAATAAGTTCCTAAAATGCTGGGTAAATCCTCTCAAATAAGCCTGAAATGAGTTGAAAGGACACGATTCACAAAACCTCATTTCTCCTTTATCCTTATCTTGGAGGTACAGGTCTGGGGGAGCAGCTGGCGACCCGCAGTTGGCAACCTGCCTTCATGAAAGGGAGAGAAATTCCTGCCCAAACACCTCCCTGCCCTCCTCCAAGGAGCTTAAAGGAGGTGCACGTACACCAAACCCCAGAGCTGTTAATTTTAGCATCTTCAGATAATTATCGTCTCTTAATAAAGAAGAAGGGGCATTTCATTTTCAAACACAGATACGCCTTTTTGTTTAATTAAAGGGAAAACTCATGCACATCACAGATCAGATATATGACAGGGTGGGAAGCAGTGATAAGAAGAGACACGTTGGAGAGTGGTAAACAGAGATATGAGCCTTTTCCATGGGATGGCCTCTTCCAGCCGCAAAAGCATCCTCCACGTGAAGCCAGCGTCAGCCCTTCGCTTTACACTGCAGCTGGGCCTTACCCAGCAGGAAGGAAAAAAAAAAAAAAAAAGCCATGTACTCTACAGAAATCACTTGGAAGTTATCACAGAAGTTAATTTCAAAGACGAAGCCTGAGCTGCTTTGAGCTGCCGGGTTATTATCTCTAACATCATCACCTGGTTTTTTTGTTGACTCTACATTTCCACCGAGATCAAACAAGCTTGAAAGGGAGATCCCAAGAACTGAAACAGGGAACAAAGAGCCTACTTAGCTTTACGTTCAGTTATTGAAGCAGAAAATTAGCTGGAAACTAACTTGATGCTTTTCTCTTTAGCAGCTGAAAGTCAGTAAGAGGGAGGGGAAAAAAAAAAAAAAAGGAAAAAAAACTGAGTTCACTGCATTTATAAGGGGCTGCTTTTAATTCAAACTTCCCCTTGACCTGGCATCAAAGGGCTTTCCCCCGAGAGCGGCGTGGAGAAAGAAAATCGCTACGTGGGCAGGGTTAGCAGCACCTGGAAGATTTTCCAGTTTTCCTCCTGCTGTATTTCAAAGTCCTGGATTATATAGACACAGAGTGAATAAAAGGTCTGTCTCCCACCAAAATAAAGCCATGCTCCGTCCCCAGCTTAAATAGCTAAGACACGATGACTTCAAGCTAGGAGTGACCCGTGGGGGGACATGGCTTTACCGCATCGCTCAGACTGGACCGATGGAAGAGCATCCATCTCGGTTAGAAAGAGCCGACAGAATGAGAGGTATCAGGGTAAAGAGAAATGGGAGTGCTCCCTGCAGCGCAGGTGGGAGGAAAAAGTGGCTCTTGCTTATTAATCCCACTTCAGAATTGCAATCCCATCAGAAAAGCTTTCCATTAAAATATTTATTGATCACGATTAGAAAGAGAAAGGAGTTTTATTTCTCATGCTGACACCCTTGGGTATAGAGCTGCGTAAGTACGAATGCAAATTTGTGCTGGGGGGAGGAAATGTTAATTTATATCGACAAATCCAATAATCCATACTCCCCGAGCGTTTGTTTTTATCTGTTTTATCGCCATCGACTCCAGCCTACAGTTTATAAACCAACCCAATATACAAACAAATGCACAGGGAACCATATAACGGGGAAGCTGGCGGTGATTAACGAGCGACTGGATAAATCACTGCAGATAATCAGGGCGATGGTACATAGAGCTACTGCTACTGTATTGCAAGAGCCAAGCTCCAGCCAAGCTCCGTACGAGAGGTAGACGAGAGAGGTGATGGGAAACTGAGCCTGGAGCCTGCAGATTTCCCCTCCCAAATCTCAAGAGGCCAAAAAACACCAAGGGCCTGACCACACGAAGTTTTTCGCTCACCTGTGCAATTGCAAGGAAAGAGATTTATACACGGTGGAAAATTAGATCATTGCAACATTTTTGACGATTTCCCTGTGTGATTCCATCCTCCCTGCAGATGTTGTTAAGTCTGGAAACCAGAACGGCTGAAGAAGGACCGGAGTCTCCCGGCAAGTTGAAAGTGGATGCTCTAGGATGGCCCAATATCCATTGCTATTGGGGACCAGTGATACAACCCATACGTACAGGTCAGACACATGCCCTATGAAAGCAGCAACTCTTATTTTGACTCCAACTCCTTCACCAACACCTGAACACAAAACTAACCATCCCTACACACGCACAGTGGAAAATGCAGTTTAGGGAGTGATTAAAGCTGTGCCTGACAATGGGATTTCACATCCCATACCAGTGCCCACAGCTCCAGAAGAAAGTTGGAAGGAAATAAGAGAAAATCCACAGAATTAAGTGACCCAAAACCACACCTTGCAGTAGGAAGCCCACTGAGCCCCATTGATTTACCGACAAAGAGGTGATGATTAAATCAATCACATCACCTCTACTGCAGGAGGGGCAGAAATTTCATCAGCAAGTTCACTTCAGAAAAGCAAATATTCAATGGCAACCAGTTGAAAAAAGCCAAACACTGGTCCCGATCCAGCCAGACATGATGCTCAGGTGAGAAACCACTGGCATGAAAGTCCTGGATCCCAACACTCCCCACTCCTCCCGGTCCCCAGGCTAAAGTGAAAGCGGGAATTACTACTGTGGGCAGAGCCTCAGTCCACCCATCAGGGTTTTAAGCTATGTTTAAATGCAATGCACGTGGAACCCAGCTCTTTGAGCAAGCCCATCTTTGTACTCGCACAGAGTAACTGGAGAGATCTCCACAGGTTCTCCTAGGGCTTTCCCAAGAAGTAGAACAGATGCAAATTCAGAAAATCCAGCCCATATTATGGGAGGAATTTGGGGGACATAGAGCACAGACGTGATGACCAAAGTTGACCGCACAGCTATATATACATCGAATTTTTGCACATCAATCCGGGCACGTGGATTTCCCATTGCACCTTCTTGGCCATCCAGTTATGAAAGCGTTAAGCAACTCTTCACAAGTTTTCATACTGTATTCAAAGATGGTGTGTCTTTGCTCATATTCATACAGGTACGAATAAAATCCTAATTAAGTCGTGGTCTTTCCCAGCCTGGACTGCTAACAACCTTCTGCAACCAGTTTACAAAGTGCCAAAGTATACTGGGTTATTAAAAGCCATTAATCCACAATCTTCTGACTACCTTGCTGAATGCAAATTATTTAGGAAAAAAGCCTCAAACATCTCTCTGTGCCAAAGGAAAAGATGAACATTCAATTTCCTTCCAATAAAGTAAATACTTACTTTACATATTATCTTGCTGTTTAATCCATGTAATTTTGTCTTCTTGCAAGATACTACTTTTTTATTTGATGTCCTCCTGGATAGCTGCAAGGATTGATTTAATGCCTCGCAATATAAGCCCATTGTTACTAGAAGGACAGACACACGTTCACAATATTAACCCTTGCTATGGGAAACCTGTAATCAAACAAATGTTCCCGACTCTCAGTTTAGATCCAAGAAAACCAACAAGGCGGATGTTGCCAGAGAATACAGCGTGTGTTCGTTAGCTCAGTTCACCACCACGGGCTTTTGCCTCTGGGAAAACGAGAGGGGAACCGTGCTGTCTTCCCTGCACAATATGAGGACTTACTTGCAATAAGTAACTCTTAAATATATCCCAAATCCTAGTCTTGCTACTATTTACAGACTGGAAGCAAAGTCAAAATCCAGTTTTGCCCACTTCCATGTTGGCTTTTCTACCTGCCCAGTATCTCTCCTCCCTTGGGGACACACTGCCCCAAAGATGAGGGCTCCTCACCCGTTACTAGACCTGCATCTTTGGTCCCATCTTTACGGGCCGTCCTTGACCCAAGGTCCAGAACACAACCCAGAAGCTGGTAACTCTCTAAAACACGTTGTTAATTTTGGTCTCGATCCCATCTCTCGCACTTTGGCCAGCCCCTCCCTGCTGCTGGAAAAATTTGGGCCACACTTACCGGTTCGTCTCGCACATCCCCTGGTAGGCTTCAATCGCGTCCTCCTGATCGATGTGCTTGTCACTGTTGGGCCAGCTGGCATTGGTGGTGATGCCTTCCTAAATTCAACATGCAAAACACAGCAGCATGACATCCTGCACATCTCCGCCTCTCTTTCGAAGTTCTTGATACCGAACAACTCCCAACCATGCTTAATAGAGCTTCCTCGGAGCATCCATCAGACTAGAGAGTTTCTATGAACGCACAGGCGTGCAAACAGACAGCAGCAGAGATTAGGAGATGGAAGCAGGGTGCATGAAGGTGGGAGGGAGATAAGGAAGGTGTGTGGTCTGAAATACAAAACATACCAAAACCTCGAGGAATGATAAGGCAGTGAATTAAAAAGCCCAAGTGAGAGTTTTCAGAAAATGTACTCTTCCATCAGAACAGGCTCTAAACAAAAAGCCCTCGAGTGACTGTGATGGGACAGGCTCTCTTCTTGCCTACACACCAGCGGAAACACACTACAGCTGCACCAGCATCAAATGAGCAGAATCAGGTCCAGAAGCTCTTTTTCCCAATCCCATTTCCTTGCAGAATAAGGCAGTCGTCACAAACCACCACCGGGAACCATCTCAGACCACCACACCTTGGCGCAAGGCTGGAGAAGTTGTTCTTTGGAGTGGGTTGGCTAGACCTCATCAGGTCTGGGGTCAAGCACCTTACAGCAGTACAGACCATCACGGGACGTATAGTCCTGGGCTGTCTGAAATGATGTCATGGACTGTATCTTATCCATAGGCAGAACCTCCTATAACCCCTGCAGAACCTCCTATAACCTCCCCGCGCCATCCTGCCACCCGGAGCCTACCAAAGGAAAAACGGCATCGCTCAGGCAGGCGGTGAATTTTCAGCAACAGAACGGGAAAAAGGAAAAGAAAATCCATTACCCTCTCAATTACCATGTTTTTGCCTGTCTCTTTTTGCTGGGCTGCCTTCATAATCTGCGTCCTCAGGATAAGCACCTCTTCCTTCCGCACTTCCAACTCCTCGTTGGCCGATTTCAGCTGATTCAGTAAGAGGTTATAACTGTCCTGAATATCGTTAGATGAGTTGTTCTGGGTTGCTCGGTCTGCAATAGCCTTCCTCAGCTCATTAAGTTCATTTTTCAGCTTCTTATTCTCCGACTCCAGCTCTTGCCTCTGGAAAATACCAAGCCATTAACCAGTTGAGATAAACTGTCTTGCAGTGCCTCATCCTTTTCTGAGACGCCTCTAAGGTAACTCAATTATCGATGATCACAGCCAAATGATCAATTCATGCCAGGATCTGGATTTTGCTGCCCGTCCAGCCTGTGCGGCTCAGAAACGATTTCTGCTGTAATCAGTAGCCTGTTGCCATTTAATAACAACGCTACAGAGTGACAGAGGGGAGATTTTTTAATTTGGTGACACTATTTTTGAACACAAAAGCAAGGCGTTAGAGAAGCCAAACACATTTGTTTCTTCTCCACCCCTTTTCCTCCTCAATCGAGAAATCCCCACAAACCCCACTACGTTGAGCTCATCTTTCATATTCATTAGATAAGCTGGGAGATGCCAATTTACACGACCGTTCATCGTGACGTCCTGCTAGGCGAGCTACGGCTGTGTGAATTCCCGCTCCCGCTTCTTTTCTCATACATTTTGTAATTCCCCTACCCCAGTGCCACATTTGCAGCTGGAGGATTTCCTTGCCCTGACATCTCGTCAGCTGCTGGCATTTAACAGGCAGGGGCAATACCGTACAAGTTTGACGCCAACTGCTTCTCCTCAATAACGATGCATGAGCACCACCGCGTTTGCCGAGACAACCGAAGGGCTTATTCGCTTTTGCGTGACAGTAGAAGACAGAAGAATAAAACTCCGGCAGCTAAGACAGCCTTTATTTCAGTATTTCACCATGAAGCTTTGTTTGCAGATGGGAACGCCACATTTGGCAGCTCTTTGCCAGCACCCAAAACCCACCTGGAGCATCCCAGCTGGGTCAAGAGCACCTTAGCTCCTGCGGATGGTGGAGTCCTTCCTATGGGTCACAGACGGGGAGGGAGCCAAACTCCTGGCGTCCAGCTGACAGTCTGGATCCCAACAACCCACCTTCTCTTTGCACCGGATCCTCCATCGCCAGCTGCTGCATGGTGGCACCCAGGACTGCTCCCTCCTGTCCCCGTGCACCCAGGCCTCTCGGACAACGCCAAAACCCAACGGGATCCGTATTCAACTACCGCACGGCAAAACCCGAGACATCTGCAAGCGAGCTGACAAAATCTAGCGTCTGGCTGATTTGGGGTCAGCTCTTTCCTAGGCACCGATCCCCATCCCCGTGGATTCTCTAGCATCTACAACAGCACAAGCTCTTTCCCCACTGAGATCCAGGTGCTTCTCTCTCCCCGCTGCCTTTTGACCCTTTCCACAGCTTTCTTGCATGATCCCTCTTACCTCTGGGATATCTGCTTCATTATCACCTTTGGCTGAGGCGAGCTAACGAATCCGAAAATGCCTGGGGGGGATGGGGGCAATTTATACAATTTATACAGCATGTAGCTAGCACAGCTGTGTAAACCTCGTTTCCATAGGAAACGGGTGTTATAATTATAAATCCTTACAAATTATAAATAGCATGCCTTATCACAGCAGAGGTGTGAACAGAATAGCTGATCTGGCATCTGGACATACTCCGAGCTGAGCAAACACCATCAGTAACAGAGCACAGTCAGGTACTTTATACCATCTGTCATTAAAAAAAAAAAGAGGATAAGAAATGCATTTGATCCGGCAATTCCTCCACATCCACATTAACCACAGCTCAGCAGAGGGAGCGTATGAGACACTGGCTTTTCTAGAACTGGTTTTTAAAACAAGAGTTTGAAAAGCGTGCGTGCGGTGGGGAATCGATACCAACCTGGGTTTAACTCTTTTTGCCGCGTGGCTAAAGCATCGACTTGCTTTCCACTCTCTTCTGATCATGCTCAGAGACAGGTGAAGGGCCAGAAGAAAGCGATTAAGTGCTTTTCTACACAAATGGCTCTTCTGTGATTTTTGTTACTTGCTGGATAAGACCCCTGCTTTTCTTTTTTTTTTCTTTTTTTTTTTTCCCCTCCTTTTTTTTTTCCTCCTGTTCTTTTCTTTTTTTACATGGGTCAGCCACACTGCTAACTCCAGGGACTGGTCGTACCAAGCTGCGCTCTGGTTAGAAACGAAGCCAGGAAGATCAGGAAAGAAAGTTATAACCAAAAACCCTGCTCCAAGAGCTCACGCCGTGGACTCCTTTCAGAGTTTACCATTAAATTAATTCCCTACTCCTTTCTTGGTAGATTTTGGGCATGGAGCAATGTTAAAATATCCATAGACATGGGCGAGACACCTATCGTCCCCGGCCTGTACACCCTTTTTGCACTAGTATCAGTGATGACAGAAGAGAAGCTAAAATAAAATGGTCTGAATGTGGAAAGGGAGATTTCTACTTACGCTGTGAGAAATGCTCTTCCTTCTGCACAGTCTAATAGTGCTGATTTATTTGACAAGTTATACAGTCAGAACATCCTGAACTTGAACTCACACTTGTCCCACACGTACAGCGTTACGGAGGTGTGAAAGGGGTACCCAAGCACTAACGGCGATGGAAATAGCCTCGCTTTTTAGGAAGGGGCTTAGCACTGCCATGCCAGGAATCTGCCCTCTCTTCTATTTCTGGTACCCGACAGGAAAAGAAAATAAAATCCTCTAGAAGCTCGTTTTATGATGAGCTTCCAAGTCTAAGGGATGAAACAAACATCCCAGCTACGTGAAGAGTGAGAAATCAGATTATGCATTGTGCTCCTGCTAGGAACACCGAGTCAGGGCACGGACCCCTTGGTGCTTTCATTCCCACTCCCGCTTTCCCAGCCTGAAAAAACAAGCCGGAAAATACATTTTTCACTGGGGAATTTTTTTGTTATACAGGCGTGACTCAGGGACGTGTCTCCCACCAGGGAGATGTTTCACATCCCCCCAGCCCTGCATCATGGCTAACCAAACACCTGGCTGGGCGTATTTTGGGACAACATCTACTGAAAACTCTATTTATCCATAACAAAGGACACATAATTTATGCCTGCTGTAAATGTATCAGCGTGAGCCCAAGCTTCTCACATTTCTTTGCAGTGCTACAAAAAGAAACAACCAACCCTTATCCAAATGAGCCTCTCTAAAGAAGGACTGTGCCTCGCTCGCTTCCCTCCATCAAAATCCGCACCAAAACCAGGCTCCCCACCAAAAGCTAATCCCAAAGGCAAACCCCCGCCATCGCGGGTGCCGTGACAGTACGGGATAATTACACCGAGACACAACGCTGGATGACAGCAGACACTTAGGAAGTAGCAGACCATGTGCTGGTTGAAAAACCCAAGGCTGCGTGGCCACCCACTAACATCCACACCCCATATTGTCCTGCTCGAGGGGCTGTGCATCTCAAAAATATCTTGAACGAGACCCAAAAGTGAACAGAAGGCAGCCAAGACTCAGGTCGCAAAGTACTGAACAGAAACACCCTTAACCCCCAACAAAACCTGCTCTTCAGCAATAACTGTATTTATTACGTTTACCCAAACTATTATTTGTATGCATTATTTTAAAATAATGCATATACTTATATTTACATTTGTACTGTTGATTGTATTTATATATTTATACTCATATTTATCCAAACCATACCCTGGGTCATCCGTGACCTTATCCGAACATCTCTTCCCCCATTCAACACTCCTACACCACGATGAGCTGTTCAGCTGCACCAGTAACAGTCTTCACACCTCACCTAGGTCAAAATTCATATTCATTTCAGGGAAATATACTGGTTTCTGAAAATTCATTGCAGCCACCTTTCAAAAACCTTCTGAAACCTTTCTAAATTGGCTAAGGAGTCTCGGTTTCCCAAAGACAGTGCATCAGTGGTGCATCAAAGCCCAAATCCCTTCCTCCTCCGTAAGCTGGTATCTCATGGACCATTCAAGAGCATCCACAGGAAGAGTTTGCTAGGTGTAAGCTTTTAGACAGCTCAGCCTCGTTTCCCAAGTTAAAGACTTTTTAAGCTGGCAAAAAGGAAAAATAAATCTAATTACACAAGATTCTTGAAGGAGCCAGAGATAGTATAAATATTTGAGATACAAATTAGCAGGAGAAGTGGAGAGAAGAGAGGAAGAGCTTTGTTATAGTTACAGAAACAGCTGTCATGGGGGAAGGAGGGAAAAGCAGCACTCAAAATCAGCAGTAAGTCACTCTTTCATTGCAGATGGAGACTTCGGGCAGCGTCCTATATTCAGAAGTGGGGAAAACACCAGTGAGCTGTATTTGTCTTTCTTTTTCAATGGTTCCTCTCAGGCCAAGCCACCTATAGGGATGCAAAATCCTTTCCTTTAGGGCTACGGGTTGCCTCTCACTATGGCGTTTGAAGCAATTCCTCCTTGCTTTTCACAGGGACCTCAGCTCTTCCTAGACTGACAGTCACCCAATGTGTCAGCACCCAAAATATCGCGTGCTACAGCTGGTCTGTGCAGGTCTGCACTGCGTTAAAGGAAACTCGTAGACCTGGCTGGTCCTTGTTGCAACCCTCAGCTCATTTTCTTGCAACTCCAGCAAGAACCTCGGGCGGGAGATCCTTAAAGAGAACCTCTTGCAGTGCGACACCGCTAAAAATGAACTCCGAGATGTGTTTCCTTGCAAGTTCATTTTCTACCTCTTGTAGGCTAAAGGTTAAAGAACCCTGCTCTTTTGTAACACGTGCTACCTATTGCTATGAAATGGTATTAATAGAGAGTTATTAAGGTTTGTTAGATATGTAGGACTATGTATGTTATTACGTTAGGAACGTAGAAAGTAGGAAAACCCAAAATTAACATTTTCATTCTGAACTTCCTGGGTTAAAACCTGAAGAAAACACAATTTGCGCACTCACACAGAAGTCAGATCTGCAGAAGCTGTTTAAGAAGGTGGCGGTTCTCATCTGCTGGGTTTTTCCCTTCCAAACTGCAGCTTCACTTTGCTTTACAAGGTCAAGAAACTTCAAACTTCCATAGCCACGTTTAACCAGCTGGAAGACACTTGGGCAACACAGATGTCATGCTTAGAGACTAAAAACTGGATGGACTAAGTGCCAGAACAAGCTACTGCTAAGAGGCATGCTCTTAGTGAGGGCTGAACATACATCCTTTCCATCTTGAATTTCTGCTTTTTTGCATTCTTCTGAGGACATGATGCGGACAGCAAAAATTGGTATTACTACCGTCAAGTGGCGTAGTATGATGTTATCCCGGGTAACATATGTTCCTCTGGATTTCTCAGTTGCATTGCAATATTTGTTAAGGGGACAAGGAGAGAAGGAGCATCTGAAATGTAGGCCTGCACTGAAAGAAAATTCCGTTACAGAGCCTATCCTAGAAACTGGTTTTCTGAGGATGAGCAGGACATAAGAATTGGCCTAACAGTCAAGACCAGAGCATTTGGGTACAGTTAGAGCAGGAGGACACAACCCACACAAGCCGCGACAGGAGCCTAGCAAGCTTCAGTTGCTCTATATGTTGTAGGGAGAAAATGATGGAGGCAGAACTATGAGGATTTAGAGCTTAGGGACAAGAAGAATTGCAGGGTAGGGTAATAGCTGGGAAGACACAAGATGACTATGGTCAACCAGCACTGCTGCTGGGAGATGGAGGCTATTACTGCAATGCACGCAGCAGATTTATTTGGTTTTGTCCTGAGTGGCACCTTGGGAATGCAAGGAAAGCCGACAAGAAGCAAAGCTGGAGCCTGGAACAAGAAACCCATTGGGTTTCAGCTGCAAGAATTCAACCCTACTGGGTGCAAACTGCTGAGACCTGCAGTGTCATGTCAAAGGAAACCCAAAAAAGTCCCAGTGGGAAAGTGTGCAGTGGAAAAAGCACCCTGATTCACCATAAGTGGGCTTGTTACCGCCGTGGAAGACTCAAACAGGCAGACCAGATGTTGCCCCAGAGAGAACATCTGTGAGCCCACCCCAGGCCCAGGAGCTGATGGAGAGCTACAGCTTTCAAACTGCTCTCTCTAATAGTCAGAATCGATTACAGGAGGTTTGGGGTTATTACCAGGTTCAGACAATTTGTTTGGGCTGTTGGAGCCATGCAACAGGTTACAGCACTAAGCAGGAGCTCCTCACTCACCTTCAGACTGTTGTATGCAAAATCTTCATGGTCCGAAGTCACTTCAGTCTTCGTTTCAATTACCTGCATGGATTAAAGAGATAAACTAATATTTAAAAGCAGCCAGAGGAACTGGCCCATGGCACAGGATGGTTAGGCATGCCTCGATCAACAGCCAGCCCTGCTGCAGCTCAACCATAATAATGTTATTAATTGCCATTAGACGGAGTACAACAAAACGTAGTGGGGCAGGGGCTGCTTCAGGAGAAAATGGTTTAATCTCATTAATATCTTGACAACTGTGGCTCACTGCAGCTTTTGAACAATGACAGTCATTAGGGGAACAATCTTCAACATAGCAGTGGGGAAGCAGGTTTTCAATTTGCCTCTGCGGCAATGATGAGAGGCTGGGAAAGTTTCCTATTTCATGTGTTTCCTGCAAATTGCTAGAGGTGATCTGTAAGAATATCTGGTGGAGCACGTAAATAATTACAGTTGATGATTTTGTTGAGCCTCTTATTGCATTTGTCAACAGCCAAATGCATCTCAGGCCGGAGAGAAATAAACAAAATTCCCAAACAAAGCAACAGCAGCCCCAGAAATTTCAATTATGAAACCAAGAGTGATGGCATTTGCTCAGCATTTTATCGAAGAGCATCTTTACTGCTTCACGACACCATGCACACAGCACTGCTGTTTCATGGCAGGCATCGTCTCCCACACTCTGGCCTCTGTACAAGTCACAAAGCCTCAGTTACAGGGTAAAATGTATACAAGACATCTGCAAGACACCTTCATCAATGACACAGACAGTGGGATCGAGTGCACCCTCAGCAAGTTTGCCGATGACACCGAGCTCAGTGGTGCAGGTGACCCGCCTGAGGGACAGGACGGCATCCAGAGGGACCTGGGCAGGCTGGAGAAATAGGCCTGTGTGAACCTCATGAGGTTCAACAAGGCCAAGTGCAAGGTCCTGCACCTGGGTCAGGGCAACCCCCGGTATCAGCACAGGCTGGGGGATGGAGGGATGGAGAGTAGCCCTGCCGAGAAGGACTCGGGGGTGCTGGGGGATGAAAAGCTGGCCATGGGCCGGCAATGTGCTCTGGCAGCCCAGAAAGCCAAGCGTCTCCTGGGCTGCATCCCCCACAGCGTGGGCAGCAGGGCGAGGGAGGGGATTCTGCCCCTCTGCTCCGCTCTGGGGAGACCCCCTGGAGCCCCACGTCCAGCTCGGGGGTCCTCAGCACGGGAAGGACACGGAGCTGCCGGAGCGGGGCCAGGGGAGGCCACAAAAATGCTCCGAGGGTGGCCCAGCTCTGCTGTGAGGGCAGGCTGAGAGCTGGGGGGGTTCAGCCTGGGGAGGAGAAGGCTGCGGGGAGACCTGATTGCGGCCTTTCAGTACTTAAAGGGGGCTTAGAAGAAAGACGGGGACAGACTTTTTAGCAGGGCCTGTAGCGACAGGACAAGGGGTGATGGTTTTAAACTAAAAGAGGGGAGATTCAGACTGGATATAAGGAAGAAATTTTTCACTCTGAGGGTAATGAAACACTGGAATGGGTTTTGCCCAGAGAGGTGGCAGATGCCCCATCCTTGGAAACATCCAAGGCCAGGCTGGACGGGGCTCTGAGCAACCTGATCTGGTTGAAGGTGTCCCTGCTCATGGCAGGGGAGATGGACTGGATGACCCTTAAAGGTCCCTTCCATCCCAAAGCATTCTGTGATTCTATGATTCTATTAAAAGCCCCCCATGCTAAACATCAGCTCACTGGCAGCTAGAGAGCTGTATTTTCAGATTCCAGTTGCAAGTCTGGATGGACTTCTGTCTCTTAAGTTATCACTATGCTGTCGGTAATCTTAATTTTTTAATTTTTTTTTAATTACTTCCAAGCAAACAACCCCAACTGTAGGAAGATATTTTTCCACAAGGAAGAAAGAATATATCAAAGGAATATCCCTGCACTGCAACAGAAAGGAAGAACCCATTCTTCTAACAGCTACCTTGCTCTTTCTGATTTACCATACCATTTTTTAAGCTACATTCCTATATGATCATTACTGGGAGGGAAAAAAAAACAAACCACAGAGATTATAACAAAACCAAACTGAGGACACAAGCCTGGTGTTCAGGTTGGAAAAGACCTTTAAGATCATCGAGTCCAACCGTTAACCCAGCACTGCCAAGCCCACCGATAAACCATGTCCCTAAGCACCACATCTGCCCTTCTTTTAAATCCCTCCAGGGATGGGGACTCAACCCCTGCCCTGGGCAGCCTGGGCCAGGGCCTGACAGCCCTTTGGGGGAAGAAGTTTTTCCCAATACCCAACCCAAACCTGCCCTGGCGCAGCTTGAGGCCGTTCCCTCTCGTCCCATCGCTTGTTCCTGG
The DNA here is from genome assembly GCF_965183815.1 of Platalea leucorodia. Taxonomy (NCBI): domain Eukaryota; kingdom Metazoa; phylum Chordata; class Aves; order Pelecaniformes; family Threskiornithidae; genus Platalea; species Platalea leucorodia. The sequence goes on from NC_138859.1 coordinate 43,863,403, forward strand.
GGAGAAGAGACCGACCCCCCCGGCTCCAGCCTCCTTTCAGGCCGTTGCAGAGAGCGAGGAGGGCTCCCCTCAGCCTCCTCTTCTCCAGGCTGAGCCCCCCCAGCTCCCCCAGCCGCCCCTCCCCAGCCTTGTGCTCCAGCCCCTGCCCCAGCCTCGCTGCCCTGCTCTGGCCACGCTCCAGCCCCTCCATGGCCGCCTTGGGGTGCGGGGCCCAGCGCTGAGCACAGCATTCGAGGGGCGGCCTCACCAGTGCCCAGCGCAGGGGCACCATCCCCTCCCTGCTCCTGCTGGCCACACCGTTCCTGATACAGGCCAGGGTGCCACTGGCCCCCTTGGCCACCTGGGCACCCTGCTGGCTCATGTCCAGCGGCTGTCGACCAGCACCCCCAGGCCCTTTCCCGCCGGGCAGCTCCCAGCCGCTCCTCCCCACGCCTGCAGCGGTGCCTGGGGTTGTTGTGCCCCCAGGGCAGGACCCGGCCCTGAGCCTTGCTGACCCTCACCCCGTGGCCTGGGCCCATCGACCCGGCCTGGCCAGGGCCCTCTGCAGGGCCTCCCTGCCCTCATGTTACCCTTCCTTGTTCTGACCTTTGCTAACAAAACTCCACAATTCACATTTCTCAAGAGAGAAGGAAATGGGATCAGTGCATGCAGAATAAAATGTGCCAAAATTGATTCTACATTTCATTGCTTTCAAGATACTTAAGATACTGTCCTAAATCTAACCAGTTTATTTAAAATACAAAAGAAAAAAAAAATCAGTTGTGTCCAATTGCCAAAAAAGTTTCTCCCCATTTCCCACCTGGATTTGCTGCCTCTTAACTTGAACTTGTCACTCTCAAACCTCAATTCCTACATCGTGTGTCCGCAGGCAATCAAGGAAAGTCGGTTACCGACATGAAATACTAGTATCGAGAAAAAGCCATCTCTTACCTGGGATTTCTTGCTCTCTTGCTCCTTTTTCTCCAGCTGGGTTTGCAGCTTCTTCCTCTCCTGCTCGAGCTCCCTCACTCGCTTCTGTAGCTTTAGGAAGAGGCTCATGTCCATGGCGGCTTTCTCCATCCCGACCTCCTGGAGAAAAACAGGGGAGTGGAAAAAGGGGAAGACCTCAGTCAGATTTTATAACCACAGACAGTACCAGATACGCCCTGACCGTTACATCAGCACCGACCCCAGCCACAGCCAGTAACAGGAGCATCCCAAGAAAGGCAGGTGCTTTCAAAGACCAGACCCCCATTTTAAGCACTTATTTTTAATGTCAATAAACAGTCGACTCATTTTAATAAATCACTGAATGTTTAACAGCCCAAGAGATAAGCAGGCTGATTGGGGCCACAGCTAAGAAAATTAAAAATACCCTACTGAGTCACTTCTAGCCAAGTATTTATTAGTTGGTTTTTTAATTGGCTTCACCTGGAATATTTTATATTAAAGCATGGCCAATGCTGATTACTTTGACTTCAGCAAATGCTCTCAGAGCAGTTCAGAAATATTAAAGCAACGTAACGCAGCAGCCAGCGAAGGGAAGTGGGGGTTTCTGCAGGCGTGCTACGTGGGACCAAAAAATACGGTCCTGCCAGTGGGGTGGCAGATCCTAGGAACGTTCATCATCCACGCACGCTCTCGAGTCATGAAAGCGGAGTTTGAAAAGCAGCCTATTCTAGCAAACGTCAGCAAAACACGTTTCCCTTTTCCATGCGATTCTTGATAGCCAGGGAATAATTTAGGCTGCTCTTCTCTGCATTACGAGACTGTTGATGAGAGGGGCTGTGCTGGCCAGCAAAGCACGCGTGAAGACACATTGGAATGAAAATGCTCGGGGGCAAGGGGGTAATGAACTTCGGTATCCTTGCGGAGAAGGATCACTATACAGTCATTGCCATCGGTGCTAGGAATAACTACATGTAACAATGCTGACCACTTCGATGAATTTTCATCAGTCTTTAAGCTGGGATGGCCAAAAGACACCGCTTTATTATTTTTAGAGCCCTATTTAAGCCTGGTGCCACAAACAAGTAAGCACTTGCCATAGAACCACAACCCTGCAATCCCTCTCGCACAATTAATGACGTATTTCTGCAGCACGAAATGAATTTCATCCGTCACACCTTATAGTCCAACCTGCATTCCTCCTATTCCTAAGACCCACGTCCATCACCCCTGCAGAGCAGGGCTCCCCTCCTCCCCCCGAGCCTGCCCGATTGACCGTACCTCCACTTGTTGTATGACATCCTCGGTGTCTCCTATCTCAGAGGTTGATATGGATGGATAATTGGAATCAGACTCCAGACTGCTCTGGTTGGATGGGTTTCTTCTGTGCCCCGGTGCTTGCTGCCAAGGAGCGATGCAGATACATAATATATTCAGTGTTGAAGGAAGGATTCCTCGTGAAGCATTGTTTCTTAGAGCAAATATATGTCTATATATTAAGGTTACCTTTACAAAAGGCTTGACTGTCACCTTATAGTGAATTTAATTTTCTAGTTCTTATGGCCCTGCCATAACACTCATATTAACACAAGGGAATAGTTTAAAATTGTGAAGTGGTACAGAAGCTCAGCTGAAAAATTCTGCATGAATTAAAGGCTCTTCATGACACCAGATGCCTGTGAAGTACAAACATGTAAATCTGAGCTCAAGATTATGCTGTTCACAGCACCGCCTGGGGTTCCCTTTAAACACTCAACCTTCCACCTAAATCCAGCAGCACTGTAACAATTATCTACTTTTCAACAGTTCTTCTAAGACTTTAGCAAAGGTGAACCTAAAAGCTTTGGCTTTTGAAATTTTGAAACCGTGTTGTTGGGATTTTGGGGGGTTTTGTTTTTTAATCCAACACCTACACGTGAACATTACTGAAGGAGGACATGGTTTAGTGGTGGACTTGGCAGTGCTGGGTTAACGGTTGGACTCGATGATGTTAAGGGTCTTTTCCAACCTTAACGATTCTATCATTCTATGATTCTATGAAACAAAAAGCAAAACAAGAAGCATGAACCAACTTTTGCTGAGATTCACAGATATCTCTAAGTATCTTAACTGAAAGATCAGGCTCCTTTTTCAAGGCACGCATATGGTTTGGCTTCTGTGTAGAAGTTCAGTCTTAGAAATATCAAGCACAAACTGCACGATAACGTCAGTTCTATTAAGTGTTTTGAGGATGAGTGAGCCATGTTATCCAGCCACCAACATCGTGTCCAGGACACAACAGAATAGGGATCATTTCAGTTTCGTTACCTTTATAATAGTCAGTTCATCCCGCAAGTTGTCATATCTCTGCTCCAGCCTCGAATACTCTTTTACCAGGTTCTGATAACGCGACCTCTCCTCTTCCAGCTCTTTCTTCATCTGGATATTTTCCTCAACCGTGTTTCGTGCAAATTCATCTTTAAAATAAGGAGAAAAAAATAAAAGGAAAAGAATTTATAATCTTCATCTCTGAAGTGAACTTCTTGTAAATATGTGCAATAACAATGACTAATTAACAAAACGCTCCCTGCCGAGAACCTTTAAAATACATATAAGCATTCTCTAATATTTAGAGAGAATTATAATTATAATCCAGATCTGTCTCCTTGCCATTTGGAACAGCTTGAGTTGTTCTGCTCGGAGAGCGGAACATTTGAGTTACAGAAAAACATTTGAGTTACAGAAAAATCTCCAGCACCTTACAAACCATCAGATCTATTATGCTTAACCCAGCTGTGTCAGCTCCAGCCATAAACCCACTTAAGAAAAGAGCAGCACAGTATGGAAATACATTTATGTTTAAGAAGTGGTACTCGCTGCATTTAAAGACTTCTCTGCCTGCTTCCCACCACCATATTTGGCATGGGAGCAAATCAACAGCAGCATCTCTTTCTCATGTCATCATCAACTATTTCCCATGATAAGACCACAGCGGTTGAAATTATCCAATAAATTCATTTATTTGTTAAAAGCTCCCTTTTGGAAGCAAATCCGGTCCCTCGCCTCTTTGAGAAACCAGTCAAATATAGTCCACGTGTCCTTTTAAATCAGTGAACACCAAACAGAACTTGCTTTCCCCAAGCTTCAATGCTCCAAAAGCATCGCATAAGAGAGAAAGAAATATTTGATGCAAGTTTCTTTTTAACATGTGATTTTCATTCCTTTATTTCGCATCGGGCTGCGAGCAAGGGGTACTTCACGAGTGACAGATACATCGACAGAATGATGCATGATGCTCTTTGTAAATCCTGCAACAAAATCAAAGCTGAAAAGGATGATAAAAAAGAAAAAAGCTCAATACTGGGATTTTCCCAGATTGCTTTCCTTTATGTTCATCTCCCCATCTAAGTCCCTGCTTTAAAAAACACTCACAGACTCCTGTCACATTAGAGAAACCCTCTGTCACAGCTCAATGCTGTTAACTGTGCTGTTCTTGGATCCTTTATTCATCAATCCTGGGACGTTGTTATTCTCCACCTTCCAGCTCTAGGAGCCTCGCTGCCTGCCACATCACCCGGAGTAAATACTGTAAACGTAACTGAACTAAAAAGCCCTTTTGGGTACTTTATTCCATATTTCACCAATTAAACCAGCCTCTGTCTTGCCATCCACCAGCAGGACAGCACAAACAGAATGAGCTGCACAACGAAAACAACAACAAAAACCACCAGGAAAGGGGTGCGGGAAGATGAGCGCTTTTCAAGGTAGGGGCTAATAACAAAGCACTCAGGAAAAACAGATTTCAGGGGAGAACAGCTAAGCTTCTCGTTTAGTGGAGGCATTACAATACTATAAGCATTTTTTCTTACCTTCAGATTGACACAGGATCCTGCTGTTAAGCTCCTCTTTTTCCTGCTTCAGGAGAGCATTTTCTTCTTCCAGGTCGGATATGCGCTACGAAACAAGGCAAAGAATTACTGCTTGCCGCAGGTCAGAGCCTCTGTAGAGGGATTACATTTCACCTGGCTGGAGACGGGGAGCTTTGTTAGGGCTCTCTTTGCTTTTTAAAAGATCTATCCCCTTGTGCTTTGCCGGTTATCCTTTGTACATCAGGAGTTGAAGCGTAGGAGAACTGCACTGCAACAACAGAGAGGAACTTTTCTTTTCCTGAGTGCATTTCTCCCTTAAATTAATGTTTTTAGCAGAAGCTTACAAAATACTGAGCAACTGGACTTGGCGACCGCGATCTGCAGGAGTGAAACTCTTACAAGTGATCAGGTCAGCAAATCAGAGGTTTATTTCCACATCTCAATGGGCTTCGTTGCTATCTTCAAGTCATAACACTGACTGCTGCTGGGGGGAAAAAAAAAATCTGCTGATGGTTTCGGGCAACGTGGCACTTAAGTAGTTAAGACGGACACAGTTAATGTGAGCACCGTGGAAGACTAATACTAAATAGTTCAGGCTTTTTTAACTTCATGTGTATTGTACCCACTTCATGTAATCAGATTATAGTCACTTTAATGCTTCACACTACTACAGAACCTCTGGCACAGCAATGCACAGTGTGTACCAGGGCCGTTAGTAAATACAACAGGAGCATATATTAACACCAAATACTGCCTAGCAAAAATTCATGAAACCAGAAACTAAATCCTACAAAACAGTATTCTTTTTTTAACGACCTCTTTATTAAAAGCGAAGGGAAGCAAGGCCACTTGTCACAACAACAAGGCTGGACTGACGCTGACAGCAACCTATCCTGTAATTGTGTTCATCCTCAGGAATTTTGATGCAATTCAACAGCGTTATCTCAAAACACAAAACCATCACATTATCAAGTGAAATATGCTGCTACGGTTAAGCGGGATGAATCTGTTGCTGTCAGGTAGGAGAACAAACTGTCACATCATCCCAGCGCAATATCATTCCCTGTGCCCGCTCCATTGCATCCTGTAGCCATGGCTTAGAAAACAGCTACACACAGCAGAAGGATCTCAAAGATAAACAACACTGTACACACCATAATAAAAGTTTTCCGTGCCCAAGAATAATAATTTTGCTGTCACCACTCGCTACAATTTATAGGCAGCCCAGCTGGCATGCTTTCCTCGCACAGACTTCAATCTTCCACACAAGCATCCTCAAATCAAGGTATTTTATCAAATACTGCATATGCCAGATACATAATAATGGTGAGGGTAAAAGCACAACATATATTTTACTGTAAGTCACGACTGAAGCAGTCATATCCCGTGCACAGAACGATAATCCCCTGCATCTCTACACATAGTAGGAAAGTTGGACACTGGAAATACAACCAGAAAGTGAAGAAAACACAATTTAAAGTACACAGAGCTACCGGTGTTTTAAATGCTCTGGCCTGAGCCATAATTTTAATAGTCTGTACTAAAACCAACTACATACCTTCATTTGTACATCACTTCAAATAAACGTCAGAGCAAACGTGCAGCCATTAGATCAGCACTAGCGTCTTCAAGTTAGGAAGAATTCTTAAAAATATTAGAGAAGAGGCACAAGAGTGATAGAAAGGAAGGAAAACCTGCTCTGCAATGGGACAGCAAGGAACTCAACTCGTTTATCCCAACAGGGAAAAGATTAGGAGCGACGGGATTATTTCACTAGTGCTCTTTAATGCATGCTGATAACAAACTCCTCTGCCCAGAAAACAAAGTTACGATGGTTGGAAAACAAAACTAGACAAAAATTTGGAGTATTTTCAGCTGCACTGGGGGGATATTTTAGAACTGAAAGGTTTGGTAGAATCCGCAATAATTATTCCCAGGTTTAAAAATTTCTAATCCAGATTGGATATAGATATTTTTAAGATATGATCTTCAACGACTGAGCTTCTTTATCGCATTCCTGTTTCCATACGAAACAGAAACAAGCTGAAATTCAGTATTTGTGTTTACAGAAACGCAATGAGAATGAAACCAGTCCATTAAACATGGGTAGCGGCAAGAGGAGCAGGTTACACCACGGCCAAGCAGCACAAACCCCATTTCTGGTACCTACGCTGGTACCTTTTATACCTCGTGCTCATCTTTCTATAGGAAACATCTTTGACGGTGCTTCAAGGGCAACAGCACCTGCTTTGAAGGATTTCTATGGAAGATGTTGAGCTGTGAGCACTCGTGATGGCTTCAGCCCTTATTTAAGTGTTACACTGGAACCACCTGCTCATGAGATCTGGCTCCGGTCCTCCCCTAATCTTGTGAGGAAAAGATGACGGCATTTAGGATTTTTCCTAATAGAAGTCCTGGCCAGGCTTTAAATCGTCCTAACTCACCAAGTGAGAAGATTAGGTGCTACCGAAAGCCCTAAAAGAGCTGTTGGTACTCAACCAGATCTGATGTTTTAAACTTTATCACAAATGGAATAAGAAGAGTTATTCTAAAATTAAGTAGCTGGAGAGAAAAGCTGTAAGGAAGAGATTAAAGGACATTTTTTCAGTAACAAAATCATAACTAACATGGATTTGCAGAAGCTGCAACCCCAGCTCAAGTCCATAAAATTAAGGCTGTCACCTCACTCTCACTCAGAAGTGTCTGATGACTTTGGGTATCATCTCCAGAGCGAGGACATCCCACCACAACCACGGTGTAGTCTAGTTATTGAAGGCGAAAAGCGCTTCTCGCACCTGAATTCAGTTTCACAACACTCCCCACGCTTTTGATAGTTATTAGAACTACTCAAAAATCTCTGCCAAAATTTTTCTTGGAAAGTGTTTTGGCTAAATGAACGTTTCCAGGAGGGAAACGGGTCTTTTCCATCTTCCCACTGACGAGGAATCAAAGGGAGCAATTGAAAGCTAATGTCAGAAATGGGAGCCTGCTCCGTAGAAATGCTATGTTTTATAATTAAACCATTTATTGTCACGGTAAAGTACATAGTATTTGCTCTGCTGTAGGCAATTCTACAACAAGGGAAAGCTTTTGCTTTGTTTTCATGCTTTTCGAAAGCATTTCTTCAGTCATTAAATCAACCTTTCTTCTGAGTGCTCAAAGGGGATTTGCAATCAAGAACAAAGAGAAGCAGTTTTTTCCCCAGCTGCATCACCTTCAAAATAAAGCATCCTTTCAGGCTCTAAAAGCCTGTACTGCAGCCAGCTAATGAATTGAGCCCCGTGCCAAAATGGATCTTCTCATTTGGTGCTGGAGAAAAGCAAAGCACCGACTCCATACGTCCCTGTGTGGGTGCAATACACGCGCAAAGAGTGGAGTAACTGCTTTTCTGACAGCTCTTGGTCCAGCCAAGAGACAACACACATACAGGCTGAACTCCCTTTTGAGAAGCACACCCAAAAATGCATTTTAGCTCTGCTAGTTGTTCAGATTAAGTTATCCTGCCCACACAATCCTGACAGCTTCTCACCCAAACCCACCATCTGAGGGCTCACCCACAAGGGGAGGTTGGCCAGGGCAGGTGCTGCTGAGTGAAGTGCCCTAGAAGAGCTTCATCTGGGCACCCCTTCACCATAATTAAAATGCAGCTAATCCCAGACCCCCTTTTTTATCTCCACAAGCAACTCATCTTCAGGTTGTCACCCAAAAAGTGCTATTCTAGAGTAAACAGCTGCAAAATAGCTTTTTCTATGCAATGCATTGAGTAGAAAAGCCATAAGTTCCTTCCAATAGCAGGATCAAAGACACCATTTCAACTGCCAGTGCAGAAGAAGGAAGATCACGGATTTAACCTGAGCAGTCTGAACCCATACCTTAGTGCCTCAGGTTAGGAGCATGGGTGTGAAGGTTATTCAGAATGAACCTGACCAAAGAAATTCAGTGTAAAATGTCCATTTTTACTATTTGCAAAAAAAAAAAATTTACACTTTAAAGTCTCCTTCTGCCACTAGAACTCTTTCTTGTACAACGGTGGCAGCGTTGGGCCACGTTCGCCTCAAGAGATCCAGAAAGTGTAGGAGTTTGCATGAAGGAGGGAAAGAAAATCAAAAGGTTTAGTCTACATCGCAGCTCCAAACCCTATAAAGGCTTGTAACAACCAGCCTAGCTGCTGTTGGAGCAGTGCCTCTGCTTGGGAGGGACGAAGTTGGTCCCCACACAGGTCATACTCTGCACGTAGCTACAACACCAGCCGCTGTGACCAGCTGCGATGGCCACAGATCGCATGGCAGAAACCGAGCCCTCGCGTCCCATACCCAGCTGGGCTGAGGAAGGACATCTTCCTAATATTTACAGCATCTACGACTGCCTTCTCCAATATTTTGCATTACACGCCATGAGGAATCACTGTATATACACGAAACTCTGGCAGATCCTTGGTTATTAAGTGCCCTCATTTCAGACAGGTCTGGGTTTGGGGAATTTCTTCATGGTTGGCGGTGCAAAAGGCATCGAGACGGGGCACCCTCCTGATAGGAGACAGTCGCTGCTCCTGCAGGGATGTCCACCTGCCCTTGCTGCCCCATTACCTGGTTAAAAGGTAAATTCTAGGGGCATTCAGTGACAAAAAGAAAAAAAAAATTATAATTAAAGAATAGAAATTAAGTCTTTCCCCTTCAGACTTGTGAAGAGCAAGCTTTCACCCACATGACCACCTACACAACATGAGACGTGACAAATGCACATACCTTTCTCAGTAGGTCTTTCTCCTTGATGTAGCTGTCTTCCACGACCTTCCTCTCACCGTGAGCTTTTTCAAGCTCCAGCTGGAGGTGCTGCATCTCTTCTTGCAAGCTGACAAGCTGGTTGCCATCACCCCGGTGGCTCTGCTGATATTGCATCAGTTCCTTCTTCAGCTTTTCCACCTCGGAGGAGTGGGCAGATGTGAGCGTAGAGAGTTGCTCGTTCAGAAGTTTGTATTCCTTGTTCTGCAGCCAACATCCCAAAAAGAAGAAAATTGGACCATGAGCAAGATCAATGCATGCACTGATGCGCTACAAAAGTAACCGTCAAAAATCCTTGAGCATGGTGGGTAACAAACTTCCAATAATGAACATTTCCACGCATATGCTAATACAGCTCATAAAGCTAAAAACAATTTCAAAACTGTGACAAAAACTCAATAATATTTTGGTAATGATTATACGAGCATTTGTTAAATTGATGTTATACTTGAAGCAAAGGCAAACAACATGCGACAGCGCTGGCAACCAAACCAAAAAGCCTACATTTCTATTACAGCTTCCAAACAACATTGCTTAATGCAACTGGCTTGCAATTTTTTTGGTTTGCAATACTGGGTTTGCAGTTTATCCTTTTATTCCCGATTCCTATGCCTGCAGGAGCCTAGGGTGACAATGCACCGTAGCGTAACTGCAGCCCTGAGCACAGAGAGCTCCCTAAACCCCAACCTTCAGCCATGTGCCGGCTCAATCCATCTTTTTATTTGCTTAGATTTTCTCTTTTAAAGCACTTAGCAATGATTTGCTCCCAAGTTTTGAGACCTGAAAAGTCAGCAGCTTTGATTTTTGTGGTTCAAATCAAAGTCAATGGGAAATATATTGTGACTAATAAAACATCATCATTATTAGCCAGCCCCAGAAACAACAATAAATTCACAACAGACCAAGAGCTTCAGTGAAGAATCCGCCATGTAGCTTTGCTAACACTAAGTAGATAATCATGACAGCAAAAGAACTGTTTTGAAATTTAAAATGTGGTCTGGTTTTTAAAGTTTCCTTTTTGAAAGCTTTCAATACAGCTTTAAAGATCTGGGTTCATATCACTCACTGTACAAAAGATCCAAAGAGCTTTCCTTTCTTAAATGGGCCTTTGGTCGATATTTCACTTGAGCATCAGAAGTATCACTTTTGGTCTTTCCAAATATAAAATGGAAAATATTTGGCAAGAGATTGTTGTCCAGACCAGATGAGAGTCCTGGTAATCTGCAACTTAGCCTTTTGCTGTTTCTCAGAGCTTTAGTCACCAACGGAGTCACACCAGCTCAGGAGAAACTGCTCCTTCCATCCAGAAGTTTTTAGTTCATGTGGAGGCTAAGAAAAGCTTGAGGTGAACAAGACAAGAAGACAAAAGTCTTAAAAGATGCAAATGTATCATTTTAAAAAGTCAGTGGACTAGGGAAGTCCTGATACACAATTTTTGACTCATCAGGATAAGCAGTAAAGGTGCAAAGTCACAGATCCTGAGATGCAACTCTAAGATGTTCACCAGAGTCAAGTAAGCAAGAAAAAAAAAAAACTCCAATGCAAAGAAGTATGATCGATGTCCGTAACAGGGCCAAAGGCTCCCATTAGCTCCTGTACAACAGAGTTTTCAAAGAACCTTACAGCCTGGAAAAGAAAAAAACCACCATGAAAGTAGAGAATTTTATCTTCTTGGTCTACACAGGTTCTTCTAGACCCAACAGACCCCTGTACAAACGCATGGTGAGTTGGTGGATACTGAAATCCCCACCCATACATCGAATTAGTCTCTTCTAGGTTCCCAGTGTGGCCCATAGGATCATTTCTTCCACCATCACACTGATCGTCTTTTTGGCCTCTCTCTAGGTGATCTCCTAAAGCACCCCTCTCTCACTGCAGTCTCAGCGCTCCGAAGCAAGATTAACACACAACTCAAAATGGAAAAACAAGTAAACGACGGACACGAACACTTTTTCCTTTGCTCCTTTGTAATGAATTATTAGCGAACATCAAAGTTCAGCGTTCGTGCGGTATTAAGGAATTAACATTTCTGCATGACCGAAGCCATTTCCAAAGAGAGACGTTTGGAGAGAAAAGCTTTGCCTACGGAGAACGGCAATAAACACGCCGGTTCACAAATCACTGCTGCTTCCCCCACCTGCAAAGGCTTCCCCCAGTCTCTGCTCATTCTCCAACACAACATTTTATGGCTTTGTGTCCCAAGGTTTATGTATACAATTTTACACACCAGCCAACTGAGACTTCAATCCAGATATAAGATAAATGCACAGGAATGCTTTTTCTTGTTGCTAGCTACTAGAGACATGAGAGAGCATTTACTGTCCCGTAGCGAAACAGCTGGTCCTCACTGCAACCAGAGATTGCTCAACAGACCCTGTTAAACTTGAACTTGCTTTATTTTAAATCCTTATCCAGCCCAGCAGAGCTGCGACAGCCCCAGTTTCAACCCCAGGCTCTGTGAACCAATCTAGAGTTTATTCTTCTACAAACGGCAGAGACAACAACTTTATCACTACCGTTACCCAATCTAGTTTTATTCACAATAAATGCTCGCAGAGATACTGCCGCTTGCAGAAACAGCGTAGGGAGCTCACTGTGAGCCTAAATATTGGCTGCAGGAACACATCACACTGAATTTGGTAACAGCCTTAAAAGCGTCTCAGGCAGCTACAACATACGCATCTAAAAAAACCTCACTTAACTGAAAAGCACAAAAAAAAAAAAAAAAAAAAAAGAAAGGAGTCCAATGTGGATAGAAAAAAGTGGTCCAGTGCAGATATTTCACAGCAAAACAGACTGAAAACTTTCTTGTGTGTGCAAAAAATCCCTCACCTGATTTAGCAACTGAATTAAATAGGCCCAGTTACGGATGCTAGAGCATGCGAGCTGAGGCTGACATACGATAACGGGTTTTAACATTTTCAAAGGAAGATCTCTTCCTCGGGGGCACACGGAGTATTGCATCTCTCTGTTCATGCATGAGCTAAAGTAGCAGAAATGGAAACATGTTCTTCCACGGCTAGTCAGAAAACGATACAACTGCAGCTCTCTAGGGTTACCTGCAATTTTTTTTTCCCCTTAAAAAGTTAATTGGCATTTTAAAAGGTCATGTTTATAGATTAGCAAGGACTGACATCAAGACACTTCCAGGAAAATATGAGGCAACAAACTCACTGCTGCCAGAAAAAAATCCAGTGCATTGAAAAGAAAGTCCACTGCAACGGTGCTCATTAGCACATCCAGAGCATCCCAGGGAAACCTCTCAGTCCTGAAACGGTGGCTAAAATTAGCTCACTGGACAGACTACCACAAATAATACCGAGCAGCGATCCTTTCCTGCACAAGTTACACAGAAAGCAAAGTAACTCCTTCAAAACGGTCTGCGCAGAGACCGAGGGCGATCAAGGCGAGCTCCGGCCCGTTATTTCTGCCTACTTAAAAGCTCTCCACGTCTCCTTCCCCAAAGTAGCAGCTTCTTCTGCTTTCATAATCCACGACAGCAAAGCCAACGTTTACCAAAGATTGTTTTTTTCTTTATTGTTCCACCCCCACACTTTTCCTAGCAGTAAATGGCAAGGAATTGTAAAAAAAAAAAAAAATTCAATACTGTTGCTCCACCGCCAAGTCCAGCAGACCTAGCACAGACGTTCACACTCATTGCACGAGTTCAGCCCAAATACATGGACCTGAAATGACTCGTCCTCATTAATTCCACCAACTACCCTCCAGATGAAGGGTCACATCAAACAGGTTTCTCATATATAAATACATAGAAAACCTTATGGCTAAGGTTCTCCGTTCCTAAGCTACGGTTGGTCTGCAAAATCTAAGCATGCAAGAAAGCATTTTAAAATTAAACACCACGGTTTAAAAGTCAGACTCTACCGCGGTGCACGCTTTGCAGCCAATTAATACAGCAATGAAAGTGGCCAGTAGTAATGCAAATCCCCGGGTGTCTTGACTCGGCAGTGTCTGAGCCAATGCAGTCACTTCTCATCTTCTTCATGGCAGGACCTCTCGTGTCATGCAGGGATGGGAGAGACTGAAGGCTGCGAGGAAACCGCGTGTGATGTATAAGGGCTCCTGACAACATCCCAAAGAGAATGATAAACTGCAATTGCTAATAACTGGTGCTACAAATACGTAGGTATCCTGACTTATAGAGAATGTTTCTCCTGCCTGCAAAAGGACAGTTTAAGGATATAGGTGGATATGCATTTCCCCACTGAAATGAGTAGACGCAACTGGGTCTACTCAGTATTTCTTATATTCCTCCCTAAAGTCCTTGTACAGCATTGGAAGCAACGTAGAGGGTATTTATCAGAGTAACTTGCACACTCGCGTTAGTAAGTGGGAAAACCCTCCTTCTACATGTTTAATCAAACAACTATTTTGCAGCTCATTAATGACACTTGATGAAGACCTCTCTGTGACCAAGCAGTCACAGTAAGACCATCAAGCCATCCACACAGGCATCTATCACCTACACCTACACGCTCAAACTACTTTGCAAAGTGAGTATTTATCCAATTTACCTTTTACCTTCCAGGTAATGTGACTCACAAGACAGATGGTTCAGTACAGCGGACTGTGGCAGAGGCTCTGCATCCTTAGTGCTTGCAAAGCAGAAAGCGTAATGGCCAAAGCCTCTTTGACATAGGGATCTCACGTGGAGCTGGCTTGGGTTTTCAAGCAACAGCTTTCAAAATTGCCATTTTATCTTCCTCTGAGGAGGAGGAGTTCTCCTCCCGGGCAGTTCTCACAACAATTACAATGCAGCTTTTGCAGCAAGCTCTTCAGACAGCAAGGTGGAGACCCAAGATCCAAGTGCATCTGCCCTTCCATGGTGGTGTCCCACCCTTACAAGTGTCTGGCCAGCAGCAGCACAAGTCTGCCACCACCATGACATCCTTCCCGGATGTCACGGGAAGATAAAAACCTTCCCAGAAAGGACAGCACAAAAGAGGCAAAGCAGAAGCAGGACCACACTTGTCCCAGTGCAGCTCAGGACGTACCTGCTCATCGATCTTCCTTTGAAGCTGGACCACCTTGTTCTCCATGCCGATGTTGAGCTTCTTCAGGTGCTGTGCTGAGCGGGCCTCGATCTTCAGCGCCTTCAGCTCCTGCCTGGCCTTCATGCGCCGGTAGTAGCACTGCAGGGTGATGGTGGCACCCCTGACCCGGCGGAAGCGAGTGCGGGCCAGCCAGCCGCGGGCGTACTTCTGGAGGATGGTGGCCTTATGCTCCGCAAGGACCTACAAAACATGGGCAGAAACAGGACAATCAAGGGACAAAAGTCACCCGCAAAGGTAGCAGCAGCCTTGGTTTGGTTGCAACCTGGCACTCGACACTTCCCAATCTGCCTTTGAAAGGGCTTCTCCTCCAAGCAGGAGCGTCCTGGTAGGTGCAGGGGGTGATGGCTGGAGACAGAGGCTGTCATTTTGCATCCTCTTTTATAGATGGGAAGGGGTATTTCAGCGCTCCTGGGGGGTTTCTCCGGTCACTGCACTCAACTGATACAGGCAGGGCACATCCAGTCCTCTCTTAGGAACCATGCTGCTCTCTAAAAAGGGGCAACATCTGCTTGGCCGGTGAAACAAGAGGGGTTACGCTCCTGAGCTGGTGACTAGGAGACTCCACGGGGACAGGAGACATCTGGGCTGACATACTTCATGGAACAGAACATAAATTCCACCTCGGAATAGTATTCAGATCCACAAGATCCATAGCTAGCAGAATAAATAGCTCTTAACAGACACACCAACACTTAGCAATAAACTTACTGTCCCTTCAGCATCAGAGATAACTCACATCAGAACAGGTTTTTAGATTTTTTTTTTTTTTTTGCCTATGTTCCACCCCTGCATTATGATAATTTATACTGCAGATAAATGCTGTCCTGGTGGGATTTCTTATCATATGGATAACCTTCAAATCAAACCCTGGACTCCTTTCACTACAGTCTGCAGCCAGTTCTCTTGCATGATTCCATTTTTAAGAAACTTATATCTGGTTTTGTGAACTTCTGGCACTTTTGCATTGGATTTCTCCCCCCAAATTTACAGCAATCTTTTCAGTAGGTGGCAGTTCAATTCCTTCCTCTAAAACTGAAGGCTTACATATTAGAGATACAACCAGCATGCTGTTAATAACTTTCTTATGTTGATCTATGCTGCAGTATTATGAGGAAAGAAATACCAGGAGAATTTAAAGATTACAAGACGCTTTGCTGTTATTAGTTTGGGATAAGTTGTATCAGAAACAGTATTGTATCAGCTTCTCACAAATCTTTTGTTTCACCCTAAGGCTTTCTTTGCACTTGCAAATTTTAATTCAGAATAAAAGGATTGTGTGAACTCTTACGGAGGGAGAAAGCTGGGGGTGCCCGAAGAGCTAGAAGAAACTCTACTGCATTGCCTTGGGGACCTATTCCAGTCTTACAGCAAAGTCTTGGTGGGCGCTGGGCATGCCCTGACCCCATGGAGCATCACCTGCAGCCCTGCATCTGTTGCTAACCGACACCTATATCCAACACCTATATCCCGGTGCTCCAGAGATTAAGGATGTTCAGATTCGAGAGGCCTGACCTTCAGCCAACTTCTACACCTTGTTACGATTTTGGGTTGCCTTGAATCTCAGAGAGTTTAAATGCTCAACCAGCTGCCTCCCCTGCAGAGGCTTCCGATTTAAAAAACAGATGCTGAAAAAGCAGTGGCAGCACAAATTCCTGATCACCGGCAGCATCCAGCTGCTCTGTTTCGGTGGACAACCCTGATCTCTCTGGTGGGTCACCAGGTGTCCAGGTAAACCCCCATCATCTCCAGGAGCAGGCTCTCCCCACCTGGCTCATCAAGCCTCTGACTTCCTAACGTACCCCCATGACCACCCATTAGGCATAAATTTAGGTGACTACCAAAGTAAGGCTGGATCTCAAGAGTGGACAGAAGATCCCCCAGAGCTGTTCTCAGTTTCCTGACAGACAATTTCTCACTGTATCACTTACTGTTATCAAACCTTCACTTCCTTGCTTTCAGCTCCTGGTTTAACACAGAAAGCTAATGAAGAGAACCAATTAAAGAGGGATTTATAACAATAATGACTCGATGCCTTTCATGACAGACCCTACTGATCTTCCTACCATACTGGAAATGGCACCTGCAGTACGGCTCAGACGCAAATTCGGTTTGCCAGGGTGGATTTTGCAGAGTGTGGGTTAGATCAAATGACATTTCCAGATTTCCACAATGCCTTTCGGCATCTGAATGACTAACTTCATTTAGCTGCTCCGCTGAGGTGCTGCTGCCAAAATCATTTTTGCTTGCACAGCTTTAAACGGCAACGCTCACTGCCACCGTGTGCTCTGCAGAAACACCAGAGGCAGTCAGCTTCATAAAACATCAAAATGGCCACAATAAATACATTGTCATGCTATGCCAGCGGAGGTAAATATAAAGGCTCTTCCTACTCTTTTCTAACGCAAAGACACTCCGTGGAGTCATACCTTGCGATAAATCCTCCTGACAAACATGCCCCGAGCAAAAGCCTGAATGGTGATGGTTGCGTTGCGGACCCTCTGGAAAGCTCGGAGGATCCGCAGCATTCGGTACTGCTTCTGGAAGATGATGGCGGCTCTCGTCCTCCTCAGGTGCTCGGCAAGTCTGCAAAGCACAGTAAAAAGGTTAGCAGGAAAACTAAACTCCCCTCCTTTCTGTCGCAATAAGTTTTGAACTGGACAGAGAGAAAAACCTTTTGTCCAAAAGTAGCTTGACAGTATTCAAGAAAGACCATCCCAGCAGTAGGGCTAAGAAAAGAGCAGCTGATAGCATGGCTCCGTTAAAATAACGGGAACACGTGTGCAATCAGACAGCGTGCATGGTACCCAGGAGCACTGGAACCAGGAATCAACACACCTCATTATTCCTAAACAGCAGTAAAAGCAAATATTTTCCAGCTTTTCCCTTGATTTGAACTCTCTGTCTTATGTACCTGAGCCAAGCAACGCCCAGGTTGGCTCCATCTCTTCCCTAACTATAAAAAGCAAGCGTCGCACGGGGTATCTACCGACTCAGTGAAAATGGCCGCAAATTGATTTGACATTTAAACCGGTGTGCACTGGTCTGGCAACGTTCACGAGCGGAGCCCCAAGCAATTCACAGAGAGTAAATAATGAGGGACGTGGTCAATTCTGTGCCACGTTGCTCCAATTCTCCAACTGAATTCACGTTCAATTTGCTGTTACACAGGTTAATAAATGCCCATAAAACCTCCATTTAATTTGATAATTAGCTTGTTTTGCTGAATTTACGATTCGTTTATTGCTCTCAGCATGAAGCCTTATGTAAGATATTTGATCCACTTCTTTATTCGGTGAAAAGCGTATCAAAACTAAAAGAGCCATATTGGATTGGCTTATATATTCCCGTCGTCAAGGATGATGGTTTCTCATTAGGACTCACTGAACCAGAGCTTACTAAAGAGGACAAGGGATGGTTTGTTTCCAAAAAGAGGAGAAAGCAGTTATTCAGACGCCATCCATCCCTATGAAATCAGCACAAAGAGGTGAACTGAAAAATCACGTTGAAGTAACCCTGCAGCAGGTGGTTTCTGCACATCTGCTTCCAGCCTCTCTTTTAGCTCATACCCCGTCACTTCGACATCACCGGGGATTCCTCCTCCCCTCCTCAGAGGGATGGTTGGCTGATGCAAAGGTAAATATAGAGTCCAAGTCTGTAGGTGTGCGTGGAAAGCCCACCACGGTGCTAATCACCAACTCCCCCTTTTTCTTAACCTTCCTCTTATTACTTCAGTTATGACACCAAGTTGGGTAGGAACGTTGATCTGCTGGAGGGCAGGAGGCCCTGCAGAGGGCCCTGGCCAGGCCGGGTCGATGGGCCCAGGCCACGGGGTGAGGGTCAGCAAGGCTCAGGGCCGGGTCCTGCCCTGGGGGCACAGCAACCCCAGGCACCGCTGCAGGCGTGGGGAGGAGCGGCTGGGAGCTGCCCGGCGGGAAAGGGCCTGGGGGTGCTGGTCGACAGCCGCTGGACATGAGCCAGCAGGGTGCCCAGGTGGCCAAGAGGGCCAGTGGCATCCTGGCTTGTATCAGGAACGGTGTGGCCAGCAGGAGCAGGGAGGGGATGGTGCCCCTGCGCTGGGCACTGGTGAGGCCGCCCCTCGAATGCTGTGCTCAGCGCTGGGCCCCGCACCCCAAGGCGGCCATGGAGGGGCTGGAGCGTGGCCAGAGCAGGGCAGCGAGGCTGGGGCAGGGGCTGGAGCACAAGGCTGGGGAGGAGCGGCTGGGGGAGCTGGGGGGGCTCAGCCTGGAGAAGAGGAGGCTGAGGGGAGCCCTCCTCGCTCTCTGCAACGGCCTGAAAGGAGGCTGGAGCCGGGGGGGTCGGTCTCTGCTCCCCAGGAACAAGCGATGGGACGAGAGGGAACGGCCTCAAGCTGCGCCAGGGCAGGTTTGGGTCGGATGTTAGGAAAAACTTCTTCCCCCAAAGGGCTGTCAGGCCCTGGCCCAGGCTGCCCAGGGCAGGGGCTGAGTCCCCATCCCTGGAGGTATTTAAAAGCCGGGTGGATGTGGTGCTTAGGGACATGGTTTAGTGATGGGCTTGGCAGTGCTGGGTTAACGGTTGGACTTGATGATCTTAAAGGTCTTCTCCAACCTAAATGATTCTATGATTCTGTAGTCTCATTTTGCCTCGTCTTCAAGTGAGCTGTAAGACTGCTGAGAGGGACCTGCAGCCACGAGCCTAGAGAAGCACATGGACCTCTGGGGACAAGAAAAATCTGCCCTCAGTTTTAAATACAAATCACCAAACTGCCCAGCTTTGCTCATTTGAGACCTTCTCATCCCGGGATTCTCCAAGAGGCCAATCCCTTTCACAGGAGCAAATAATACCACAAGTTCAGTTAGCATCTCTGATGTTTTTCCAAAATACAAAATGATTTAGAGGGAATGCTTGGAAGGAACATGGAAGTTCTTCACCCTTGGTTGCTTCAGTAATTGATAGAAATCAACATTGACCCTGCAATCAGGAGTGAAGTGCAAGCACGGTTAATGGGCTGCAGATTAGGTAGCAGCACTTCTGATGGGCAGATGCTAACTCAGAGCCAGGGAGAACGTTGCTGCTCAAAACCAAGCAACAGAGCTAACACACCACAACTTCTCTAAGCCAAAACCAAGAAGGGAAACAAAGCTGAAAGGACCCAAATCTACTCCTTGTTCCTATCTGCAAAGTGCCTGAAGCCAGTTTGGCTAAATGCAGGAGAACAGCAGCGTTTGACATGAATAAGGGACACAAGATGCAAGGTGACCTGTGTGTTGGGATGCTATTACGTTGCTTTACTGCTCCCTCACACCCACCCCACATCTGCTACCAGCAGCCCGCTCTCCAGCGCAGCGTTATCTACAGAAATCCCAGCAAGCCACTGACACGAGGAAGCTTGAGGTTCCTGCACACAGAGAGTTAAACATTGAGCTCGATTATTCCGTACTGTAAGTAGCCCCATCGCCAGTGATTTGGAGTGATTTTGCGCATTACAAAGGATATAGGGAATCAATTCTGAGAACTCCCCCTGGACACCAAGGAGGCACAAATCTGGTCCCTGCAGAAAAGGAGCACATACCGACTAGCCAAGTGCTTACTAGCTGATTCAAACGCCCTTTGCCAGAGGTAGTCCCAGAAAAATATTAGTTCTGTGAAACACTTTCACCTAAATATCTCAGAGGACTTTAGTCATCTGATTACAGCCTAGCTGCCTATGCTCTAACCCTGGCCCAGCACCTAGAAATCAAATCAATACAGATATGAAATCGAATAGAGACAAAGAATTTTGATCTCTTGCCCCCGAATGAAGCTGGAGAGAGGGGCCAGGAACGAGTCCTGACTTTAGCACAGAAACTTTCACCCTAGTGGTACCTATGTGCACAAAACGGGTCTTGTTTTCACGGGGCTGAAAGGCAACTCCCCATGCAGAGCATTCTCAATGTTTCTCCTATGAAACCCCCAAGTATAAGGTCTACAAAATGGAACGGATTGAGAACATAAGTGCCCAGAAGTGTTTTTCCACTTGACCTCCCAGCTAGCCCTTCCTTGGCGGATTTCCTAGGACCCACCTCCGTGCCAGGTGCCCACGCGTGTAGCGCTGGATGACGATTGCGGCTTGTCTCAGCCTTTTGTACTTGACCCTCTGCAGCCAGCCCCGCACCGTCTTCTGAATTATGATTGTGGCAGCTCTGAACTTATCTGCTCGCAGTTTCTCCAGATATGCCACCTGGCCTGCACGGAAAAAGATCTTGGTACGTCCAAACTGGAACTTGTCTGGATCCTTTTCAAAAGCATAAAGGAAACTAAATTTAATTCAGGCAAACATTTTTTTTTTTTCAGTCTATGTTGCTCAGTAGATACAGATTAAAAAAACCACTTTGAATCAAATTTATCAGCTCAGCTCACATCTCTTCTTAACTGGGTGGTGAAGATAGTATTAGACTCTAAACTACTCGAGCTTCCATTGTGGAATGCAGCACTAGGATTCAGTCTTAAGTTCCATATATTTATACAAATTTTGAATGTTTTTTGGTTGGTTGGTTGGTTGGGGTTTTTGGGGTTTTTTGGGGGAGGGGGAGTTGGGTTTGGGCTTATTTGTTTAAGTTAAACAGAGCAATGCAACGCCAGAGGACTTCAAGAAAAGATTTCTTTCTCAAAAAGATTGAGGCTTACATCTGCAAAGTCATACATGCACTGCAAGTGGCTCTGCACCTAAGACAAACGCTTGGTGCATAAGGAGAACAGCTTCTGCAAAGAGGAACCCAATTGAGTAAATTCCTCAAAATCCCATGAGGAAAACAAGGATCAAAAATTAAAACCTGGCTAAGATGCTGTGCACATTCCGGGCTCCTCAACAGCAAGACAACAGGAAGAAACCTTTGCGTGCACATTTGCAATTTAAAAATAATGCACGAGACTGAGTAGTCAGGTTTTGGTAAGGGGGGGGGGGGGTGGCAAAGACTTCTTATTTGCGTATACATATAGGGAAAAAGTCCCAGTCCACAGGATGCTTTTTCTAGATATTAGTGGCCATTAAAAGTCTCCCACACATCAAGACAGGGCAATTATTGCATTTTTCTCTTACTCATTTGTACAAAAAGACATTTAATGATGGGGTGACAGAACCAACTTTGACTAAGGTCCATGACGTTGTACACAGTATCTAAAGCTGGACCTCTAAAAGGAGCTCCAGCTATGGCTACCCAAAACGCAGGAGGGGTTGGAGGGATGAGTTTTCTGGAGATGGCCAGTTGTTCATGTACAGTCGGTGATAAGAAACTCTGGGCTTCACCAGCACTGAAATGGTATGTTCAGCTTGACTGCAATCAAGAGATCCCACGTCACGCTTGCTCTGCCTACCTCCTTGCGAGACTATCTCATTTTGGAAAAAGCCCCTGGCTGCCTAGGCTGAATAAGCACCTGCACGAGCAGCAGAAGAGCAATTCAGATCATATCAAAGCCACAAGCTTCCGTGCTGTAAAAATCATTGCCAGAGATTTGGTCCCAGCTCACCTTAATGAGGTCTTCCAACAGGGTCTGACAGATCTGCTTCTTGTCGTTCTTAGAGAGGTCTCTCTTTTTCATAAGAACACGATACCTATTGAAAAAGTCGTGGTAGGACCATCTGAAAGCAAAGTATACACAGGATTAGTCTGCATGCTGGGCATTATTTCCTTAAAATAAAGTGTTTGGTGTCATAGACGAGTCAAAATATGAAACTCTCATACTGAGGGACCTCTCACCACTTCACAGCATGGATTGAAGCCACCTGAAAGGAGCTAGGTCACCCCAAACCTGACCCCCAGTCTCGGCCCTCCCCTGCCACCGAATGACCTTATCAGTGCATTTGTAGCCTGGAACAGAAAGGCCATGGATCACCTTGTTTTCACTCCTCCTGATGTGCTTCCCAAGCTGCTGCAGTTTACCAGCCAAACGCAACAACGCTGTTCCCTTCGGAAAGGATATGTTAATTTTGAAGAGATCAGGGATCTCCCGATTTGGCCAAAAAAATTTTAAAAACCAATCTTGATAAGATGCTAGAGAATGAATCAACTAGAAACTCTTCCTTATTTTCCTTTTCCAACCTCTGTTGAATATTATTTTAATCAATTAACTCACTAATCGCTCCACGTTGAGGTCTGTGGCCGAGACCCTTAAAACAAACACAAAATCCTTGGGACTCTGAAAAGACAAAGCAGCCATTTGGAAGATGCCTCACTGTCACCAGCAGTGAAGTTTCCAAACACGCAGTGATAATTGAAGGAATTAAAGCACTGTGTCTTACTGCTAGGAAATATCATCTCCTGCCGCCGCTGTTAGACGTGGAGCCTGCAGACTGGATCCTGAAATTGGTTCAGCATCTGCCAAGTTTCAGCCTTCTCCAAATTAACACAGTGAGTTATGGACCCCTCAAAACCTGAGGTTTTTAATTAAAACTCTAGGTATTTCCAGCACTGTCAAGTACGGCCATCGTTATTTTAAAAAAATATGCATAACAAATGTCAAAGGAAGACGGGAGAGGTTTGAAGAGATTTTGATTTCTGCTCTCGCTCATCTGTGAGCCTGACCCGCACCCTCACAAATGTTCTGGCAGAGCACAGGAGCACCAAAATGAGAATACACACGCTGTATGAACAGCAGCCGTACAGAAACCTCTTCTCCTCAGCCCAGCAGCCCCCTGCCTGCCTTTATTTTTCTGTTATTACACCCCATTCTTCCCAGTTTTCCACTTCCAGAGATTAAGAGAGGCGGGAAGAAAGGCAAAATAAATTGCAAAGGGCCTGAAGAATGCTTGTGACGGGCCCTTACGCTTGGCCAGTTTGCAGTGGTGGGACTGGGTAAAACATCCCACCACCTGAGCACATCCCATGTTCAAGGCTCCCCTCTCTATAAAATACTTCATCTCTAACAGAACTTCTTGAAGGCTGGAAGCTGGGATGTTTGGCAAGATAGGCGTACCAGAAATATAACACTTATTTCAAAATACACGACCAACGCAGTCTCGCATCAGTTCAGAAAATGCAGCAGGGGAGGAAAGCCAGTTTGATTAAAAGCAATACTCTAACAGAACACAGTAGAAGAAAATGTTTCCAATGAGAAGGAAGGGAGAAAAAGCCAAAAAAAAAAAAAAAAAAAAGGACTGCTAAGGACTGGGAATTGCCACGCAATTCCTGCACGGACACATTGCACCCTGGACACCTTTTGCAAAGAACATGGGAATGGCAAAACCTAGAGAAGAGTCCTTAACGTTGTTCCTGAAGCAAACGGTAAGACGAAGGGCTCCTGAAGACAAGAGCAAGAAGGAAACTGTCATGAGAGGATTTCCCATGCTCAGAGTGGCTCTGGAGTAGTCAGATTTAGTGAACATTTCATCCTTATCTACATGGGCTAGTCCTGGGACTGGACAGCCGAGGCTGCCCACGCTCAAATGACCAAAAGTGCTGGATTATCACTAAAAAAAAATAAGATACCTGCTACGGGGAGCTCTCTCTGCGGTGAGGTACAGCAAAACTCAACATAAAGATCATTGCAAGACTACAGGCTTGTGTCATGTAGGGTTTAAGCTTAAACTTGCTTCCTCTTTGCTTTCTAAACGCCTTCAATTTATAATTACATTTCCTATTTTGTACCCGCACCTTAAACATTTTGCTTTGCGCAAATAAAACCCGTTTTCGTTTTAAGCACGTCTGAGGCTTTACGCAGCTCCAAATCAAACCTGATAGGAGAAGCAGAGCACGCAGTGCCCGAGGCACGCAGCCAAGCGCGCGATGCTGGAGACCTCCTGCCTGGCTCAGGTGTTACTTAAGCCAGGGAGAGCTTGGGGAGAGAGAAAAGAGAAGGAGGGAGTATTCCCGTTAACCTGCCAGAGTCAGTTTAGGAGCTGATATTATTAACTGCTGCTATTCGGAGGAAGAAATCATCCTGCAGGTGCCACCCGGGCTCCTCCGGCAAAGAGCAGATGGCGAAGAAGCAACACGCGTAACTGAGGGCACGGGTCCAAGCTGGGCAGGCAGCAGCAAAATCCATCATCTTCCCTCACCGAGACAGAGATGGAGATCCCGCAGCTGCTTTCAAACCAGAGTCAGACACCTGCAGAAATTCCTTAAAAATAGATCGTAAGTCACTACATAAAGGGTCTTTCTTCAGAGCCTGTCGCTCTCATTTCGCGTGGTGGTAAAAACTGATTTCTGCTTGTTTCCATTTGAGTCCAGCTTTAACACAGATAACTCACTTATTAGGATTAAGTCTCGTACGAGACACGGGAAGTGGCACGGAATATGCTCACTGATTGCTGTCGGGGTGTTCTGCTGGGCTGGTGGCATCCGTAGTCCTCTATCCACATCTCCCAGAGGTTCACAGCCAAACGCCGCAGCTCCACGGCACACCACCGCTTCACCCTTGCTGCAGCGAGGCCGCTCTCACCATCCTCGCTGATTTAGCAGGAGATGACAGTCCTGAGATCACACTGCTTGTATTATTGTCCAGAGAATATCAAGACAAAAGCTCTGCCGCGCCGGGGGCTCAGCTGGTCCATCAGGAGTTTCACTGGAATATTTGCAGTCCCAATTCACAAGCAAAAGCAAGCTGCAGGGGTTCATAGGTGCTGTTACAGGATCCTCCCAAGAGAAAGGAACAATTAAAGCACTCAGGTTTAATACAACAGGCCTGGTTAAACCACTTCAGGTTCAAAGCAGTATAAAATTACATGACAACTATGTGCTTTGAGAGAAGCAAACGTGATGCCCTAACCCTACAAGGGAGATCTCCCTGGTGCAGAAATACTGAAGCTCAATGATTTGGTTCATACATGCTTCCTTTTTTTTTTTTTTTTCTTTCAGTCTTCTGCACATATATGTCTTTTTTTTTTTTAGGTTCAACATCTGCATCTTCAGCAGAGAAAAGGAAAAAAGAGAAAACTTATTTCCCTCCTGCTAGACGGCAAAGCGATTGCCAGCACGAGACAAAAGACGTGCCATGTTACCCCACAGCTTAGCAGGTCAGGATAGATTATGGGAAGATTATACCTCAGTTCAACTTGTTAACAGGTATGAAATTAAAAGCAGACCTCAGGTTTTCAGGATGCTGCCCCACAACATAGGCACGCCTCATTGCTAGGAGCTGGAAACCACCGAGGGCCACTAAATAAATACAATTCCTTATCTTTATCAAGTTATAAGCTCCAGAGGGGTGGTGTAGGTGAAGAGCTGTAACCAGGAGGATTTTTGTACCTGCACAAATGAGGAGGAGGGAGAAGGAGGCACAAAGGACTGGACAGGTACTACTCAAACTTCCCCCCCAAAAAATAATAATCTCAGGGCTGAGATCAAACACAACCAACCTTAAATATCAAAATTTTGCTTTGAAGTCAGCACAGGCCACTAAAGGGAAAAGGCAATAAAAGGAATGGAAGGACACAGGAAAATAACTTAAGCCTGTGGAAAAAAAACCCTCCTTGGGCTTGAGCAGCAGGGAGGATGCTCAAGGGCTCGGCCAGGAGCAGGAGACTTGATCAACCCAGCAATTTCTTTGTCATCTATAGAAATTAGACAGAGGGAATGAGGCATAACACACGCCACAAATTAAGCCTTGTATCTGTGGTTTAAAAAACGAGATTTGGATGTTTTACACAAAACTACAACCGGGTGCAAAGCAAAGGGGCTGCTCCTGCCCAAAATCGCAGGGCTATGAAGCCGAGAGCAGCCCTCGTGCTGCAGAGCCAGCTGGATTTATTACAACCTCGTAATTAAAGGGAGGGCTCGGATAAGGAACCGGGGGTGGAATTCTGACTCCTGAGGAAGCCTCTCAAAAGCATCTCTCCAAGCAGTCAGCAATTGCCCAAAATATCTCCAACCTATTGTTTTAGGGTTGATTACAGCAATGTTATTTCAGCAGCACTGAATGAAGAGCTGCAAGGAGGAATATAATAAGAGCTCGAAGCTTTTATGACTTAACCATAAAATTACTGAATGCAAAATCGTTCCATTAAGGGTAAATAAATTCATCGCCCCCCCATCACCCAAGACCGTCCCAGCGACCGTCCGCTGAGCAAACCCGGCTTCACGTAAGAAATCCTGCCAGCACCACGTGGTACCGTCCCCTGAAGGGATCAATATTTTAAGCAGTAAGGAGCTGGACTATATTGATCTTTCTATAAGAGCTGAAGCCTGTTTGGGGGCACGCAGGTTGAATATTTGAGCCAAGTTTTGACATATAATTATTTCAGAAACTGCGGCTCAGGGAGAAAATTTCTTTTGCCTTGTTTACTGCAGCAGAACAGATTTGCCTTTCAATTAGCTCTACAATATGCAAGCTGGCATGGCTTGAAATTATCTGGAATATATTCAAAGAGCACAATGAGGGGGGAAAAAAAACCCCTCTATTTACATATTACCTTTGTTGGGAATGGGGGGAGTGGGCAAACAGAACTGCTCGTAGCCAAAGTCATTTATAGGTTTTGTTTCCCTGGCTGCAAGACAGCTAAAGGCACATTATAAAAAAAATTATTTGATAAGGACGCCCATGATACATTTCAATTATGAATGTTTAATGTTTATAGAGTTTAGCAGCTGTGATTTCATACCGAACTGATACATCTGCCAGTCAGCTCCAGCGACCAGAGGAAGCAGCTAAATGCCAAAAATACTGAAACAATAAATTTCGAACATAACAACTACAATAAGAGTATTTCGGAGAGGCTGCAAGGACAGCGTTATTCAGAGCAACTGCGTGGTGGGAGACCGCTGCTGTGGTACCACTGACTGGAAACCACCAGAACCAGCAAGAAGAAAAATGTAGAGTTTTGACAAAATCCAAGTTAAAAACTTGTTTTAAAGAGTATTTTGTTATTAATGAAGATCTGCACCAATTAATTCTCTACAGACTAATCTTTACATAGCCAGTTTCTATAAAGAAGATGAATGGTTTTATAGTACAGAGACATCTTCCATGCTTTACCCGCGGAAGCTGGTGATAGATTTACTATCTACACATTTCAGACAGTCCATTTATCACAATCATTTATGTACATACTAACAAATACATTTCTTAACTGCTGCGTAACATTTCAAACCAAACGATACATTTTCAATTTACTCGAGATAGCGGCAGAGTGCAGCGTACCATGGAACTGATAAAATAAAGCCAGGCGGACCCAAAGCGGGGAGCGGGAGGCTTCATCTTTCAGTGGGAACATATCACGTCTTACCTGGGCTCACGAACACTAAAAACTATTTTAAAACTTTTTTTTTTCTTAAAGGAACCAGGTAAAAAAATTATCGAAGCCTCAAAACATTCAATTCTTCAACCCATAAAGTAATTGTGATGGAGAAGCATGAAATAACAGCAGAAGGCAGCTTCTCTGACCCAAAGCCACATCACTCTTAGAAGTTACTCTTGTGACAATGTGCTGGAAAATACTCAGATCTAAATACTACAGGATGAAAATAAATGTTTTCTCTTGTTTCTGTAATAAAACTCCTCCCGAGAGAAAACATTTTGAAAATTCCCTCTTGCTCTAAAGGTAAATTGCTTACACCCAAGTGAAACAAAACTCGCAAAGATCAAGTCTCGCATGATTATTTTTAAGTGGTTTAAATTTCTAGCTTTCACACAGGGTTTAAATTTAAAGCAATGATCCTCCTTTTTTGGGTGATCCTTAATCAACCATTATAAACCGACTTATCTCAAAATGTAAGGAAATATGGACGAATAATCAATGCTCGTCGCGATGAAAACGGAGACACATCTCACGAATGTAAAAACTCAGAAAGAACTAAAACGCCTATTACATTTCCCACTGAATAAGATCCTGTGGAAGCAGCTTTTCCCAAGCTGGTTTATAAAGCCAATTCAAATATACAGATTATTCACAATCTTTCAACGATGTTGCCCAAGTCCTGGGTCTGGCCTTTCAAGACAGGAATTTTATGACCAAGGAGGGTGAAGAACTACCAAAACCCAAAGCGAGTATCTTATTTCATGCAGAGCTGTTGCTGTATACAATTATCTTCTAGAAACATTAAAATAAACAAAAATCTGTCCTTGAAGCATCCCAAACACTGAACTGGAGAAGGTCACTCTGAAAGGCTGAAATAGCTATTTGCACCCTTTTTTTTTTTTTTTCCCCTGGAGGAAGAACAAAAGCTGACAAGTTGCAGTGATGGAAGAGTTTTGTATTCTTAGTGCCCTGGGAAAAAAGACCTCATAACCAAAAGCATGCAAGCAGAGCTGAAAGCATCGCTTTTGAGTTTTTCAGGATGGTGCGGTCTTCGCACCGGTCAATTATTTGCCGTAAATAGATCTTGGCTGGTCTCCAGGTGCTGCAGTGGTTTCTCCCCTCTGTTCCCCCTTCCCAGTTATTAATTAGACATTGATTTTAGTGCCGTAGGGTCTAAACTGCAGAGTTAAGTGAGCAGAGAGAGAAAAATGCTACAAGTCTTTAGGAAAATTATGAATGGAGAGGAAGAGGGTATCCCTGCAGCTATGCTAAGACCAGTAGCAAAACTCATGGCTAACGCTCAAGTCGGAGCTCCCCACACCTTCCCTGGGACCTACAACCGCAGAGCCAGGAGCATCCACTGCACTGGGGAGCACGACCACTTGCTTAGTGAGCATAAAACTGCTTTTCGGTGGCCTCTGCGAAATGAAACCACAGCTGTTTCACTGCTCTAGGGCTTTCAGTGCAAGAGGACAGACAGATGGATTTGGCCCTGCAGCTACTTTTTAATTTTCCCCTGTGGCTCAGAGATTGAGAAGCAACTTTTTAACAGTTACATCCACAAATGCCTTGAAGACTTCAGAGATGGGAGCCAAAGGTGGTGCTGGGTCTTCTAACAGGGCCAGACCCCCAACAGGAGGGCCCAAATCTCCATTCACCCTCCCAATACTGGCAGAGGAAAGAGAGAAATTGGTTTCTGTGTTTTTCTTTTTTCCCTTTTTTCCTTCTTTCCCTTTTTTCCTTCTTAAGGAGTCGAGCTCAGCCAGCCAGGGAGATCCCCATTGCCAGTTTTCGCCTGTCCGTGGAGGTCGCTGGCCCCCAGAGGTTTTACATGGGCTAAGTGCAGCACAACCATCTCATGTCAACGCACTGAAGCTGCCACCAAAGTTCAGAGGCTCTTTGCAGCTTTGCAGGAGGTGAGAGCAACTGATAGGCAGCACGCTCCTCCCCAAAAACCAGGACAGGGACTTTCTCATGGCGTTCAACATCACGCTTAGCCGACTCTTTACTGAGCGTATTTATAACTCCTTTGTTCCACATAAAAAGGCCGATGGCTATGCTGACATTAACACAAAGCTGCTTGGCACTAAAACGCAATTGATGCATTTTTAGAATTATTTGCTCTTGTCATCTTCAGGGCTTATTTATAGTTTATGTTTTCTGATTTATTAGGCCCTAAAAACCTCTTTTGAATTTTGTGTCACAATCAGCAAGAGCCACACCACCCATAACCTTTCCTTTTTAAGATGCAAGAGTTCGAAGCCTAGTATGCTTTGGATCTGCGGTGTGAAAGTCTGCAATAATAATTTACAACCCTTATTTTCTTTCTCTGCAAGTATAATCAAAAAATTTTTGGCTGAAATTACTATTGCAGCAGGTGTCTGAAGCCAGAAGAAAAAAAAAAAAAAGGAAAGCAAAGTGTACAGTGCAAGGAGCTTTTGTATGGGGAGCTTGAGGCAAGCAGGGAAGAAGTCTTCTAGGGCAACGCTTGCTTTCAGGCAAGATGGGTGTAGAGGATATAGAGCTGTTATTTTGCTACTTGCTTCGCATGGGATCAAAGCTGGATTCCTTTATCTGCCATGCACCAGCATTTTTGGAGGTTTCACCCCAGCAAATTACTTCTCAGGACCATACTGAAAGCACCAGCTGAAACGCTGGACGCAACACAACACAGCCTCCGGCAGCCTCGCTTTGCAGCTCATCGCTTGATAAGAAATCTCTTAGATTTGAGGAACCCAGGACCTAGTGGGGGTTTTGCAAAATGGAAAAAAAAAATAGAAAAAGGGGAAAAATCTGTCCTGCATACAAACCAACCTAAATAAACCCTGTTTGTCTTGAGAACTCTGGTGGTTTTTTTCTCCCTCCCTCGCCCCAGATAATGAACCTGCTGAGTAAAGCACAACACCGCGCCAAATTCCCAGCACGGTACCTGGATGGGAAGCCAGCTGCACTTATGCGGATAGTCTCCAGCACTCCACAAGCTCTCAGCTGCTGCACCGCTCTCTTCGGATCAAATCTGCAATTATATTTAGGATAGAGATTAACACAGTGAGAATGAACCCACATCAACCCACCTGACAGCGACTCTTTTGGGGACAGGAATTAGCTTCCAAATTGCGGAAAAACGCTCTGCTCTCATCATTAGTAGAGGCGCTGAAGAAAACCATACGTCCATGGATAGCTTTTGTCCACGGCCATTCCCTTGCAAACCTCAGTATAACCACAAATCCCATGCCTTGCTTTGGGAACAGGCTGCACAGATGTCGCACGTTTTCTCTTCATGTCACGAGACGTCATGTTTTTGAAGTGCACCGGACCTTGCTATTGCCCTACTATCAATGCCAAGCGGTGCTCCTGGGACAAGATGACAATCTGTTGCAATTAGTCTTCACAGCCATAACCTGCCCAGCTACATAAAGCAACACAATTACGATAAAGAAGTGAACAGGCTACCCCATCACAAGCTGCCTGATGAACCAGACAGTATTAGTTCTGCAGCTATAAGGGCAATAACATATTTCCAGAAAGAAATCCAATTCAACAGCAAAATAAAGCTGATATATTAATTTCCATATCAAAACTGAGTAATTAACAGGTCCCACAGGTTTGCAGACCGTTAAGTTTACCAAAACAGCAGTGCTCATGTTCCAGACTAAGGGCTTTGGTAGGTGACATGTGGAAATTCAAGGTATTTCTGCTCTCAGCTGTCCGCCTTCCTCTTCCTAGCAGGCATTATCCCTCACCGCTGGCATCTCATTTCCATCAACAACTTGTGCTGAAAAACTTTGCGCCAGCTTCCAGCTGAATACTTGGGCTGTGCTCTCTTTGGCTCCTGGCATGAAGCCGCTTTCGGATCGGTCTATCTTTGCACAGAGGACAGGTACCAGCATCCCCCATCACTTCTCCCTCCTTCCACCCCTGACACCGAATGCACAAAGAGGTCCCAGCTCTCCAGCTCGAGATGTTGGACCCTGGAAGAGGTCAATGGATCAAGCTTGGACTCGTATGATGCAGATGTCCACAGCTGCATTAGGCTTCCAGAACAAGGCTGAGGAACAAAACCTTCTCAGGTACCTGCTTGTCCCTTCCTGAAAGCCTGAAGTATTTATACCCGCAGGTCAAGAGCGCATGAATAATTCTGCTTCGCCTCCGCTGTGCAAAAGCAGCATAAGAAATAGGCCCCTGCTACTTTGTGCGTTTTTAAATTCCCTGGACCTGTCAAGTCTATAGCAAATTATTCACTACAACACTGCAAACATGATGCAGGGTGGAAAATCAGTCTTGGCTGTCACTCACTTCAAGGAAAAATCCACGAGGGTACCATTTCCAGAACAATAAATAATAAACAGGACTGCTAGATGGACGGGGAAGCTTCAGTCCTGGAAGACCCCAGGGCAATGTACGTCGTACACACGGGGAGCTTTCCGCAACGTGGCCAAGCCCCGCTCAGCAGCGGTGAAATGCAGTCACCAGAGCGGCTGCAGTGATTTATCAGCGTGGAAAGCCAAGACCCTCTCTAGTGACAACTCCAGCTATGGGCTGAGGCTGAAATAAAGAGCTTAAAAGTTGGACAATACACATTATTATGAACTCCTTTTCCTTGCCATGGTAGAAGCACCTAGCAACTTGCTTTTGGCCTGAAAACTCAGGTAAGAGATCACAAACCCTGCCTGAAACAGAATTTGGAAGGAAAATTGTCAAAGGTACAAGCTGAAGTCAGGCATTCCCCTCGCACCTCTCTCTTTGAAGTCTTCTCCATGAGGGATCAACCTCAGATGCAGCAAATATCGCTTGCATGGTGCCAACGCTTCCTCCAGGCTGACACCCTTCACCTCCCTAAGAAACAAACCTTACCTTGGAACCAAGATGTAAAGTAGGAATGAGAGTAACGCG